>NC_079189.1:580962233-582247233 GCF_029499605.1 Hyla sarda
CATAAGCCGGGTCGGGCTGACGTCACAGTGCCAGATAAAGCCTTGTAACCCCGCCCGTGCCAGTTAGAAGATAATTTGCATATGGCCGATGTAGGAGGCAGCGGCAGTGAGCTCCCGCTCCCCCCCGACACGTACCTGCACCGTTCCTGTCACACACTTCTCACTTCTCCTGTTTGTTGCACAGATTGATCCCTATCTGCAGCAGGGCGGCCTCACAACCGCCAGCAGAAACTCTGCAAGCGCCGCGCATCCAAGATGGCGGCCGCACCTGCTGCCCCACAGCCTCAGGCACAGCATGCTAACAGACCCCTGCAAGCAGGTGCTGGCACAACAGCGGCTCCACAGCCACTGCCAACAGGGACTGAAATGGAGGTGAACCTCCCTGCCCTCTCCACAGAGGACACTGCATCTCTTCTCCCAGCATGTTGGCCTATATAGTATTATATAGTATAGGTCAGTGTTTCCCCACCAGGGGTGCCTCCAGCTGTTGCAAAACTACAACTCCCAGCATGTTGGACTATATAGTATTATATAGAATAGGTCAGTGTTTCCCCACCAGGGGTGCCTCCAGCTGTTGCAAAACTACAACTCCCAGCATGTTGGACTATATAGTAGTAAATAGTTTAGGTCAGTGTTTGCCAACCATGGGTGCCTTCAGCTGTTGCAAAATGACAACTCCCAGCATGTTGGACTATATAGTATTATATAGTATAGGTCAGTGTTTCCCCACCAGGGGTGCCTCCAGCTGTTGCAAAACTACAACTCCCAGCATGTTGGACTATATAGTAGTATATAGTTTAGGTCAGTGTTTCCCAACCAGGGGTGCCTCCAGCTGTTGCAAAATTACAAATCCCAGCATGTTAGCCTACATAGTATTATATAGTATAGGTCAGTGTTTCCCCACCAGGGGTGCCTCCAGCTGTTGCAAAACTACAACTCCCAGCATGTTGGAGTATATAGTATTAAATAGTATAGGTCAGTGTTTCCCCACCAGGGGTGCCTCCAGCTGTGGCAAAACTACAACTCCCAGCATGTTGGCCTATATAGTAGTATATAGTATAGGTCAGTGTTTCCCCACCAGGGGTGCCTCCAGCTGTTGCAAAATTACAAATCCCAGCATGTTGGACTATATAGTATTTTATAGTATAGGTCAGTGTTTCCCAACCAGGGGTGCCTCCAGCTGTTGCAAAATTACAACTCCCAGCATGTTGGACTATATAGTAGTATATAGTTTAGGTCAGTGTTTCCCAACCAGGGTGCCTTCAGCTGTTGCAAAACTACAACTCCCAGCATGTTGGCCTATATAGTATTATATAGTATAGGTCAGTGTTTCCCAACCAGGGGTACCTCCAGCTGTTGCAAAACTACAACTCCCAACATGTTGGACTATATAGTATTATATAGTATAGGTCAGTGTTTCCCAACCAGGGTGCCTCCAGCTGTTGCAAAACTACAACTCCCAGCATGTTGGCCTATATAGTATTATATAGTATAGGTCAGTGTTTCCCCACCAGGGGTGCCTCCAGCTGTTGCAAAACTACAACTCCCAGCATGTTGGACTATATAGTATTATATAGTATAGGTCAGTGTTTCCCAACCAGGGTGCCTCCAGCTGTTGCAAAACTACAACTCCCAGCATGTTGGCCTATATAGTAGTATATAGTATAGGTCAGTGTTTCCCCACCAGGGGTGCCTCCAGCTGTTGCAAAATGACAACTCCCAGCATGTTGGACTATATAGTATTATATAGTATAGGTCAGTGTTTCCCAACCAGGGTGCCTCCAGCTGTTGCAAAACTACAACTCCCAGCATGTTGGCCTATATAGTATTATATAGTGTAGGTCAGTGTTTCCCCACCAGGGGTGCCTCCAGCTGTTGCAAAACTACAACTCCCAGCATGTTGGCCTATATAGTAGTATATAGTATAGGTCAGTGTTTCCCCACCAGGGGTGCCTCCAGCTGTTGCAAAACTACAACTCCCAGCATGTTGGACTATATAGTAGTAGATAGTTTAGGTCAGTGTTTGCCAAACAGGGGTTCCTCCAGCTGTTGCAAAACTACAACTCCCAGCATGTTGGACTTTATAGTAGTATATAGTTTAGGTCAGTGTTTCCCAACCAAGGGTGCCTCCAGCTGTTGCAAAATTACAATTCCCAGCATGTTGGCCTATATAGTAGTATATAGTATAGGTCAGTGTTTCCCCACCAGGGGTGCCTCCAGCTGTTGCAATATTACAACTCCCAGCATGTTGGACTATATAGTATTATATAGTATAGGTCAGTGTTTACCCACCAGGGGTGCCTCCAGCTGTTGCAAAACTACAACTCCCAGCATGTTGGCCTATATAGTAGTATATAGTATAGGTCAGTGTTTCCCCACCAGCGGTGCCTCCAGCTGTTGCAAAACTACAACTCCCAGCATGTTGGACTATATAGTATTATATAGTATAGGTCAGTGTTTCCCAACCAGGGTGCCTCCAGCTGTTGCAAAACTACAACTCCCAGCATGTTGGCCTATATAGTATGATATAGTATAGGTCAGTGTTTCCCCACCAGGGGTGCCTCCAGCTGTTGCAAAACTACAACTCCCAGCATGTTGGACTATATAGTATTATATAGTATAGGTCAGTGTTTCCCAACCAGGGTGCCTCCAGCTGTTGCAAAACTACAACTCCCAGCATGTTGGCCTATATAGTATTATATAGTATAGGTCAGTGTTTCCCCACCAGGGGTGCCTCCAGCTGTTGCAAAACTACAACTCCCAGCATGTTGGCCTATATAGTATTATATAGTATAGGTCAGTGTTTCCCCACCAGGGGTGCCTCCAGCTGTTGCAAAACTACAACTCCCAGCATGTTGGACTATATAGTAGTAGATAGTTTAGGTCAGTGTTTGCCAAACAGGGGTTCCTCCAGCTGTTGCAAAACTACAACTCCCAGCATGTTGGACTTTATAGTAGTATATAGTTTAGGTCAGTGTTTCCCAACCAAGGGTGCCTCCAGCTGTTGCAATATTACAACTCCCAGCATGTTGGACTATATAGTAGTATATAGTATAGGTCAGTGTTTCCCAACCAGGGGTGCCTCCAGCTGTTGCAAACCTACAACTCCCAGCATGTTGGACTATATAGTAGTATATAGTTTAGGTTAGTGTTTCCCAACCAGGGGTGCCTCCAGCTGTTGCAAAACTACAACTCCCAGCATGCCCGGACAGCCATCGGCTGTCCGGGCATGCTGGGAGTTGTAGTTTTGCAACAGCTGGAGGCGCTCTGGTGTGGAAACACTGGTATAGTATATGGTGCAACTGGAGGATTGGTTGGATAAATACCGGCCATTGCATGGCCGGTATTTTTAATATCAAAATACCGGTAGGGTGGCCAAAATACCGACCAGATGGTAACCCTACTCCCATGTGTCACTTTTCCAAAGCTATAACATATGGTTCCGTCGGTGGATCATATAGGACACTGCACTTTTCCAGCAGGAGGAGACGTTCCTGTCATGAATAACATAAGCGCGTCTGTTCCATGATCCTCCGCTGTGTCACCTCACCGCTCTCCTTGTTATTGATGGGATTCTCCCACTCACTGAGATGTCGCCGCATTGTAAACATGATCTACTCCCACGCCACAACATCATTGTCAGAGTTTTGCATATACCCCAAGTTCAAGGACAGTACGTCAGCCATAAATTCCTGGTATTTCATCGTCCTCATTACAACCTGTGGTGGGAAAAGGTCGCACGGGCATTTCATCACCGCAGAGCGGGGGGGGGGGGGGGGGCAGAATTCCATTAATCAAGGAGTACATGTACTGAAGGTAAAGGGGTTTACATCAATAACGCTCAATAGTTGTATAAGGAGAATGGGAAAGACTGCAGACATCGGGACATGTTGGGAGTTGTAGTACAGCAACAGCTTGGGGATTATGGGGGAGATTTATCAAAACCTGTGCAGCGAAAAAGGTGACCAGTTGCCCATAGCAACCAATCAGATCGCTTCTTTCACTTTTCAGAGGCCTTTTTAAAAATGAAAGAAGCAAGCTGATTGGTTGCTAGGGGCAACTGGTCACCCTTTTCTCTGCACAGGTTTTGATAAATCTCCCCCTAAATCTTTATCACGACATCATAATTCTCATAGATTCATATTTCAGTATAAAAGAGTTAATATTTGGGCATGTATCCTTTTTTTTTTTTTCAGATTTGATCCGGATACTGAGACATGTTCTTTTATTCTAATCTGTTTCCATTTTCTGATTTTAATTTTTTATTTATTTTTATTATTATGACGGCAGCCATGTTGCCCAATATGTTTTTATCAGCATTTAGTTATATGCTTTATGGCAAGCCCCCATGGACATAGACATACTGAACATCTCCAGACCCGATTCTTTGTATGGGACAGATTTGTGAGCATGTTCTGTGACCTGTGCAGAGGTCATTCCATCTGGGAGGGGAAGACTGAGCTCTTATTGTCTCCTCTATCTGATAGTGTCACCTTTCACTGTAATGCCTTGTCACCACAAACAGAACAGGAAGTCTCATCTTAGATTTAGGCCTAGTGGTGAGAATAGAAAGTGCAAGATTTCGGAGGTCCTAGGTCTCCAAACTGTGGACCTCCAGCTGTTGCAAAACTACAACTCCCAGCAAACATATGCACAGTTTGAAGACCACTAATATAGATAGTAAAATGGAAAATTAGAAGAAAAAAAAACAGAAATGGGTTTACCAAATATGTTTATTTATTTTTACATTTTTCTTTGTAAAGTGTGAAAAAAGGATTTTATTTTTATTGGGGAAGGGGCTTATTGACATTCATTAAACTGCCGAAGCAGCCATAGAGATAGTAAATGGAGCTCTGGCCACCATCTTGAATCATCATACCCCCCCCCCTTTCCCTATCGGATTCTTTCTCCCCAAATGCATAACCTTACCGTTATCAGTGCCACTTCCCAGTCCAAGCTTCCAGCCTATAGTAACAGTGCCCTGTCCTCTACTGTGTTAACTACTTTGCAGAGCATAGTATCATCTGCAAAGGTCATTAATAAATAAATTCTAATTTTTATAAGGGAATTTACATTTATTGACTTTTTAAAAATACTTTTTTCACTCTTCTTTAGTCTCCATAAAGGACTTACCCTGCAATCTTTAGATAGCATAGCATATCATTTATCAGTGTTAGGCTGGGTCCACACTACGTTTTGTCCCATACGGGAGCGCATACGGCAGGAGGGAGCTAAAACCTTGCGCTCCCGTATGTCACCGTATGCGTTCCCGTATGCCATTCACTTCAATGAGCCGACCGGAGTGAAACGTTCGGTCCGGTCGGCTCATTTTTGCGCCGTATGCGCTTTTACAACCGGACCTAAAACCGTGGTTGACCACAGTTTTAGGTCCGGTTTAAAAGCGCATACGGCGCAAAAATGAGCCGACCGGACCGAACGTTTCACTCCGGTCGGCTCATTGAAGTGAATGGCATACGGGAACGCATACGGTGACATACGGGAGCGCGAGGTTTTAGCTCCCTCCTGCCGTATGCGCTCCCGTATGGGAGAAAACGTAGTGTGGACCCAGCCTTATCAGCCCTCCATTACTACAGGCTGGAAGGATGAAGGGTAAGCTAATCGGGACCCCGCAATTTCACTTAAAGGTCTAGGACATGCATTTTTTACACTTTTAGGCACCTATAGGATTAAAGGAATACTCTACCCATAGACATCTTATCCCCTATCCAAAGCATAGGGGCTAAGATGTCTGATCGCGGTTTTCTTGCCGCTGGGGAACCCCTCTGATCTCTTCTGCAGCACCCTGTGTTATCTGCTGCATGGAGAAAACTTCACTCCGTGCCTGATGATGGGCGATACAGGGGCCGAAGTATCATGACGTCATGGGCCTGCCCCCTTGTGAAGTCACGCCCCGCCCCCTCAATACAAGTCTATGGGAGTGGGACTGACGGTCACAATACTCCGGCCCCTGTATCGCCTGTCATCAGGCACGGAGCGAAGTTTTCTCCATGCAGCAGATGACACAGGGAGCTGCAGGAGAGATTGCGGGGGTTCCCAGCGGCGGGACCGCCACGATCAGACATCTTATCTCCTATGCTTTGGAAAGTGAATTAGATGTCTAGGGGCAGAGTACCCCTTTAATGCCAGACATCCCCGTGATCAGGTCCCGGCATAGACCAAGAGCCGGCGCAGCGTGTACATGTACACTCTGGGTCCTATACATGACCCCAAAACTGCTGAAAAATGATAGAAAAAAAATGGCCCTAAAAACTGACCAAACATAAAAAAAAATTACAGTAAAAAATTAAATTAAAAGAAAAATAGCTAAGAATACTGTGATGACATTGCCTTTGCACCATTCCTTAGTTTTACACCATTACACCAAAAGATGTGGCCCAAAATTTGTTACCTTTTTGTTGCATGTCAGCCACCCTCCTTTTTCCAGCAAAGCCACGCCCACTTCCCAGTAAGCCGCTGCCCATTGTCCAGCAAGGTTCAAAAGTATATAAAAAAAAGTATATCTAAAATGCATTGAAATGTGATGCCTGACGTTAAGGCCAGTTTTTTGGTGTTGTTTTATTTATCCTCTCTGCGGTTTTCATTGTCGTGCAGGTTTACTGAACCATTAGGAGATAATAATCACTTGTATAAAAGCTGAAAATTTCCTCCTGATATTATTATCATTAATAACATTAATTAAGGAATTGCCATTATGGAAATGAGGGAATATTATACAGTGACAGCTCCAGGATGTTGGCGCGCCATAGCCAGGAGTGAAGATGAAGAAAGGGAAATGTAAGTATGTATAGTAAATAATAATTAATCACAATGTTGATATGAAGTAATTTATACATGGTAATTATTGAGTATGCAGAATCCTTAATCACCACCTGTTAATACAGCCTCGTCCCTAGCACCGGCCTCAGGGACGACCGCCATCATATATGGTGCCAGGTTTGGACGCTGATCCTGGACATTGTGATGAAGTAAAGCTCTGATCTGACCAAGGTGGAAATACACAGCTGGATTAAAGGGGGTGTCCAGTTGAGATGCTATAAGGGTCCCATGTTTAGGGCCTCATCTCTTAGCCAGATTTGAAAGCTGCTACAAAAAGTATTCACTTTAACCCCTTAAGGACCAGACACATTTTATTTTTGCATTTTCGTTTTTTCCTCCTCGCCTTCTAAAAATCATAACTCACTTATACTTCCATCCACAGACCCATATGAGGTCTTGTTTTTTGCATCACCAATTGTACTTTGTAATGACATCACTTATTTTACCATAAAATGTACGGCGCAACCAAACAAATATTATTTATGTGGGAAAATTGAAAAGAAAACCGCAATTTAGCAAATTTTGGAAGGTTTTGTTTTCACGCTTTACACTTTCCGGTAAAAATTACAAGTTTTCTTTATTCTGTGGGTCAATACGATTAAAATGATATCCATGATCATATTCTTTTCTGTAATTGTACCGCTTAAAAAAAAATCTCAAACCATTTTAACAAAATTAGTATGTTTGAAATTGCCCTATTTTGATCCCCTATAACTTTCTCATTTTTCCATATATGGGGCGATATGAGGGCTCATGTTTTGCGCCATGATCTGTAGTTTATATCAGTATCACTTTTGCTTAGGTTTTACTTTTTCTAAATTTTTTATAAATTTTTTTTGGAATAAAATGTGACAAAAAAGCAGCAATTTTGGACTTTTTAAAAAAATTTTTACGTTTACGCCGTTCACCGTATGGGATGATTAACAATATATTTTAATAGTTCAGACTTTTACGCACTCGGCGATACTAAATATGTGTATTAATAATTTTTTTTACGCTTTTTTGCGGGTAAAATGGGAAAAACGGACATTTAACTTTTTTATTGGGGGAGGGGATTTTTCACATTTTTTTACTTTCTTATTTTACATTTTTAATTTTTTTTTTAACACTTTTTATGTTCCTATAGGGGACTATTCATAGCAATCGTTTGATTGCTAATACTGTGCAGTGCTATGTATAGGACACAGCACTGCTCAGTATTATTGGTGATCTTCTGCTTGATCTCAGACCCCGGGAGATGGCTGGAGCCCGGTAAGGGGACCTCCGACTGTCATGCTGGATGATCGGATCCCCGGGGAAGCGCTGCCGGCGATCTGATCATCCATTCAAAGTACCGCAATGTATTGTATTGATCGCGGCATCGGAGGGGTTAATGGCGGACATCCGCGCGATCGCGGATTTCCGCCATCACCACCAGGTCCCTGGCTGCTGATAGCAGCCGAGACCTGCCGGGCATGACGCGATAAGTACCACGTCACCATGACGTACATTAACGTCCATTGTCGTAAAGGGGTTATCCAGGAAAAAAAAATTTTTTAAATATCAACTGGCTCCAGAAAGTTAAACGGATTTGTAAATTACTTCTATTAAAAAATTATAATCCTTTCAGTACTTATGAGCTTCTGAAGTTGAGTTGTTCTTTTCTGTCTAAGTGCCCTCTGATGACAAGTGTCTCTGGAACCGCCCAGTTTAGAAGCAAATCCCCATAGCAAACCTCTTCTAAACTGGGCGGTTCCCGAAACACATCTCATCAGAGAGCACTTAGACAGAAAAGAGCAACTCAACTTCAGAAGCTCATAAGTACTGAAAGGATAAATATTTTTTAATAGAAGTAATTTACAAATCTGTTTAACTTTCTGGAGCCAGTTGATATATAAAAACATTTTTTTTCCTGGATAACCCCTTTAATAGGAGCCGAGCTGCAATAACTCACGCACGGTGCTGTCAGCTTCTGGCTCTGTTTACCATGTATGCAGGTGCAGGAGATGTGTATAGTATCATGTCTTCATTTTTAACTTCTTGCTCTGAACTATATAGATTTTACCAACTGGAACTGTGGGTGCCAAAAACAAACAGATTAGTAAATTACTTCTATTAAAAAATCTTAATCCTTCCAGTACTTATCATCTGCTGTGTGCTCCAGAGGAAGTTGTGTAGCTCTTTTCTGCCTGACCACAGTGCTCTCTGCTGACACCTCTGTCTGTGTCAGGAACTGTCCAGAGCAGGAGCAAATCCCCATAGCAAACCTTTCCCGCACTGGACAGTTCCTGATACATACAGAGGTGGCCGCAGACATCACTGTGGCCAGACCGGAAATAACTACACAACTTCCTCTGGAGCATACAGCAGCTGATAATTACTGAAAGGATTAAGATTTTTATATAGAAGTAATTTACAAATCTTTATAACTTTCTGGCGCTAGTTGATTAAAAAAAAAAAAAAAAAAAGTGTTTTCCACTGGAGTACCCCTTTAAAAACCCATATCATATGCCTGATTCCTGCTGTATTGTCTTATGGTTGGGGTCTGAATCTGATCTCTAGATATAATAAGGTGAAGTGTGGCTGGCCACGATCTCCATCAATTGCGGGAGGCAGCTCCATTATAAATCTATGGGGCCTTCTCCTGCCACTGGATGGAGATAGCGGCCAACTTAACCCTTATGTATCTACAGATCAGACTCAGATCTCAACCGATCAAAACTTTTGCTACAAAACTACTTTCACCCTTTTGGCAAAGTTATCCCCTTAGGAACACATCTATGGGACTTCATTAATCCTCCAAAACATGGTTAGCTAAGGATAGCCACCAGGCAAGATTTTCAGTGTCCAGTATCCAGCCACAGCCCCCAGACAGTGGTGAGGGTCCCAATGTCTGGACCCCACCAATCCACACCGTATCACTACTTTCACTATCATCACCAAAGAAGGTAACATATTGATGTCTCTTTCCCCCCCCCTGTTCCATTAAATGCACAAATAAAATTGTCCAAGAGATCGTGTGATGGATGTGCGAAATTAGAAAACGACAGGAATTGAAAACAATCTTGCGGCCGTATGAATTCACTTAGCATTTCAATAGAATTTAATGAAAGCTTGATAAATCGCAGGGAAAAAAAACAGGAATACAAGCCGTATGTTAATTTATGTAAATGAGATTTAGAAACAACGAATAATTAATACATTCATAGATTATTCTGTAACCTCCTAGGCTTCAATGCAGACTGGAACTGTATTTTTCAGCATTAGCCATGAATGTATTTTATTTAACACCTTGAACTGGATTTATCCATCTCTTTGGAACATGATTGGTAAAAGTCTAAACTATTAAAGGACAAGTCTCATGATCAAAAACTTATCTCTTATCGGAAGGATAGGGGATATGTTTTAGATCAGATTGCGGGGGGTCCGAGTGCTGGGGCCCACCGCGATCTCCTGTTTAGAGCCCCATGGCGCTAGCACAGGAGTGCGTCACAAGCCGCCATGCACCCTCCATATAGCTCCATTGGTGAGCCAAAGATGACTGAATGGCTCTCCCATAGTACTATATGGAGGGGGCGTGGCGACCTCCACTTAGAGCGGAGGTCGTGACGCGCTCCTGTGCTAGTGCACCGGGGGCTCTGTTCAGGGCATTGCGGGGTGCCCCAGCGCTCAGACCCCCGCAATCTAAAACTTATCCCCTATCCTTCAGATGGGGGATAAGTTTTTGTCCATGAGACTTGTCCTTTAAAATATTACATGATTTATTCCACATGGTCACCTTGCATGCTGAAAATT
Source organism: Hyla sarda (assembly GCF_029499605.1). Classification (NCBI taxonomy): domain Eukaryota; kingdom Metazoa; phylum Chordata; class Amphibia; order Anura; family Hylidae; genus Hyla; species Hyla sarda. Next base: position 580,972,845 of record NC_079189.1, read on the forward strand.
AGTGCCCGAAAAAATTAAGAAAAACCCTGATTCCAATCCAAAAATAGTACCACATGTTACCTTGCAAAAATAGATATCGCATACCTCTATGTAGATGGAAAAATGGAAAAGTTATGGGTGACAGAATATGGAAATGCAAAGTGATTTTGATTTTCTGTGCTTGTCTTGGGGCTAAATGGCTATGTTGTTAGATTATGATAAAGCTGAGGCTGATCTTTTTGTGAACTGGCTGTTTTCTGTTGGAGTTTATTCCCTCAAACTACAAGTCCCATGATTCCTTGTTTGTAAGTGTAAGGTCACTATCTCCCTCCCACACATCAGCCACCCCACCCATTGAAACACACCTGTGCTTCGTTCCATGCAATAGACCAGTGTTTTCTGACCAGGGCACCTTCAACTGTTGCAAAACTGCAATTCTTGCAGAATGATGTCCCTTCTACCCAGTGGCCACTCCACCAATTGAAGCAGGACAGGCTTCCTCTGAGCAACTGACTAGTAATGTAATGTCTCAGGCCACACTGCAACTTGGCAAAATCCTGAGACGACACTCATTTTGTATGCTTTTAAAAATAAATATTCAAGGCAAAAATCACAGAATTTTGAGACCACTGTCACACACAGATACAGACACTATGTTATGAACTACACGAACTTCACAGCCCCTGTAGCATAGTCAAATAAAACAAAATCCTTGAATACGCCTTTAAAAAGTACAACTTATACCATTCTGTTAATGGAAAATGAAAAATCTATAACCATCGATCGATCAGTGGGTATTATGGCACACATTCAGTGAGACAACACCTTTCTCCGCTGATGTCTCGTCAGTGAAGAGAGGTGTTGCTGTCCTGGGGCATAACGGACCCAAGCCATGCCTCCTTGACACTTGGATATAAAGCTTCGAAATCTACAAAGAGAGCCATGCCTGATGTAAGACCTTCTGCACTATTTAACAAGTTAAACAAGACATGACAGGCACAATTTAAAGGAGTACTCCACCCCTTGACATCTGATGGTGGGGACATCTTGACATCTGACTATGGCATTCTGTTTTGTGACATCAAGCCACATTCCCTCCATTTGTGTCAATGGGAGGGGGCATGACGGCTAATACATAGCCGTCATGCCTCCGCCCATAGACATGAATGGAGGGGGCATAACGTCTGTGGTCGCCCGTCATCCAGTATGGAGCGGAGTTCACTCTGTGCATCGGATGACTGGGGTGCCGTGCCAAAGATCGCAGGTAGAGATGAGCACATTTTTTTTTATTCGATTCGGCCATTGGCTGAATTTCCCGAAAAAATTTCGGTCCGATTTTATTTGCGGCAAATCGCTATTAAAAACGTCTATTTCCGGGCTACAGAGAGCCTCAAAAGGGGTGTAGAACACTTTGCCTTGCCTAACACGTGTACTGGGTTAGTGAACTAATACGGTTATTCAGTATGACACGCAGATTACAGGCATCACTATTAGAATCACTGCCGCAGAGCGTCTGGATGTGGCAGCAGGGTCGGGAGACCATATTGTGTCACAATTGAAGAGATTAAAGAGATGTTTTTATTAAATTTTTATTCAATATTCAAAATCCTTTTTAGAGGACCCATTCTGGTGAGCATTGAGCTGGTGGTCCGCCGCGAGGTGAGCTACCACCTCTTCCAGTCCCTCTTAACAAACCCCCTCGACTGTCTTCCTCTGTGTGGAACTGCGAATGTTTCATATGTTTCATTTAATCAGTTATGGTTCATTTTTATCACTCCAACCTGTTTCAATGGATTCCTTGATAATTCCACAGGTAATATGTGACGACGACTACAGAGGAGTGAATTTGAAAAAAATTGATTTGTCTGATTTGATTAGCTCATCTCTATTGAGGACCTATTCGAGGGTAAGTTTTGTGCCACTGTACTGCCTTTTTCACAAAGAAATGACGGTTTGGGACTCTCCACCTTGGCTCGGCACAACCCATCTGTTCTCTGAAAGGTGCAAAGTCTACCAATTGAAAAGGGAGGGACTGCAGCACAAGCAACTTGAACAGGAGCACATTCAGCTTCTGCGCTGTTGGATAAGTGGGCGCATGCGCATACTGCTGTCTCTTGGACATGGCTTTGCTGATGGATTGCTGGTGATTGACTGACTCGAAGTAGGAGGAGCAGGAGCATCTGGACCGACAGAAGATGGGTATGACACACAGCTCCCTTTGGCTGAGGTGGTGGAGCCTTGGCTGGCTGAAACAGGGTGTGCCACTGGGAGATTCAGCAGGCTGGACCACCACATCGGAGCCACGGTTCTCCCAGGCTGCTTTATGGTGACGCTGCGTATGTTGACGCAGGGCCGTGGTGCCAACATTGGGACCATGGCCACGCTTCACCTTCTGCCGACACATCTTGCATGTGGCCATGATAAAGGGGTTATCCAGGAATTTTTTTTTTATATATATCAACTGGCTCCAGAAAGTTAACCAGATTTGTAAATTACTTCTATTAAAAGATCTTAATCCTTTCAGTACTTATGAGCTGCCGAAGTTGAGTTGTTCTTTTCTATCTAAGTGCTCTCTGATGACCCGTGTCTCGGGAACCGCCCAGTTTAGAAGCAAATCCCCATAGCAAACCTCTTCTTCTCTGTGCAGTTCCCGAAAAAAGCAGAGATGTCAGCAGAGAGCACTGTTGCCATACAGAAAACAACAACTCAACTTCATAAGCTGATAATTATTGAAAGGATTAAGATTTTTTAATAGAAGTAATTTACAAATCTGTTTAACTTTCTGGAGCCAGTTGATATAAGAAAAAAGTTTTTTCCTGGAATACCCCTTTAACCTCCTCCGAATGCTTGTTGAAAAACTGCCACACCGCTGAGTAGTTGATTCCCCCCCCCCCCTCAACAGAACGCACTGACTGACTGACGTGGTCTACCCCGGGCACGTTTGACTCCAGACTTCACACTTCTGCCACCATGCTGACTGCCAACCATGCTACCACCTTGCTGGCTCAGCTGTTGCCTCATGGGCAACCTGCAACCCTCTTCTCCTGATGATGATGAAGCCCCTTCTGCACCCGGCTCCCAAGTGCGATCATCTTCATCATCATCGAGTTGTGTCTGCATCACTGATGTCTTCCTCAGGTTCCTCAACAGTGTCTGCTTCAGGAGTCTGAATGCTCGCAATACCACCTTCCACGCCACTCTCCTCATCACTACTTGCCCGATTAGCGGAGGAAGCGGCGGATGTCTCCTTCACTCCTTGGCTGGGCAGTAAATGCTGATTGTCCTCTAGTAGCTCGTCCTCACTAAATAGTGGAGCTGAACCCACAGCATAAGATACTTTTGTGGGGAAGGGAACAGCATAGGACAAAGGCAATGGGATGACAGGGACTGCTCTCGGGCCATGCCAACTGGGGGTTGTGTCTGAGGAACCCACCGACTGTTGACTGGGGGTGTCAGATGTCACCTGTGATGAAGGGGATAACCGAGTTAACCAATGAATGACAGCAGATGGGTTGCTGGTGGAGACATGACCGCTAGCTGATACCGGGAGCTCAGGCCTCTCGCTGCGACTCCTGCTTCCACTCGCCCCTAGTCTGCTGCTACCTCTGCCTGCGCCTGATGAATTTAGGCCTCTGCCACTCCTCTGTGCACGTCCTGGCACTTCTCTGCCTGACATACTTATACACCAGGAAAATATTGGTATAGTTGAATAGTTCAACTAAATAACCAGTCCAAGTATGATCCAAGTAGATAAATAATAGTAGTTTATTGATTTATCACAAATAATTGTTAGTCACTAATGTTCACTGCCCATGCAGGGCCCTTGCATGGGACATAGATCTCAGTGTGTGTGACAATAGGTATTAAAATAAGATGTAGATAGGAATAGATTAAAAATAAATAAAAAATTAATCAAGATATATTAAAATTATTAAAAATACAATGGACTCAATTCTTGCATCTATATAGTTCAAATGTCGCCCAATAGTAAAGTTCAACAAAGTAGTGTCCTGATAGTCTTTGTGTACAGTATCAATTACAGATGGTACAGTGTTACAAACTGTACAATGGCACTCTTGTGTGTATTATGTAGCAGTATTCGTTGATGGCACAGTATTGTAGAAAATAACTTAGGTTACTAGTTGCTACTGTCAGTTCAGAAATTTCATTGATTATAGAGCTATCGCAACAATCATTGGTGATACAGTGTTGCAAACTGTATCAGGATAACGATAATAGTTAGTTTGTAGTTGCGAGGTCTGGTGCACAGCACCACTCACCACTCCTGCAACCGTCAGTCAGGTTGATTCGGCGGGCGGGCTGGTACGGAGGTGTCAGGCCTCCAGCGGTGCCCGGCATCCGTCTAGGCCAGGTGATAGCGGTTAGAGTCTCCTTCTCTAGCGATCAACGGGTGGCACCGACCTGTCAGGAGGAAGTTGGCGAAGATCGTCAGCTGATCGGCTGGTGCGGGGAGACGGTGGTAAGCTGGTAAGGTGGTAATGCAGCGATATAGCAGCAACGGAGGGCGGTATGGCAGGAGCGGTGAGAGTAGTGTGGCGTGCCTCGTGTGAACGAGGCGCTGTGCGCGCGTGGAGTATTAGTAGTCCCGAAACTAGAGACTTCCAGCGGTTGCAAGCGGAGTTTGCAGATGGGCAGAGATGATGGTAATTAATAGTTGATAAAGGCAGATGCAAGTATAAATTAATATCTAGACGCATTTCAAGGCCTCGGGCCTTTTCCTCAGTAGAGATGTATAGGTAAAGTGTATGTCTGTAGCATTTATATATAGTGTAGGTAATAGGGAACCTAGAAAACCTGGAAATTTTCAGGATAGATGTAAAGTAAGGTACTGGATCATACAAAGAAAAGTAGAGTAAAAGTGAGAATAAAAGAATAGTAAGTTAAATGGGATAAATTTGGGTAGAGGGATGAAAAAACAATGTAAAAAATAATGGGATGGTGCTTATATATACATCTCCATGTAAAAAAGGTTGAATCAACGTGGATGTTATATAAAATATAATGAAACTCTTTTTATAGATAGGTTGTGGCTGGACATAATAAATAAGGATCATATAGAAAAAAGCATGTATTGAAATCATGTAGAGATATATGGGAAATCATATAAAAATGATTATATAAATATGTAAATTATTTATTAAATATTAATATTATTTTAGTGTGTGTAAAAATATGAAATATAGAAGAATGTAAAAAAATATTGAAATATAAGAATAGGAATGTATATAAAAAATGGATGCATATATTAGGGATCGACCGATATAGTTTTTTTAGAGCCGATACCGATAATCGGTGGAGGTTAGGGCCGATAGCCGATAACTTATACCGATATTCCGGTATAAGTTATCAGCCATTTATCCCCCCGCGACACTGCTGCAGATAATTGATTTAAAGCGGGCGCTTTAAATCAATGCACTGCAGTGGCTTTTGCTGTGCCTTAGGCTTCCGCCGCCACCCGCTTCTCTCCCCCTGCCTGTCCGGGGGTCCTGAGACCTATCACCGCCGCACCGCACCGCGACCGCCCCCCCGACCCGCCGCCTCGCCCCGGCCCAATTGCCTCCCCCATCCCTGGTTTTATAATTACCTGTTCCCGGGGTCCACTCTACATCTGGCTCCGGTGGCGTCCTCCTGAACTGTCACTGTGCACACTGACGGTGACGTCACGTCGCGCACGTCACGTCACTCGTCATTGTGCACAGCATAACGCAGGACGCAGCAGGAGCAACAAGTAGCGTGGACCCTGAGAACAGGTAATTATAAAACCGGGGATGGGGGAGGCAATGGGGCCGGGGCGTTGCGGTGGGGGGTGCAATGCGGTGCGGCTCCAAGGTAATTGCCGATACCGATAATGCCCAAAATCGTGACTATTGGCCGATAATATCGGCCATACCGATAATCCGTCGATCCCTAGCATATATAAATAAAGAAAAAATAGGTAGATGGATAAATATAAAAAAAAAAATATATATATATATAGTAGAATAAAGTGTCCCGCAGCACTCCAGTAGTGATCAAAATAGGTTTATTACCTCAAGGTAAGATACAACGTTTCGACCGTCACCACGGTCTTTTATGCTTGAAAAAGACCGTGGTGACGGTCGAAACGTTGTATCTTACCTTGAGGTAATAAACCTATTTTGATCACTACTGGAGTGCTGCGGGACACTTTATTCTACTATACAACACTGCTGCTGCCAGTGACCCGGGCTGCGATTGGGCCCGCTTGCACCCGCTACACCTTTGCATCCCTGGTGTGCTGCTCCTCCTTGCTATCTGGATATATATATATATATATATATATATATATATATATATATATAGAAAAATTTAATTTGTAAAAATAAAAGAAATAAAGAAATAAAAATAGGAAAGGAACGTGGATACCTGTGAAAGCAAAGAAAATCAGGGCAGGATAAGGGAACCGGAGAAGGAACAATAATTTCAATACAAAATACAGTAACAGCGATGACGTCAGTCTTGGATGGGCTAAATCTCAGGGACCGTCGCCGAGTCGATGTGCGACCAGTCGGCGACGGGTCGTGAGGAAGAGCCCAATCTCAAGTAATTATAAAAATCCGAAGATCTCCAACTCAGCATTAAGGCCCTTGGGGTCAATGTGTCAAACTCAAAAATCTTGCGGGATTTGGCCTTGGACATGCGGGTGATGTAGTTACCACCTCTCCAACAATTTTTGACTTTTAAAAGGGCTGTAAAGAAGAGTTGGGATGGGTCTTGGGCATGATGTTCAGTGAAATGGAGCGACAGTTTTATTGCCTTTTTCGATATTATAGTGGTGTTCAGAAATACGGATTTTGAGTTGTCTTTTGGTTCGTCCAATGTACTGTTTACCACAGGTACTATGTATTAAATAAATTATGCCTTTGCTGTGGCAGGTTAGGCAGTCTGTGATTTTGTAGATGAATTGATTTGTGTGGGATGAGATTTCTGTGATGGTTTTGGGAGAATTAGTGATTTTACAACCTGCACAAGAGCCACATTTATGGAATCCTTTGGTCTGAAGCCAAGTGGAAGATTGTATTGTGGGGGGTTGACGGATGGTGGGTCAACTTGTATGCCCAAATTTGGAGCCTTAGTATGCACTATGGGTGAGTGCATGGGGATAGTGTATCCAATGCTTTTATTGTTTTTGAGGAAATGCCAGTTGTTTTTAAAAATCTTTTCTATTTTTTTATAATTTTTATTAAATGGTAAAATCAATTTTGGGACATCGTCTTCAAGTGGGAGTCAACTGATTTGGGGACAAAAAGATCCATTGGGCCTCTCCAGATAAAAAGGATGTTGTCTATGTAGCATCGCCAGAGCACGAGATCCGCACCTAACCTGGGAGTGATAGTGGTTTCCTCCCAGGCTGCCATAAATAGATTGGCGTAGCTAGGCGCAAATTTCGTGCCCATGGCAGTACCTGTTGTTTGCAAATAAAATTCACCGTTAAAATAAAAATAATTATGAGTTAAAATAAAATGTTTAGATTGTAAAATGAATTCGATTTGTTCGGACTGCATGGGGCCTTTATTTAAAAAATATTTGACTGCGTTCATACCATCTTGATGGTTGATCACAGTATATAGTGAACTAACATCAAGGGAAACCAGTATATAGTCTGGTTCCCACTTGATGTTTTCGAGGATTTGAATTACTTGTGTGGTATCTTTCAGATAGAAGCTGGTCTTTTGTACGTAGGGTTGGAGGTGATAATCTATAAGCTGGGAAAGATTAGAGGAAATGGACTCAATTCCTGACACTATCGGGCATCCAGGTGGATTCAAAGGGTCTTTATGTAGTTTGGGGAGACAATAAAATACTGGTAGTTTGCCTTGTGTGCCGAGGACAAAGTTGTGTTCTTTAGGGAGTAATATACCTAATTCCAAGGCGTCATCACACAAGGTTTTTAGTTCTTTGGTATAATTCATAGTGGGATCTATTTTTAACTTTGAGTATGTATTTGAGTCAAGTAACTGTCTATTGCACTCTATATTGTAATTATGTGTGTCAAGAATTACAATACCGCCCCCCTTATCGGCGGGGCGGATTGTGATGTCATGGTTTTGTTGTAATTCGTTGATAGCTATTTTTTCTTTGAATGTGATATTATTGTTTCTCGTATTAGGTTTTAATTTTCTGATTTCGGACTTTATGGCGGTTTTAAAGGTAAGTATATCTGGACCGGTTTCGTGTCTTGGGTAAAATTTAGATTTTAAAGTGCATTGAGTATGTGTGAAATTCGTGGATTGGGTAGTGGATGGGCTGTTTTAAAAAAATATTTTTTAATGCAGAGTTTTCGAAATATTTCTCAATGCCTATGTAGGTGTCAAATTTGTTAAGTGATTGTGTAGGTGCAAATTTGAGTCCCTTGTTTAATATTTTTTTCTGTGTGTCAGTCAAAGTAATAGAGCTTAAATTGATAATACATTCATCTAATGTAGTTTCCCTAGTTTTTGGGGTGGTTGTGACTAGTTTTTTTCTTCTTCGTAACCTCTTTTTTTTGGGGGTGTTTGATTGTAATGGGAGGTTGGAGGGAATCGGGTGAATGTCCACTTGTATGGCATACTGTTTGGGATTGTGATGTACGGTGTTGTGTACACCACCAGCCAACACACAACACCCCAAAAACTAGGGAAACTACATTAGATGAATGTATTATCAATTTAAGCTCTACTACTTTGACCGACACACAGAAAAAAATATTAACCCCTTAAGGACTCAGGGTTTTTCCGTTTTTGCACTTTCGTTTTTCCCTCCTTATCTTTAAAAAATCATAACCCTTTCAATTTTCCACCTAAAAATCCATATTATGGCTTATTTTTTGCGTCGCCAATTCTACTTTGCAGTGACATTAGTCATTTTACCCAAAAATGCATGGTGAAACGGAAAAAAAAATCATTGTGCGACAAAATCGAAAAAAAAACGCCATTTTGTAACTTTTGGGGGCTTCCGTTTCTACGCAGTGCATATTTCGGTAAAAATTACACCTTATCATTATTCTGTAGGTCCATACGGTTAAAATGATACCCTACTTATATAGGTTTGATTTTGTCGCACTTCTGGAAAAAATCATAACTACATGCAGGAAAATTTATACGTTTAAAAATGTCATCTTCTGACCCCTATAACTTTTTTATTTTTCCACATACGGGGCGGTATGATGACTCATTTTTTGCGCCGTGATCTGAAGTTTTTATTGGTATGATTTTTGTTTTGATCTGACTTTTTGATCACTTTTTATTCATTTTTTAATGTTATAAAAAGTGACCAAAATACGCTTTTTTGGACTTTGGAATTTTTTGGCGCGTACGCCATTGACCGTACGGCTTAATTAATGATATATTTTTATAGTTCGGACATTTACGCACGCGGCGATACCACATATGTTTATATTTTTTTTTTTTACACTGTTTTATTTTTCTTATGGGAAAAGGGGGGTGATTCAAACTTTTATTAGGGAAGGGGTTAAATGACCTTTATTAACACTTTTTTTTTACTTTTTTTTTGCAGTGTTATAGGTCCCATAGGGACCTATAACACTGCACACACTGATCTCTCATCCTGATCACAGGCGTGTATTAACACGCCTGTGATCAGCATTATCGGCGCTTGACTGCTCCTGCCTGGATCTCAGGCACGGAGCAGTCATTTGTCGATCGGACACCGAGGAGGCAGGTAAGAGCCCTCCCGGTGTCCGATCAGCTGTTCGGGATGCCGCGATTTCACCGCGGCGGTCCCGAACAGCCCGACTGAGCAGCCGGGATACTTTCAGTTTCACTTTAGAAGCGGCGGTCAGCTTTGACCGCCGCTTCTAAAGGGTTAATACCGCACATCGCCGCGATCGGCGATGTGTGGTATTAGCCGCGGGTCCCGGCCGTTGATTAGCGCTGGGACCCACGCGATATGATGCGGGATCGCGGCGCGATCCCGCTTCATATCGCGAGAGCCGGCGCAGGACGTAAATATACGTCCTGCGTCGTTAAGGGGTTAAACAAGGGACATAAATTTGCACCTACACAATCACTTAACAAATTTGACAACTACATAGGCATTGACAAATATGTCAGAGAAGCCTGCCTTAAAATTTCTTTTTTAAAACAGCCCATCAACACCCACACTACCCAATCCATGAATTTCACACATACTCAATGCACTTTAAAATCTAAGTTTTACCCAAGACACAAAACCGGTCCAGATATACTTACCTTTAAAACCACCATAGAGTCCGAAATCAGAAAATTTAAACCTAATACGAGAAACAATAATATCACATTCAAAGAAAAAATAGCAATCAACGAATTACAACAAAACCATGACATCACAATCCGCCCTGCCGACAAGGGGGGCGGTATTGTGATTCTTGACACACATAATTACAATATAGAGTGCAATAGACAGTTACTTGACTCAAATACATACTCAAAGTTAAAAATAGATCCCACTATAGATTATACCAAAGAACTAAAAACCTTGTGTGATGACATCTTGGAATTAGGTATATTACTCCCTAAAGAACACGACTTTGTATTCGGCACACAAGGCAAACTACCAGCATTTTATTGTCTCCCCAAACTTCATAAAGACCCTTTGAATCCACCCGGACGCCCGATAGTGTATGGAATTGAGTCCATTTCCTCTAATCTTTCCCAGCTTATAGATCGTCACCTACAACCCTACGTACAAAAGACCAGCTTCTATCTGAAAGATACCACACAAGTAATTCAAATCCTTGAAAACATCAAGTGGGAACCAGACTATATACTGGTTTCCCTTGATGTTAGTTTACTATATACTGTGATCAACCATCAAGATGGTATGAACGCAGTCAAATATTTTTTAAATAAAGGACCCATGCAAATCGAATTCATTTTACAATCTATGCATTTTATTTTAACTCATAATTATTTTTATTTTAACAGTGAATTTTATTTGCAAACAGGCACTGCCATGGGCACCAGATTCGCGCCTAGCTACGCCAATTTATTTATGGCAGGCTGGGAGGAAACCACTATCACTCCCAGGTTAGGTGCGCATCTCGTGCTCTGGCGATGCTACATAGACGACATCGTTTTTATCTGGAGAGGCCCAATGGATCTTTTAACTAATTTTATCCAGGAAATCAACACCAATATTTTAAATCTCAAATTTACACCTCACATTAGCACAGGCACTTTGGAATTTTTAGATCTTTTAATTACTATCGACACAACCAAATTAATATGCAGTACAAACCTTAAGCCTGTGGCTAAAAATAGTTTTATCCTTTTTAACAGCTGTCATTTACAAAGATGGCTCTTAAATGTACCAAAAGGACAATACCGTAGATTAAAAAGGAATTGTACATATGATAATAAATTTGAAGGAGAAGCACAAATTTTAACTGATAAGTTCCTGGATAAACATTATCCCCAAACTGTCTTGGATAAAGCTCTGAATGACACTCAGACTTTAGATAGATTATCCTTTTTTTTCCCAAATCAGTTGACTCCCCACTTGAAGACGATGTCCCAAAATTGATTTTACCATTTAAAAAAAAATTATAAAAAAAATTGAAAATATTATTAAAAATAACTGGCATTTCCTCAAAAACGATAAAACCATTGGACACACTATCCCCATGCACCCACCCATAGTGTATACTAAGGCTCCAGATTTGGGCATATAAGTTGCCCCCACCATCCGTCAACCCCCCACAATACAATCTTCCACTTGGCTTCAGACCAAAGGATTCCATAAATGTGGCTCCTGTGCAGGTTGTAAAATCACTAATTCTCCCAAAACCATCACAGAAATATCATCCCACACAAATCAATTCACCTACAAAATCACAGACTGCCTAATCTGCCACAGCAAAGGCATCATTTATTTAATACAATGTACCTGTGGTAAACAGTACATTGGACGAACCAAAAGACAACTCAAAACCCGTATTTCTGAGCACCTCTATAATATCGAAAAAGGCAATAAAACACACCCACTGTCCCTCCATTTCACTGAACATCATGCCCAAGACCCATCCCAACTCTTCTTTACAGCCCTTTTAAAAGTCAAAAATTGTTGGAGAGGTGGTAACTACATCACCCGCATGTCCAAGGCCGAATCCCGCAAGATTTTTGAGTTTGACACATTGATCCCCAAGGGCCTCAATGCTGAGCTGGAGATCTTCGGATTTTTATAATTACTTGAGATTGGGCTCTTCCTCACGACCCGTCGCCGACTGGTCGCATATCGACTCGGCAACGGTCCCTGAGATTTAGCCCATCCAAGACTGACGTCATCGCTGTTACTGTATTTTGTATTGAAATTATTGTTCCTTCTCCGGTTCCCTTATCCTGCCCTGATTTTCTTTTCTTTCACAGGTATCCACATTCCTTTCCTATTTTTATATTTTTCATTTATTTTAATTTTTACTATTTTTATTTTTATTTTTCACTATATTTTTATTTTTTATTTTTATAGTTATCTATCTACCTATTTTTTCTTTATTTATATATGCATCCATTTTTTATATACATTCCTATTCTTATATTTCTATATTTTTTTACATTCTTCTATATTTCATATTTTTACACACACTAAAATAAGATTAATATTTAATACATATTTTACATATTTATATAATCCTTTTTATATGATTTCCCATATATTTAAATACATGCTTTTTTCTATATGATCCTTATTTATTATGTCCAGCCACAACCTATCTATAAAAGAGTTTCATTATATTTAATATAACATCCACGTTGATTCAACCTTCTTTACATGGATATATATATATATATATATATATATATATATATATATATATAAGCACCATCCCATAATTTTTTACATTGTTTTTTCATCCCTCTACCCAAATTTATCCCATTTAACTTACTATTCTTTTATTTTCACTTTTACTCTACTTTTCTTTGTATGATCCAGTACCTTACTTTACATCTATCCTGAAAATGTCAAGGTTTTCTAGGTTCCCTATTACCTATACTATATATCAATGCTACAGACATACACTTTACCTATACATCTCTTCTGAGTAAAAGGCCCGAGGCCTTGAAACGCGTCTAGATATTAATTTATACTTGCATCTGCCTTTATCAACTATTAATTACCATCATCTCTGCCCATCTGCAAACTCCGCTTGCAACCGTTGGAAGTCCCCAGTTTCGGGACCACTACTACTCCACGCGCGCACAGCGCCTCGTTCACACGAGGCACGCCACACTACTCTCACCGCTCCTGCCATACCGCCCTCCGTTGCTGCTATATCGCTGCATTACCACCATACCAGCTTACCACCGTCTCCCTGCACCAGCTGATCAGCTGACGATCTTCGCCAACTTCCTCCTGACAGGCCGGTGCCACCCGTGCCAGCCGTTGATCGCTAGAGAAGGAGACTCGCACCGCTATTACCTGGCCTAGAATCAACCTGACTGACGGTCGCAGGAGTGGTGAGTGGTGCTGTGCACCACACCTCGCAACTACAAACTAACTATTATCGTTATCCTGATACAGTTTGGAACACTGTATCACCAATGATTGTTGCGATAGCTCTAGAATCAATGAAATTTCTGAACTGACAGTAGCAACTAATAACCTTAGTTATTTTCTACAATACTATGCCATCAACGAATACTGCTACATAATCCACACAAGAGTGCCATTGTACAGTTTGTAACACTGTACCATCTGTAATTGATACTGTACACAAAGACTATCAGGACACTACTTCGTTGAACTTTACTATTGGGCGACATTTGAACTATATAGATGCAAGAATTGAGTCCATTGTATTTTTAATATTTTTAACATATCTTGATTTATTTTTAATGTATTTTTAATCTATTCCTATCTACATCTTATTTTAATACCTATTGTCACACACACTGAGTTCTATGTCCCATGCAAGGGCCCTGCATGGGCAGTGAACATTAGTGACTAACAATTATATGTGATATATCAATAAACTACTATTATTTATCTACTTGGATCATACTCTATATTTCTTCTATATCCCTTTCATTTTCTATATACCTTGAGGACTGGTTATTTAGTTGAACTATTCAATTATACCAATATTTTCCTATTCTATAGACTTTTGGGTGAAGGTAACACCAGTTCACCTCAGGCATATTTTCTCTCTGAGTGAGCCACATCACCTTTCTTAAATTTTATACTTATACACCAGCTGAGTGCATATATGTTACACTTATTAGAGGAGGACAATACGCTTCACTATGCTTAAAACTGTATTTGGCTACAAAAGCAGGTGTGTAGTTTTGGCTGGCCTTTCACAGTAACTAGGCCCAAATTAGTTTAACAGGAAAATATATAAAGGACACCATGTAGATGTACGTATAGTTTACACTTATGAGAGGAGGACTATACGCGCCGCTACAAACTGTATAAGGCTACAAACACAAGTATGTAGCTTTGGCTCGTCTTTCACAGTAGCTAGGCCCAAATTAGTTTAACAGGAAAATATATAATGGACACCATGTAGATGTACGTACAGTTTACACTTATGAGAGGAGGACAATGCGCTCCACTAAGCTTAAAGCTGTATTAGACTACAGAAACAAGTGTGCAGCTTTGGCTGGCCTTTCACAGTAACTAGGCCCAAATTAGTTTAACAGGAAAATATATGAAGGACACCACGTAAGTGTACGTACAGTTTACACTTATGAGAGGAGGACTATACGCTCCGCTACAAACTGTATAAGGCTACAAAAACAAGTGTGTAGATTTGGCTGGCCTTACACAGTAACTAGGCCCAAATTAGTTTAACAGGAAAAAAATGTGCACCACGTAGGTGTACGTACAGTTTACACTTACGAGAGGTGGACAATACGCTTTGCTTAAAACTGCATTAGGCTACAAAATCAAGTGTGTAGCTTTGGCTGGCCTTTCACAGTAAGTAGGCCAAAATTTGTTTCACAGGAAAAAAAAAAAAAACGTACACCACCTATGTACACACAGGTTTCACTTATGAGCGGACAATATGCTCCGCTACACAACCTGTACTATGCACTAAAATCAGGTGAGTATGGCTTTTCGTGCTCCCCCGAACTGGCCCCTATTAGCTTTAGAGTTCTATCACACACCAGTGCTGCAGCACAAAGTCGCTGTGTAGTACTGCCCAATAAAGTATTATTATGCACTAATAGCAGGTGACAATGGCTTTTAGTGCTCATCCTAACTGGCATCTATAAGCTTTAGAGTTGTTGTACACCCCACTGCAGCAGTACAGAGTCGCTGTGTAGTACACCGAAAAGTGCACTTTCTCTCTCCCTTCCCTGTCAGTGCTTTTCTGTACTGCTGCTTTATCTCTCTCTGCAATAAAATGCTGGAATGGCTGGCCGCAAGATGGCTGCCAATTATAAAGGGCTGTGACATCACAGGGCTGGCTGCTTGCTGCATGTGATTCATGGTCATCCTGCTTACCCACCTTCCCAGAGTTCCTTGCCCCATGTCCTCACATGTGGATCCGCCATTTTAGATGACCTGAAGCCTGGACCGCACTAAATGCAGTTTAATGAAGCAATGTTTCCTGAAATTTATAACAAATTCAGATTTGGCAAATTCGATTTTCTCATCCCTAATCGCAGGGGGTCCGTGTGACAGGCCCCCCAAGGTCAGACATCTTATCCCCTATCCTTTGGATAGGGGATAAGATGTCTAGGGGCCGAGTGCCCCTTTAACCTGTTCAGGACCCCGGGCGTACCGGTACGTCCTAACACCCTGGGTCTTAAGGACCCAGGACGTATATGTACATCCGCGGGAATTTAGGGCAGGGACCGGACCGGGGTGACTGCTGATATCGATCAGCAGGCACCCCACGCAAATGCCCAGGGGGGTCATCAGACCCCCCCATGTCTGTGACCGCGGCAAATCGCAAGTGAATTCACACTTGCGATTTGCGCGATTCCGGGCCATTACGGGTCTATGGTGACAATATAAGGGGGATCGCGGTTGTCCAAGACACCCACGATCCCCCTGAAGGGATAGGAGTGAGGTGGCAGGGGTGCCACCCCTCCTATCCCTGCTATTGGTCTTCAAAAGCGATGACCAATAGCAGATCGGGGGCGGCGGGGTTAACTTTCGTTTTCCCCGTCCTGCCCACCCACAATAGGCGGGGCAGGACAGGGAAACCGACAGGGACCTGGCGCCGAAGTCCACTTACCCATCGGTGGAGGCTGTGGGACGTGATCGGCTGCGGTGATCGGCGCGGGCTGCATGTCGTGCGGCAGAAGAGGACGGCTCCCTGGATCCGACGGAAGCCGGTGAGTTGTCTAGCAACATCTAGAGCGCTACAGTCTGTGACCACTATACAGTCACAGACTGTACACTGTAGCCCTCCAGATGTTGCAAAACTACAACTCCCAGCATGCCCAGACAGCTGTTTAGGCATGCTGGGATTTGCAGTTTTGAAACAGCTGGAGATCTACAGTTTAGAGACCACTGCATAGTGATCTCTATACTGTTGCACTCTAGATCTTGCAAAACTACAACTCCTAGCATGCCCACACAGCTGTTTGCTGTCTGGGCATGCTGGGATTTGTAGTTTTACAACATCTGGAGGTCCACAGTTTGGAGATCACTGTGCAGTGGACTCTAACTTTAGCCCTCCAGATGTTGCAAAACTGCAAATCCCAGCATGCCCAAACAGCAAAGAGCTGTCTCGGCATGCTGGGAGTTGAAGTTGCGTACCTCCATATGTTGCATAACTACATCTCCCAGCATGCCCTTCGGTGATCAGTACATGCTGGGAGTTGTAGTTTTGAAACAGCTGGAGGCACACTGGTTGGAAAATACTGAGTTAGGTAACAGAACCTAACTGGTTTTCCAACCAATGGGCCTCCAGCTGTTGCAAAAGTACAACTCCCAGCATGCATGGTCTGTTAGTACATGCAGGGAGTTGTAGTTTTGAAACAGCTAGAGGTCTGACCCCCCATGTGAACGTACAGGGTACATTCACACGGGCAGGTTTACAGTAAGTTTCCTGCTTCAAGTATGAGCTGTGGCAAATCTTTTGCCGCGGCGCAAATTTCTAGCGGGAAGCTCACTGTAAACCACTGCCAGTGCGAACGTACCCTAAAAACACTACACTACACTACACTAACACATAATAAAGGGTAAAACACTACATATACACCCCCTTACACTGTCGCCCCCAATAAAAATGAAAAATGTATTGTATGGCAGTGTTTCCAAAATGGAGCCTCCAGCTGTTGCAAAACAACAACTCCCAGCATTTCCGGACAGCCACTGACTGTCCAGGCATGCTGGGAGTTTAGCAACAGCTGGAGGCACCCTGTTTGGGAATCACTGGCGTAGAATACCCCTATGTCCACCCCTATGCAATCCCTTATTTAGTCCTCAAATGCGCATGGCGCTCTCTCACTTCGGAGCCCTGTCGTATTTCAAGGAAACAGTTTAGGGCCACATATGGGGTATTTCCGTACTTGGGAGAAATTTTGGGGGGCTTTTTCTCCTTTTACCCCTTATGAAAAGGAAAAGTTGGGGGCTACACCAGCCTTTTAGTGTAAAAAAAATTGTATACACTAACATGCTGGTGTTGCCCCATACTTTTTATACTTTTAAGTGATAAAAGGGAAAAAAGACCCCCAAAATTTTTAACACAATTTCTCCTGAGTACGTAAATACCCCATATGTGGGCGTAAAATGCTCTGCGGGCGCACAACAAGGCTCAGGAGTGAGAGCGCACTATGTACATTTGAGGCCTAAATTGGTGATTTGCACAGTGGTGGCTGATTTTACAGCGGTTCTGACATAAATGCAAAAAAAGAAATACCCACATGTGACCCCATTTTGGAAACTACACCCCTCACGGAATGTAACAAGGGGTATAGTGAGCCTTTACAGCCCACAGGTGTTTAATGAAAATTCTTCAAAGTTTTCACTAAAATGCTGGTGTTACCCTAAATTTTTCATTTTCACAAGGGAAAATAGGAAAAAAGCCCCCCAAAATTTGTAACCCCATTTCTTCTGAGTAAGAACATACCCCATATGTGGATGTAAAGTGCTCTGCTGGCGCACTACAATGCTCAGAAGAGAAGGAGCACCATTGGGATTTTGAAGAGAAAATTTGTCCGGAATTGAAGGGCACATGTGTTTAGAAAGCCCCCATAGTGCCAGAATAATGGACCCCCCACATGTGACCCCATTTTGGAAACTACACCCCTCATGTAATGTAATAAAGGGTACAGTGAGCATTTTCGCCCTGACAGATATTTGGAACAGTGGTCCGTGAAAATGAAAAATTTAATTTTTCATTTGCACAGCCCACTGTTCCAAAGATTTGTCAAACGCCAGTGGGGTGTAAATACTCACTGCACCCCTTTTTAAATTCTGTGAGTGGCATAGTTTCCAAAATGGGGTCACATGTGGGGGGGTCCACTGTTCTGGCACCACGAGGGGCTTTGTAAATGCACATGGCCCCCGACTTCAATTCCAACCAAATTCTGTCTCCAAAAGCTCAATGGCGCTCCTCCTCTTCTGAGCAGTGTAGTGCGCCAGCAGAGCACTTGACGTCCACACATTGGGTATGTCCATAATCAGAAGAAATGGGGTTACAAATTTTGGGGGTCATTTACTCCTATTACCCCTTGTAAAAATGTAAAATTTGGGGAAAAACCAGCATTTTAGTGAAAAAAAAATGTTTTTTTTTCATTTACACATCCGACTTTAACAAAAAGTCGTCAAACACCTGTGGGGTGTTAAGGCTCACTGTACCCCTTGTTGCGTTTCTTGAGGGGTGTAGTTTCCAAAATAGTATGCCATGTGGGTTTTTCTTTGCTGTTATGGCAGCATAGGGGCTTCCTAAATGCGACATGCCCTCCAAAAACCATTTCAGCTAAATTTGCTTTTCAAAAGCCAAATGTGACTCCTCCTCTTCTGAGCATTGTAGTGCGCCTGCAGAGCATTTTATGCCCTAACATGGGGTATTTCCATACTCAGAAGAGATGGGGTTACAAATTTTGGGGGGCATTTTGTACTATTATCCCTTGTAAAAATCTTAAATTTGAGGGAAAACCAGCATTTTAGTGGAAAAAGAGGCTCACTGTACCCCTTGTTATGTGCCTTGAGGGGTGTAGTTTCCAAAATAGTATGCCATGTGTTTTTTTTTGCTTTTCTGGCACCATAGGGGCTTCCTAAATGTAACATGCCCCTCAAAAACCATTTCAGAAAAATTCACTCTCCAAAATCCCACTGTCGCTCCTTCACTTCTGAGCCCTCTACTGCGCCCGCCGAACACTTGACATACACATATGAGGTATTTCCTTACTCGAGAGAAATTGGGTTACTCATTTTAGGAAGATTTTTCTCCTTTTACCCCTTGTAAAAATTCAATAACTGGGTCTACAAGAACATGCCAGTGTAAAAAATGATTTTGAATTTTCTCCTTCAATTTGCTGCTATTCCTGTGAAACAGTTAAAAGGGTTAACAAACCTTTTGAACATCATTTTGAATACTTTGAGGGGTGCAGTTTTTATAATGGGGTCATTTATGGGGTATTTCTAATATGAAAGCCCTTCAAATCAGCTTCAAAACTGAACTGGTCCCTGAAAGATTTCGATTTTAAAAATGTTGTGAAAAATTGGAAAATTGCTGCT
This sequence comes from Hyla sarda, assembly GCF_029499605.1. NCBI lineage: Eukaryota > Metazoa > Chordata > Amphibia > Anura > Hylidae > Hyla > Hyla sarda. The sequence continues at coordinate 580,992,483 of NC_079189.1, forward strand.
GAACTTTGAAGCCCTCTGGTGTCTTCCAAAAGTAAAAACATGTCAACTTTATGATGGAAACATAAAGTAGACATATTGGGAGAGATTTATCAAAACCTCGCCAGAGGAAAAGTTGCCCAGTTGCCCATAGCAACCAATCAGATTGCTTCTTTCATTTTTCACAGGTTCTCCTAAAAATGAAAGAAGCGAGCTGATTGGTTGCTATGAGCAACTGGGCAAGTTTTCCTCTGCACAGGTTTTGATAAATCTCCCCCATTGTATATGTGAATCAATATATAATTTATTTGGAATATTCATTTTCCTTATTAGCGGAGATCTTCAAAGTAAAAAAAATGCAACATTTTCAATTTATTCGTCAAATTTTGGAATTTTTCACCAAGAAATGATGCAAGTATCGACAAAATTTTACCACTAACATACAGAATAATATGTCACGAAAAAACAATCTCAGAATCAGAATGAAAGGGAAAAGCATCCCAGAGTTATTAATGCTTAAAGTGACAGTGGTCAGATGTGCAAAAAATGGCTGGGTCCTACAGTGAAAATTGGCTGGGTTCTTAAGGGATTAAAGGGGTATTCCAGGCCAAAACTTTTTTTTTATATATCAACTGGCTCCGGAAAGTTAAACAGATTTGTAATTTACTTCTATTAAAAAATCTTAATCCTTCCAATTGTTATTAGCTTCTGAAGTTGAGTTGTTTTCTGTATAACTGCTCTCTGATGACTCACGTCCCGGGAGCTGTCCAGCTCCTATGGGGATATTCTCCCATCATGCACAGCTCCCGGGACGTGACATCATCATTGAGCAGTTAGACAGATAACTTCAGAAGCTAATAACTATTGGAAGGATTAAGATTTTTTAATAGAAGTAATTTATAAATCTGTTTAACTTTCCGGAGCCAGTTGATATATAAAAAAAAGATTTTGCCTGGAATATCCCTTTAAGCTTTCTCCAGTTTTCTCCATCTTTAGGTGCTGTGATTTCTTCTTCCTGACTATATAATATGGCTGCATCTTTGTGAACTTTATGTTTCTAAAAAGGAGAACATTTCCAATACGTTTCGAGGTCCTAAAGGAAGAAACACTTGACTCAACTTTATCCCTGTGATTAACAACTTCTATGGCGAGAATCCTAAGTATGTGTTATTAAGTGTAAGATACAATATAAACCTTCATAGAAGAATATAGTAATGTGTTTAATGAAGCCTGAGGACAATTATTCCGCACCGTGTTATGCTAACCTCCGAAGGAGCCGCTGCCGCAGATATACTACAGTGGTTACAACCTTAACTTCTATCAAACGAAACATAAAACTCTGCTGCTTCAGGAAGATTCCGGGCCATGAAATAAGAACTCGGGATAGAAAATGAGTTAAACAGCAAGAGATTTACTGTGTCATTTTTCCAGACACGACATGAGAGATTGCATGGATAGTTGGCTGCATTGTCTTTAGTAGAGAAGCGTACAACGCTATTACCGGCTTCGCTTCGATTACATGAAACGTTGAAGTGGATGGGAGCAGAGGCGAAAGATCTGGGAAAAAAAGGACAAAGGGGGGAATAAAACGAATAGAAGATAAGAGGTCAAGTGACATGACATATTTAGAAAAAAATCTTTTCATCTTATATATGGAAAGACATGGCTGTATGGCCTATTATAGCTCCGGCTGCAGAATATAGAAAAAAGGTTTGTATCATGTCATTTATTTTCTCCGGTAACATATCTAAAGGTTTCCATCATGTCCCTCTTTCCCTTTATCTCACCTGTAACATGTGTAAATGTTTCCATCATGTCCCTCTTTCCCTTTATCTCACCTGTAACATGTGTAAATGTTTCCATCATGTCCCTCTTTCCCTTTATCTCACCTGTAACATGTGTAAATGTTTCCATCATGTCCCTCTTTCCCTTTATCTCACCTGTAACATATGTAAAGGTTTCCATCATGTCCCTCTTTCCCTTTATCTCACCTGTAACATATGTAAAGGTTTACATCATGTCCCTCTTTCCCTTTATCTCACCTGTAACATATGTAAAGGTTTCCATAGCGTTTTCTCTTTCCCTTTTTCTATCTTGTAACATATACTTTATTGGCTTATGTATTGGCACCCACTCTTTTATCATTAAAAGGGTACTCCGATGGAAAGCAATTTTTTTTAAATCAACTGGTGTCAGAAAGTTAAACATATTTGTAAATTACTTCTATTAAAAAATCTTAATCCTTCCAGTACTTATCAGCTGCTATATGCTCCACAAGAAGTTATTTTCTTTTTTGACACCTCTGCCCGTACCAGGAACTGTCCAGAGCAGGAGAGGTTTACTATGGGGATTTGCTTGTACTCTGGACAGTTCCTGACATGGACAGAGGTGTCAACAGAGAGCACTGTGGTAAGACAGAAAATAAAGTAAAAAAGAAAAGAACTTTCTGTGGAGCATACAGCAGCTGATAAGTACTGGAAGGATTAAGCTTTATTTTAATAGAAGTAATTTACAAATCTCTTAAACTTTCTGGCACCAGTTGATTTAAAAAAATGTGTTTTCCATTGGAGTACCCCTTTAAATTATGTTTCATTCAGCCCACTTCCACAGGTGTATTAAAAATGATCCCCTTCCAATGCAGTCGCCTTTACTAACATTAGTGATAGAATGGGTTGTTCTATAGAGCTCACTGATACGAGAGCGGTGTGGTAATAGAAGACACCACTGTAACCAGTCAATTCCTTTCCTCCTAGACCTTCCACCATTAGCTGTGATATCTTTGGAGGTGTTTAGGAACCATAACGTGAGGACCATAGGGCATAATAGTCACCAACATCATCTGGCACTAAAATCAGCACTAAATCTGTGCCTGTCAGGTGTTTCATGGTACAAGTTTCCATGGCCGAGCAGCTAAATGCAGCCTTATGCACAATGCCAAGCGGTGTAAAGCCACCACCACTGGAGCAGAGGAAACATGTTCTGTGGAGTGACGGATCAGACTTCTCTATCTGATGTCTGATGGATCTGGGTTTGGTGAATGCTAGGAGAACATTACCTGCCTGACTGCATAGTGCCAGCTGTAAATTTGGTAGAGGAAGGATAATGTTAGGGGAAGCCTTGGCTTTTTAGTTTAGAGGAACTTAATGTGTCAGCATACCAACATATTGTGGACAATTTTATTCATCCAATTTTGGGGGAACAGTTTAGGTTCGGCCCATTTCTGAACTAACATGACGGCGCACCAGTGCACATGACAAGGTTTATAAAGACATGGAGGGGGAGTCTGGGGTGGAAGAACTTGACTGGCCACAAATAGTCCTGACCTCAACGCCATCCAACACATTTGGGATGAACTATAACAGAGATTGTGAGGCAGGACCTCTCATCCGATATCAGTGTTTGACCTCACAAATGTTCTTCCGGTAGAATTAGCAAAAATTCCCACAGAAAACTCCAAAATCTTGTAGAAAGCACACCGGCGATGCGACGGACGTGCAGCCTCCCAGCAGGCACTAGATGGAGTGGCGAGGCTGAGAGCTTTTAACTCCGCCACTCAGTGGCCGCTGCACACAAGGTCCTGACACTAAATTCAGTTTGAGTAAGTGGACACTGGGTGACTTGGCATGGGCTGGCACCTACAAGCCCACTGGGCAGTCGGCCTACCGGGAATTTTTCCAGTAGGCCAGTCAGGCCCTGCTCATGGGTCATAGAAGGCAAAGGTGATATAATCACCAGATCTTGTTCTGGTCCGATAAAATAAGACGTCATAATAGGAAGACAATTTTGCTGTGGGACCCCTTTCTTCTCCATATGCCACAACCTTCTGTGGTATGTATATGTCAGAAATCTGTCTAAAAGGGATGCCAATGTATATGAGCACAGATAGGCACAGGCCTCAATGACTATTCCTCAAACAGTGTACGTGCTTCGACTTATTCCCCAATAGTGTTGCTCGCGAATATTTGCAATGCAAATTTTATTTGCGAATATCGCACTATATATTCATAATTACGAATATTCGTTTTTTTTTTTCCACAGTACACATCACAGTGATCACTGATCATCCCTCTCTGCTTCCAGCTTGTGTGGTGTAAAGAAAGCTCTTATACTACTGTGTGAGACTGGCGTACGAATTTTCGCATATGCGAAAATTTTCATATGCTAATATTCCCATCTGCAAATTTTCGCTTATGCAAATTTTTGCATATGCTAATTTTCGCATAAGCAAATTTTTGCATATGCGAAAATAAAATGCAAATATTACGAATATGCGATTTTTGCGAATATATGACGAATATTCATCCATATGTTCGTGAAATATCGCGAATGTGAATATGGCCTATGCCGCTCAACACTAGAATCCCCAAATGGTGGTTTACTGCGCTTTTCAATCTGTGCCCAAACATGTATGCATTGGTATTGTGGTGGACCACTGGGTGAAATGGCGGGACCACGGGTGTGACGGTGTGAGTGGTGGGATCAGATGGTATTAACCCTTAGTGTTCGTGACGTCAGTGTGGTTTTCGGGTTATGGCACACCACACGCCCGGATTCTCCGCTATCCCAGTTGCTAGTAGTGAAATGAGAGTCCAAAACCAGTTATGGTCAAATGGTGGCTTTACTGAGTAGAAAATAGGTGTAATTATATTCACAGCTAGGGCCAGAATTCCCATAGAGGTGTCCAGGACCCAGAGGACCTTGCAGCTTGCTGGACCAATATACTTGTAGTTAACTTAATTTGAACTTAGACTTGACTACTTGTAGTGACAGCAGACATATACATGAGACTTACTGGAATGTCTGTAGCTTGTGGGGTCTTCCAGATGCTGATCACTTGCACTGATATCTCTGGTGGTTGCTGTCTCAGTAAAGACTGATGGTACAAGAGGGTGAATTGTAATGGCTGCCCCTATATATAGTGGGGGGGGTGGATTAAAGCCCATTGGTCAAGCTGCAGGTCATAGGTTAAGCTGGTGCTCTCTGGGAGAACATGTGACAACAAATCATGTGACTGCCTAACATAACATGTGACAGAATTACACAGGTTCTTGAGACCTCCCACCATTTCAGACCATGTCAATGTAAGCTGTTTAGCTTCTTTCTTTCTAGCAATTTTCTTTCCCAGTCTTGCCTACCAGGTGGGGTCCTAGGCTATGAGATGAACCTAGGGTTGCGAGACTGGGCCCCTTGCATGGGGTCAATATGGATGTCTCAGGACATGTTGGACAGGCTGGAATTGGTGATGGTGGGACTAACAGTAACCACTACCTGCACTGCAGCGGCTTGCGCTACAGGGGGATTACTGGTTGGTGCCTGTTCTTCTGGCCAAACCTCCGCCACGGCAGGAGTAGGCCCAGGCACTTTTGTGGGTACCCGTTGGTTAGGCCAAACCTCCTTGCTAGCTGGAGTAGGCCTGGGTACATGAGTTGGTGCCCGGTGGTCAGGCCAAACCTTGCTCCTAGGAGTGGTGGATCAGGATACTTCTCCTGGACGACTTTTTCTTTAGCACTTGGAGGGAGGAGACCAAAGGGTCCGGTTGACTTGGACAATTATGGTGGAGCTACAGTGGGCTCCTTGGGTATGCCTGTGGAGGCCTGTAGACCCGGCCTCAGCTCTGTGGCTGCTAGGGGGGGCCGGGTCAGACCCCCAGGCAATTGATCCAGCAACTTGACTTTGCGAATATATACAGTTTGTAGGGGGCAGATGGATTGGCAGGCTCTTTTTACATCTTGGCCTATGCTGCCCAGAATCAGTTTAACAACTTCCTTTAGGGCCTGTGTTTGCACCTCTTGGGTCAAAGTCTCTACCATCTTTCAGCGAATCTGACAGACTTGTTGATATGGGGCAGGTTCAGTCTTTTTGCCCTGACAGTTGTGCTTTTTTAAAGATGCGGCGCAACTGAGACAGAGGAAGTAGCCATCTGCTGTCGGCACGGCAGCATGCTCCTCAATTTTGGCCCACCATTTTCTTTTTGGGGCTGACGCTTTCACTGACTGGTAGGTTGCTGGCCTTTAAGGAGGGACCTGGCATGGGGCTGCAGCAGCCTAGGCTGTACCTGGTGGGACTCTCTAGCTAGTGTCTCCCCTTCGGGTTGGAAATCTCTGGGGGCAATGCTGGACACTAACAGGTATGCACAGGGGCCCCCCCACTACCAGCGACTTACTTGATAGAAGCATCAGCAGAGTCTGCGCAGCAGCGGGTACTTGACCGGAACCTCCGGTGTCGCGCGCCGTCACCGGGACTCATGGCATGGCTTCGTCCAGGTGTCTTGCTGCTTTGGTCCCCTCAGGGGCAGGCTCCGGTTCCATCTTGGGACTCCCTGCACACGGGGATCGCTGGGACGCCGCCATCTTGCTGCCCTCTGCCAGCACTTCCTGTAGACTAAAGAGGTCGAGCTCCGCTTCGCCTTTTATATCGGTCTCCAGCAAGATGGCTGCCAGCTGGAAGGAGGTCATCAGTAGGGCCTGGGACCGGAAGCGACTCAGCCGTTCATCCTCTTTATCCGCCCCCTGGTAACAAGTGGCCGACCTTTCAAGTTCCACTTTGGACTGAACACCACAACAATGTCTCCACGCTGGCTCTGGCAGGAATCTTGGGTGCGCTTTTCCAGCACATCATTAACCCTTGCAGGTAAAACAGACATTTTGAGCGGAACATGGCTTCTGTTCTAATCTTGCACATTGTAAACCCAACTTTTGCAGACTTTTTCACCACCAACAACACTGTAATTTTCACCTCCCCCACTACTTCTTCAGCGCCAGCACATAAACTTATTTCAATGACACATTTTTTTGCAAAGACATGAAATCTTCAATTAGACACAGTTCAGACTCGGGGGGTAGGACTTGCGGCAAATCGCCTATAGCACACACTCGCATACTGATGATGGGTGGCCTTACTTGACTGGGTGGCTGCGTGGTTAAGGCACACACCCGTATCCTGTTGCGTGACTCCAAAGTTGTGGTGACCCACGGGTGTATGGCAGGACCACTGGTATAGCGGTGTGAGTGGTGGGATCAGATGGTATTAACCCCGGGGGCTGGATGGTTTAACCCCTAGTGTTCGTGACGTCAGTGTGGTTTTCGGGTTCCGGAACACCACACACTCGGATTCTCCGCTATCCCAATTGCTAGAAGTGAATTGAGAGTCCACAACCAGTTATGGTCAAACAGAGGCTTTACTGAGTAGAAGACAGGTATAATTATCTTCATAGCTAAGGCCAGAATTCCCATAGAGGTGGCCAGGACCCAGAGGACCTCACAGCTTGCTGGACCAATATACTTGTAGTTAACTTGACTTGAAAGTAGACTTGACTTGACTATGTGCCGGACTTGACTACTGGTAGTGACAGCAGACATAGACTTGAGACTTACTGGAATGACTGTAGCTTGTGGGGTCTTCCAGATGCTGATCACTTGCACCGAGATCTCTGGTGGTTGCTGTCTCAGTAAAGACTTATGGTACAAGAGGGTGAATTGTAATGGCCGCCGCTTTATATAGTGGGGGCTGTACTAAAGCCCATTGGTCAAGCTGTGGGTCAAAGGTTAAGGTGGTGCTCTCTGGGAGAACATGTGACAAAAAATCAATACTACACGAGCCCGACATGGCGTGGGCTTTGTTTACTAATACAGGCTGGCCAGCCCTAATGCCGTGGTTCTTCCCCACCCTGTAAGTTAATTATATATTGCTACCAGCTGCTATAATTATGTATATTTTGCTGATTTTAATAACTTTGCATGGTATGGGGACACTTTACTCACTTATATAGCACTTTGACACTTTGTAACACTGTGATGATTTACTTTATTCTAGTTATGTAATGTAAAACATTCTCTTGATTTTATATATTTATATGAATTATGCTGTAATTGAACTGATGCTTGTATCACATGTTCATGCCTATTTAAACATCGGCTATTCACTTGCACTATGACTTGAGAAAGGTAGTGTGAGACCACAGAAACGTTGTCTTATGTTTTAGCTGGAATAAATCACATTTTTGAATACTCTGGTGTGCTGCAGCTGCCTCCTTTTTTTTCTGTGAATTTTGGACCCATGACCGGGGTCCCTGAGTTTGCCTGCACCCACAGCTTTTTTTCCGCTTGAGAGTGCTGCTCCATTCCTTTATATATATATATATATATATATATATATACATACAGTGACCCCCCCGACCTACGATGGCCCCGACATACGATAATTTCAACATGCGATGCTATGATGCTTTTTTATGTTGGGGCCATCGCATAAACCGCTATCCGGCAGCGCTGACTGCTTCAGCTGCTGCCAGATAGCCGTTTAAGGTGCCCCGTGTGGTCCGGTGGGTGTAACTCACCTGTACCGGCCCTCCGGACCATCCTCTTCAGGATCCCCTGCATCGCCGGCTCTCTCGTCGTCATCACGTCATCCAATAGGAGCGGCGTGCGCAGCGATGTGATGACGGCGATGAAGAGATGCAGCAGAGATGGTCCGGGGACGCGGCGACAGCGATGGAGGGCGACATCCAGGGCAGCGGTGAGCTGCGGGACCGGTGAGTACTGTATAACCTCCTATACCAGTGGTCTTCAACCTGCGGACCTCCAGATGTTGCAAAACTACAACTCCCAGCATGCCTGGACAGCCGTTGGTTGTCCAGGCATGCTGGGAGTTGTAGTTTTGCAACATCTGGAGGTCCGCAGTTTGGAGACCACTGTCCTATACTTTACATTGCACGGATCCCTCAACATATGATGGTTTCAACAAACGATTGTTCATTTGGAACAAATTACCATCGTATTTTGAGGGACCACTGTATGTAAATATATATATATATATATATATATATACACAGTGGGGATCAAAAGTTTGGGCACCCCAGGTAAAATTTTTTATGAATGTGCATAAAGAAGCCAAGGAAAGATGGAAAAATCTCCAAAAGGCATAAAATTACAGATTAGACATTCTTATAATATGTCAACAAAAGTTAGATTTTATTTCCATCATTTAAACTTTCAAAATAACAGAAAACAAAAAAATGGCATCTGCAAAAGTTTGGGCACGCTGCAGATTTAATATCTTGTACTGCCCCCTGTGCCAAGCATCAAAGCTTGTAAATGCTTTTTATAGCCAGCCAAGAGTCTTTCAATTCTTGATTGAGGTATCTTTGCCCATTCTTCCTTACAAAAGTCTTCCAGTTCTTTGAGATTTCTGGGCTGTCTGTCACGCACTGCTCTTTTAAGGTCTATGCATAGATTTTCCATTATGTTGAGGCCAGGGAATTGTGAAGGCCATGGCAAAACCTTCAGTTTACGCCTCTTGATGTAATCCACCGTGAATTTCGAGGTGTGTTTAGGATCATTATCCATTTGTAGAAGCCATCCTCTCTTTAACTTCAGCTTTTTCACAGATGGCATCAAGATAGCATCCAAAATTTGCTGAAATTTTATTGAATCCATTTTTCCTTCTACTCGTGAGATGTTCCCTGTGCCACTGGCTGCAATACAACCCCAAAGCATGACTGATCCACCCCCATGCTTAACAGTTGGACAGAGGTTCTTTTCATTAAATTCTGTTCCCATTCTTCTCCAAACGTAGCTTTGCTCATTCCGGCCAAAAAGGTAAATTTTAACCTCATCTGTCCACAGAACTTGTTTCTATAATTCATCAGGCTTGTCTATATGTTAATTTGCAAAGTTCAAACGCTGATTTTTGTGTTGAGGACGTAGAAGAGGTTTTCTTCTGATGACTCTTCCATGAAGACCATATTTGTACAAGTATCTCTTTATAGTGGAATAGTGTACCACAACTCCAGTGTCTGCCAGATCTTTCTGGAGGGATTGTGTAGTCAAACGTGGGTTTAGAATTGTTTTTCTCACAATCCTGCGAGCTGTTCTGTCTGATATTTTTCTTGGTCTTCAAGACCTTGCTTTAACTTCCACTGTTCCTGATGACTGCCATTTCTAAATTACATTCCGAACAGAGTATATTGACATCTATAAAGGTTTTGCTATCTTCTTATAGCCTTCTCCAGCTTTGTGAGCGTCAACTATTTTCAGTTTCAGATTTCTAGACAACTGCTTAGAAGAACCCATGGTGCTGATTGTTGGGGCAAGGTCAGATGAGTCTGGGCATTTAAAACCTTTGAGATTGACATCACCTGGTCTTCCCAGATGATGATTGAGAACAATCCATGACACTGGCAGGTCTCAGCTTTGCAAAGGGGTCAGTACAAGATATTAACTCTGCAGGGTGCCCAAACTTTTGCAGAAGCAGTTTTTTTTGTTTTCTGTTATTTTGAAAGTGTAAATGATGGAAATAAAATATAACTTTTGTTGACATATTATAAGAATGTCTAATCTGTAATTTGATGCCTTTTGGAGATTTTTCCATCTTTCCTTGGCTTCTTTATGCACATTAATACAAATTTTTACCTGGGGTGCCCAAACTTTTGATCCCCACTGTATATATATATATATATATATATATATATATATCTATATATCCAACCAGATTGAAGACACATCAAACTGCAGCAGTGTATGGGTGAACAAAGTGGCTAAAAGTTTATTGCACCACTTTGTTCACCCATACACCGCTGCAGTTTGCTGCGTCTTCGTTCTGGTTGGAAATTGCCTTATCTGGTGGTGGCACGCTGGTTGGACACTTGCAGACGCACTGAAAGTGCTGACTCCTTACTTTGCTTACATATATATATATATATATATATATATATATATATATACAGCCAATTCAACAATCTATATATAGTCATTAGTTGACTATGTTTGTACCATTAAACTCATTGGGGCCCATGTCTATCCATGCTCATGTACATCAACATCCCAGTTTGACAGGATCTTCAAAGGGAATCATTCATCAGATTTTACCCTATTTAACTCTTGACAAAGCGTTATATAGTGTAAAATCTTTATCCTCACCATCCCTGGGGACGTTCCTGCCTGCAGGAATGGTTAGGATATGAACTTATAAACAGCTTCCCGCCACGCCCGTAAGTAGTCCCCTGGGCAGGGAGCTCCTCTCACCTAATCCTGTGTCTTCGGCCAGCATTGACGCCCCCTGGGCTGAAAGGAAATCTGTCACCAGTGTCACCTGCAATAACCTGTCGGTAATGACAGATAGTACAGGTGACACTGATGACAATGGTACTCACCTTGTCCCGTTCCGTGGCGGAGATCTCTGGTAATCTTGTCTGATAGCTCCAGCTCTGGGCACCCGGCTTGGGGCATGGGCGGAGCTTAGTGACATCACCGCTGCTGTTCCCTGCTGGGTCACGCTACTAGAGAACAGCAGCGGTGATGTCATTAAGCTCCACCCGTGCCCCAAGCCGGGTGCCCGGAGCAGGAGCTAACGGACAAGATGACCAGAGATCCCCAGCACGGAATGGGACAAGGTGAGTACCGTTGTCAACATTGTCACCTGCATTACCTGTCAATACCAACAGGTTAGTGCAGGTGACTCTGGTGACAGATTTCCTTTAATTGACAGGCCACGTCATCGCTCTGCTCCGTCTGTACAGTGAGCAGAGAGATGACGCGGCCCGTCAATCAAGCCCAGGGGGCGTCGCTGCCGGCCGAAGAACAGTTTATAAGTTCATATCCGTGGTGAGGAGCGTCCCCCGGGAATAATGAGGATAAAGATTTTACCCTATATAACATTTTTCCAAGCGTTTTATAGGGTAAAATATGATGATTGGTTCCTTTTAAATATATGTTAGCTGCATTGACAAAATGTAGTGTGAACCCATTAACTCCACTCTGTGCTGCAGGATGTGTTATAACCTGAGCCTAATCTTGTTTCTGCATTACACCTAAGGTGTGGTACGCGTAATGGGACACCACATGATCACACTTTTTTTTTTTTATCCAAATGTTTATTTATCAGATTTCAATAAAAACAGCACAATAATGATAACAAGAACAAGGAACAACAAAGGTAGGGGAGGCGGGGGGGGGGGGGGGGGAGGGGGAAAGCAAAAGAAATAATAAGGATATGGGGAAAAACAATAGGTCATAAGGTACACCAATATACACAAAACCATAGTACACAGCATAGAATGGTGGAAGGTAACAGGTATGCACCACAAGTTAAGAAGGGCATCTAGTGAGACATAGGTAAAAATCGTAATGAAGATCTGCGCAGATGCTCTACACAGCCCTAAGATGCCACTATACCATCAGATTCTTGGGAGTTCCTCCAATAGTCCCATCTTATAAGGAATTGTAGCTCACGCCCAGTACGGTTGGCTATAAGATTTTCCATGGAGCAAGAGTATTCCACTCTCGCTCTCACCACAGGAATATCCAGAACCTCCTGGGATTTCCAGAGAGCTGCTATGGAAGTACGTGCAGCAGAAAAAATATGAAAAAGAATAGTTTGGGAGTCCGCAGGTAAGTCCTTCAAGTTGAGTGCGAGCAATGCCATGCCTGGATCTTTCACGGGAGAATGGGGTAAGATTGTGGAAATAAATGCATATATGGAGTCCCAGAAAGAAGCAATCAAAGGACAGGTCCACCACACATGTAAAAACGAGCCTACCTGATCACCACACCTCCAATATGTAGGGTTAACAGTGTTGTAAATATGAGACAATCGTTCGGGGGTATAATACCACCTGTATAGCATTTTACGGTCAGACTCTAAGTGAGTGCTACATTTAGAAAGGTTTAATGGTATACTATAGACATCATGCCACTGCTCTGCACTAATAGAGAGACCCAGATCCCGCTCCCAGGCAGCTTGGAATGAAAACGACTCTGGTGCCAAAGAGGACTGTAAGGCTTTATATGAGATCCATATTCCGCCCTTGGCGCCAGAGTGTTGGAGGAAAAAGGCATTATAAGGTCTGGGAGTTAACTCAGAAGGCCACTTATGATATGAAATAAAATGACGCAGCTGCAGGAATTTAAAAAAGTCCCCAGCTGGTATGTCGTACCTGGACCTAATAAACTCAAATGTGCCCCGGGAGCCCTGGGCTGAGACATCACCCAAACATGTAACCCCACTATCGATCCAATTTGAGAAGGAAGTATGCGGGAGGAGAAGAGATAGAACAGAGAACGGAGTAGACTGGAAGGAAATAAGGGAGAGCATCTTAGAGGACAGAATGAAGAGCCACATATGCAGAGAAGCGGAGATTGTGGGGCTAAGAGTTTCCACAGTCTTATTGGTAATCGCCACCCACCACAAGAGGCACCGAAGAGAGGGTACGCCCACAATCTCCCTCTCCATAGACATCCAGCGGGCATCTGAATCCCCCCTCCACCACTGTTGTAAATAGACCAAATGAGCCGCTCTGTAGTTGTTAAGCAGATCTGGACAGCCTAAGCCCCCCATATGTGTAGGTAGAAACAGTAATCTAGCTGAAACTCTCGCCCTAGATCCCTGCCAAATAAACCTCATCAGAAGGGATTGAAGTCTCTTGATAGAGGAGAGGGGGAACCTGACAGGCAAGGTGCGAAACAGGTAAAGGATAGAAGGCAGGAGAAACATCTTGGCCACAGCAATGCGGCCACACCAGGAAAGAGGAATGCGAGAATATGTTTTGGTGTCTCAGGCTAGCTGGGTAGAAAGGGAGGAGAGGTTAGAGGAGACCAAGTCAGAGGGAGAGGGAGTGAGAAAGATACCCAGATAGGTAATACCGGTAGAAGCCCAATGAAAAGAGAACCGTTGGGAGAGGGATAAAATAGATGGTTTACTCAGCTGAAGAGGGAGAACAGTCGATTTCGATACATTAAGTTTGTACATGCTAGCAGCACTGAAGTCGGCTATTAGAGACATTACATGGGGTAAAGAGATGGAAGGGTGAGTCAGTGCGATCAGGACGTCATCGGCGAAGAGACTTATTTTGTAAATATCAGACCCCACCACAACACCTGGGATTAGGGGATGGCAGCGGACATGTTCGGCAAATGGTTCCATCACAAGGGTGAATAAAACAGGAGAGAGGGGACACCCCTGTCGGGTGCCGTTAGTGATGGCAAACGGAGAGGACAGGGCGCCCGACGTAAAAACCCTTGCCGATGGCGATGAATAGATGGCCATAATTGCAGCAATAGCAGGGCAGGTGAAGCCAAATTTAGATAACACAGCCCTCAAGTATCCCCAGTGGACCCGGTCAAACGCCTTCTCCGCATCCGAAGAGAGGAGCAGAAAAGGCGCCCGACCGCGGTGAGCAGCTGCCAAGACATTCAGCACCCTCCTAGTGCCATCCGAGGCCTGTCGGCCCTTCACAAAGCCGACCTGGTCAGCATGTACCAGGGACGGGAGGATGTTTGCTATGCGGATTGCCCACAACTTGGAGTATAATTTAAGGTCCGTATTGAGGAGCGAGATTGGGCGAAAATTAGCAGGTTCAGTGGGGGGCTTCCCGGGTTTAGGAAGTGTCACTATTGTAGCGTCTAACATTTCTGACGGGATCGATCCCGTAGAAGCTACATAATTAAAGACAGTGGTGAGGTGGGGGGCAATAATTGGGCCATGCGTTTTATAAAGCTTGTTAATCAACCCATCAGGGCCTGGAGCCTTGGCACCCTTTAACGTCCCGATCGCACTAAGCACCTCCGAAGGAGTGAAGGGGAGAGACAAAGCGGACAGATCAGAATCAGAGAGGGAGGGCAAGGAGACTGAGTCAAGAAAGGAAGCGATAGAGGTAGGGTTAGGAAGGCTGTTGGGTTCAGAAGTGGAAAGGTTGTACAGCGTGGTATAGTAAGAAGCAAAGGCATCAGAGATACCCTGAGGATCAAACACCCTGGTACCCGTAGGCAACTGTAGATAGGCTATGCGACTTCTCGCCTCCTGTACCTTAATCTGTCTAGCGAGTACCTTGCCTGGCTTGTTGGCACACCAATAAGAATTAAGTTTAAGGTGACGCAGCGCCAAATCATACTTGTATAAATCCAACTTGTGTAGATTACCAGTCAGGACTGATATGTGTGCAGTGAGGTCAGGAGTAGAAGCTAACTTATTTTTCCTATGCAGATCTGCAAGTTCCAATTGCATAGACAATCATTTCTCCCTCGTCTGTCGCCTGTGGTGGGCCGCTTGGTTTAAAAGAGACCCTCTAATTGTGGCCTTGAACGCACACCACATCGTGGCGGCGTTGGACACCGACCCAATGTTAGTAGCAAAAAAGAAAGTTATGTCCTCGGCTAGGCTGGGCTTGTATGTGGGATGGGAAATGACATATGGGCTGGCACGCCACAAGGAGGCACGCGGGGAAGAGAATGCCTCCTGTAGAGTAATGGAAATAGGGGCGTGATCGGACCAGGATATAGTGTGAATATGCGATTTGGAGACTGAGTTGAGAAGCAGGCGACTAATGAGGAAAAAATCTATTCTGGTATAGACTAGATGGGGATGGGAGAAATAGGTAAAGTCCCGGCTGCTAGGGTGTTGTATCCTCCATACATCAAATAAAGCTTCACGGGACAGGGTAGTAAAAATGGGAGTGGGTTCAGGATGAGGGACAAGGGAAGTGCAGTCCATGGATGGCCAGAGGGCAGCGTTAAAGTCGCCCACCACAATCAGACGAGACGCAGGGTTGGAGCTTGCAACTCTGTTCAATACGTGCCTGACAAAGGCGTGTTGTCGCCTATTTGGAGCATACACTACCACAAGGGTGTGCGGCACCAAGTTAAGAGAACAATGCATAATAAGGTATCTGCCACCGCTATCCGCCACCACCTCCACATCAGAAACAGCAATAGTATTTTTAATGGCCAGGGCTATCCCCCTTTTCTTCTGCGCCGCATGAGCGAAGTAAATGTGCGGGAAGCGTTTATTATGCAACCTCACGGAATCCAATTCCGACAAGTGTGTCTCTTAGAGACACAATATGTCGGCACCCAACCTATTCGACTCTGCCCAAAGCAATGAGCGTTTAAAGGGCGAGTTTAGACCTCTAACATTGAGGGAAACAATTTGAATGACCATTACAGAGGTGGGGGGGCGGACCGCGGTGGCAGCTGATTGACAGGCAATAGTACAGTGATGCAAACATTGTGACAGTCAGAGAGCTCATATATCATTTGTAGTTCAGGTGTACCTAAGGGAGAACACATATAGAAAAAAATAACAACAGGGTAAAACTGGGAAAAAAACAAAAAAAACAAGTAGTAGTGAGTAACCATAGTGACCCCTGAAGAGGGCCAACATCGGGAGGTATGGAGAAAGGAACAAAACCATACCTAGTTAAACATGTGCCTATCCGGCAGTAAATATGACATCCTTACAGAGATTAACATAACATCACTTGGTTTTACGTTTACCATTGTTACGCCGAGCGCTCCGGGTTCCCGCTCCTCCCCGGAGCGCTCGCTTCACCTCCTCCGCTGCAGCGCTCCGGTCACGTCCTCTGACCCGGGGCGCTGCGATCCTGCTGCTAGCCGGGATGCGATTCGCGATGCGGGTAGCGCCCGCTCGCGATGCGCACCCCGGCTCCCCTACCTGACTCGCTCCCCGTCTGTTCTGTCCCGGCGCGCGCGGCCCCGCTCCCTAGGGCGCGCGCGCGCCGGGTCTCTGCGATTTAAAGGGCCACTGCGCCGCTGATTGGCGCAGTGGTTCCAATTAGGGTTATCACCTGTGCACTCCCTATATTACCTCACTTCCCTTGCACTCCCTTGCCGGATCTTGTTGCCTTAGTGCCAGTGAAAGCGTTCCTTGTGTGTCCCTTGCCAGTGTTTCCAGACCTTCTGCCGTTGCCCCTGACTACGATCCTTGCTGCCTGCCCCGACCTTCTGCTACGTCCGACCTTGCTTCTGCCTACTCCCTTGTACCGCGCCTATCTTCAGCAGCCAGAGAGGTGAGCCGTTGCTAGTGGATACGACCTGGTCACTACCGCCGCAGCAAGACCATCCCGCTTTGCGGCGGGCTCTGGTGAAAACCAGTAGTGGCTTAGAACCGGTCCACTAGCACGGTCCACGCCAATCCCTCTCTGGCACAGAGGGTCCACTACCTGCCAGCCGGCATCGTGACAGTAGATCCGGCCATGGATCCCGCTGAAGTTCCTCTGCCAGTTGTCGCTGACCTCACCACGGTGGTCGCCCAGCAGTCACAACAGATTGCGCAACAAGGCCAACAGCTGTCTCAACTGACCGTTATGCTACAACAGTTGCTACCACAGCTTCAGCAGTCATCTCCTCCGCCAGCTCCTGCACCTCCTCCGCAGCGAGTGGCCGCTCCTGGGATACGCTTATCCTTGCCGGATAAATTTGATGGGGACTCTAAGTTTTGCCGTGGCTTCCTTTCCCAATGTTCCCTGCATCTGGAGATGATGTCGGACCTGTTTCCCACTGAAAGGTCTAAGGTGGCTTTCGTAGTCAGTCTTCTGTCCGGAAAAGCCCTGTCATGGGCCACACCGCTCTGGGACCGCAATGACCCCGTCACTGCCTCTGTACACTCCTTCTTCTCGGAAATCCGAAGTGTCTTTGAGGAACCTGCTCGAGCCTCTTCTGCTGAGACTGCCCTGTTGAACCTGGTCCAGGGTAATTCTTCCGTTGGCGAGTATGCCGTACAATTCCGTACACTTGCTTCAGAATTGTCCTGGAATAATGAGGCCCTCTGCGCGACCTTCAAAAAAGGCCTATCCAGCAACATTAAAGATGTTCTGGCCGCACGAGAAATTCCTGCTAATCTACATGAACTTATTCACCTAGCCACTCGCATTGACATGCGTTTTTCTGAAAGGCGTCAGGAACTCCGCCAAGATATGGACTCTGTTCGCACGAGGCGTTTCGTCTCCTCGGCTCCTCTCTCCTCTGGTCCCCTGCAATCTGTTCCTGTGCCTCCCGCCGTGGAGGCTATGCAGGTCGACCGGTCTCGCCTGACACCTCAAGAGAGGACACGACGCCGTATGGAGAACCTCTGCCTGTACTGTGCTAGTACCGAACACTTCCTGAGGGATTGTCCTATCCGTCCTCCCCGCCTGGAAAGACGTACGCTGACTCCGCACAAAGGTGAGACAGTCCTTGATGTCTACTCTGCTTCTCCACGTCTTACTGTGCCTGTGCGGATGTCTGCTTCTGCCTTCTCCTTCTCTACAGTGGCCTTCTTGGACTCTGGTTCTGCAGGAAATTTTATTTTGGCCTCTCTCGTCAACAGGTTCAGCATCCCAGTGACCAGTCTCGCCAGACCCCTCTACATCAATTGTGTAAATAATGAAAGATTGGACTGTACCATACGTTTCCGCACGGAGCCCCTTCTTATGAGCATCGGATCTCATCATGAGAGGATTGAACTTTTGGTCCTCCCCAATTGCACCTCGGAGATTCTCCTTGGACTTCCCTGGCTTCAACTTCATTCCCCAACCCTGGATTGGTCCACTGGGGAGATCAAGAGTTGGGGGTCCTCTTGTTCCAGGAACTGTCTAAAACCGGTTCCCAGTAACCCTTGCCGTAACTCTGTGGTTCCTCCAGTAACCGGTCTCCCTAAGGCCTATATGGACTTCGCGGATGTTATCTGCAAAAAACAAGCTGAGACTCTACCTCCTCACAGGCCTTATGATTGCCCTATCGACCTCCTCCCGGGTACTACTCCACCCCGGGGCAGAATTTATCCTCTCTCTGCCCCAGAGACTCTTGCCATGTCCGAATACGTCCAGGAGAATCTAAAAAAGGGCTTTATCCGTAAATCCTCCTCTCCTGCCGGAGCCGGATTTTTCTTTGTCTCCAAAAAAGATGGCTCCCTACGTCCTTGCATTGACTACCGCGGTCTTAATAAAATCACGGTTAAGAACCGCTACCCCTTACCCCTCATCTCTGAACTCTTTGATCGCCTCCAAGGTGCCCACATCTTCACTAAATTGGACTTAAGAGGCGCCTATAACCTCATCCGCATCAGAGAGGGGGACGAGTGGAAAACGGCATTTAACACCAGAGATGGACACTTTGAGTATCTGGTCATGCCCTTTGGACTGTGCAATGCCCCTGCCGTCTTCCAAGACTTTGTCAATGAAATTTTTCGTGATCTATTATACTCCTGTGTTGTGGTATATCTGGACGATATCCTAATTTTTTCTGCCAATCTAGAAGAACACCGCCAGCATGTCCGTATGGTTCTTCAGAGACTTCGTGACAACCAACTCTATGCCAAAATTGAGAAATGTCTGTTTGAATGCCAATCTCTTCCTTTTCTAGGATATTTGGTCTCTGGCCAGGGACTACAGATGGATCCAGACAAACTCTCTGCCGTCTTAAATTGGCCACGCCCCTCCGGACTCCGTGCTATCCAACGCTTTTTGGGGTTCGCCAATTATTACAGGCAATTTATTCCACATTTTTCTACCATTGTGGCTCCTATCGTGGCCTTAACCAAAAAAAATGCTGATCCCAAGTCCTGGCCTCCTCAAGCAGAAGACTCCTTTAAACAACTCAAGTCTGCCTTTTCTTCGGCTCCCGTGCTCTCCAGACCTGACCCTTCCAAACCCTTCCTATTGGAGGTTGATGCCTCCTCAGTAGGAGCTGGAGCTGTTCTTCTACAAAAAAATCCTTCCGGGCATGCTGTCACTTGTGGTTTTTTCTCTAGGACCTTCTCTCCAGCGGAGAGGAACTACTCCATCGGGGATCGAGAGCTTCTAGCCATTAAATTAGCACTTGAGGAATGGAGGCATCTGCTGGAGGGATCAAGATTTCCTGTTATTATCTACACCGACCACAAGAACCTCTCCTACCTCCAGTCGGCCCAACGGCTGAATCCTCGCCAGGCCCGGTGGTCTCTGTTCTTTGCCCGATTTAATTTTGAGATTCACTTTCGTCCTGCCGATAAGAACATTAGAGCCGATGCTCTCTCTCGTTCCTCGGATGCCTCAGAAGTTGATCTCCCTCCGCAACACATCATTCCACCTGACTGCCTGATCTCCACTTCTCCTGCCTCCATCAGGCAGACTCCTCCAGGAAAGACCTTTGTTTCTCCACGCCAACGCCTCGGAATCCTCAAATGGGGTCACTCCTCCCATCTCGCAGGTCATGCGGGCATCAAGAAATCTGTGCAACTCATCTCCCGCTTCTATTGGTGGCCGACTCTGGAGACGGATGTTGGGGACTTTGTGCGAGCCTGCACTATCTGTGCCCGGGATAAGACTCCTCGCCAGAAGCCCGCTGGTTTTCTTCATCCTCTGCCTGTCCCCGAACAGCCTTGGTCACTGATTGGTATGGATTTTATTACTGATTTACCCCCTTCCCGTGGCAACACTGTTATTTGGGTGGTCGTTGATCGATTCTCCAAAATGGCACATTTCATTCCTCTTCCTGGTCTTCCTTCTGCGCCTCAGTTGGCTAAACAATTTTTTGTACACATTTTTCGTCTTCACGGGTTGCCTACGCAGATTGTCTCGGATAGAGGGGTCCAATTCGTGTCTAAATTCTGGAGAGCTCTCTGTAAACAACTCAAGATTAAATTAAATTTTTCCTCTGCATATCATCCCCAGTCCAATGGACAAGTAGAAAGAATTAACCAGATCCTGGGTGATTATTTGCGACATTTTGTTTCCTCCCGCCAGGATGACTGGGCAGATCTCCTTCCATGGGCCGAATTCTCGTATAACTTCAGGGTCTCTGAATCTTCCTCCAAATCCCCATTTTTCGTGGTGTACGGCCGTCACCCTCTTCCCCCCCTCCCTACCCCCTTGCCCTCTGGTCTGCCCGCTGTGGATGAAATTTCTCGTGACCTTTCCATTATATGGAGAGAGACCCAAAATTCTCTCTTACAGGCTTCTTCACGCATGAAGAGGTTCGCGGATAAGAAAAGAAGAGCTCCCCCCGTTTTTTCCCCTGGAGACAAGGTATGGCTCTCCGCTAAATATGTCCGCTTCCGTGTCCCTAGCTACAAGTTGGGACCACGCTATCTTGGTCCTTTCAAAATTTTGTGTCAAATTAATCCTGTCTCTTATAAACTTCTTCCTCCTTCTCTTCGTATCCCTAATGCCTTTCACGTCTCTCTTCTCAAACCACTCATCCTCAACCGTTTTTCTCCCAAATCTGTTCCTCCCACTCCTGTTTCCGGCTCCTCGGACGTCTTCTCGGTCAAGGAGATTTTGGCTGCCAAAAAGGTCAGAGGGAAAAATTTTTTTTTAGTAGACTGGGAGGGTTGTGGTCCTGAAGAGAGATCCTGGGAACCTGAGGACAACATCCTTGACAAAAGTCTGCTCCTCAGGTTCTCAGGCTCCAAGAAGAGGGGGAGACCCAAGGGGGGGGGTACTGTTACGCCGAGCGCTCCGGGTTCCCGCTCCTCCCCGGAGCGCTCGCTTCACCTCCTCCGCTGCAGCGCTCCGGTCACGTCCTCTGACCCGGGGCGCTGCGATCCTGCTGCTAGCCGGGATGCGATTCGCGATGCGGGTAGCGCCCGCTCGCGATGCGCACCCCGGCTCCCCTACCTGACTCGCTCCCCGTCTGTTCTGTCCCGGCGCGCGCGGCCCCGCTCCCTAGGGCGCGCGCGCGCCGGGTCTCTGCGATTTAAAGGGCCACTGCGCCGCTGATTGGCGCAGTGGTTCCAATTAGGGTTATCACCTGTGCACTCCCTATATTACCTCACTTCCCTTGCACTCCCTTGCCGGATCTTGTTGCCTTAGTGCCAGTGAAAGCGTTCCTTGTGTGTCCCTTGCCAGTGTTTCCAGACCTTCTGCCGTTGCCCCTGACTACGATCCTTGCTGCCTGCCCCGACCTTCTGCTACGTCCGACCTTGCTTCTGCCTACTCCCTTGTACCGCGCCTATCTTCAGCAGCCAGAGAGGTGAGCCGTTGCTAGTGGATACGACCTGGTCACTACCGCCGCAGCAAGACCATCCCGCTTTGCGGCGGGCTCTGGTGAAAACCAGTAGTGGCTTAGAACCGGTCCACTAGCACGGTCCACGCCAATCCCTCTCTGGCACAGAGGGTCCACTACCTGCCAGCCGGCATCGTGACAACCATAGTGGACCACCGACCAGTCATCTGAGACCTTTTGTGGAGGAAGATTGGAACTGGGAGAACCCCTCTCGGTTGGCACAGGGGGAGATAGATTCCAGGCATGGCAGCACTCAATAAGCGCCTCTGGGGTGGAGACTACATGCTTAGAACCACCATAGGAAACGATGATCTTCATGGGGAAACCCCACTTGTAGGGTACACCATGGGCCCGTAGAAGGGAAGTGCCAGCCGCGTATTCCCGACGCTTTGCCAAGGTGGCGGCAGACAGATACGCAAAGACAGCTAGCTTGGAAAACCTCTCCGGCAGGTTGGCAGGGGTGCGAGCAGCCAACATCAGGCGCTCCTTAACGTGGAAAAAATGCACCCTCATGATGACATCCCTGGGGGAGGTTGCAGGAATCGACTTCAGCTTGGGGAGACGATGAACCCTGTCCAGGAGTAGGTCCTGTGCTGAGGCAGACGGAAGGAGGGCAGCAAAAAAGTCAGTGACAAAGCCAGCAAGATCTTCAGTTTTAACTTCTTCAGGAATCCCCCTTATACGGAGGTTGTTCCTGCGGGAACGATCCTCTATGTCAGCAAGCTTGGCCTTAAGGGCCGTCATCTCATCCTCCAGGGCAGTAACGGTATCCACCACCGAGTTGTGTGCAGAAGTCAGCTCACCCATCTTGTTTTCCACATGAGCCGTTCGGGTCCCGAGCACCTGGAGTTCTTGGTGAATACTGTTCACTGCTGAGCGTATCTCGCTGCGTATGGTGGCCGAGAGGTCAGCAGCAACCGCCAGCAAGGCCGCCTCCGTCAGGGCGGGAGAGGCACTCCCGGGGACCAGCCCGCTTCGAGCCCTAGATTGCGGTGAGGTTACGGCCGTGGCCAGCGTTGAGGAGGCCGGAGGTATCTGCGGAGATGAGGCTGATGGTCCAGAGCCCAGCGACAGCTGAGAAGACTGACCTCCCGGTGAAGCAGACCCGCTGGAAGCAGCAGAGCTAGGGTGGCTGCAAGCTCCAAGCGCTCCAGCAGCAGGCAGGCCGCCGGCGCCATCTTGGGAGTCCGCCGCTGGAAAGAACTGGGTGAGTTTTAACGGGCTTTTCTTGCTCTTTTTCGCCCTAGGCATCTCTCACCAGCCTCCGGAACAGATAGCCACGCAGGTGCAAAAAGTATATGTAGGATGTAGATGGTTTGTGCCGCTATAGATCCGGAGACAGACAGAGCTCACTTATCAAGCGTCCTCCGCCATGCACGTCCAGGCCCCGCCCCCCACATAATCACACTTAATCCCAACACCACAAGGGTTAAATGTGCAGGATTAGAGTCGTCTCCATCTCTAGACGACATAAGGTTTGACAGGTGTCAATGACAGCTTCCCACATGGATGACCACCTGGGCACAACTGCTTTGCCCTTGCGTCACAAAAAGCTATACATGTCCTTCGCTCAGACTCTGGCCACCCGCTCTGTAACTTTCTGGCACTCCGTGGAAGGGGTTAATGAATTATTAATGCAGGCCTCTATTATGGCTATTTTATTCACATATCCCGTATTACGCACTCTGCTTTGCATGCAATTACCGCAGAATTTTGTACAGTACGTCCGGAATTTTATAACTTTATTTACTCCTGGCAAACATACGAGATAAACCAATTACCTCCACCGCTCCAGGGCCGCACTAGTCCGATGCTCCGTGACATTACACTGTGTCAAATTTCAACCTTTATTAAAATTTAATACACCCGACTCTGACATTATTTAAACAAATGTAACATTTCGCCAAATGGCTGCCATTCACGGTCAGTTAGCCTTTATTTTGCGATCGCTAAACGCACGAGGAAGCACCGAAGCATGGCGGATAGAAAACTAACACTGCTCAGCTATACCCTCAAGTTATAATTTACTCGGAAGCCTCCTGCAATATTAACCTAGGAAGGCCATACAGGTGACACCACTATTATCTTATATAGGTATTGCCACCAAGGATAAACAAACAGCGGTAAACCGTGCGGTGGAGAAGACTATTACGGCGTACGAGAATCTCTAATCAGAAGAGCAGGGAGAGGTGTATGTCAGACCATTGGGAGACTTCCGAGAAAAGATGAGAAGGTAATTTGATGTGATGATAATGGGCGACTTATGGGCACTTTCCGTGATTATTAGAACAGCTTTTTGCTGCGGTGCACTGTGAACTGAAACCATGCTTTTATACAGAGGAAAAATAGAGGACGATGGGAAGAAGTTATGCTGCCGCCGGCCCTGGATTGTGTAACAAGGTGAAAAAACAGTTTGCTTATACAGTATATTAGGATTCTTGTTTAGCTGATACTGATTTAGCAGAGCTGATTTTGTTAAAGGGGTACTCTCCCCCTAGACATCTTATCCCCAAATGGAATAAGATTTCTGATCGCCGGGGGTCCGGACGCTATGAGGGATGTTTGTGTTAAATAACTTGTTGTAATAACCTCTCATATCCCATATCCCCCCCCCCAAAAAAAAAAAAAATAAAATAATAATATATATGTATATATACACTACTCAATACCTATTCCTGATCATATACATATGGGTCTAGCACCTATATTTCTCTCACAATTGCCCTCTTTCTGTTTCCTACTTAGTTTTTCATTCTGTGCTTTGGAGGGGGTGTGTCCTTTCTTGCTATCACTTCTTCCCTGAGTCTGCTGTGCTGTGCTGGGTCCCTTCATCCAATCACTGCAGGCTGCTCTGTAACCCCCTCCTCCCTGTTTTCAGCCAGGAGTTTGATAGACAGGAAAGAAGTGAGCACAGAGGAGTACTAGTCCTGCCCTCACTTTCTGGACTTTATCCCAGCTGTGCTTCAGCTTTGTCTTTTTTGTAAGTCATGATTTCTATAAAAAGGAGATACACTTTTATTGTATTTTAAGTATACAGTGGTCCCTCAACATACGATGGTAATCCGTTCCAAATGAACCATCGTTTGTTGAAACCATCATATGTTGAGGGATACATGCAATGTAAAGTATAGGAAGCTGTACTCACCTGTCTCTGCCGCTCCGGACCCGTCACCGCTGCCCTAGATGTCGCCCTCCATCACTGCCGCCGCGTCCCCGTGGTATCCCCGACGCTCCGGACATCTCTGCTTCCCCGGGATCCTCGCTCTCCGCTCTCCGTCATCACGTCACTACGCACGCACACCGCTCCTATTGGATGAAGGGACGGCGTATGCAGTGACGTGATGATGATGAAGGAGAGTGCTGGCGATGGAGGGGATCGTGAAGAGGACGCTCCGGAGCCCCGAGGACAGGTAGGAGACCATCACCGGAGCACACGGGGCACCGAAAACGGCTATCCGGTGGTAACTGAAGCAGTCTGCGCTGCCGGATAGCCGTTTATGCGATGGCCCCGACATACAAAAGCATCGTATGTTGATACTGCCTTCAACATGCTATGGCCTCTGAGAGGCCATTGCATGTTGAAATGATCGTATGTCGGGGCCATCGTAGGTCGGGGGGGGGGTCACTGTATTAGAAAGGTGAATGTATTGCGAAGATGTACAAAATATAAAACATTTTGGATTCTGAAAGTGCACATTTAAGTTCCAGATGGGCGTTTGGGATCCTCAGGCACCAGAACCTAGGTGTGGCTGCTATCATTGCACCCCCTGGTTAAACCTTTGGTAACATCTTTATGTGAAACCCTTTTAAAGATTCCCAATGTAGCAGCCACACAGTGATGCCAGAAAACTCCAGCACAAAGTAAATGTAAATAAAAGCAAATCTATAGGGGGTGCAGGGTTAGCAGTCACACCTGAGCCCTGGGGTCTAAAGGGACCAATGAACCCAATGGTAAACATTTTTTTTTCAAATCAACTGGTGTCAAAAAGTTAAACGTATTTGTAAATTACTTCTATTTTAAAGTCTTAACTCTTCCAGTACTTATCAGCTGCTGTAAACTCCAGAGGAAGTTGTGTAGTTCTTTTTTGTCTCAGCACAGTGCTCTCTGCTAACACCTCTGTCCATATCAGGAACTGTCCAGAGAAGGAGCAAATCCCCATAGCAAACCTATCCTGCTCTGGACAATTCCTGACACGGACAGAGGTTGAGTCCCTCTATGTCCTAGGGGCTCTCCTGCAGTGTCTCCCTCATTGTGTTATCTGTATATTAGGTGTATTAGGTATAAAGAAGACCTTTGAGGACCTTTGAGTTAGTCACATGATGTTGTTGTCACATGTTTGCTACCCAGGGAGCACCAGCTTACCAGGTGACCTGCAGCTTGACGTATGGGCTTCTTGCGCAGCCCCCCTTTATAAGAGGGGCAGCCATTACAATCTCTCTGTTATCTCTTATGACTCCTGCTGAGAAACAGTAGAGAGCAGATGTCTCAGAGCCAGTGTCCAGCACATCTGGAGGCCTCAAGTCTAACCAGCAGTCACATGTTAGTAAGTCAAGTCATCTCTTGCTGTCACTACCTACAGTCAAGTCAAGTCTATAGTCAAGTCTATTATAGTAAGCATGGCTGAGTTGATGTATGTCCAAACACTACAAGTCCCAGCAAGTTGCAAGGTCCCCTCTGTGTTACTGGCCACCTCTCTGGGATCCTGGCCTAGCTGTAAAGACTATTACCATCTGTCTACCTCAGTAAAGCTACTGTTAACCCTAACCTGGTCTTGGACTAATATTACACTGTCTAACCTAGGGATAGCGGTGCTACCGTTCGGGTGGTTCCTGGGAAAATCACGCTCAGGCGTCACGAACATTTAGGGATTAATAACATCTGCCCTTGAGCTACAACATCTGCCCCATACACCTCATCGCACCCCCGTGGCACACCACAAATCTGTTTAACTTTCTGGCACCAGTTGATTTGAAAAAGTTTTTTTCCACTGGAGTACCCCTTTAAGGATTACTGTGCATTGGCACCCAGGAGTTTCAGGTTGTGTCTCTGTTTGTACATCTGTTACCATTGCAAATATTACTCTTTGTCGCCCTTTTTCTTTCTCCTTTAAAGCCACTTTGTTTGGGATTATACTAACCGTTCCGCAATCCTTTCACATGTTAAAGGGGTACTCCACTGTTCCAGCGTTCGGAACATTTTGTTCCAAAAACTGGGTGCGGGCTGAGGGGGTCTTGACGTAACGGCAACGCCTTTATGACATCATGCCACGCCCCCTCAATGCAAGTCTATGGGAGGGGGCGTGGCAGTTGCCCCGCCCCTTCCCATAGACTTGCATCGAGAAGTGTGGCCATTACGTTACGACCCCCGCAGCCCGCACCAAGTGTTTTGAACAAAATGTTACAAACGCTGGGGCAGCGGAGTACCCCTTTAACTGGCGGGCTTGGTCTGCTTCATCTACAGCATTATGCAGGATCCCAAAAATGAATGGAGACAGCAGTATGTTACATTGTAGCTTGCAACCAATTCTTTAAAAAATCTTAGAGATGGGGTGTCATAGGTGTTCCCCAAAAAAAGGCATATAGACAGGGGTTATCTTACGAGACAAAATCTTTATTACAGTACAGTGATGTCATTGTAGAAATCTATTTAGCCTTTGTTCTTTCTTTTCAATTGCCATGCCAGGAGCGTGTGGTGCAGCGGAGTATGGCTGTCACTACGCCTCTGCATGTGTTCTTGGCGGCTGTGAGTAAGCATACAAATAAGAAATGGCTGAGACCTCATCACCCACTGACTTGGGCCTGGAAGACCTTCTCCTGTAGGTACTTTACAGATGATTGATGAATTGGATGCTGCGAGGCACAAAGCCCCGCATGCCACACATGCTTAAGAAATAGAGATTTATTGTGGCATGTTATTCACAACAAGAACCCTATTGTCTGCATTCAGAAAACTGCGTGGATAGTAAGCGGGGCCATAGAGGCTACAGTACAGGAAGGACAAGACCAACCTGAGATGACGGGAGATCTGCTCATCTTATTTACATTATATAGACAGCAATCACATTATTCTCCTATGACATTTACACTTACAGCACCATCATACCGGGCAGCGCTTTATATACACTGCACTCATCATCAGTGATATAGGACTGTATGAGGGGTTGAGAGGGCTAGGCAGGAAAAAAGAGTGCAGAGCTTCCCATAGAGTAGTAGTGTGACAAAAGGAAGGGTAAAAGCGACAATCTCAATAAAGAAACTGCTGTGCGGCGTCCGATGCTGCCGTGGCGACGTGTCTGTGGGGAGGTGCGACCCATAGACTGGTATGAGTGGCATTGGGGCCGCTCTGCCAGTGGGTCGTTCCCCCTGTGGGCACTGGTGTCACGGCGGTGGTGGTCGCCGCCCAGTGCTACGCCATTTTATGCTAGGGACGTTAGGGACCCACTCTAAATAGGTGGCCTTGACGTGGCGAGTGGGCTTGTACTTTTTGATCAAAAATGTATACTAACAACCTGTTAGTTTTTGATATTATGCTGAGAAGCAGTCAGATCATTATACAAGATTGTAGATGTGCACCATGCCTGTTTTTTCTACCCGAATTCTCAATAAAGAAACTGCTCACCTTTGATTGTTGTATTTCCAAAGACACAGCAACTCATAAAGCATAATGGATTATCAGTGGTAGTGGTGCTGCCTCCCGGTTATCGGTGCTGCGGATTCCCCAGACTGATGAATACAAATCAACATCTGGAGGGTAAAAGAACAATGCCGGATAACAGGCGCGATCCACTGGAATAAACTTGCTTCATACGGGTTGAAGATAAAAGTTGATTAATTAGCCAAAGATACACAAATGCGTTTTGAGGTGTAACAACCTCTTTATCAATGGTAGTATGGCGTGACAAGATTTAAATTACCCAAAACTGCGCCAACTCTTGATGGGACTGGACAGCTGACGTGTCAGACAATACTTGATGTGAAGTAAATGCAGTGATAAAACACAAATTTCCACAAATAAAAGCAAAATAAAAAACAGTGAAAAGGATTGTTAGTTCAAGATTGTGCTGGCGGTCTGGAGCGCTGTAGGAAAATGCGCTGGGTTGCCACCGGGTCCTAGGTGCCATCAGTGTGTGTATTATGAGTGCTTCTAGAAGTCACAGCATGCCCATAGTTGTAAGGGGACAGGTAAGCTGTGGATGTTGCGAGGAGTGCACACTGGATTGCCGCCGGGTCCAAGGTGCCGACAATGTGCTCATCAGCGCCTACTAGAAGTCACAGCATTTATTTTCATTTATATCTTTTCTCTTTATGTTTTTACCTTACTAAGTGGTTCAACATTTATTTCTAGAATCCACTAGCAATTAGAGTATAATAGGATTGTGTTCTATTTCCTCAGCATTCAATTGAATACGGAACATCGTTCGGCTCTTTATGCCTATAAAGTGTTACATCAGTCATCTCTTGCACATATTCACAATAAGAGAGCAATACCAGTTCAATACCATATCCCTAATTACCACCACGTACCATCACACCCAATTGCACTGCAATCACCAAACCAAGTCATTGAGCTCAGACCAAACTTTATCAAAGTCAACAGACATTACCACAGTACCCATAGTGATACAGTATCTGACTACTACCAAGTATGGATTACTGTCACAACAGACTCGCTGAAAGAGATAGGCTAATTGAGCTGACTATTAAACCCATTATAACAGGCATACCGTTTAGTCAGACCTCACCTACTGTTTAATTAATAATGATACAGTGGATCTCTTGCACACACCCTGACGAAGCGCAGCTGCGCGAAACGTACGTTGGAGTAAGTGCGGGTGGCAGATGGCTCTACTCTAGTTTACTATGTCTTCTCTTGTGTGCATGTCTTCAGTCTTTAATATTGTTTACAGGGCTTGCATGTACCTATAACTATATACTTTATATCTGAAGATACCATTTATTTGCACTTGTATCCTTTTTTTTCCTCCAGTGTTTTTGCCTATGCCTCCTGTATTTTATCAGTCCTGTGCACTGTGCTATTGTATTTTTATTGTTCATATTATATGTACATTCTCAATAAAGTTTTTGCATTTGTGTATATGCATGGTTCATTGCTGATATTTTCTAATTGGGCGGTTTGGTATTTTGACATTTCAGCAACGTAATTTATACTTTATATTTTGGTGACATACAGTGGATCTCCCCAAACTCTTTTTTAAATTAGAGCGCATGCTCAAACATGAAATACAACATCACTTAGATCTTAAATTCATGAGAATGTATATACAAGAGAATATTCTACCAAGGGGATTACGCCTTTGACCTGAACCCGCCTTCAAAAATGATCCGTTTGCACAGGAATGGGAACACATGATGCATGGTTTTTCCATTACTATGATTCAAAGACTCTGCATAAAAAGAGAACAACTATGCAAAGATCTGGACAGCAAGATCTTGGAACTTGGATCCCGACTTCAGACACACAAGGAAAACCGGGACTTTACTAGATTAGATAGACTTCTCACTACCAGGATCCTGCACGTTGAGAAGGGTACGCTAGAGAAGAAATCCTCAAAACTAAGCAGGAATAAATGAGACTATGAAACCAATAATATCAAATATTGGTTAAAAGAAGAAAAAAATTAGAGACCCAACCCTGATGCATCGGAACAAAGTTCCTTTAACAGGAACCCACACCGGACAGAAGTCAAACAGCCGCAATAGGGTCCTGAATAATGCAAACAACAATCCAAGAAATTTTACAAACAGCAAGTTTCATAAACCCAAAAACACACCTTTACGAAGGGAACGACGCCCATTGGTCCACAGCAAGACCAACAAAAACAATACTCCAAAAATCCGAGCTAACCCCATCAACATATTACATAATGAGACCAGCACCAGCGGTCTAACAGAATATCTGTTTCTACTAAAGAGACTATCCAACATCACACAATGTACACCCTCAACCTTTGAAGAACCCACAAATCTTCCAAATACCACAACAACAAGCAATACTGGACATATAGACCAGGACCTGGAAACTTTACTACAACAGGTTCGGGAGTACACTTCATTATCACTACCTCCTACCATATTCTCGGGTACATCCCCAGCAACAGAATGCACTATAATTCCAGGGACCACTACAGTAGCAGAATGTAATGAACAGAGGTCACCACCCACAACTCCATTCAATATATCAGCAATTACGGTTTATGACACCCCCAGATATGAACCCACTCAAACCGAAAGGAGCAGCATCCTGGAATTCTATACAGCGGATTTTTTAGGGTTACCTCAGGCCCTCACGCCAACTTTCATGTACCACATCAAGGTGAACCCCCAGAACACACTAATTCCCCAGTACCGAGACAGAAGAGAAAGCAACCGGAAGAAGGAGACCAACAAAAAGAGGGTGCCGAGGAAGAAGGAAGAGAAGGAACAACAGTAAAACCCCAAACCAAGAAAAACAAGAAGTTGTTCTGAAGATCTTCAATCTATCCACACACTTGCTCTCACAATGAAAAAAGGTGAATAAGATGAGTAAATAAACTCAAAATAAAGTCCAAATAAAATATGATGGTATCAAATTGGATAAGACTCCACAGTAATATAATATAGCAATACAGATAGAATGCATAAGAAGACTAAGGAGACAAATATCACAGTAGTGGAGAAGGCTGAACTTCATGCTACCGAGATACACGGCTGCCAGACAATCACCAATCTCTTCTCTTCTGCCCCGCCCGTTGAGTCTCCTGTCCACCAATGCACAGCATATCCTCTCTGCTATGTCCTACGCAAATGTAACTGTGAATGTTATTTTATACCATACCTGTGATTTAGTCTTGGATACTCACACCATGCTAATGATAGTTACTCCACTACTGTGATATGTGTCTCCTTAGTCTTCTTATGCATTCTATCTGTATTGCTATATTATATTACTGTGGAGTCTTATGCGATTTGATACCATCATATTTTATTTGGACATTATTTTGAGTTTATTTACTCATCTTATTCACCTTTTTTCATAGTTTCTTTCTCATGTCCAGTTTGGAAAGATTATAATTACTTACCTATATTCCATTTGTTCTTCTTACCTATATAAGACCTTCACTACCGAAATACTCTGTATGTGGATTAATTGGCATATACGTAATTGCACATTATTTTTGGGTGATTCCTGTTGTTAAATATGCACTAGTAATTTCCTTGACCATACATTAGTAGATATCTATTTTTTGATTTTGTTTATTTGTCTACACTGTTTGTAGGTCTGAGGAAGGTCCTAAGTGGACCAAAATGTAACATGTATTATGCGATTGCTTAATAAATCTGCACTTGTATAACTCTACTTATGGTGTGCCAAGTATTTTCTCTTATCTAAAGACACACCATCACTAATCAACATACTTGAGAAAGAAGAATGGAAACCAGAATACAAATGGGCCACTCTTGATGTTTCTGATCTGTATTCCAACATTCCACATCAGCTAGGGTTAAAAGTTATCAAGAATGTTTTGGATACAGACTCCCATATGCCCATGGAGCAGAAATCATTTATTCTGGGCAGCATCGACTTCATATTGCATCACACTTATTTCAAGTTAAATTCCGATCTGTGCCTGCAAATTACGGGGACTGCCATGGGGACGCGCTTTACGCCATCATTTGCAAATTTATATATGGGCGCATACAAAGACAACCTAATTTACAACAACCACCCTTGGCAAAAGAACATCGTCATGTGCAAATGGTACATAGACGATCTACTATCTATCTGGGATGGCTCCGAGAAGGCATTCCAAGATTTTACCCAATAGCTGAACAACAATACGTGGAATTTGAAACTGACAGGCAAGAGCGATTCTGTCAAGATCGAATACCTGGACCTTGAACTGTCCTCAAGGGGGCAAAGACATCATCACTGATGTAAATCCTTTTCACTGTTTTTTATTTTGCTTTTATTTGTGGAAAGTTTTAACACTGCATTTACTTCACATCATGTATTGTTCGACACGTCAGCTGTCCCGTTCCACTGAAATCATCAAGAGTTGGTGCTGTTTTCTGTATTTTAAATTTGTAACATTTCAGTCTCTTGTCAAGCCATACTCACATTGATAAAGAGGTTGCTTTTCCTCGAAATGCGTTTGTGTACCTTCGGCTAATAAATCAACTTTTATCTTCAACCCGTCTGAAGCAAGTCTGTCCCATTGGATTGCGCCTGTTACCCAGCATGTTCTTCTACCCTCCAGATGTTGATTTGTATGAGGGTTTGTCTTTACAGAATGAGTTGTATTTTTCGTTTGCAAAATTAAGATTCTTAATTTTAAAGTTATAAAAAAACTTTGAACTTTTTTTTAACATACCTTTGAAATGCACAGATGGGTTAGTCACCTGCCAAGATGCCACTGACACGTCAGAATATGTAATTAGTAGGATTTGTGTCATGGAAAGCCCTTTAATAGCTAGAAACAAGGAGCCGCAGTACATCTCGGCACACTGAGCCTCTTGCCAGTCAGTGTACACTACCACCAAACATCAATTTAATAATACACTGACCATATAGTCTATATAGGTGCTCTAAAGTGTATAATGACAGATTTGCAGATGTTAGACCAGACCCCTAAATTAGTGTGACCCCAAATTAAACACCAAAATTAATCAGATCCCAGACCAAACCCTTAAATAAATTAACCCTGTACCGGATCTCCTAAATGAACAAACCCCATACCAGACCATCAAATGATTCAGACCCCAGACCAGTACGCCTACATTAATCAGGCAGAGATCAAAACCCGACATTAATCAGGCCTTAGACCACGCTCCTAAAGGAATCAGACTCCTGACCTCATCAATTAATCATACCCCAAACCAAATACAAAAACTCATTAGAATTCAGACAGAACTCCCAAAATTAATTAGACTTCAGACAGGACCTCTTAAATAAATCAGACTGCCGACCAGACACCTGAATTAATCAGATTTCAGACCAGACCCCTGAATTAATCAGATTTCAGACCAGACTCCTGAATTAATCAGAATCCAAGCACACCTCCCAAATTAATTAGACCCAGACAAAATTTCCTAAATGAATTAGACCCTAAATAAAACACCAAAATAAATCAGACCCCAAACCGATCCCCTAAATGAATCAGACCAGTCCCCTGAATTAATCAGAACCCAACCAGAGCACCTAAATATATCAGATCCCAGATCAGACCCCCTAAATCAATCTGGCTGATCAGTCAGGGTTATAGGCAGGATGGGAAAAAGACATTTTGGTGCCCCAGGAAGATTAGAAATATTATTCCAGGCCTTTTATTTTTTACCTCCCTACTACTTGAGAATAATGTAAGTGCTTAATGGTTTGTGTTTAGTACTTCCATCAGTCGTACAAGGGAGGTGCTCATTATGCAGCACTGCAAGAAGTCCTTTTTTTTTAATGTTTGATAAAAATGTGCCCCCATGTGTTAGGCTGCCACCTACCTCACCTACACTGAATAGAGGGTGCAGGTCTCCCAGTGATGATAACCTTATCTTTTCAGAAAATCAATGGTCTTTGCTCAGGGCCGGATTTGCCTATAGACAAAGTTGCCGGCCGCCTATAGCGCCCTCTTGAGGTGGGCGCCGCTCTGCCTGTTGCTGCAACCGCCCAGCGCCGCCAAGATAACAAGCAAAAAGCCGCACCCCCCCATCTAATTATATCCCCTGCCTGCCCAGCATGTTGATAGAGGAGCAGGGCCACAACCCCTGACCGCATCCAGCTTCTCTGCGAGGCCGCGCTCACCATTCTAATTGCCTGCCCGCAGTGACTTCCAACCAGAAACAGCCTGCTGCGGGCCGGCACTGGATGACGAGTGACGCCCCTGACGCTGCGCAGGGGGAGGTCACTCGTCATCACTGGAGCGCGCACTGGAGCGCGTAATGAAATTGCAAGGGGAGGGGGATGGAGGGGTTAATGAAATAGTACAGGGGTAGGAGGGGGTGGGGGGTTAATGAAATGCCACTGGAGGAGGGGGAAAATGCAGGGTCTAACATGTTTGTCCCACAGATGCTGAAGAAAGGAAGTTTTGGCTGGAAGAAGACATCATGGCGGTCTGAGCCAGATGGATCTGTATACAGATGGTATATACCTCTATATTAGTTTTTCCCAACCAGGCTGCCTCCAGATGTTGCAAAACTATAACTCCCAGCATGCCCAGACAGCCTTTGGCTGTCCGAGCATGCTGGGAGATGTAGTTTTGCAACAGCTGGAGGCACCCTGGTTGGGAAACACTGATCTAATCCCTCTATGTGTGATATTGTCTGCTGAGAAGGTGGTTTGCTACAGTGTGCCAACCCAGTAGTAAGGAGATACATGAGGAGGAGGTTTGTTATAGTGTGTCACCCTAGTCGTAAGGAGATTACATGAGGAGGGGGTTTGTTACAGTGTGTCACCCCAGTAGTAAGGAGCTTACATGAGGAGGGGGTTTGTTACAGTGTCACCCCAGTAGTAAGGAGATTACATGATGAGGAGGTTTGTTACAGTGTGTCAGCCCAATAGTAAGGAGATTACATGAGGAGGAGGTTTGTTACATTGTGTCACCCCAGTAGTAAGGAGATTACATGAGGAGGAGGTTTGTTACAGTGTGCCACCCCAGTAGTAAGGTGATTACATGAGGATAAGGTTTGTTACAGTGTGCCACCCCAGTAGTATGGAGATTACATGAGGAGGAGGTTTGTTACAGTGTGTCACCCCAGTAGTAAGGAGATTACACGAGGAGGAGGTTTGTTACAGTGTGCCACCCCAGTAGTAAGGTGATTACATGAGGATGAGGTTTGTTACAGTGTGTCACCCCAGCAGTAAGGATATTACATGGGGAGCAGGTTTGTTACATTGTGTCACCCCAGTAGTAAGGAGACTACATGAGGAGGAGGTTTGTTACAGTGTGTCACCCCAGTAGTAAGGAGATTACATGAAGAGGAGGTTTGTTACAGTGTGTCACCCCAGAAGTAATGAGATAACATGATGAGGAGGTTTGTTACAGTGTGTCACCCCAGTAGTAAGGTGATTACATGAGGAGGAGATTTGTTACAGTGTGTCACCCCAGTAGTAAGGAGATTACATGAGGAGGAGGTTTGTTACAGTGTGTCACCCCAGAAGTAATGAGATAACATGATGAGGAGGTTTGTTACAGTGTGTCACCCCAGCAGTAAGGATATTACATGAGGAGCAGGTTTGTTACATTGTGTCACCCCAGTAGTAAGGAGATTACATGAGGAGGAGGTTTGTTACAGTGTGCCACCCCAGTAGTAAGGTGATTACATGAGGAGGAGGTTTGTTACAGTGTGTCACCCCAGTAGTAAGGAGATTACATGAGGAGGAGGTTTGTTACAGTGTGTCACCCCAGAAGTAATGAGATAACATGATGAGGAGGTTTGTTACAGTGTGTCACCCCAGTAATAAGGAGATTACATGAAGAGGAGGGTTGTTACAGTGTGTCACCCCAGTAGTAAGGTGATTACATGGTGAGGAGGTTTGTTACAGTGTGTCACCCCAGTAGTAAGGAGATTACATGAAGAGGGGGTTTGTTACAGTGTGTCACCCCAGTAGTAAGGAGATTACATGATGAGGAGGTTTGTTACAGTGTGTCACCCCAGTAGTAAGGAGATTAAATGAGGAGGGGGATTGTTACAGTTTGTCAGCCCAGTAGTAAGGTTGGGCGCGTCAAAGGGCGGAGCCAGTGGGTGGGGTCAAGGGGGGCGGCAAAATTTACTTTCGCCTAGGGCGTGTAACGCCGAGCGCTCCGGGTCCCGCTGCTTCCCCGGAGCGCTCGCGGCGTTACTCTGCTTGCAGCGCTCCAGTCGGCGCTGCTGATCGAGAGCGCTGCTACCCTGTCACCGGAGGGGATGCGATCCGCGGGACGGGACGTGCCCGCTCACGGATCGCATCCCATGTCTCTTCTCACCTGCTCCGTCCTTCCTCTGTCCCTGCCCGGCGCGCGCGGCACCGCTCTCTAGGGCGCGCGCGCGCCGGCTCTCTGAAATTTAAAGGGTCAGTGCACCACTAATTGGTGCCTGGCCCAATCTAGTCCAATCACTGTTTTCCCTATAAAACATCACTTCCCCTTCCTGTCCCTGCCGGATCTTGTTGCCTAGTGCCTAGTGAAAGTGTTCCAGTGTGTCCTTGTCTGTGTTTCCAGAATCTCCGCTGTTGCCCCTGACTACGAACCTTGCCGCCTGCCCTGACCTTTCTGCTACGTCTGACCTTGCCTTGCCTTGTCCTTTTGTACCGCGCCATCTCAGCCGCCAGAGAGGTTGAGTCGCTACTGGGAGGAACGACCTGGGGGTTACCTGCCGCAGCAAGTCCATCCCGCTTTGCGGCGGGCTCTGGTGAATACCAGTAACCCTTTAGACTCCGTTCCCCTGGTACGGCCCACGCCATCACCTCTCTGGTACAGAGGATCCACTTCCAGTGTCCTCACCCTCCGCCAACCCGGATCCTGACAGTAGATCCGGCCATGGATTCCGCTGAGGTGCCGCTACCTAGCCTTGGAGACGTTACCTCCGTTGTGGCCCAACAGTCTCAACAAGTAGTCTAACAAGGACATCAGTTGTCACAACTGACTGCAATGGTTCAGCAACTTCTGCCTCTACAGCCATCTTCTCCGCCAGTTCCTCAACTGCAAGCTGCCGCTTCCAGCACCAGAGTCCGTCTTTCTCTTCTGGATAAGTTTGATGGGGACTCTAAGTTGTGCCGTGGCTTCCTGACCCAATGTTCTCTGCACTTGGAGCTTTTGGCTGACCAGTTTCCCACGGAACGGTCTAAGGTGGCATTCGTGGTCAGCTTATTCTCTGGAAAGACGTTGTCTTGGGCCACTCCGCTTTGGGACCGCAACGATCCTGCCACCGCTTCAGTCCAGACCTTCTTCTCAGAAATACGCTCTGTTTTTGAGGAACCAGCCCGGGTTTCTTCAGCCGAGACGGCCTTGTTGAATCTTGTTCAAGGAAACTCTACAGTGGGCGATTACGCCATTCAGTTCCGGACTCTTGCCTCAGAATTAGCCTGGAATAATGAGGCTCTCTGCGTGACCTTCAAGAAGGGTTTATCCAGCCACATCAAAGATGTTCTGGCTGCACGAGAGATACCCTCAACCTTGTCTGAACTAATCCATTTGGCCACCCGCATTGATATGCGTTTTTCAGAAAGGCGACAGGAGCTACGCCAAGAAAAGGATCACGTTCACACCAGGCGGTTTCCCCGCCCAACACCTCTCTTCTAGCATCCGCTGCAACCTGTGACTGTGCCTTCCGCCGAGGAGGCTATGAAAGTGGATCGGTCTCGCCTGACCCAACTTGAGAGGACTCGCCGCAGGAATGAGAACCTTTGCCTTTACTGTGCGAGCTCCGAGCATTTCCTGAAGGACTGTCCTATTCGTCCTCCGCGTCTGGGAAGACGCACGCACCTAGTAAACATGGGAGAGGCGTTACTGGGTGTGGATTCTACCTCTCCACGCTTAACTATTCCTGTACGGATTTCTTTGCCTGCTAAATCTGCCTTTTCTGCCATGGCCTTTCTGGACTATGGTTCAACAGGTAACTTCATTGAGGCCTCATTAGTCAACAGATTCAACATCCCTGTGACCCGTCTCGACAAGCCTCTCTTCATTTCTTCTGTCAGCGGACAGAATCTGGACTGTACCGTGTGCTATCGCACTGTGCCCTTGCGCATGAACGTAGGTGTCCTCCATCATGAGGAGATTGAATTTTTTGTGCTTCCCAACTGTACTTCTCAAGTTCTACTAGGCTTGCCTTCGCTCCAGCTCCACTCTCCTACTCTTGACTGGTCTTCTGGGGACATTAGAAGTTGGGGTCCTACCTGTCACCAGCGATGCCCTAAGACCTTACCCATCAGTCAAGTAACCATCGCTTCTTCTCTGCCAGGCCTGCCTAAGGCCTACCAGGACTTTTCCGATGTTTTTTGTAAAAAGCAAGCAGAGGTCTTACCACCACACAGACCCTTTGACTGCCCTATTGACTTGCTTCCTGGTACTTCTCCACCGCGTGGCAGGATTTATCCGCTCTCTGCCCCAGAGACCCAAGCCATGTCCGAGTATATTCAAGAAAATCTAAAAAAAGGATTTATCAGAAAATCTTCGTCTCCTGCTGGAGCAGGATTCTTCTTTGTGGCTAAGAAAGATGGAACCCTACGCCCATGCATCGATTACCGCGGTTTAAATAAAATTACCGTTAAGAACCGTTATCCACTCCCTCTTATCTCTGAACTGTTTGACCGTCTGCGGGGAGCGAAAATTTTTACCAAACTCGATCTAAGAGGGGCTTATAATCTTATCCGTATACGTGAAGGAGACGAGTGGAAAACTGCATTCAACACCCGTGACGGACATTTTGAGTATCTAGTCATGCCTTTCGGCCTTTGCAACGCCCCAGCAGTTTTCCAGGACTTTGTCAATGAGATTTTTCGTGACATGCTATATACTTGTGTAGTGGTCTACCTGGATGACATTCTTATTTTTTCTTCTAACCCTGAGGAACATCGCCTCCATGTCCGTCAGGTGTTACAGCGCCTACGCAAAAATCACCTTTATGCTAAGATCTAAAAGTGTCTCTTTGAACGCAGTACTCTACCTTTCTTGGGTTACATTGTGTCCAGCCAAGGCCTTCAAATGGATCCTGTCAAACTCTTGGCGGTTCTGGTTTGGCCACGCCCCTCTGGATTGCGAGCTATCCAACGCTTCCTCGGGTTCGCTAATTACTATCGTCAATTTATTCCCCACTTCTCCACCATCATTGCACCTATTGTAGCATTGACCAAAAAAGACGCGAACCCGAGGTCCTGGCCACCTATGGCGGAGGAGGCCTTTAATCTGCTCAAGGCTGCCTTCGCTTCTGCACCTGTTCTGTCCAGGCCTGACCCCTCGAAGCCTTTTATCCTTGAAGTAGATGCTTCTTCTGTTGGTGCCGGTGCCGTTTTAACTCAAAAGACCACTACTGGGAAAAATCGCACGTGTGGCTTTTTCTCCAAGACCTTCTCTCCTGCAGAAAAAAATTATTCGATAGGAGACCGTGAGCTTTTGGCTATTAAATTGGCACTCGAGGAGTGGAGACATCTTTTAGAAGGGTCCCTGCATCCCATCATCATTTACACGGACCATAAAAATTTATCGTATCTCCAGACTGCCCAGCGATTAAATCCTCGCCAAGCTAGATGGACATTGTTTTTTGCCCGCTTCAATTTCGTCCAGCCGACAAGAACGTTAGAGCTGACGCACTATCACGTTCCACCGATGTTTCCGAATCTGAAGCCCCTCCACAGCACATCATACCTCCTGAGTGTCTCATCTCCTCCGCTCCTACCACTCTTGTGCAAGTTCCTCCAGGGAAGACCTTTGTACCTCCACACCTTCGCCACAAGATTCTTAAATGGGGTCATTCTTCTCTTTTGGCTGGACATGCTGGTGTCAAGAAGTCGGAGCAGTTGATTTCCAGACACTATTGGTGGCCCACCTTGCAGAAGGATGTGACTGATTTTGTTCGGGCTTGTACTACCTGTGCCCGTGACAAGACTCCACGCCAGAAGCCGGCAGGTCTCCTACTTCCTTTACCTGTACCTGAACAGCCATGGTCCCATATTGGTATGGACTTCATCACCGATCTGCCACCATCCCGCAATAATACAGTCATCTGGGTGGTCGTTGATCGTTTTTCTAAAATGGCTCATTTTGTTCCTCTGCCGGGTCTTCCTTCTGCGCCTCAATTGGCGAAACAATTTTTTCTTCATATTTTTCGCTTCCACGGGCTTCCCACGCACATCGTCTCAGACAGAGGCGTCCAGTTTTTTCGAAATTTTGGAGCGCACTCTGCAGTCAATTAAAGATCAAACTAAATTTTTCTTCTGCTTACCACCCTCAATCCAACGGTCAAGTGGAAAGAGTAAATCAGATACTTGGTGATTACCTGCGACATTTTGTCTCCTCTCGCCAAGACGATTGGGTGGACCTCTTGCCCTGGGCTGAATTTTCGTACAATTTTAAAAACTCTGAGTCTTCTTCCAAATCCCCATTTTTTGTGGTGTACGGTCATCACCCGCTTCCCCCCCTCCCTATCCCCACTTCCTCTGGGGTTCCTGCCGTTGATGAATTGACGCAAGATTTTTCTTCCATTTGGCGTGAGACTCAAAAGTCGCTTCTACTGGCCTCATCTCGAATGAAGGCGCATGCTAATAAAAAGAGAAGGGTTCCTCCTGTATTTTACCCTGGTGACAAGGTATGGCTTTATGCTAAGTATATTTGATTCCGTGTACCCAGTTACAAGTTGGGTCCCCGATTTTTAGGGCCTTTCAAAGTCAAAAAACAAATCAACCCTGTCTC
The DNA here is from genome assembly GCF_029499605.1 of Hyla sarda. Taxonomy (NCBI): domain Eukaryota; kingdom Metazoa; phylum Chordata; class Amphibia; order Anura; family Hylidae; genus Hyla; species Hyla sarda. Next base: position 581,033,587 of record NC_079189.1, read on the forward strand.
TTACCAACTTCATCTGCCCTCCTCTCTCCGTATTCCTAACTCCTTCCATGTCTCTCTACTCAAACCTGTTGTTCTTAACCGCTATTCTCCCAAAGTCACTCTTCCTGCTCCTGTCTCTGGATCCTCTGATATCTTCTCTGTGAAAGAGATCCTCGCCTCCAGGGTTGTCCGAGGTAAAAGATTTTTTCTCGTTGATTGGGAGAATTGTGGCCCCGAAGAGAGGTCCTGGGAACCCGAGGTCAATATCCTTGACAAGGAACTCATTCGTGGATTTCTGGGTTCCAAAAAGAAGGGGAGACCCAAGGGGGGGGGGGGGGTACTGTAACGCCGAGCGCTCCGGGTCCCGCTGCTTCCCCGGAGCTCTCGCGGCGTTACTCTGCTTGCAGCGCTCCAGTCGGCGCTGCTGACCGAGAGCGCTGCTACCCTGTCACCGGAGGGGATGCGATCCGCGGGACGGGACGTGCCCGCTCACGGATCGCATCCCATGTCTCTTCTCACCTGCTCCGTCCTTCCTCTGTCCCTGCCCGGCGCGCGCGGCACCGCTCTCTAGGGCGCGCGCGCCGGCTCTCTGAAATTTAAAGGGCCAGTGCACCACTAATTGGTGCCTGGCCCAATCTAGTCCAATCACTGTTTTCCCTATAAAACATCCCTTCCCCTTCCTGTCCCTGCCAGATCTTGTTGCCTAGTGCCTAGTGAAAGCGTTCCAGTGTGTCCTTGTCTGTGTTTCCAGAATCTCTGCTGTTGCCCCTGACTACGAACCTTTCCGCCTGCCCTGACCTTTCTGCTACATCTGACCTTACCTTGCCTTGTCCTTTTGTACCGCGCCATCTCAGCCGCCAGAGAGGTTGAGTCGCTACTGGGAGGAACGACCTGGGGGTTACCTGCCGCAGCAAGTCCATCCCGCTTTGCGGCGGGCTCTGGTGAATACCAGTAACCCCTTAGACTCCGTTCCCCTGGTACGGCCCACGCCATCACCTCTCTGGTACAGAGGATCCACTTCCAGTGTCCTCACCCTCCACCAACCCGGATCCTGACAGGGCGGCAAAAATCCTTGCACCAGCCCTGTCTTTGCTCGCAAAATATTTATACTCAGGGCCGGTTCTGTTTATAGACTAAATAGGCAGCTGCCTAGAGTGCCCTCTTGATGGGAAAATATATTGAAAGTCTAAAGCCTAAACGTAAACACATAAATAGTGATGAGCGGCATTGCCCCTATTCGAATTCGCGATATTTCGCAAATATATAGACGAATATTTGTCTTATATTCTCGAATTTCGCGTATTCGTTATATTCGCATATGCAAATATTCGCATATTGAAGGATTTTAGGAAGAAAACAGTGAGGGGGTGGGCAACTTTACTATTGGTTGCTGGGGATGTTGTTGATAATCTCTGACATTTGCATCATTCTAATTGGCCCACAAGTGAAAAGAAGGAATATGTGCATATGCGGAAAAAGTTATTTCGAATATATAGTGAATATGTTTGCAATATTCGCGTTAAAAATTAAAAATGCAAATATTTGCACCCAACATTAACCTCTTAAGGACGCAGGGCGTATGGATACGCCCTGCATCCCGAGTCCTTAAGGACGCAGGGCGTATCCATACGCCCGTGGGAATTCTGGCCCCCACCGCTAGCCGGTTGGGGACCGGAGCCGGATGCCTGCTGAAATCGTTCAGCAGGCATCCCGGCATATCGCCCAGGGGGGTCATTATGCCCCCCCATGTCGGCGATCGCCGCAGATCGCTGGACAATTCAGTCCAGCGATCTGCGGCGATTCCGGGTCAATCGGGTCTCCAGTGACCCGATGACCCGGAATTACTGGCTGTTCGGGGCCATCTCTGACGGCCCCGAACAGCCAGAGCCTGCAGGGGTGAGGTGGCACTGATGCCACCTCACGATCGCCCTGATTCGTCCGCCGGATTACCGGCCGACCAATCAGGGCGCCTGCTGCGTGCGTTACTCCCGCACCCGCTCCACCCCTCTTCCGGAGGGCGTGAGCGGGTGCGGGAAGACGACCCCGGGTGCTGGGGACCCCGATCCCCGGCGTCCATGTTGGGATCGGGGCCCCAGGAGCGACGGCGGCGGCGAGGGACAGTCCAGCGATGGAGCAGCAGCAGGAGGTGAGTTACAGCCTCCTGCTGTTGCTTAGCAACAGCTCCCAGCATGCAAAAAGGGCATGCTGGGAGCTGTAGTTATGCAACAGCAGGAGGCAGACCACCACAACTCCCAGCATTCCCTTATGGGCATGCTGGGACTTATGGTTTTGCAACAGCTGGAGGCACATTCTTTCTATGGAAAAGTGTACCTTCAGCTGTTGTATAACTACAACTCCCAGCTTGCACAAACAGCTAAAGTGCATGCTGGGAGTTGTAGTGGTGCATCTGCTGGTTGCATAACTACAACTCCCAGCATGCCCGTTGGCTGTCGGTGACTGCTGAGAGTTGTAGTTTTGCAACAGCTGAAGGCACACTGGTTGTGAAACTTAGAGTTTTTTTTTTACCTAACTCAGTGTTTCACGACCGGTGTGCCTCCAGCTGTTGCAAACTACAACTCCCAGCAGTCACCTTACACCATGCACCGTACATGCTGGGAGTTGTAGTTTTGCAACAGCTGGAGGCACACTGGTTTTGAAACACTGAGTAAGGTCACAAACTCCGTGATACATAACCAGTGTGCCTACAGCTGTTGCAAAACTAAAACTCTCAGCATGTACAGTCTGTCAGCGCATGCTGGGAGTTGTAGTTTTGCAACAGCTGGATGTCCCCCCCAATGTGAATGTACAGGGTACACTCACATGGGCGGAGGCTTACAGTAGGTATCGGGCTGCAAGTTTGAGCTGCAGCACATTTTCTGCAACAGCTCAAACTGCCAGCGAGAAACTACTGTCAACCCCCGCCCGTGTGACTGTACCCTAAAAACACTACACTACACTAACACAAAAAATAAAATAAAAAGTAAAAAACACTACATATACACATACCCCTACACAGCCCCCCTCCCCTCCCCAATAAAAATGAAAAACATCTGGTACGCCATGGTTTCCAAAACGGAGCCTCCAGCTGTTGCAAAACAACAACTCCCAGTATTGTCGGACAGCCGTTGACTGTCCAGGCATGCTGGGAGTTTTGCAACAGCTGGAGGCACCCTGTTTGGGAATCACTGGCGTAGAATACCCCTATGTCCACCCCTATGCAATCCCTAATTTAGGCCTCAAATGCGCATGGCGCTCTCACTTTGAAGCCCTGTCGTATTTCAAGGCAACAGTTAAGGGTCACATATGGGGTATCGCCGTACTCGGGAGAAATTGGGCTTCAAATTTTGGGGGGTAATTTCTGCTTTTACCCTTTTTAAAAATGTAAAATTTTTGGGAAAAGAAGCATTTTAGGTAAAATTTTTTTTATTTTTTTTACATATGCAATAGTCGTGAAACGCCTGTGGGGTATTAAGGTTCACTTAACCCCTTGTTACATTCCCCGAGGGCTCTAGTTTCCAAAATGGTATGCCATGTGGGTATTTTTTGCGGTCCTGGCACCATAGGGGCTTCCTAAATGCGGCATGCCCCCAGAGCAAAATTTGCTTTCAAAAAGCCAAATGTGACTCCTTCTCTTCTGAGACCTGTAGTGCGCCAACAGAGCACTTTTCACCCCCATATGGGGTGTTTTCTGAATCGGGAGAAATTGGGCTTCAAATTTTGGGGTGTATTTTCTGCTATTACCCTTTTTAAAAATGTAAAACTTTAGGGAAACCAAGCATTTTAGGTAAAAAAAATTTTTTTTTTTTACATATGCAAAAGTCGTGAATCACCTGTAGGGTATTAAGGTTCACATTACCCCTTGTTACGTTCCCCGAGGGGTCTAGTTTCCAAAATGGTATGCCATGTGGGGTTTTTTGCAGTTCTGGCACCATAGGGGCTTCCTAAAGGTCACATGCCCCCCAAAAACCATTTGACGCTCCTTCCCTTCTGAGCCCTCTACTGCGCCCGCCGAACAATTAACATAGACATATGAGGTATGTGCTTACTCAAGAGAAATTGGGTTTCAAATACAAGTAAAAATGTTCTCCTTTTTACCCCTTGCAAAAATTCAAAAATTGGTTCTACAAGAACAAGCGAGTGTAAAAAATGAAGATTGTGTATTTTCTCCTTCACTTTGCTGCTATTCCTGTGAAACCCGTAAAGGGTTAAAACGCTTACTGAATGTAATTTTGAATACTTTCGGGGGTGCAGTTTTTATAATGGGGTCATTTATGGGGTATTTCTAATATGAAGACCCTTCAAATCCACTTCAAACCTGAACTGGTCCCTGAAAAAAAGCGAGTTTCAAAATTTTGCGAAAAATTGGAAAATTGCTGCAGAACTTTGAAGCCCTCTGGTGTCTTCCAAAAGTAAAAACTCATCAATTTTATGATGCAAATATAAAGTAGACATATTGTATATGTGAATAAAAAAAAAATTATTTTGAATATCCATTTTCCTTACAAGCAGAGAGCTTCAAAGTTAGAAAAATGCAAAATTTTCAAATTTTTCATCAAATTTTGGGATTTTTCACCAAGAAAGGATGCAAGTTGCCAAAAAATTTTACCACTACGTTAAAGTAGAATATGTCACGAAAAAACAATCTCGGAATCAGAATGATAACTAAAAGCATTCCAGAGTTATTAATGTTTAAAGTGACAGTGGTCAGAATTGCAAAAAATGTCCTTAAGGTGAAAAAGGGCTCAGTCCTTAAGGGGTTAAGAAGAAATCCATTCCGGACTAGGCAGCTTTTATAATGGCTTTTTTCGGCAGACCCTGGAGAAATGTATATCGGTATAACTCAGACTCGAGATTACCCGGAGTCCTATGTGGTTTCTATGTTCTGTTTGTAGTCTGCTCAATAAATTACTGTGATTGTATAATACATCTCAACATTTAAACCCCTATTTTGGAACACTTCAGACCCCCAATCCACAAGGCCACACCTGATTTTTTTTTTTTTTATTGTCTTAATTTTGCAAAAGCCATAAGACATAATAATGAAACATGTCATTGATACCGTACTGTGAATGGTGTAACAATGATATCTCAAAAATGTTAAAATTGCTGTTTCTTTTATAGAGAGGTACCCAAAAAATTAATATTCTTCAATATAGTATATGTAACTCCAAAAATGGTGGCATCCAAAAATTCTGTCAATATGCTTCTGGCACAAATGGGCTAAAGAGGTTAAGTGAGAACATGGAAGATGTGACCTATAGTCTACAAAATGTGATCATGAAATCTTCAGCCGCAATACAGCACAGGGAAGATTGTAGACTGCTCATATTGTGCTGCATTGTGTGGATAGATAAATAGCTTTGGAAAGCCGCATCGGCTCTCTTGCATATTAAATTTGGGAAATAGCTTTTGAGGATGCAACAGGATGCACAAATATATTGAACGCTCTCCGGGAAGACAGAAATAAAATTGCCTGGCAATCCTACAGAGGGCACATACAACCAGAGCAGGGGAAACACAATAAGTTGCAAAATCTTCTCATTGTGAATATCAAAACAGCTGAAGTCATGTCTTCTCCTAAATCCATCTGTTGAAATTCCTTGAGGACATGAAGAATCTCAATTTCTTAAAAAATGTCTTACCCATACAGAAGAATGTAATAGAGCAAAACCTAGGAGAGCACAAGAAATAAAATAGATACATGGCAATAAATAGATACATGGCAATAAAATATTTACAGCTTAGGAGACGTTCCCTCCACTTCACGCTGTACATTCGGATACCGGAAAAGAGGCGTGCTGACGGATATAATGGTGTATTCATGGAGGACATGTTCACTGACATTTAATATAGTTTGATTTGCAATACTCAAAAAAGTCATGTACTGTGCTTTTGAGTCCCACAAAATAAAAGTGTACCTTCAGGGTATGGCACGAATGGATGGCAGTCATGTGTGCATCAACATAATATTTTTACATCTCCCAATGTATACATTGAACAAACAACTTAAAGGAAATCTGTCATCAGTGTCACCTGCACTAACCTGTCGATGCAAACAGGTAGTACAGGTGACACACATGACAACCATACTTACCTGATCCCGTTCCGTGCTCTGGTTCTTCCGCAATCTTCCGCCCAATCTTCCTTTCTGGGCCTGACTTGGAGCATGGGTGGAGCTTAGTGACATCACTGCCCCTGTTTGATAGCAGCGAGATCCAGCAGAGAACAGCAGTAGTGATATCACAAAGCTCCGCCCATGCTCCAAGTTGGCCCCGGAATGGAAGATACAGCAGGAGATTGCAGGAAAACCACAGCATGAAACGGGACCAGGTCAGTATAGTTGGCATCAGTGTTACCTGTATTACCTATCTGTACAGAGAGGTTAATGCGGGTGACACTGATGACAAATTTCCTTTAAATATGATACTGTAATCTATTGTTTAAAAAAAAAAAAAAAACATTAATCCCTCCTGATATAACTTTCCTTGTACCATTTGGTCACTTTTCCTTCCCTCGTTTGCTGAGTGGGTGCTCTAAGTCAGTCAGACGTATCAGTCCTGCTACTCCTATCTCCATCATCACTGAGAAACTGCAGCTGCTTTTCCCTCCTCTCCCAACCACCATGTATTCTAATTCCAGTTTCATACTGGAGGGATTCTGGTGCTGTTGTCTTCTTCCTGCAATTCTGACCTCATACCACAGCCAATGGTGGTGGGCCATAGTTCCTGCTCTTGGGAATAGGGATGTCTCTCAAAGTTACCTTAAGAGTTCACCCCTTTGTGTCCTGCAGTGATTGGTCAGTTGAGTCAGGCACAACAACTTTTAAGGAGGGACTCCAGCATAGACAATGTCCCCAACCATGGTTCAACCACTCTGCAGTATAATGATGCATTCTAAATTGCTATATTGTGCAAGAGTTCTTGGAGTAGTGTCTCTCTGAGCAAAACATGACCCCCCCCCCCCACACAATCTCACTTAAAGGGGTACTCCACCCCTAGACATCTTATCCCCTATCCAAAGGATAGGGGATAAGATGTCTGATGGCGGGGGTCCCACCGCTGGGGACCCCCGCATTCAACTATGCGGCACCCACCTGTAACGGCTTCCGGAACCGCTGGAGGCCCTGAGGCTAATACCATCCCGACCGTGTGATGTCACACCCGCCCCCTCAATGCAACTCTATGGGAGGGCGTGACAACCTTTGGATAGGGGATAAGATGTCTAGGGGTGGAATACCCCTTTAAGCAGTTCAATTGTCAACCACATAGAGGGGCTGAATTTACCACAGTGAGAGTTACTTTCCAACTTCCAAACCCTCACCTCCCCACCTCTAGGACATCTTTACGGCAAACATATTCATAAGACAACACTTTTAACAAGAGTACCTTCCATGGGAAAAATAATGTCTCATTGAAATAACAATCCCCAATTGGCAAATGTAGAAACCATTGTAGTGTCCCAGTATCAATGGTTCGACTACTATCCTTACAAAGTTATCATGTGGCAAAGATTTTACATATTGCAGAAATGTGTGGAGGTTAAGATACAAAAGGTGCTGTTATGTGCATTGATGTATCAGAGGAATGATGGCTTGGTCAGAAGTGGGAGAAGTCCCTAGTCCAACCTTCCTCTCCCAGGAGCAGACCCAATTCAGTTAGTTCTAGCCTAGTCTAGTTCTTGCCAGTGCCACGTGTCTCTGAGTTCTAATCCTGCTGGGCAGACTAGTCAAGCTTAAGTCTAGAGAGCAGGGAGAAAGAAAACACAGAGACGGTGCTCCAATGGTGAAGATTGTAGGTGATAGGTCATTTTTAGGAGAATTGAAAAGATGCTCACCTTTATGAGTTGTGCGGACAGGCACAACACTGTTGCGCGATTTGGATATATGTGTGTCGGGAGGCAGCCGGCCGTCGGTCCAGCTTTGCAGGCGGTCAGGAACAGGTTAACAGATGTGGAATCTGGGTTGCCTGGCACGGCTAACCAGATGTCCGATGAAAAACCGACTTGTGGCTGGATAGGCGCCTATCCAGCCAAAAGTCGGTTTTTCATCGGACATCTGGTTAGCCCTGCCAGGCAACCCAGATTCCACATCTGTTAAGCTTAAGTCTAGGCCTGGCTTTTGTCAGAGTAACAATTTATAGCCCTGCAATTGCTAGGCAGACATACACCTAGACCACATGTGTTCTTCCTAGGTAAAGTCCTGTCTACAATCCAGTCACTGCTCCTGTTTCTGTCCACCCTGTGAGGATAAAGTGCTCCAGTTCTTCGACTTCAAGAAGGAATTTTTTGTCTTTGACAAAGAAAATGAAGTTGAAAAAGGGTCTCTGTGCAACACACTTATCTCTTCAGTGGCCTATGGTTAGTGCAGAATCTCCGTCACGTTATCAAAATGATTTGGCCCACAATCCTAAGGGTATCGAGTCACAAATCAAATCATGGGAGTGAACAAAGTCTACATATTGCATCACATTGAGACAACCTGTGAGCCAGAAGTTTTAGTAAATTGGACTGTGAACAAATACATCTGAGAACATTTACGAACATTAACAGCTGCATTAGTCTTACATGTTCACGTCCTTACAAGAACTTACAAGAACGAGATTGCAAAATTCAGGAAAGTTCATACAAAACCATGGTTTCAAGGGACAGTGACCAAACAATCATCCACCTAGCTCTAAAAGCTGTAACATTTCAAGCTGTGCCGAAGCAAACGGTATCTTATTGAAACTACAAGAAGTTTAGGAAAGTTGTTATAGTTAGTTCATGGAATCCCAGGGTCAGAGGTCTCATTCCTGCACTTTCACAACCAAAACAACTTTTTTGACAAAAGATAATGGGAGATATGAGGGAACACCAGGTTAGCTACACCACCCTGCCACATGACATATCATCAGTACTACCACACCCAGCTAGCCTGCAGCATAACACTCAATGATCCCCATGGCTCTCTACACCATATTGTAACAGCAATATAGAGGGCAGTGAAGTCAAACATTATCTATGAACGATGAATCAAGACTTCTTCGTTAATCCATTGTTACCTCATCTGTGTTACTCATGTCACCCCTGTTCTAGTCTTTTGTACACATTTCTGGACTTTTTTGTTATTCTGGAAACTTTGAAACAGAAGATCCACCTGGTAACTCTTGTCTATAAATAAGATGCCTTAGTCATAGGCCATACTTCGTCTTTAAAGCGTACCCGTCAGATCCAACTAAAAAACATTTTTTTAATATATCACTCAGTACCTAATCCGGACCATGTACATCTAATTTTTGTGTGTCTAGCACCTTTATTTCTTTATTACACTTTTAGTTTAACTCACTAGTCTGAATTCTTCTCAAAGGGAGGGGGCGTGTCCTCACTGTGCAGGTCTCCGCCCCCTCCCTCAGTATGCTGTCTGCTCACATCTCCCCTAGCATTAGCAAAACTACAACTCCCAGCTTGTCCTCACTGACAGTAGCGGAACACAAGCTGACAGTGGGAGGATTTTTCCTCCAGCTATGAGCCCTCACAGCTGTCAATCAAGGAAGCATGTCCATGACATAGGTGATGACACATGGACACAGTAGGACTAGTATGTGTCCAAGCAGGCAGGGGGGGGGGGGGTAGTTGTTTGACTGGCTTTTTCAGTATGAAATACTGAAATTGTTCTAATGAAAGTAATTGCAAAACCTCTCAGTTTTGCATGCTTTACAATACATCGAAAGTTTTTGTATCTGACAGTGCCCATTAAACCAAACTCCTTGACCTTCCATTAAACCAAACTCCTTGACCTTCCATTAAACCAAACTCCTTGACCTTAACCTTGTTTCTGGATTCTGCCTTCATCTTTACCCCTTGCACCTGTCTCCTGGTTCTTGCAGATCTGCCCCCTTAACCTTATCCCATCTTCTATTCATGTCTTTGTCTCATCCTCTGGATTGTCACATCCTGCTCACTCCTGACTACGAAAACTGATTTTATTCCAAATTCTCCTTTGTTCCTGCTCCAAAGCAGCATGCCCAGTGCCAATTGCTGACTACTCTAGGAATTTGTTGGAAGGGCCCAGACCTCCTTGTGGTGGTTAATGGTGAAGAATGAGGAGGTTTATTGGACTCTATGCCTCAACAACTGGTGTCAGGCCGATTACTGCTCGTGTGTTCACCTCATTTTGCTATATAAGAGGAGTACTGCAGTGTAAGACAACTTATGCCTTATCTGCAGGATAGGGGATTAGTGTCTGATTGCGGGGGGTCCGAACACTGGGACCCCCACATTCTCCTGCCTGGCACCTAGCTCTTTTCGAGCGATTTCATTCTCTATTGAAGAGCCGGAGATACACAACCTCTGTATCTCCGGCGCTCCTAAAGAGATGCATGGAGGGGCCTAGTCGGCCTCCGCTTCGTGTGTGGGTCAACACAGCTCGGTGGATGGGAGGGCCAGGAACCCATTCAGGAGATGGCGACAGGTCCCAGTGGTCGGACCCCCTGCGATCAGACCCTTATCCCCTATACTGCAGATAGAGAATACATTGTCTTACACTGCAGTACTTCTTTAAATGTATCAATATGTAGCTGTCTGTAATTTGATTTTGTGGTGGTGGTGGGGGAGGGGGGATCTCAATGTTTGTACTTTGTACAATGGGTTAGATGAATTAATGGACTGAAATAAAATGGAATTATCCAAAATAAAAATATAATATAAAACTGTGAATAGAGGCTGTTAGTAATTTCATGATCTTTCTAGGTTGCACAAGCTTTTATTGAATTATATGAGATACAATTTAACAAATGATACAAGACAGATACATGAGAAGCTGCAAGTGTTCATCAACCTTACAAGACTGTGGGAGTTCTCTCAGGCACAACGTTTCTGGTGTACAGACTTATTACATCTAGGAGATCTCATAGGCTTCCAGTTCTATTAGTTATTGCATGCATCATTGTCCCCAGATATTGCACATTGTTTCCCAAATGCATGAAGTTATGTTCATGTTATTGGCTTGTTATAATGCTATAACATGGAAAATAGGTAAACTTAAAGCGTACCTATCATGTTACAGAAAAAAAAAGTTATATGTTACTCAATACCTCTTCCTGAACTTTTATGTGTCTAGCTTCTGTATTTCTTTTAAAATCAGCTTATATCAGATCACACTGAATTTCCATCTTCTCTCAGGCAGGGGGCGTGTCCCTCTCTTGCCCTCACTGTGTGTCACTGAGATGTCAGCTGTCCTCCTGATGTAATCTCCTTAAAACTGGGCTGGCACACTGTAACAAACCCCCTCCCCATTTTCTTACTACTGGGGTACGTACATGTTGCTGTATGAGGGTAAACATGCTGTCACACTTCTGCTCCTTCTTTTCTATGCTATGGACAGAGCTGTGCACTGAATCCTTCTCTCACCCGATGCTGCTGAGAGCTGGGGAGGTGTGAGGGGGTGTGGCCTCCTCTCAGCCAATCACACACTGCCTGCTCTCCTCTGCTCTCTGTGTGTTCGGAGATCTTCACATAGGAAGTTCACCCCCCCCCTCACTTCCTGTATTCCGACTGAGATGCTGATGTTGCTAACATCGGAAAGACCATAGTAACAGGTGGGGGACATTTTATGAGGACCTCTAGTGGCCACTGTGAAAGGAGAACTTTTCTAAGGGAAACTGTGGAAAAAAATAATGAAATAGTATTAGAGATATACTTATTTTCTATGGCTCTATTATTTTTAAAAATAAAGTTTTGGTGATAGTGGCCATTTAATGGTTTTAGATAGAAGGAAGCAGGGGCGTAGTTTGTAGCTTCTGGGCCCCCATGCAAAATCTGCAACAGGGCCCCATGTGTCAATTATAATACTGGTCTCTTATGGGGAAGATGTGAATTGGGGCACCAGGGCCCCCATGTGACTGCTACCTCTGCCCCCCCTGTAGCTACGCTCCTGGAAGGAAGACTAGAAGTAGTAGGAGGGACTTGGATCTGTAGCACCATCTTTTTCCACCAGTTAATTTAGGATCTTAGGACGCTGTTGGCCCCAGGAAATCAGTAAATGTTTGTCCAACGATTGTCACTAAATAGGATCAAACCCGACAGAAATAGTAGGGGTTAGTCAAAGGCTAAGCAAAGCACAGAGGGCAAAATATCTAGCTAAAAAATAATGTAGAATAAAGAAACCTAGTCATGGGTCAATAGCATAGTCGATCAGAATCAAGGTCAAATACAGGTAATAGCAAAGGCAAAACAATCTACAGAGGGGGAGATTCATAAAAGCCTGTGTAGAGGAAAGGGTGACCAGTTGCCCACAGCAACCAATAAGAGAGCTTCTTTCATTTTTGAGAGGCCCTTTTAAAAATGAAAGAAGCAATCTGATTGGTTGCTATTGGCAACTGGTCAACTTTTTCTCTGCACAAGTTTTGATAAATCTCTGCAATCTCTGAGTACTGAAACTAGTGGAAAGTAGATAGGTAGCCTAAACAAGGTAGTCCTCATTCTGATTGGTGCATACTGGCTAGCCCCACCCCTGAGCAGTGGCAAGAACTTGGATGGAGGGCTATAGTGGGAAAGGCAAAGGTTATTTCACCAGTTAAGATATTTTTTCTGCAATACATCTAATGTAGATCTTTCTGGATAGTATTGCCATGTACTAATCCAGCATATATTATTAAAGGGGTACTCCGCCACTGGACATCTTATCCCCTATCCAAAGGATAGGGGATAAAATGTCTGATCGTGGGGGTCCGGCTGCTGGGACCTCCGCAATATTGTGGCATCACACCGGCGTTCTGAACAATTTTGTTTAGAACGCTGGGTTTGGGTGGCTGTGGTCGTGATGTTACGCCCCCTACATTCATGTCTATGGGAGGGGGCGTGACCCCATCTTTCTGTATATTACTCTCCATAAAGAGGCATTATGAACCTTCAGGATGTATGCTAACTAAACCTCACATAACTGCTGAGCCTCAAATGGTCAATTACGTACTAGAGTTCTGTCTAAGTAGAGACGAACCAGAGAGAAAACATGGATGTGCTTCTTCTAGTATCATGTTGCAGTTTGCCACAGAAGTAAGTGGGGTGGGGTTCTACAGTCCCTTTTGCCACAGTTCAACTCCTGTGAGAATGCTTGCTCAGTTAGTGCAAGAAAGTAGTAATTTTTGCTAGTGACACACTGGCCTTCATTTACTATTGCAAACCCGACATGTTTTGTCAGGTTGTGCACCAGATTCTGTCACATTGTGCCAGAATTTCTGTCTGCGCCAGAATTTGCGCCAGAAATCTCCATTTCGCTAAGAAAACCTGAAAAAGAGGCGTGGCCACTGGGGAAATGGGGCATGGTCTCCGAAAAGGGGCGTGTCCCCGACATTTTCACAAAAACCCAACATATTTACTAAAGTTTCCACAGAAAATGTGGTGGATTTGAGCTGAAGAAAACCTGACAGATCAGAGCATGTGTAAAAAAAGCAAAATGTAGGGAAAGTGGAAAATGTAGGGAAACCTTAGTAAATACCGTGGAAAATAAATTGTAGGGAATTAAAACCCACAAAGAAACCTACACAACACTCTTAGTAAATAAGGGCCACTGTAGCAGGACCTCTTCTGTGTATAAAGGAGAAAGAGTAGAATATAGACCAGGCACTGCTCTGATAAACGTTATCCCAGTATAGGGCTCTGGTTACATCGGTATACACTGCAAATAGCTGTATTCTTGGGTGCAGACTTCAACAGTATAAGTAGCGTGAGCAGCAGAAAATGAATGAAGTCGCACTCACCCGAATATATCTTCAGCGTGACAAAGTCTTTTATTCCAACATAAATAGCAGTGAAAAAAATAAGTCACAATTCCATAGCAGGGAGCAAGAGCCGGAAAGCTATCAGACGCGGAGAGCACAATACTGAAAGGCTACTAGTTTCGCGTCTGAGAGCTTGCCGGCTCTCTCTCCCCGCTATGGAACTGTAACTTCCTTTTTTCACTGCTATTTATGTCGGAATAAAATAATTTGTCACGCTGAAGATATATTCTGGTGAGTGCGACTTCATTCATTCTCTATATTTTCTCCCCTTCTGTGTATGCTTGTTGGTTACCTTTTCCACCAACACCAGTAAAAAAAAATATGGAATTCATTGTATTATATTGTATTGAAGATTGCCATGCCAAAAGCAAAAACTTTTTGCACCTCCTCTACTTTTTCCTGTGTTTGGTTTCCTGCATCTACACCACCTTGGGTGCCATAACAATTTGTAAAACTACAAATACCAGCAGACTACAAATACCAAGACTGGAGGGGCAAGCTGTGCATAACTAGCTTGCCCCCTGACTGGTGAGCAGTTAAGGGGTTAAGAAATATACAGGCAATGTTTTTTAGCCCCCTCCCCCGCCTGTAAAAACTTGTTGCTAACTATAGTGGTATGTCCCATGGGTGGGGGGGAAGGAGTGCACCAATCAGGGGTCTAATAGTTTCCCGGGCTTTCAGGGGCCCTCCCCTGGGTATTTATAGCTGTGGTGCCTCCCTTCCCCCTCAATCTGCCCAGGACCCGGAGTTTTGACTGCTGGCTGGTATGTGTCTGCCCCTTATTTGTGGCCTGGATGGAGCAGGAGGGTGAGGGCTGGCATGCTCCCTTGTGGCTGAGCTGGCCTCCCCTCCTGTTGCACCCTTGGCGGGTTCAGGAGGCTGGCGGACCTCTTATCAGTCCTGCCCTCCTTTCCCACTGTAATCCCTTTGAGCCCTGTCCCCTGCCTGTACTTTGATCCCTCTCTCCGGGGTGCTCCTGGAGCAGGCTCTGATTACCTACTTGCCCCGTCCGTCTCTCTTTTCCCCCTGTTGCGGTCCCCTTCGTCTGCCTCCCCCCCCCCCCCCTGTTGCGGTCCTTACCATAACCCCCCCCCTCCCGCCTGTTTGTCCCCTCCGCTCTGGAGGTGGCGGCCCCTGGGTGGCTGCTGCTGTTTTAACCCCCTTTAACGTTTGCGCAAATGGACGTTTATTAACGTCCATTTGCGCGTCCCCAGCTATAATCCGCGCTCACATAGTGAGCGCGCATTATAGCTGTTGGGTCCCAGTTGCTATTAGCGACCAGGACCCCTGATAATGCCAGACATCGCCGATCTGGCAGATGTCCGGCATCACCTTTTCAGACGCGGCGATCAAAGTCATCGCCGCGTCTGAAAATGTAATTGAACGCATCCCGGCTGCTCAGCGGGCTGATCGGGACCATCGCGATAAAATCGCGATGTCCCGATCAGCTGGGACGCAGCAGGAGGGTCACTCACCTGCCTCCTGCGCGTCCGCTCCTCAATTGATTGCTCCAAGCCTGAAATTCAGGCTTGAGCAATCAATCATTGATAACACCGATCATTACCATGTTACTACATGGCAAGTGATCGGTGTCAGGTTCAGTGTGTGCAGTGTTATAGCTCCTAGGGGAGCTATAGCATTGCAAAAAAAAAAAAAAAAAAAAACTGTTGAAGTATTTGAATAGTTAAGTTAATAAAGATCTTTTAACCCTTGCAATTTTACACGTTTGATCACCCCCCTTTTCCCCATCATAAAATAAATAAATAAAAAATAAAAATTAATAATAATAAAAAAAAAAAAAAGAAAAGAAAATAAAAATATCATAATAGTAATGATAAAAAATTAAAATCTATAAATAAAATAATAATACATAAAATACTGTATATTACAACAACATACACATGTGTGGTATCGCCGCGTGCCTACATGTCCGTAGTATAAAAAAATAAATTAATTAATTAAAAAAATTAATAAATAAATATAGTCATTTAAGGCGCTCCGTCTATGGCGTACGTGTATAATATAAAAAAAAAAAAAACATTACAAATTTATTAATTAATGAATAAAATACATAAATAAGTAATATTACTTGAATAAATAAATTTCACAGTCCAAAATAGCGTATTTTTGACCCCTTTTTATACCGTAAATATGAAAAACAGCGATCTCAAACTCTGATTGAAACGACAATGGTACTGCGGACAGCTTCAGATCAAAACGCCAACTATATGAGCCCTCATACCGTCCCCACTCCTTTGCCCGGCTCCTTACCCCCACCACACTAGCACTCCCCCCCTGCCCACTGCTGCTGCTGCCCCCCCCCTTTTTCCTCGTGCTCTTCCAGTGCTCCCCATGGTTCTTGCAGCCACTGCGCCCCCCCACGCCTCCCCATCACCTCTCTGCCCCGAGTTCCCAACCCCCCCCCCTTCCCCCACTGCTGCCGCTGCTGTCCTCCTTCCTCCTGCCTCTCCAATGCCCCCCGTGGAGGGGTAGGGAGTGCTCCCCTGATTTCGTGTTGCTCTTCCCCCCTCTGGGGCCGGATGGGGGCATAGACGCATTTGTCGCCGCTCTCGCTCTGGTCCTGGGGGGCGGCACAGGCGGTGTTTTTTGGGCCTTCTGTTCACCTGCGGGGAGTAGGTGTTTCGGTTCTTCCCGCAGGGTTCTCCCTCGGAGTCCTCTACTGCTGTTTTCCCGGCGTGGTTTCCGGCGCCGTTCCGGGCGGCGGCCGAGTGCCCGCGACCCGGCGGTCTCCAGCGTGCCTTGTCCCACGCCTGCGGCGGTGGTGAAGTGGTTCCTCCCTCTGTTGTGCTTCTCCATTTTCTGGAATTGGTGAGTGTTCTGATGTGGGGCTTTGCCCCTTCCCTGGTTTGTGTGCTTATGGCTACGTCTGTGTAGTGTTCGTCCTTTTGTTCCCGTGTGTTTGTTGAGTTTGGGTCTCGGATATGGGTGTATATCTGTGTTGGTCTCTGGTTGTGAGTTGGGTACGTCTCTTCTTGACGGGGTGCTTTGGTAGGGTATCATTTTCTGCGGTGCGCGCTTGGGTGTGTGGTCTTTTGGCCTTACGCTCTAGGTGGCCGGGGTTTTGCTGACATAGCTCCCGTAGGCATGTTCCTTTTCCTGAATCGGTGGCTGCCACCCAGTCACGGTTTTGTTTCTTTGGGTTTTCTCCCCCTTTGTTTGGTTTATCTCTCCATCTTAAGTTGTAGTCTCTCTCTGCTGCTCCATTGTCCTAGTATATTTGTCTGCTGTTTTTTCCTGTTTCGCCCATTCTCATGTAGGCATGGGACTCCTGTATGTCGTGCTGGGTGCTTTGGCTGATGTGGCGGAGGGTAGGTTTCGCTTGAGTCTCTGGGGGTAGGTTTTGCTTGTGTCTCCGTTTGTCTTGCCTGTGTGGTTTCTTCTGTTCGTGGTGGTATTCCGGAGGGTGATTCTCCTGTGCTCTACACTTGTTGGGGTGTGGTTTGTTGCTGCAAGGCTGACATGCAAATTTGTGAAGCGTCCATATTTTGTGCTCGCTTCGGCAGCATGTATGTTAAAATTGGAACGATTTTGAGGAGATTAGCATGTCTTCCGCATGCCTTGTTGGCGTTGGTTTGCTGCTTTCCTATGGTCAGGGAGTAATTGCGTTTTCTCTGTTTTGGTTTCTTCAGGGCTCGCTATGTGCCCCGGTTCCGGTCCTTGCTGGTTTACTGAATGTTCCACGTGGAATGTGGTTCAGGGCAGAGTTTTTTCCTGCAGGTTGTCTCTGGCCGCCGAGGGTGTGTGGTATCTGTGCCCCCGCATATGTGCCCCTGGTGCACTAAGGGCTGACGTTCCGGTTGGTTGGGGTTTTTTCAGGCGTGATGCAGTGGACAGGCCTGCTTTCAGTCCCCCGTTGCAGCTCATGGGGAGCTCGCTCTGTTCCCGGGTGTGGCTGGTTTGGTTGGTTGTTGGTGTGGTGTTTTGGTTATCCAGTGGTGCTGCAGGGTGGTTTACTACTGGGTGTCTTGGTAGTCAGTGGGTTTCTGCCATGCTTGGGTTTTTTGTTTGCGCTTTTTCCTTTGGTGTTGGTTGTGGGACCTTGGGTGCTTGCTTCGGCAGTTCATGTTCTAGGATTGTAACGGTACTGTGTGGGTTGGCGTGGCCCCTGTGCTTGATTGCGCTATAATTTGGTGATGCTTTTCTTTTTTGGGTGTGATTTGAGTGATCGGGGGCGTTTTGTCGGTCTGACATTTGGGGCGTTGTCACTGTTATTATTTCTTTCTTTCGGCTTTCTTCCTGCGCTCGGCTTGTTGCACCTAGTGCTTCGCTGTTTGGAGATAAGGTTTATTTTGCGGCTGTACTCCCTGGGGTCGGTATTGGGTGTTGACGCTTTGTCCCGTTCTCTGGCAGTGGTTCCGGAGGTTGCTCCCTCGGGTGGAGTCGGAAGGTTTGCTCATGTGACTGTGGAATGGGAGACCACCTCGGGTTCGGGTCCCGGGGTAGGACTGAGTGATACAGTTGTGGTTAAATTTTCGGCCTGTGGGTCATCGTGGAGATTGGTGTATTTCTTGGTCCGCTTTAGTGGCTCCTGCGACTTGGTCGCACTCACGGTGAGGCGCTTGCGAGTAGTTGGGGTTGGTGTGGAGGCCGGGATGTCGACAGTCAAGGAGGGTCCCGAAGGTTCCAAATGTGTCTGTGGATAGGGGTTTTGTTTTTTGTACCTACAAGGTTCTGCTGTTTGACTTCCTATTTCGTTTTGATAGGCTGTGATAAAATAAGTTAACTGCTGTGTCTCCTATCCAAGGAGGTTCGAGATTTGGGCTGTATTCTGCATGTATCCAATTAACATTCTTAGTATGTGACGCTGGGTATCTTCACCTGTTCGTGTGAATCACCTACTACTCAGTGCAAAAAAAAAAAAAAAGGGTGCTTTCCCACTGTGCTGCGATCCAGTGGGGTGAGGTTGCCGCATGGCGGGGGGTGATTTTTCTTTTCTGCTTTGCGGTTGGTGGGATGTTGGTGTATACCTAGGGGCTGGGCCCGTGAGCGGGTGGCCTTGCTGTCGGCGACCGTTTTTTCCTATCAGTTTTTGGGTCGCTTGGTGGCGGCTGTGGGTCGGATTTTTGGTTGTCGCTTTTGCGTCGTTTTTTCTGATCCGAGGTTTTGCGCTGGCTTTTTTCGGGGCTAGGTGGATGGGGCACTTTCTTTCTCCTCGTCTCCTTCCATGACACTTGGGTGTCTGATGTGTTTTTTGGGTGCCTATTTTGTGCGTTTTCAGGTCCGTCGGTCCGAGATTGCTTAGGCGATCTGGGACACACAGCTTGTGCTGCATGAGGGTCCACGAATGACTGTTTTTTCCGATTGTCGTCCTATTGTTGACTGGACTGCGGTGGGGGCCTCCCCCCCCCCCCTTTTTCTTTTATGCTCCCCGCCCTCGATTGTCTGTTTTGGGTTTTGGCTTCTCTTTGTAGGAGGGGGTGTTGTGAGTTTGGGATTCGCTCTCTTTTTGTGTCGGTGTCGGCGGAGAGGGCTCAGTTTCCGTAGAGGGTAGCGCAGCGCGTGGGGCGCGGGCGATCTGCATGTTGCGTTGCTATTTTCGCCCAGTTTGATGTTTCCCACATGTGTTTTTGTTTTGCGAGCGGCTTTCCGCAAGGTGGTGCGTGTGCTGCGGCACTCTTCGGTGTATGGGCGAGTCTGAGAAATGAGTTCACACAAGAGTTAGTGAATACAAAAAAAATAAATAAAAAAAAATAAAAAAAAATAAAATGCAAAAACATAGGACCTGGCGGCAGGTACCTCGGATTTCCTGGAGAGGTTATGTGTTGGGCGAATTTCCTGGAGAGGAAATGTGTTGGGCGACTTTCCTGGAGAGGAAATGTGTTGGGTGTGTTCGGGGGGCTGAGTTGGCCCCAGGTGTTGGCTATCCAGTATCTCTTGGGTGGGGGTCGGAGCCCAGTGTAGGGCTAACTGGTCTCCTCCGTGGCGGTAAGAAGACGGTGAAAGCGGGGTCAACCCGGGGTAGACCTCCACACAGGACAGTGTGGCAGCACCTCTCGGGTTGGCAAGAAGCCAATCGGTGTCTTTGTTACAGTTAAATTGTTATTTATATAAGTAATTTTATAAATAAAGCTGTGGCCGATCCCCACCCACGGAAAAGTTGAATTGTTGTTGTGTCAGTTATTATTTAATTAATTATTGTAGTAAGGGGGAGGGGTAGTTATAGCCTGCTCGGAGCTAATTGGGTCTCAACAGTCTGGAGGGGCAAGCTGTGCATAACTAGCTTGCCCCCTGACTGGTGAGCAGTTAAGGGGTTAAGAAATATACAGGCAATGTTTTTTAGCCCCCTCCCCCGCCTGTAAAAACTTGTTGCTAACTATAGTGGTATGTCCCATGGGTGGGGGGAAGGAGTGCACCAATCAGGGGTCTAATAGTTTCCCGGGCTTTCAGGGGCCCTCCCCTGGGTATTTATAGCTGTGGTGCCTCCCTTCCCCCCTCAATCTGCCCAGGACCCGGAGTTTTGCCCTCCCTCCCTCCCTTTTTGTATCTCTGTTTATTGTAAGTCACAGCTTGGCGGTAAGAAGACGGTGAAAGCGGGGTCAACCCGGGGTAGACCTCCACACAGGACAGTGTGGCAGCACCTCTCGGGTTGGCAAGAAGCCAATCGGTGTCTTTGTTACAGTTAAATTGTTATTTATATAAGTAATTTTATAAATAAAGCTGTGGCCGATCCCCACCCACGGAAAAGTTGAATTGTTGTTGTGTCAGTTATTATTTAATTAATTATTGTAGTAAGGGGGAGGGGTAGTTATAGCCTGCTCGGAGCTAATTGGGTCTCAACAGTCTGCCACACAAGCGAAAGCAAAACCATCATGAAGGAAAGTTGGGGAGCTTACAACCTTTTAGAAGATCCCAAACACCATATTTACTAATAAAACCGGTATTATGGAGAGATGATTTACTGGAGAAGTTTTTGCCACCCAGTAGTGGCCTGGACTGGACCACGGGAACTGAGCAACCTAAATTGGTACACCCTCACTAACACAAGAAGGGAGGGGAAGTGTTCCTTGGCATGGACAGAGTGCACTGTGCATGTGTGGACAGTGCTACATTCTTTCCCAATTGGGGTTCTGAACATTGCTGAGTGCTGAGCTTGGCAATGCTCAAAAGCCCTATTCAGAGTGAATAAAGGGGCTATGCATGCACAGTGTGCTCCATTTATTCTGGAGACAATTGTTTCCCTGTTTTTCGAATTGATAGGGGTCCTATCATTTTGAGCCCCACCGATCAGTTTGTTATCCCCTATGCTGTGGATAAGAGTTCCTCTTTAACCCCATGGGCCCCATAATGGTTGAGTACTGTGGCACATATGCTCTTGTATTTTAAAAAAGTTATAAAGACCGTAGAAGTCTGCTCTAGTTATGCTCACAATATATCTATATCAGATCAGGAATAAATACAGGTAAATAATCCTTTTCTCTGAGTCAGAGCCTATTCTACACTACTTTTATTTAACAACTACAATCTCCGAAATTGAAATTACACTTTCTTTTATTATATATTTTTTGTTCAGTTGCAGAAAGAATGTCTGATAATTGGCCGACTTTCAGAGACATATTACCCTTTACAATTGGCCAGGCAATTGTGTTCCTTTGATATCGTATCCACCTCCATGAAATTGAAGAGGGAGCTCAATTCAATTCTGAATCTGTTCAATTTTCTCAGATTATTCCTGCTCTGAAATAGAACATTATTTTACAGCGGTGGCATTCTACCTGACATTCTGCCTCAATTTTAATCTCTTTCTTCTTCCAAAAGCAATAAAATTTCTCAGGCACCTAATCTATTTATTGATAGTATTAAAGTGCCCATTCTGGGCAATTTATAATGGGTATAATTCTAACAAAATTGTAGAAAAAGACAAACAAAAAATTCAAAGGCGTCTCCTCAAAAACTAGTTTTTTTTCGTGTTATTATTTCTTTGCCTGTGCAGACTTTTAAAACATCTGCCATACTCAGCTCAGGGCAGTCTATATTACCTGGGAACCCCTGACGAAGTTGCCCAGAGCAACAGAACGCGTAGGGTCCTGGTGAAGCACAACACATTTATATGGATTTGTAAGCTGTATCGTTTCTATTTGTCTGACTGGTAGCCTGGAGTTCATACTTGCAGTACCATTTTGGCCCTATTAAAGCCAATTCCCCATTTGTACTTTACCATGAGGGGATGTGTATTCCTCTTATAGCAAGAGGAGATTACTTTTTGTATATATTTTTCACCCTTTCCCCTCCAGATTATTTAGCACTTAATAAGCTCATGGTTTTGTGTATTATTATCATGCGTGTGCCCCTTGAGGGTGAGTGTCTTGCCCCCTCGGTTTCGTAGTGTGCTCTAATATGAGCTTTTTAAATGTTTTTATTTAACTGTCTGTTGAACTTATTTGCCTAACAATAAAATGTGATGTATTTACTTTTATATATATATTGGGGTGCATTCTATTATAGTGTTTTTCTGTTCTTTTGGTGTATTATAACCTGGGAGCCAAGACTATTCTATTTTCATTGGAAAAATATGGCATTCGGGAGGGATGGGCCAAAAGCAAAACTAGCATAAACGTTTTACTGGACTGAGGCCCACTCCTTTTATACAGAACATTTCCTGTGGCATTAACACATTGGATGACGAATGCCAGCATAGTGAAGCATTGGACAGGTTTTTACATTTTTTTAAAATATTTTTTAAAGCACCCTGACTTTTAAAAACTTTTTGCTCTCTTTGTAAAACTCCTTTTGAAGGAGTTTTCCATTGATGAAACCTACTTTCAACTGTCTAGTAAATGTTCATATTTTGGTAAATAATGTTATTTTACTACCTTCCTGTGGTCTTGCTTTCCTTATGCAAACTTTCTGCACTGCTGTCAGCACTGCCTAAATTTCCTGTCTAGTGTACATTTTGTAATGGACTTCCTGTTCCTGCTGTACACGCTCGCTAGAAATTGAGCCAGCTGTATCTCCCTTCCACTAAACCTTCTTTACTATGACTTTGCCTATTACATCCACAGGAGCCTTCCACATAGTGGGAGATAGATTTGGCTGAATTCCCAGCTAGAGTGTACAGCAGGAACAGGAAGGCCATTATTGGATGTACACAGGACAGCAAGTAGAACAATAGAACAGACATATTAAAGCAGAAGCATGAAAAAACACAAAAAGGTAGGAAAAATTACTCTATTTACCAACATATGTTTGTACCCCTTTAGGCAGTCTGGGGTGACAGATGATTTAGCAGAAGAAGAACGTTGGGACCTGGTGACTCTGGGCCTTTTAAAAAATGTCAGCATGAAACCTGTTCAACCATAAACCTAGAGGTTAAAAGAACTTTCCCTGCACAGGATATGAGAACAAAATGTATTCATAAGAAAAAAACACTGGAGCAAAGCAGCACACCAAAAGATAGCAATATTTGAAATCTTAGAAGAGCAAAGAAATAAGGAGGCACTCACGGTTTTGTCAGGGTGACAGCAAGCTTCTTTATTTCAGGTGCGGCGTGCGATCATCGGCGTTGGACGCCAGACCAGTGCAGACAGGTAGTGACAAATGTTTCACGCCCCTTCTGGCACAACATCTCACGCCCCCCTGCACAACATCTCATGCCCCCGTGCACCAGACCCCATGCCCCTGTGCACAAGACCCCATGCCCCCCTGCACAAGACCCCATGCCCCCTTTGCACAAGACCCCATGCCCCCCTGCACAACACCTCATGACCCCCTTCACAAGACCCCATGACCCTCCTTCACAAGACCCCATGACCCCGTTTGTACAACACTCCATGCCCCCTTTGCACACAACCCCATGCCCCCCTTTGCACAAAACCCCATGCCCCCCTTCACAAGACCCTTCCCTCCTGCACAAGACTGTGCAGTACAGTCCCCCCACATTAGGTGAAGTATAGTTCCCCCACATTTGGTGCGGTAGAGTTCCCCACATTAGGTTCAATATAGCTCCCCCACATTAGGTGCAGTACAGTTCCCCCACATTAGGTGCAGCACAGTTCCCCCACATTAGGTTGGCAGTATAGTTCCCCCACATTAAGTTGGCAGTATAGTTCCCCCACATTAGGTGCAGTACAGTTTCCCCACATTAGATGCAGTATAGTTCCCCCACATTAGGTGCAGTACAGTTCCCCCACATTTGGTTGGCAGTATAGTTCTCCACATTAGGTGCAATATAGTTCCCCCACATTAGGTGCATTATAGTTCCCCACATTAGGTGCAGTATTGTTCCCCACATAGGTGCAGTATAGTTCCCCACATTAGGTGCAGTATAGTTCCTCGCATTAGGTGATGCGGAGGAGCGGTGGTCGGAACACCGAAGATGACGTGCTGGTGAGTGGGGACTTACCATACCCGCGCGTCCTCCTCCTCACTGCTCGCTCCTCTCTGCTCTTCTCATGTCAGTGACGTCCCTGCTTGCGCTACCTCCCGGCAGCCCTTGCGTTTTTAAAGTTAACGCGGGGCCGCAGAGAGGTAATCCGGGTATCCTTGTGTCCTGAAAAGATTTTTCGGGACACAGGGATGCCCCGAATGTGACAGGGCCCCCCTGCGCACACAGGGCCCGGAGCAGGCGCTCCAGGAGCGCCAGTGATTATCCGGCCCTGAACAGAGCAATGAATATCTTTGCCGGGCCGCATGTTTGACACCCATGGCTTAGACCTTAGTTCACACTCATATGGGCAGCAGGACAAAAACCGCATATATAAACTACAATTGATTTACAACTAAAACATGTATGCACTGCAACACTATATAGTAATAATATACTAAAATATATATATATATATATATATATATATATATATATATATATGTAATGTGCAGCAAATGTCATCAGACATCTCCCAGAAAAACAGGACTAAACAAGATAAAGGAATTATATTTGTTCTACTTGGTCATACTTATCATTACTGTGGATGCTATGTACTGCTGGCCAAATGGGGAGAATCTTACGCAACCTACAAAGAAGCTTTCCGATATATTTTTTCTTGTTTATTATTTATTTTTTGTTCCTTAAAGGGGTACTCCCGTGGAAAACTTTTTTTTTAAATCAACTGGTGCCAGAAAGTTAAACAGCTTTGTAAATTACTTCTATTAAAAAATCTTAATCCTTCCTGTACTTATTAGCTTCTGAATACTACAGAGGAAATGGTTTTGTTTTTGGAAAACAGAGCTCTCTGCTGACATCATGGCCACAGTGCTCTCTGCTGACATCTCTGTCCATTTTAAGAACTGTCCAGAGTAGGAGAAAATCCCCATAGCAAACATATACTGCTCTGGACAGTTCCTAAAATGGACAGAGATGTCAGCAGAGAGCACTGTAGTCATGATGTCAGCAGAGAGCTCTGTGTTACAAAAAGAAAGCCATTTCCTCTGTAGCATACAGACCCTAAAAAGTACTGGAAAGATTAAGATTTTTTAATAGACGTAATTTACAAATCTGTTTAACTTTCTGGCACCAGTTGATTTAAAAAATGTCTTTTCCACGAGAGTACCCCTTTAATTATATGGAATATTAGCATCATATTATTTGTTCATAAAACTTTTTACATGGATGGTTGGACATTCGGTCTTATCCTGAAACCACTATCATGTATCATCTACACATTATGATCATGTTACAATTAGATCTAAGCTTTTATTGAGGCCCAGGGGGTACCTGGTTTCTGAGAGAAACCACCAGTCCTGATACTTTTAAGGACCTTGTGTCTCCCGCATGGTTGTCTTTGAAGTGTTTTGACAGCATAGATATGCCCACTCCGTTACCCTTGACATTCGCAAGGTGTTTTCTGAAGCGGGTTTTGAGATAATTACATGGGCAACCTGTATACTGCACATTACATGTCACACAGGTAGCCTTGTACACTAATGATTAAGTATTACAATTCAAGTGTTCTCTTGTGGGGTAGCTTTTCCCTGTGTGGCATGAAACTACTTTTTTGGTGAGATCCATGAAACCGCATGCTATACATTTAGTGTGGCCACACCTCCAGTTTCCAGCTATATCTAGCCAATTCTGTTTTTTTGTTGTTTTCATATTGTACTCACTTTTATGGGCACTACTAAACAGGCTAGGTGATAATGTAGATCCCAATGTTGGACCTCGCCGGGGTACTGTTGCTATTCCATCCACAACTATCTCTTCTAAAATGGGGTCTGTTTCTAGAACTGGAGTGTACTTTTTTATGATGTTCTTAAAGGGGTTATCCACCGTAAGGTGATTTTAGTACATACCTGCCAGACAGTAATGGACATGCTTAGGAAGGATGTGCGCTTGTCTTGGGGCTAAATGGCTATGTCATGGGATTACCATAACACTGTGGCTAGCTTTTTGTGAACTTGTATTTCCTAGTTGTTTGTTTTTTTTTACTAGAAATCCCACAATGCCATTTTCCTCCCTCTGACACATCAGCCACCCCACCCATTGAAACAAAAGACCTGTGGTTTTCAATCAGGGTGCCTCCAGCTGTTGCATTAGTTGCAGATTGATCCCTCCACCCATTGAAGCAGACAGGCTCCCTGTCATCAGCTGACTAGTCAGTCAGGTCTCGGCCGCATTGCAAGCTGGGAAAAATCTGAGACAACAGTCATGCTGGTAAAATAAATAGTGGGGTGAAAATCACAGAAGAATTATGAGAAAATCGTCACACACAGGTACAGACACTATATTATGAACTACACTAACTTTACAGCCCCTGTAGCATAGTCAAATAAAAAAAATCCTGGAATACCCCTTTAATTTGTCCAAATTGCATACTCTTGGGAGTTACAAAAAGGGTTTTCTACTACCACTAAAGGGTTTTATCTTATCCTGTCTATTCGAGTAGGTTATCAGTTTTTTCCTGTCCACTCTATCCACTTTTTTAAGGGCTCCCTCTAGAATATTATCCTCATACCCCCTCTTCTTGAGCCTGTCAGTGAGCTCGCTTGTGGTCACCTTCAGATGTTCACTAAACAGTTCTAAACAGATCCTTTTAATGCGACTCGTTTCACCAAATGGTATATTATGTTTTACGTGTCAGGGGTGGCATGATGATGCCAAAAGTACAGAGTTTGTAGCTGTTTCTTTACGGTAGGGTATGATCTCAATCCTGGTTCCTGAACTAAAGAGTGTAATATCGAGGAAATTAACTGAAGTCCTACTAAAATATGTGAACCCAAGATAAGTGAACCCAAGATTGAGGTAATTCTCGACAATGTAACGAACAAACTGGAAAAAATGTGTTTCACTCCCAGATTATCAACAGATTGTCGATACCTACCCAGTGGATCTCATCATAAAAGGGATTATCAGGTGTAAAGATAAATTGTTGCTCCCAATAAAACATAATGGCCCTCATTTACTTAGAAAATCGGGTTGTAAGTCTATCTTGCTTTCTTACCCGACTGCATTTTTCCCCTGGTATTTATTATTATTATGTCGCATCCTGTTTGTCGCACTGGGTTTTGTAGGTTTTAGTTTCCAACTCCTCTGAGTTGTCGGGAAAAAATCCACAACAATTCAACAAATTTGCGTTGGAAACCTTTATAAATACGTGGGAAAGCTCAGAAATGTCGGGTTACGCCCCTTTTTCGGGTTTGGGAGAATCCACATCGGGTCCGTCGGGAAAAAATGTCGCATCGTGTCGCAGACTGGCGCACGATGTCTGCGACAGGGCGCAGACAAAGATGCGACAAAAAAACCCGACAAAAGAAGTCGGGTTCAGAATAGTAAATGAGGGCCAATATGTATGCAAAAGAGGGGGAGTATTTTGCTCCCATGGAAGCTCCCCTGGTCTGAAGGAAGAAATGGCCATCGAACAAGAAGTAATTGTGTTGCAACAAGAACTCAGTTGCGATGATGATAAATTCCTGCAGACCCGGGGAGTAATTGCTGAACTTATCTAGGTGGTTGGACAATGATTCCAACCCGCTGGACCACGGTATAGAAGGATAGAGCCCCATCACATCGAATGTTTCCCAAGAAAAATCATTTCTCTACTCCATTTTGCCTAGGATATCAATAACATGTTTTGTGTACTGTAAAAAGGATGAGGTTACTTTTGTCAGGGGTTGAAGATAAAAGTCCACCCACTCCCCAAGGTGCTCCACAAGGGACCCTATCCCAGCCACAATGGGTCTGAGAGGAGGGGGAAATACGCTCTTGTGGAACTTTTGGCGTGAGGGGAATACTGTATAGGGATGATCAGGTTGGAAACATATAATGACTCCTCCAATATACTATCAATAGCACACAGTGCCACCCCTTCTTTTAGTACTTATTTCAATTTCTCCTGAAAGGATTTAGTGGGGTCCTCCTTAAGTTTTCTGTATGTTGATACATCTGAAAGGATTTCATAATTCTGTTCCTTTCATGTAATTCTCCCCCCAGATTATCAAACCCCTTTTTGTGCTAAATTTTTCCCATGTAATTTCTCCAAGTCTCTCTCCACCAACTCCTGGAATCTATCAAGGACCTCCGAAAGGGAGGCCACAGGATAGAAACCAGGATTGCTGGAGCGGTATGGCGTCTGAGTCCCATCACAAAAATCCTAATTTTCTCTCTGCAAGCTAGACAGATGTAGTAGGGTATTTTGGTCACAAAAACTGGTACAGGTAACTGTCACGATGCCGGCTGGCAGGTAGTGGACCCTCTGTGCCAGAGAGGGATGGCGTGGACCGTGCTAGTGGACCGGTTCTAAGCCACTACTGGTTTTCACCAGAGCCCGCCGCAAAGCGGGATGGTCTTGCTGCGGCGGTAGTGACCAGGTCGTATCCACTAGCAACGGCTCACCTCTCTGGCTGCTGAAGATAGGCGCGGTACAAGGGAGTAGGCAGAAGCAAGGTCGGACGTAGCAGAAGGTCGGGGCAGGCAGCAAGGATCGTAGTCAGGGGCAACGGCAGAAGGTCTGGAAACACAGGCAAGGAACACACAAGGAACGCTTTCACTGGCACTAAGGCAACAAGATCCGGCGAGGGAGTGAAGGGGAAGTGAGGTGATATAGGGAAGTGCACAGGTGTAAACACTAATTGGAACCACTGCGCCAATCAGCGGCGCAGTGGCCCTTTAAATCGCAGAGACCCGGCGCGCGCGCGCCCTAGGGAGCGGGGCCGCGCGCGCCGGGAGAGAACAGACGGGGAGCGGGTCAGGTAGGGGAGCCGGGGTGCGCATCGCGAGCGGGCGCTACCCGCATCGCGAATCGCATCCCGGCTGGCAGCAGGATCGCAGCGCCCCGGGTCAGAGGACGTGACCGGAGCGCTGCAGCGGAGGGAGTGAAGCGAGCGCTCCGGGGAGGAGCGGGGACCCGGAGCGCTCGGCGTAACAGTACCCCCCCCCTTGGGTCTCCCCCTCTTCTTGGAGCCTGAGAACCTGAGGAGCAGACTTTTGTCAAGGATGTTGTCCTCAGGTTCCCAGGATCTCTCTTCAGGGCCACAACCCTCCCAGTCTACCAAAAAAAAATTTTTCCCTCTGACCTTTTTGGCAGCCAAAATTTCCTTGACCGAGAAGACGTCCGAGGAGCCGGAAACAGGAGTGGGAGGAACAGATTTGGGAGAAAAACGGTTGAGGATGAGTGGTTTGAGAAGAGAGACGTGAAAGGCATTAGGGATACGAAGAGAAGGAGGAAGAAGAAGTTTATAAGAGACAGGATTAATTTGACACAAAACTTTGAAAGGACCAAGATAGCGTGGTCCCAACTTGTAGCTAGGGACACGGAAGCGGACATATTTAGCGGAGAGCCATACCTTGTCTCCAGGGGAAAAAACGGGGGGAGCTCTTCTTTTCTTATCCGCGAACCTCTTCATGCGTGAAGAAGCCTGTAAGAGAGAATTTTGGGTCTCTCTCCATATAATGGAAAGGTCACGAGAAATTTCATCCACAGCGGGCAGACCAGAGGGTAAGGGGGTAGGGAGGGGGGGAAGAGGGTGACGGCCGTACACCACGAAAAACGGGGATTTGGAGGAAGATTCAGAGACCCTGAAGTTATACGAGAATTCGGCCCATGGAAGGAGATCTGCCCAGTCATCCTGGCGGGAGGAAACAAAATGTCGCAAATAATCACCCAGGATCTGGTTAATTCTTTCTACTTGTCCATTGGACTGGGGATGATATGCAGAGGAAAAATTTAATTTAATCTTGAGTTGTTTACAGAGAGCTCTCCAGAATTTAGACACGAATTGGACCCCTCTATCCGAGACAATCTGCGTAGGCAACCCGTGAAGACGAAAAATGTGTACAAAAAATTGTTTAGCCAACTGAGGCGCAGAAGGAAGACCAGGAAGAGGGATGAAATGTGCCATTTTGGAGAATCGATCAACGACCACCCAAATAACGGTGTTGCCACGGGAAGGGGGTAAATCAGTAATAAAATCCATACCAATCAGAGACCAAGGCTGTTCGGGGACAGGCAGAGGATGAAGAAAACCAGCGGGCTTCTGGCGAGGAGTCTTATCCCGGGCACAGATAGTGCAGGCTCGCACAAAGTCCCCAACATCCGTCTCCAGAGTCGGCCACCAATAGAAGCGGGAGATGAGTTGCACAGATTTCTTGATGCCCGCATGACCTGCGAGATGGGAGGAGTGACCCCATTTGAGGATTCCGGGGCGTTGGCGTGGAGAAACAAAGGTCTTCCCTGGAGGAGTCTGCCTGATGGAGGCAGGAGAAGTGGAGATCAGGCAGTCAGGTGGAATGATGTGTTGCGGAGGGAGATCAACTTCTGAGGCATCCGAGGAACGAGAGAGAGCATCGGCCCTAATGTTCTTATCGGCAGGACGAAAGTGAATCTCAAAATTAAATCGGGCAAAGAACAGAGACCACCGGGCCTGGCGAGGATTCAGCCGTTGGGCCGACTGGAGGTAGGAGAGGTTCTTGTGGTCGGTGTAGATGATAACAGGAAATCTTGATCCCTCCAGCAGATGCCTCCATTCCTCAAGTGCTAATTTAATGGCTAGAAGCTCTCGATCCCCGATGGAGTAGTTCCTCTCCGCTGGAGAGAAGGTCCTAGAGAAAAAACCACAAGTGACAGCATGCCCGGAAGAATTTTTTTGTAGAAGAACAGCTCCAGCTCCTACTGAGGAGGCATCAACCTCCAATAGGAAGGGTTTGGAAGGGTCAGGTCTGGAGAGCACGGGAGCCGAAGAGAAGGCAGACTTGAGTCGTTTAAAGGAGTCTTCTGCTTGAGGAGGCCAGGACTTGGGATCAGCATTTTTTTTGGTTAGAGCCACGATAGGAGCCACAATGGTAGAAAAATGTGGAATAAATTGCCTGTAATAATTGGCGAACCCCAAAAAGCGTTGGATAGCACGGAGTCCGGAGGGGCGTGGCCAATTTAAGACGGCAGAGAGTTTGTCAGGATCCATCTGTAGTCCCTGGCCAGAGACCAAATATCCTAGAAAAGGAAGAGATTGGCATTCAAACAGACATTTCTCAATTTTGGCATAGAGTTGGTTGTCACGAAGTCTCTGAAGAACCATACGGACATGCTGGCGGTGTTCTTCTAGATTGGCAGAAAAAATTAGGATATCGTCCAGATATACCACAACACAGGAGTATAACAGATCACGAAAAATTTCATTGACAAAGTCTTGGAAGACGGCAGGGGCATTGCACAGTCCAAAGGGCATGACCAGATACTCAAAGTGTCCATCTCTGGTGTTAAATGCCGTTTTCCACTCGTCCCCCTCTCTGATGCGGATGAGGTTATAGGCGCCTCTTAAGTCCAATTTAGTGAAGATGTGGGCACCTTGGAGGCGATCAAAGAGTTCAGAGATGAGGGGTAAGGGGTAGCGGTTCTTAACCGTGATTTTATTAAGACCGCGGTAGTCAATGCAAGGACGTAGGGAGCCATCTTTTTTGGACACAAAAAAAAATCCGGCTCCGGCAGGAGAGGAAGATTTACGGATAAAGCCCTTTTTTAGATTCTCCTGGACGTATTCGGACATGGCAAGAGTCTCTGGGGCAGAGAGAGGATAAATTCTGCCCCGGGGTGGAGTAGTACCCGGGAGGAGGTCGATAGGGCAATCATAAGGCCTGTGAGGAGGTAGAGTCTCAGCTTGCTTTTTGCAGAAAACATCCGCGAAGTCCATATAGGCCTTAGGGAGACCGGTTACTGGAGGAACCACAGAGTTACGGCAAGGGTTACTGGGAACCGGTTTTAGACAGTTCTTGGAACAAGAGGACCCCCAACTCTTGATCTCCCCAGTGGACCAATCCAGGGTTGGGGAATGAAGTTGAAGCCAGGGTAGTCCAAGGAGAATCTCCGAGGTGCAATTGGGGAGGACCAAAAGTTCAATCCTCTCATGATGAGATCCGATGCTCATAAGAAGGGGCTCCGTGCGGAAACGTATGGTACAGTCCAATCTTTCATTATTTACACAATTGATGTAGAGGGGTCTGGCGAGACTGGTCACTGGGATGTTGAACCTGTTGACGAGAGAGGCCAAAATAAAATTTCCTGCAGATCCAGAGTCCAAGAAGGCCACTGTAGAGAAGGAGAAGGCAGAGGCAGACATCCGCACAGGCACAGTAAGACGTGGAGAAGCAGAGTAGACATCAAGGACTGTGTCACCTTTGTGCGGAGTCAGCGTACGTCTTTCCAGGCGGGGAGGACGGATAGGACAATCCCTCAGGAAGTGTTCGGTACTAGCACAGTACAGGCAGAGGTTCTCCATACGGCGTCGTGTCCTCTCTTGAGGTGTCAGGCGAGACCGGTCGACCTGCATAGCCTCCACGGCGGGAGGCACAGGAACAGATTGCAGGGGACCAGAGGAGAGAGGAGCCGAGGAGACGAAACGCCTCGTGCGAACAGAGTCCATATCTTGGCGGAGTTCCTGACGCCTTTCAGAAAAACGCATGTCAATGCGAGTGGCTAGGTGAATAAGTTCATGTAGATTAGCAGGAATTTCTCGTGCGGCCAGAACATCTTTAATGTTGCTGGATAGGCCTTTTTTGAAGGTCGCGCAGAGGGCCTCATTATTCCAGGACAGTTCTGAAGCAAGTGTACGGAATTGTACGGCATACTCGCCAACGGAAGAATTACCCTGGACCAGGTTCAACAGGGCAGTCTCAGCAGAAGAGGCTCGGGCAGGTTCCTCAAAGACACTTCGGATTTCCGAGAAGAAGGAGTGTACAGAGGCAGTGACGGGGTCATTGCGGTCCCAGAGCGGTGTGGCCCATGACAGGGCTTTTCCGGACAGAAGACTGACTACGAAAGCCACCTTAGACCTTTCAGTGGGAAACAGGTCCGACATCATCTCCAGATGCAGGGAACATTGGGAAAGAAAGCCACGGCAAAACTTAGAGTCCCCATCAAATTTATCCGGCAAGGATAAACGTATCCCAGGAGCGGCCACTCGCTGCGGAGGAGGTGCAGGAGCTGGCGGAGGAGATGACTGCTGAAGCTGTGGTAGCAACTGTTGTAGCATAACGGTCAGTTGAGACAGCTGTTGGCCTTGTTGCGCTATCTGTTGTGACTGCTGGGCGACCACCGTGGTGAGGTCAGCGACAACTGGCAGAGGAACTTCAGCGGGATCCATGGCCGGATCTACTGTCACGATGCCGGCTGGCAGGTAGTGGACCCTCTGTGCCAGAGAGGGATGGCGTGGACCGTGCTAGTGGACCGGTTCTAAGCCACTACTGGTTTTCACCAGAGCCCGCCGCAAAGCGGGATGGTCTTGCTGCGGCGGTAGTGACCAGGTCGTATCCACTAGCAACGGCTCACCTCTCTGGCTGCTGAAGATAGGCGCGGTACAAGGGAGTAGGCAGAAGCAAGGTCGGACGTAGCAGAAGGTCGGGGCAGGCAGCAAGGATCGTAGTCAGGGGCAACGGCAGAAGGTCTGGAAACACAGGCAAGGAACACACAAGGAACGCTTTCACTGGCACTAAGGCAACAAGATCCGGCGAGGGAGTGAAGGGGAAGTGAGGTGATATAGGGAAGTGCACAGGTGTAAACACTAATTGGAACCACTGCGCCAATCAGCGGCGCAGTGGCCCTTTAAATCGCAGAGACCCGGCGCGCGCGCGCCCTAGGGAGCGGGGCCGCGCGCGCCGGGAGAGAACAGACGGGGAGCGGGTCAGGTAGGGGAGCCGGCGCTACCCGCATCGCGAATCGCATCCCGGCTGGCAGCAGGATCGCAGCGCCCCGGGTCAGAGGACGTGACCGGAGCGCTGCAGCGGAGGGAGTGAAGCGAGCGCTCCGGGGAGGAGCGGGGACCCGGAGCGCTCGGCGTAACAGTAACATTAATTGTGTTTGCAGAATGTTCATTATCAATCATGTTCTGTAATGTCTCTCTGGTAGCTGTTTCATCCTTCATTGTAAAAAAAATGTCTCTGTAACGTCAAAAGAACCAGGAGAGCGGGCCACAGCCATAGAAGAAAAAAGATACCCGCTGTGGTCACTGCTGACTCCGAGAAGAGCCCCGTCACTAACCTTTCAGCATGCATCCTCTCTCCTGAGCAAGTCCCCCTTTTGAGTAAAGGACTCAACTTCGTGCCAACATGTAAGTTCAATCTTTTCAATACTTTATTAGATGTTAACAAGTTGGGGATATAACGTTGATCCAGAGGTTTAATCTGATGCCATATCGGAGTTGGGAAGGACTCCTCTGTCATGGGGCAATTGGCATCAGCCTCATTGTTAATTTTTTCCTTCCTCTGGATCAACACAATAGGGTTCTAGGTTGGACTTGATGGATTCTTGTCTTTTTTTTTCTTCTTTATAGCAGGGCACTTGCCATGGAGGAAGTTAAGTAAGGATATGTAGAGGGTGCAGAATTTGACTGTGTTCACTTAGAGGGCCTTAAAGGAATACTGTAGTGGATTATAACTTATCCGCCTGCGATCTATCATTTATATTCCACTACAGTAAAAGTTATTGTCACGATTCGGCTTACGGGTTGTGGATCCGCTGTGTCAGCGAGGGATAGGCGTGGACCGTGCTAGTGGACCGGTTCTAAGAGGCTACTGGTTTTCACCAGAGCCCGCCGCAAAGCGGGATGGTCTTGCTGCGGCAGTAGCAACCAGGTCGTATCCACTAGCAACGGCTCAACCTCGCTGACTGCTGAGAAGGCGTGGGACAGAAGGACTAGGCAGAGGCAAGGTCAGACGTAGCAGAAGGTCGGGGGCAGGCGGCAAGGTTCGTAGTCAGGATGGATAGCAGAAGTTCAGGTACACAGGCTTTGGACACACTAAACGCTTTCACTGGCACAAGGCAACAAGATCCGGCAAGGGAGTGCAAGGGAGGAGATCAGATATAGCCAGGGAGCAGATGGAAGCCAATTAAGCTAATTGGGCCAGGCACCAATCATTGGTGCACTGGCCCTTTAAGTCTCAGAGAGCTGGCGCGCGCGCGCCCTAGAGAGCGGAGCCGCGCGCGCCAGCACAAGACAGCAGGGGACCGGGACGGGTAAGTGACCTGGGATGCGATTCGCGAGCGGGCGCGTCCCGCTGTGCGAATCGCATCCCCGACGGCCATGACAGTGCAGCGCTCCTGGTCAGCGGGACTGACCGGGGCGCTGCAGGGAGAAAGACGCCGTGAGCGCTCCGGGGAGGAGCGGGGACCCGGAGCGCTAGGCGTAACAGTACCCCCCCCTTAGGTCTCCCCTTTTTTTTGTCCGGTAACTGCCTCCCCTGGGATGAGGACACCGGGAAAGAATGGAGGGTTTCCTCAACGGCAGGCAGTACAGCAGGAGTTGGAATGGGGAGGGAGGGCAGAGGGTGAAGCTTGGCACGGGGCAGGGTGACACAAGGACGGGAGCCATGAGGAGGCACAGAGGCTTGCCTGACGGGACTGGGAGGGGGGGAGAGGCACTTCCTAAGGCAGGCAGAGTCCCAGTTCTTGATCTCCCCGGTGGTCCAATCAAGGGTGGGAGAATGAAGCCGGAGCCATGGCAGACCGAGGAGGACCTCAGAGGTACAGTTGGGGAGAACGAAGAGCTCAATCCTTTCGTGGTGGGGTCCAATACACATCAGGAGGGGTTCTGTGCGGAAACGCACGGTGCAATCCAGTCTGACTCCATTGACCGCGGAAATGTAGAGCGGCTTGACGAGACGGGTCACCGGGATGCTGAATTTATTCACAAACGACTCCAAAATAAAATTAACAGAGGCACCAGAGTCCAAGCAGGCCACGGCTGAGAGGGAGGAGTTGGCTGAAGGAGAAATCCGCACGGGCACCGTGAGACGTGGAGAAGCAGACTTGGAACCAAGAGACGCCACACCCACGTGAGCTGGGTGCGTGCGTGCGTTTCCCAGACGTGGAGGACGGATAGGGCAATCCACCAAGAAATGCTCGGTACTGGCACAGTAAAAACAGAGATTTTCTTCCCTACGGCGATTCCTCTCTTCCTGGGTCAGGCGAGACCTATCCACTTGCATGGCCTCCTCGGCGGGAGGCCCAGGCGTAGATTGCAACGGATACTGTGGGAGAGGTGCCCAGAGATCTAAGTCTTTTTCCTGGCGGAGCTCTTGGTGTCGCTCAGAAAAACGCATGTCAATGCGGGTAGCCAAATGGATGAGTTCTTGCAGGTTGGCAGGAATCTCTCGTGCGGCCAGCACATCCTTGATGCGACTGGATAGGCCTTTTTTAAAGGTCGCGCAGAGAGCCTCGTTATTCCATGATAACTCGGAAGCAAGAGTACGAAATTGGATGGCGTACTCGCCCACTGAAGAATTACCCTGGACCAGGTTCAACAGGGCAGTCTCGGCAGAAGAAGCTCGGGCTGGCTCCTCGAAGACACTCCGGACTTCAGCGAAAAAGGACTGGACTGAGGCTGTGGCAGGATCATTGCGGTCCCAGAGCGGTGTGGCCCAAGACAAGGCCTTTCCTGAAAGAAGGCTTACTACAAACGCCACCTTAGACCGTTCTGTAGGAAACAAGTCCGACAACATCTCCATATGCAGGGAACACTGAGACAAAAATCCACGGCAGAGTTTAGAGTCCCCATCAAATTTGTCCGGCAGGGACAAGCGGAGGCTAGGAGCAGCCACTCGCTGCGGAGGAGGTGCAGGAGCTGGCGGAGGAGATGGTTGCTGCTGTAGCAGAGGCAGAAGTTGCTGTAACATGGCGGTCAACTGCGACAGCTGCTGTCCTTGCTGGGCAATCTGCTGCGATTGCTGAGCGACCACCGTGGGAAGGTCAGCGAGACTTGGCAGCGGCACCTCAGCGGGATCCATGGCCGGATCTACTGTCACGATTCGGCTTACGGGTTGTGGATCCGCTGTGTCAGCGAGGGATAGGCGTGGACCGTGCTAGTGGACCGGTTCTAAGAGGCTACTGGTTTTCACCAGAGCCCGCCGCAAAGCGGGATGGTCTTGCTGCGGCAGTAGCAACCAGGTCGTATCCACTAGCAACGGCTCAACCTCGCTGACTGCTGAGAAGGCGTGGGACAGAAGGACTAGGCAGAGGCAAGGTCAGATGTAGCAGAAGGTCGGGGGCAGGCGGCAAGGTTCGTAGTCAGGATGGATAGCAGAAGTTCAGGTACACAGGCTTTGGACACACTAAACGCTTTCACTGGCACAAGGCAACAAGATCCGGCAAGGGAGTGCAAGGGAGGAGATCAGATATATCCAGGGAGCAGATGGAAGCCAATTAAGCTAATTGGGCCAGGCACCAATCATTGGTGCACTGGCCCTTTAAGTCTCAGAGAGCTGGCGCGCGCGCGCCCTAGAGAGCGGAGCCGCGCGCGCCAGCACAAGACAGCAGGGGACCGGGACGGGTAAGTGACCTGGGATGCGATTCGCGAGCGGGCGCGTCCCGCTGTGCGAATCGCATCCCCGACGGCCATGACAGTGCAGCGCTCCCGGTCAGCGGGACTGACCGGGGCGCTGCAGGGAGAAAGACGCCGTGAGCGCTCCGGGGAGGAGCGGGGACCCGGAGCGCTAGGCGTAACAGTTATATTCCACTACAGTATTCCTTTAAGGGTCCTCCCTCCTCTTATTTGCTATGACAAGTATAGCAGTGGAATTTATGTTTACAGTATAGAAATGTGTGTATGTGTATAAAATTGGGGTATTATTTAAAATGGTTTTCTAGGATACCCCATCAATGCCTTATTGGTGGGAGTCCGACACCCAGCAACGAGAACAGTGAACAGAACCGGGAGCAGACAGCTCCATACGTTATGTAGTGGTCGTACTGGGTTACTGCAGCTCAGCTGGCATTGAAATTATCGGGATTTGAGCTTCCGCAATAACACGGCAGGAAGATTACACAATGTACAGTGCTCTCTGCTCCCGTCACTGTTCATTGTGCCTGCAGTTGCCGTGGATCTGGCAAACAGCTGATCAACTGGGCACCAGACGTCTAACCTCCACCGATCAGATATTCATCATAGGATAGGTCATCAATCAAAGGCCCAGAAAACTTCTTTAATGTATGGTATGCTTCATTACATTTTAGGGTTAAAAAATTGGACATTTTAGTTTCTAATATGCAGACATGGTGGATGATCTGTGCAAATATCTACAGGTCCATATGTTTTCAGTTTAGGTCAAGTGGACGAGTAGGTATTTTCGGTGTAATACGCAATAACCAGTCTAACGCTACACAAGGCTTAACTGATTTTAACCCCTTAAGGATCAGGCCATTTTACACCTTAGGACCAGAGCGTTTTTTTGCACATCTGACCACTGTCACTTTAAACATTAATAACTCTGGAATGCTTTTAGTTATCATTCTGATTGTTTTTTCATGACATATTCTACTTTAACATAGTGGTGAAATTTTGTGGTAACTTGCATCCTTTCTTGTTGAAAAATCCCAAAATTTGATGAAATATTTGAAAATGTTGCATTTTTCTAACTTTGAAGCTCTCTGCTTGTAAGGAAAATGGATATTCCAAATAAAAAAAATTTTGATTCACATATACAATATGTCTACTTTATGTTTGCATCATAAAATTGACAAGTTTTTACTTTTGGAAGACACAAGAGGGTTTCAAAGTTCAGCAGCAGTTTTCCAATTTTTCACAAAATTTTCAAACTCACTATTTTTCAGGGACCAGTTCAGGTTTGAAGTGGATTTGAAGGGTCTTCATCTTACAGGAATAGCAGCAAAGGGAAGGAAAAAATTCACTATCTTCATTTTTTACACTCGCATGTTCTTTTAGACCCATTTTTTTAATTTTTACAAGGGGTAAAAGGAGAAAATGTATACTTATATTTGCAGCCCAATTTCTCTCGAGTAAGCACATACCTCATATGTCTATGTAAATTGTTTGGCGGGCGCAGTAGAGGGCTCAGAAGCGAAGGAGCGACAAGGGGATTCTGGAGAGTACGTTTTTCTGAAATGTTTTTTTGGGGGCATGTTGCATTTAGGAAGCCCCTATGGTGCCAGAACAGCAAAAAAATAAATAAAAAACACATGCCATATCATTTTGGAAACTAGACCCCTTGAGGAACGTAACAAGGAATAAAGCGAGCCTTAATACCCCACAGGGGTTTCACGACTTTTGCATATGTAAAAATGTGTGTTTCCCCCCCAAATTTCACATTTTTGCAAGGGTTAATAGCAGAAAAGACCCCCCAAAATTTGTAACCCCATCTCTTCTGAGTATGGAAATACCCCATGTGTCGACGTCAAGTGCTCTGCTGGCGCACTACAATGCTCAGAAGAGAAGGGGCGCCATCGAGCTTTTGGGAAAAAAATTTTTTGGAATGGAAGTCAGGGGCCATGTGCGTTTACAAAGCCCCCCGTGGTGCCAGAACAGTGGACCCCCCACATGTGACCCTATTTTGGAAACTACACCCCTCACAGAATTTAAAAAGGTGTGCAGTGAGTATTTACACCCCACTGGCGTTTGACAGATCTTTGGAACAGTGGGCTGTGCAAATGAAAAATAAAATCTGTCAGACACCTGTTGGGCGTAAATGCTCACTGTACACCTTATTACATTCCGTGAGGGGTGTAGTTTCCAAAATGGGATCACATGTGGGTATTTATTTTTTTACGTTTATGTCAGAACTGCTGTAAAATCAGCCACCCCTGTGCAAATCACCAATTTAGGCCTCAAATGTACATGGTGCGCTCTCACTCCTGAGCCTTGTTGTGCGCCCGCAGAGCATTTTACGCCCACATATGGGGTATTTCTGTACTCAGGAGAAATTGTGTTACAAATTTTGGGGGTCTTTTTTTCCTTTTAACGCTTGTGAAAATAAAAAGTATAGGGCAACACCAGCATTTTAGTGTAAAATGTTTTATTTTTTTACACTAACAAGCTGGTGTAGCCCCAACTTTTCCTTTTTATAAGGGGTAAAATTTCTCCCGAGTACGGAGATACCCCATATGTGGCCCTAAACTGTTTCCTTGAAATACGACAGGGCTCCGAAGTGAGAGAGCTCCATGCGCATTTGAGGACTAAATTAGGGATTGCATAGGGGTGGACATAGGGGTATTCTACGCCAGTGATTCCCAAACAGGGTGCCTCCAGCTGTTGCTAAATTCCCATCATGCCTGGACAGTCAGTGGCTGTCCGGAAATGCTGGGAGTTGTTGTTTTGCAACAGCTGAAGGCTCCGTTTCGGAAACACTGCCATACAATACGTTTTCATTTTTATTGGGGGGGGGGGGGGGGGGGGGGGCAGTGTAAGGGGGTGTATATGTTGTGTTTTACTCTTTATTATGTGTTAGTGTAGTGTTTTTAGGGTACATTCACACTGTTACGGTGAGTTTGAGCTAGGAGTTTGAGCTGCGGTGAAAAATTTGCCGCAGCCAAAACTTGAAGCAGGAAACTTACTGTAAACCTGCCTGTGTGAATGTACCCTGTACGTTCACATGGGGGGCAAACCTCCAGCTGTTTCAAAACTACAACTCCCAGCATGTACTGACAGACCGTGCATGCTGGGAGTTGTACTTTTGCAACAGCTGGAGACACACTGGTTGGAAAACCTTCAGTTAGGTTCTGTCACCTAACTCAGTATTTTCTACCAGTGTGTCTGGAGGTACGCAACTACAACTCCCATCATGCCGAGACAGCTGATTGCTGTTTGGACATGCTTGGATTTGCAGTTTTGCAACATCTGGAGGGCTACAGTTTTAGAGAACTGCAAAGTGATCTCCAAACTTTGGTCCTCCAGCTATTGCAAAACTACAATTCCCAGCATGCCCTGACATCAAACAGTTGTTTGAGCATGCTAGGAGTTATAGTTTTGCAAGATCTGGAGGGCTACAGTTTAGGGACCACTATATGGTGGTCTCGAACTGTAGCTCTCCAGCTGTTGCAAAACTACATATTCCAGCATGCCCAAACAGCTGTCTGGGCATGCTGGGAGTTGTAGTTTTGCAACATCTGGAGGGCTACAGTTAGAGACCACTGTATAATGGTCTCAAACTGTACCCTCCAGATGTTGCTAGGCAACTCACCAGCTTCCGTCGGATCCAGCCGCATGTGATCGCCGCTCGCCGATCTCCGTCGCCCGCAGCCTCCGTCGCCCGCCCGGATCGGTAAGTGGATCTTCTGCGTCGGTCCCCGTCATTTCCCCGTCCTGCCCCGCCTATTGTGGGAGGGCAGGATGGGGAAAACGAAAGTTAACCCCCCCGCCCCCGATCTGCTAATGGTGGTCACGTCTAGATCACCAATAGCAGGGATAGGAGGGGTGGCACCTGTGCCACCTCACTTCTATCGCTTCAGGGGGATCCTGGGTGTCTTAGACATCCGCGATCCCCCTTACATTCCGGGTCACTATAGACCCATAATGACCCGGAAGCACGCAAATCGCAAGTGTGAATTCACTTGCGATTTGCCGCGATCGCCGACATGGGGGGGGGGGGTGTCTGATGACCCCCCCTGGGCATTTGCACGGGATGCCTGCTGAATGCTTTCAGCAGGCATCCCAGTCCGATCCCCGCCTGGCGCATGGCGGGGACCGGAACTGCCCATGATGTAACAGTACGTCCTTGGTCCTTAAGACCCAGGATGTCGGGACTTAACGTTACGTCATGGGTCCTGTAGGGGTTAAGTAGAAAAATGTAATTTCTGTGGAATCTCTGAGATGTCATTTCTGTGGCTTGTTTCCCCCCCCCACATTTTATAAATACACTTCAATATTAGCTTGAAAGAAGTTTGGTCCACAGCCATTTTTTCCCTACAATGTCTGTGAAGAGATAAAAATATAATTTTAGCAGAGTGGTAATGCTCATCATCATCTTATCACAGTAAGACTCTATTAATGGCACAGGCAATGCTATCCTACACTCTATAATAATCCCGTAAAAAGCTTTCCAATGACTTTAATACCCTTCCACCCTTACAGTTCAGTGCATTGAACAGAAAGCTTCCTGTGGATTATTTTACTTCTCTTTTGAATTTGACATTCGAAAAGCATTGAAGGAGCAGCTCACCAAAAAATAGCCCACTGCATCCCCCTATAACAATGCTTGTCATGCTCAGCCACTCTATTCATCTGCGCAGGTGGCTTTCAGTGCATCACGCTAAATCACAAAAACTTTTAATCAAACTTATTTATAGCAGACCTTTGGCGCTAAAGGCCAACAAATGTCACGCTAAACCCAGGAATTGGAATTTCTTCCTCTGTGTTGGTAAGCATGCTGGCTTTCTGAATCGGGTGATTTGGGGATTGGCTTGTTGCATCTGTTTGGCACTGACCTGTGAAGATTCTATATTCATCTTCAGCAGACAAAGGCCGAAAGGTCACTTTAAGGGATCAAAAGGGATGGGGCCAGTTGAATTCCTTGCATGGAGTGAAGGAGGAGGCATGCTCCAGCTAGGCAGTTCCTTTATGACTCTTGAGCTTAGAAGAAAACCTTGATTTTATAACTTTGCATACAGCTAAGAGACAGGTATTATTTAGAGGGTACTCCTGTGAAAAACATGTTTTTTTTTTTTTTATCAACTGGTGCCAGAAAGTTAAACAGATTTGAAAATTATTTCTATTTAAAAATCTTAATACTTCCAGTATTTATCAGCTGCTGTAAACTACAGAGGAAATTGTGTAATTCTTTCCAGTCTGACCACAGTGCTCTCTGGTGACATCTCTGTCCATGTCAGGAACTGTCCAGAGCAGGATAGGTTTGCTATGAAGATTTGCTCCTGTTCTGGACAGTTCCTGACAGCAGAGAGCACTGTGGTCAGTCTGGAAAGAACTACACAACTTCCTCAGGAGCATACAGCAGCTGATAAGTACTGGAAGGATTAAGATTTTTAAATAGAAATAATTTACAAATCTGTTTAACTTTCTGGCACCAGTTGATTTAAAAAAAAAAATGTTTTCCACCAGAGTACCCCTTTAATATCCCTATCAGTTACCTGCTCATGTCTGCAGCTCTAAGCGTGATATAGAGCTGACAGATTCCCATTAACAGAATTTTGTATTGTAGATCACTGTTCCATTCTAGGTCCTTGTGACTTCACATGCACAAATGAAATGGAACAATGGACTTTTGAACCCCATTATAATGATTGTGAGGGTCCTGACAGTGTTGTCTCAAGAAACTGACTTTTTAGCATCTATCCTGTGAACCATGGCAGCAACCTAGAGGAGAGCACAGGCTTGAGAGTAAGGGTGCAGTCACACCTAGATCTCTTCATACGGCTGCCGGGAAATTTCATGAGCCGACCGAAGTCAGAAGATTCTAGTCGGCTCATTTTTGCACTGCATCAGTTTTATTGCCGGACTTAAAGCAGCGGCATACCACAGTTTTCAGTCCGGCAACAAAACCAGATACAGATAAAAAATGAGCCGACTGGACTCATTATCTAACTGTAATCGACTGTAAAGTTAGTGTAGTTCATAATATAGTGTCTGTACCTGTGTTTCATGATGTTCTTGCAATTCTTCGGTGATTTCTGCCCCAATATTTATTTTTAACAGCATACAAAATGGCTGTCATCTCATGATTTCCCAGGTTGCAGTGCGGCCGAGACATTTCATCTCTAGTCAGGTGATCAGAGGGAGCCTGTCCTGCTTCAAGAGGTGGAGTGACCGCTGGGTGGGAGAGAGATCATTCTGCAGTGAATTGTATTTTTGCAACAGCTGGAAGAACACTGGTCAGGAAACACTGGTCTGGTCTTTTGAAAGGAATGTGGCGCATTTGTGTTTCAATGGGTGGCATGGCTGATGTGTGGGAGGGAAGAAAGTGACCTCACACTTACAAACAAGTAACTATGGAATTTGTAGGTGAAGAAGGAAACTCCAAGAGGAAATAGCCAGTTTACAAAAAGCTAGTCATAGTGTTTTGGTAATCTTAAAACATAGCCATTTAGCCCCAAGACAAGCACAGATCCTTCCTAAGCATGTCCATTACTGTCTGGCCCGTACATACTAAAACCACCTTATGGTGGAGAACCCATTTAAGAAGGGGAATTCTTCAGATAGGAAAGAGGTGGCTGCTTGGACTTTTCATTTCGTAGGAACAATAACTGCTGAACCTGCCTTTGACGTGGATTTCTTCAAGGATTTTTCTAATAGAATGCATTTTTTTCATTTTTGTGTGGAGAGGTAGAAAGACAAATCTTTATCCTTACTTTACAACATCTATGATGTGACGAAAGGTGAGAAAAATGAATGGAGAAGGAAACGGTAATGGGCTTTTAATGGCTACACTTAATGGAATGAACCTCTGCCTCCAAATTTTCATTATTTACTTTTCTTCTTAGGTCAGGAATCGGTAGATAACAATTACCATAGTCCCTGAGCACATCCGGCCTTGTCCTTCGCTCGATATATGGAGTTCACGTTAAATGATTACACCTCTATATATTTCTTAGACATTTATGAATCCCTTGGTGCCAAACTCCATAAGATCCCCAACTAGGCACGAGCCATTAATTTCTTTATTGCCGTCTTGTGAACCTGTTAAGGTTTCCACCACAATGATTCTTACATTAGTTGTATGACCAGCTGTGTGACTTCTCTAGGAGATTTCCATTCTCCGAAGACTTTGGAGATAATGCCTCTGCTACATCTTGTTAAAACTTAATTGTTTCCATGGGAGAATGTTATTAGATCAGTTCTTTACAGAAGAATCCACCTTATGTTGTAGTCGTGGATAAGGTAGAAATGGATTATTTCATCTGGGCATCAGATATATGTTAGATGATGAGATTTGCCAAAAATCTTCTGACTATGGGCAACTATAGACATCAAATTGTCCTGAGATCCCACAATTGTCTCATTGGCCATACACCGTAGGTAGCTGTTTGACAAACATTTGGATAACAGCTATTCCTCCCAACTCCTCTATAT
Source organism: Hyla sarda (assembly GCF_029499605.1). Lineage (NCBI taxonomy): Eukaryota > Metazoa > Chordata > Amphibia > Anura > Hylidae > Hyla > Hyla sarda. Next base: position 581,078,508 of record NC_079189.1, read on the forward strand.
TAATGCATGCTCAGTATGGCTGCCAGACACCTCCAGCGCTAACTATTCTCCCACTGGGAGAATGAACTGGTTATGTTGAAGTCAAGTATGCCTGATCCCTACAGATGTAACGTTTACTATCCTAAGCATGGCCGTGCTACACCATGTCAGCTCACTTTTCCAGTGCACACAGTCTGAGAGTGAGAGGTGAGCAGAAATGCATATTGTACTGTATACACAGCACTGTGTACACTGCCGCTCATTTCTGTACATTCTGTGCTCTCACACCCAGGCAGGTAAATGTACTGTGGTGTCCTGTGGTTGAGGACTGACTCGGGAAGCCTGGCAGCACACAGTGTTGGGCCCACTGTGTGTTTATAGGCTTATCGTGTCTGGCCCAGGAAGACTGCTTCCCACCTTCGGACCTTGGATCGGATAAACGGTGCCCTGGCATCACAAAGTGAACAAGGTATGTCTACCAACACCCAGTAGCCACTTCTGTTGAGCGCGAATATTCGAAATGCACATTTTTACAGCGAATAGCGGCACTTCACGATTTCTCGAATATTTAGAATATAGTGATATATATTCGTAATGACGAATATTCATAATTTTTTTCAAAAATGTGAATATATGTGAATATGCAAATATTCACGAATATGCTAATATGCAAATATTCTTGAATATCGGCACTTCCATTCAATTCACTGATCCCTCCCTTCTTTTAGGTGAAAGATATTATCATGCACACTAAGCGAATTTCATTACAAATTTTCGCCTGAAAAAAAAAAAAAGAACAAACATAGCGAATATGCGAATTTTGCGAATATACAGTGGGGATCAAAAGTTTGGGCACCCCAGGTAAAAATTTGTATTAATGTGCATAAAGAAGCCAAGGAAAAATGGAAAAATCTTCAAAAGGCATCAAATTACAGATTAGACATTCTTATAATATGTCAACTAAAGTTAGACTTTATTTCCATCATTTACACTTTCAAAATAACAGAAAACAAAAAATGGCGTCTGCAAAAGTTTGGGCACCCTGCAGAATTTCTAGCATGCACTGCCCCCTTTGCAAAGCTGAGACCTGCCAGTGTCATGGATTGTTCTCAATCATCATCTGGGAAGACCAGGTGATGTCAATCTCAAAGGTTGTAAATGCCCAGACTCATCTGACCTTGCCCCAACAATCAGCACCATGGGTTCTTCTAAGCAGTTATCTAGAAATCTGAAACTGAAAATAGTTGATGCTCACAAAGCTGGAGAAGGCTATAAGAAGATAGCAAAACGTTTTCAGATGTGAATATCCTCTGTTCGGAATGGAATTAAGAAATGACAGTCATCAGGAACAGTGAAAGTTAAAGCAAGATCTGGAAGACCAAGAAAAATATCAGACAGAACAGCTCGCAGGATTGTGAGAAAAACAATTCAAAACCCACGTTTGACTGCACAATTCCTCCAGAAAGACCTGGCAGACACTGGAGTTGTGGTACACTATTCCACTATAAAGAGATACTTGTACAAATATGGTCTTCATGGAAGAGTCGTCAGAAGAAAACATTTTCTACGTCCTCACCACAAAAATCAGCATTTGAACTTTGCAAATAAACATATAGACAAGCCTGATGCATTTTGGAAAGGATCGATGAGGTTAAAATTAAACTTTTTGGCAGGAATGAGCAAAGGTACGTTTGGAGAAGAAGGGGAACAGAATTTAATGAAAAGAACCTCTGTCCAACTGTTAAGCATGGGGGTGGATCAATCATGCTTTGGAGTTTTATTGCAGCCAGTGGCACAGAGAACATCTCACGAGTAGAAGGAAAAATGGATTCAATAAAATTTCAGCAAATTTTGGATGCTAATTTGATGCCATCTGTGAAAAAGCTGAAGTTAAAGAGAGGATGGCTTCTACAAATGGATAATGATCCTAAACACACCTCGAAATCCACGGGGGATTACATCATGAGGCGTGAACTGAAGGTTTTACCATGGCCTTCACAATCTCCTGACCTCAACATAATTGAAAATCTATGGATAGACCTTAAAAGAGCAGTGCGTGACAGACAACCCAGAAATCTCAAAGAACTGGAAGACTTTTGCAAGAAAGAATGGGCAAAGAGACCTCAAACAAGAATTGAATGACTCTTGGCTGGCTACAAAAAGCGTTTACAAGCTGTGATACTGGCCAAAGGGGGCAGTACAAGATATTAACTCTGCAGGGTGCCCAAACTTTTGTAGAAGCCATTTTTTTTGTTTTCTGTTATTTTGAAAGTGTAAATGATGGAAATAAAATCTAATTTTTGTTGACATGTTATAAGAATGTCTAATCTGTAATTTGATGCCTTTTGGAGATATTTCCATCTTTCCTTGGCTTCTTTATGCACATTAATACACATTTTTACCTGCGGTGCCCAAACTTTTGATCCCCACTGTAGGACGAATATTCATTCAAATATTCGTGAAATATCGCAAATTCGAATATGGCCTGTGCCGCTCATCACTAGTGGCCGCCACAGTACTATTGTGTTATCGCTAGTAGAAGACCTGGAGGGGTAGCTCTTCGCAGGGTATAAATCTTGTTGTCTTGTGAATGTTTGTGCATGACCGCCCTTCTCAGGCCCTGGATGTGACATAACACAGTGTATGAGGGGCATAACATGAAGCTTCTGCAGGCCAATGCAGAATTTGGGAAGCTCCATCTAACGTGCCATTTATAATTTTTGCTATATTATCTATCTCTATCCCCCATAGCTTACCATGGCTGAAGGATGGAATAGTGTAGGCAACAAGCCTACAATACCATACATCTGTTTATACATCCAGCAAATACAAAAAACCTAAACATGCTGTATTTAGTCTTAAATGATTTTTTTTCTATTGATAATTACAGTTACCCATAAGATAATACATGGTGGTCCTCCGCTGGGGTGGATAATCGCTACTGTATCAAGGTAAGAATTAATGACTGCCATAGATGGGATGGTGAGAGCGGAGCACGTCATGCAAATTGACAATTGTAGTAAATATACATTGGATAGGGGATAAGATGTCTGATCGCGGGGGTCCTGCCGCTGGGGACCCCCGCTATCTCTGGGCCGACAGCAGCGGCGTCCAGAACACCGAAGCTTGGAGCTTCCGTGTTTGTGACGTCACGCCACACTCCCTCCATTCATGTCTGAGGGAGGAGGCGTGACGGCTACTTAGTAGCCGTCACGCCTCCTCCCATAGACATGAATGGACAGGACATGGTGGCTGTAGTCACCAGTCATCCGGCAGGGAACAGAGTTCGCTCTATGCACCGGAAAACTGGGGTGCCGTGCTGTAGATCGCGAGGGTCCCCAGCGGCGGGACCCTCACAATCAGGCATCTTATCCCCTATCCTTTGGATAGTGGATAAGATGTTTTCCGGTGGAGTACCCCTTTAAAAGTGTTAAATAGTTTACATACAGATACAACAAAGTTCATTTGTCTCTATTGCATTGAGATAACGGACTATGCTCGCAGTTCTATGTAAAAACACAGAGAACACATGATATCGCAATGAATTGTGCTGTGTCGGCTGGATACAGAAATCTGCAGTTCTAGTAAAACGTCCTTATTATTTCAGCACCAAGGAGAGCTCCTGACTTATTAAAAGTGCTGTGTACTTCATTTTATTTTTATTAGATTTATGTATATGGACCATAATTAATATGTCTTACTTTTTTTTACATGCACTACTATTTTATATAGAAATGTCAGAAATGCAGGTATGTCTCAGGCAGATAGGTAAATGATTATAGATGTTGCCTGATTACACACTGGATTTTGCCACCCCACTGCCCTATAAAAAGGCTCTAAGATGCTACTTTTGGGTAGTGTACATCTTGGTGAGAGATCAGTTGGCAGACTTTAAGAGGAGGTTTATCAATTAAATGGGTACTCCGCCCCTATATGCGTTTCTCCCTTATCCAAAGGATAGGGGATAACATAATAGCGGGGGGTCCCGCAGCTGGAGACCCCGCGATCAGACATGTTATCCCCTATCCTTTGGATAGGGGATAACATGTATAGGGGCGGAATACCCCTCTGGGCCTGCGCTGCGGCATTACAGTCACAAAAGACATGACATGAATGGAGGGGGCATAGCGGCTGTGTTCGCCAGTCATCCGGCATGGGGCGGAGATTGCTCCGTGCACCAGATGACTGGGGTGCAGTAGCAGAGGTCGCAGAGGGTCCCCAGCAGCCAGACCCCCGTGAACAGACATATCCCAGGACTCAAGTCCTGCAGAAACATGTGGGAGCGGAGTTCCTGCACTTTTTCCACAGGACACCATTCCAGTTAGCAGGACCAGCCCTTGAGTAAAAATCTTGGGTGAGTTCCCATACTTTTTTTTCCCCAGGACTTGACCCCTGACTATCCCCTATCCTTTAGATATGAGATAACATATCTAGCAGTAGAGTACCCCTTTAACTGAGACAAGCAGAATGGTCTTTTTGACAAATTGCCGCCATCTATGCAGTTCTGACCAAGCTGTTACGAGGTGTTGGGAGCAGTGGTCACATGGAGGCACACATGGTGAACAGCCTCTAGACAGACCACCAGTGTAGAGGATTGTTTGTTCTGCCACCAAGCATGAGCAGCCCCCGCAGTTTCTTTGTCCACCATCCAGACACAGATCGCACCTCTATTACACATCCCTGTCACTGCCAGGACCATTTCTATGCACTAACCCTGAGCTTTCCAAACTTTTCATGTTTGTGACATGAGTTTCAGACATGAATAATTTTGTGAGGGCTACTCCATTAGAAATTTTTTTTCTTTAAATCAACAGGTGCCAGAAAGTTAAACAGATTTGTAAATTACTTCTATTAAATATATTTATCCTTCCAGTACTTTTTAGCAGTCTTGTCCACAGTGCTCTCTGCTGACACCTGATGCCCGTATCAGGAACTGTCCAGAGCAGGAGAAAATCCTCATAGCAAACCTATGTTGCTCTGGACAGTTCCTGACATGGACAGAGGTGTTAGTAGAGAGCACTGTGGACAAGACAAAAAATGTATTCAAAAAGCAAAGAATTTCCTCTGTAGCATACAGCTGCTAATAAGTACTGGAAGGATAAAGATTTTTTAATAGAAGTAATTTACATATCTGTTTAACTTTCTGGCACCAGTTCATTAAAAAAAAAAAAAAAAGTTTTCCACCGGAGTATCCCTTTAAATCTTTACCAGCAAACAGTAGGGTAAATACATAGATAATATCTTAAATCTCAGTATCAGCATTACAAATGTGGCTGCTTCTGCCTTGTGCCATTTCTTCACACCTAGTCTTCAGGATTATCGACAATTGAGAATTTATGGTTCCAGCTTTAGCAAAAAATGAGCGCGCAGGATCTACAAGCCCAGTTGCAACATCTATGAAAAAATTTGCTGTAGGATGCCAAATGGAACCTGTCCGCCTCCATGCCCAACCGTATCTTGTATCAAGGCTTGTATGTTATTTTGTTTTGTCAATGAGTGTATATACAGTAAACCCTTCCTGGAGGCAGCCATATTGAAGACACCCTTCCTTTCTGTATAGTCTGTTGTAGCAGGGTAAAACTGCAGAAGTCATAGATTGTGACAGCCTCCAGAAAATAATGGAGTCCAGCCCCTCTCCATGATTGGTTAGGCCCGTTAGGGCCCATTTACACTTTGTATTTTCCATGTGGAATTCAGCTCTGGGATTTAACTTGAAAAATATGGTGCAGCAGCCTCCCGTTGTTCTTAATGGGATTCTGCTGCACCATTCACAATTTCCATATTCTTTCTTTAAAGGAGTAGTCCAGTGGTGAACCCAGTGGTGAACAACTTATAGGGGAGGATAGGGGATAAGTTTGAGCTCGCGGGGGGGGGGGGGGGGGTCCGACCGCTGGGGCCCCCTGCGATCTCCTGTACGGAGCCCCGACAGCCCGCGGGAAGGGGGCGTGTCGACCTCAGCACGAAGTGGCGGCCGACACGCCCCATCAATACAACTCTATGGCATAGCCGAAGCGCTGCCTTCGGCAATCTCCGGCTCTGCCATAGAGATGTATTGAGGGAGCGTGTCGGCCACCGCTTCGTGCGGAGGTCGACACCCGCTATCTGGCCGGAGAGCCTGGCCCCCATACAGAGAGATCGCAGGGGGCCCCAGCGGTCGGACCCCCCGCGATCTCAAACTGATCCCCTATCCTTAGGATAGGGGATAAGTTTTTCACCACTGGACTACCCCTTTAAGGCAGAATCTGCTCTTAAATGCATCGCATAAGTCTATTGAGATGGCCTATGTCTGAGCTGCCCTAGCACCAGCTTGCTCTACTGGCGCATGCTCCAGACGGAATCCCCACCTGGAATATCTTTGGGCAGAGATTCCGTGGTGTGAATGAGAAGAATTAGTAGAGCACGCATGAAGGCCTAGTAAAGGCCTATGGTTGCCATAGTAACCCATCAGCACCCTGCGATTGCATTGCAGAGGCGCCAGTGGGCCACCATACAGGAGCAGTGTCACTGTGATCCTTACTGATTGTAGTATTTAATGGGCTAAATGATGGACATCAATGCGACTGCTAATGACTGGCACTAACAGCCAATGATGGCTGTTGTCTTTGGAGTAAGCTCAGTTGCTGCGTTAAGGGGTTAATGTAATGGCTGATATACATTGCTGTGCCTGTTTTAATAATAAATGGATCTTCATTTAGCTGATCAGTGCAGGTTGGAGAGTCCAGATCCCTCTGTTACACTGACGCCTCCTCTACTGCATCAATTTTTTAGACCCAAACAACTCTTTAAAGGGGTACTCTAAAGGGGATAAGATGTCAGATCGTCGGGGTCCCGATGCTGGGGACCCCGGGGATCACTGCTGCCGAGATCGCTCTGCACGTAATGACGGGCAATACAGGGGCCGGAGCATCGTTACGTCACGGCCCCGCCCCTCATGACGTCACGGCCTGCCCCGTCAATACAAGTCTATGGGAGGGGGCGTGGAGGTCGTCACGCCCCCTGCCATAGACTTACATTAAGGGGATGGGCCGTGATGTCATGAGGGGCAGAGCTATGACGTTACGCTGCTCCGGCCCCTGTATCGCCCGTCATTATGCACAGAGCGAACTCGCTCTGTGCAGTAATAATGGCGGGGTGCCGCAGCGGGGATCCCCGGGGTCCCCAGCAGTGGGACCCCGGCGATCTGACATCTTATCCCCTATCCTTTGAATAGGGGATAAGATGCCAGGGGCGGAGTACCCCTTTAAAGGGGTACTCCACTAGAAAACATTTTCTTTTAAATCAACTGGTGCCAGAAAGTTAAACAGATTTGTAAATTACTTCTATTAAAAAATCTTAATCCTTCCAGTATTTATCAGCTGCTGTATGCTCCACAGGAAGTTCTTTTCTTTTTGAATTTCCTTTCTGTCTGACCACAGTGCTCTCTGCTGACACCTCTGTCCATGTCAGGAACTATCCAGAGCAGGAGAGGTTTGTATGGGGATTTACTACTTCTCTAAGACAGTTCCTAAAATGGACAGAGGTGTCAGCAGAGAGCACTGTGGTCAGACAGAAAGGAAATTCAAAAAGAAAAGAACTTCCTGTGGAGCATACAGCAGCTGACAAATACTGGAAGGATTAAGATTTTTTAATAGAAGTAATTTACAAATCTGTTTAACTTCCCGGCACCAGTTGATTTAAAAGAAAATGTTTTCCAGAGGAGTACCCCTTTAACAGGTATATTTTGTTGTTAATGTAATTTCAAGGACTCTGCTTTTCATTATAAAGGCATCTATTGTATGTATAGCAGCATTATTTAATCAGTACCCTATAGGAGCATCACTTACAGTATGTGTACTGTATGGCGGCATTAGTTATGTGCCCCTGAACCTGAGGCTTGTCCACTTGTTACCGTTTTTTCCTCACGTATGAGGCTGAATCCATTGATAGAACTCTGAAACAATTTTCACTAAACTGACAGAACTGCAGAAACCTTATTATTCTCTGACAGTAAACAGAAAGCAGTCATTTCATTCTCAAGTGCTGATGTGATACTGAGGAGATGCAATTGATGTGCTATGGCTCGTACGCCAACAAAGGTGGAATGGAAAAGTTTAGCTCCAGTAAGTTTAATAAATGGGATTTCTGTAATTAAAGGGGGTACTCCATTGCCAGAGCTTTCGGAACATTTTGTTCCGAATGCTGGGTACATGCTATGGGGCTACGCCACACTCCCTCAATGCAAGTCTATGGGAAGGGGGCATGGCGGATGCCATGCCCCCTCCCATAGACTTGCATTGAGGGGTGTGCTATCACAAGGGGGCATGGCCGTGACATCACGACCCCTGCAGCCCGCACCCAGCATTCAGAACAAAATGTTCCGAATGCTGGGGCAGTGGAGTACCCCTTTAAAGGGTAGTCCATACCAGAAAGTCCAAACAGCAACGGGCTAGCTCAGGTGGTGCACCCTGGGTAAGACATATTCTAGGTAAACTCCACAAGCAAAATCAAAGAAAGGGTACCTGCCATTTCAGGTGACTTGTCAGGATAAGCTGCCCTACATGTATACCTGAGGAGCAGCACTAATTATGTGCATTATATAACTTGTATAGGATATTTTTCAACAGATTTCTGCTCTGCAGTCTTTATTTCTAATCTGCAGTTCTCTCAAAGCTGGTGGGTGAAGCTCCCTCCTCCCATCTCCATAGACTTGTATTGCGTGTCATGCAAACACAGGACAAAGCTGTGATGATTGTCAGAGAAGAAGATTTGAGCAGCAGGAGACGGGGGCAATAGCAGGAGAGAGAAGCATTTTTGTCTGATAAGATTTATTACAAAGTTTCTTATATTGGCCTGTACTATTGATCTAGGCAAGGTTGGTTCAAATGACAGGGCCTATATAAAGGGGTACTCTGCTGTTAGACATATTATCCCATATCCAAAAAATAGGGGGCAAGATGTCTGATCCCGGGGGTCCTCTCCAACAGCACCCAGCGTTCTAAACAAGCGCCGAGTTCCTGCGGCAAAGGTCGTAATGTTACGGCCCCTCGTGATGTCACACCACGCCCCCTCCATTCATGTCTAGGGGAGGGGGCAAGTCTGCTGGCATGCCCCCTCCCATAGACATGAATGGAGGGGGCATGGCATGACACCATCACATCACGATCACTGCCTCCGGCTCCGAGCATTCTGAACAAAATGTTCAGAACACTCGGGCACCGGAATACCACTTTAAAGTTGGTCATTCATGCCCAGGTGAAGAACATTTTGCTATCACAGCTTCATCATAGTATTTAAGACTATTATTTTATCTTTGATGTATCATGATCTGAGTGATGAGAATCTCAATCGATTGGTAAAACCAAGGAGCAAAAGCGCTCTGCTTTTATTGTTCCCCTTTGTTTGTGATCAGCTATCTGCATATAGTGGTGTATGGACTTTATAGAGTGTGAATCCACACGCCATCCTCTCAAAGGAACCACAGCACTGGACTGAGCACTTCTGACCCTGAAAGGGGTACTCCTCCCTCTTAAAGATGTCTCGGCTGCGGCACCCCAGACATCCGGAGCGAACTTCGCTCTGTGCCGGATGACTGGCGATGCGGTGCGGAGGCTTGTGATGTCACGGTTAAGCCCCCCTCAATGCAAGTCTATGGGAGGGGGAGTGACGGCTGTCACCCCCCCTCCCATAGACTTGCATTGAGGGGGTGTGACGTAACGAGCGGGGTGCGGCCGTTACATCACGAGCCTCCGGCACTGCACCCAATGCTCTAAACTGCAGCAGGGAGGTTTCGGGGTTCCCAGCCGCAGGACCCCCAAGATCAGCCATCTTAAAGGATAGGGGATCAAATGTCTAGGGGCGGAATACCCCTTTAATGTAACAATCAGTGGGGCCCTAGCACCTGGACTAACCCCAATCAAAACATCTAAAATCTCTCTCTGAAATGCCATAATTATTACTTAGTGATCATGACACTTGGTAAAAATAAATATTGGATATTACATTATATGCTTCCAGCAGAATTTTCCGAGATGTAAAATTTGTAGCAAAAATCTAAAATTTTGGCGCCAAATTCGCGAATTGTAGCACAAAAAAATCCTATATGGCGGCAACAAAAAAAAAAAATTGGCGCCAAATTTGACAATTTTTGGCTTGAAAAAAAAAAGCACGAAAATGAACTCTCAAATATTTTCATATTTTCAAAGCAGCACTAGACCCTTTGAAAATGTGAGGAGAAAAAAAAAGTGTAATTATTATAACTGGAACAGAAATTACAGGAGTTTTTTTAGTATCTCCTCCAATATGTTTCTAGATAAAGTGTACCTATCATGATCTAAACTCTCCCTAATCCCCCTCCCATCTGTCCCTGACTTTTCCTGACACTATCCCTGTGTTTCTTTTCATTCAAAACCCCCTCTTCTACCTGATTTATTGTCTTCTTGGCTGCTCATTCAGCCATCCTAGTGTGAGGGAGGAAGGGGGCGTGGCCCAGCATAGAGGCTGGCAGCTCAGAATCTTCTCCTCTCTGTTTACAACTGCATGTGCAGAGAGAAGAAAAAGCAGAGCTCAGATAGTAAAATGAATGAGGGCATGCAGTAAGGAAGAGTCAGGAGTATGCCCTGCTGTGCTATGAGCACAGTGCTGGCTTCTGCCTGTCTGATTGACAGACAGGGAACAGTGATGAGCTTGTCTGTGTCCCGGCTGCAGTCTGAGATTTAGGACTCCAGAATGAGTCTGCAATCTATAAAAAGGGCTTGCGGCCAGGACTGGTAGGGAGACCCCTAGTGGTCATTTTTTCAAAGTGGAAAATTAAATAGAAGAAGCATATTTTATAATAACATGCAATTGGAAAGTAATTCTGCATACATTAATCTATAATATATCAAAAGTTTTTTTGATGAAAGGTACCCTTTAAAAGACACTGGTTCTCAATCATTATGTTTTACCTTTTTATTCATGTGCATTCCCCCATTATATGCCCGAAAACACAGGAGTCTAAGTTATGTCCATTAAATTGCATCCCTAGTTTACTGTCAGTACAGAGACTTGACCTGACCTGGGGAATCTTTGCCCAGGATAAAATAAACCAAAAATGCAAAAGGGGCATTAGATTTTGATGCATTAGCCCTTCACAGGGACATGTGCCAAGTTTGGTGCACCTTCTGCTTAACCCCAGGAAACCCTGTAGCAGTAAACAAAAACAAGGTTGGACACAGGGGAGGTATGTATGATGTTTGTTTTGTTTCATTTTTAGTTTTATGTAATAACTTTATTTTTTATAGGAAGACCTTAGCTTGTTCGAATCAAGTCTGGAATATGGCACATCAAGAAATAAAGACTTTTTTTATTTTTATTGCTCAGTGGCTTAGTAGTGGAAGCCGTCCATTATTAGGGCAGGGCTCATTGACAGCCTGTAGAGAAGCTAGCATTCACACTCCCCTCCATTGTAACCCCAGTACCTACTAGCACTAGGGGTTGTGGTAGGAGCAAGGTGTCGTTGATGGGAGCAGGATGGTACTATTGAGTCTGAAAGTGCCAAAATAAATGGCCCTGCCCACCCTGGTAGTACTAGGCTGCTGCTGGGTTTTGTACCTGCCATGGGGTCCCCACGCTTCTACAAAAAAAAAAAAAAAAAAAATTGGAGGTGAAAAGAGTCTAGTTAATACATTTTGTGTCCAGAAAAACAATTTCAGTTCTATCAGAATTGGCTATAACTTTTAAACTTGTATCACTGAAATTGATGTAAGTGACAAGATCGATGAAATCTTGTTCTGCACCACTCCAGACAAGCAGCATTCTGTTGATGGCCATTATAGCTTTGATGAAGTATATTTTGTTCCCATTTAATGGTGATTTTTGTTATAACCTGCACTCTTGCTCACTTTTCCTCTGCTGACAATGTGAAGTTTGATACTGCTGGCCTATTCCATCTGCTTCTGTTCTGTTTCTGCCACATCCTGTTACACCAGCAAGGACAGAGTGAAAGGGGTACTCCGCTGGACAACCTTTTTTTTTTTTTTAAATCAACTGGTGCCAGAAAGTTAAAGAGTTTTGTAAATTACCTCTATTTTAAAATCTTAATCCTTTCAGTACTTATCAGCTGCAGCATGCTCCAGAGGAAGTTCTTTTCTTCTTGAATTTCCATTATGTCTGACCACAGTGTTCTCTGCTGCCACCTCTGTTTGTGTCAGGAACTGTCCAGAGTAGGGACAAATCCCCATAGCAAACCTATACTGCTCTGGACAGTTCTTGACATGGACAGAGGTGTCAGCAAAGAGCACTGTGGTCAGACAGAAATTCAAAAAGAAAGGAACTTCCTGTGGAACATCCAGCAGCTAATAAGTACAGGAAGGATTGAGATTTTTAAATAGAAGTAATTTACAAATCTGTTTAACTTTCTGGCACCAGTTGATAAAAAAAAAAAAAAAAAGTTTTCCAGTGGAGTACCTCTTTAATGCTCCCATTATTTACCTGAGCATCAGCATTGTATAACCTATTGGGGGCATTTGTTAAGAGTGGTGTGCGCCGTATTTATTAAAGGGGTATTCCACTGCCCCAGCATTCTGGGAAAATTTTGTTCCAAAGCCTGGGTGCAGGTTACAGGGGTTGTGATGTCATGGCCACGCCCCTCATGATGTCATACCACACCCCCTTAATTTATAAATGCAGCCGCCATGCCCCCTCCCATTGACTTGCATTGAGGTGGTGTGGTATAACGTCCCAAGCGGCATGGCCATGACATCCCGACCCCCCGCAGCCCACACCCAGGGCTCAGAACAATTATTAATTGATTAAATTAAAATTATTTAATTTATTTCAGTACTCCACTTTGTATGTTTCCTCCTCTGAAATGTTTTTCTTTATTTTTAACCCATGTGCCAAAGTATGCAACTTTTTAAAAATACTTTTTACAGTCAGCTTGGTCGTCCAGGTCAGAGCTGACAAATCGCTATGATAAATTCCTGACCACTACAAAAACTTAACCAGACTATGGCATAGCTACACTATTTTAGAAAAAGCTTCTAAAACAATCGCAATGAAAAGTCTCTAAACAGCAACTGAGACAAATCGTGAGACAAAGCTTCACCACAAACACAGGATAAAACCAATGATACATTTCGCCCTCTGTTCTGGTTTCATATTTATTCTGTGGAATCTGCCCCAAGCCATCCTTGTAGTTTGATTTAAAGTCTGATCCCAAGTTCGTCATTGTCTGGCTTTTAAACCAGCCTGTCCTGGTCTCTGCTTTTACCTAGCTCTTTTGTATAGTAGAACAAGTATTGCTTAGTCTGGGTAGGAAAAAGTTGGACAAGAGCCACTGTGCATACACTAATCTCTTCTGTGATCTACGGCCAGGGCTGGTGCAAGGATTTTTGCCACCCTAGGTGAAAGCTAATTTTTCTACCCCCCCAACCCCGCCCATGGTCTCCACCCTTTGACACGCCCCAACTTACTACTGGGGTGACACACTGTAACAAACACCCTCCTCATGTAATCTACTTACTTCTGGGGTCAAAAACTATAACAAACTCCATTCATGTACTCTCCTTACTATTGGTGTGACACACTGAAACAAACCCCCTCCTCATGTAATCTCCTTACTACTGGGGTGACTGCCACACTGTAACAAACCTTCTCCTCATGTAATCTCCTTATTATTGGGGTGACACACTGTAAAAAACCTGCTTCTCATGTAATCTCCTTATTACTGGGGTGACATACTGTAACAAACCTCCTCCCCATGCAATCTCCTTACTACTGGGGTTACTGAAACACTGTAACAAACCCCCTCCCCATGTAATCTCCTTACAACTGGGGTGAGACACTGTAACAAATGCTGGGGGTGTTGGGGGGAGTGGTGCTGGCTGTGAGTGGGCGGTCTGGATGCTGGCTGGCTAAGTTGCAGCAGGCAGAGCAGCGCCCCCCTCAAGAGGGCGCTCTTGGCGGCTGCCTATTTTGCCTATAGGCAGAGCCGGCCTTCTCTACAGAGTAAGTACTGTGTGGCTCAACACTTCATAGGGTATTATCATAGGGTATTATCACGCAAACCCTGAAGTAAAATATTTGAATATTTAAACCACAGTAAGCCAACCTATGTAGGCCTTTCACAGTAAGGTGTGAACTAAGTACACTGCATCTTGTTAGTAACGGCATTACAATAGTAACATTACCAAAGACTTTTAGTCAGAATATCTGCTCTTAAAGAGGCAGTGGCCAACTATTCACTCATCTTCTTAAAGTGTAACAAACTGCTCTGTGCTAAAAAATAAACAAACAAAAGAAAAGTAAAGTTTTAAGGTATTTTCCACGTTACACAAAAGTCCAGATTTAGCCTTCCTGCACTTCACACTAGGGGGAATAACCTTTTTGAAAAAAAGCATTGATGGACTCACTCGGGTTAGCTATACCACATGACATCGCCATCTACATCCCCAAGGGACTACTACTCCCAGCTAACCTGCATTACAACACCTATCATCCGGTTAGAAAACAAGCAGACCAGGGTCATGGTTGGCTCATTGAAATAAATGGGGTCCGGCACGAGATGTGAATGCACCCTTGGTTTCTGAGCTCCAACGTGGCCAATGCCAAACACGTTGCAGCTTAAAGGATCCATACTCATGTCTATGGGCTGTTTTTTTTATGTCTTCAGCTTCAATAATATACTGAATGTGCAAATATTACAACTTTTACATACAAAGAAAGCTTCCATGGGAGGATGGGTTCACATATGTCCGGTCTCCAGCATAGGCTTAGATCTGGACGCAACTGATTCCACAGCTAATGACAAGTTGTCATCAGTTGTATGGCATCCGGCGTCCATTGTTTCTGGATGATGGGCAGGGGATGCAGCAAGCTACGCTCCCCTGTCTGGTGCCCTACGGCGTGTCCAACCATACTGTGCCAAAATTGAGATGCTGGATGATTGTGAACTGTCCCATTCAAATAAATGGGATCGGCTCTAGCATCAATTTTCCTCCGGTGCACGCTGGATGAAAACTATGCCGGACGCTTGATATATGTGAACCCTGCCTTATACTTTTCCATAATTTGGCATTATTATTTTTATGGCAAGATGGGAGAAGTTATTCCTATGGCCATCAGGTTCTTTCCATGGTTTAGGTGTTATATAAACAATTTGCTGTAATATTGTGACAATTAAATAAAATGCAATAGATGGAATCTAAGAAATGCACAGTCTGCTGTAAAACTTATTTATTTATTTACTTTGCAAAAAAATCTTTATATGCATATTTTTTTAACACAACAAAGCAATGTTCAAAAAGGAATGAATTCTATTCCCAAAGTGTTATAAGGAAAAGTCCATAAATCCAGATACAATAAGTGGATTATGGTTGGATTTCTGGACTTTTCCTGATAACACTTTTGAGCTTGGATGAATATTTGGGCACATTGCTTTATATTATCACAGTATGGAGCATGACCAAACACCAATGCGAAGTTTTGGAGCTGGAAGAAAGATATAAAAAAAGCTTTAGCTGCACATGATATATAAGTGGTTTTTTGCACCTTTTGATCTAAAATTATTTATCGGATGGAAAGGGAAAATCCCATATATTAAGCGTAAACTTGCTGGAGCTAAACTTTTCATTCGGCTTTCGTCGACGTACGTGCCATAACACATAAATTGCATCTCCTCCGTATCACATCAGCACTTGAAAATGAAATGACTGTTTTCTGTTTACTGTCAGAAAGTAATAAGATTTCTGTCAGTTCCGTGAAAATTGCACAAAGAGAAAAAAAACAACAACATGCATATAGGTGGGTTATACTAGTAGATTCAGCCTCAAGTGTGAGGAAAGACTGCCTAAGAAATGGAAAATTCTCCAGTTCAGGGACACATTATGGGGGTTCACAGGTATGAGGAAACTTTTGAATTGAGAATGTACAGGTAGATGCTCAGGCGATTCATAGACAAGGTCTGTGCTGTCGTCATAAAGTGAATATAACAGGTCACAGTGCTGCCACACAGTACACAAAATGGATGCCACCATACAATACAAATAAGTAATGCTGCTGTCACGATTCGGCTGGCTGGAGGTGGATCCTCTGTGCCAGAGAGGGATTGGCGTGGACCGTGTTGGTGGACCGGTTCTAAGTTGCTACTGGTATTCACCAGAGCCCGCCGCAAAGCGGGATGGTCTTGCAGCGGCGGTAGCAACCAGGTCGTATCCACCAGCAACGGCTCAACCTCTCTGACTGCTGAAGATAGGCGCGGTACAAGGGAGTAGACAAGAGCAAGGTCGGACGTAGCAGAAGGTCAGGGCAGGCAGCAAGGATCGTAGTCAGGGGCAACGGCAGGAGGTCTGGAACACAGGCTAGGAACACACAAGGAAACGCTTTCACTGGCACAATGGCAACAAGATCCGGCGAGGGAGTGCAGGGGAAGTGAGGTATAAGTAGGGAGTGCACAGGTGAACACACTAATTAAGCCTGCTGCGCCAATCAGTGGCGCAGTGGCCCTTTAAATTGCAGAGACCCGGCGCGCGCGCGCCCTAAGGAGCGGGGCCGAGCGCGCCGGGACAAGACCGACGGGGAACGGGTCAGGTACGGGAGTCGGGATGCGCATCGCGAGCGGGCGCCTCCCGCATCGCGAATCGCATCCCGGCTGAGAGAGATATTGCAGCGCACCCGGTCAGCAGGTCTGACCGGGGCGCTGCAATTGCGAGGATGTTGCGAGCGCTCCGGGGAGGAGCGGGGACCCGGAGCGCTCGGCGTAACAGCTGCTATACTATACTATCCTAAAGGATAGGGGATAAAATGTCTGATCACAGGGGTCCCACCGCTGGGGACTCCCGCAATCTTGGCTGCCGCACCCCAGACATCCGGTGCATGGAGCAAATTTCGCTCTGTGCCGCATCTCTGGCAATGCTGGGTGGAGGCTTGAAATGTCACGGTCACGGTCACACCCCTGATGTCACAAGTGGGGCGTGGCTGTGACATCACGAGCCTGCGGAGCTGCACCCGATGCTCAAAACGAACGCTGGTTGCAGCAGGGAGATCGCGGGGGTCCCAAGCGGCTGGACCCCTGCAATGAGACATTTCATTCCCTATTATTTGGATGGGGAATAAGATGTCTAGGGGCAGAGTACACCTTTAAGAATATCTCCAATAAAAGGTTGTCTGAGGCTTAGCTATAAATAAAGTAGGCCAGTAATGTATTATTGGGGGGGGGGGATTTCTGATTCTCGAAATCCTTACAGTTGTGTAGGTTACCCTTGTTCCACCAAACAGCCTAGACCGTTCCAGACCTTTAATGTTTACATGCAGCAATTTTTTCATAACTTTGGTCTACATCAGTTCTTCTATAGGATTAGACCAGACAGGCCAGCCTTCTTTACCCATACACATCCGTGAGCCTTTGACCCTGCCGACCCTGGTGCCAGTTCACAAACTGTCCAACCATGGATCAGTTTTGGTTGTTACAATCACTACGTACTGGGAAAACCCTATGAGACTTGTCATTTTGACAATGCACTCACCCAGTCATCTAGAAATGTTTACTTCAAGACATCAGCAACTGTTTTTGCCTGGAATACCCCTTTAACTCCTGAGGAATGGCAAGCTGAATTAAGATGCCCCCCATTTAGTGAATATATGAATCTGTCAGGATACCTGTTCTACCTGTTTACCCAGATGTAGATGCCCAGAAACAGTTCTATTTTCTTATATTTTTGCATGTGGTGTATATGTAAGTGCACAATTCTTCAATGGGAAAGGCACTGATACAAGTCGTCTATTGGCCACTATATATATATATATATAGAGAGAGAGCGGACGTGCCAAGTACTTGGGAACATGTGTCAGGGACTTTGTATATTTTGGAATGTACCTGGCATACTGAATAATGAGGATATGTCTGCCATATAGTACTGTGGCTACCATTGTATACTGGGGAACGTGGCAATTTATTTGAACCCCATAGCATAGCAAGGGTAGGGTTGCAAACAGTTTACATGATGGGTACAGTATATAGTGTAAGGCATGTGTCTGATACTTTATTTGTGACTGTAAATGGCACCACTTGGAGGGCATGTAGCTGGCACATTTGGAGGTAGTTTTTGTATGGTGCAGCACGTGACAATTACTGCAATATGTAATGAATACTGGATGTCTTCTTCAGGTAGAAATGTGGAGTATTGGGCAGTATCTGTATCGGTATAACACTGATATTGATATAGGCCTTCTTATATGGCCTTATGTTTTTATCACAGGACAGAAAGTGGTGTTAATATTACTTTGCTTTCCATGACCCAGAATACCCCCCTCCATTATTTGCTGATGATGCAGTTCTCTGGAGAAAGAAGTTCTGCACAGTTTCTTACCAGTAGAAAAAGAAATGGGACCAACCAGAATAGCCCCCCCTCTCCCCATAGCATCTGCATGGTATGCCACTATGGTGCGTACACCCTTCATTGCGTGGCATGGGATTAAGGATTCATAAGCTGCACTAATAAGACCAGCAAGATCCAGTATGGGCGCTTAGGAGAGATAATGTTATCTGTTTCCCCACTAGCACATGTGGATGTCGCCGTCTCGGTGAGAGTTGTATCACCGCTTTAATGCATTAGTATTATTCCAGCTCCTCGCTGACAGTTCCGCAGTTGATGAACATATATTATTTTTATCGTAGTCGCTCCAGTGACACGCTGCAGGCCTCTGACTGGCACCTCCAATCTCTCTGACCATCAATCTTTCCATCACCTTGTTTATCTTCTTAGTGAAAGTGACAGGGATACAATCCCCCAATTGAGACAGGCTTCTATCACTGCTGATAAATGAAGGATCCTACCGGCCCAATATATAAAGGCATTTTATGCAATAGAAATGGGCACAAGATTTTATGTTTTCAATTTGCCTGCACAGTTAATAGCCGTCCGCTCTGCTGTATATGTTTTTAGTTTTGCTGATTCAAATATTGCAAAAAGCAAAGCGAGAATTATTTATAAGGCAACATTAGTCTAGAACCAGTATAAAGAAAGTGAGTCAAGTATAACAATAACAAAAGAGAAGCCAAGATCTTTATATTCCAGTAAAACTGCTCCCTGTGTACAAGAATATAACTACTGTAATACTGCCCCTATATACAACAAATCCAAGAAGATACTACCCTTTAGGCTAGATAATAAAACATAACTTTTAATAGATATCAAAAAAGAAAAGAGTACCAAAATATTAATTGTGCATAGTGTATGTACATAATAAATGGTCTGTATTTGAGACTGATCAATATAAATATAGAACAGATAGTAGAGTATCCTAATCACCTAGATGGGGGAATTCTGCAGATATTGCTTATGTACTATAGATGTTAGTGTACAGTGATAGATAGATTGGTTACAGGGGGACGAGGTAAAGTGCCCACCCTAATCACTCATTTCCCCCATATATCTTTCCCTGACTTTCGAGGGACCCATCTCCTTAACAGGATGGCCTCGACCACAGTGACGGTCCCTTCCTGTCAATTAGGTGCACAGGATAAAATAACAAACTAGGGGAACAGCAAGATACAATCAATAGATATATGTGATCAGAAATTATCAATCGTCTCAAATCCGAACCAACGTGTAGTAGTGAACATAAGTGCTGTAATTATTAAAAACATAGGAGTTGTCCATTCGATTATTGGACAGCTCTCTTCAAAAGTAGATATAGATCCTTCAATATAATGGTCACAATCCCCATATATTAAACCGACGCGTTTCTCCCACTCTGGCATGAGGGGTTCATCAGGGATAGGGACTAAGGTACATAAGCAGAAGCAGGCAACAATCACCTTGGTACCAAAAACTGCAGGCAATGGCAACCAGCACCAGACACAACGTGACTTAAGATCTTATAAGTACACATAGCAGAGCACTCATAAGAATATACGTATGAGTGCACATAAATCCGCATAAGTCCACAAATATAGTGTTAACCACAAAGAAACCGAGACCAGGGTCCATAAATAAGGGAACAAACTATATCAATGAGATTATGTCCCCCCTGTTAGCCAATGGCATCAAAACTGAGTTCCCAGTATCAGCATGAGAAACACCATAATAGGTGAATACTTAGCTCCTGTCTCGTATGAGGTTAGGTAGATGCCCAGTCGATTGTCTTATCTCCCCCAGAAGCTGATCAGAGCCTGGCCATATGGACAAGATGCGTTGAACAACATGACATGGTTGCAGCGCTCGCCAGTAAGGTCAGTTCGGCAGTTGGTATTGCTGACAGCTGCCCTACTGCCCTACTAAGGCTGCATCAATATACAATGCTTTTTTATAACAGGGCCATCGCATAAACGGCTGTTTGGCAGCGCAGACTGCTTCAGCTTCTCCCGGATAGCCGTTTAATGTGCCCCATGTGCTCCTGTGAGTGTCACTCACCTGTCCCCGACGTTCGGGCTCCGCTGTATGACCGTCGCTCTCCTTCGTCGTCATCATGTCGCTGCACATGCCGTCCCGTCATCCAATAGGAGCGGCATGCATAGCGACGTGATGACGGTGATGGAGAGTGACGATCCTTGCCAGGGGTGACGTCCGGAGCAGCGAGGACACGCCGGAGACGTGATGGTGGCGATGGAGAGCGACGATCCAGGGCAGCGGTGATAGTCCGGAGCAGCGGGGACATGTGAGTATAACTTTCTATATTACTATTGCACGGATCCCTCAACATATGATGGTTTCAAGCAACGATGGTTCATTTGGAACGAATTACCATCGTATGTTGAGGGATCACTGTACTGTTATTCAGTATGACATGCAGATTACAGGCATTGCTATTAGAATCACAGCGTCTGGATGTGGCAACAAGAATACCATATGACATCACAATTGAAGAGATTAAAGAGATTTTTTAATGTCATTTTTATTTAATTTTAATTTTTTTATTTTTTTAAAACCCTTTTTTAGGGACCCATTCTGGTGAGCATCGAGCTGGCGGTCCTTCACGAGGCGAGCTACCACCTGTTCCAGCCCCTGCCTCTCAGCCCCCCCAACTGTCTTACTTTGTGTAAGAACTGCAAATGTTTCATTTAATCAGTTATGGTTTCTTGTTATCGTTCCAACCTGTTTCATTGGATTCTTGCGGTAATTCCAGAGGTAATATATGACTTAGACCATGAGGCCTCAGTCTTGAAAAGATTACATAGATTTTTTTTAAATTTAAATAGAAGAAGTTGAATAGATTCACAAGTTTAATGTGCCAGCAGCATGAGGAGATCACATGGCGGCATAATGACAGAGCCTGGTAATTGGAATTAGCAAACTTTAAATCCTTTTTTGAGGACCCATTGGAAGGCAAGTCTGGTGCCTGCAGCCACGGTAATTCCAGCTCGAACAGCTAGAGGGAGGTTGTGTGTTACCAGATCTCCAGACTTCCAGGAACTAGGCCAAAGCCAGCAGAGTTTCCAACTAGCATCATCCCAAGAGTGTGGCAGCCTCTCTGGGAGAGCTTTCTGCATGGAATGGCTGGGCTCCACTCCCCGTTCTAGGCTGCCGGGGAGTGGAGAACAGCCTGCTACAGCCAACATTCTGGCCTGTGGGAGAAGATCAAGCAGAGTCTGTAGCAATACAGGCTCTGCTTCCCAGGCAATGGCAAAGAAAAAGCAAAGCAAGAAAACTGTGGCTGATGTGGAGATGTGGGGGAACCGAGGGCCCAGGGAATCAACAGACACCTTCTGTTCCAGTATGACAGCGAGGTTCAAGGAATACGAAGCCTGCGGTAAAGAGCTTCATGCAGCAAGAGAAGACCTGAAGCTGGTAAGGAACCTCCATAACACTGGATCCAAAAAGAAGAGGTCAGATTTAAAAAAAACGCATGGACTCTTTAAAACTAGAAATTAAAAAGCTGGAGGAGAGGAGGCAAGAACTGGTGGAAGGCAGTGATATCTTCAAGGAGAAGCTGCTAAACGAAAGCAGATTCACCACCATGAAAACTCCAGGTAAGGAGGTTGTGGTGGAGGATGATGGGGAGAGTAGTGGTGGTGAAGATGAAGTGCTGTTGGTGAAGGAGCAGGTGGAGGCTATGGAAGATAGTCATGGCAGAGAAGATGGTGAAGTGGCTGGGGGAAGTGAGGGGGGTGCAGAAGCTAATAAAGTGGCTAGCAATAGTGTGGCTGCTGGTGTCTGTGTCACCCCCATCCCTGCTTTTCCCCCCAGTGAAGATAATGGCAGTAAAGGTGGAGAAGGTGGTGAAGTGGCCGGGGGTAGTAAGGGGGATTCAGCAGTGACTGTTTATGCTGTGCCTGTTGGTGCCTGTGTCCCCCCCACCCCCAGTTTTCCCCTCAGTGAGGATCACCTGGACGCAGCCCAGAGGGTCGCCCTGCCTTCCTCGGATGACAGTGAATATGAGTCAGATAGTAGCAGCGGTCTTCTGGAGGGTGGGGTGCTCCGGGCCATTGTCATGCAGGAGTCCCCCACTCGGTTTGAGAACTTTACCTTTGGTGACGAAATGGGTCCTGACAAGACTGGAAAGAAGAGGAAGAAAAAAGGAAGGAAAAAAACAAAAGAAAGAAGAAGTAACTAAGTTTGTTTTCTCCTCTTTCCAGCTGGTCAGTGGGTTCAGGCTGCTGGGCCCCCGAAACTGCCAGACCCCGTTTCTGAAGTGGAACTGGGCCAGCATGGGGGGTACAGTGGTGCGCTCAAGATGGCAGCGAGTGCTATAGGGGGGACGGAGACCCCTCCGGGTGTCCTGTCGGTAGGGAGGGGCAGGGCATACTCGGGGTCTCTATGCATTCCCAAATTGGCTTAGGGGGCGGTCCCCTGAGCGGCTCTGGTGCTATGCGGCATCCCCCTGTAGGGGGGGGGGGGTGTCCTGGTGCCGGGGTCTGTGAGCGAAATCACCCTTTCAGGGCGCGGTCCCCTGGGCGAAAAGGTTGATGCTGGTCATGGTGCTGTGGGGCATCCCCCTGTGAGGGGGGGGGGGGGTGTCTGGGCGTCAGACCTTGAGCGGTCCCCAGGAAGGATCTGGTGTCGCGGGTGTCCCCCGCTTGGGAGTAGGAGGTGGGGCGGGAGTGCGCTCAGAGGGGCAGCTCCCACACAGGACGATGGCGGCGGTGTTAAGAAAGGGGGCGGGGCAACCCGTGATGTCGGAGAGATCCAACAAGCCTGCTGCATCTAAACAGATGAGGACGGAGGACGGCCCAGCTAACCAAGGTGAAAGTGTAAATAAGAGCAGTGAATCTAATAAAGGGAAAATGGCCACTGGGAGTAGAAGGAGTGATTGCAGTTTGCAAGTGATGGGTGCCAGCAGTATGGATAAGAGGAGTGCTAGTGGATCAAATGAGAGGGGTGCTAGTGGAGTGAATGAGAGGGGTACAAGTGGTGTGAATGAGAGGGGTGCTAGTGGAGTGAATGAGAGGGGTGCAAGTGGTGTGAATGAGAGGGGTGCAAGTGGCGTGAATGAGAGGGGTGCAAGGGGTGTGAATGAGAGGGGTGCAAGTGGTGTGAATGAGAGGGGTGCTAGTGGAGTGAATGAGAGGGGTGCAAGTGGTGTGAATGAGAGGGGTGCAAGGGGTGTGAATGAGTTTTGTTTTAGGTTGACATGGTATGAAGGGCTTACAGGCAACCAAACTTGGGCCTAAATTGGGTTGTGTTTTTGTGTGTGTAAGTTTGTGTATAAGTTGGTTGGGAGGAGTGCTAGGTGGGGTGGGTGTATTTGTGTGCAGTGGAGTGACCTGACATGGGTCAGGTAAGGACTGGGCTTATGTGAACTGTATGGACACTATGGACTCTGACCTATGTATAGGAGGTGTGGGGGGAGGGGACAGTTTTAGTGTAGGGTTTTTCTATGGGTTTTCTATTGTTTTGTAAGTTTCTGTTGTATATATTATACTATATTTATAATTACATTTATATTATATTTATGTTATATTGTAAAGGAAGGAAAAAAATATTAATATGTATATTTTGTTTTGTATGTTATACATTATAGTAGATAAGGCAGTCGGGCCAGATGTTGTGTTAATATGTGTGTGTGCGGTGTCAAAAATATTTTTATGATCTGTTATACTTTTGTTTGTCCAGGATCTGTCATGTTTTGGTTGGTACTTTCGTTACGTGTGTGTGGTTTTGTATGTTATTATGTTTTTTTTTATTTATTTATTTTTTGTCTTCTGGATGGCATGAGTTATAGCTGGGCAGTGCAAAATTTTATTTTAGTTACATAAACAATTATTATTTAAAAAAAAAAGGGAGAAGTTTGTAGTGGTGTGTTGTGTTTTTGTTAGGTTTCTGTGAGTTTTATTTATTTATTTATTTATTTATTTTCAGTTAAAGCCGGTAGTGCTAACTTTTATGTTTACATAAGCCAAGTTGGGCTATTTTTATGTTCTTTTTCGGTATGTTTGGGTGTGCTGATTTGATAAGTTGATAGTTTGGTTAGGAAAGTAGGATTAGTTTAGTATTTCAGTAAAGCTGGGCTGGCTGGTTAGGCAGGGTTTTTGTTCTTGTAATTATGTGATAGCTGGTTACGCTTGTTTCGTTTTGTTTTCTGTATTGTATAAGTTTTTGTATTTTATAATAAAAAGAGTTCCAGCTCCAATAGTGTATACTTGCTGCAGGGTAAACTATGGCAAAGCTCCTAGTTGTATGTTCCACAGGTAATATATGACATCGACGACCATAGGACCTCAGTCTTGAAAAGATTACATCGTTTTTTTTTTTAACCCGTACAGGACCTAGGGCGTATGCATACGCCTTCTGTACCTGGGTCTTAAGGACCCAGGGCGTACAGGTACGCCCGTGGGAATTCCGGTCCCTGCCGCGCGCCGGGCAGGGATAGGACTGTGGTGACTGCTGATATCAATCAGCAGGCACCCCGCGCAAATGCCGAGGGGGGTCATCAGACCACCCCATGTCGGCGATCGGCGCAAATCGCAAGTGAAATCGCACTTGCGATTTGCGCAATTCCGGGAGTTACAAGGTGATCGGGGGTGTATTCTACAAGGTGATCGGGGGTGTATTTCGCCACCCCCACAGGAGAGCTGCTATTGGCTGGACGATCGTCCAGCCAATAGCAGCCGGCAGGGGAGGGGTTAAACGGCATCCTCTGCAGCGCTGACCGTTAGCTGGGTTCAGTCAGCGGTCAGAGCTGCAAGAGGAGCCAGGATCGCCTCAGGAGACCCGCAGATTCCCTAGATCAGGGACAGAATCAACCAGAGGGAAAGGTAGGGAAATCCATGTAAGAAAGTAAAAAAAAAAAGTAAAAAAAATAACCCCCCCCCCCTTGACCCCCTAATAGGGCTCAAGAGTACGCCTCATCTTTTTTTAGCGTGACCCGGGCCCTATAAGGGGCCGCAGCGCTTGTTTTTTTTTTGCTCACATAACGGTGTGTGATTACTAATCACACACCGTTATACATAGTTACACCAAGTACTCACTACACACTCCCCCGCCCCACTCAAGGGTGAGTCCCGTGCCCTTACCTATGAAAACCTGTTGCTGGTCAAGTATAAGGATAAGAGGGATGTCCTTATGCTGACCAATATTCATGATAACGGCAGCTCACCTGTCCCTGTGCGAGGTACCACAACAGCGGTCCTCAAGCCTGATTGTATTCTGGACTACAATCAGTATATGGGGGGAGTTGATCTCTCAGATCAAGTCCTCATGCCATACATGGGTACAGGTTGCCATGTACAACTCTTTTGTACTGTACCGGAACGCTGGCAACACAGGGACATACCTCCAGTTCCAAGAAGAAGTCCTAAAGGTCCTGATCTTTGCTGACCGGGAAAGAGCAGGCTGGACTTCCCAAGAAACTGGAGTTATAGGTGCCAGGATCGTCCCAGGCCAACACTTTCCAGGTGAGGTCCCCCACACGGGAAAGAAGGGACGATTCCAGAAAAAATGCAGAGTGTGTAACAGAAGGGGGATACGGAAGGACACCACCACTCAGTGTGACACTTGCCCCGATCATCCGGGCCTCTGCATTAAAAACTGCTTCAGGGAGTATCACACTTCCATGCAGTACTAAATTTTCCCTTTTCATTTTAATTTTCCATAATTTGACCCCAATGTACCAAGTCCAGAGTACATTCCAAATTTTAACCCCATAAAACCACTAAATTGCCCAAAAAAACTATTTCATAAAAAATAAAAAAATCTGATAAGACCTCTGGGGGTATTTTTTCAAAAAAACGGGTCATGGGTCACTGAGTCCCTATCATCGGGGACTTTTTATGTTGCCTCAAATGCGCAGCGCTCTCTCTCCACCTGAGCGAGGTGTGCATTTGAGGCAACAGTTTAGGGACGGCCACACACGTCACATTCCCAGAATGATGATTCAGAGCATAGGGTTTGGGGTGGGCATATTTTTTTAGTTTTGGCTATGCTCTGGATCATCATTCTGGGAACATAACCTGTTTTAAAATGTTATGTCCCACTGTACCCCTTGTTAGTTATTAGTGTACCCCATATAATGCCCCTTGAGGGGGGGTCCCACTGTTCTGGCTCCATAGGCAGCTGTCTAGAAGCTCCAGGCCCCTGACTGCCCTCCTGTTCCTCCGTGACCAGTGAGCAGAGCTGATCTATGCCCAGATATTAGGTATGTCCTTACTCCAAAGAAATGTAATTACAAATTTTTTTTTTTTTTTTTGCTGTTCTGGCACTAAATGTGACATGCCCCCCCATTTCAGCAAAATGTGACTCCTTCTCTTCTGAGCATTGTAGTGCACCACCAGAGCCCTTGAGATCCACACATGGGGTACTTCCATACTCAGAAGAGATGGGGTTACACATTTCGGGGGACATTTTCTCCTATAACACCTTGTAAAAATGTAAAATTTTAGGAAAAACAGCATTTTAGTTTAAAAAAAAATTTAATTTACACATCCAAAGTCGTCAAACACCTGTGGGGTGTTACGGCTCACTGTACCCCTTGTTACGTTCCTTGAGGGGTTTAGTTTCCAAAATAGTGTGCCATGTGTTTTTTTTTTTTTTGCTGTCCTGGCACCATAGGGGCTTCCTAAATGGGACATGCCCCCCCAAAACCATTTCAGCAAAATTAGATTTGCAAAAGCCAAATATGACTCCTTCTCTTCTGAGCATTGTAGTGCGCCAACAGAGCGCTTGACATCCACATATGTGGTGTTTCCATACTCAGAAGAGATGGGGTTACACATTTTGGTGGGCATTTTCTCCTATTACCCCTTGTAAAAATGTAAAATTTGGGGGGAAACTAGCATTTTATTGAAAAAAAAATTGAAATCATTTACACATCCAAAGTCGTGAAACACCTGTGGGGTGTTAAGGCTCACTTTACCCCTTGTTACGTTCCTTGAGGGGTGTAGTTTCCAAAATAGTATGCCATGTGTTTTTTTTTCCTGTCCTGGCACCATAGGGGCTTCCTAAATGGGACATGCCCCCCCCCCAAAAAAACCATTTCAGCAAAATTAGATTTGCAAAAGCCAAATATGACTCCTCTTCTGAGCATTGTAGTGCGCCCGCAGTGCACTTGACCTCCACATATGTGGTGTTTCCATACTCAGAAGAGATGGGGTTACAAATTTTGAGGGGCATTTTCTCCTATTAACCCTTGTAAAAATTATATATTTGGGGGAAAACTAGAATTTTAGTGGAAAAAAAAAGAAAATCATTTACAGGTCCAACTTTAACGAAAAGTCGTGAAACCCCTGTGGGGTGTTAAGGCTCACTGGACCCCTTGTTATATTCCTTGAGGGGTGTAGTTTCCAAAATAGTATGCCATGTGTTTTTTTTTTTGCTGTCCTGACACCATAGGGGCTTCCTAAATGCAACATGCCCCCGAAAACCATTTCAGAAAAACTCACTCTCCAAAATCCCTCTGTCGCTCCTTCCCTTCTGAGCCCTCTAGTGCACCTGCCGAACACTTGACATACACATATGAGGTATTTCCTTACTCGAGAGAAATTGGGTTACACATTTTAGGAAGATTTCTCTCCTTTTAACCCTTGTAAAAATTCAAAAAATGGGTCTACAAGAACATGCGAGTGAAAAATTAAGATTTTGAATTTTCTCCTTCATTTTGCTGCTATTCCTGTGAAACACCTAAAGGGTTAACAAACCTTTTGAATGTCATTTTGAATACTTTGAGGGGTGCAGTTTTTATAATGTGGTAATTTGTGGGGCATTTCTTATATAAAAGCCCTTCAAATCCACTTCAAAACAGAACTGGTCCCTGAAAAATTTAGATTTTGAAAATTTTGTGAAAAATTGGAAAATTGCTGCTATATTTGAAGCCCTCTGTTGTCTTCCAAAAGTAAAAACATGTCAACTTTATGATGCAATCATAAAGTAGACATGTTGTTTATGTGAATCAATATATAATTTATTTGGAATATTCATTTTCCTTATAAGCAGAGAGCTTCAAAGTTAAAAAAATTCAATATTTTCAATTTTTTCATCAAATTTTGGAATTTTTCACCAAGAAACAATTCAAGTATCTACAAAATTTTACCACAAACATAAAGTAGAATATGTCACGAAAAAACAATCTCGGAATCAGAATGAAAGGTAAAAGCATCCCAGAGTTATTAATGCTTTAAGTGAAAGTGGTCAGATGTTCGAAAAATGGCCGGGTCCTACAGGGAAAATTGGCTGGGTCCTTAAGGGGTTAAATTACATTTCAGATTTTGATTTGATTCACAAGTTTAATGTCCCAGCTGCCTGAAGTGTTTACTTTCAACTCATACTGCTTGACCACAAAATGCAATATAACAAGGAGTCACATGGCAGCACAATGACAGAGCCTAGAGGTGGCAGCAGCCCGACGAGACCATAGGGCCTCACAATGAAACAGATTAAAGATGTTTTGTAAAATTTAAATTGAAGATTAAAATTGTAAAAGTTTAATTTAAGGTGCCAACAGCATGAGGAAACCATATGGTGGCACACTGACACAGCCTGGAGGTGGCAGCAGCATGAGGAGACAATAATGTGGCAGAATGACACAGCCTGGATTTGGTGGCAGCAAGAGGAGACCATAATGTGGTAGAATGACACAGCCTGTGGAGGTGGCAGCAGCCTGACGAGACCATAGGGCCTCACAATTGAAAAGATTAAAGATATTTTGGAAAATTATAATTGAAGATTAAGATAAAGTTTCATTTAATGTGCCAGCAGCATGAACGCTACCCCTGCTAAGGGAACAGGACGTGATGCGAGGAGGTTTAGAGGCTCCTCCCCCCCGCTTCTTGCCCCCTCCATGGACCAAACACATGCTGCTGGTTCGGGACACTGCTCAGCTGCGCTGAAAGCTGGGATGTGAGTGTGCTGGATGGCGGTGGAGCAGAGGGACCTGACCTGACACAGCAGTAGCGAGCGGGGAGCAGTGGACTGTGAGCGTAGCAGCCCCCACACGAACAACAGCACACACAGGTGCCAGCAACGCTGCGATCTGGAGTGGAGGCCCAGAAGAGGCAGTGAGTGGAAGGAACCCGGGTCTGTGTTGTGCTGAGAATGCAGGAAGAGTGAGAGTGTGACCCTGGAGCTACTGGAGGAAGACACAGTGAGGAAGCTGACCCATGGCTGCTCCAGGGACCCAGCTGAGATTCGGGTGAGATTCTCCCATATCTGTGTTGTTATGAGGATGAAACTGCTGCCACAGTGAACAAACTGTACTAAAAGAATAGGTGTGGGGGCAAGTTTTGCTCGCTCAATAATAAATCCCCCTCATGGCGATTATAGCTGTGGAGGTGAGCGCTGCCACGTTCACCTTGTATGTTTAAAGCCGATAAAGTAGGCCCTTCTGCATAAGAAATAAGAATTTATCTATAAGAACTGGATTTGGGTGGAAAACCCTAATTGGGACAGTGTATTTAAATTTTTTTTTCTCCTGAGTATAAATGACACCTGGTGAAACACCTGTAGCACTGCAGGAGCAGGTCTATAGTCTGCAGAACTGAGCTTCTCCTGTGATACAACAAGCTGAAAGTGTCCGTTGGAAATATTTCATTGGTAATCTTTTCTGAAACTCCCGGCGCACCATATGAAATACACGTGACTGTTCTGGGTGGGACAATATATTGACAACTGGAGGATAAGATGGCACCCAAGCTGAATAAAACACATAGCCCAACAAAGGACGCTAAAGCAGCTGGGAAAGTGGATAAATATTTTGTCTCGCCGGGGGGCAGTGCCTAGAAATCGTGGACAAGATAAAACCAATTCAAGAGATCTGGGATTAGATGGCTCTATAATGGAGAAGGAAGGTGATGTTCCCCAACCTGCCCTAGATAAAATATTAGCGGCAGTTGCAAAACGTAATACTTCCATAGATGTTCTGTCCAATCAAGTGGGGGTTATTGGTGTGGAAATCAATTTGATCAGGGAAGATCTAAAGAAAGTCAGGGAGGTGTACAGAGGTGGAGACGAGAGTGTCGGGTGTGGAAGATGAGATCCATAAGTTAAAATCTGAGGATGTCAGGGGAGAACAAGTTATTAAATCAAAAAGTGACAGAATTTGAAGAGCGCTCCAGACGGGGGAACCTTAGAAACTTGGGTTTCCCAGAGGGAGCGGAAAGTAAAGATGTGATAACTTTTATCCAAACATGGTTGATTGCGCAGTGTGGGGAGGAAAACCTCTCTAAACACTTTAGTGTGATACGTGCGCATAGAATTCCGTTCCAACCCCCGCCAGTAGGGGGCAGACCACATACCATAATACTTAAACTCCTGAATGATAATGACCGTGACAACATCTTGAGAATAATGAGGAAAAAAAAGGAGATAGAATACAATGGAAATAGAATTATACTTTTCCCAGATTATGCAACTGAAACACAGAAGAAGAGATATACTTTCAGGGAAGTTAAAAAGAGACTTGCACATAATGGAATCAAGTTTGCTTTAATGTTCCCAGCCAGGCTGAAGGTTTTTTTCAACAATGAGACGTTCTTTTTTTCTAGCGCAGTAGAAGTGGTGGACTGGATGGACACACGGGGATTGAAAAATAGTGGTTAAGGTCTGGGGGGGGGGGGATGGGGAGGGGGGGGGACAATCACGTAAAGCTAGAGATTTGCCCGAGATGGCAGGTCACTGGGAGGGGAGGGGTGATGGGGAAGGATGGGGGTTTGGATGGGGGTTTGGGAACCCTGGGGAAGTTTTTTTTTTTCCAAACTTTCCTTTTTTTCTTTTTTTTTTCTTTCTTTTCTCTTCCTTCTTACTACGGTGTTTATTGTGTTCAACTGGACTGTAAGAGAATGACCACGGATGACTGTTAAGGCAGTGGTATGGAATATACGAGGACTTGGGGATAAAATTAAAAGATCAGTGGTAATGTGAGTTATTATGAAGCACGTACCAGGTATAGTCGGGTTAGTTGAGACACATCTAACGAGAGAAACAGTAATGGTTTTGAAACGTAATGTTTGGGGACATTATTACCATTCTTTTCATACAGCATATTCACGGGGGGTTTCAGTGTTAATCCTTAGAAACTTAAATTGGGAATGAATTAGAAAAAGGGTAGATGATGAGGGGAGGTTTGTTTTTTATATGGGAGATTAGAAAATTTAAGATGTGTATTAGCATTTGTATATATACCCCCGCCTTTCTTATCCGCGGTCCTTCTTAAATGATTTGATTTTTGCGTGAGTTGCGGAGAATGCCCTGTGTTTGCCATGGGGGATATGAACTGCGTCCTAGATGAGAGGCTAGATAGATGGAGGTCAAGCGGGAGTAAAGGAGAGGTGGGCTGCACCCCCCTGGCGAAAGTATGTAATGAACTGGGACTCAGCGATATTTGGAGGATTTACAACCCTCAAAAGAAAGAATATTCATGTTGGAACAAGACCTGTCAGACTATGTCCAGAATAGATATATGTCTGGGAAATGACTCTAGTTTAAATAAGGTGATAAAAATACATTATTGGGTTAGATGTTTGTCGGACCATGCGGCTCTAGAAGTACTGATAAAAACAGAGGAAGAGGTAAGAGATGGGTTCCAGAAAATTAACCCTCACTGGTTAAATTTGATAGAGAATGCCACAATAGAAAAAAGCTTGAGGGAGTTTTTTGCAAACAACTGGGGCACAGCAAGTGACCCAGTTGTTTGGGAGACCTGTAAAGCTTACCTAAGAGGGGAAATAATAAGAGCAATAAAGTGGAAAAAAAAAGTTTAAATCAAAAGAGGAGGGCTTAATAAGTAATCTTAGGGATACAGAGAAGGAATATACACAAAATTCATCAGAAGAGAGTAAGGAAAAATTAAATAAGCTACAAAATGAATTTCATGAATATATGTTGGAAAAGTAAAAATAAATTGATTTTACAAGGCCAGCATAGATTTGTACAGGGAGGGAAGCCTAACAAGTATTTGATGGCAATTGTCTTAAATCAACACACTAAGCAAAGAATTTCTGGGATAAGGAATAAAGAAGGAGATTGGTGTATAGAAAAAAAGGAAATAATAAGGGAATTTAGAGAATATTATGAGTTATTATATAGATCTGAATATAAGGAAAGAAAGGAAACGCTAAATTATTTGGACCAAATGGAACTCCCTAGACTCCCCGAAACAAACCTTAGATGCTCCATTAACTAGAATAGAACTGAATAAAGCGCTAGATCAGATTAGGGGTAATACAACACATGGAAGCGATGGACTACCCTTTGAGGTATATAGAAGGTTTGGCAGAATTTTGATCCCAGCATTACATAGAGTGATTGAGACCAGCATGGTGACCGGGAAATTACCGGACGCAATGCGGGAAGCGTTTATAATATTGATCCGGAAAGAGGGAAAAAATAAAGAGGATATGGGGTCGTATAGACCCATATCGTTAATAAATACGGATATCAAGATTTTCGCCAAAGCATTAGCCATTAGATTACAGAGTAATATCACAGAGTTAATTCTGGAAGATCAGTACGGGTTTATCCCGGGAAGAATGGCCCGACACAATATATATAGAGTCCTTACGAACATAGATATGGGAAAATTACAGGGCGGGGAATCCCACTCCATCCTGTCTTTAGATGCCACTAAGGCTTTCGACAGGGTGGAGTGGGAGTTCTTGTGGGCAGTATTAGAAATATGCGGCTTTGGGAAAACATATATAGACATGATCCGACTGTTATACTCCGAACCTAAAGCAAGAGTGTCGATCAATGGGAAATTATCGGAGCAATTCTTGCTCTCAAGAGGCACCAGACAGGGATGCCCTCTCTCCCTCTTGCTGTTTGCTATGAGCAGGGAACCTTTGGCTGTTAAGATCAGAGAGGAGAAGGAGATTGGAGGGTTTGGTGCGGGTTTGTATAAAATATTGTATTATTCGTTTTTTTCTTTTTGTAATATGTGGTGGTAATAAAAAAAAAAAAAATAATGTGCCAGCAGCATGAGGAGACCATAATGTGTCAGAATGACCCAGCATGGAGGTGGCAACCGCCTGACGAGATCATATGGCCTCACAATTGAAAAGATTAAAGATATTTTGGAAAATGTAATTGAAGATTTAAAATAGATTAAGATAAAGTTTAATTTAATGTGCCAGCAGCATGAGGAGACCACATGGCCACGGTGTGTCTGGGTCCTCTGTCTCATCTTCCTCATCACCCTGTAGCTCCACAGCCTGCTCCTGCTCCTCCTCTCCTGTCAGATTACTATAAAAACCACCCATTTCACAAAACCATGAACCAGCCATCATTTCCAACACATGTTGTAGGATATGAAGCAGTGGAATGACGTTGTTCATCCCGTAATCCTGGCAACTGACTAACAATGTGGCTTCCTCAAAGGGCCTGAGCAAATGGCAGGTGTCACATATGAGCTGCCACTGGTTGACATTGAAATTACACAGGGGAGTACCCCTATCCTCTTGGATCATCAAGAAATCGGTGATGGCTTTTCTCTGTTTGTATAGTCGGTTCAACATATCGAGGATGGAATTCCAATGTGTGGAAACGTTGCAAATTAGAGTATGTTGGGGGATGCCGTTCTGACGCTGCAGCTCAAGGAGGGTGTGCTTTGCGGTGTATGAGTGGCTGAAGTACATGCAAAATTTTCTTTACATTTTTAGGATGTCTTGCAGATGTGGGGGAGGAACACTTCAGGAATTGCTTGACAACCAGACTGAACACGTGTGCCATGCAGGGCACATGTCTCAGGCTTCCTTGACGCAGTGCAGACAAGATGTTCTTCCCGTTGTCGGTCACCATGGTTCCCATTTCCAGTTTTCGTGGAGTAAGCCATGATTCTATTTCTTGATGAATGACTTTTAGCAGTTCCTCCCCTGTGTGACTCCGTTTGCCAAGGCAACCATGTGAACAGCGTGACAACGCCGTGCCCTGCACACATGGCACACAGGGCACTGAGAGTTGTCCGTGCAGTGGAGGCTGAGGACATGGTGGAGGATGAGGAGGCGGAGTTGCACACTGTCACAGCATCAACGGCCTGAGAGCGTGGAGGCGGAAGCGGCGTGACCTGTCCAAGTTGCTGTTGTGGCTGTGCAGGAGCCACATTCACCCAGTTGGCCGTAAAGGACATGTACTGTCCCTGACTGTAGTTACAGCTCCACACTTCGGCGTTCCCGTGCACTTTGGTACACTTTGGTAGAGTGGGGTGGTGGGTTTTAATACCAGTACCCGGTGACGAAGGTGGGTGAAAGAAGGAGAACTTTGCATCAGATGTGTGGCATCAGGCAGGTGGCAGGATCAGAATAGTAGTTGAGAGAGGTAGACAGAAGAAAACTGTCTCTTTTGGCAAAGTGTTGAGTAATACTTTGGTAAGTATTGAGGATATGATTAGCTAAAACATAACTTTTCTTAGGATAAAATATATGGACCAATTTTTTTTTTTAAATCTAACAAAAGGAAAGGTGTGCAAAAAACACCATGTGCCACCTACACCACCAAGTATTGATGCGATGCAAAGACCTCTAGAAGGTGGAACAAGGTATGGTCCATTGTAACAGGTGGGGGTAAAAACTTCCCCTGTAAGGCCCTACTCTCGCACTTTTAATTCCCTATTTGGCAAGTGTTCCCTATTTGGCAAGGGCAGCCCCACACAGGAACCTTTCCCTATTTTCAACTAAAAACCCTGGAAAATGGCAGTGCATTTTTATTGGAAATAGGGAGAGGTTCCTGTGTGGGGCCACCCTTTTTAGGGCGAGTAACACTTGCCAAGAAGGGAATTAATAGTGCAAGAGTAGGGTCTTACAGGGGAAGGTTTTACTCCCACATGTTACAATGCACAATACGTTGGTCCGTTCCACTTTTTAGAGGTCTTTGCACTGCATCAATACTTGGTGGTATAGGTGGCATATGGTGTTTTTTTTTTTACACCTTTCCTTTTGTTAGATAAAAAAAAAAATTGGGTCCATATATTTTATCCTAAGAAAAGTTAAGTTTTAGCTAATGCATATCCTCAATACTTCCTTGTGGTCTAATGCGGAGGAATTTCTGTTACTAGGAAGCAGCACCTAAATTGTTTTGCAATATCCATGGAAGCACAATGAGAGAGCCTGGAGGTGGTAGCATCAGCATGAGGAGACCATATGGCGGCACAATGAGAGAGCTTGGAGGTGGCAGCATCAGTATGAGAAGACCATATGGTGGCACAATGAGGGAGCCTGGGGGTGGCAGCATCAGCACGAGGAGACCATATAGAAGCACTATCAGAGAGCCTGGAGGTGGTAGCATCAGCATGAGGAGACCATATGGTGGCACAATGACAGAGCCTGGAGGTGGAAGCATCAGCATGAGATGACCATATGGCAGCACAATGAGAGAGCCTGGAGGTGGCAGCATCAACATGAGGAGACCATATGGCGCACAATGACAGAGCCTGGAGGTAGCAACATCAGCATGAGGAGACCATATGGCAGCACAATGAGAGAGCCTGGAGGTGGCAGCATCAACAAGAGGAGACCATATGGTGGCAACATGAGGAGACCATATGGTGGCACAATGACAGAGCCTGGGGGTGGCAGCAGCAGCATAGGGGCCATGCCAACTGAGGGTTGAGTCTGAGGAACCCACCGACTGTTGACTGAGGTGTCGGATGTCACTTGGGATAAAGTGGATGAACGAGTGAACCAATCAATCATGGCTGCTGGGTTGCTGGTCGAGACATGACTGCTAGCGGACATCGGGAGTTCAGACCTCTCGCTGCGACACCTGCTGCCAACCGCTCCTATTCTGCTGCAAACTCTGCCTGCACCTGATAAATGTAGGCCTCTGCCACTTCTCTGTGCACGTTCTGGCACTTCTCTGCCTTACATACTTATACACCAGCTGAGTGCGTATATGTTACATTTATGAGAGGAGGATAATGTGCTTCACTACGCTTAAAGGGGTACTCCGGTGGAAAACTTTTTTTTTTTTAAATCAACTGGTGCTAGAAAGTTAAACAGATTTGTAAATATCTTAATCCTTCCAGTACTTATTAGCTGCCGAATACTACAGAGGAAATTATTTTCTTTTTGGAACACAGTGCTCTCTGCTGACATCATTTTAGGAACTGACCAGAGCAGCAGATGTTTGCTATGAGGATTTTCTCCTACTCTGGACAGTTCCTAAAATGGACAGAGGTGTCAGCAGAGAGCACTGTGCTCGTGATTCAGCAGTGATCTCTGTGTTCCAAAAATAAAATAATTTCCTCTGTAGTATTCAGCAGCTAATAAGTACTGGAAGGATTACAATTTTTTAATAGAAGTAATTTACAAATCTGTTTAACTTTCTGGCACCAGAAAAAAAATAGTTTTCCACCGGAGTACCCCTTTAAAACTGTATTAGACTACAGAAACAAGTGTGTAGCTTTGTCTTGCCTTTCACAGTAACTAGGCCCAAATTAGTTTTTCAGGAAAAAAAGAACGTACACAATGTAGGTGTACCTACACTTTACACTTATGAGAGCTGGACAATACGCTCCGCTTTAAACTGTTTAAGGCTACAGAAACAAGGGTGTAGCTTTGGCTGGCTTTTCACAGTAACTAGTCAAAAATATGTTTTTCAGGAAAAAAAAACGTACACCACCTATGTACGCACAGGTTACATTTATAAGAGGACAATAAGCTCCACTACGCAACCAGTATTAGGCACTGTAATCAGGTGACTATGGCTTTTTGTGCTCACCCTAACTGGCCCCTGTTAGCTTTACAGTTGTTGCACAACCGACAACAGCAGTACAGAATCGCTGTGTAGTAGAACACAGTATGGTATTATTAGGCACTAATAGCAGGTGACAATGGCTTTTAGTTCTCTGCTAACTGGCCCCTTTAAGCTTTAGAGTTGCTGTACACCCCACTGCAGCAGTGGCGTCGCTGTGTATTACACCCAAAAAGTGTACTTTCTCTCTCTCTCTGTCAGCGCTTTTATGCAGTGATTTGGGCTTGTGGTGAAAAAGCTGGTAAAGCTGTTCTTCTGTGCAACTCACACACTGCTCTATCTCTCCATGCAGTGAAACGCTCTCTCTGAAATAAAACGCTGAAGTGACTGGCTGCAAGATGGCTGCCGATTATATAGGGCTGTGACCTCACAGGGGTGGCTGGCTGCTGATAGGCTGCATCCTGCATGTCATTCAGGGTCATCCCGCCTACCCTTGTTCCCGCCTTCCCAGGATTCCTTGTCCCATGTCCTTATATGTGGATCCGCCATTTTAGATTCCTTGGAGCCTGGACCACACTAAATGGAGTTTAATGAAGCGATTTGCGCAATCGAATTGCGGCAATATTCGGATTCTTTGCAAAGCAAATTTTCCCTGAAATTCGTAATGAATTCGGATTCGTCAGATTCAATTTACTCATCTCTAATCACCATATCTGATCAGTGCCGTATTCTCCTATATGTTCTGTGGTAATATCCATCATATGTGATCAGTGTTGTATTCTCCTATATGTTCTGTGGTAATATCCATCATATGATCATATCTGATCAGTGTCTGTATTCTCCTATATGTTCTGTAGAAATGTCCATCATGTGACTGTATCTGATTAGTGCTGTATTTTCCTATATGTTCTGTGGTAATATCCATCATATCTGATCAGTGCTGTATTCTCCTGTAAGTTGTGCAGTATTAGAGGCTCCGGCTGGTGCGCCCATCTCTGCTGTTATCTGTCAAGCACCTGCTGCAGAGTAGTGATGAGAGGCATAGGCCATATTTTTTTGAGCATATGCAAAAATATATGCGCATATTCGCAAATATTGAGCCCTCCCTTCTTTAATGGTATAGGGAACTGTGACTAGCCCATTGAAACCAATAGGCCCGTTGTGGTCTATGGGGATCTCACAGCATGTAAAACAGTAAGATAAGCAGGACCATCTCGGCACAGAGGAATGGGAGACCACCACTGGTTCAAGTCCTGAGGTGAGACAGAGTGTTACAGTGTTGTGGTTAAACTTTACTTTACTGGAAAAGCAGCTGAGTTGCCCATAGCAACCAATCAGATTGCTTCTTTAATTTTTCACAAGGCCTCTGCAAAATGAAGGAAGCAATCTGATTGGTTGCTACGGGCAACTCAGAAACTTTTCCTCTGGACAGGTTTTGATAAATCTCCCTCTATGGGGGAGATTCACCAAAACCAGTGTAGAGAAAAAGTTGTGCAGTTGCCCATAGCAACCAATCAGATTGCTTCTTTCAATTTTGAAAAGGCCTCTGAAAAATGAAGGAAGCAATCTGGTTGCTATGGGCAACTCAGAAACTTTTCCAGGAAAGTAAAGTTTAACCACAAACTGTAACACTCTGTTCGGGACTCAAACCAGTGGTGGTCTCCCATTCCCCTGTTTTGCCAAGACGGTCCTGCTTATCTTACTGTTTTATATGCTGCGAGATCCCCATAGACCACAATGGGCATTTGGTTACAATTGGCAAAAAAATCACAGAGTTAATGCACTAGTCACAATTCCCTATACCATTAAAGAAGGGAGGGCTCAATATTCACAACTATGCGCATACATTTTCGCATAAGTGGAAAAAAAAACCTAATATTCGTAATTACGAATATATAATGCTATATTCGCAATATTCGCGAATTCGCGAATATGAGATATTCGCAATTAAAATTCAAATTGCGAATATTCGCGAGCAAAACTACTGCAGAGCAGACTCTACAAACACCAACGATTGTCAGTATCCAGTCTCCGGTGCCAGCAGCTGTCAGTATTAACCCGTTAGTACCCGCAAGTCTGGTCGCAAGACGAATTACAACCCGGTGCCTGCAAAATATCCATTACATCCCCCATCAGTCAAGTTAAAGCCGCTGCTGTGCTACAGTAAGAATCTTAAAGGAGAACGTACCTTATTTCTCTTAAAGCAACATCACACTCAAAATTCAACAGGATGTCAGAACTCAGCTTTCCAGATCATCCAGGCGGCAGCGCCTCTTCATCTCCAGCAGCAAATCCAATGACCTGCCCCAGCAGCCAGGATCTTGCCAGCCCTTACTGCAGTCAGCATCAACAGTCCTGGATTTCCAGCATCTGCACCGGTATTCATGGTGAACCCTGTCCTCCCTACCTACAATGGAGGCTCCTTCACCTTGAGGGATTTTAAAGAGAGGATCCAAAGTTTGCTTGTCTTTTACTCTTTCCCTCCTAACCTACAGGTGCAATTGCTCACAGGACAACTACAGGGACCAGCGTTAGAGGAAGTCCGCACCTGGCCAGCCTTCGAGAAGGCAACTGAAGAGCAGATCTTTGAAGGACTGTACCAGGTATTTGAAGTCACACTCTCCATCAGAGGTACATCTCCAGCTGTATGAAAGGTGACAAAAGCCAGGTGAGACCTTCAGAACATATGCAGTAGCTCTGCAGAATGCCCTAGAGACTGTCCAAAAATTAGATGCTGTAACTCCCGAGCAGGGCAAGAAGGTGTTAATGGACAGATTTATTGACAGGGCCCTTAATAAGTGGGACAATGCCCAGCTGACAATGTTAGCAGTTCAAAACCCCAACAGGTTATTCCCCACTTTCAAGAGACTGGCTATCCAAGTAATTGAGTCCAGGACTGAGTTAGAGGAAGTTTGTACACCCCTTACACCCGTTCAAAAGCCACTAGGGGTGGTAGCCAGATCTATACCACCACCGTCACCTGTCCCCGCCCAAGTGTCATTTACTTTACCAGTCGCTGCAGCCTCAGAATTACAGACTGTTATAATGGATACTGAACAACTGACCAAGGCTGTAAAGGAGCTGGCCACCCAACCTGCTCCCTCTGACTGTAAACCACCCTTGCCTAGAAAACCTGCCCCTGCTCCTACCTCCTGCAATCCTCCACCCAATAGACCCACAGGGACTCAAAGGCCCTTTTGCACTTATTGTAACAAGTCAGGACATTGGAAAATGCACTGCTGGGATTTAAACGGATTTCCCCTGAGGTTGAGAACTGGCCCTCAGGAAAACAGTCATCAGGTCCAATCCCCGAATGACCTAAGTCTGGACTCTCACTTTATGTCGCCTCTTGCCCTATGTAAAAGTTATTGTAGAAGGTGTACCCTTGGAGGCGTTGATAGATACAGGGTCACGAGTATCTACTATACCTAAAAGTGTTTTCTATTAGCATTGGGATGCTAGTTTATTGTGTGAGCCTGATTATGTTAACTTCCGAGTAGTTGCGGGTAATGTGCAACCAGTCCCCAGACATGGATACTGGGAGCAAACTATTCAGTTGGAAAATCATGTACTTACCGGGCAGGGAGTGATTG
Source organism: Hyla sarda (assembly GCF_029499605.1). Classification (NCBI taxonomy): domain Eukaryota; kingdom Metazoa; phylum Chordata; class Amphibia; order Anura; family Hylidae; genus Hyla; species Hyla sarda. The sequence goes on from NC_079189.1 coordinate 581,119,087, forward strand.
TAACTAATGTGACAGATTAGGGGTCAGCTGAGTTCATATTGGAAATGAACATTATGAACATTTTTTTGCTGAAATATTAGATGCTTTGCATGCCTCTCTTCCCCATCTGTCCCCTTCAGGCCAGCGAGCTGTGCAGCACCACTTGAAAGTTCTATAGGCGGAGCAGAAGTTTGCCATTAAGCAAGGTGAAATCTGCAGAGTACGAGTACAAGACATCAGGTCGGTGACCGTACAACCCAACACGGAGACCATCATCTGGTGTCATGCCCATCCCGGAGTCAAGAATAGGGACTATCAAGCCCTGCTGGATCCTATGCAATTGGAAGATCATCCTCTTGTTCGAGCTGCGAGAAGCCTTGCCACTGTCACCAGTGGAGAGTCCCGGTGTGGTTAGTAAATCTGTCGGATTCTGCTGCTGTCTTGCCCAAATACAATCCTTTAGCTAAACTGTACCTCCTAGAGTCGAAGGACATTGTGACAGAACATCTGGTGGCTCAACAGCGTGCAGCTCAAGTTGCGTAGGATCCGGTGTGAGCCCCCCAGAGCCCTGGTGGTCGCAACTCCAGGTTGGAGATGACACTACCCCAAGGGACCAAGTTAATGGAATCATCAATGTCGCCAAGCTTTTAGCAAGCACCCCACAGACTTTGGGCATACTTCAATGATCTGGCATTGACTCCTCACAGGTGATAGCCCACCTATCAAGGAAAGACACCGTCTGGTCTTGTCAGGCATGTATCAGACTGCCAAGAAGATGCTGGCCAACATGAAAGAGGCAGAAATGATTCAAGAAAGTCAGAGCCCCTGGGGGGCGCCACTTGTCCTGGTCAAGAAGAAAGACGGAACCATCCGCTTCTTTGTTGATTACAGGAAACTTAACAATGTCACACATAAAAGATGCTTAACCTTTGCCAACAATCGAGGAATCACTCACAGCCCTTGGGTCTGCTGCTTACTCCACCCTGGACTTAACCAGCAAGTGCCCATGGCGTGGAGGATCAGGAGAAGACCGCCTTCGTGACATCCATGGGACTGTTTGAGTTTAAAAGTATGCCGTTTTGGCTGTGCAATGCCCCCACTATGTTCCAGTGTCTGATGGAAAGGTGCCTGGGCTATCTGAATTTGTGCCCAATTGTACTTGGACGATGTTATTGTGTATTCCTACCAGGGACACCTCAGTCATCTGTCAGATGTCTTCCAAGTCTTAATCAAGCATGGATTAAATATTAAACTGTCCAAGTGTCACCTGCTCAAGCCTCAGGTCCATTACTTGGGTCATGTTATCAGTGCAGAAGGGGTCCAGCCCAATCCTGAAAAGGTGGAAGCTGTCAAGAACTGGCCCTTCTCGCCCTGGTATGGGCTGTGACCGAAAAGTTCAAAGACTATTTGGCTGCCACGCCATTCATTGTCTACACGGACAATAACCCGTTGGCCCACCTGAACACTGCCAAGTTGGGTGCCATTGATCAGCGTTGGGTTTCAAGATTAGCCAATTACACTTTCTATCAAGTACAGAAGCAGCAAGTCAAATGTCAATGCCGATGTACTGTCTCGGATGACCCCCTGCAGAGAACCCCCTGTTGAAGACGTGTGGGGAGACGTGGAGATGCCCCCATTCTATCAATGGTTCGTGAGCCAGAGTGTTGTGACCACCCTCATGGTCAGTGAACCCAGGTCCGAAAAGGTTAAAGAAGACCTATACACCTGATAGACTCTTCAAGACGAAAGATGAGTCATGGGGGATCTGTTGGACTACCTTCTGGTGAAAAAGGTACCAACCCGTTTACGTCGGGCCCAGTGTGACTACAAGCTGAAACATCTGTGGCACAGAGTGACTGTTTGTGCACAAAGGACTGTTGTACCGAAATTCTTTGGATCTGGTCTCTGGTGATCAACTTAATCAGATTCTGGTTCCCTGAAGAGATGCAGCGAAGGTCCTCAACGCATTCCATGATCAGTCGGGACACTTTGGAGTCGACAAGACCAAAGCTACTGTCAGGCAAAGATTCTATTGGAGCGGAATGCGGAGCAACATTGAGAAATGGTGCAGTGAATGTGCAATCTGTAACGTCACCAAGAATGTGCGCAAGGATGCAAGAGCACCCTCCATTCCATTCATGTAAAATTGTCCCCTACCCGGTTCGGGTACACTTATTCTCTTACTGTGGTGGATCACTACTCCAAATGGCATGTTGTTGTACAATTTAAAGACCTCGCAGCTAAGATAGCGGCCCAGATGTTCTACTCCAATTGGGTGCAAACCCTTGGGTGTCCGGAGTCTGTCCTAATGGACTGTGGAATGGCCTTTGAGGCCTAACTCTTCCAAGAGCTGTGTCAATTCCATGTCTGCAAGAAACTCCAGACTGCTGCTTACCACCACCCAGGGTAATGGGCCCTGTGAACGCATCAATCAAGTCTTTATCCCCATGTTGCGAGTAGCCTCTGTGTCAAGACAAGAAGAGAAGCCTCGACTGTTGCCCGAACTATTGGACAGCTATAATAACACAGTCCATTGTTCTATGGGGTACACCACTTTCTACTTGATGATGGGGAGTCATAGGCAGCTGCCTAAAGATCGGACATTTGGGCTCCAAGCCCCGTTCAACAACTCTCTGCAAGCCTCTCTGGAATGGGTCTTTGACCACCAGAGAAGAATCCAAGAAGCCAAAGAAATTGTCAGCCACAAGATAGGCGAAGCCCAACTGAGACAGCAGGAAGACTACAATTCTCATGCCTCCGCCAAGCCCCTTCAATTGGGTCTGGCTCCGAAAGTTTCCAAGAACTAACAAATTGTGCTCCATCTGGGAGACAGAACCCTATACGGTGACGGCCATACCTTCCCCGAATCCGACCTATACGAAGTACAGAAACCTGAGTATTAACCACAAGTTGTTAATCGGAATCGTATCACGCTTTGTCGCAAAGAAGATCTACCAGTGCTCCCAGCATCGCCTCCTCCAGATGTTAGACCTGTGAGAGAGTACGTCCCTGGCGAGGATATCCATCCATCTATTGATTTCCCCATGTTTTCTCCAAGTCAGCCTGCCATCTTCTGTGTATCTCCAACTCCGGGACTAGTTCAACCCACATTAGTCACTACACAAGTCCGATCCTGTCTTTGGCATTGGCTCTAGTCTATACACCTGTCTCCAGAGTGCCCACCATGTCTCCAACATCCCCAGCTCAAATGGCAGCAACTCTGAGCCCAGCAAGTTCTGACCCAATTCCAGCCCCAGACTTCGCTGAAGAAGAACCAGTTACAGCTCCAGAAATCTCAATAGCTCCCAAATCTTCAGCGGTGGGGCTATGCAGATCCCAACGGACTATGCAACATCCACCAGCTAGGTAAAGAGAATAAGTTGTAGTACCGTGTATAAAGTTGGAGGTATAATATATAGTCCAATTTAGTCAGATTACATAGAATCAATTTGGTTATGTACATAGAGTTTTGGATGTAGACTATTCATAAGTAATGTCTAATTAGAACTGCAGCTAAAATGTATAATTCCAGTCCATAATGTCAAATATTCACCCGTCTAATGTTTTTTCCTGTCCTCGTGTACAGGGTACTCTACTGGCCAGAGGGTTCCCCTGAGATATAAGTAAAGCATGTATAGTGACAGAGATGCTATGTACAAAGGCAATGGTGTAATGTTGTCAAAGTATATATGGTGTTCTGGGGATTAGTACCTTTTGCCGATGGGCCCCAGCAGCTAAGGGTCAAGTATATTAAACGTGGTAAGGCTGCAGTTACACGGTTCATCAACCCCATATGTTAATACCCCAAAACAAAGGAGCATGTATGGACATTTAAACTCAATGCTACATGGACTCGTCTCCAGTTCTTTGTCATTATCTATTCAGATCTGTGAAGGACATTCAGAAACAATGCCCCAGGAACTGTTGTCACCTGGCCCCAGTGGCCACTTATGGTCGTCCACACTCCAAGACTGGGTGCCGAGGATGGCTGTGTTTAAGAGGGTGTGTTTGTGGTGGCCCGGTAAGGTAGTTGTTACCTCGTGCCCTTGCGGCCCTGTCAGGCAGCCTCCCTTCAGTGTCCCCTGGGCCCCCCTTGCATCTGTCCCCCATGTAAATATGTTTATTATTTATTATACTGTGTAATGTGTGAAGAAAGTGTTGTCACTTTGACTGTTTACCATGTGAGTTGTCATTCGATTGTTACCCAGGAGGTATCAGTGACCAGGTGACTTAAGGGTGACCAATGGGATCCTTTGGGAGGTATTGAGGATAAACCACACCCTGGCATCACAAATACAAATACTATCTGCCCCTAGGGTAATTCCATCTGCCCTTTGCATCACACCCCATACCACACATCCTGTGCCTGTATCTGATTAGTGCTGTATTCTCCTATATGTTCTGTGGTAATATCCATCATATGACCATATCTGATCAGTGCTGTATTCTCCTATATGTTCTGAGGTAATAGTTATCATGTGACTATATGTGATCAGTGCTGTATTTTCCTATATGTTCTGTGGTAATATTCATCATATGACCATATCTGATTAGTGCTGTATTCTCCTATATATTGTGTAGTAATATCCATCATATGACCATATCTGATCAGTGCTGTATTTTCCTATATGTTCTGTGGTAATATTTATCATATGACTATATGTGATCACTGCAGTATTGTCAGGGCCGGCTATGCCTATAGGCAAAGTAGGCAGCTGCCTAGAGCGCCCTCTTGAGGAGGGCGATGCTCTGCCTGCCGCAACTTAGCCAGCTACATCTGAACCACCAAAACCAGTACTACTCCCCCGTCGCCCCCAGCATTTGTTACCGTGTGTCATCCCCAATTGTAAGGTGATTACATGAAGAGGGGGTTTGTTACAGTGTGTCAATCACCCCAGTAGTAAGGAGATTACATGAGGAGCAGGTTTGTTACAGTGTGTCATTCACCCCAGTAGTAAGGACATTACATTAGAAGGGGGTTTGTTTCAGTGTGTCACACCAGTAGTAAGGAGATTACATGAGGAAGGAGTTGTTATAGTGTTTGACCCCAGTAGTAAGGGATTACATGAGGAGGAGGTTTGTTCCAGTGTATCACCCCAGTAGTAGGGAGATTACATAAGGAGGATGTTTGTTACAGTGTGTCACCCCAGTAGTAAGGTGGGGCATGTAAAAGGGTGGAGACAATGGGCGGGGTTAAGGGGGGCAGCAAAATTAGCTTTTGCCTAGGGTGGCAAAAATCCTTGCACCAGCTCTATGTATCGTCCTATATGTTCTTTAGTGATAGCCATCTTGTGTATCTGATCAGTGCTGTATTCTTCTATATGTTCTTTGGTAATAGCCATCATATGACCATATCTGATCAGTGCTGTATTCTTCTATATGTTTTGTAGTAATATCCATCATATGACCATATCTGATCAGTGCTGTATTCTTCTATATGTTCTGTAGTAATATCCATCATATGACTATATCTCATCAGTGCTGTATTCTCCCATATGTTCTGTGATAATGTCCATCATACGACCATATCTGATCAGTGCTGAATTCTCCTATATTCTGTGGACCCCCCCCCTTATCCATTATGTCTATATTCCCAGATGAATATTAGATCAGGTCATGATAAAGGCCAATGCTTGGTCAATTCCTAGTGGATCAAGCTCTAACTACTAGTGAAAACATCGACTACACGGGAGAAAGAACCAGGCATGAGCTCTCTTCCTCCTCTTCATATGTAAAGTATCATCCTGTAAACATTACTGTGAACACAATTCAGGATTACAGCAGATTCCGCCTCTAAATTCTCATTATTCCGCCCGCTCTACAGCTCACATTCCAATTTCTCTTACATCCCATTGAGTTGCATTTTGCTCGCCGAAAATCCAGATAGTGTCGCTGAGAGACTCACTGTATATGACCGCCAGCCTGAAACATTCTGACAAATCAACATTACATCCAATGAGAGACGCATTGCTGAGAGCCAAACACATGAATATAAATGGGATTGAAATGAAAAGAATTACGTAGCACTACTAGAAGGAAAACACTATCATTTCACTGGTGGCTTTAGGTATAAATCTTATTGTTTTCTGAACCTGCAGTTTATCTGCATCATAGGACTCATTCTGGGCTGGAGCAGAGAGGATCACAAATATGGGAAATTGAATTATGGAGAAAACTAAGAAAAATACATATGAGAAATTAGGTTTATTTAAAGGGAAAGTAGTAATGTTTAGATAATTGCTTGTGCCATATTGTGGAGAGCACCTGGTGCTTCTTGGTCAATCTTCAGGCACAGGTTTAAAGGGGTACTCTGCCCCTAGAATCTAAAGGATAGGGGAAAAGATTGGGCCCTGTAGCACAGCACACCCTAGCCACACCTCTTTGACAATCAATGCACCACTAAAAATGTTATTTTTGTTTAGCGAAATAAAGGAACAGACGATATCGATGAAGATATGCAAAGTATCCATACACCAACATCTTTTATGGCTATGCTAGCAATTTCATATGCATAAGGCTTCTTTCCCACTGCCGTTAGGACACGGTAGTGTGAGGGCTGTCGGGGGAGCCTGGGGGAATAGCGGGAGAAAAATTACTGCTTGCGCCGTCATTTTTCTTCTGCTAGTCCCATTACAGACCCCATTATAGTAAATGTGATCCATCGGGACCCGTTATTGCCCGTTGTGCCCCGTCCCAAAAACGGCCGTTAAAGGCTGGAAAAAAAGAAGAAGAGCCTAACGGCCATTTAGGGGCGGGGCACAACGTCAGTGTGAAACTAACGTACGACCGATTCACTTTAAACAAGTTTAATTTTCGCAAGTGTGAACCCCGCCTATCTATAGTGCCCAAATGGTAATGCCATTTCTTTGTGGGACTCACAAGCAATATCTTCTCTCATTAGAGTCATCCTCTTTTAATTTTCCATCTAGCTCGGACCGCTGTGGCGATTTCTTCCAGACGTATATCGTTTCTGCAGAATTGGTAGGAAAACATTTTAGGCGCATCAATTACCCAGCACCGCATAATGTAGTGTGGTGTCCCGGTACAGAACATGGTTCTGCACTTTCCTAAAGTCCCTCAGGTAGAGTCCCTCAGGTCCATAGGGCTCTCCTGCAGGATCCCCCTAAGTCATTATTATGATTATTATTGTATATTACTCATACTAATGTACATTTATTATAAGTATTGTACAGTGAATATGAACTATGTATAAAGTTTATTAGGATGTTTAAACCGTATAGGACCTTCCTAAGGTCATGTGACATGGTCATGTGATATGTGATCACCTGAGCACCAGTCCTGTACAAATCTATAAGGCTGGGTTCATACTGCAGAATTTCTGAGCAGAATTTCTGCCGGAGATCGAGCCGGCGGTGCTAGGACCGAGCAGACTGCATTGCTGCCCCCATAGACTGGAATGCATTTCTGGGTGGATCTTTTTGGAGATCTGCTCAGAAATGCATTGCTATCTATGGGGACGGCAATGTAGTCTGCGCGAGATGTCTGATCGAGGGGTCTGATCGCTGGGACCCCCTGTGATCTTTGGGCCTGCACCCTGGTGTTTTAAACATTTATGTTTAATGTTTAATGTGGCAACTTCGGGCTTCCTTGTTTGTGACGCCACCCTCCCCCCCATTGATGTCTATGGGAGGAGGCGTGACAGCTGTGAAGCAGAAGTACACAGCCGTTGCGCCTCCTCCCATAGATATGAAAGGAGGGGTGTGGCATGACATCATGAACATGGAATCCCAAAGCCGCCACTCTGAACATAAATGTTTAGAATGTCGGGGTGCCAGCCCAGATATTGCAGAGGGTCCCATTGGCCGGAACCTCCATAATCAGACATCCTATTACCTATCCTTTGGATAGGGGATAAGATGTCTAGGGGCAGAGTACCCCTTTAAGGCTTTTTTTCTGGATTAGAAAAACATGGCCGTTTTCTACCATAAGCATAGACAGGTTGCGTGTGATATTACAGCTTAACCCCTTAAGGACTCAGGGTTTTTCCGTTTTTGCACTTTCGTTTTTTCCTCCTTACCTTTTAAAAATCATAACCCTTTCAATTTTCCACCTAAAAATCCATATTATGGCTTATTTTTTGCGTCGCCAATTCTACTTTGCAGTGACATTAGTCATTTTACCCAAAAATGCACGGCGAAACGGAAAAAAAAATCATTGTGCGACAAAATCGAAAAAAAAACGACATTTTGTAACTTTTGGGGGCTTTCATTTCTACGCAGTGCATATTTCGGTACAAATTACACCTTATCATTATTCTGTAGGTCCATACGGTTAAAATGATACCCTACTTATATAGGTTTGATTTTGTCGCACTTCTGGAAAAAATCATAACTACATGCAGGAAAATTTATACGTTTAAAAATGTCATCTTCTGACCCCTATAACTTTTTTATTTTTCCACGTATTGGGTGGTATGAGGACTCATTTTTTGCGCCGTGATCTGAAGTTTTTATCGGTATGATTTTTGTTTTGATCTGACTTTTTGATCACTTTTTATTCATTTTTGAATGGTATAAAAAGTGACCAAAATACGTTTTTTTGGACTTTGGAATTTTTTTGCGCGTACGCCATTGACCGTACGGCTTAATTAATGATATATTTTTATAGTTCGGACATTTACGCACGCGGCGATACCACATATGTTTATTTTTTTTTTTTTTTACACTGTTTTATTTTTTTTATGGGAAAAGGGGGGTGATTCAAACTTTTATTAGGGAAGGGGTTAAATGACCTTTATTAACACTTTTTTTTTACATTTTTTTTGCAGTGTTATAGGTCCCATAGGGACCTATAACACTGCACACACTGATCTCCTATGCTGATCACTGGCGTGCATTAACACGCCTGTGATCAGCATTATCGGCGCTTGACTGCTCCTGCCTGGATCTCAGGCACGGAGCAGTCATTCGTCGATCGGACACCGGGGAGGCAGGTAAGAGCCCTCCCGGTGTCCGATCAGCTGTTCGGGACACCGCGATTTCACCGCGGCGGTCCCGAACAGCCCGACTGAGCAGCCGGGTCACTTTCACTTTCACTTTAGAAGCGGCGGTCAGCTTTGACCGCCGCTTCTAAAGGGTTAATACCGCACATCGCCGCGATCGGCGATGTGTGGTATTAGCCGCGGGTCCCGGCCGTTGATTAGCGCCGGGACCGACGCGATATGATGCGGGATCGCGGCGCGGCGCGAATATACGTCCTGCGTCGTTAAGGGGTTAATCCTATAAACTTCAATGAAGTCAAAACTGCAATGCCAGAAACAACTCATGGACAGTTGGTGGCAGCCATATTATCTAATCCAAAGGTTGATTTTTAAAAAATTTTTTCTCACATCCTCTTTTACAGCTGGACAAAGAAGATACAGTGATCCCCCGACCTGCGATGGTCCCGACATACGATAATTTCAACATATGATGGCCTCTCAGAGGCCATCGCATGTTGAAGGCAGCATCAACATACTATGCTTTTCTATGTTGGGGCCATCGCATAAACGGCTATCCGGCTGCTGGATAGCCGTTTAAGGTGCCCAGTGTGGTCCGGTGATGGTCACTCACCTGTCCCCGACGTTCCAGACCGTCCTCTTGGCTCTGCTGCATCACCGTCGCTCTCCTTCGTCGCCATCACGTTGCCGAGCACGCCGTCCCGTCATCCAATAGGAGCGGCGTGCGCAGTGACGTGATGACGGCGATGAAGAGCGATGATCCCAGGAAGCAGAGACGGTCCGGAGCGGTGGGGACACCCCGGGGATGCGGCGACAGTGATGGAGAGCGACATCAAGGGCAGCGGTGACGGTCCGGAGCGGCGGGGACAGGTGAGTATAATTTCCTATACTTTACATTGCAAGGATCCCTCAACATACGATGGTTTCAACTAATGATGGTTCATTTGGAAATAATTACCATTGTATGTTGAGGGGCTACTGTACCATTCATCTTCCAAAAAAATTCACCATTTAAAAATCGAAAATTTCAGAGTTTTCACTGAAAATATTTTTAGTGAAATGTGGTTTTTCTACTTTTTAAGATGTTCTCATCAAGTGTCAATGATTAAAAGGGTACAGTGGTGCAGAATAACTAATCCCCTAGCCGGGCTCTGGCTCTCTGCATAAACCGTGCTGTGTCAATCCCTGCATGACATGGTGGTCGCCCCCCCCCTTATTCATCTCTATGGGAGAGCTGGGGATACAGCTATGGTGTATCTCCAGCTCTCCCATAGAGATACATGGAGGGTCCGTGTTGCCCACTGCTTCATGTGGTCGCTCCATGCACAAGGAGAACTGGACGACATGCAGGGGGTCCCTGCCTTTGGCTATCTGGGCATGCTGTAGTTGTAGTTTTGCAATAGCTGGAGGCACACTGTTTTAAAACAATGGTGTAGGTGAACGATTTTTGTCCAGCTTTATTCTGTGTGGTACTAACCTGTATGTGAGCCAAATTTATTAAATGGTCACAGGGCATTTGTTACATTTTGCGCATGTACACATTTCCTGAAACTGTGCAGTGGTCCCTCAACATACGATGGTAATTCGTTCCAAATGAACCATCGTTAGTTGAAACCATCGTATGTTGAGGGATCCGTGCAATGAAAAGTATAGAAAGTTATACTCACCTGTCCCCACCGCTCTGGACCGTCACCGCTACCCTGGATGTCGCCCTCCATCACTGTCGCCGCATCCCCGGGGTGTCCCCGCCGCTCCGGACCATCTCTGCTGCCTGGGATCATCGCTCGTCATCACGGCGAGAAGGATAGCGACGGCGATGGAGGGGCATCCTGAAGAGCACCGGGGACAGGTGAGTGATCATCACCGCAGCACATGGGGCACCTTAAATGGCTATCCGGTGTCAGCTGAAGCAGTCTGCACTGCCTGATAGCCATTTATGCGATGGCTCCGACATACTAAAGCATCGTATGTCGAAATGATCATATGTCTGGGCATTCATAGGTCGGGGGGTCACTGTATATCCTTTTCTATGGAAAACGCTGATCGGAATAATGTGAAAATTAGCACATGTCCTTGAGCACTCTTTCTACCATAAATGATGGCCTGGATTCGCCTGGAATCACGTTTGGCAGCCTTATTGGATTGCGCAATATTTTGAAAACATAGTTTTTTTTCTAAAATTACGGTGAACAATGTGATAATTAGCAGACATATTCGCGATCACTTTTTGTACCACACGTGATCACAAGATTAGGCGGCCATATTGAATTGTGTAATATTCTACTTACATAGTTTTCTCTAAAATGACTGGTCAGAACAGAGTGAAAATTAGCTCACATGTTCATGATCAATTTCTGTACCGCATGGTATCGCAAGATTTGGCAGCCATATTAGCTTGCGCAATATTCTGCAAACATAGTTTTCTTTATAATTGCTGGTCAGAACAATGTGAAAATTAACAGACTTCTCTACGATCAACTTCTACACCATAGTGGGTTAAGCAATCATGTGCCATAACCCAGCTTTGCTGCTTGGATACAGCCTTTCCCTCAATTTAACTATAATCCCCCCCCCCCCCCCCATTCTTTTGGAAATTAAAGACATTGACAGAAAAAAAAAACACAAACCAGTATATTCAGTATATCGCCATGTGTAAATACTGCCTTTAACCCCTTAAAGACGCAGCCCTTTTTCACCTTAAGGACTGAGCCCTTTTTCGCAATTATGACCACCGTCCCTTTACGAATTAATAACGCGAAAACGCTATTCTGATTCTGAGATAGTTTTTTCGTGAGATATTCTACTTTATTTTGGTGGTAAATTTTCGGCGTTAATTGCATCCTTTTTTGGTGAAAAATCCCAAAAATTCATGAAAATTTCGAAAATTTTGCATTTTTCTAACTTTGAAGCTCTCTACTTGTAAGGTAAATGGATATTCCAAATACATTTAATTTTTCTTCACAAATACAATATGTCCACTTTATGTTGGCATCATAAAATGGACATATTTTTGCTTTTTGAAAAAATTAGAGGGCTTCAAAGTAGAGAAGCAATTTTCAAAAATGTCATGAAAATTGCTAAATCTGAAGGGACAGATGTTACAGAACTACAACTCCCAGCATGCCTGGGCAGTCAAGGCATGCTGAGAGTTGTAGTTTGGCAACATCTGGATGGCTACTGTTTGGGCACCACTGTAATAGTGGTCTCCAAACTGTGACCCTCCAGATGTTGCAAAACTATAACTCCCAGCATGCCCAGACAGCCTTTGGCTCTCTGGGCATGCTGGGAGTTGCAGTTTGCCCCCCCCCCTAGTGGTTGTCACAGTAAAGATCGATTTACTTTCACTTTCAATTCCCCCCCCCCCACTGTCGATTCCCTACCTGATCAGGATCCTGCAGGCTCCAGCGAAGATCCCAGGTCCCCAGGCATCTTCTCCTGAAGGTACGGCCTCCATCTTCTTTCCAGAGCCCCTCGACATCCAGGGGCGGGCAGAACGGGGGGTTGCCATGGCAACCCCCTGTCCTGCGCTGCCATTGGTCAGAACTGCGTTCTGAGTAATGGCAGGGGATAGGAGTAGATCGCAGCTTTGCGATCTCACTCCAATCCTTTAGGCTGACCGGGGCTGTTGCTGACAACTCCGATCAGCCCTATTTTCCGGGTGATCGGGTCACCAGAGACCCGATCAGCCCGGTATTGGAGAAAATCGCATTTCTGAATTGACATGCGATTTTCTCCGATCGCCGACATGGGGGTGTCTCAGGACCCCCCTGGGCGATGTGCCAGGGTGCCTGCTGAATGATTTCAGCAGGCATCCGGCTCCGGTCCCCAACCGGCTAGCGGTGGGGACCGGATTTCCCACGGGCGTATGGATACGCCCTCGGTCCTTAAGGACTCGGAATGCAGGGAGTATCCATACGCCCTGTGTCCTGAAGAGGTTAAAAAGTAATTTTTTTTAGAGTTAACACATAGGCAATTAGAAGAGTGCGGGTTTTATCATCTCATCATTTAGGTTATGTCCTGGAGACCGGCTGCCCGTTTATCATGGCCTGACTTTTTAGATGTTGTAGTGTGTCAAAGATCAGGTACAGCTCAACAGATTAGACATTATAGAATCTATCAATACATTTCATATGTATCAATATTTATAGATACCTATATGTTTACCCACCTATGTCTTACATTTTATAACAAGGAATCTTTTATGTTATAAACCATAAAGCACTTTGTGTAGATTTTCACAGCTCTTACTCCTCACCCTGTCAAGACAAGTTACATAATTCATGTCTTTTAGTCCTGTACTAATAATCCTTATCTCCTTTCACGTAGGGAGATGAGGCCCATGTTGTTTTATACTGTGAGAAGAATGAATTAATTTTGCTGACTAAAAGATACATTTGTATTTCTAAATAATACATGTATATAGATATAAACACTGCTTTATTTGCAATAATATTCCTCCATGTGTCAGTGACTTATACCACATGCACTGCTCATTCTGAGGCTAAGAATTTATGAACAGAATTCAAGAAATGCAGTAAAGACTGACACAGTTAGGAACTTAAAGGGGAACTCTGGTGCTTACAGCTATCACGCCCCCTCCCGTATGCTTGCATTGAGGGGCGGAGCGTGACGTCACACGGGGGCATGACGTCACACACTGCCGGCCCTGCGGTCAACCGTAATCAGACCCGGAGCGAACACGCTCCGGGGACTGATTACAAACGGGGTGCCGCGTGCATGATCACGGCCGTCCCCAGCTGCGGGACTCCCGCGATTAGGCATCTTATCCCCTATCCTTTGGATAGGGGATAAGATGTGTAAGCACCGGAGTACCCCTTTAAATGAAAGCCCCAGATTCACTGTGTAACATTCACATTTCAGTAGATTTGAACACAGATTATAGTGGTTCCGCTGGACCTGTGTGGTAGATGACTCGGACCGCACCAGAGAGCGGAGTCTAAGATACTGCTGGTTTTCACCAGAGCCTGCCGCAAAGTGGGATGGATATGCTGTGGCATGCAGCACCCAGGTTGCTACCCCTGGTACGGCTTGACCACACAGGTGGCTGAGGAGATTCGAGGCACAGGTGGGATAAGGCAACTTGTGGTCTGGATAGAAGGAGGTCAGGGTAGGAGGCACAGTAGCGTAGTCAGGAATGCAGCAAATGGTCAGTAGGCAGGCAGCAAAGAAGCATGGTCAGGTAACAGAGCAAGGGTATCATACACGGCAAGGCAATACTCAGGAATGCTTTCTCTAATGCTCTAGGGCAACAAAGATCCAGCAGGGAAGTGTGGGAGGTGGAGGAATTTATCAATGTGCCACAGGTGTTACTTCACTAATGGGCACACTGGCCCTTTAAATCTTAAAGCTCCGGAACGCACGTGCTCTTGGGGATGGGGACGCACGTGCCGGAGAAGAGAGGCAGAGGCGGGGGCAGGAGAAGCACCAGGTGAGTGACGGGCTCGGATTCACATGCGGGCACGTCCTGGGATGCGAATCCCAGCCCCGGCGGCAGGAGCAGGTAATGGGACCATGCGCTTACTGCCAGCGTTTGCGGCCGGAGCGCATAACGTAACACACTGTAACATTGTATCCTATATAACATTGTGAGTCTGCAGCATTGTTTATCCTAAGCTCCCTGTTTTATGAACAGAATACAAACCAGAAATACAGAGAGAAATGTATTTTTCTGTACCAATGAGTTAAATGGCATCTACCAGCACTGCCCAAATGTTCATTAGTGTTGCTCGCGAATATTCGCAATTTGAATTAGCGAATATAGCGCTATATATTCGTAATTACGAATATTCGTTTTTTTTACACATCACAGTGATCATCCCTCTCTGCTTCCAGCTTATGTGGTGTAAGAAGGCTCTAATACTACTGTGTGAGACCGGTGTGCGAATTTTCGCTTATACTAATTTTTGTGTATGCAAATTTTAGCATATATTAATTTTCGCACACGCGAATATTTGTATATGCGAAACTAAAACGAGAATATTATGAATATGCGAATATTCGCGAATATGACGAATATTCGTCCATATATTCGCGAATATTCGCGAATTCGAATATGGCCTATGCCGCTCAACACTAATGTTCATACATGGAACACAAAAAGTACAGTGAGGACTGACATACATCCTCCTCATGTAATGTCTGCATTAGGGGCCCCTGTTTAACTCGTGTCATTCTAGGTTTTTGGAAAGTTGGGTGACTGTACTGCAATCGCTACCCAATATGAGTCAAACAGAATATTCTGCATACATGGTTTTCTCTAACAATTAGCACACATGTTCGTGATCACTTTCTGTGCCACATTCAATAACATGGTTTGGCCGCCATATTGCATTACACAATATTTTGCAAGCATACTTTTGTCTTAAATTACTGGTCAGAACAATGTGAAAATTAGCAGACATGTCCACCATCACCTTCTTCCCCATAGGGGGTCACAGCATTCATGTACTATAACCTGGCTCTGCAGCTTGGACACCTGTACTGCTGCTTGTGGCTATATTTATTGTTGTTATTATTATTGTTGTTGTTGTTGTTGTTGTTGTTATTAACAGCAACAACAATAATAATAAACAACAATAATCAATGATAATCATAATAAAAATAATAACCAATGATAATCATAATAATAATTATTATGATTATTATTAACCTCTTGGGGACGCAGGGCGCATGCATACGCCCTGCATCCCCGATCCTTAAAGACTCAGGGCGTACCTGTACACCCTGAGCCTGGTCCCGGTGTTTAAAACGGGGTCACGCCGTGACCCCGCATAACACCGGGTCGGTCCCGGCTGCTTTTCATAGCCGGGACCCTGGGCTAACAGCGTGCGGCACCGATTGTTGTACCGCGCGCTATTAACCCTTCAGACACGGCGATCAAAGTTGACTGCCGCGTCTGAAAGTGAAAGTAAACGCTTCCCGGCAGCTCAGTCGGGCTGATCGGGACATCGTGTTAAAATTGCGATGTTCCGATCATCTGGGACGCAGGCGGAGGTCTCCTTACTTGTCTCCGCGGCGTCCGATCGGGGTTTGATTGCTCCAAGCCTGAGCTACAGGCTTGAGCAATCGAGCCCCTATCTCACTGATCCGTGCAAAGCTATGGCTTTGCAGGGATCAGCATAAGAGATCAGTGTGTGCTGTGCAGTGTTATAGGTCCCTATGGGAGCTATAGCACTGCAAAAAAAAAAAGTGAAAAAAAAGTTGACAAAGGTCATTTAACCCCTTCCCTAATAAAAGTTTCAATCACCCCCCTTTTCCCATAAAAAAAAAAAGTGTAAATAAAAATAAACATATATGGTATCGCCGTGTGCAGAAATGTCCGAATTATAAAAATATATGGTAAATTAAATCGCACGGTCAATGACGTACGCGCAAAAAAATTCCAAAGTCCAAAATAGCGTATTTTTGGTCACTTTTTATATCCTGAAAAAATGAATAAAAAGCGATCAAAAAGTCCGATCAATGCAAATACAAAAAAATGCAAACAAACAGGATGTCCAGCGCAGGTATCGGAAAAACTCTTTATTGGATAAAAGCTTCAATATTTGGAGGACATGACAACATGACGTGTTTCGGTCTTAGGCACGGTCATAGACTAAGGTCCGTGCCTAGGACCGAAATGCGTCACATTGTCATGTCCTCCATATATTGAAGCTTTTATCCAATAAAGAGTTTTTCCGATACCTGCGCTGGACATCCTGTTCATTTGCATTCACGTGTCAGTTGGCGTTGCTCACGCCAGTCCAAGCGGTACGGGCTTAGGGAGTGAGCTGGACTTTCTTCTAAGTGGTTTCTAAATACAAAAAATGGTACTGCTAAAAATTTCAGAACACGGCGCAAAAAATGAGCCCTCATACCGACCCATATGCAGAAAAATAAAGTTATAGGGGTTAGAGATGAGAATTTTTAACATAAAAATTTTCCTGCATGTAGTTATGATTTTTTTCCGAAGTACGACAATATCCAACCTATATAAGTAGGGTATCATTTTAACCGTATGGACTTACATAATAATGATAAGGTGTTATTTTTACGAAAAAATGCACTGCGTAGAAACGGAAGCCCCCAAAAGTTACAAAATGAAATTTTTTCTTCAATTTTGTCGCACAATGAATTTTTTTTCCGTTTTGCCTTGGATTTTTGGGTAAAATGACTAATGTCACTGCAAAGTAGAATTGGTGGCGCAAAAAATAAGCCATCGTATGAAATTTTATGTGCAAAATTGAAAGCGTTATGATTTTTAGAAGGTGATGAGGAAAAAATGAAAATGCAAAAAAGGGGACCTTTCATCAAAAAAACTTTTGATATATTCTAGATTAATGTATGCAGAATAACTTTCCAATAGTATGTTATTGAAAATAGGCTTCTTTCTATTTAATTTTCCACTTTGAAAAATGACCACTAGAGGTCTCCCTACCAGTCCTTTTTTTTTTTTTTTTATAGATTTCAGACTCATGCTGGAGTCCTAAATCTCAGACACAGACAAACTCCCTGACAGGGAACAGTGCTGAGGTTGTCTGTGTCCCGGCTGCAGTCTGAGATTTAGGACTCCACCATGAGTCTGAAATCTATAAAAAAAAGGACTGGTAGGGAGACCTCTAGTGGTGAGTTTTCAAAGTGGAAAATTAAATAGGAAGAAGCATATTTTTTAATAACATGCTATTGGAAAGTTATTCTGCATACATTAATATATACTGTATCAAAAGTTTTTTTTTTGATGAAAGGTACCCTTTAAGGTGAAAATAGGCTGAGTCCCTATGGGGTTAATAATAATTATAATCAACCACAAAAACTATTATAATAATCAATGATTATCATAATAATCATAACAATAAAAATAATAATAATCAATGATGATAATAATAACAATAATAATAACAACAACAATAAAAAATAATAATCCCCATTTCTGACCGCACAGTGACATATTTTATACAATACCCTATATCTGTCTCTCCTTGTGCATTCATCTCCCCAGTAACCTCCTCAGTGATTGGCACTAGAGATGAGCGAACTTACAGTAAATTCGATTCGTCACGAACTTCTCGGCTCGGCAGTTGATGTCTTTTCCTGCATAAATAATTTCAGCTTTCCGGTGCTCCGATGGGCTGGAAAAGGTGGATACAGTCCTAGGAGACTCTTTCCTAGGAATGTATCCACCTTTTCCAGCCCACCGGAGCACCGGAAAGCTGAACTAATTTACGCAGGATAAGTCATCAACTGGCGAGCCGAGAAGTTCTTGACGAATCGAATTTACTGTAAGTTCGCTCATCTCTAATTGGCACCTTATCAGTAACAATACCTGCCAGAAGGATTTATCACATGTGGTTTAGGTCTTCTCTATGAAGTAGTTGGGAAAGAAGAGAACACTTCAGCTGTGTCGTATGGGGACGCTTTGTTAACCGCTTCCTATATTCTACCTTCATGACCTCTCAAACTCCCCCATTCAATGTAGTCATACAGAAAATAAAGCCATTACTTTCACTGCTTTTCACTCCCCACAAGAAAAACTCCACCAGACTGAGCAATCCTAGAGAGGCGAAACGCATCGCCGGGAAGAATGGGAAAGAGCATTTATGTCGGCCGCTAAATGTTTAAGTGTAGGCCTTTTATGTTGAGTCAATAGAAATGCACTCTCTATAAAAAAACAAGATGTAGTCTGTGAGATGGGGGTTATCTGAGGAATCAGAAATGTATAGTAAGTTATTGAGATGTTAGGCTAGAGGTTATAGACAGAAAGGCTTCCATTAGGCTCCCCCAGAGGGTGTTTCAAGCTTTTTTTTTTACCAGTCTGAAAAGTTAAGTGGTAATATGGGAGCAGAATAACTAGGTACAGTACATTTGCCATTGCAGACTCTATAAAAAGTTCTCATGTGATTGTAATCTTCTGCTAAACCAAACCCCAAGTCTCACACTGACTTTGTCCAGGATCACAGGGTATAAAACCCTTTATCTTTGAACCTCCCTACTAACGTATATATTGTAAAATATCACATTTATTCATATGCATTAAAATTGGTTCCACAAACTGGGATACTAATGATTAAAATATTAACCTTTGCTTCCCCTACATGTTTCATGTGTCATCATTCACATTATCAGGGGTGTTTTTATTGCCTCTACATCCCTGATGACATGGCTGGTGCCGCAAAACATGTATCAGTATCCCAGTCCATTTTCCTAATGTGTACTGCAGAGTGGACTGTGATCTGTGGTTTTAACAATTTGTGGAACCACAAATGGGGGTTTACAATATACGGGAGGTTCAAAGATTAAAGGGGTATTCCAGGATTTTCTTTTATTTGACTATGCTACAGGAGCTGTAAAGTTAGTGTAGTTCATAATATACCGTATTTTTCGCCATGTAAGACGCTCCGGCATATAAGACGCACCCAATTTTAAAGGATTAAAATCTAGAAAAAAAAGGTTCTGAACCAAATACAATGGAAAGTATAGGACAATGGTCTTCAACCTGCGGACCTCCAGATGTTGCAAAACTACAACTCCCAGCATGCCCGGACAGCCAACGGCCAGGAGTTGTAGTTTTGCAACATCTGGAGGTCCGCAGGTTGAAGATCACTGGTATAGGAGGTAATACTCACGTGTCCCCGCCGCTCCGGATCGTCACCGCTGCCCTGGATGTCGTCCTCCATCGCTGTTGCCGCTGTCGTCGCGAAGGAAAGCGCTGGCCATGCAGGGGATCCCGGCACGGAGCAGTCATTCGCTGATCGGACAACGAGGAGGCAGGTAAGGTCCCTCCCGGTGTCCTGTAAGCTGTTCGGGATGCCGAGATTTCACCGCAGCGGTCCCGAACAGCCCGACTGAGCAGCCGGGTTAGTTTCACTTTCCCTTCAAACGAGGCAATCGGTGATGTCCTGTATCAGCCGCGGGTCCCGGCCGTTGATGGCCGCAGGGACCGCCGCGATATGACAGGGTTTTACTGTGTATTTGCCATATAAGATGCACCAACTTCCCCCCCCCCCCCCCCCCCCAGTTTTGGAGAAGAAAAAGTGCGTCTTATACGGCGAAAAATATGGTAGTGTCTGTACCTGTGTATGACGTTTTTCTCACAATTATTCTGTGATTTTCACCCCAATATTTATTTTTAACAGTATACAAAATGACCTCAGATTTTTCCCAGGTTGCAGTGAGGCCAAGACCTGACTCACTAGTCAGCTGATGACAGGGAGCCTGTCTGCTTCAATGGGTGGAGCGATCGCTTGGTGGGAGAGAGATCAATCTGCAACTATTGCAACAGCTGTAGGCACCCTGATTGAAAACCACAGGTCTTTTGAAGGGATTTAACTAATTTATGTTTCAATGGCTGGGGTGGCTGATGTGTGGGAGGAATGAAAATGGGATTATGGGATTTGAAGGCAAAAAAGAAAACTCAAACAGGATATACCAGTTCACAAAAAGCTAGCCACAGTGTTATGGTAATCTCACAACATAGCCATTCAGCCCCAAGACAAGAGCAGATCCTTTCTAAGCATGTCCATTACTGCCTGCCAGGTACGTACTAAAATCACCTTGTGGTGGAGAACCCCTTTTATACCCCGTGATTCTGTGTGAGTCAGTCTCTCTGTGAGACTCAGGATTTCGTATAAAAGTTATTTCACCCTATTCCCACCCTGGAGCGCTGTTGTCTTTGTTTTGTAATGTTCTGGACACATGCAGAAGAGTCAGGACACATTTTGGCTTGGAATAAGGGGCACTTTACTAAAGAACTCAACAGCAAAAGTTTTAACCTCTTCAGGACCCATGACGTATGCATACGTCATCACACCCTGGGTCTTAAGGACCCATGACGTATGCATACGTCATGTCTTTTCCTGGTCTCCGCCGCTTACCCGGCGGAGATCGGAAGCGGATCCCTGATGAAATCCTTCAGCAGGGATCCAGGGCAAACGCCGAGGGGGGCCATGTATGCCCCCCATGTCAGCGATCGCCGCAAATCGCAAGGGAAATCGCCCTTGCGATCTGCGGCGATACCGGGCTGATCGGGTCTCTGGGACCCGACCGCCCGGTAATTTCGCATGATCCCGGCTGTCACAGACAGCCAGGACCATGCTGAAGACTAGGAGCGAGGTGGCAAACCTGCCACCTCCTCCTATTCCCTGCGATCTGTCGGTTAGTTAACCGACCAATCGCAGGAGGGGGGGCGGTTACTTCCTCCCGTCCTGCCCGGCCCCTTGAAGTCCGGAGAGGACGGGAGGAAGACCGGAGGATGCGGCGGGGGACGGGGGAGTGCTGGGGACCGGCCCCGGTACTTACCTCGTCCCTGAAGACCCGGATCCCGGCGAGGAAGATGGCGGCGGCGGCAACAGGTGAGTAGATCTTCAGCCGCGGTCGGGCCCTTTACAGCAATGCACGACGCCATAAAGTGACATGCATTGCTGTATTGGGACCCTATATACTACAACTCCCAGCATGCCCAGACAGCCCTTGGCGTCTGGGCATGCTGGGAGTTGCAGTTTTGCAACATCTGGAGGTCCACAGTTTGGAGACCACTGTGCCCTTCCAGATGTTGCAAAACTACACATTCTCAGCATGCCCTTACTGTCCAGGCATGCTGGGAGTTGTAGTTCTGTAACATCTGGCCCTTCAGATGTTGCAGAACTACAACTCCCAGCATGCCTGGACAGTTTTGGCATACTGGGAGTTGTAGTTTTGCAACATCTGGAAGGGCACAGATTGGGAACCACTGTATTAGTGGTCTGCAAACTGTAGTCCTCCAGATGTTGCAAACTACAACTCCAAGCATGCTGGGAGTTGTAGTGCGGCAACATCTGGCTCTAAAGATGTTGCCGAACTACTACTCCCAGCATGCCTGAGAATGTTTGGGAGTTGTGGTTTTGCAACAACAGGAGGTACACTGGTTGGAAACATTGTCTGTTTCCTAACTCAGTGTTTCCCAACCCGTGTGCCTCCAGCTGTTGCAAAACTATAACTACCAGCATGCACTGATAGACTGTGCATGCTGGGAGTTGTAGTTTTGCAACAGCTGGAGCCCCCCCCCCCTTGTGAATTTACAGGGTACATTCACATGGGCAGGGGGCTTACAGTGAGTATCAGGCTGCAAGTTTGCGATGCAGCAAATTTTGCGCGGCAGCTCAAACTCGCAGCGGGAAAATCGCTGTAACCCCCCCTGCCCGTGTGACTGTACCCTAAAAACACTACACTAACACAAAATAAAATAAAAAGTAAAAAACACTACATATACACATACCCCTACACAGCCCCCCTCCCCTCCCCAATAAAAATGAAAAACGTCTGGTACGCCACTGTTTTCAAAATGGAGCCTCCAGCTGTTGCAAAACAACAACTCCCAGTATTGCCGGACAGCCGTTGACTGTCCAAGCATGCTGGGAGTTTTGCAACAGCTGGAGACACCCTGTTTGGGAATCACTGGCGTAGAATACCCCTATGTCCACCCCAATGCAAATCCCTAATTCAGGCCTCAAATCCGCATGGCGCTCTCACTTCGGAGCCCTGTCGTATTTCAAGGCAACAGTTTAGGGTCACATATGGGGTATCGCCGTACTCGGGAGAAATTGCCTTACAAATTTTGGGGGGCTTTTTCTCCTTTCACCCCTTATGAAAAGGTGAAATTGGGGTCTACACCAGCATGTTAGTGTAAAAAAATAAATTTTTTACACTAACATGCTGGTGTTGCCCTATACTTTTCATTTTGACAAGAGGTAAAAGGGAAAAAAGCCCCCCAAAATTTGTAATGCAACTTCTCCCGACTACGGAGATACCCCATATGTGGGCGCAAAGTGCTCTGGGGGCGCACAACAAGGCTCAGAAGGGAGAGTGCACCATGTACATTTGAGGTGATTTGCTCAGGGGTGGTTGATTGTTACAGCGGTTTTGACAAACGCAAAAAAAAAAAAACCCACATGTGACCCCATTTCGGAAACTACACCCCTCACGGAATGTAATGAGGGGTGCAGTGAGAATTTACACCCCACTGGTGTCTGACAGATCTTTGGAACAGTGGGCTGCGCAAATTAAAAATGTTGTACAGCCCACTGTTCCAAAGATCTGACAGACACTAGTGGGGGGTAAATGCTCACTGTACCCCTTGTTACGTTCCTCAAGGGGTCTAGTTTCCAAAATGGTATGCCATGTGGGGGTTATTTTGCTGTTCTGGCACCATTGGGGCTTCCTAAATGCGACAAGCCCCCCGAGCAAAATTTGCTCTCAAAAAGCCAAATATGACTCCTTCTCTTCTGTAGTTCGCCCGTAGTGCGCTTCAGGTCAACTTATGGGGTACCTCCATACTCGGAAGAGATGGGGTTACAAATTTTGGGGGGTATTTTCTGCTATTAACCCTTGCAAAAATGGGAAATTTGGGGGGGAAACACACATTTTAGTGAATTTTTTTTTTTTTTTTACGAATGCAAAAGTCGTGAAACCCCTGTGGGGTATTAAGGCTCACTTTATTCCTTGTTATGTTCCTCAAGGGGTCTAGTTTCCAAAATGGTATGATATGTGGGTATTTTTTGCTGTTCTGGCACCATTGGGGCTTCCTAAATGCGACATGCCCCCGAGCAAAATTTGCTCTCAAAAAGCCAAATATGACTCCTTCTCTTCTGAGCATTGTAGTTCGCCCATAGTGCACTTCATGTCAACTTATGGGGTACCTCCATACTCAGAAGAGATGGGGTTACAAATTTTGGGGGCTATTTTCTGCTATTAACCCTTGCAAAAATGTGAAATTTGGGGGGAAGCACACATTTTATTGAAATTTTTTACAATTTTTTTTACATATGCAAAAGTCGTGAAACACCTGTGGGGTATTAAGGCTCACTTTATTCCTTGTTACGTTCCTCAAGGGGTCTAGTTTCCAAAATGGTATGCCATGTGTTTTTTTTTCCTGTTCTGGCACCATAGGGGCTTCCTAAATGCAACATGCCCCCCAAAAACCATTTCAGAAAAACGTACGCTCCAAAATCCCCTTGTCGCTCCTTCCCTTCTGAGCCCTCTACTGCGCCCGCCGAACACTTTACATAGACATATGAGGTATGTGCTTAGTCGAGAGAAATTGGGCTACAAATAGAAGTATACATTTTCTCCTTTTACCCCTTGTAAAAATTCAAAAATTGGGTCTACAAGAACATGCGAGTGTAAAAAAATGGAAATTGTGAATTTTCTCCTTCACTTTGCTGCTATTCCTGTGAAACACATAAAGGGTTAAAATGCTGACTGTATGTCATTTTGAATATTTTGGGGGGTGCAGTTTTTATAATGGGGTCTTTTGTGGGGTATTTCTAATATGAAGACCCTTCAAATCCACTTCAAACCTGAACTGGTCCCTGAAAAATTGTGATTTTGGAAATTTTGTGAAAAATTGGAAAATTGCTGCTGAACTTTGAAGCCCTCTGATGTCTTCCAAAAGTAAAAACTCGTCAATTTTATGATGCAAATATAAAGTAGACATATTGTATATGTGAATAAAATAAAATAATATTTGGAATATCCAATTTCATTACAAGCAGAGAGCTTCAAAGTTAGAAAAATGCAAAATTTTCAAATTTTTCATCAAATTTTGGGATTTTTCACCAAGAAAGGATGCAAGTTACCAAAAAATTTTACCACTAAGTTAAAGTAGAATATGTCACGAAAAAACAATCTCGGAATCAGAATGATAATTAAAAGCTTTCCAGAGTTATAAATGTTTAAAGTGACAGTGGTCAGATGTGCAA
Organism: Hyla sarda; assembly: GCF_029499605.1. Classification (NCBI taxonomy): domain Eukaryota; kingdom Metazoa; phylum Chordata; class Amphibia; order Anura; family Hylidae; genus Hyla; species Hyla sarda. The sequence goes on from NC_079189.1 coordinate 581,143,756, forward strand.
AAAATGGCCGGGTCCTAAGGTGTAAAATGGCTGGGTCCTTAAGGGGTTAAATCAATGATCAATAAAGTTGAGCGAGCCAAGCCCCCGTACCCGGATTCAATTCGAACTTCAGGTGGTTCCAGGGACATTGACAGGTATGGCTTGCGTGAACCTGGCAGTGTTGGGTCTAAGCTGTTAGTTAGCTCCTTCTTTGGGGGGGGGGGTGGGGGGGTATACATTATACAGCCATCTACTGTGCATGGCTGTATAATGTATACAGTGAAGAGTGATACTTACCATCTCATTGCTGGCTCTCTTCTTGTATAGCTCCGTCCCTAGTGATGTCCTGGGCTACACAAGAAGAGTCCCAGCGCTAAATAACTCCTTCCTTGCTGGGCCAGCTGGTTTACTGTGACAAAAAAGTTAAGTTTCGCTGCCTTACTGTATGGAGGGGTACACTGAGGCTGGCACTGAGGCATGTTGTGGTGGGCACTATTTGAAGGACACATTAAAGCTGACATTACTTGCAGGCATGTTGTGGCTGGTACTATATAGTGGAATGTTGATGCTGGGACGGAAAGAGAGGAAACAATGAGATTGTGGCTGACAAGATTTGGATGGGCACATTGAGGCTGGCACTGTATGGAGGCTATTGGGAATAGGTACTGTTTATGTGGGCACATTGAGGCTGACAATGCATGCAGACAGATTGCGACTAATGCTTTATGGTGGCATTTTGGAACTGGCATAGAGGGGTACACTGAGCCTAACATTTAGGGTGCACAGTAGCTTGCAATCTATAGATGGGTCCATAGAGGCTGGAATTGTGTTTAGGATGCCATAGTGTCTGGTCTTATGAAGCCCAATGTGGTTAACTCTCTATGAATGGGGATGTATCAGGGCATATGTGGGTGGCATTGTGTGAAAGGCCATGTAGAGGGTCCAGTCCTAGGGGGGCACATTGTGGTTAACAATCTATGGGTACACACTATGGTTGGCATTATGATGTTATATAGCAGTGTGGCTACTTTACAGAGGTTTCTATAGAAAACTACAGATAACTTATTCTAAAAACTTAGCTCTTTTTCATTTATAGAATATAATTGCTATTCCCATTGGAAGTTACAACAACCTTACATCTTGGGTCATTAATTACAATATAACATAACAACTGTAACTGCAGTATTACCGAACCCTATGCAATGTAGGAATCACTTACATTGGACTCAAATTTCCCCTTTAATCTTCTTGGTAGAATATTACATTTCTATAACTTTAGTCTTTGAACCTGCGGAGTCTCAATCATTGCCGGTGGGTGGAAAAAATTCTGAATGCAATGAAGAAATTACCTTTGGTGTGTAATTATATTTCAGGATTTAATATGAATATGTATTTTAATATCAGTCCTGACTGTATTCAATACCTAATACAACATTAAACAGCAGTCGGTGATGGGATTATAAAGCCATCGGTTAAGTTGTGGTATTTCATTCTGCGCTGACCTGTCACTTGAAATATATATTTGAGGCCGGTGAAATTACTTTCTGATATAACATTTTTTACTTAGATCTAATTTGGGCTTCCCGAGGAAAGACCCGGCCATGTCAATTTTTTAACGTTACCTCCTGAATAAAATATGAAAGAATAGGTTCTGTAGCATTATGACTGGAATAGATTTCTGTGTCAACCTACATAACATAAGATTAACTGTTAATACATGACATCATTTATCCTCTACTGATCCTGAGTTATATCCTGTAGATCTTTTATTAAAATTTCAAACATAACAATAAAAAAATTACAAAACATAAACATACCATATCCGACAGAACATATCAATATAGCGAATCGTAAAACCAAACACCATAGCATAAAATACAACACCGGTCCACCCCACACTCATTCCTGCACACAAACAAATATATACATTATTTACAAAAGACAGATTCCTATAATACCCATTATACCCATACCATACTAATAAACTATATACACTAATATACACTAATACTAAATGTGAATTTCCTGGCCCAGTTGCAATACCAAAAACCCAATACCAATAATATACCAAAAAGAATAACAACAACAACAACAATAATAATATATACAAAATAATAAAAAACCAACACAAACAAAATAACACCACTTTTTTTTTTTTTTTTTTGGCCCTGAGCTGGTCCCGCATCCCATGCCCCCAGTGCATGTTACCAGACGTCCATGAACCAGTCCAGGATTTTCTGTATATATAAAAGTCCCATACAAACCCCCTCCCCCCTTTTAACCCACCACCCAACCTAAACTAAACCCAAACCCCAGGTGGCATCACACAATATATACAGTATATACATTACATAAAATATACACAGACTAACAATATATACAATACATAAGTATACAAATAGACTACAACAATAAATACAATAACAAATACATATAACACTATAAGCCAAACAACAAACCCCTAAAGCTCAAGTTCAGTGCCTGCAAGCCCTATATTACCATAAACCAACTGCTCAAAACAAAAAGACTAATGTGCCAGCATCAGCCCACCACCAGGGGGAGACAACGGGCTAAGGCACTTTAAAGGCAGAGCCCCTCCACAGACGAGAGGCCCTGCCAGCACCCAGCCTCTCGTACTCCAGAGAACGCACCTTCACCAGGTCACCGAGAATGTTCCTAACCACCACATCCACAGGGAGGATTTTACGCTGCGTCGACACTAAACACAGTGCATTCCACGTGTAGTACCTGATCACTGAGCTGACTAGGAATAAAGTGCACCGGTCCCAGCCTCCAAGGTTTCTGAATGCCCCATAGGCCCATTCCGCATAGGAGAGACTGGCCAGCCGAGGCCAACCAATGGAAGCGCCCACCCTGGTGTAAACCTCTGTGTTAAAGGGACAATGAAGCAGAAAATGCTCCATGCTTTCCAGCATGCCTCCACACTCTTCGCGGGGACATCCCCGGTCATCAGAGCTCCTGCACTTCAGATTGTCCCTCACACACAGTTTCCCATGGAAGCAGCGCCAAGTCAAGTCCCAAAACTTCAAGGGGATCCTGATAGAATTCAAAAGCTGGAAACCCTCCTCCAGATCCCGACTTGGGCAGTCCTTGAGCGCCAATGGCCTCTGGAAATGGGAAGACAGGACCCCCTTGTCAAGGAATTTCCTCGACAGAGTCCTAATCTCCCCCATCCCCAGACCCCACCGACGAATAACCTTCAGAACCGGGGTAGCATAAGCCGGGAGATGCCCGTGTGGTGTGAGAAGATCCTTCACTTGCCCTCCTGTCTCCCATTCCTGGAAGAAAGGCCGAAACCATCCCCTACAGGAGGATACCCACGGAGGAGCCCTCTCTGACCAGAGGTTTGCTATATTGGTCTTAAGAAAGGTATTCACTAGGAATACCACGGGGTTGACCATACACAACCCCCCTAGTCTCCTTGTACGGTAAGTAACCTCCCTCTTCACTAGGTTCAGTCTATTCCCCCATAACATTTGGAAGAACACACTGTAGACCCGGGTCCAGAGAGGTTCTGGCAACATACATACACTGCCCAGATATATCAACAAAGGGAGCAGGAATGTTTTGATCAGGTTAACCCTTTCCCGGAGGGTCAAAGACCAACCCTTCCACTGATCCACCTTCTGAGCGGCGATCTTAAGCCTGCTGTCCCAGTTTTGTTTGGGGTAATCCCCTTGGCCAAATTCAATGCCGAGAACTTTTGCAGATTCCTGGGGCTCTGGAAGGGCGTCCGGGAGATCAAAACTAGGATCTCCCCCTCCCAGCCAGAGACTCTCACACTTATCCTGGTTGATCTTGGACCCGGATGCCTCCGAGTAGCGGTCCACCTCTGACATCACCCATCTGACCTCCTCTTGTGAGGAGACAAACACAGTGACATCATCAGCATATGCTACCGCCCTCAGAGCCGAATCCGGCACCGCCAGGTCCATTCTCACCCCCGCCAACGGTCCACAATCAATCCTCCTAAGGAAAGGATCAATTGCAAACAGCAAAGGGCTTAAAGGACAACCATGACGGACACCAGATCCAACCTCAAAGGAGCGACCAATCCAACCATTCACAAGCGGGAAATTCTCTGCCCCTGCATACAAGGTCTTAACCCCTTAAGGACACAGCCCATTTTCACCTCTAGGACGCAGCCCTTTTTTGCACATCTGACCACTGTCACTTTAAACATTAATAACTCTGGAATGCTTTTACTTATCAATCTGATTCCGAGATTGTTTTTTCGTGACATATTCTACTTTAACATTGTGGTAAATTTTTGTGGTAACTTGCATCCTTTCTTGGTGAAAAATCCCAAAATTTGATGAAAAAATTGAAAATTTTGCATTTTTCTAACTTTGAAGCTCTCTGTTTGTAAGGAAAATGGATATTCCAAATATTTTTTTTTTGGATTCACATATACAATATGTCTACTTTATATTTTCATCATAAAATTTATGAGTTTTTACTTTTGGAAGACACCAGAGGGCTTCAAAGTTCAGCAGCAATTTTACAATTTTTCACAAATTTTTAAACTCGCTATTTTTCATGGACCAGTTCAGGTTTGAAGTGGATTTGAAGGGTCTTCATATTAGAAATACCCCATGAAAGACCCCATTATAAAAACTACACCCCCCAAAGTATTCAAAATGACATTCAGTAAGCATTTTAACCCTTTAGGTGTTTCACAGGAAAAGCAGCAAAGTGAAGGAGAAAATTCAAAATCTTCATTTTTTACACTTGCATGTTCTTGTAGACCCAATTTTTGAATTTTTACAAGGGGTAAAAGGATAAAATTTATACTTGAATTTGTAGCCCAATTTCTCTCGAGTAAGCACATACCTCATATGTCTATGTAAATTGTTCGGCGGGAACAAAATTGTTTGCGCGAACGTGTAATTCGCCTGGACGTATGCATACGTCCAATAGCGGGAAGGGGTTAAGCCAATCAACAAACCCCCCCGGCAGGCCATATCTCAGAAGAACAGACCAGAGGTACTCATGGTTAACCCGATCAAACGCTTTTGCCTGATCCAAGGACAGCAAGTACCCCTTCCAGTGGCCAGCCCTACCCTGCTCCACAGCCTCCCGGACACTGAGCACAGCACTAAATGTACTGCAGCCCGGAACAGAGCAATGCTGAGCCCCCGAAAGGAGCCGGGGTGCAAACTCCACCAGCCGGTTAAACAGCACTTTTGCCAGAATCTTTCTGTCCGCATTGAGAAGTGCTATGGGACGCCAATTCTCAATGTGGGACTGGTCTTTACCCTTTGACAAGATGATCAGCGCTGACCTCCTCATTGTCTTTGGCAGAGTGCCCGAGGATAGACACTCATTAAAAACCGCAGTCAAGAGGGGAACCAAAGTGTCCTTAAAGGTCTTGTAGAACTCAGATGTTAAGCCATCCGGACCGGGTGACTTCTTGAGGGCAAGCCCATCAATCGCCATCCTGACTTCCTCTTCCCGGATCATCTCTGTCAAAACGTCAAGAGAGGGGTCTACTCCTGGTTCAGGGATGGTTTCAGCCAAGAAAGTTGATACCTTATCTCGATCTAGATCCTTCCTTCCCAAGAGGTGCGAGTAGAAGGATCTGACGACCTCCAGGATCCCTGATCTGGACCTTTTCAAGGATCCCGTACTATCAATCAGTCCTGAGACTACTTTACTACTCACTGACATCTTGCAGTTTCTGTAAGGGTCGGGCGAGCGGTACTTCCCGTAATCCCTCTCAAAAACCAAAGATGCGTGTCTGTCGTACTGGCACTTCATCAGCAAGGACTTCACTCTGGAGATATCATCACGACTACCTCTAGTCGAGACAAGGTTCTCAAGTTTCTTCCTTAGGCCCTGGTACAAACGGTACCTGTTTAGGCTTCTGAGGCCCGAGAGCTGGCGGAAGAATGTCACAACCCTTTTCTTGAAGATCTCCCACCACTCTGACTTACTGCTACAAAGGCCCAGCAATGGTACCTGGCTCTGAAGAAAATCCTCAAAGGACTGTCTTATCTCCGCTTCTTCCAAGAGAGACGAATTCAGCTTCCAATAGCCTCTGCCCATCCGGGGGGTCTCTGCGACATTCACAGAAAACAAAATTAAACAGTGATCGGAGAACTCCACCTCAACAACAGACACTGCTGAAGAGACGGCTTCCTCCTTTAAATAAAACCTGTCTATCCTAGACCTACAACTACCCCTATGATAGGTGAATCCCGCGTGGCCTGGGGTGTGCCGGATGTGGACATCCACCAGGCGAGCCTCACTTGCTATGCTATTAAGGGCGACGCTATCATAAGTCAGCTTGTCTCTGGAACCTCCCCTGTCTTGGGGCCTCGTGACAGCATTAAAGTCCCCTCCAAAGACCACCTGCCGACTTGTAAAAAGATAGGGCTTGATCGTCATAAAGAGGCACTTCCGGTCCCACTTAGACTGTGGGCCTTAGATGTTAATAAGGCGAAGTTCTTGTCCCCTCATGAGGACATCTAAGATCAGGCACCTCCCCATTTCTAACTCGATAACCCGTCGGCATTCTACCGCTGTGGTAAAAAGGACCGCCACTCCGCTATACGGCTCGACCCCAAGAGACCAGTAGGAGGGCCCATTCCTCCACTCTCTTTTAGCCTTGTAGATAGATGACATATCTGTTAGCCTGGTCTCCTGCAAAAATAAAATATCAGCATTAATATGGGCAAAAAAATCATAGGCAGCAAATCGAGCCGTATCTGACTTAATGCTGGCGACATTAATGGACGCCAGCGTCAACGGAGAGGGTGCCGCCATCAAGGGTGATTGAGTTAAACAGCTTTCTTTTTCCCACTCCCCTTCTCACCCTCCACATCAGAAGAACTCTTCACCCTTTTTAAAGAAATAGAAGTGTCCATCTCACCAGACGTCGTTTTACTTTCCTCGTCTCCGGATTCCAGGCCAGTCCCTTCCCCCGAGGACATAACCTCCCCAGGGGAAGAGGACTCGGCGCCCCCTGGAAGCCCCTCTGCCACCTCCCCCTCATCCTCCCCCTCCGAAGAAGAGGAGGAGACGTCCCTGAGGGGTCGGAATCGATTGGAAAAGCCAACCAGAGGGGAGTCAGTTTTGCCTTCCTGTGGCACCTGGACCAGGGTGGGAGAAGATCTTAAATCTCCCTTTTTTTTTCTACTTTTACCCCGCTTTCGTGTCTCCTTTTGCCATCCCCCATCATCCTCCTCCACGCTATCTGAGGAGATGGCACCTTCCTCATTCTGGATCCTCCTGACCTCCTCATTCAGCTCGCCATCCCTCAGGGTCTCAGCAGCAAGGTTGGCCTCTGGGACAGAATGAGAGGTTGTCCCGGTAACCCGGGCTTTCCCCATCACCCTATCCCTTTGGCGTTTATCAAGACATCTTAGTTGGGCTGGTGTCTTTTTCTTGCTGTTCCTCACTGACCCCTCAGTTCCTCCACCCCTGCTAGTCCCCTCCCCAGCAGATTCCGGCTCGTGATCTTCACCCGCTGGGGACAAGACTGCATTAGCGAAAGAACGAGGACAACGACTGAATGGGTGACCTAAGTCACCACACAGGTGACACCTAATCTCTGCACAAGATGCGGCAAGATGGCCTACACCCCCACACAAGGCACATTTCTGCACCATACAGTTTGCACTGAAGTGTGTGGGGTCACCACATCTGTGACAGAGCTTCGGCTGACCCCGGTAGAAAATCTGGATACGATCCCTACCGAGAAAGGCAGAGGATGGAATATGGGTAACTGTATTTCCTGAACGCTTAAGTTTTACCAAAAACGTCCAGGCTCCTGACCAGATGCCAAACTCGTCCCTGTTCTTCTGCGGGACCCCCATTACCTCGCCATACCGTCCTAACCAGGTGATGATGTCAACACAAGAGAGTGATTCGTTACGGGTCAAAACGGTCACTCTCTTGATTTCGTTTTGGCGAGACAATGCCTGTATGGCAAAGTCTCGCCAGCCGGGCTCATTCTTTACCAATTCATAATTCGACCAGAAAAGCTCAAGCCCCTCTGGCCGAACAAAACTGGTATCGAATTCAGGAGTACCGTAGGGATGTATCAAGGCAAAGATATCAACTGCCTTGAAGCCCATCTTTAGCAAGAGCTCAACCACTTTCGTCCTTGAAGGACACATATCTTCGCCCTGCCACCGAAGACGGACTACATTCCTACGGTTACTACCTGCCCCGGCTGTTGGGAGGGACCACACAGTATCGCCCCCTCTTTCCTCTCGGAAGGCAGAGAGACCGTGTCTCTCTATCCAGAAGGACAGATCAACTGCTCTACCCTCTACATTAATCGACCTTTCCCCCTTTTTCAGAGCTTCCAGGAGACGTCGCTGCAATAAACCGTCCCTAGAGTCAGGAGACGAGGAAAGTATTCTACTTCCCCCAGCAGTGACATTGGCATAACTCCCATTGTCTGTCACCACTGGGGGGGCAACCGGACCAGACCCTGCACCTACACCACTGGCGATGACAACATCCCCACCACCCCCAATGACAACATTAGCACCAACTCCAATAACATGGTCACCACCTCCCCCAAAAACACCTTCCCTAGTAACATCAATCTCCATCCTCTCCCCAGTCATACCTCCCCCAACCCCATTTACCCCATCACTCACACTGGCTGGACCAGCAACAGGTAAACCGGCAAATGATGATGGTGAAGTTGATACATTTTCAGTCCGTTTTGCCTCGGCATCACGGGGCACTAGAGCTGGGACAACCTCCGCTGGCCCTTTAAGGGACCGGGCAGCATGCTTACCCAGTCTAGAGGAGGCCCCAGCCCTGTTCTTATTAGTGCCCTCCGCCTCATCAGCAATTTCTCCAGTCTTATCAGGGCGCCGCTGATCAATGGGATCAGCGGCGCCAATACAAAATAAGATTTGTTCTTTTCTTTTGGGAGCGTCTGCTACATCTGTAGTCACCGCGACTACCTCAGGCACTGAGTCACCCCCCCCCCTCCCACAGGGGAGCGAACTACAGCCCCGGAGTCTGCCTCTATGCCCACTGCTGGGCTGCCCTCACTGTCCGGCCTTGCGGCCAGTGCCTTCTCTACTCCATCCCTGCTACTGCAAACAGGCATGGAGTTTTGCGCCCTTTTAGTACCTGTACTCTCCCCGCTCCTTTGCACCGAGTCCACCACAGAACACGGGCTGGGCTGGGTAACGGGGCTTGCACAATGAGCTGACCCTGCGGCCGACTCAGGGTTTACAGGGAGGGGGGTGTAGATGTAACTCACCACTTCTTGCTGCTTTGGCTTGGTCTTCTTTTTCTTACCCCCAGGTGCCTCATCTGGCAGCTCATCTCCGAACACCAGATTCTGAGGACACACTGGGGATTCCAGCATACGTATCTGGGCCATTAGCGCCCCTCCCTGGTAGCTGTTGTCACTGTCTTCCCCTGAGTCGGCAGGTGATACTGCTGGCTGCTGTGCAGGGGGCCCACTGTACGGGGCCTGCTGCTGTTGCGACAGGCCACCAGGTGGATCTGGCAGCTGTTCTCCCTCTATCTCCTCCTCATCATCCACCTGGCTCTCAGGTTGCAGCCCCATCAACCTTCTCTGTTTCTTTTCATCCATTTCTCTGAAACGCTCTTGATTTTTCAGCTTTTCTTTAAATGGTCCACTCATCTCCAGCAATTCCTCCTTTCTTTCCTCCAAAGCATTTATCTGTGCCTGGACTTCAGGCTTCTTCTTCTTTGGGGTAACCTCCAGCCTAGAACGGACATGGCGAAGTTCCTCCTGAAGCCTCCTCACAGCTTTGCTGGCGTCTTCATACTCACGGAGGTGACTTACGACCCGGGAGGTATAGGTGGAAATAGACTCCCGGGTCCTCAGCATTCCCCAGCCTTCCTCACTGAGGTCAGCTTCACCTCCGTGAGTACTCTGCCTTCCTCCAGATGACCTTGGCTTTCTGCTGGCAGCACCCAGCTTTCCCAAATTGGGATCCTCGTTTCCAGAAACCTTTCGGCCTCTTGCCTCTGTGGGGGGTGTTGGAGTGACATTGCTGCGACTCCGGGTGGATCGCCTAACCCCCAGATCTTCTGATGTACAGGACACCTGCTGGCCTCTCCTGCCTCCCTGTGGCCTACTCCGGGAGGCAGAAGCCTGGGCCTTGCCTCCCTCACTCATCCCTGGAAACCCACTCCCTCCCTGGGGAGGAGAAAGCAGGTCCCAGGTGGAACAGGTGGTAATTCCCTGGAGCTCAGGAGGCACAGCAGACACCACCACACAGCTGAACTGAAGCAGAACCACACCCACAACTGATTGGCTCCCACTCCAGAGCTGTACTCAGTATTCTGCTGGTTAGGTCACTGTGTACATACATTTCATTACTTATCCTGTACTGATCCTGAGTTATATCCTGTATTACACTCCAGAGCTGTACTCACTATTCTGCTGGTGAGGTCACTGTGTACATGCATTACATTACTTATCCTGTACTGATCCTGAGTTATATCCTGTAAATCTTTTTTATTAGAAAAATGTAAATCATAACAAACACAAAAACCAGCACAACTTTGCCATTACTGAAAACAACAACATAAAATAACATAAACCCAAACTTTACATTTCAAATAAAAGAACATAAATCCTGCCTAACTGGCCAGCCCAGTTTTCCCTAGAAAATACTAGAGACGCACCTTACATAACCAAATATCTAACAACACTCACATACATACTCAACTTGCGTTACCAAAAAAGAAACATAAAAATAGCACAATTTAGCTGTAACTCAAAAACACCCAAACTTGGGAAAACACACACAACAAGGACTCCCACTACACCCCATTAATTTAATATATATATGTATATATACACATACTTTTTTTCCCCCCCTAATTGTTAAGAAAGAAAATTAAATCTATAACTCAAAAACACCCAAACTTGGGGAAAAGAAGACCTAGACCAAAGAAAAACGAAATCCACTACGGGATACAAAAATACCAAAGAAAAATTACTACAAAAAATTACTACAAAATTACTACAAAAATAACAACTGGTTCTCCATAATATAAGATAAACAAAATTATAACATATTATACATATAGACTATATACACTATATACACCTAAATATACAGAAAATACACCTACAAATACAATAAAACAACCTACACTAAACTGTCCCTTCACCCACACCACCCGCCCTCCTGTACATGGGTCAGAGTCCATACAGTTCATAGTCCTCAATGTCCAGTCCATAACTGACCCATGCCAGGTCCACCAAAACAAACAACCACCACCATCCACAAATACACCCTCCCAACCTAGAACTCCTCCCAACCAACTTTATCATTATCAGCATTACAATATACATAAACAAACAATACAACCCACTTTAGGCCCAAGTTCGGTGCCTGTAAGCCCTTCATAACCTTAACATCTGAAAACAAAACAAAAAGCTATGGTGCACATGCATTAGCCCACCACCAGGAAGAAGGATGGCAATCCTGATACATACAAAATTTACATTCTTTCCCTAACTCCACCCTACCTCTCTCCCTACCATTATCCCTAAAAATAAACTGACCCTACTATCACCCTAACCCTGTCCCTACATCACTGTCCCTAACCAAATCAAGGGTACTCTACCCAAAAGGTCTAGTACCTAGGGCACATCAAAAGAAAACCCTCTCCATAGGAGAGAAGCCCTACTGGCACCAAGACTGCCATACTCCAAAGACCTGATCTTCCCGAGGTCACCAGTGATGTTCCTACAGACCTCCACCTCGGAGAGGACTTTCCGCTGTGTAGACACTAAACACCGTGCATTCCACGTGTAGTATCTAACCACTAAACTGACTAAGAATAAAGTGCCCCGATCACGGCCACCCAGGGTCCTGAATGCCCCATAAGCCCACTCCGCATAGGTAAGGCCGGCAAGTTGACTCCAGCCGATGGAAGCGCCCACCCGGTTGTAGACCCCTATATTAAAGGGACAATGAAGCAGGAAATGGTCCATGTTTTCCAGCATGTCCCCGCACTCTTCTCGGGGACACCCCCGGTCATCAGATCTCCTACACTTCAAATTGTCCCTCACATATAGCTTCCCCTGAAAGCAGCACCAGGCCAAGTCCCAAAACTTCTGGGGGATCCTTTTCATGTTTAAAAGATACAACCCCACCCTCAGATCCCGACCTGGGCAGTCCCTGAGTGCCAGAGGCTTCTGGAAGTGGGTCAACAGAACCCGTTTGTCAAGGAACTGCCTTGACTGGGTCCTGATCTCCCACACTCCCAGACCCCACCGACGTATCGCCTTTAGAGTCGGGGTAGCGTAAGCCGGAAGATATCCATGGGGCGTATGGAGGTCCTTCACTTGCCCTCCTGTCTCCCATTCCTGGAAGAAAGGCCGAAACCACTCCCTGCAGGAGAGTACCCATGGAGGAGCCCTCTCTGACCAGAGGTTCGAGATGTTAGCTTTCAAGAAGGTGTTCGTTAAGAACACCACAGGGTTTACCATAGATAAACCCCCTAGTCTCCTCGTGCAGTACGTAACCTCTCTCTTGACTAGGTTCATCCTGTTCCCCCATAACAGTTGGAAAAACAGGCTGTAGATCCTAGTATAGTAAGCCTCTGGCAAGATACATACGCTGCCCAGATAGATAAACAAGGGGAGCAGGTACGATTTGATCAGGTGTACCCTTTCCCTGAGGGTCATAGACCAACCCTTCCACTGGTCCACCTTCTGAGTGGCATCCTGGAGCTTACCATCCCAGTTTTTGGTGGGATAATCATCCTGGCCGAATGTGATGCCCAGAATTTTTGCTGACTCTTGGGGCCCTGGAAGGGTGTCCGGGAGATCAAACGTGGGATCTCCCCCTCCCAGCCAAAGACTTTCACACTTATCCCGGTTGATCTTAGACCCAGATGCCTCCGAGTAGCGTTCCACCTCCGACATCACCACATCAACCTCCTCTCTCGAGGACACGAAAATGGTGACATCATCAGCGTACGCCACCACTCTCTGGGCAACATCCAGCTCCGCCAGACTCATCCCGACTCCCGCCAACGGCCCACAATCTACCCTCCGGACGAAGGGGTCGATTGCGAACACGTATAAAAGTGGGCTCAAAGGACAACCCTGACCGACTCCGGACCCCACCTCAAAAGAGTGGCCAGACCAACCGTTCACCAGCGGGAAACTCTCTGCCCCTGTATACAAGATCTTAAGCCAATTAACAAAAGTACACGGTAAGCCATATCTCAGTAGGACGGACCAGAGGTAGTCATGGTTCACCCGATCAAATGCTTTGGCCTGATCCAGGGACAGCAGGTACCCCTTCCAGAGACCCGCACTACTCCGCTCCACTGCCTCCCTGACACTAAGGACCGCACTTAAGGTGCTTCGGCCTGGAACAGAGCAGTGCTGAGCCCCCGAAAGGAGCCGGGGTGCAAACTTCACCAGCCGATTAAACAGTATCTTGGCCAGAAGCTTCGTGTCCGTATTGAGAAGAGCTATGGGCCTCCAATTCTCAATACGGCTGGGATCTTTACCCTTTGAGAGAAGAATCAGGGCTGACCTCCTCATTGACTTCGGCAGAGTGCCCGAGGAGAGACACTCATTGAATACCTCAGTCAAGAGGGGAGCTAAAGACTCCTTAAAGGCCCTGTACCACTCGGATGTTAAGCCATCCGGACCTGGTGACTTCTTGGGGGCAAGCCCCTCGATCGCCAGTCTCACTTCCTCTTCCCTAATTTCTTCTGCCAAAACATCAAGAGAGGGGTCTACCCCTGGCTCAGGAATGGTTTCAGCCAGGAAAGCCGACATCCTGTCTCGATCTAGATCCTTCCTTCCCAAGAGGTGCGAGTAGAAGGATCTGGCGACCTCCAGGATCCCTGATCTGGACCGATTCAGAGATCCTGTACTATCGATCAGTCCTGAAATGACTTTACTACTCACTGACATCTTACAGTTTCTGTAAGGGTCGGGCGAGCGGTATTTCCCAAAATCCCTCTCAAAAACCAAGGATGCGTGCCTATCGTACTGACACCTCATCAGCAAGGATTTCACTCTGGAGATATCCTCTCGGCTACCTCCAGTCGAAACAAGAAGCTCGAGTTTCCTCCTCAGTCCCTGATACAGGCGATACCTGTTCAGGGACCTGAGGCTCGAGAGCTGGCGGAAGAACCCCGCAACCCTCTTCTTGAATATCTCCCACCACTCTGACTTACTACTACAAAGGTCCAGTAAAGGTACCTGACTCTGAAGAAAATCCTCAAAGGACTGTCTCACCTCAGCTTCCTCCAGGAGGGACGAATTCAGCTTCCAATAACCTTTACCCATCCGGGGGGTCTCTGAAACATTCAAGGAAAAAGAAATCATACAGTGATCGTAGAACTCCACCTCAACCACGGCCACTGCGGAAGAGACGGCTTCCTCCTTCAAATAAAACCTGTCTATTCTAGACCTGCAGCTACCTCGATAATAGGTGAAACCCGCGTGGCCTAAGGGTCTCCGGATGTGGGCATCCTCTAGGCGAGCTTCCCTAACTATACTATTGAGAGCTATGCTATCATAAGCCAACCGATCATTGGAGCCTCTCCTATCTTGGGATCTCGTGACAGTATTGAAGTCCCCTTCAAAGATCACCTGTCGGCTTGTAAAAAGAAAGGGCTTAATCCTCATAAAGAGATCTTTACGGTCCCACTTGGTTTGTGGGGCGTAGATGTTAATGAGCCGGAGCTCTTGTCCCTTCATGAGGACATCTAAGATCAGGCACCTCCCCATTTCAAACTCAATAACCCGTCTGCATTCAACAGGAGCAGTAAAAAGGACCGCCACCCCACTATACGGCTCAGCCGCAAGAGACCAGTGGGAGGGGCCGCGCCTCCACTCTCTCCTGGCTTTTACCAGGGAGGCTAGATCTGACAACCTGGTCTCTTGCAGATACAAAATGTCGGCTTCAACTCGGCCGAGAAAATCAAAGGCTGCAAATCTAGCCATATCAGACTTAATGCTGGCACAGTTAATGGATGCCAGCGTCAATGGGGTGAGTGCCGCCATCCTGAGTGATCGAGTTGGATGGCCTATCCCCTTTACCTCTTACCCTTCTTCTTCCCCCCTTCCCCATCAGAAGAAGACCCCCTTTCCTTCTTTTTAGACCTCTTTAGGGATGCTGACATATCCATCCCACGATCCTCATCTCCTGACCCAGGGGCCACCTGCCCTCCCAAGGAAGTTACCTCAGAAGGAACAGGCTCAGCACCTCCCGGAGGTTCCTCCGCCTCTGAACAAAGACTCTCAGCCCCCCCCTCCAAAGAAAGGGAAGAGTCCTTGCCAAGGGCCCGATACCTATTGGATAGAACAATCAGAGGGGGGTTGGTCAGGCTTTTCCCAGGCACTTGGCCTGCAACACCGGAGGAGGAAGATAATGCCCTGAGTACCCTCTGGCCCTGCCTCCTTCTGCCGCACTTTTGTTTTTCCTTTTGCCCTTTCCCATCTTCCTCATCCAAACTTTCATATTGAGAGGAACTTGAGGAAATGGCCCTATTTGCCTCCTCTTTACGAAGTTTCCTTATCTCTTCACCTAACTCGGCGTCCCCAAGAGCCTCAGCTGTCTTCTCTGAGCCAGCGTCGGGAGCAGGATCCCGGACTACACCTTCTACCAGGGAACTTTCAAGATCCCTGCTCCTTCTGCGCCTCTCCTCCCTCCTAAGCTTAGAGGGGCTCTTGTTCTTAACTTTCTTCATTGGCTCTAGTGCCCCTTCTCCTCTGCTGGTCCCCACCCCAGATGAGGCAACCTCACTGCTCTCCCCATCCCGGGTGGTCACAGCATTGGAGAATGAGCGGGGACACCGGCTAAATGGGTGACCAAGGTCACCACACAGGTTACAGCGAATCCGGCCACAGGTGGCAGCCAGATGACCCTCCGCACCGCACAATGCGCACATCTGCTTAGTGCAGTTTGCGCTAAAGTGTGTGGGATCACCACACTTGTGGCACAGCTTCGGCTGTCCCTGGTAAAAGACTTGGATCCTATCGCAGCCGAGAAAGGCGGCTGATGGAATGTGTGCGACAGTGTTACCTGAACGGCGGAGGCGGACGGAAAACGTCCAGGCTCCAGACCAAATGCCATGTTCATCCAGATTTTTCTTGGGGACGTCCGTCACCTCCCCATACCTGCTCAGCCAGGTCATGATGTCATAGCAAGAAAGAGACTCGTTACGTGTCAGAACGGTCACTTTCTTGACAAAACTCTGGCGGGATACCGCCTTCACAGCGAAATCCTGCCAGACAGGCTCGTCCTTCACCAGTGCGTGATTAGACCAAAAGAGCTCAAGCCCTTCTGGCTTCACAAAACTGATGTCGAACTCAGAGGTACCAAAGGGGTGGATCAGAGCAAAGATGTCATTAGCCCTGAATCCCATCTGGAAAAGAAGCTCCACAACTTTTGCCCTAGAAGGGCATGCATCACCGCCTCTCCATACCAGACGGGCCACATTCCTCCGGCCACGCTCCTGCCCGCTTGTTGGAAGGGACCAGACCACCTCCCCATTATGCTCTCGGAATGCCCCAAGTCCATGTCTTTCTATCCAAAAAGACAAGTCGACCTCCCGGTCCTCTACCTGGAGCGTTCTATCCCCTCTCCTTAAAGCCTCCAGGAGGCGCTGTTGCAAGTTACCTTCCCCTGGATTAAGAGATGAGGATCCCCTGGGACCCCCAGCAGCGACATTAGCATAACTCCTTATTGGAGCAGTCACTACCGGGGGGGCAGCCGGACCGACACCACTCCCCCCAGAAACAACAGTAGAGGCAGTAACATTATACATAACACTTGTGCCTGTCTCCTCCTGCCTAGCTGCACTGGACTGGCCGGGATATAATCTTGCTGGCTTTATGATGCTGGGCTTTACACTTGCATCATTGGCTTCATTGGGCACACTCAACCTTGCAGCAGTCTTCCCTTTAGGAATATCGGAAGAAGCTGCTTTGTCGCATATTTTGCCCTCGGCCTCCGCCAATACCTCGGCTTCAATTTCTTTAACTGCTACTAACATTGCATGGGTTGTATCATGTCCATGTTCCTGTGGTACCAGTCCTCCACCGCCAGCTCCACCCACAGCAGCCCCACCACAGCGCCACAACTCAAAAGAGCCAGACACCGCTGACTGGGCCGCCGAGAATGGCGCTCCGGTTCCAGACACCTGGACACTCCCCCCTTTGCCTGCAGAGGAGTGCCCTGCAGTGCCAGACCTGTTCTGGGAGCTGCCCTCTCCCTTGTCTTTATAATTGCCCGGCCGCCCGAGCTCCATACCAACCTCTGCCACCTGGACACTCCCCCCCTCACCTGCAGAGGAGTGCCCCGCAACGCCAATATCCCCTAACTGGGGACATGCTACCTTGTCCGCAACACTGTCCGGCCCCTTGGCCGTATCTTTGCAGGTGCTGGCCCCGCTACTATAACAAGCGAGGTCAGCGCTTTCCCCCATCTTTACTGTATTATCCCCGGTGTTCTGGCCCCGCTCCACATTTGCAGAAGGGGGGACAGGCAGATTACCAGGGTCTGCACCCTGAACTGACTTTGCAGCCGGCCCAGGGTGCACAAAAGGAACATAAATCAAGCTTACTTGCTCAGATGTTTTTTTCTGTCTTTTCTTCTTCTTTTTTATTATTTGTTCCTCTCCAAGGTCGTCGCCAAAACTAAAATTATCCAAATGCATGGGGGACTCCATCTTTACAATTTGTGCCAGCAGGGCGCCACCACAACCCTCCTCCTCCTCGCCAGCACTCTCGCACGATGAAGGTGGTAATGCCACTTGTCCTGCAGGAAGACTTGCTTGGGACATGTTCACACCCTGCATTGGCTGCGGCTTGGCTTCCACAGCTTCCCCACTTGCCAGCACCTTAGCCTCTTCAGCCTCCATTTCTTGGACCTCATCCTCACTACTGCTCTCATCTGCTGAACAATCACCCCCAATCTCCTCTTCTTTTACTGGGGATTTCATCCTGGAGGAGCGATCCTCATTAAGAAGTTTCTCCCTAAATAAATCGCTCCCCTCCAGGACAGCCATTCTCCTCAGCTCAGTCTCCTCCAGCTCCAGCCTCAAGGACTTAACCCTTGCAGAGTACTCTGGTTTCCTGCGCTTGGTAGTTGTGCTCACCTGATACTTTGCAAACTTTAGCTCCTCTCTCAGCTCCCTCAGCTTCTTCCCAAGGAGTTCGTACTCACCAATCTTGGCAGCAAGTCTGGAGCTGTATGTCGCCATAGACTCCTTGGGTCTTCTCTGGCCCCACTGCTCCACAACCTGGCTCTTGGAGGAGCTCTTCTGTGCTGCAGAGACCTTCTTTAAACCTGTCTTGCTTGCAGGCTTTTCTTCCTGGCTGAGAGCCTTGCGGCTTCCAACCATTGCTGGAGGGACAGAATCCACATCGCTGCGGACCCTGCCAGATCTTCTAACCCCTCCAGCCGGGGCACTGGCTGGTAGCTTTCCCTCTACACCCCTCGCCAGCCTGGACCGAGGAGTGGAGGTCAGGGGATTCATGCTGATGGCTCCCCCAGGAATCTGCCACCTTCCTGGGAAAGCAGGTGGAAAAATCAGCCTCTCTCCTCTGGAAGTCTGGAGTCTCAGGAGCTCAGCAACAGACACACCTAGCGACCACACCCTCCAGAGCTGTACTCACTATTCTGCTGGTGAGGTCACTGTGTACATACATTATATTACTTATCCTGTACTGATCCTGAGTTATATATCAGACAGGAGGCTCCTATCTTATGCATTAATCTTCCTTTATTAATGCCCATAGCAGAACCTTTATAACTTCTTTTAATAAAGTTCAAACAAAAATTTCAATCATAAAACTACAACTCCCAGCAGTCCTAGTAATCCTGTAAGCCACACCCAGGCTGGTGGCCCCTATATAATGGACTGCCCCAGGATGATCCTCCTCTTTCTTTCTGCTCATGGCAGCATACATACAGATAAGTTCTCATATAGTTTACTGTGTAACGTTATATACTTGATATTTTGTGCAGATACCCTAAGGTATCTTCTGTCCTATACATATATACATATATATATGTATATATATATATATAGATATATATATATATATATATGGTTCACTTTCCCCATTATTTCTTACTCCATTAGTTTTCTTCCCCCCTTCCTGTGTTGGGGTTATATAGGCGCCGGAGCCGACCCTCCGGTTCAGATACCGCCGAATACTTTCTCTTTTTTCCCTGTCCCCCCCCCCTCCTTCCTCCCCTCGGCGCCATTTTACCTCTGCGCCTTTTCTTCCTTCCACCCGCGCTCTCTTCGCGCGCGCGCGCAGACAGGGGGGGCGGGTCCTCCTTCTTCTTTTCTTCGCACGTCTTTCGCTCCTGCTGACATAGTCAGCGGGCGTTTCTGCGACGTCCTATCAGCTCCAGGGAGGTAGTCTCGCGAGACTTCATCCCTGGGAACTGGAACTTATCGGCTTCTCCTCACACCGCAGCGCCAGTTACAGCGCGGACGGCGTAGAGGAAGGAGCCTGTAAGCAGCGGAGAGAGGGAATTTATTCCACTCTCCTACTTAGTATTAGCCTTGTAGTTATATACCTTGTAGTTATGTATAGTTATATATTTATACCTACTATCCTTTATTGGTCCTGTAAGAGTCTTTCAACTACTTACCTCTCAGAGATACTGTATATTTATATATACTCCATATTAAGTTAACCCCTTCTCTTACCTTCATGGCTGAGGAACCTACAGATGCCCCCCTCAGAGGGGAGGTCTTCTCTACAGACTCAGCACAGTTTATGTGTGCAAGCCAGATTCAGGACCTCATTAATCAGTCGGTCCAGGCAGCTCTGGCCTCAGTCACTGTGACCACTAAAGCCCAACAACCAGTGACTTTTCTACCGCCACCTTCGCAGGGTAGCAAACCGCCAATTAAGAGAGGGAAAGCGTCCCATAAACGCAAGCATTTCCTGGCGGCACATGACTCCCCGGCAGGGGAAGACAACAATATGCTCCAGGCAGCTCCAACCACGCGCTACCAACCCCAGCATCCCTCAGACACCACTCGACCCCTGGGCCCCAGGGAGTTACATGTGAAGGGGCATAGATCCCCTAGATGGGCTAAACCCGACTCATTTGTCGATACCTCAGATGAGGACTCGTCGGCTAATTCCAACGAGTCGGACCATTCCGAGTCTGAATCCTTTCATGCTGATGCTGGGGACACGGCGATCGACACAGACGCCAACCCTGCAACGCAGGGCGAGGTCCTCCTAGATGCTCTAGGCGAACCATTTTTCCACCCAGACGGCATCTCACATCCCCGTTCTGGTGAATGGACCCCTTGCCTCACGTATCTAAATACGTGGAATCGTGGGCACGTAAGTCCCTGGATAGGACTAGCCGAAACAAACTGAGAGCAGAGTGCCCTAGGCCCTTCATTCCTAGAAAGGCAGTAGCTACCCCAGAGGTAGACCCAATTCTAACTAAATATTTGTTAAAATCTGGAAAATTCCCTAAGAAAGGGATTGAGAGGTCCTTTAAGTCAATACAGGACCGCATTCTGGACCTAATGGGTCCCCTCACGAAGATTTTAAACCTATCAGAGCAAGCAGCTGCATCTGATCAGCCTGTGGATCTCCAACAATTGCGAGGGTGGGCACAGAGAGCGGTCTGCCTAGCTGGCAGCGCTAATACTACTTGCTCCATAGAGAGGCGCCGATCAATATTGATGCGCCTGGATCCTCAATTGTCCCACCTGGCAGAATCTGAGCCTGGCCCCTCAGCAGACGGAATGCTGTTTGGGGACTCCTTAATAAAGGACATTAACAAATTTGTAGGGCTTTTTACAAGCTTAGACAAAGCCCAGACGTCATTGAAGAAATCGGGGACCAATAAGGTTTTCCCTAAGGCCGGCAGAGGTAGAGGCCGATCTGCCGGCCGCGCTCCACCCTATAGGCCACAGGGCAGAGCCCCTTCTCAGTTCCAATACTCTCAGGCTCCATCCTACCCCATGCCAGTGGCGCAACCAGCGCCCTTCTTTCCACCCCGGGGCAGACCCTGGCGCGGCCGTGGCGGACGTGGTTACCCTCGATCCAGACCTCCTACCGGTGAGTACACCTTTCACTCCTCTTGCTCATATTCCTGTGGGGGGGCGCCTGAGGTATTTTATCCACGCTTGGTCTGCGATTACGGCAGACGCGTGGATTCTACAGACAGTAGCGGGATTGCTCCTAGACCTCCAGTCACTACCGGTTCTAAATGTTATCCCCCCCCCCTATCCGATTTACAAACCAAAACGTTACCCTCATAGACAAGGAGTTACAAGACCTCCTAGCCAAGCAGGCGGTAATGGAGGTGGAACCCTCCTCTCGGGGCTTCGTAAGCAATCTCTTTTTAGTAAAGAAGAAAGGGGGTGGTTATCGTCCCGTGATCAACCTCCGGGACTTGAACCAACATGTCAAGTATCGACATTTCAAAATGGAGGGCATTCACTTCCTTCGGGACCTTCTTCAGCCGGGAGACTGGCTTGTGAAAATAGACTTGAAGGACGCCTACCTCACCGTCCCGATTCACAGGAAATCACAACACCTACTTCGATTCCTCTGGAGGGACCGAATGTGGCAGTTTACTTGCCTACCATTCCGGTCTATCCTCCGCCCCGTGGTGTTTCACAAAACTCATGAAACCCGTGGTGGCGTCTTTAAGGAGCCGAGGTGTTCGTCTGATCATTTATCTAGACGATCTTCTCATCATGGCTTATTCCAAACCTCAAGCATATCTCCACATGACATGGACGATGTCATTGTTACAAGGGCTGGGATTCATAATCAACCTAGAGAAATCTATCCTACTCCCAGCCCAAGAGATAGAGTTCTTGGGATTTCTGGTGGACACCAATCAGGCCGTCCTCCGTCTTCCCAAGTCAAAACTTACCCTGATCCGCAAAGAGATCAGGGCGGTCCTACGAAAGGGTTGTTTATCCTTGCGTGCGCTGGCGCGTCTGGTGGGTCTCCTAGCGGCCTCTATCCAGGCTATCTTCCCGGCCCCGCTTCACTACTGGGCTCTACAGAGGCTCAAGATCATGCATCTGAGGCAGGGTCTCAGATATGCAGACGAGGTACCCCTCTGCCCAGAGACCACCGAGGAATTACGATGGTGGCTTCATCATGCCGTAGAGTGGAACGGCAAGACCATTTTCAATTCCAGTCCGGACGTTATCATAGAGTCGGACGCGAGTCGACGGGGTTGGGGTGCCCGGTTCGGAAGCTCCTCCACAGGAGGGACATGGTCCGCATCCAAAGCTACTCTTCACATCAATGCATTGGAACTCTTAGCGGCGTTTTTCGCCGTCAGGAGTCTCATGCCACACGCGTCCAATTGCTGTGTATTACTGCGCATGGACAATGTGGCAGCGGTGCAATACGTCAACCGCTTAGGGGGCACCAAATCGAGAGTCCTGGCGAACGTCGCAAAGGACTTCTGGCACTTCTGCCTAGCCCGCGGAATAATCCTGATCGCGGAGTATATCCCGGGGGTCTCCAATATGGTTGCCGACTGGAATTCCCGCTATCTGCTCGATTCCAGCGATTGGCGGCTGAATCGTTCCATTTTTCTTCAGCTGAGGCAACTTTGGGGTCCGTTCCACTTGGATCTATTCGCCTTACGCCTCAATCACCAGCTACCCCACTTTTTCAGCTGGAGACCGGACCCGGAGGCGTACGCGGTGGACGCTTTCCGCCAAATCTGGCCGAAGGGCACGCATTATGCGTTTCCCCCCTTCCGGTTGATTCCCAGGGTCCTCTTACAGATAACGAACTCGAGTACGACGGTGGTGCTGATCACCCCCTGGTGGCCGACACAACCGTGGTTTCCCCTCCTTCTGGGGATGTCGGTGGATTATCCCAGATTGATTCCCCAATTTCCACAGCTGCTCACCAATCCGACCAAGGGTCTTCACCCCCTAGTTCTGGAGGGCAACTTGCCTCTCCTGGCGTGGTTGGTTTCGGGATCCCAGATGCAGATAGCGACCTTTCAAAGTCAGCTAGGGATCTCCTCGCCTTGGCCTGGGCCCCCGGGACTAGATCGACATATCGATCAGCCTGGAGACTCTGGGTGCGTTGGTGTGATCAACGACAGGTTGATCCCGTACAGGCACCTGTATCAGTAGTGGTGAATTACTTGGCTGATTCGTTTGAATCCGGCAAGTCCTATAGCTCCATTAACGTCTATCGGTCAGCTATCTCAGCCTATCACTGCCCGGTGGATTCCTTGCCGGTTGGTAAACACCCGTTGGTATGTAGACTTTTGAGAGGCGTGAAGTTTCAACGACCTCCACGGCCCAGGTACCAAACCACCTGGGATGTTTCCAAGGTGCTTGACATGTTTTCCACCTGGGAAGACAACATCGATCTTTCCCTGAAATTGTTGTCCTTTAAACTAACGGTGCTCTTGTGTTTGGTGTCCGTCAAATGGGTGTCGGACGTAAGGGCCCTGGACATTTCTAGGCGACAATTTTCGCCTCAGGGAGTTAGTTTTTCGGTGGTCCGTAGGACCAAGACCGGTATTCACTCGGTCTTCTACCCGTTTTTCCGGATCATCCGCGGCTTTGTGTTGTCCGTTGCCTACAGGCCTACGAATCGCAGACTGCCGCCTTGCGTTCCTTGAATTCTTCCCAGCTTCTTGTCTCTTACGTTAAACCGCACCTCCCGGTTTCGTCAGCCACGCTGGCACGTTGGGTGCGTTCCGCTATGGCACTGGCAGGTATAGACGTTTCCCTGTTTGGTGCTCACTCCACCAGGGGAGCGATGGCTACTAAGGTAGTCTCTTCAGGAGGCTCCCTTTCCGACCTTTTGATGGCGGCAGATTGGTCTTCTGAGACCACTTTTCGCCATTTCTACTTCAGGCCGGAGGAACATATTTCCATGTCGGTCTTATGACAGTTTACGTATCTTATGTTTTGATGTATCATTCTGAACTGTTAGCTTTGAACTTGCATAAGATAGGAGCCTCCTGTCTGATATATAAATCTAGATTTTCCTAGCTTGTGACGGAAAATATTAGTTATATGAAGACAGGAGGCGAGTATCTTCCCTCCCGACCCAACCCTGTGATGGATGTCTTTATCTCTCCTCAGGTTACTGAAAGACGACAACGTGTCCGTGTTGGTGATTGACCTGGCCGAGCAGTTGACGGTTGTCCTCATCCCCTGTTGGGATGACGTTCCTCCGTTACCATCCCCGTTGGGATGGACCCGTTGGTGATGTTCCAGATCTGGAGTCGGAGAATGCGGGCCGGCTGGCCGAAGACTTGTGTGGCGGTGCGGTTTTCCGGATGGCTATCGTGCTCCAGTGTTGCTGAGGTGTCGCATCAAGAAAGAGGAGGATCATCCTGGGGCAGTCCATTATATAGGGGCCACCAGCCTGGGTGTGGCTTACAGGATTACTAGGACTGCTGGGAGTTGTAGTTTTATGATTGAAATTTTGGTTTGAACTTTATTAAAAGAAGTTATAAAGGTTCTGCTATGGGCATTAATAAAGGAAGATTAATGCATAAGATGCTCGCCTCCTGTCTTCATATAACTAATATTTTCCGTCACAAGCTAGGAAAATCTAGATTTATATCCTGTAGATCTTTTATTAAAAAATATAAAACATTACAAAAAGAACGAACATCACCATAACAATAATACAAACAACATACACCTGTATAATATATACAAAAATTTGTCCATATTAGTTCAAAAATGTCCAACCAAGTATCTTCTGGTCCAGCCTCATTCTCACCAAACACACCGCTTAATAACAACAACTACTAAACACTCTACAATAATAATCTCTACAATAATAATAATAACAATAATAACTAAAAACTGGTCCGGTTGCATTTCCCCACCCAAAATAATAAATATAATAAATATGTGTCAAACCACCAACTAACACCGCAAACAGAAAAACAGAATATACAATGTATTTTATAATTTTTTTTTTTTTTTTTTTTGGCCCTGAGCTGGTCCCGCATCCCATGCCCCCAGTACATGATAACAGACGTCCATGAACCAGTCCAGGTTTTTTTATTTTTTTTAAATAAAAAGTCCCACACAGAATCCCCCCATCTACCCACCACCCAACCTAACACTAAACCCCAACACAACACAACCCCTAGAAAAAAAAATACAATATATATACATATATACATAAATGTAAAATTATATACAAAATAATACAAACTTTACAAACCAAACAACAAACAACAATAAGGCTTTTCAATCACACAAACCCCTAAAGCTCAAGTTCATTGCCTGCAAGCCCTATATCAACATATATCTACAGCACAAAACAAAAAGACTAATGTGCCAGCATCAGCCCACCACCAGGGGGAGACAACAGGCTAAGGCACTTTAAAGGCAGAGCCCCTCCACAGACGAGAGGCCCTGCCAGCACCCAGCCTCTCGTACTCCAGAGAACGCACCTTCACCAAGTCACCGAGAATGTTCCTAACCACCTCACCCACAGGGAGGATTTTATGCTGCGTCGACACTAAACACCGTGCATTCCACGTGTAATACCTGACCACTGAGCTGACTAGGAATAAAGTGCACCGGTCCCAGCCTCCAAGGTTTCTGAATGCCCCATAGGCCCATTCCGCATAGGAGAGACTGGCCAGCCGAGGCCAACCAATGGAAGCGCCCACCCTGTTGTAAACCTCTGTGTTAAAGGGACAATGAAGCAGAAAATGCTCCATGCTTTCCAGCATGCCTCCACACTCTTCGCGGGGACATCCCCGGTCATCAGAGCTCCTGCACTTCAGATTGTCCCTCACACACAGTTTCCCATGGAAGCAGCGCCAAGTCAAGTCCCAAAACTTCAAGGGGATCCTGATAGAATTCAAAAGCTCTAAACCCACCTCCAGATCCCGACTTGGGCAGTCCTTGAGCGCCAATGGCCTCATGAAATGAGAAGACAGGACCCTCTTGTCAAGGAATTTCCTCGACAGAGTCCTAATCTCCCACATCCCCAGACCCCACCGACGAATAACCTTCAGAACCGGGGTAGCATAAGCCGGGAGATGCCCGTGTGGTGTGCGAAGATCCTTCACTTGCCCTCCTGTCTCCCATTCCTGGAAGAAAGGCCGAAACCATCCCCTACAGGAGGATACCCACAGAGGAGCCCTCTCTGACCAGAGGTTTGCTATATTGGTCTTAAGAAAGGTATTCACTAGGAACACCACAGGGTTGACCATACACAACCCCCCTAGTCTCCTTGTACGGTAAGTAACCTCCCTCTTCACTAGGTTCAGTCTATTCCCCCATAACATTTGGAAGAACACACTGTAGACCCGGGTCCAAAGAGGTTCTGGCAACATGCATACACTGCCCAGATATATCAGCAAAGGGAGCAGGAAAGTTTTCATCAGGTTAACCCTTTCCCGGAGGGTCAAAGACCAACCCTTCCACTGATCCACCTTCTGAGCGGCGATCTTAAGCCTGCTTTCCCAGTTTTGTTTGGGGTAATCCCCTTGACCAAATTCGATGCCGAGGACTTTTGCGGATTCCTGGGGCTCTGGAAGGGCGCCCGGGAGATCAAAATCAGGATCTCCCCCTCCCAGCCAGAGACTCTCACACTTATCTTGATTGATCTTGGACCCGGATGCCTCCGAGTAGCGGTCCACCTCTGACATCACCCATCTGCCCTCCTCTTGTGAGGAGAAAAACACGGTGACATCATCAGCATACGCTACCGCCCTCAGAGCCGAATCCGGCACCACCAGGCCCATTCTCACCCCCGCCAACGGTCCACAATCAATCCTTCTAAGGAAAGGATCGATTGCAAACACGTACAGCAAAGGGCTCAAAGGACAACCCTGACGGACACCAGACCCAACCTCAAAAGAGCGGCCAATCCAACCATTCACAAGCGGGAAACTCTCTGCCCCTACATACAAGGTCTTAAGCCAATCAACAAACTCCCCTGGCAGACCATATCTCAGAAGGACAGACCAGAGGTACTCATGGTTAACCTGATCAAACGCTTTTGCCTGATCCAAGGACATCAAGTACCCCTTCCAGTGGCCAGCCCTACCCTGCTCCACAGCCTCTCGGACACTGAGCACAGCCCTAAATGTACTGCGGCCCGGAACAGAGCAATGCTGAGCCCCCGAAAGGAGCCGGGGTGCAAACTTCACCAGCCGGTTAAACAGTACTTTTGCCAGAATCTTTCGGTCCACATTGAGAAGCGCTATGGGACGCCAATTCTCAATGTGGGACGGGTCTTTACCCTTTGACAGGATGATCAGCGCTGACCTCCTCATTGACTTTGGCAGAGTGCCCGAGGATAGACACTCATTAAAAACCGCGGTCAAGAGGGGAACCAAAGTGTCCTTAAAGGTCTTATAGAACTCAGATGTTAAGCCATCCGGACCGGGTGACTTCTTGAGGGCAAGCCCATCAATAGCCATCCTGACTTCCTCTTCCCGGATCATCTCTGTCAAAACGTCAAGAGAGGGGTCTACTCCTGGTTCAGGGACGGTTTCAGCCAAGAAAGCTGATACCTTATCTCGATCTAGATCCTTCCTTCCCAAGAGGTGCGAGTAGAAGGATCTGACGACCTCCAGGATCCCTGATCTGGACCTTTTCAAGGATCCCATACTATCAATCAGTCCTGAGACTACTTTACTATTCACTGACATCTTGCAGTTTCTGTAAGGGTCGGGCGAGCGGTACTTCCCGTAATCCCTCTCAAAAACCAAAGATGCGTGCGTATCGTACTGGCACTTCATCAGCAAGGACTTCACTCTGGAGATATCGTCACGACTACCTCCAGTCGAGACAAGGTTCTCAAGTTTCTTCCTCAGGCCCTGGTACAAGCGGTACCTGTTTAGGCTTCTGAGGCCCGAGAGCTGGCGGAAGAATCTCGCAACCCTTTCCTTGAAGATCTCCCACCACTCTGACTTACTGCTGCAAAGGCCCAGCAATGGTACCTGGCTCTGAAGAAAATCCTCAAAGGACTGTCTTATCTCCGCTTCTTCCAAGAGAGACGAATTCAGCTTCCAATAGTCTCTGCCCATCCGGGGGGTCTCTGTGACATTCAGAGAAAACAAAATTAAACAGTGATCGGAGAACTCCACCTCAACAACAGACACTGCTGAAGAGACGGCTTCCTCCTTTAAATAAAACCTGTCTATCCTAGACCTACAACTACCCCTATGATAGGTGAATCCCGCGTGGCCTGGGGTGTGCCGGATGTGGACATCCACCAGGCGAGCCTCACTCGCTATGCTATTAAGGGCGACGCTATCATAAGTCAGCTTGTCTCTGGCACCTCCCCTGTCTTGGGGCCTCGTGACAGCATTAAAGTCCCCTCCAAAGACTACCTGCCGACTTGTAAAAAGATAGGGCTTGATCCTCATAAAGAGACACTTCCGGTCCCACTTAGACTGTGGGCTGTAGATGTTAATAAGGCGAAGTTCTTGTCCCCTCATGAGGATATCTAAGATCAGGCACCTCCCCATTTCTAACTCGATAACCCGTCGGCATTCTACCGCTGCGGTAAAAAGGACCGCCACTCCGCTATACGGCTCGGCCCCAAGAGACCAGTAGGAGGGCCCATTCCTCCACTCTCTTTTAGCCTTGTAGATAGATGACATATCTGTTAGCCTGGTCTCCTGCAAAAATAAAATATCAGCATTAATATGGGCAAAAAAATCATAGGCAGCAAAACGAGCTGTATCTGACTTAATGCTGGCGACATTAATGGACGCCAGCGTCAACGGAGAGGGTGCCGCCATCGAGGGTGATTGAGTTAAACAGCTTTCTTTTTCCCACTCCCCTTCTCACCCTCCACATCAGAAGAACTCTTCACTCTTTTTAGAGAAATAGAAGTGTCCATCTCACCAGACGTCGTTTTACTTTCCTCGTCTCCGGATTCTAGGCCAGTCCCTTCCCCTGAGGACATAACCTCCCCAGGGGAAGAGGACTCGGCACCCCCTGGAAGCCCCTCTGCCACCTCCCCCTCATCCTCCCCTTCCGAAGAAGAGGAGGAGATGTCCCTGAGGGGTCGGAATCGATTGGAAAGGCCAACCAGAGGGGAGTCAGTTTTGCCTTCCTTTGGCACCTGGACCAGGGTGGGAGAAGATCTTAAATCTCCCTTTTTTCTACTTGTACCCCGCTTTCGTGTCTCCTTCTGCCATCCCCCATCATCCTCCTCCACGCTATCTGAGGAGATGGCACCTTCCTCACTCTGGATCCTCCTGACCTCCTCATTCAACTCGCCATCCCTCGGGGTCTCAGCAGCAAGGTTGGCCTCTGGGACAGAATGAGAGGTCATCCCGGTAACCCGGGCTTTCCCCATCACCCTATCCCTTTGGCGTTTATCAAGACGTCTTAGTTGGGCTGGTGTCTTTTTCTTGCTGTTCCTCACTGACCCCTCAGTTCCTCCACCCCTGCTAGTCCCCTCCCCAGCAGATTCCGGCTCGTGATCTTCACCCGCTGGGGACAAGACCGCATTAGCGAAAGAACGAGGACAACGACTGAATGGGTGACCTAAGTCACCACACAGGTGACACCTAATCTCTGCACAAGATGCGGCAAGATGGCCTACACCCCCACACAAGGCACATTTCTGCACCGTACAGTTTGCACTGAAGTGTGTGGGGTCACCACATCTGTGACAGAGCTTCGGCTGACCCCGGTAGAAAATCTGGATACGATCCCTACCGAGAAAGGCAGAGGATGGAATATGGGTAACTGTATTTCCTGAACGCTTAAGTTTTACCAAAAACGTCCAGGCTCCTGACCAGATGCCAAACTCGTCCCTGTTCTTCTGCGGGACCCCCATTACCTCGCCATACCGTCCTAACCAGGTGATGATGTCAACACAAGAGAGTGATTCGTTACGGGTCAAAACGGTCACTTTCTTGATTTCGTTTTGACGAGACAATGCCTGTACGGCAAAGTCTCGCCAGCTGGGCTCATTCTTTACCAATTCATAATTCGACCAGAAAAGCTCAAGCCCCTCTGGCCGAACAAAACTGATATTGAATTCAGGAGCACCGTAGGGATGTATCAAGGCGAAGATATCGACTGCCTTGAAGCCCATCTTTAGCAAGAGCTCAACCACTTTGGTCCTTGAAGGACACATATCTTCGCCCTGCCACCGAAGACGGACCACATTCCTACGGTTACTACCTGCCCCGGCTGTTGGGAGGGACCACACAGTATCGCCCCCTCTTTCCTCTCGGAAGGCAGAGAGACCGTGTCTCTCTATCCAGAAGGACAGATCAACTGCTCTACCCTCTACATTAATCGACCTTTCCCCCTTTTTCAGAGCCTCCAGGAGATGTCGCTGCAATAAACCGTCCCTAGAGTCAGGAGACGAGGAAAATATTCTACTTCCCCCAGCAGTGACATTGGCATAACTCCTATGATCTGTCTCCACTGGGGGGGCAACCGGACCAGACCCTACACCTACACCACTGCCAATGACAACATCCCCACCACCCCCAATGAAAACATTAGCACTTCCCCCAACAACATTGTTTCCAATAACATCATCTGTAGTCCCATCACCACCCCCAATTACAGCAACAGCAAAATCACCTTCTCCAATAACATTAACCTCCATCCTCTCCCCAGTCATACACCCCGTACCCCCATTTACCTTCTCATTCACACTGGCTGGACCAGAAATAGCAAATCCGGGAAACGAGGATGATGATGATGATGATGTTTTTTCCTGTTTTGCCTCAGCATCACGGGGCACTGGGGCTGGGACAACCTCCGCTGGCCCTTTAAGGGACCGGGCAGCATGCTTACCCGGTCTAGAGGAGGCCCCAGCCCTGTTCTTATTAGTGCCCTCCGCCTCATCAGCATCATCTCCAGTCTTTTCATGGCGCCGCTGATCAATGGGATCAGCGGCACCAATGCAAAACAAACGTTTTTCTTCACTTTTGGGAGTGTCTGTTATGCCCTTTACTACCTCCGGCACTGAGTCACCCCCCTCTCCCACAGGGGAGCGAACTACAGCACCGGAGTCTGCCTCTCCGCCCACCGCTGGGCCGCCCTCACTGTACGGCCTTTCGGCCGATGCCTTCTCTGCTCCATCCCTGCTACTGCAAACAGGCATGGAGCTCTGCGCCCTTTTAGTATCTGTACTCTCCCCGCACCTTTGCACCGAGTCCACCACAGAACACGGGCTGGGCTGGGTAACGGGGCTTGCACAATGAGCTGACCCTGCGGCCGACTCAGGGTATACAGGGAGGGGGGTGTAGATGTAACTCACCACTTCTTGCTGCTTTGGCTTGGTCTTCTTTTTCTTCTTACCCCCAGGTGCCTCATTTGGGAGCTCATCTCCAAACACCAGGTTCTGAGGACACACTGGGGATTCCAGCATACGAATCTGGGCCATTAGCGCCCCTCCCTGGTAGCTGCTGTCACTGTCCTCTCCTGAGTCGGCAGGTGATACTGCTGGTTGCTGTGCAGGGGGCCCACTGTACGGGGCCTGCTGCTGTTGCCGCAGGCCACCAGGTGGATCTGGCTGTTGTTCTTCCTCCATCTCCTCCACATCATCCACCTGGCTCTCAGGTTGCAGCCCCATCAACCTTTTATTTTTTTCTTCTTCTGTCACCCTGAAGCGCTCCTCATTTTCCAATTTTTCTTTAAATGGCCCACTCTTCTCCAGTAATGCTGCTCTCCTCTCCTCCAAAACTTGCATGTCAGCCATAAGTCTTTTTATCTCTGACTGGATCTCAGTTTTTTTCCGTTTAGGACTAACCTTGGCTCTGGCACAGGCACACCGCAGTTCCTCTCGGAGCCTCCTGATGGCCTTACAGGCGTCTTCATACTCACGGAGGTGACTTTTTACCCGGGAGGTATAGGTGGAAATAGACTCCCGGGTCCTCAGCACTCCCCAGCCTTCCTCACTGAGGTCGGCTTCACCTCCGTGAGTACTCTGCCTTCTTCCGGACGAACCCAGCTTTCCACTGGCAGCACCCAGCTTTCCCAAGGAGGATCCCACCTTGGAGTTTTTCGCCTCTGTGGGGGGAGTTGGAGCAGCATTGCTGCGACTCCTGGTGGAACGCCTCACCCCCAAATCCTCCCATGTTCCGGCCGCTTGCTGGCTTCTACTGCTCCCCTGCGGCCTATTCCGAGGAGCAGAAGCCTGGGCCTCGCCTCCCTCACTCATGCCTGGAAACCCACTCCCTCCCTGGGGAGGAGGAAGCAGGCCCCAGGTGGAACAGGTGGAAATCCCTGGAGCTCAGGAGACACAGCAGACACACAGCACAGCTGAAGCACGACCACACCCGCAACTAATTGGTCAGCACTCCAGAGCTGTACTCACTATTCTGCTGGTGAGGTCACTGTGTACATACATTACATTACTTATCCTGTACTGATCCTGAGTTATATCCTGTATTATACTCTAGAGCTGCACTCACTATTCTGCTGGTTAGGTCACTGTGTACATACATTATATTACTTATCCTGTACTGATCCTGAGTTATATCCTGTATTATACTCCAGAGCTGTACTCACTATTCTGCTGGTGAGGTCACTGTGTACATACATTACATTACTTTTCCTGTACTGATCCTGAGTTATATCCTGTATTATACTCCAGAGCTGCACTCACTATTCTGCTGGTTAGGTCACTGTGTACATACATTTCATTACTTATCCTGTACTGATCCTGAGTTATATCCTGTATTATACTCCAGAGCTGTACTCACTATTCTGCTGGTGAGGTCACTGTGTACATTACATTAAATTACTTATCCTGTACTGATCCTGAGTTATATCCTGTATTATACTCCAGAGCTGCACTCACTATTCTCCTGGTGCGGTTACTGTGTACATACATTACATTACTTATCCTGTACTGATCCTGAGTTATATCTTGTATTATACTCCAGAGCTGTACTCGCTATTCTGTCGTACTATACAATAATATAACTACTATAATACTGCTCCTATATACAAGAATATAACTACTATAATACTGCTCCTATATACAAGAATATAACTACTATAATACTGCTTCCTATATACAAGAATATATCTACTATAATATTACCCCTATGTACAAGAATATAACTACTATAATACTGCCTCCTATGTACAAGAATATAACTAATATAATACTGCCTCCTATATACAAGAATATAACTACTAAAATACTGCTCCTATATACAAGAATATAACTACTATAATACTGCCTCCTATATACAAGAATATAACTACTATAATACAGCTCCTATATACAAGAATATAACTACTATAATACTACCTCCTATATGCAAGAATATAACTACTATAATACTGCTCCTATGTACAAGAATATAACTACTATAATATTGCCCCTATGTACAAGAATATAACTACTATAATACTCCTCCTATATACAAGAATATAACTACTATAATATTGCCCCTATGTACAAGAATATAACTACTATAATACTGTCTCCTATATACAAAAATAGAACTAATATAATTATATCTCCTAAATACAAGAAGAGAACTCTCCTATTATTGCTACAATACAATTCCAGGTTCCACCGTGCTGTAAGAATTGTCCCTTCAGGCTTTGTGTTACATTTTCCATTTACAAGAAGAGCACGTTCCTATTTTAGCCATCACGCCAAATTTTCACTATAATTTCCCATTTCTTTTTATGATGAAGCAATTGATAAAAATCATCGAGACAATTATCAGCATTACCTGAGATCGATGGCGGTATAAACAATTGGTGCGGATGTGGCTGTAGCTTTTATTAGACTCCTATATTAGAGCATTAAGTGTGACCGCTATGTCTGTGTCTCCTGGGTGGAATGTACCCTCGCTGAGATCGATTTACTCTCTATTTGTGACTATTATAATGAATCATCCCCTCAATGCCGCACCTGTTTTACAGTAGGTAATTGGTGAGGGACTCCTGTAGTATCTGTCAACAAGAGCTGCCAATATTTCCTCAAAGACGACCTCACCGCTACGCGTTCATAAAGACCGTTCTCCCCGTGGTGAATTGAAGACTGATATGTGGCTGCTCTGGTCATCTACGGCGCAGTCATATCCCCTTCTATGTACCATCTATCTATTCATGTATTATTATTACTTATCTTTGTTTATGGTTGTTTTTAACAGTTTTTGGAACAAATTAATCTCTTAAAGGGGTAGTCCGCCCCTAGACATCTTATCCTTGATTGCTTGGGTTCTGCAGCTGGGCCCCTGTGCAGCACCCGGCGTTCATTTAGAATGCTAGGTGCAGGCGGCGGGGGTTGTGACATCATGGCCATGCCCCCTCGTGTCTTCACACAACACCCCCTTGTGTCATACCACTCCCCCTTGTGTCATCAAGCCTCGCCCCTCAATGCAATTCTATTGGAGGGGGTGTGGCGGGCACCACGCCCCTTCCCATAGAATTGCATTAAGGGGGCGTGGCCGTGATGTCACGACCCACGCCACACGCTCCAAGTGTTCGGAATTAAATGTTCCAAATGCTGGGGCAGCAGAGTACCCCTTTAAGTTTACAGGTAGTTTGTGCCTTGAAGACACTGCAATTTTTCTTGCTTTTCATTATTGCGTTTCGAAATCCAGAATTCTTTCATTTTTCTGTCGATGAAGGGAATTATTTTTTTTTTGCCGGACTACTTAGATTTTTTTATTGCAACCATTTCGGGGTACACTGCATTATTTATTGAAAAACGTATCAAAGGGGTTATCCAGGATTAGAAAAACATAGCTGATGTCTGTCCTCGGGTTGTGTGTGGTTCTTCAACTGAAGTGAATGGAACCAAGTTGTAATACCACACACAACCTGAGGACAGGTGTGGTGCTGTTTTTGGAAGAAATAGGCTCTGTTTTTCTATTTCCGGAGAACCCCTTAAATTTTAACCTGATAACGACCATGGACGAGTATAGACGTCCAGGTTGGCGGGCGATCCCGCACCTAGACGTCTATACTCGTCCATTATTCTCGTGGGTGCTGCCCAGTGCACCCACAAGATCGCGGCAGGGACTCGGCTGTATCACACAGCCGGGACCCTGCTGCACTGCCAGGACCGAAGTAAACTTTGGTCCTGGCAGTTTTAACCCTTACAGCTGCGGTCGGAAGGGAGGGGGCTCCCTCTGTCTCCTCTGCAGCACCCCGCATCGCGATCGCGGGGTACTGTATGTGGCCGCGGCTGGCTGGGACCTGCCGCACTGCCGGGAGTGAAGTTCACTTCACTCCCGACAGTTTAACCCTTACAGCCGCGGTCAGAAGTGACCGCGCGCTGTAAGGAGTTCTGACAGAGGGAGGGGGCTCCCTCTGTCTCTCCTGCAGCACCCGGCAGCGTGATCGCGGGGTGCTGTGTGTGGCCACACTGCCGGGAGTGAAGTTCTCTTCATTCCCGACAGTTTAACCCTTACAGTCGCGGTCAGAAGTGACCACGCGCTGTAAGGAGTTCTGACAGAGGGAGGGAGCTCCCTCTGTCTCTCCTGCAGCACCCCGGAGCATCGCGGGGTGCTGCTGCATACCTGGGCAGCCGGGGGTCCTACAAAGACCCCCAGGTCTGCCCTGGGTATTGCCTGAAAGGACGTGCCAGAGGCACGTCCTAATATGCTGCCTGCTAGTGAAAACTGGCAGGCAGCATATAACTGCAATGCTTTGGAATACTAAATATTCCAAAGCATTAAAAAGTGTAAAAATAAATAAATAAAATAAAATAAAAGTGTAAAAATAAATAAAAAATGTAATAAAGTGTAAAAAAAAAAAAAAAAAAATATATATATATATATATATATATATTAAAAATACATTTATTAAATGAATCTAATAAAAAAAATGCATAATGTGTAGGATCGTATTGGCGGACATCCGCAGCATGTAATATGCTGCGGATGTCCACCATGTGATCCTACACATTATGCAGCAGTCACGGTAATGAGCTCCCTGCGGCTGGGTAGCTTTGTGTGTCCACTCATAGCGGCGTATTTCCCGCCAGCAGTCATGAGCGGACACACTGAGCTACCAAGCCGCAGCAGTGATGGATTTATTTGCCATGAGCGGGTGCTTATTCCCACAACATGGCGGATATATCCATCAGGAGCCTTAACTGTCACAGACAGACGCGTTATACTGCCAGCCGACCAAGGACCAATCAGAGAGGTCCCTGGTCCAGCCAATAACTTGTAGGGGTGCGGTATATAAATGGGGTCACTTGTGGTGGTGGGGGTACTGTTCTGCCCTGAAAGCCAAATGGCGCTCCTCTCCTTCTGAGTCCTACCACGCGGCCAAGGAACCATATATGGCCTAAGCGGGAGTATTTCCGAACATGGGACAAGCAGCTAAATAAAATATAGGGTGCATTTCTTTCAATATCAGAAGTGACGTGCAAAAAATATGCCCCCCAAATGATGCATTTGTGAAAAATTGCTAATTTCGAATTTTTAACACTGACTTTGTAATAATTCCTGCCAAAAAACTATGGTTTTAAAATACTCACTGTACACCCTAGCGAATACCTTGAGGGGTCTAGTTTTTAGAATGGGGTCATTTGGGGGGGGGTTCCTATGGTCTACTACCTTTTAATTTCTGCAAACCTTGCATAGCACACAAAAAAAGATGTACTTTTCAAATTTTGAAAATTTTGAAAATTTCAAGTTAAATTGTTAGGCTTCTAACTAATTTAAAATGTTAATGAAAAACTAAAAAATGACGTCAAAATAAAGTAGACATCTGAAAGTATAAGTTTCATAAACCATTTGGTCAGTAAGTATAAATATATGCAACCTATTAGTGTTAAAATAGCAAAAAAGCGTAATTTTTTGTAAAAATGTCATGATTTTTTTACATTGTAAAAAAAAACTACAAATTATATCGGCTTACTTTTACTATGTACATGAAGGACAACTTGTGACAAAAAAACAATGTCAGAATTATCGTGATTGGCAAAACGTTACCAGAGTTATTCTCTAATAAAGACAGACATCCCCGATTTGAAAAAACAGGCCTGGTCTTTCAGGGGCGGGGCGTACAGGTTTATTTGTATTGGTCCTTAAGGGGTTAAATATTGTTGAAGAATGGCCAAAAAACAGCAAGAAGGCATTTTTTATTGGGGGGGGGGGATTTTATTTGTTTGAAATTAATTTCATCCTAAAGAATAAGGAACATGATACCTGTTTACTGCTGATTAGTATGAGTGCAATGATATAAAACTTGTTTTTCTAAAAATAAAATTAAATAATGTACTCTATGCTTTACTATCTATTAACATTTTTATTTATTTTTTGCCATATTGTGAAGCCAATTTTTTTTATTTGTTTTGTTGGCCAGTGCTACTTTATCAGGGATTTTTTTGTCTGATGGTTTAAAGCTTTTTTATTTGTACCATTTTGGGATGCATAGGATTTTTAAGTGTTTCTGTTTTTTTTTTTACCAGGCCGGATGAACAGTACAAACATCAAACAAAGAAATTCCAGCTCACCACCTCGAGGCCGTGTTCGGATCCTGTGCCCAGCCGGGCAAGTCAATTTGAAACAAACAAGCGATGATCCAGCACTTGCAAACGATAACAGCTTTATTGAAGATTACTGGACACAGGTAAAACCAACCATTACATCAGACGCGTTTCGAGCGCATGCGCTCTTCTTCGGTGATCATCACCAAAGAAGAGCGCATGCGCTTGAAACGCATCTGATGGAATGGTTGGTTGGTTGTATTATTATTCTAATGTGTAGTTTTTAGTATTTTATTTTTGTACAATTGAAAAAGGGGATTCTTAAAAGTCAGTTACTAATAGAGATGAGCGAAGTTACAGTGATTCGATTTGTCACAAACTTCTCGGCTTGGCAGTTGATGACTTTAGCCTGTATAAATTACTTCAGCTTTCTGGTGATCCGGTGGGCTGGAAAAGGTGGATACAGTCCTAGGAGAGAGTCTACAGCCCACTGGAGCACCTGAAAGCTGAACTAATTTATGCAGGCTAAAGTCAGCAACTGCCGAGCCGAGAACGTCTGGTACGCCACTGTTTCCAAAATGGAGCCTCCAGCTGCTGCAAAACAACTACTCCCAGTATTACCAGACAGCCACTGACTGTCCAGGCATGCTGGGAGTTTTGCAACAGCTGGAGGCACCCTATGTCCACCCCTATGCAAATCCCCAATCAAGGCCTCAAATGCGCATGGCGCTCTCACTTTGGAGCCCTGTTGTATTTCAAGGCAACAGTTTAGGGTCACATATGGGGTATCACCGTACTCTTCAGAATTTGCCCAACAAATATTGGGGGGCTTTTTCTTCTTTAACCCCTTATGAAAAGGTCAAGTTGGGGTGTACACCAGCTTGTTAGTGTAAAAAATTCCAAATTTTACACTAACTTGCTGGTGTTGTCCTCTACATTTCATTTTCACAAGAGGTAAAAGGGAAAAATGCCCCCGAAAAATTGTAACGCAATGTCTCCTGAGTACGGAGATACCCCATATGTGGACGCAAAGTGCTCTGGGGGCGCACAACAAGGCTCAGCAGGGAGAGTGCACCATGTACATTTGAGGTGATTTGCACAGGGGGGGGGGGGGGGGGCTGATTGTTACAGCGAATCTGTCAAAAGCAAAAAAAAAAAAAAAAAAACACTCACACATGTGACCCCATTTTGGAAATTAGAACCCTCATGGAATGTAAAGAGGGGTGCAGTGAGAATTTACACCCCACTGGTGTCTGACAGGTATAAGTGTTCTGTGAAAATGAAAAATGTAATTTTTTTATTTGCACAGCCCACTGTTCCAAAGATCTGTCCGACCCCTGTGGGGTATTAAGGCTCACTGTACCCCTTGTAACGTTTCTCAAGGGGTCTAGTTTCCAAAATGGTATGCCATGTGGGTTTTATTTTTTGCGTTCTTGGCACCATAAGGGCTTCCAAAATGCAACATGCCCCCCCCCCCAAGGAAAATTTTCTCTCCAAAGCACTGTTATCTGTGGTGTTACATAGGACTGCAGGTCACATCAACTACATCATCTGTACTCAGAGAGTTATCACTGTGTTATCTGTGGTGTTACATAGGACTGCAGGTCACATCTACTATATAATCTTTACTCAGGGAGTTATCACTGTGTTATCTGTGGTGTTACATAGGACTGCAGGTCACATCTACTATATAATCTTTACTCAGGGAGTTATCACTGTGTTATCTGCAGTGTTACATAGGACTGCAGGTCCCATCTACTACATTAGCTGTACTCATAGTTATCACTGTGTTATCTGTGGTGTTACATAGGACTGCAGGTCCCATCTACTCCATTATCTGTACTCAGAGAGTTATCACTGTGTTATCTGTGGTGTTACATAGGACTGCAGGTCACATCTACTCCATTATCTGTACTCAGAGAGTTATCACTGTGTTATCTGTGGTGTTACATAGGACTGCAGGTCACATCTACTCCATTATCTGTACTCAGAGAGTTATCACTGTGTTATCTGTGGTGTTACATAGGACTGCAGGTCACATTTTCTACATTATCTGTACTCATAGTTATCACTGTGTTATCTGTGGTGTTACATAGGACTGCAGGTCACATCAACTACATTATCTGTACTCAGAGAGTTATCACTGTGTTATCTGTGGTGTTACATAGGACTGCAGGTCACATAAACTACATTATCTGTACTCAGAGAGTTATCACTGTGACCCAGGGCTAAACTGTGGTGGACTGAGGGAAACAGCTGACATGGAGCCGCTAACCTGGCTCCGCTGTCCCCTCACTGACGCCTGGGTCTGACTAGATGCGGGTGTTTCTTGCCCAAAAGCACCAGCACCACTTGGAAGGGATGTCTCTGGGGTACTGACAGCAGGTACCCCATCCTCCTCCTCCATCATCCCTTCCAAAAGGTCCTGAGCATCAGGACAGAACTGGTTGTCTGCCTGATGCAGGGCCTCCCCCAAGACATCCCTCTCACGTTCGCTGTCAAACAGTAAGAGGCTTGACTCTTGGGGGCTGGGGGCAGGTCCTAAAGGCACCACCGATGTACTGGTGGTGCTACTGTGGGGGCTGCTGGGAGTCGGGACTGAGGACTCCGTGGCACTGCTGTGTCCCATAAACTCCACCACTATCGGAGCCTGAGATGCTAATATCGGGCGGCTGCCCGCGGAAAAAAAATCACGGATCAGGCGGACTCCCTTTCCACCTGATCCACTTGTAGGGGCGCGAGAGCTACCCTGTACTGGCAGCGACCCAGTACTGGGGTAAATTCCCATACCCCTTGCTGCCACGGCCCCGTATATTGCTCATACTTGCTTGTTGGGGGGTGGGGGGTGAAACTTTATTGGGGGGGAATGTGAGATGTTTTTTTTTAAAACAAAGACAAGCACGCAGACAAAGACGTAGACAAAGACTACTCAACTACAATAATTTTTTATCTTTTTTTTCACAAGGACAAAGACGTAGACAAGGACACAGACAGCTACTAAACTAGAAGAACTAAACTACTACAGCTAAAACTTTTTTTTTTACAATAACTGACGCAGACACGGACGACGACGACAAATACTAAACTATATGTAAACTACAACTAACTTTTTTTTTTTTTTTTCACAAAGACAAAGACACAGACAACAACTTCTTAATTGGAACTAAAACTAAACTAACAGCTAAAACTAAACTTTTTTTTATTTTTTTTTATTTTTTTTAAGCTAACAGACAGACGCTGACACGGACGATGAAAACAAATACTAAACTAATATAAACTAAACAATAACTCTACTTACACAAACTAATATATGACTAAACAAAACTAAACCAAATTTTTTTCTTCTTTTTTTTTTTAACACAAAACACACAAACTAAACACACACTAAATTAACCTACCTTAAAGAAAATTACACGTAAACTAACTACACAGAAATCTAGCACTAATCTACACTAACCTAGACAAAAAAACAAAGATATGTGCTTTGAAAAAAGCAGTTGGGTCTAAGGTAGTACTATGAAGCACAAAGCTCAAAGGACGCTGGAAAAATGACAGAAGCCGCTCCACTCTCAAAACCACCATGTGAATCTGCAAGGAAATACTGCTGGGAGTGATCTTATATACTGGTCGTGCCAGCAAGTTTCTATTGGTTGCTAGGGAGGTTGTTAACCTCTGACAACTGTGGTTGCAGAACTATCATAAGAAGGGCGTGGAAAATATTCGCGAATATTCGCAATACGAATATTTGCATGCACAAACTAATCGCCTTAGATTCTCCCCCCATGGTCTCTAATCATACCAGCAATGCAATTATCCGTCGATGGAGATCACTATAATGTGATCTGTGTTTAAACAAGTTTGGGAAAAAACGAATATTCGTAATCGCGAATATTATTTGCGATATTCTAAATATTTGCAAATTCGCGAAAATGCTATATTCGCATTGCGAATATTCGGGAGCAACACTAGGACTGACATAGAGGCTCCTTACAGGGCTGGAGCAAGGATTTTTGCCACCCAAGGTGAAAGCTAATTTTGCTGCCTCCTTGACTCCGCCCACACCTTACTACTGGGGTGACACACTGTAGCAAGCCCCCTCCTCATGTAATTACCTTACTACTGGGGCAACACACTGTAACAAACCTCCTCCCCATGCTGCTAGCGATGGTGAGGGTGCGATGGAAGGGCAGATGTTGTTACCCTAGGGGCAGATGGTATTATCCCCTTGTGTTCGTGATGCCAGGGCGTGATTATCCTCTACACCACCCGAGGTATGGCTGCTGGTTTCTGGGCCAGGCGCAGGACAAATAATCACTCCAATGCAAGGTTATGGAACAACAGCAGCTTTACTGAGGCAGACAGGTGTTATAGTCTTTACAGCTCAGTTAGGCCCGAAGAGATGACCAGTGACTTTAGGAGATTTGTAGTGGGACTTGTTGTGGACTTGGACTTAATTATGCAATCCCACGCTGACATTAGCAGGCTTGATAGACTTGACTAGACTTCTCCCCTCTGGTTGCTTACCAGGTTTTGGCTTTCACCTGAAGGGGTACACGGTTGATGGAAGTGTGGCTGCGTGGTTAGGCCTCAGTTTCCCTTACGACACCAGACACTCTCAGGTCTTACTGTACTGCTCCTCAGCTTAGACTCTAGACTGAACTAGCTAGCTCCTCCCTGCTATATAAGGGTGCAATTTGGAGGACTCCCATAGGTCACCCACAAGTCACCTGGTCACTGGCACCTTCTCTGGTTACATGACTTAAAAACAGGGCTTAAAGACATATTCACTTAAATAAAGCACAATAACCCTTTATATGAACCATAGTGTGCCGAGAGTCCGGAGGAGTGTGGGGCCAGGGGACTGGGACTGCATCCAGCTGAAAGACCAAACAGTGTACAGAAGGGCCACTTCTGTACTGGGCCACCACATATACTGTGTATTAGCAATGTAAATCACACTATGTCCATGAACAAAGACCCATAGCACAAGATATGACTGTGAAACATGGTGCGCAAGGCAATTTTCCCAGTCTACGGCAAACAAGGTAGCATATTGTGTCTTAGCAAACATAAGAGCCAAGAACTTAGGAAGGGTGACTTGGTCCCTTTACAAGACTACTTTAGGAGTTGTTTAAAAATTGGCACAAAATTATGTGCAGTACTTGAGTCATTACACACTGTGCATGTGGTCACTATGAATTTATATGTGGCCACAGATTTTAAAGAGTGGAGGGTTGGCACTACATTTCTAATCTAAAAGTATATACAGTGATCCCTCACCTTACAATGGCCTTAGGGTACAATATTTTCAACATACAATGGTCTTTTCTGCACCATTTAAACTTGATACCAGACTCACCATAGAATGCTACGGACAGTCCAGATCTGTGAAACGTGTCAATGGCTGGAAGAACCAACCAATCAGAATGGACATTCACTGGTAAATCACCTGTATTACTGAAGTGCATGCACTGACTGGTGTCTGATAGCACCTCCCTACAGTACGGGGAGGTATTACATGTTCTGTACTACTCTTTACCTGTGCCAGGGATAGCTGCTCCTTTGGACATCAGGTGAGGGTGACTCGATTACTTTTTCGGGACACTGTGTACTGTACAGGACCCTGAAGAAGCTCCTGTCCTCTACATAGACAGTGATTACAGCTCCAGCAGATCTTTCTTACTTTTGTATGTAAGGACTTGCTTTATCTATATTAGTTATCAACGTATTTTCTTTTTAATCTTCAATTTTTCCTATTTTTGGATGACATTTTGGGGGCTTCAGAATCAATCACCTGGTTTCCCTAGAGTTATGGTCTCAACATACAATGGAATGAATATACGATGGTCATCACTGTAGTTATGAATGAATCTATCAGTTATAGGAGAATCTTTTTGTGTAGGTTAAAGGGGTACTCCCGTACCCCAGCGTTCTGAACATTATGTTCACAACTCTTGGAGCAGGCGACCGTGATCATGACATCATGGCCCTGCCACTCGTGATGTCACAGCACTCCCCCTCCATTTTATGGGAGGGGCGTGTCGGCTG
Organism: Hyla sarda; assembly: GCF_029499605.1. Classification (NCBI taxonomy): domain Eukaryota; kingdom Metazoa; phylum Chordata; class Amphibia; order Anura; family Hylidae; genus Hyla; species Hyla sarda. Next base: position 581,187,176 of record NC_079189.1, read on the forward strand.
TCACATGGGGCATAGACGTGACGTCATGACACGACCAATGCCGCCGGAACCCAGCATTTGTTTAGAACACTTAGTGCTGCAATAGATTGATTAATAATAGCCACTATGAAAGAATAGAGTGGATGCATAGCCTGCTGTATTCATGAGTCCAGTGCGATGTAAAGAATAAAGGAGTGACAATGAAACAGCCTGAAGATGCTTGTTGTGGAAGAGAATCCCTGTCAGGCGCGACACCATACGAAGCCCTGCCAGGGGGAACTTGCACCCTCCTTCTTCTATGCATTGCTTGCACTCGAGAGAGTGCATAGAAGAGGCAGCCAATCGCCGCAGGTGGCTTCTCAATCCCCTTCTCTCTGTTTTGCACGGCAGGTGTAACATAGAGAGGAGGGAGATTGGAGCAGACCTGTCATGCTGCGTTGTCTTTTATGTGAATATTTCTCTGTGCTGCAGGCCGGTGCTCGCTCATAGAAGGCAGGCATGCGTCGCACGGTGTGCACAGCCCTCGCTCTCGCCTGCTTGATTGACAGGCAGAGAGTGAAGCGCTGTGCAGAGCTAAGGTCCCACCTGCATTTTCTGACTTTTGTCTCCGCCAAGCTGCTGCAGGAGACAATCTTACAGCAGCGGCAAAGGATAGGGGATAAGATGTCTGATTGCGGGGGTCCCGCCGCTGAGGACCCCCGCGATTTCCCTGCTTCCCCCGGCGTTCTTTTAGAGCATCGGGTGCAGCGCCGGATGCTCTTGACGTCTAGACGGCCGTCTTGCCCCCTCCCATAGATTTGCATTGAGGGGAGTGGGACCATGATGTCACGAGCAGGACGTGACCGTGACTTCACAAGCCTCCGCCCCACATCGCCAGTCATCCGGCACAGAGCGTAGTTAGCAGCCAAGATCGCAGGGGTCCCCAGTGGCAGGACACCCGCTATAATAAATCTTATCCCCTATCCTTTAGATAGGGGATAAGATGTCTAAGGGAGGAGTACTCCTTTAATGGCTATGAATGCAGAGTTCATGTGCTTGCACAACTGAAAAAAGAAAAGTTTTATTAAAAAGAAAAAAAATCTTTGCAAATAAAATCCACGGGCTTTACAAAAACTGTATAAACCTGGCACACAAACAAAGCATGCAATTATACAGTGGTGTGGGCTGTTATGTGACTACGGATGCGTAACAATATAATGGAATAAATAATGACTAATACGTAAGTCTGTTCTATCAGAAAAGTGCTATAACCCTTCTTCTATGGCCTGCCGGTTTAATTGGCATTGCATCTGCCAAGAGAAACCAGTCGGACATTTTTGCATTGATGAACACAAAACAATTTGTTTCAGCTGAGGTAGTAGTTTTGTAACCTGAAAAAAAAAGAATAGAAAATAAATAAAGAAAGCGAAGGAGTTAGTTGACATCTCTCAATTAGTATCCTCTGCTTAGTGGAGCCAAGAGAACGTTTTATAGCTCGCAACGGAAAGACTGTGCAGCGTAATTACTTGGGAGTGGTCAGAGAAACTGAGCTGCGGCCAAGAAATTCTATTTCCGAGGGCAAATTTTTCCCCATCAGGCTCCTCTAAGAAATATCCAGCACTAATATAAAATATTCATTTTAATGAAACCTCCACATCCAGCTTCAGATCCTCAGCGCTGAACAGAATTCTATAGCCTTTTAACCAGAAATAAATTAAGAATCCTGTCTATTGCTGTCTCCCTGACAGGTGCTTCGGTTAGGGGTATTTTCCAACAAGGTCATGGACATGGACTTTTTCACATTAACCCCTTAACGACGCAGGACATATATTTACGTCCTGCGCCGGCTCCCGCGATATGAAGCGGGATCGCGCCGCGATCCCGCATCATATCGCGTCAGTCCTGGCGTTCATCAACGGCCGGGACCCACGGCTAATACCACACATCGCCGATCGCGGCGATGTGCGGTATTAACCCTTTAGAGGCGGCGGTCAAAGCTGACCGCCGCTTCTAAAGTGAAAGTGACCCGGCTGCTCAGTTGGGCTGTTCGGGACCGCCGCGGTGAAATCGCGGCGTCCCGAACAGCTGACCGGACACCGGGAGGGCCCTTACCTGCCTCCTCTGTGTCCGATCGACGAATGACTGCTCCGTGCCTGAGATCCAGGCAGGAGCAGTCAAGCGCCAATTACACTGATCACAGGCGTGTTAATACACGCCTGGGATCAGGAAGAGAGATCAGTGTGTGCAGTGTTATAGGTCCCTATGACACTGCAAAAAAAATGTTAAAAAAAAGTGTTAATAAAGGTCATTTAACCCCTTCCCTAATAAAAGTTTGAATCACCCCCCTTTTCCCATAAAAAAAAATAACAGTGTAAAAAAAAAATTTAATAATCATATGTAGTATCGCCGCGTGCGTAAATGTCCGAACTATAAAAATATATCATTAATTAAACCGCACGGTCAATGACGTACGCGCAAAAAAATTCCAAAGTCCAAAAAAGCGTATTTTGGTCACTTTTTATACCATTAAAAAATGAATAAAAAGTGATCAAAAAGTCTGATCAAAACAAAAATCATACCGATAAAAACTTCAGATCACGGCTCAAAAAATGAGTCATTATACCGCCCTGTATGTGGAAAAATAAAAAAGTTATAGGGGTCAGAAGATGACATTTTTAAACGTATAAATTTTCCTGCATGTAGTTATGATTTTTTCCAGAAGTGCGACAAAATCAAACCTATATAATTAGGGTATCATTTTAACCGTATGGACCTACAGAATAATTATAAGGTGTCATATTACTGAAATATGCACTACGTAGAAACGGAAGCCCCCAAAAGTTACAAAATGGCGTTTTTTTTTCGATTTTGTCGCACAATGATTTTTTTTCCATTTCGCCGTGCATTTTTGGGTAAAATGACTAATGTCACTGCAAAGTAGAATTGGCGACGCAAAAAATAAGCCATAATATGGATTTTTAGGTGGAAAATTGAAAGGGTTATGATTTTTAAAAGGTAAGGAGGAAAAAATGAAAGTGCAAAAACGGAAAAACCCTGAGTCCTTAAGGGGTTAAAGGGGTACTCCACTGGCCAGCTAAATGTTCCGAACGCTGTGCGCACACTGTGGGGGTTGACCTCGCGCCCTTGTGATGTCACGCCTCACCCTCTCAATGCAAGTCTACTGGAAGGGGGCGGGACTTGCACTGAGGGGGTGGGACATGACATCACAAGGGGGTGTGGTTCACCCCCGCAGTGCAGACACAGTGTTCGGAACTAAATGTTCCAAACGCTGGACAGTGGAGTATTCCTTTTAATAAGAAAATGAAACTTGAATGTGCTGGTCAAATAATGTATAGCTTAAAAAGGAACAAACCATATGGCCACATGACATGGCCAAGTGCCTAAGAGGGTGCCTCCGAGGGGCAGCACTGTCCCGGGTTGTATTAAGAAGGAAAGACTGGCAGGGCATGTGGCTAGGATAAGAGAGAAACTCCCATAAGGAAGAAAGACCACTACTCAAAGACAGTGAATTATTTTTATGCCTCCTCCATCACTTATATTTGTTATAAAAATCCCTCTTTTCATTAGCTCACAGTGTAAGAAATCCTCTCAGGGAAGGGGGCGTGTCCCCCTTGTGGTGGTGGGAGGTGATTGGTGTGTGATGGGGCGTGTCCCTCCTTGTGGTGGTGGGAGGTGATTGTTGTGTGATGGGATGGGGTGTGTCCCTCCCTTGTGGTGGTGGGAGGTGATTGGTTTGTGGTAGGAGGGGATGTGTCCCTCCCTTGTGGTGGTGGGAGGTGATTGGTGTGTAATGGGACGTGTCCCTCCTTGTGGTGGTGGGAGGTGATTGTTGTGTGATGGGATGGATTGTGTCCCTCCCTTGTGGTGGTGGGAGGTGATTGGTGTGTGGTGGGAGGGGGCGTGTCCCTCCCTTGTGGTGGTGGGAGGTGATTGGTGTGTCTGCTCATGCAGCCTTGTCCATGAGTCATCTCATGTCCATGACTCATGGACAAGTCTGATGCTGCTGCAGGACTGGTTAGTGTCCCAGTAGGTATGGGCACTCCTAGTGGTGGGATTTTCAGGAGCCGTTTTCTTTATAAAATATATTACATTTTTTAAACAACCATATTACAAAAGGTCTTTAATTTTCGCCAGTAACAACATACAAAAAGTTTTTGGATCTGTCAGTGCCCATTTAACTCATTTTTATGCCCATCCAGACATATTTTATTCAAAAAATATATATAAAAGCTGACATTTTTTTTTTAGTCTGGACTTTCTTCTATATAGGAATCTCTCTCTTATTTTTGATGGCCACAGTGCAGCTGTGTGTTTTCCCGTGCATCCTGGAGAAGTAACATTGCTGACTATCATTGAAATCACGTGAGCTGTAAATGAAAAAATGGTTTCCTTTCTTCTTTGCATGTGGCTAGGATGCCAACGAGCCTGCTATGAGCACTGTATTTAGATAATAGGTAAAGTAGACCAAACTTAGCCGAACTTAAGCAAAAAGTTTGGTGCGGTCAGACTAAACCAAAACTGCCCTTACCCCTGGTCTTTGACCGACTTTCAAAAGTTCTTCGAGCTTCTTATATGCTGTGTATGTATTGCCGATGCTGCACCATATGCAACTGGGAATGCCAGCTCTTTGTGGCTGTTTGGCGGGCACAGGCGGTTTTATGTCCACTGCGGTGGAACAGGTGTCAGCACAATTTTAGGGTAGAGTAAGTAACTTGTGGCCTTTGGCTGTTGGACTTGCTTTTTCAGGAACACATGTCAAGGTTCAAACAGCTTATGTTTATACCCAGAGATGAGCGAATCGAAGGTGACGAACCCGAATTCGTTACGAATTTCATGAAAAATTCGATTCGCAACGAATACGAATATCGCCGCGATTCTATCTTCAGCCACTCGTACACCGCCAAGCACACTTTGCTTGAGCTGCAGCGTCAGAACGGTATCCCACAACATAGTCTCATTTGTGACGTTGCAATTCCACCCTCCATATGTTGGACAGACTATACGAACAAAGAAAAGTCATCACAGATTTTTGGATGATACAAGCAGATAGGAGTACTCCCCTGTGTAACTTCAATGTGAACGAGTGGCAGCTCATACGTGACACCTGCCGTTTGCTGAGGCCCTTTGAGGAAGCAACATTTTTGGTTAGTTGCTCGAATTACGCAATGAACGACATAATTCCACTTCTACATTTACTCCAAAAAATGATTGAAAACATGGCTGGTCACGGCAATGGAGATGTTGCGCCTACATCAGAAGGCTACATGAGTCCTGTGGGGGATGAACTGGAGGAGGATGATGAGGGGCAGAGCGGAGCACAGTTTACGGTGGATGAGATGGCCGGTGTTTCTGGTCATTGGACAGGAGAGGAGGAGCAGGAGCAGCCAGAGGAGCTGGAGGGTTATTACGAAGGAGGCGAGACAGAGGACCCAGACACACCGTGGCAGTATGCAGTGGAGATGGAGGCAGGTAGTCCCAGCGAGTCACTGTCACAAATGGCACGATGCATGCTGAGTTGCTTGCGTAGTGACCCCCGAATTGTCAAAATTCGTCAGCGCGATGACTTCTGGATCTCCACCTTATTAGACCCTCGCTACCGGCCCAGAATGGGGGCCTTTTTTACACCCACTGAGAGGGAGGACAAACTGACCTACTTCAGGGAGCTTCTACGTAGTCGGTTGGCCGATGCCCATCGGCCACATGGTCCATTCACTCGCAGGTCTGACTCGGGGGGCCCTCTGCGCTCACCTTCCACTGCCACGGCTGCTGGGGAGGGGAGGGGTGGCAGGAGCAGTACTGGCTCAATCAGCAGCAGCCTGAGTCTACAGTCGCTGATGAGTAGCTTCCTTCAGCCGCATAGTGAAGCTACTCATCAGCAGCAGGTGGACATGGAGCAGGACCTGAACCAGCAGGTGGTGGCTTACCTCGACATGACCCTGCCAACAACCGTTGAAGATCCGCTGGACTACTGGGCAGCCAAACTCGATTTATGGCCGCAACTAGCCGAATTTGCCCTGGAAAAGCTGTCCTGCCCGGCCAGTAGTGTGCCATCAGAGCAGGTGTTTAGTGTGGCCGGGGCCATAGTCACCCCAAGGCGAACTCGTCTGTCCAGGGATGATCAGCCAGGATTTCCAGCCTCCAATGACAGATGGGTCTGAGTAGATTGACCATGCTCCTACAACAAAATTTTCTCTATTGTGGTTGGTTATGAAACCCTCTGGGGCAGACCTGGGCATTGTACGGCCCGCTTGCCACATACGGCCCTTTGATTGGCTCTGACCGGCCCGCGCTGATTGGGGGACAACTATGCTCCTAATCTGGGGGACATCGATGATGCCTAATCTGGGGGACATCTATGCTGCTTAATCTGGGGGACATCTATGCTGCCTAATTTGGGTGACATATATGCTCCTTATCTGGGGGACAACTATGCTCCTAATTTGGTGGATATCTATGCTGCCTAATCTGGGGGACAAGTATGCTCCTAATCTGGGGGACATCTATGCTGCCTACTCTGGGGGGACAACTATGCTCCTAATCTGGGGGACATCTATGCTGCCTAATCTGGGGGACATCTATGCTGCCTAATCTGGGGGACATCTATGCTGCCTACTCTGGGGGACAAGTATGCTCCTAATCTGGGGGGGCATCTATGCTGCCTAATCTGGGGGACATCTATGCTGCCCAATCTGGATGACATCTATGATGCCTAATCTGGGAGACAAGTATGCTCCTAATCTGGGGGACATCTATGCTGCCTAATCTAGGTGACATCTATGGTGCCTAATCTGGGGGACAACTATGCTCCTAATCTGGGGGACATCTATGCTGCCTAATCTGGGGGACATCTATGCTGCCTAATCTGGGGGACATCTATGCTGCCTAATCTGGGGGACATCTATGCTGCCTAATCTGGATGACATCTATGCTGCCTAATCTGGGGGGCCACTATGCTCCTTATCTGGGGGACAACTATGCTCCTAATCTGGGTGACAACTAAGATCCTAATTGGGTGGACATCTATGCTGCCTAATCTGGGGGACAAGTATGCTCCTAATCCGGGGGACATCTATGCTGCCTACTCTGGGGGACAAGTATGCTCCTAATCTGGGGGACATCTATGCTGCCTAATCTGGGGGACAACTATGCTCCTTATCTGGGTATCTGGGGGACAACTATGCTCCTAATCTGGGGGACATGTATGCTGCCTAATCTGGGTGACATCTATGCTGCCTAATCTGGGGGACAACTATGCTCCTAATATGGGGAAAACTGATGCTTCTGGCCTTGGGCCTATAATTTTTTGAAGTTTAGCAGTAGCTAAATACATGCTTAATGCAAATGTCAACATTGATCTTTAAATGTAAGGGGTTATGGAACCCTCTTGGGTACTGCGAATGACTGCTCCAGACTCATTCTGTGTCTTTCACAAACTACTTGCCTCCCTGGTGCCTCAGGCCTTGGGCCTATAATTTTTGAATGTTTAGCAGTAGCTAAATACATGCTTAATGCAAATTTCAACAATGATCGTTAAATTCTCGGCGCTCTGCCAGGGCCTTCTCCTACCCCGCCTGGGCCGATCCGAGGACCTCACTAAGCAACTCACTAACTAATCCAATCGCTTATAGCGACGGGCGGTGTGTACAAAGGGCAGGGACTTAATCAACGCCAGTTTATGACCCTCACTTACTGGTAATTCCTCATTTTAAGGTTAAATAATTGCAATCCCAGATCCCTATCACGAACTGGTTTCATCGTGCAACACGCACCTGTCCTTGAAAAATAGAGACACGCTAATCCGTTCAGTGGAGCGCTAGTGCGGCCCAGGACATCTGAGGCCATAACACACCTGGTATTGCTCGATCTCGCAGTTGATCGTGCAAAGGTAAGGGGTTATTAAAGCCTCTTGGGTACTGCTGAGACCTACTCCTGACTGCTCCTGGTGTAATGTATGGGGTAATTAAACACTCTTGGGTAGTGTTTTTTTTTTTAGTTATTGATAATTTTATCGGTAATAAAATAGAATTTTCCAGAATGCTAATCGTTACACAACGGAACTCTTGTTGCGTGTGATTTTTTAATGAAAAAAATAAAAAATAAATAAAAAATATGGACAGGGATTAACTCTGCTTCATCATTTTGGGCAAAAAAAGTCCTTTGGTGATCTGATCTTTTGGAGACAGATGCACTTACACACATTTTGAATTAGTTTTTGTAAAAAAATTTCAAACATTGTGTGGTTTATTATTTTTGAGAAGAATGTCTTTGGGTGGTCCACCATCCTGCATTATAGAGTCTTGTGAACTGTTGGATATGCGCTTGTTCTTACACAAAGGTATTTCTTTAAAAAATTTCTAAAATGTTGTTGTTTTTTGGGGGGGATTGTGAAGCCCGGGTGTGTACTGGTGCATCAGCCAACTCCAGGCTGTGTCCTTCAGGCAATATATGGGTTCCTGATGCCGCAGAGGTGGGGCAAATGGAAATTTCTCATTTTTGGATAGCGGGTGCTACCTATGAGAAATCTTTGTCAAAAATTTCATACATTGTGTTGTTTTTTGGGGGAGGATTTTGAAGCCCTGGTGTGTAGTGTACTAGTGCATCAGCCAACTCCACGCTGTGCCATTCAGCCACTAAATGGTCTCCTCTTGCTGACAACATGTCCATGCTGTGTCATTCAGCCACTATATGGTGTCCTCATGCTGCCAACACCTCCACGCTGTGCCATTCAGCCACTATATGGTGTCCTCATGCTATCAACACCTCCACGCTGTGCCATTCAGTCACTATATGGTGTCCTCATGCTGCCAACACCTCCACGCTATGTTATTCAGTCACTATATGGTCTCCTGACACTGATGCCACCACCAGGCTCTGTCATTGTGCTGCTGTGCGGCAGTGATTCTAAGAGCGATGACGGTAATCTGCATGCTATTCTGAATAACAGTATTATTTCACTACCCCAGCACACTCCATATGCGTTTTAGGACACAGCAAAATGTTCTATACCCCTATAGAGGCTGTATGTAGGCTAGAAATAGCCTTTTTTTAATATTGATTCACCGTGAACAAATTCGGATCGAAACAAACTTTTCGGGAAAATTCGGCAAATCGGCCAAATCGAATTTTTGAAAAGTTCGCTCATCTCTATTTATATCTTAGGGTACAATTATATCTTTTTTTGTGTATTCAGCTCTGGTGGGAAAATTTCAAAAGCGCCCTCTGGTGGATCTGTCCCATACCTCTTTCATTTTAAAGAGCCTGATTCCTTTCAAAGGGCTCATTTCCCGACTATATTTGTGAAGCAGACCAGGGTTTTCAGTCCAGGTCAAAAGGATATGGTTGGGAAATGAACCATGAGTGACTATCTGACTTCGGTCTGCTCATTAATATGAATGGGGAAGGCAAGAGTCTGGCAGGGATATGGCAAGAGGGGACTTTGAAAATGCCCCGCTGCATCCGGCTGCCTGATGCACAAAACATGATGTGAATGCACCCTGAGATATATGTGATCTCCTGTAAGCATTAGGGTGTCTGATCGGGGAGGCGCTCTCGAACAATCTGCCAATGGTGTGAGAGCCAGGAACGCACACTGAGAAAAGCAGGTCCCATGTCACTTCCCATGTTCCTTCTTAGATTCATAGTTCCCAGAGACATTACTTTAGAAGCGTTAGGACCAGTGGCGTACCTAGGGGGGGGCGCGGGGGCGGCCCGCCCCGGGTGCCACTCTCAAGGGGGGTGCCAGGGGCGGACTGACCCGCCGCCGCAAAATAATTTTTTTTTTTAAAACACTTTGCCGCCGCCCGCGCTGTTTGCCGCCGCCCGCGCTCTGTGTCCGCCCGCAAACACCCCCCCCCCCCCCCCGCTTTCCTTACCTCCCAGGCAGCCTGCGGCCCTACAGAACCGCTTTGGCTGCCTAGGAGAAGCGTCATCACATTAGTGATAACACGTGAGACGTGGTGCCGGCAGAGAGGAGCGCGCTGGAGATGAGCATGCGCCCTCCAGCAGAATGTTGCAGCGCCAAGCCTCCCGCTGCTGTGGCCGTACAGGTAACCAGCTCCCCACCTGCATGGCCTCCCTCCCATCACCCACCACCATATAGGTAACCCCCCCACCTGCCTGCCCCCCTTCTACCTCCCCCTTCAACCCCTTTGGCTGTCCGGGCATGCTGTGAGTTGTAGATTTGCAACAGCTGGAGGCACCCAGATTGGCAAACACTGCCTTAGGGCCTAAGCCAGTGTTTCCCAACCAGGGTACCTCCAGCTGTTGCAAAACTACAACTGCCAGCATGCCCGGACAGCCAAAGGCTCTCCGGGCATGGTGGCAGTTGTAGTTTTGCAACAGCTGGAGGCGCCCAGGTTGGCAAACACTGCCTTAAGGCCTAACCCAGTGTTTCCCAACCAGGGAGCCTCCAGCTGTTGAAAAAGTACAACTGCCAGCATGCTCGGAGAGCCTTTGGCTGTCTAGGCATGCTGGGAGTTGTAGTTTTGCAACAGCTGGAGAGGCCCGGGTTGGCAAACACTGCCTTAAGGCCTAACCCAGTGTTTCCCAACCAGGGAGTCTCCAGCTGTTGCAAAAGTACAACTGCCAGCATGCTCGGAGAGCCTTTGGCTGACTAGGCATGCTGGGAGTTGTAGTTTTGCAACAGCTGGAGGTGCCCGGGTTGGCAAACACTGCCTTAAAGGAGTAGTCCAGTGGTGAACCCAGTGGTGAACAACTTATCCCCTATCCTAAGGATAGGGGATAAGTTTGAGATCGTGGGGGGTCTGACCGCTGGGGCCCCCTGCGATCTCCTGTACGGGGCCCCGAGAGCCCACGGGAAGGGGGCGTGTCGACCTCCGCACGAAGCGGCGGTCGACACGCCCTCTCAATACAACTCTATGGCAGAGCCGAAGCGCTGCCTTCGGCAATCTCCGGCTCTACCATAGAGATGTATTGAGGGGGCGTGTCGGCCGCCGCTTCGTGCGGAGGTCGACACCCGCTATCTGGCCGGAGAGCCTGGCCCCCATACAGAGAGATCGCAGGGGGCCCCAGCGGTCGGACCCCCCGCGATCTCAAACTTATCCCCTATCCTTAGGATAGGGGATAAGTTTTTCACCACTGGACTACCCCTTTAAGGCCTAACCCAGTGTTTCCCAAGCAGGGAGCCTCCAGCTGTTGCAACACTACAACTGCCAGCATGCCCGGACAGCCTTTGGCTGTCTTGGCATGCTGGGAGTTGTAGTTTTGCAATAGCTGGAGGCGCCTGGGTTGGCAAACACTGCCTTAGGACCCAGAGTATTGTATTATACTCCAGAGCTGTACACACTATTCTGCTGGTGAAATCACTGTGAAACAGAACCACTTTTTTTAGATTTATTATTTTATTATTATATAGATGTATAGAGGGTGGGGTGTAGCTCTGTATAGGTATATGCAGAGCTACACCCCCCCCTCTTCCCCATAGGTATATGCAGAGCTACCCTCCCTCTTTCCCATAAGTATATGCAGAGCTACACCCCCCCTCTTTCCCATATGTATATGCAGAGCTACACCCCCCGCTTCCCCATAGGTATATAGTGTAACTCTGCGTATACCTATGGGAAAGAGGGGGGGGTAGCTCTACATATACCTATGGGAAAGAGGGGGGGGGGGTTAACTCTGCATATACCTATGCATATAGCTATGGGAAAGGGGGGGGGGTGTAACTCTGCATTTACCAATGGGAAAAAGGGGGTTTCCTGGCTACCTACCTGCCCTTTTACTGTGCAGGACACCAAGGAGGGCATTATTACAGTTTGTGGGCCTATAGATGGGAAGATTGTAGAGGAGGGGAGGGCACTGAATATATGCAGAGTCTGACATGTTTTTCCTGCAGATGTCTTATCCGGACAGAGAAGAAAAGGAAAGAGGACGCCGCTGATCAGAAAAGACGTAATTGTGAGTCCCAAAATGTAACTGTAATCACTTATATGGTATATACATCCTGTGTACAGCTGATATCTACCGCCATATGGTCCTGTATATAATCACTTATATTGTATACAGATTCTTTATAGTATACTGGTCTGTATATAGTGGTTTTATACAGTATGGCGGTATTATCCAGTTATTGTGTGGTGGTATATATTTACTCCTTGTATACTGGTATTATTGGTCATGGAAATTTACTTACGTTTAAGTGTTTCTTACATATATACATTTTTATTTATTGTGTGTGGGATTTGGGTGGAATAGGGGTGTGGCAGAAGATTGACGAGCTGCAGAGCCTAGCAGGGGCCCTTGCCTTTTTTTTTTTGTCTGGGGGCTCCGTGTGTTGTCAGTCCGCCCCTGGGGGGAGGGGAGGGAGGGGGTGTAATTAAGGGGGGTGCGTGTGTGTGGTGGGCGGGGGGGGGGGGTGCCAAACAAAGGGTCCGCCCCGGGTGGCAAATGCTCTAGGTACGCCCCTGGTTAGGACCTTGAGCTCATGTTGGCAAAAAGTAATACATCTAGAGCCTGTATAGGGCCATTTGTCTATCAAAAATAAACATGTTGGTTAAACAGTTTATAAGCCCCTTTTAACACGAAACAGCAGTGTCTCTTTAAGGCTCTTCGGTTCTGACTGATACTTTGTGCTTTATTTGCTTGTTGTGAAGGTAACCTCACATAAAAGATCAGATATGCATTTTAATTTGTGTGGGGAAGGAGCCAATGACGAGCAGCAAACTGAATCTTTAGAATTAACACAAAAAATTGCTTGTCACATGATGGAATCAGGGCATGGAGGATCAAGACCAAATGAGTGTGGAGATATTTAAAATGAAATTCCTTTTGTTTAGGAAAGGCTATCTGACATCAGTGTTGGCGTTGTTTGGTTGTTCAGAGCAGCTAGGCGACTAAAGTGATTGACTCATCCACAACAAATATATCTTCTATTATTTCTAAAAGTTTGGTCAGTGCTAGCAATATTGTCCCTGGTTAGTAGGATTTTAACATCTAAACTTTCAAGGAGATTTTTAACCACAGATCCCTCTATTAAACATTTTGATCCATGGACCTTCCATACTTTGATGCTGGACCCATGGACCACAGGTATCTTTACTAAAGATATTGACCTTTAATTTATCTGCCATGGGTCTCTTTGCCTGGGATTTTAAAGGGGTACTCCGCCCCTAGACATTTTGTCCCCTATCCAAAGGATAGAGGATCAGATGTCCGATCGCGGGGGTCCTGACGCTGGGGACCCCATGGATCTTGACTGCGGCATCCCAGATATACGGTGCACGGAGAGAACTTTGCTCCATTCCGGATGACTGACGATGTGGGGCGGAGGCTTGTGACATGCTGGTCATGCCCCGCTTGTGACATCACATGCCCCCTCAATGCAAGTCTTCACGGCTGTCACGCCCCTCCCATAGACTTGCATTGAGGGGGCATGGCCATGACGTCATGAGCTGGTGCGGCCATGATCTAACGAGCCTCTGGAACTCTGGCGCTGCACCCGATGCTCTAAACGAACACCCAGTGCCTCTACGCCCACAATCAGACGCCCTCCCAGAGACTTGCATTTAGGGGGCATGGCCGTGATGTCATGAGTGGGTGTGGCCGTGAAATCACTAGCCTCCGGCGCTCTGGCACTGCACCCGACGCTCTAAACGAATGCCCAATGGCGGGACCCCCGATCAGACATCTTATCTCCTATCCTTTGGATAGGGGATAAGATGTCATAGGGTGGAGTACCCCTTTAACCATTGAACATGTCCTTTTAGCAAACACTATGACCATGAATCCTTAAACCATAGATCTCACTTCCAAAGTCTTTGAACATGGATTCATTTACCATGGATTCCTCTACCAAGGACTTTGCCCATTGATCCATAAACCATGTATCCCTTACCAAAAACTTCAAGCTCTTTGCTATGAACATGGTCCCCTTTTACTCTCAAACTTATCTTGGACTGAATATAAACACTTTCCTACCCATGATATTGTTAATAAATGTGATCAATCTTGGTACCTTGTATATCCTGACAGTCCCCCATAAAGCCTTCAACACCACAGCTGTGACGTACCTGTGAGAGTCTCTTGTTAAGAACATGGGTGTCTTTAGACTACATCTTGGAAACAATGGCAAGAATTGGTATGGACAGTTTCCATATGTGAAGACACCATTGGAAAGGCTTTTCCAGTCCATAGAGCATTTATACTGTAGGTTGATAAAGTCCTCTTAAGTCTACCGTAGTTGAGAGTCAACACTAAGGCTCATCAATGTTTTTTGAGGTTGATATAAGTCCAATTCTTCATACTCAATTTCCTTGCAGTAATAACATTATATTTAGAGATGAGTGAGTCGAAGCTGACAAACCCGAATTCGTTACGAATTTGATAAAATATTCAATTCTCAGCAAATGCGAATATTGCCGCGATTCTACAGCGTGAATCGCTTCATTAAACTCCATTTACTGCGGTCCCGGCTCCAGGGCATCTAAAATGTCAGATCCACATGACAGCCAATAGTACACACCTGCTGCTGTTTCATCAGCAGAGTAGGGGCGTGTGGCAGCCGGAGTCACAGTGAGAGGTCTGAGCTCTGGGTGTCAGCTAGCAGTTGTGTCTTGAGCAGCAACCCAGCAGCCATGATTGATCGGTTCTCTCGTTCATCCACTTTATCCCAAGTGACATCTGACACCCCCAGTCAACAGTCAGTGGGTTCCTCAGACTCACCCCTCAGTTGGCATAACCCTCATGCTGCTGCTGCCACCTCAAGGCTCTGTCATTGTGCTGCTCTATGGTATCCTCATGCTAATGCTACCACCTCCAAGCTCTGTCATTGTGCTGCTCTATGGTCTCCTCATGCTAATGCTTACACCTCCAGGTTCTGTCATTGTGCGACCATATGGTCTCCTCATGCTGATGCTGCCACCTCCAGGCTCTGTCATTGTGCTGCCATATGGTCTCCTTATGCTGATGCTACCACCCACAGGCACCGTCATTGTGCTGCTCTATGGTCTCTTCATGCTGATGCTACCACCTCCAGGCTATCTCATTGTGCTGCCATGGATACTGCAAAACATATTAAGGTGCTGGTCCCCAGTTTAAGAAATTCCACGGCATTAGGGTCACTTTTAGGACTCCTGATGCTACTGCCACCTCCAGGCTGTATCATTCAGCCACTATATGGTCTCCTCATGCTTCAGCCAAAGCCAGGCTGTGCAATTCAGCCACTATATGGTCTCCTCATGCTGCCACAAACTCCAGGCTGTGCCATTCAGCCACTATATGGTCTCTTAATGCTTCCACAAACTGTGGGCTGTGCCATTCAGCCACTAGATGGTCTCCTTATGCTTCAGAAAAATTCCAGGCTGTGCCATTCAGACACTATATGGTCTCCCCATGCTGCCACAAACTCCAGGCAGTCATTCAGCCACTATATGGTCTCCTCATACTGATGCCATCTCCAGGCTCTGTCATTGTGCTGCCATGCGGCACGTGACTCCTTGTTAAATTTGGTCCTTTGTCCTTAAAATTTCAATTTCAAAATCCTCAATTTCAATTTCAAAATCTTAAATTTCAATTTCAAAATCTAAAATTTCTATTTCTGAATCTTACATTTCAATAGTCTCCTCATGCTTCTGTCAACTCCAGGCTATGTCATTCAGCCTCTATATGGTCTCCTCAGGCTTCAGTCACCTCCACGCTGTGTCATTCAGACGATATATGGTTTACTGATACTGCTGGGCCTGGGCCTAAAAATATTTATGATAGCACTAGCTACCATAAATCTTCTATTTAAATTTCAAAATTCATCTTTTAATCTTAGGGATTGTGAAGCCCTAGTGTCTACTCATGCTGCTGCCAGCTCCAGGCTGTGCCATTCAGCCACTATATGGTCTCCTCATGCTTCAGCCAACTCCAGGCTGTGTTATTCAGCCACTATATGGTCTCCTCATGCTGCCAACACCTCCACACTGTGTCATTCAGCCACTATATGGTCTCCTCATAGTGATACCACTTCCAGGCTCTGTCATTGTACCGCTCTGCGGCAGTGATTTTAATAGCGATGCCTGTAATCTGCATGTCATACTGAATAACAATATTATTTTACAACCCCAGCACACTCCATATGCGTGTTAAAACAAAGCAAAGTGTTCTAAACCCCATTGAGGCTCTCTGTAGGCCAGAAATAGCCATTTTTAATATAGATTCACAGCAAATAAATTTGGATTGAACAAAATGTTTGCGGAAAATTCGGCGAATCGGCCAAATCGAATTGTTCAAAAGTTTGCTCTTCTCTAATTATATTGCATATTGTAATAATGCCGAAGATTCTATGGCTCCTTCTGAACCAATCCATGCCAGCCTGTACCTGTCTCTTGCTTACAATTATATCCAGTTTTTACTATTTTTGGCAAAAATTTTCCCTGTTTTGTGTTGAGAAAGAAAGTGTTAAGTCACCTTTCTCTATGAATTTCTTTCTCTTTCCATCATTCTCTGCCTCAAGTCTCTCAGTCCTAGCAATATACGGCAATCCAGCCACACTCTACCACACACAGCCCAAATATTGTTGAAGTTAATAAATTCTCTAATAGAAAATGATGCATCTGTTCCCTTCACATTTACGACATCCAATTGGTTTCATTGGCAGCCAAGATTTGTTAACCGAATCTGGATTAGATTCTAGCACAGTTGGGGATAATATTTTTTCTTCTTCTTTTTCAATGGGTTTTCTATTAAAATGTTGAGACGTGATTTTTGTTTTTATATTAGAAAATACTTCCTATAAGGAATCCTATACATTCCAGAATCCTGTGCTGTCATCTTTTCATTGTGGATAAACTCTCCATTTTGAATGGTAGACAAGACAGATGAAGTGGTGGAAGATGACCAGTTTTGAATATAATATGATTTTGTGATACTCTATCAAGAGTTGTTTATGCTATTTGTGCCACCCAGTGGTTGTGATGTGAGTTGCAGCCTCCCAGAGGATTTGATATCATGTTGCAATGCTCTATTGAAGTGTAACAAAAAAAAAAAAAACATAAATCTAACACTCACGGAGGCAGTAGATCTGCTGTGCATGTGTGGATGATGGCTTGGGCCGTGTCAGGGAGTGGAGTCTAAGGTGCCGCTGGTTTTCACCAGAGTCCGCCACAAAGCAGAATGGACCTTCTGCAGCAGGCGGCACCCAGGTCGCTACCCCTGACACGACTCATCCACACAGGATGCTGAGGGGGCAAGTGGGACAGGAGGAATCTCGCCACTCGTAGTCAGGAAAGCAGATGGTCAGGGCAAGCGGCACAGGTACGTGGTCAGGAACGTAGCAGGAGGTCAATAGGCAGGCGGCACAGAAGGTCAGAACACAGGTAGGCAAAACAGGAAAACACTTTCACAATGATCCGGCAAGAGGTAGAAGGAGGTGCAAAAACTTAAAAGGAAGGGACAGGTGCAATTTCTAATTAGGGGCGCACTGGCCCTTTAAATCTCATAACTCTGGCGTGCGCCAGAGACCAGAGTCAGCAGGGAAGTCAGCAGGAGCAGCAGAAGGTAAGTGATGGCATGCTGGTGCATCCCGCGATGCGAGTCCCGGGCCCGCCGGAGGAAGAAGGAGGTCACAGCAAGAGTGAGTGGCCGGAGAGCTCAGCGCAACAGTACCCCCCCCCTTTGGTCTCCCCCTCCTTTTGGGTCTTAAACATTTTTAAGCAAGTCGTGGTCCAGAATATTCTCCTCCGACTCCCGCGACCGCTACTCAGGACCGAACCCCTTCTAGTCTACTAAAAAAAATTGTCTCCCCCTTACAGTTTTAGTTAAATATCCTTGACTTCAAAAATATCCGAGAAGCCAGAGACTGGAGAGGAAACAATATGCTTTTGTGAAAACTGATCACAGGTTTGAAGAGGGAGACATGAAAAGAGGAGCTTGTAAGACACAGGATTGATTCTGTGCAAAACCTCAAACGGTACCAGGAAGCAAGGACCCAACTGGGAATCTTAAAATGAACATACTTAGAGGAGAGCCAGACTTTGTCACCATGAGAGAAAGTTGGAGGAGGTCTTCTCTTCTTATCTGCTTGAGATTTCATACGGGAAGAGGCGCGAATCAAGGAGCCGCGGGTCTGCTGCCAGATGGACATAAAATCCCATACTTGATCCTCAACGGCTGGCACACCAGAAGTGGCAGGAAGAGGAGTTCGAGGAACATGTCCATAGACCACAAGTATGGAGAAATCTTCGTAGACTCAGTCTTTGTGATTGTAAGAAAACTCCGCCCAGGGCAAAAGATCTACCCAATTGTCCTGACGAGCCAAACAAAATGGCGAAGATAGTCCCCCAGAATCTGGTTCACCCTCTCCACCTGGTCGTTGGTTTGAGGGTGGTAGGCAGAGGAAAAGTCCAGCTTGATGTTAAGATGGGAACAGAGAGCTTGCCAGAACTTGGAAAAAAATTTTATTCCACGATCCGAGACAATGCGAGTCGGAAGGCCATGTATGCGGAAAATATGTAGAGAGATAAGTTTAATGGACTTTCCAGCAAAGATGAATGTCCCCAAATCAAGACTCGATGCCTCAGTTTTGCAGGCACAAAAGATTTCCCAGGTGGGACTTGCTGAAGATTGGCAGGAGCTAAAGAAATCTATCGCTCAGGAGGAATAATATGCCTTGGTGTGGAATCCAATGCTACCACACCGGAGGACCTAGAAAGAGCATCGGCTCTGACATTTTTGTTCGCAGGGTGGGAATGAATAAAGAAATTAAATCTGGAAAAGAAAAGAGACCATCGAGCCTGCCAAAGGTTCAGTCGCTGAGCAGATTGAAGATGTACAGTGGGGATCAAAAGTTTGGGCACCCCAGGTAAAAATTTTTATTAATGTGCATAAAGAAGCCAAGGAAAGATGGAAAAATCTCCAAAAGGCATCAAATTACAGATTAGACATTCTTATAATATGTCAACAAAAGTTAGATTTTATTTCCATCATTTACACTTTCAAAATAACAGAAAACAAAAAAATGGCATCTGCAAAAGTTTGGGCACCCTGTAGAGTTAATATCTTGTACTGCCCCCGTTGGCAAGTGTCACAGCTAGTAAACACTTTTTGTAGCCAGCCAAGAGTCTTTCAATTCTTGTTTGAGGTATCTTTGCCCATTCTTCCTTACAAAAGTCTTCCAGTTCTTTGAGATTTCTGGGCTGTCCGTCATGCACTGCTCTTTTAAGGTCTATCCATAGATTTTCAATTATGTTGAGGTCAGGAGATTGTGAAGGCCATGGCAAAACCTTCAGTTTACACCTCTTGATGTAATCCCCCATGGATTTCGAGGTGTGTTTTGGATCATTATCCATTTGTAGAAGCCATCCTCTCTTTAACTTCAGCTTTTTCACAGATGGCATCAAGTTAGCATCCAAAATTTGCTGAAATTTTATTGAATCCATTTTTCCTTCTACTCGTGAGATGTTCCCTGTGCCACTGACTACAATACAACCCCAAAGCATGATTGATCCACCCCCCATGCTCAACAGTTGGACAGAGGTTCTTTTCATTAAATTCTGTTCCCCTTCTTCTCCAATCGTACCTTTGCTCATTCCGGCCAAAAAGTTCAATTTTAACCTCATCGGTCCACAGAACTTGTTTTCAAAATGCATCAGGCTTGTCTATATGTTCATTTGCAAAGTTCAAACGCTGATTTTTGTGGTGAGGACGTAGAAGAGGTAGTCTTCTTCTGATGACTCTTCCATGAAGACCATATTTGTACAAGTATCTCATTATAGTGGAATCGTGTACCACAACTCCAGTGTTTGCCTGATCTTTCTGGAGGGATTGTGCAGTCAAACGTGGGTTTTGAATTGTTCTTCTCACAATCCTGTGAGCTGTTCTGTCTGATATTTTTCTTGGTCTTCCAGATCGTGCTTTAACTTCCACTGTTCCTGATGACTGCCATTTCTTAATTACATTCCGAACAGAGGATATTGACATCTGAAAACGTTTTGCTATCTTCTTATAGCCTTCTCCAGCTTTGTGAGTGTCAACTATTTTCAGTTTCAGATTTCTAGACAACTGCTTAAAAGAACCCAGGATGCTGATTGTTGGGGCAAGGTCAGATGAGTCTGGGCATTTAAAACCTTTGAGATTGACATCACCTGGTCTTCCCAGATGATGATTGAGAATAATCCATGACACTGGCAGGTCTCAGCTTTGCAAAGGGGGCAGTGCATGCTACAAATTCTGCAGGGTGCCCAAACATTTGCAGATGCCATTTTTATGTTTTCTGTTAATCTCAAAGTGTAAATGATGGAAATAAGATCTAACTTTTGTTGACATATTATAAGAATGTCTAATCTGTAATTTGATGCCTTTTTGGAGATTTTTCCATCTTTCCTTGGCTTCTTTATGCACATTACCATATTTATCTGCGCATAGCACGCACTTTTAAAATGGCTGCTTGTTAAGTATTAGCAGCACGGCCGCGGCCACTTTAAATCAGTGACCAGCGGCGTCTCCTCCCCGCTCTGGAAAACCTCCCCGCTCTGCAATGACGTCAGCGGCAGTTACAGGAAGATTTCAACAGATAATAAAACTACAAGTGCGGGAGAATGGCGGTGCAGATCCGGACAAGATAGGGCTCATTTTAATCAGCGTCTCCCGCACTATCCATCAGTACTGGTGGATGGTGCGGGAGAAAACAAGTGACAGTTTTACTTTAAATTTTTCTTACCTCCTCCCTCCCTCATCATTCCCCCTTTTCCCTCCTTTTTATAGTTTTTTTTACCTTACCTGGCTGCGCTTCATCCTCTCCCGGGTTCTCTGCGCAGCATCAGAGACGTCACTTTTCATTTCCTGTAGTCACCGCACTCCGAACTCTGACTAGCAGCAGTTACAGGAAATGAAAAGTGATGTCACTGATGCTGCGCAGAGAAGCTGGGAGAGGACGTCACTCATCTGCTTCACTGACCGCAGCCCGCAAGACAGCTGAAGCGCAGCCAAAAAAAAACTATGAAAAGCAGGGAAAGGGGGGAATGATGAGGGAGGGGAAAAATAGGAGGAACATGATGGGGGGGATGATGAGACAGGGGGAAATGATGGGGGCATGATGAGACAGGTTGGGGGAGATGATAAGACAGGGTGGGGGGATGATGAGCGGGGAATGATGGGGACATGATGAGACAGGGTGGGGGATGATGAGGGGGGAATGATGGGGGACATGATGAGACAGGGTGGGGGGATGATGAGGGAGGAATGATGGGGGACATGATGAGACAGGGTGGGGGGATGATGAGGGGGAAATGATGGGGGACATGATGAGACAGGGTGGGGGGATGATGAGGGGGGAATGATGGGGGACATGATGAGACAGGGTGGGGGATGATGAGACAGGGGAACATGATGAGGGGGGAATGATGGGGGACATGATGAGACAGGGTGGGGGATGATGAGACAGGGGGAAATGATGGGGGGCATGATGAGACAGGTTGGGGGGGATGATAAGACAGGGTGGGGGGATGATGAGCGGGGAATGATGGGGGACATGATGAGACAGGGTGGGGGGGTGATGAGGGGGGAATGATGGGGACATGATGAGACAGGGTGGGAGATGATGAGACAGGGGAACATGATTAGGGGGGAATGATAGGGGACATGATGAGACAGGGTGGGGGATGATGAGACGGGGAAATGATGAGGGGGGACATGATGAGACAGGGTAGGGGATGATGAGACAGGGGGAAATGATGAGGGGGGAATGATGGGGGACATGATGAGACAGGGTGGGGGATGATGAAACAGAGGGAAATGATGTTGGGGGGAGGCACTAAATGCTTAATGTCTGTATGGTGAGTGGTGGTCTATCACAGGGGGAAATGAGATATGGGGGTATGATGAGACATGGGGGTGGCGATGAGAGGAGTAAATGTGGCACAGGGACTGATAAAAGGGAAGGAATGATGTGGCACTGGAGGGGACGGGACCAAACTGAGGTGCAGAAGAAAACGAAGTTGGGGGGATGTTGTGGCATTTTACATTTAATTTTTTTTACTTAAATTTACCACTTAAAGTGTTATACGTTGATAAATACGGTAATACAAATTTTTTCCTGGGGTGCCCAAACTTTTGATCCCCACTGTAGAAGATTCTTATGGTCTGAATAGATGCTGACAGGGCGAGAAGAACCTGCTAAAAAATGTTGCCACTCTCCCAAGGCAAGTTTAATTGCAAGGAGTTCTCGATCTCCAATAGAGTAGTTCCTTTCTGCAGGCGAGAAAGTCTTAGAGAAGAAACCATAGGTTACAATCTTACCCTTGGAGTTTCTCTGAGTTAAAATGGCACCTGCTCCTATGGATGATGCATCCACTTCCAAAGCAAAGGGTTTTTCTGGATCTGGTCTTCAAAGGGCAGAGGCAAATGCAGGCTTTAAGCGAGTGAAGGCCTCTTCGGCCTCAGGATCCCAAGTCTTGGGGTTACAGTTTTTCTTAGTGAGAGACACAATCAGAGCTACCTAGAAACAAATATGCGGGATGAACTGACCATAATAATTGGCAAACCCAAGAAAACATTGTATAACCCGTAGACCAGTATGGGGAGGCCAATTCAACACAGCAGTTAGTTTGTCAGGATCCATCTGAAGACCTTGATGGGAAACAATGTAACCCAAGAATGGCAGACTTGATCTCTCAAATAGGCATTTTTCAAGTTTGGTGTAAATATGATTCTCCCAGAGGCGTTGTAGGACCAGACGAACATGTGAGCGATGCTTCTCCAAATTGGGTGAGAAGATCAAAATGTCATTGAGGCATACAACCACACATGTGTAGAGAAGATCTCGGAAGATATTATTGACACATTCTTGGAAGACAGCTGGAGTATTACAGAGTCCGAAAGGCGTCACAAGATACTCATAGTGTCCATCTTGGGTATTAAAGGCCATCTTCTATTCATCTCCATCGCGGATACAAATAAGATATGCTCCCCGAAAATCCAACTTGGAGAAGACTTTTCCACCTCATAGATGGTCAAAATGCTCAGAAATTTAAGGAAGAGGATAGCAATTTTAGTCCCCTGTAGTCAATACAAGGAGGGAGAGAACCATCCTTCTTCCCTACAAAGAAGAATCCAGCTCCGGCAGGAGATGAGGACTTACGCATAAAGCCCTTCTGGAGGTTCTCTTGAATATATTTTGCCATGGTTTGTGTATCAGGAACTGATAAAGGATAGATTCTTCCACGAGGAGGCATGGTCCCAGGCTGTAAGTTAATGGGACAGTCTTAGTGACGATGTGGTGGAAGAATCTCGGCCTGCTTTTCACAGAATACACCAGAATAATCTTGATATGGAAGAGGCATGCCTGGCATAGAAAAAGGCGGGGAGACAAACTTAAGCATGGTAGACTCAAGATTTTGGCAATAAGGTCCCCAGTGGGTGACCTCACCAGATTTCCAATCGAGAAGTGAAGTGTGACGTTGAAGCCGAGAAGATCGAGAAAAAGCTCTGAAGTACAATGAGGTAGCACATAGAACTCCATCTTTTTCTTATGTAATATGCCCACTTGCATAATGAGAGGTTCAGTGCAAAATAGCACCATACAGTTCAGGTTTTCTCTATTGACAGAAGAAATGTACAAAGGCTTAGGAAGCTGAGACACAGAGAGACGATGTTTATGGACCAAGAAGGCATCAATAAAATCTCCAGCAGAACCAGAGTCCAAAAAAGGCAGAAGCGGAGAAAGATGTCTTGGCAGGAGTATAAACTATAAACGGCATGGTCAAATGAGGAAAGGTAGTATTCACACCTAGGGATGCCTCTCCCACGTGTCGGACATATAGTACAGGGGTAGAGAAAGTGCTCCGGACTGGCAAAATATAGGCACAAATTCTAATTGCGTCAACGGGATCTTTCCAGCTGCGTTTGGCAAAAGCGATCCACTTGCATTGCCTCTTCGGCAGGAGGCAAAGAAGACTGTAGTGGTGGACGTTGGAACACGGGGGCCAGACGAGGAAATCACTGTGTTTGGGTAGGTTCTTTTTCCAGACAAAGTTCTTTCTGCCTCTCGGCAAAACGCACATCAATTTGAATGGCTAAAAGGATAAGTTGACTCAGGGTTGACGGAGGATCTCGTGCAGCGAGAGCATCCTTCATTCGACTGGACAATCCTTTTTTAAATGTAGCACATAAGGCCTAATCATTCCAAGCCAGTTCAGAGGCAAGAGTGCGGAATTGAACCGCGTAGTCGCCAACGGAGGAGATTCCTTGGCTGAGGTTCGGCTAAGGAGGCTTGTGCGGGTTCTTCAAATACACTGCAGAATTCAGTGCACCTGATGAGCTAACTGCTGCGACTGTTGAGCCATGACGGTAGAAGGATCCGAGACATCAGGCAGAGGCACCCCAGCGGGATCCATGGCCGGATCTTTCTATAACAATCATGGAGGTTGTAGATCCACTGTATCTGTGTGGATAATGGCTTGGGCCATGTCAGGGAGCGGAGTCTAAGGTGCCGCTGGTTCTCACCAGAGCCCGTTGCAAAGCGGGATGGACTTGCTGTGGCAGGCGGCACCCTGGTCGCTACCCCTGACACGACTCGTCCACACAGCCTGCTGGGGGGGTACGTGGCACAGGAGGGATCTGGCAACTCGTAGTCAGGAAAGCAGATGGTCAGGGCAGGGGGCACAGGTATGTGGTCAGGAATGTAGCAGGAGGTGAATAGGCAGGCAGCACAGGAGCAAGGTCAGGTCACGGAACAGTAGGTCAGAACACAGGTAGGCAAAACGGAAAACGCTTTCACAATGATACTAGGGCAAACAAAGATCCGGCAAGAGGTAGAGGGAGGTGCAAAAACTGATAAGGAAGGGACAGGTGCTATTACTAATTAGAGGCGCAATGCGAATTTCAACATTGATATAAGCTATGTAACTGAGAAAGAAAATAGGCATTGCCAGTGATGGCAGGAGTGTAAGAAGAAGTTCAAAAGGAGTGTTCTGAGAAATTGGAATCCTTAACTAAACTAAGGGAAATGTAGGGGCAAAACACATGTGTGCAATGCATATCTGTATCCTAGCTCTGTGTCCCTCTGATTTAATATGGAGCCATGGGGAGGTAGTTCTGTCTCAATACAGTGCCAAACAGCTTAGACTTCAGACTGACACATTGTACCATAAAAGAACACGACTAGCTATGTACAATGTATCAGTCTAATGTTCAGGCTGTTTAGCTCACAGAGCATTATCTAGACTGGATACAATTGTCTCCACCTCTCAGCTGAGAGCAGGACTAGCTATGTACAATGTAGAAGTCTAATGTTCAGGATATTTAGCTCACAGAGCATTGTCTAGACTGGATACAATTCTTCTCAGCTGAGAGCAGGACTAGTTAAGTACAATGTATCAGTCTGAAGTCCAGGATGTTTAGCTCACAGAGCATTGTCTAGACTGGATACAATTGTCTCCACCTCTCAGCTGAGAACAGGACTAGCTGTGTACAATGTATCAGTCTGGAGTCCAGGATGTTTAGCTCACAGAGCATTGTCTAGACTGGATACAATTGTTTCCACTTCTCAGCTGAGAGCAGGACTAGCTATGTACAATGTATCAGTCTGGAGTCCAGGATGTTTAGCTCACAGAGCATTGTCTAAACTGGATACAATTATATCCACTTCTCAGCTGAGAGCAGGACTAGCTATGTACAATGTATCAGTCTGGAGTTCAGGATGTTTAGCTCCCAGAGCATTGTCTAAACTGGATACAATTATATCCACTGCTCAGCTGAGAGCAGGACTAGCTATGTACAATGTATCAGTCTGGAGTCCAGGCTGTTTAGCTCACAGAGCATTGTCTAGACTGGATACAATTGTATCCACTTCTCAGCTGAGAACAGGACTAGCTATGAAATTTTTTACTTCCTTTGAATGTAAACAAGAGTTTTTTCATTCACCGACAGCAAACATGCCTTATTTAACCCCTTAAGGACCGGGGTTTTTTCCGTTTTTGCATTTTCGTTTTTTGCTCCTTGCCTTTAAAAAATCATAACTCTTTCAATTTTGCACCTAAAAATCCATATGATGGCTTATTTTTTGCGCCACCAATTCTAATTTGTAATGACGTCAGTCATTTTGCCAAAAAATGTACGGTGAAACGGAAAAAAAATCATTGTGCGACAAAATTGAAAAAAAAACGCAGTTTTGTAACTTTTGGGGGCTTCCGTTTCTACGTAGTACATTTTTCGTTAAAAATGACACCTTATCTTTATTCTGTAGGTCCATACGATTAAAATGATACCCTACTTATATAGATTAGATTTTTTCGGACTTCTGGAAAAAATCATAACTACATGCAGGAAAATTAATAAGTTTAAAATTGTCATCTTCTGACCCCTATAAAATTTTTATTTTTCCGTGTATGGGGCGGTATGAGGGCTCATTTTTTGCGCCGTGATCTGAAGTTTTTAACGGTACAATTTTTGCATTGACAGGACTTATTGATCGCTTTTTATTCATTTTTAAATGATATAAAAAGTGACCAAAAATGCACTATTTTGGACTTTGGAATTTTTTTGCGCGCACGCCATTGACCGAGCGGTTTAATTAATGATATATTTTTATAATTCGGACATTTCTGCACGCGGTGATACCATACATGTTCATTTTTCTTTTTATTTACACTGTGTTTTTTTTTTTATTGGAAAAGGGGGGTGATTCAAACTTTTAATAGGGGAGGAGTTAAATGATCTTTATTCACTTTTTTTTTTCACTTTTTTTTTTGCAATGTTATAGGTCCCATAGGGACCTATAACACTGCACACACTGATCTTCATTATTGATCACTGGTTTCTCATAAGAAACCAGTGATCAACGATTCTGCCGCATGACTGCTCATGCCTGGATCTCAGGCACTGAGCAGTCATTCGGCGATCGGACAGCGAGGAGGCAGGTAGGGGCCCTCCCACTGTCCTGTCAGCTGTTAGGGATGCCGCAATTAGCCGCGGCTATCCCGAACAGCCCGACTGAGCTAGCCGGCCACTTTCGGTTTCACTTTTAGCCGCGCGGCTCAGCTCTGAGCGCGCGGCTAAAGGGTTAATAGCGCGCGGTGCCGCGATCGGCACTGCGAGCTATTAGAGGCGGGTCCCGGCTTCACTATGACGCCGGGCCCGCCGTGATATGACGCGGGGTTACTGTGTAACCCCGCGTTATATCAGGAGAGCAGGTCCAAGGGCGTACCTGTACGCCCTTGGTCCTTAAGGGGTTAAGGATAAGAGATGGAAACAAATTACATTGTCAAGTTGTAGAACTTTAATTTATGTAGTAATTTTACCTGATTTACGTCAAACCAGAAAATCTTCTTTCAAACCTGTGTTCTCCAGATGTAACACCCATCCTTGACAGCAGATTTGAAGATGAAGATCACTGCTGTAAGTACTTGATCTGTATTTACCAGAGAGATACTCTTGCGCAGTGACCTGTCAGGGGTCTGCCCGGGACATGGTAGTTAACATAGTTAAGCTGCGTGCGGTGTTTGCCAGTAACCAAGAAAGCAGACGCAGGAATTGGCACCTTTCATGTGGAGGGTAGGTGTTAATCTGTCACACTCCTATTTTCTTGTTCCTGTTTCATCCTTGGAAAATAACTGCACACAAAAAATAGCTTTGAAATATTGTGTAGAAGCTCATTCGAAAAGACCAACTAAAAAGCATGTAAAACAGCTTAGAGAGAAGAGAAGATGTGACAAAATCTCAATTAAAAGCATTATGGTATTTATGTAGGAACATTCTCTGTGCATAGTGACTGCGGTGAAGTCATTTATCTTTTACTCTTCAAAAATGTCACGTTAGTTTTGGCCGAGAACCGATCGGCCTGTGCACTATGTGCGCACAACAAAGAGAGGACAGACATTGTTGTTACGCCGAGCGCTCCGGGTCCCTGCTCCTCCCTGGAGCACTTGTGGCGTTCTTCTCTGTGCAGCGCCCCGGTCAGACCCGCTGACCGGGAGCGCTGCACTGGTGTCGCATCCCAATCTCCTCACCTGCCCCGTCCTCTTGCTGTTCAGTCCCGGCGCGCGCGGCCCCGCTCTCTAGGGCGCGCGCGCGCCGGCTCTCTGAAATTTAAAGGGCCAGTGCACCATTAATTGGTGCCTGGCCCAATCAGTACCTGCACCTGTGCCATGTATATAATAACCCCCTTCCCCTTCCTGTCCTTGCTGGATCTTGTTGCCTTGTGCCCTGTGAAAGCGTTTAGAGTGTTCCCAAGCCTGTGTACCCAGACCTTCTGCTGTTGCCTCTGACTATGACTCTTGCTGCCTGCCCTGACCTTCTGCTACGTCCGACCTTGCTCTTGCCTTGTCCCTGTGTACCGCGCCTGTCTCAGCTGTCAGCTGGGGTTACCTGCCGCTGCACGTCCATCCCGCTTTGCGGCGGGCTCTGGTGAAAACCAGTAACCCCTTAGACTCCGTTCCCCTGGTACGGCCCACGCCATCACCCCACTGACACAGAGGATCCACCACCAGTGTCCTCGCTGCAAACCAGTCCGGATCCTGACGATTGGGCTTACCCTGCAAAATAACTTTAATAATAAGAATATGAAATTACTTTACTAACGAATAAAAGCATAAAAAGCTTATCGCTTTGTTAAAGAAGAATTCCAGATAGTTTGCTTTTTTTGGGCACAAAAGGCCATTATTAACCCTTTTGCCTGGTATGCCTTTGGATGCCCTAGCAGTTTTTTCCATTGTTGCCTTTTAAGTGCCGTAAGTTTTATATTTTTCCATCAACAAAGCCATTTGAGGGTTTTGTTACTGTGGGACAAGTTGTACATTGTAATGCCACCATGTCATTGCTGTCAGTTTGATGGGGTGCAACGAACAACAGTGGGAGTAACGGTAGAAAAAAAAAACCGGCACAAGCAGCATTTTTTCTCCCGTTATTCTCCCCGGCAGCCCCAATGGCCGTCACAATACAGTGACAGGAAAGGGGCCTTACGTTTTTATTTTTTTACTGCATTGCAAAATGTAATTTTTTAAAATAATATGTACTGTCACCACATTACAATACCTATAATTTTTTTACCAAGTAAAAAAAAAAAATGTAAATACATTTTTTTATTTAGTTAGGGCTAATTTCTTTATGAGAAAACATTACGTTTTCATTTTGGAATACATATGACTTTTAGTTTTTTTTGGGAGACAAATTAACAAATTATTGCAATCAGTGTTCAACTTGTGAGATAAATAATAAAATTATTTACAGTTTGGGTCATAATAGACGTGGCATGATAAGTATATATTTTTCATTTTCTTACCTGAATTATTTTCTTACCCTTTATTACAGAAGACTGAAAACAATCACTGGATCGCTGGTATAATACACTGCACTGCATACTAGTGCATTGTATTCAGCCTGTCAGTATAAGGCAATGGACCCATCTATGCTACCTCCGCGGGGTGGATGGCGGACATGTTTTGATCAAAAAGTATGCTAAAAGCCTCCATTTTTTTATCTAGAGTGCTGCTGCAGTCTTCTTTTGATGTTTTTGTATTTGCCACAGTGACATGTGTCTGTGTATTGAATGTTGTGCTGGCTGTTTCTGTTTTTATGCCAAACATAAAGTATATGCTTCATGGCAAACTCTAGCAATCCTCCGCAATGTCGCCCGATGGTGCTACACGATATAGTCAATCAACATGAACCAACTCTGCATGCGGCCAGAAGAGTATGGGCCAAAACAGCTGTCGGACAAAGAAGGCCCCCTGCACGCATTTTACTTCTGTGTACAGCAATCCCTGGATATGTGTTTGTGAATATGGAATACACAAGTACTGAATCCTGCAACCGGTGAGTGCTTTCTTTTTTTTTTCTTTTCTTGATTGGAGAATCAGTCTTTAGTGAATAGATTGTAATTTAGAGATTTTGTTTAGCCTCACCTACTTTCCTATAAACACACCCCAGAATTTCTTAAAAGTGGGGTGAAGAAGTTGAGATCAGTGCTTCAAAATTGAGGCACACAATCCATCCAAAACAACTTAGAAGCACTAGCAAATGAAGGACCTGTGAGTCAACAGTGTAACAATACAAGAAAACTTTTCCAAGGTCTGGACACTTGACCAAAGGTTGGACCAGTGTCCTCCAAACCTGCGGCTTGTTACGCCGAGCGCTCCGGGTCCCCGCTCCTCCCCGGAGCGCTCGCTTCACTCCCTCCGCTGCAGCGCTCCGGTCACGTCCTCTGACCCGGGGCGCTGCGATCCTGCTGCCAGCCGGGATGCGATTCGCGATGCGGGTAGCGCCCGCTCGCGATGCGCACCCCGGCTCCCCTACCTGACTCGCTCCCCGTCTGTTCTGTCCCGGCGCGCGCGGCCCCGCTCCCTAGGGCGCGCGCGCGCCGGGTCTCTGCGATTTAAAGGGCCACTGCGCCGCTGATTGGCGCAGTGGTTCCAATTAGGGTTTTCACCTGTGCACTTCCCTATATTACCTCACTTCCCTTGCACTCCCTTGCCGGATCTTGTTGCCTTAGTGCCAGTGAAAGCGTTCCTTGTGTGTTCCTTGCCTGTGTTTCCAGACCTTCTGCCGTTGCCCCTGACTACGATCCTTGCTGCCTGCCCCGACCTTCTGCTACGTCCGACCTTGCTTCTGCCTACTCCCTTGTACCGCGCCTATCTTCAGCAGCCAGAGAGGTGAGCCGTTGCTAGTGGATACGACCTGGTCACTACCGCCGCAGCAAGACCATCCCGCTTTGCGGCGGGCTCTGGTGAAAACCAGTAGTGGCTTAGAACCGGTCCACTAGCACGGTCCACGCCAATCCCTCTCTGGCACAGAGGGTCCACTACCTGCCAGCCGGCATCGTGACAGTAGATCCGGCCATGGATCCCGCTGAAGTTCCTCTGCCAGTTGTCGCTGACCTCACCACGGTGGTCGCCCAGCAGTCACAACAGATAGCGCAACAAGGCCAACAGCTGTCTCAACTGACCGTTATGCTACAACAGTTGCTACCACAGCTTCAGCAGTCATCTCCTCCGCCAGCTCCTGCACCTCCTCCGCAGCGAGTGGCCGCTCCTGGGATACGCTTATCCTTGCCGGATAAATTTGATGGGGACTCTAAGTTTTGCCGTGGCTTTCTTTCCCAATGTTCCCTGCATCTGGAGATGATGTCGGACCTGTTTCCCACTGAAAGGTCTAAGGTGGCTTTCGTAGTCAGTCTTCTGTCCGGAAAAGCCCTGTCATGGGCCACACCGCTCTGGGACCGCAATGACCCCGTCACTGCCTCTGTACACTCCTTCTTCTCGGAAATCCGAAGTGTCTTTGAGGAACCTGCCCGAGCCTCTTCTGCTGAGACTGCCCTGTTGAACCTGGTCCAGGGTAATTCTTCCGTTGGCGAGTATGCCGTACAATTCCGTACACTTGCTTCAGAATTGTCCTGGAATAATGAGGCCCTCTGCGCGACCTTCAAAAAAGGCCTATCCAGCAACATTAAAGATGTTCTGGCCGCACGAGAAATTCCTGCTAATCTACATGAACTTATTCACCTAGCCACTCGCATTGACATGCGTTTTTCTGAAAGGCGTCAGGAACTCCGCCTAGATATGGACTCTGTTCGCACGAGGCGTTTCGTCTCCTCGGCTCCTCTCTCCTCTGGTCCCCTGCAATCTGTTCCTGTGCCTCCCGCCGTGGAGGCTATGCAGGTCGACCGGTCTCGCCTGACACCTCAAGAGAGGACACGACGCCGTATGGAGAACCTCTGCCTGTACTGTGCTAGTACCGAACACTTCCTGAGGGATTGTCCTATCCGTCCTCCCCGCCTGGAAAGACGTACGCTGACTCCGCACAAAGGTGAGACAGTCCTTGATGTCTACTCTGCTTCTCCACGTCTTACTGTGCCTGTGCGGATGTCTGCCTCTGCCTTCTCCTTCTCTACAGTGGCCTTCTTGGACTCTGGATCTGCAGGAAATTTTATTTTGGCCTCTCTCGTCAACAGGTTCAACATCCCAGTGACCAGTCTCGCCAGACCCCTCTACATCAATTGTGTAAATAATGAAAGATTGGACTGTACCATACGTTTCCGCACGGAGCCCCTTCTTATGAGCATCGGATCTCATCATGAGAGGATTGAACTTTTGGTCCTCCCCAATTGCACCTCGGAGATTCTCCTTGGACTTCCCTGGCTTCAACTTCATTCCCCAACCCTGGATTGGTCCACTGGGGAGATCAAGAGTTGGGGGTCCTCTTGTTCCAAGAACTGTCTAAAACCGGTTCCCAGTAACCCTTGCCGTAACTCTGTGGTTCCTCCAGTAACCGGTCTCCCTAAGGCCTATATGGACTTCGCGGATGTTTTCTGCAAAAAACAAGCTGAGACTCTACCTCCTCACAGGCCTTATGATTGCCCTATCGACCTCCTCCCGGGTACTACTCCACCCCGGGGCAGAATTTATCCTCTCTCTGCCCCAGAGACTCTTGCCATGTCCGAATACGTCCAGGAGAATCTAAAAAAGGGCTTTATCCGTAAATCCTCCTCTCCTGCCGGAGCCGGATTTTTCTTTGTGTCCAAAAAAGATGGCTCCCTACGTCCTTGCATTGACTACCGCGGTCTTAATAAAATCACGGTTAAGAACCGCTACCCCTTACCCCTCATCTCTGAACTCTTTGATCGCCTCCAAGGTGCCCACATCTTCACTAAATTGGACTTAAGAGGCGCCTATAACCTCATCCGCATCAGAGAGGGGGACGAGTGGAAAACGGCATTTAACACCAGAGATGGACACTTTGAGTATCTGGTCATGCCCTTTGGACTGTGCAATGCCCCTGCCGTCTTCCAAGACTTTGTCAATGAAATTTTTCGTGATCTGTTATACTCCTGTGTTGTGGTATATCTGGACGATATCCTAATTTTTTCTGCCAATCTAGAAGAACACCGCCAGCATGTCCGTATGGTTCTTCAGAGACTTCGTGACAACATCCTTGTGTTGTGAAAAGATTTTTCAGGACACAGGGATGTCCAGAATGTGACGGGGGCTGCGAGCTGTGTAGGCCGCCCGGCGCCCCTGTTGCTATGGCGCCCTGTGCGGCCACACAGCTCGCACACCCCAAAGGTATTAACAGAGAGCACTGTGGTTGTGACAGAAAAGAAATCCAAAAAGAAAAGAATTTCCTCTGTAGTATACAGCCACTAATAAGTACTGGAAGGCTTAAGATTTTTTTTAATAGAAGTAATTTACAAATCTGTTTAACTTTCTGGCATCAGTTGATTTAAAAAAAAAAAAAGTTTTTCACCGGAGTACCCCTTTAACTGCGTGCTTGTCTTCTGAAAGGGACACTTCTGTCAGAAAGGGGTATTCAATATTCATGGAAAACAATTTTGTTTTAGAAATTTGTAACATGTTCACCTTAAAATGTTAAAGCATAAATGGAAAATGTATTTACAAAATCTTAACAAATTTTAAGGTCAATAGCGCTGCAACAGAGAGTCACAGCATCCGTTTTAAGTATAAAGTTACCAATTGATTACAGTAAGCAAGCAAATATAACGCATTTGTAAGGAATTATTACATTCCCAGTTTGTCTACAAGATTATAAAAGTTACGGTTATGCATGTCGCCATACAATGAGAATTTCACAGATTTTCTAGAAGAAAGGCCTGATACATAATCAACATTCTGTGCACATACACACACGCACAGGGATTGTGGTTGTTTGACAGGAGGTGAGGGTTCAGAGAAAAATTTTTTTTTAGTAGACTGGGAGGGTTGTGGTCCTGAAGAGAGATCCTGGGAACCTGAGGACAACATCCTTGACAAAAGTCTGCTCCTCAGGTTCTCAGGCTCCAAGAAGAGGGGGAGACCCAAGGGGGGGGGTACTGTTACGCCGAGCGCTCCGGGTCCCCGCTCCTCCCCGGAGCGCTCGCTTCACTCCCTCCGCTGCAGCGCTCCGGTCACGTCCTCTGACCCGGGGCGCTGCGATCCTGCTGCCAGCCGGGATGCGATTCGCGATGCGGGTAGCGCCCGCTCGCGATGCGCACCCCGGCTCCCCTACCTGACTCGCTCCCCGTCTGTTCTGTCCCGGCGCGCGCGGCCCCGCTCCCTAGGGCGCGCGCGCGCCGGGTCTCTGCGATTTAAAGGGCCACTGCGCCGCTGATTGGCGCAGTGGTTCCAATTAGGGTTTTCACCTGTGCACTTCCCTATATTACCTCACTTCCCTTGCACTCCCTTGCCGGATCTTGTTGCCTTAGTGCCAGTGAAAGCGTTCCTTGTGTGTTCCTTGCCTGTGTTTCCAGACCTTCTGCCGTTGCCCCTGACTACGATCCTTGCTGCCTGCCCCGACCTTCTGCTACGTCCGACCTTGCTTCTGCCTACTCCCTTGTACCGCGCCTATCTTCAGCAGCCAGAGAGGTGAGCCGTTGCTAGTGGATACGACCTGGTCACTACCGCCGCAGCAAGACCATCCCGCTTTGCGGCGGGCTCTGGTGAAAACCAGTAGTGGCTTAGAACCGGTCCACTAGCACGGTCCACGCCAATCCCTCTCTGGCACAGAGGGTCCACTACCTGCCAGCCGGCATCGTGACACGGCTGTTGCAAAACTACATCCCATCCCATGTCAAGACTGCAATAGTAATAGTAGTTTTTTGGGGGGAGGGAACCGTTGTAGACTGTT
Source organism: Hyla sarda (assembly GCF_029499605.1). Lineage (NCBI taxonomy): Eukaryota > Metazoa > Chordata > Amphibia > Anura > Hylidae > Hyla > Hyla sarda. Next base: position 581,221,706 of record NC_079189.1, read on the forward strand.
GAGCTTTCACACTTTATCACAGAATAATTTCATCTCGGAGTACTACTCCACACACTTCAGACTTATATTCTGAAACTCATCTGACACTGAGGCGTTTTAATGGAAGTTATTTATAGGAGATAATAGAGACATGTAGTTTTTGTCGCTATATCTGGGAAACAAACCAAGATGTATGCTCGAAAGGATCCTTTGTCATCATAGGAAATAAATTTGGAATAATTTCCTCCTTCACAATATGATCAAGGCGCTAAACATGCTTTAATTGTCACCGGTTACACACTTGATAAAGAACAGATCAAAGTTGTCGGCGGTCATCTCTATATAAATGTTGTGTCATCAGATTAACCACTGGAGAAAGCCAATTATGTCTAATTATGTCAGTAAATTACATTGATTGCGGTGGTAGAAGGAGTTTGATACTACGGCTATTACAGATCAGAAATGGTCTCCATTACATTAAAGATTTATTCAAGTTTATAGAAAAAAGGGGATGGAAAAAAGTGTATAAAGTATTCCAGATATCTCATATTGTTGCATATTTTCACCCCGATTTATTATAGAACTTTAAAGGGGTACTCCTCCCCTAGACATCTTATCCTCTATCCAAAGGATAGGGGATAAGATGTCTGATCGCGGGGGTACCGCCGCTGGGGACCCTCGCAATCTCGGCTGTGGCACATTAGACATCTGGTGCATGGAGTGAACTTGCATGTGCCAGGTGACTGGCGATGCCGAGAGGAGGCTCGAAACATCACGGTCATACCCCGCTCGTGACATCACGACCACGCCCCCTCAATGCAAGTCTATGGGAGGGGACGTGATGGCCGTCACGTCCCCCTCCCATAGACATTAATTGAGGAGGTGTGGCCATGGCACCACAAGAGGGGCATGACCCTGACATCACGAGCCTCCGTAGCTGCCCTCGATGCTCTAAACAAAGGATAGGGGATAAGATTGAGATGTCTGATTGTGGGTGTCCCGCCGCTGGGGACCGCTTCGATCTCGGCACCCCAGACATCCGGTGCATGGAGTGAACTTCGCTCCAAGCCAGATGACTGGTGATGCGGGGCAGAGGCTCGTGATGTCACAGTCATGCCCCGCTCTTGACATCCTGGCCATGCCCCCTTAATGCAAGTCTACAGGAGGGGGCATCACGCCACCTCCCATAGACTTGCATTGAGGGGGCATGGCCGTGACATCACCAGCGGGGCACGGCCTTGACGTCACGAGCCTCCGTGCGCTGCACCTGATGCTCTAAACGAACACCGGGTGCAGCAGGGAGATTGCGGGGGTACCCAGCGGTGGGATCCCCGCAATCAGACATCTTATCCCCTATCCTTTGGATTGGGGATAAGATATCTAAGGGCAGAGTACCCCTTTTATTTTATGGCATCTCCATTTATCATCCAGACCGTCCAACGTTGATGGCTCACATGGCAGAGTTTATACCACCCGCTAGCACCAGCAATTTACTTCGCTTCTCTTTACTTCGCCTTTAGCCTCTATTTTTCCCATTTCTCCTAAAAAAAACATTCTCCACAAACATTACATTTCATCTTTCATGTTTATAGTTTATAAACATATATATTTCAGAATCCATTTCTGACATTGGCATTTCTAAGCAAAATGGCCTGTGGTTTGAGCATATTGTACGCAGCGAGCATGAAATCTCAGAAGGCTGAATAAGGAGGGAACAGTGGTAAAGGAGACAAAGAGAAGTGAAGAGGGGGAACAGTTATTCCACATGAATACATTTTAATTTTCTTTCTTTACAACCCAAGGTCCCCTAGAGCTGAGAATGATGTACTCTCAGTCTTACTGCTCTGTAATAAGGAATAATGTTAACCTACAGTGAAGATTAGCTGACTTTTACTTTATCTCAGAGCATCAGGAATGCCAGATGTTAAGTGCAGCTGTGCGCGGCGCGGTGCTCCGTTTTATATTAGGGACCTCGTTCCCGAAAATATTAAGGAGGGAAAGAATCAGAACCCACATATGCTGCTCTGCTTTATTGCTCAGCCCTGAGCAGCTCCATAAAAGCTCTGCTCTCCGGTGACTCTGTTTACAACGGGGAGATCTAATTCATTTGACGCAGCTGGGCATTGCTCACCGGGGTCCGTAAATAAGAGTTTGCGAAATGTGCTCTTGTGATCACCTCTGACTTGAGGTCAATGCGCTTTTATGTTTGTCAGAGCTGTTTGTTCACCAGCATATTTTTCATTATAAGCCATCAGATCCTGAGGTGGCGGAGAGGTCCTTCACTAATAGGTCATTATGTTTCTCCAACAGAGATGATGGTGTGAGCCGCGACTTATTAACATCTCTAGTTTTCTCAGTGAAATGTTTAGATATTTTTCTCATCGAGTCAATTAGTGAATTGCATGTTTTTCTCCAAGCACATATAACTATCATAGGCTTGACCAGACAAATAGATGACGAATGCATGTTGTTTGCCTATTCTTAAGGTGCCCATGGAAAATGGTCAGCCAAATCTGCTTATTTTGGAGGGCCTGGCCAACTGTTTAATAAGAAATTGGGGGGATTGGGCATGTTGGAGATTAATCAAAAAAGTCCTTTGTTCCCTTGTAAAATAAGCCATTGGAAGAGAAATTTGGCACTGACCCTTTCTGAGCTGAGCGTGAATGTAGATGGGGGTGTTAAGAGGAACAAACATTAACCTGAAGTAAATGGACATCTTTAGTATAGACCATTAATGTGGGACTGGTGGGAGTCCAATTCCCAATGCTTGTAATGGACTGTGTTGCGCTACCAGGCATACCCACATACATGAATGTGGATAAGTATCTATACACGAAGCTCCTTTCTTCAGCTGATTGAGAAAAAAAATCCCAGAGGTTGAACCCCTGACAGGATAGACAATCAATAAAGGTTCTTCTTAAAATCCCTCAAAAACATGGCTCCTTTCTTCCTAAAACAGCCCCACCAAATGTCTACAGTTTATTTTGTAGTATTGTGGTTCAACTCCATTCACTTCAATTTAGCTGAGCTGCAATACCAGAAAAAATAAAATTATACTGGAGTGGAATTACTTATCAGCTGCTCTTATGATCCACAGGAAGTTCTTTTCTTTTTGGATTTCCACAGTGCTCTCTGCTGACACCTCTGTCCATTTAAAGAACTGTCCATATATATAAATATAAACAAGGTAGAGCCACTCACCACCCCTACGTCTACTGCACGTCCTCGTGCTACGGACACCGGTACCGCTCCCGGCTCAGTAGAAACCACAAAAGAAGACGTCCGGCACTCAGAGAGTTGCAGGTAAAACTTGTAGATGGCTTTATTCAAACGCTGTAGGCAGGACAAAATCTGACGCGTTTCGCACGCTCAGGTGCTTAGTCGTAGAATATATATATTTTTTATCAACTGGTGCCAGAGAGTTAAACAGATTTGTAAATTATTTCTGTAAAAAAAATCTTAATCCTACCAGTACTTAACAGCTGCTGTTATGATCCACAGGAACTTCTTTCCTTTTTGAATTTCCTTTCTGCCCGATCACAGTGTTCATTGCTGCCACCTCTGTCCATTTTAGAAACTGTCCAGAGCAGGATAGGTTTTCTATGGGGATTTGCTCCTGCTCTGGACAGTTTCTAAAATGGACAGAGGTGGCAGCAATGAACACTGTGATCGGGCAGAAAGGAAATTCAAAAAGGAAAGAAGTTCCTGTGGATCATAACAGCAGCTGTTAAGTACTGGTAGGATTAAGATTTTTTTTTACAGAAATAATTTACAAATCTGTTTAACTCTCTGTGTGATTATGGAATCCCATTTCCAGTTGCACAGTCGCCCATAACCCTTCCATAAATTATTTGCTTACTTACTGATTCTTATAGGAGAAAAATATATTTTGCACTTTCTACATCAGGCCATAATTTTTTCTTCTGTGAAACCAGATTTTTTTTTTATTCATTCTGGTAGCCGGACAATAAAGCACTTCAGAAAAAAAGTGTCAGGGAGATAAATGAGCAGACCATAACCTCATAAACTCCTCATTCTTTCTTTAATTGCAAGAGTAACCATTAATGCACTAAGTAGAACCGGGAATAAACTGGGCTGCAGCTGGACTATAAAGCTGTGCATTAGTATTTATTGACAGCGTTATAATACTTTTTATAGTCATGAAAGAGCATCAAGTCAGTGAAATTTTTTATGCACCAATTTCAGGTGCAATATCAACAGATAGGTGTAAATTAAATGGTATTTTTAGTAATAATAACCGATGTGTACAGGAGTGGTAGGAGGGACCGAACGTTGTTTTTTGTGATGGAGCAAGCTGGTAGGACTAGAACGCTAAGAGTTTTGTCCTCCAGGGGATTACACGGTATTAACTTGACACCAGTTCGTGGTGAGACCTGTTTCAGTATTGTGGACCACATTTCTACATACATTATAGGGACAAAGGTATGTGTACCTTTAGGGCTTAAAGAGGTACTCCAGGGAAATATGTATACAGTGGTCCCATAAGTTACAATATTAATTGGTTCCAGGATGACCATTGTATGTTGAAACCATTGTATGTTGAGAGCATAACTCTATGGAAACCTGGTAATTGGTTCTAAAGCCACCAAAATGTCATCCAAAAATGGAAAAAATTGAGGATAAAAAAAAATAAGTAGATAACTAATATAGATAAAGCAAGTCCTTACATATAAAAGTAATAAAGATCTGCTAGAAGCTGGAAATCACTGTCTATGTAGAGGACAGGAGCTTCTTCAGGGTCCTGTACAGTACACAGTGTCCTAAAAAAGTAACATGAAGCCGCCTTCACCTGGTGTCTAAAGGAGCAGCTTGCAGTGGCACAGGTAAAGAGTACAGAACATGTAGGTCCAGCAAAGCAAAGACACACAAGGAGGCGGCACTCACCAGGCAGATGCATTTTATTAAGGCAGAAGACGGGTTGCTGCGGTGGAGGATGGGGCTAGCTGGAACAAGTTGTTTCATGCGGGTCGTGCACTTCCTCTAGCTGGAACAGCGCCTGCAGTCACTAAGCAACCTGGCAAGCATTAGCATCATGTAACTTTACAAGTGATCATGTGACAAACATAAACAAACATAAACAAACAAAGATACAGCAATAAGAGGCAGAAAACAACTAATCCTAAACACAAGTCAGTAATAGAAAGGAGCTGTACAGTCATTCAAACCGATGTTGCCGGTGGCGTTTAACCGCGCAATCCATCGGGATTCCTTTTGGAGCAAGACCCTGCCACGTTCTCCTCCATTTTGGAGGGGTGGAACCCTTTCTAAGCCCAGGAATTTTAATTCACTTAGATTTCCATCGTGCACTTGATTCATGTGGGCAATAACTCTAGGAGCTCCAGTACCGGTTCGGATAGAAACAGCATGTTCCCGAAACTGAACCTGGAGCTGCCTGATGGTCTTGCCTACATAGAATCTGCCACAAGGGCAGATCAAGGCATATACCACAAAAGAGGATCTGCAAGTGACTAACTCAATGATTTGGTGATGCCAACCTCCCAACTGTACAGTGTTCCCTGTGTACATGTGTGTACAGAGAGAACAGGATCTACAGGGATAATTACCCTTTAAGGAGTGTTTGGTTAATCAACTCGTTCCCGGTGACTGATAATTGGTCATATTGTGTAGCCTCTTCAATCTTTCACCTATGGTGATATTCTTCCTAAAAGTAATGAGAGGAAGGTATTGGTCCACTTCATGCAGGTCAGAGTCAGATTGCAACATGTACCAGTGGCGGCGTATAGCACTAACCACTCTGACTCATGTTGGAATTTGCAAGAAATAGAGACTGTTTCCGCAGTTGATAACGTCATGAATTTGACAGATGTTCCCCTCACAGATGAGTGCTTGTCACTCCTTTCCAAGGGCCTTAATTTTGGCTTGTGCCAACCGTTCGATTATATCCAATTTGAGGTTGACTTATATAAGACCCCAAGACAAATGGGGTTGCATAAGATGTTTAATAAAAATGTTGCAACTTATGTATCAGAGAATCTCAGAGAGGGAGAAGTCCCGGCAGTAATAGGCCCTTTTGGTTTTTTCCCCTATCTTGCATCTTACTCCTGCAGATAGAGATACCTTGGGAACACTTTGCGAATTGGCAGGAGAAAGTGAAGCCACATCAATTCCCCCTGATGCCACTTTGATTGAAGTTTTGCCTTTTAAAGGAGGTAACCCCTCTAGGTTTTCCTCTCCGATTCCAATGGGAAGTCCTATTGACTTTTTCGTCCGTGCAGTGACTAAGGATGTAAAGGCCTTGTTTTACCCCCAGTTTAAGGGCAATCTCACTGAGAGTAGAGAGAGGGCTCTTAAATGGTTGGCATCCAGGCCGGACCGGAATTATCAAGGCCGACAAAGGCGGCAGCACAGTCATGATGACCACTGAAGCATATGATGTTGAAAAGCAATGCCTGCTGGGTGATGCCACCACTTATAGACCCCTCTCATTTAATCCGACTGCCAGAACTTTAGCACAACCTCAGAGTCTACTGTGAAAGGGGTGTGATATCTAAAAAAAACTGCTGAAAAAGTCCTCCCCATTGCTCCACGCTACCCTAAGTGGTACTACTTGTCCAAGGTGCATAAGTCGCAGAGCCGACCCCCCAGTTGCCCTATTGTGGCTAGGATCGACTCTGCGACTGAGTACCTTTCGCAGTATGCTGAGTGGCTCTTGTAACCTCTGTTGTCCTCCACTCTGTCTTACATCAAGAATACAGGGGCCCTTTTGACAGCACTCAAAGACTTCCACTGGCAGGAGTCTTATAGGCTTGCGTCAGTGGACGTCAATAGCCTGTACACCCGCATCCCCCATGATGTGGGTGTACAGGCTGTCCGTGAGTTTCTGTCTGAGACTGATAAAACTGAAGACTTTGTGTCTTTCATCTGTGATGCCCTCCGTTTCATCCTTACCCATAAGGAATTCAGGGATGGTGAGGATTGGTTTCGGCAGGAGACCATAACGGCCATGGGCCCGCCGGTCTCCTGCACGTATGCCAATCTTTTTCTCGCCATCTTTACATAGTTACATAGTTAGTATGGTTGAAAAAAGACATACGTCCATCAAGTCCAACCAGAGAATTGAAGGGAACCAGGGAATTGAAGGGAAACCAGGGAATTGAAGGGAACCAGGGATTTGAAGGGAACCAGGGAATTGAAGGGAAACCAGGGAATTGAAGGGAAACCAGGGAATTGAAGGGAAACCAGGGAACTTGAAGGTAGACATGTTTTCTCTAATACTAATCCCTTCTCCAAGCACATAAAAATGTTCCTCGGGTATGTCGACAACATATTGGTAGACTGGTATTCATCTGAAAAAGAATTCTTTGAGTTTGTCACCCATCTCAATCAGGTTAACACAGAGAACATGCTTTTTACTGCCATGTTTGGGGGTGACAAATTGGATTTTTTGGACATTAAGTTTAAGATTGTGGATAATACTCTCACGACGGAAGGGTTCGGCAAATCTACTGCCCAAAACGCATTGCTCCACTTTCACAGTTCTCACCCCCAACACATCAAACAGAGCATTCCTTACTCCCAGTTCCTCCATTTGCGTAGGATTAACAGTACAGACCCGATTTTTGACATCCAAGCACAAGATCTTAAAAAGAGGATACTGGCAAGACAATACCCTATGAACATCATTGAGTCTAGTCTGGCACGTGTTTAATCCATGGATTGATTCCATTTACTTGATCACAAGAAGAGAAGAGGAGGAAAAAATGAAAAATGCAAACAATTAAATAGGTTTTGGGAAAGGATAGGCTATGGGTTAAAGAAAAAAATTCTGCAAAAATAAATTCAATTTATAGTTTATATAACAATATAGGGGATTGTGGGGGGTCTGAGCGCCGGGCCCCCCTGCGATCACGGGACAGGACCCGGCGCTCAGTGAGGAGCATGTGTTGCAGGCGGCACACGCTCCTTTCATTTCTATGAGAGCGCCGAACAGACCCAATTGCATTACTTGGGTATCATCAGTGCTCTCATAGAAATGAATGGAGAGCATGCCGTCTACTCCTTTATTCCTGCAGAAACGCATGGGGACTGAGTTCTTGCACTTTTTCCACAGCAGTAACAACGTTCCCATTAGTAGGTGTCCTGCAGGACCCGCCCTTGAATAGAAATCTTGAGTTCTCACATTTCTTGACCCCCTGTGCACCCCCTCTTAATTATTGATTCCTCCATAGACAAATATGGGTAACAGTATGGGTTGTATTGACTATTTCGTAGAGCTCAGCTGTGGCACTTGCATGCTACCTTTGCCAGAGTGAGAAATCTTTGACCAGTAATTTTTCAGTGCTATCAGTGTGAATAGGAGTAACAACGGCCATCAATGGAAGACCATGGAAACTTATAGAGTAGGTGTTACAAAGTTCAGAAGCATTGGGGATAAAAAAAATACATGTCCTCTGTTCTATCACTTACTACAGTGTGTTCAAACCAGTGTGCCTCCAGCTGCTGCAGAACTACAACTCCCAGAGACCTGATCTTTACCCCCTTCCAACCTACCCCTTAGGGTAAAGTGGGAGGCTGATCATAACTCACAACTTCTCCTCCTAACATCACAAAGTTTGGTTGAATAGGCACAAATTTCTACAAGAACTTTCTTAAATTTTACAGAAAGTCTTCTCAGAAAAGTGAAGGCTGTGATAGATGCAAAATCGAGACTGACTCTATATGGTTCTGGAATGGGATATCCAATTAGGCCATAGAGATTTGTCTTGAGCGCAAATATTCGAAATGCAAATTTTTAGCGTGAATATCCGCACTTCGCAATTTCGCAAATATTTAGAATGTAGCGATATATTCGTAATGACGGATATTCATATATATCTTTTTCTTCACAGTACACATCACAACAATGATATGTACTGTGTAAAAAAAAAAGTGATCATCCCTCCCTGCTTCCAGCCTTTGGTCCAAAGAAGGCTCCAATATTATTTACTGTGTGAGTCGGTGTGGAGCGTGAATATTTCGTATATGTTTGCGAATATCGACACTTCCAGAGGACACTGATCCCTCCTTTCATTTAGGTGAAAGATATAATCACGCATGCGCACTATGCTAATTTTATTACGAATTTTCATATGGAAAAAAAGGGAACGAACATAGCAAATATGCAAATTTCGCGAACATAGGACGAATATTTGTCCATATATTTGCAAAATATCGCTAATTTGAATATTGCCCCTGCCACTCATCACTAATAGAAATCTGATGGTCAGGTGTGCACATTTTTGGCTATATAATGACGCTATGTTGGATGTTAGGAGCTGCACTAAAACGCTGGATTAAAGCGTAGCTGTCATGTCACAGAAATTTTTTTTTCTATTTCACTCACAAATTCCTCTGTTCTGCTGCTCACCCATTCTGACATCCACTGTCCAGGAAGGGGCATGTCCGAGGCAAGCACTGAGCCCTCCGTCACTCACCATGCATTCACTTTCTTCCTGAGTCTGCTGTGCTGTGCTGGGTCTCTTCATCCAATCACTGCAGGCTGCTCTGTAACCCCGTCCTCTCTGTTTTTATGCTGCAGTCTGATAAACAGGACAGGAGTGAGCACCGAGGAGTACTAGTCTTGCCCTCACTTCCTGTGCTTCAGCTGGGACAAAGATGATGCTGCAGCCAGACAGGACTATGTTATGGATGGTATGTGGACCCCTAGTTGTCTTTTGTAAGTCATGATTCCTATAAAAATTAGATACATTTATTAGAAAGGATAATGTGTTGCCAAGATGTACAACATATAAAAACATTTTTGATTTTGACAGTGCCCCTTTAAGGGGAACAGATGATAATATTTAAACAAGCATGATCAGCACACCTCTATCCATATGATTCTACAACAACTAAGCACCAGATCCAGTTAAAATATTCTTTCAGTTTATTTAAAACACTAAAATAACATATATCTATAAGTAGAAACACGCTGCAGGACATACACATGGACAGTGAATCACAGATGGAAAAATGTTCTGGCTATAATGGCTCGAAATGCGAAAAATCTGTGATTCACTGCCCATGTGTATGTCCGGGAGCGTCTGCTCCTACATATAGATATATGTTATTTAATGTTACGTATAAACCACAAGAAATAAAATCTAGTAAATATAAAATTAAAACATGTCTCAAGATTAATAATGACAGGTCTCCATGATGTGGGTCAATGTAAGATAGATGACGGGTTCTTCTTCAGTGATTATATAGTGATTGGCATTATGTGTCACATTAACATCTCAGAGGACACAGTATCATTATGTGTCATAGCTTAAATATGTCATGGAAACAAAGTGGACATTTTCCTAGATTTATTGATGATGGATGGGACGGGGGCCAATGAGATCAGGGGTTCTTATACTTCTGATAAGACTGCAGTGGTCTTTTCAAAATGATGGTCTTTTTAAGTGGTGTCACTGTATTTTAATGATTTGACTAAACCAGGATATATTCCCAGTTTGAGCCTATGGACTTTAGAATTGAGTTCCTATCTTGGAATTTTCCACTTAGATTGGGTTCCCACATGATATTTTGGTCAGTATTTTTATCTGAAACCAGGAGTGGAACTGATACTCCTAGATGCAAAAACAACTATGATGGAAAGCTCTGAACCCCTTTGTGTGTTTCGGACCCAATCCTGGTTTTGGCTACTGTGGTGTGCGGGGATGCAATGTTGGGCAGATGTTGTAACCCTGGGGGCAGATGTTATTAACCCCTTCTTGTTGTGATGCCAGGGCATGAATTAGCCTTAACCACCCGAAGGTAATACCGCTTGTCCTGGCCTAGTCACCGGGCAATGAAGACTCCGACGCCAAGTTACGGACAACGGTAGCTTTACTGAGAGTAGACAGGTGATACAGTCTATGCAGTATAGCCAATATCCCAAGGAGGTGACCAGTGACACAGGGGGACCTCGCAGGCTTGCTGGGACTTGCAGTATGTAGAGACACTTTAGAGCAGGCCACGGTGACTATATAGAAGACTTGACTTGACTGACTTGACATTTGACATGAAGATAACATTGAGCTGACTTGAGCTGACTTGTGGCTGCAGACTTTAGGCCTCCAATGCTCTGGACACAAACACTGAGACGACTGCACTGGACCTCACCAGCAGCAAGAATGCTAGAAGAGAGGCATTGTAGCTCCACCCCCGGTTTTATAGGGGTGTATAGCAAAGAGCCCATAGGTCACTTGAGGGGCCACCTGGTAACTAGTGCCTCCTGGGTAACAAGCACATGGTAACAGTAATTAAAGAAACATTACACTTTTAACATATAACATATATACATAGGGGATAACACTGCAGGGGGCCCTAGGGACATAAAAGGATCTGACAGGGCAGGAGAAGGGTAGGGGTAAACACCATCCCATACCGGGCAACCACACTGCAAATACCAAAACACTGACCTTAGAGCAGAAGGCTACTACAAGAAGCTTACCTTGCTCCAGCAGACTTAGCACATTCATGTATTGAATGGTTGGTTGCCTATGGATCTAATAGCTTATTACCAAGGGTTTTTATAGCTGGATCTTGCTCATCCAGGTCTGGTCCCATTTGGACAACTGCCTTAGTAACAATGGTGTGGTGTCCCAGTACCGCATTTCATACAGTACTTATTTATCTATGGGTCCCCGTAGCCAGAGTCCCTAGGACTTAGTAATCTCTGTTAGTCAGTCAGCCCCTAGTCCCCTCTATTATAGTATAAAGATTTCTAATTTGTCCATAGACAAAATTATTGGCACTCTTTCAAAATTGTGGAAAAATAAGATTGTTTCAAGCATGTGATGCTACTTTAAACTCACCTGGGGCAAGTGACATTTTCTTAAAAAATTTTAGGGGTACCAACATTTATGGCCATGACTGTATGTAATGAATATGATATGTTATTCTAGTACAAACCTTTCATTAGTATTTTTATTGCTTTGAAATATAATTTTGATTTTGGAAGGAAAGAGGAAAACAATTTGATTGGCTAACCACTGAGATACCGCTAACCTCTGAGCCAACCAGTGGCGGATCCAGGGGGGGGGCAATGGCCCCCCCCCCCCCCGAGATTGCTGCCCCCCCCCCCCCCCGCTCCCTAGCATGGTGGAGCCGAAGCTGTAAGCTCCGGCTCCACCATTCACTGACCTTACACACACGCTGTGCGTACACAGCGTGTGAGCTGCGGGGACGGGATCCACTAAAGGCCGGCGCAATGACGTCACATGCGATGACGTCATCGCGCCGGCGCCTGGAGGACCCGTCCCCGCGGCCTGCATACTGGAAGTAAAGGTATGCTCAGGGATTAGGGATATGCGCCATTGTTAGGAGGGGGGGTCAGAGAAAAGGGAATATTTCATGAGGGTCTGCACGGCAAAGCATAGGGGGCATTATATGTGAAGAGCACATGACAGGGGGGCCCCCTGTCCTGTGCCCTTCACATATAATGTCCCCTGTGCTGTGCCCCTCACATAATGCCCCCTGTGCTGTGCCACACATATAAATTATATGTGTGGGGCACACAGCACAGGGGGCATTATATGTGTGGGGCACAGCACAGGGGGGCATTATATGATATAATGCCCCCTTGTCCTGTGCCCCTCACATATAATGCCCCCTGTGCTGTTCCCCTCACATATAATGCCCCCTGTGCTGTGCCACACATATATATTATATGTGTGGGGCACAGCACAGGGGGCATTATATGTGTGGGGCACAGCACAGGGGGCATTATATGTGTGGGGCACAGGACAGGGGGGCATTATATCATATAATGCCCCCTGTGCTGTGCCCCACACTTATAATGCACCCCTGTCCTGTGCCCTTCCATATAATGTCCCCTGTGCTGTGCCCCTCACACAATGCCCCCTGTGCTGTGCCACACATATAAATTATATGTGTGGGGCACACAGCACAGGGGTCATTATATGTGTGGGGCACAGCACAGGGGGGCATTATATGATATAATGCCCCCCTGTCCTGTGCCCCTCACATCTAATGCCCCCTGTGCTGTGCCCCTCACATATAATGCCCCCTGTGCTGTGCCACACATATATATTATATGTGTGGGGCACAGCACAGGGGGCATTATATGTATGGGGCACAGCACAGGGGGCATTATATGTGTGGGGCACAGGACAGGGGGCATTATATCATATAATGCCCCCTGTTCTGTGCCCCACACTTATAATGCCCCCTGTGCTGTGCCCCTCTTATATATTGCCCCCTGTGCTGTTCCCCTCACATATATTGCCCCCTGTGCTGAGTCCCACACATATAATGCCCCCTGTGCTGTGCCCCTCACATATAATTCCCCATCATGCGCCCCTCATATATAATGCCCCCATTCTTTGCCCCTCACATATAATGCCCGCATCATGCGCCCCTCATATAGAATGCCCCCTGTGCTGTGCCCTTCACATATAATGCCCCCATCATGCGCCCCTCACATATAATGCCCCCTGTGCTGTGCCCCTCACATATAATGTTCCTGTCATGTGCTCCAAACATATAATGCCCCCTGTGCTGTGCCCCTCACATATAATGCCCCCTGAGGGGACAGGACATGGGGCTTTATATGTGAAGGGCACAGCACAGGGGGCATTATATGTGAGGGGCGCATGATGGGGGCATTATATGTGAGGGGCACAGCACAGGGGGCATTATATGTGCGGGACGCATGATGGGGGCATTATATGTGCGGGACGCATGATGGGGGGTTTATATATGAGGGGCACATGATGGAGGCATTATATGTGAGGGGCAAAGAATGGGGGCATTATATGTGAAGGGCACAGGGGGCATTAAATGTGTGGGGCACATGACAGGAGCATTATATGTGAGGGGCACAGCACAGAGGGCATTATTATGTGGGGGGAACAGGACGGGTCATAATTATTATATGTAGGGGTACAAGATGGGGCATTATTACTATATGTGAAGGCACAGAGTGTTTTGCCTTTCAGAAGTATAGTGTATATTATGAGGAATTTCTGGGGTGGTACATTTTTTAGGGGCCACAATACATTACGGTATTTTACTCAGAGGGTGCACTGCACAGCAAGTTATATTCAGAGAGTGCAGTGTGTGGTAGTATTAGATTTAGAGGGCACAGTATGTGTTAGTATTATATTCAGTGGGTACAGTGTGTGATAGTATTATATTTAGAGGGTGCAGTGTGTGATAGTATTATATTTAGAGGGTGCAGTGTGTGATAGTATTATATTTAGAGGGTGCAGTGTGTGATAGTATTATATTTAGAGGGTGCAGTGTGTGATAGTATTATATTCAGAGGGTGCAGTGTTTGGTAGTATTAAATTTAGAGGGCACAGTGTGTGGTAGTATTATATTCAGAGGGTGCAGTGTGTGGTAGTATTATATTCAGAGAGTGCAGTGTGTGGTAGTATATTTAGAGGGCACAGTGTGTGATAGTATTATATTCAGAGGGTGCAGTGTGTGATAGTATTATATTCAGAGGGTACAGTGTATGGCGGTATTATATTCAGAGGGTACAGTGTGTTGTATATTCAGGGGGTACAGTGTGTCAGAATTATATTCAGAGGGTGTGTGCCAGTATTATATTCAAAGAATACAGTGTTTGGCAGTATTATAATAATTATTGTTTTCATATAGAGGATCAGAATGTGCTGACATAGTGAGGAGACGTCTGGGCATCAAGTTCTGCAGAGAGAAGATTTAGCTGGAACAAATCCTGGCGGTATGTACCAGCTGAATTAGATAAGGAAAGACTATAGAGAAGACGTCACCTGTAATCACTGATATCATTGTGTATTCTCCTCACTATAGAGAAGACGTCACCTGTAATCACTGATCTCTATAGTGAGGAGAATACACAATGATATGTGATTGCAGGTGACGTCTTCTCTATAGTGAGAATACACAATGATATCAGTGATTACAGGTGACGTCTTCTCTATAGTGAGGAGAATACACAATGATATCAGTGATTACAGGTGACGTCTTCTCTATAGTGAGAATACACAATGATATCAGTGACTACAGGTGACGTCTTTTCTATAGTGAGGAGAATACACAATGATATCAGTGACTACAGGTGACGTCTTCTCTATAGTGAGAATACATAATGATATCAGTGATTACAGGTGACGTCTTCTCTATAGTGAGGAGAATACACAATGATAAGACGTCACCTGTAGTCACTGATATCACTGTGTATTCTCCTCACTATAGAGAAGACGTCACCTGTAGTCACTGATATCATTGTGTATTCTCCTCACTATAGAGAAGAGGTCATCTGTAATCACTGATATCATTGTGTATTCTCCTCACTATAGAGAAGAGGTCATCTGTAATCACTGGTATCATTGTGTGTTCTCCTCACTATGTCCCATCAGAGCTGGAGTTACTTGTAAGTTCTGCAGTTATGATGGGTGAAACAACAACTCCCAGCATAACCTTACCACTGCTTAGGTCATACTGGGAGCTGTAGTTTTAAATGGTAAAAATTTCTTTAGCACTTTCCCATTCTGTGGCAATTGGTATATTTGATTATTATTCTGACATATGAGCATGGCCAAAAAGTCTTAAACAAGGTTAGGACTGTATGATACATTTAATAATATTGTAAGTTCTGTAATCTTTTTTTCTGTCCGCCAACACAAAATACTCTAATAGTGCCCCTCCCGAGACTCGACTCTGGATCCGCCCCTGGAGCCAACATGTTGGTCATAAATTATTGGCAAGCTCAAATTTTTGTAGTTTTGCAGATGAAATCTAAGAGATCACAAGGTCAATTTTTCGACCATACTGAGCCCCTGTTCAGTACGTTATCTATGCTGCGTTACCAAGGGACAATCCTTCCATCTGACTATGATGCTCAGCTTTCTCTCTCAATTATTTCTTAGGATTTGGCTCAATTTATTTTTCTTAGAACAGGACGTATATTAATGTGCAATATAAAAATGGAAATGTAGTGTATTTGTCATTATCTTTCCAGCAACATATTAATGTCATGTAAATGAGCAGAGCTCTCGTAAAGTTCTATGCAATGGAAATGCTTGTAATAACTCCAGGCTGCAATTACGCTGAAGTATTTTTCCATTAGTAACTGAAAAACTGGATTTTAAAAGGAATCACATAGAAAATCCGATACATTATCATCAATAGTTTTATCAATGGTAATTATAAAAAAGTGGAATAATACCTGAAAATACCATTTTATTACATTTTTTTGGCCCTTCATTCTTCAACAAATGCCCCTTACTCTTCCTAAATACAATAGGTCAGGGTGAAGGTAGGAGGAGTAACCAGTGATCACCATTAAGGTAGGTTTTATTTAAATGATAAAGTTGTATATTTTTAGTGTACTCCATGTATTATGTGGAATAAAATATTTCTTTATTTGGTTTTAATTATTTTTTACTTGCAGAGTGAATATAGTTTAATGCACTGCAAGCTGCTCCATTCCATCCGGTCTTAATTTTAACAGCTAGTCAACTGCCAACTGTCTTCAGCTGCTTTTCCCTTATAGGTCGGTTTATGATACCAGTATATTGGAGTATTCTTTCATATTGAGAAGAAATATCCAGCATCCAGGTGAGTTCCAAGGGTATACTTTATTGGAGGTTAGCAAATACACGTATAAACTCTGACGCTTTTCGCACGTTAGCGAAACGCGTCAGAGTTTATGCGTCTATTTGCTAACCTCCAATAAAGTATACCCTTGGAACTCACCTGGATGCTGGATATTTCTTCTCTGTTCCTTCGTTGTGTGGCCGGGGCGGAACCGGCCTATCCGAGCACGGGTGCTAATAGTCTCGAGGTGAGCTGTTTCCATTTGGATATTTGATTCTTTCATATTATCCTATGGTGGGGGGGGGGATTGGGTAGTTGGGTCAAAACCAGAGGTCAGCATCAGGACCAAGTCAAAATCCAAAACAGTACCACAAAGCAAGCCAGATCAGAACAGGAGGTCTTATTAAGTCAAAGGGCAGAAGTCAAGAAACTGGAAGAGGTCAGGAATCCAGGTAGAAACAGCAAAGCAGACAGAATACTGGTGATTGCAAAAACTCCAATCACAGGTGGCTGTGGTCGGCAGCTGCCCCTTTAGATCTGGCACCATTAGGTGTATATAAACACTGATGCCATGCCTAATTGTCCCAAAATCCCCACTCTCTGAAAGGCTAACATGCAGGGCTCAAGTCCTGCAGGAACGCATGGGAACAGAGTTCCTGCACTTTTTCCACAGCAGGATCACTGTTTCCATTAGCAGGAGTCCCGCAGAACCAGCTCTTGAGTGGAAATATTGGGTGAGTTCCCACACTTTTTTTCCCAGTACTTGACCCCTGCTAACAAGCCTTGATGAAGGCTTGTTTTAACAGCGGAGGAATGCTTTACAGTGAGCCCCAATGGACAATGAAGTCATTCCACAGGAAAGAGTAGACTGAATTGTGAGCTTCATCTATTTTCTTCTCTATTTACTGGCGTCAACTTTCACTGAAATGCTGTGCAGATCACTTTCCAGCAGCCTTCTTCTTATCATCACAGACAGAACAAGAAGTCTCAGCTTACTTTTAGGCTTAGTGGTAAGAAGGAAAACTTCAAGATTTCAGGATTATTTTAAAATATAGATATGAAATGGAAAATCTGTAAAAACATTACCAAAGATTATTAAAAAACTATATTTAACATAAAACTTTATTTAAACAATAGGTCATTTTCTAATGACACATTCCTTTTAATGCGCACCTGGTGGGTGGGAACTGCAGTACAAAAATGTGCACCCCGCAGCTGGGAATTGCATTACTGAAATGACAACTGAAAAAAAGGAGGCATATAAATATACAGAGAGTGCCCTGTGAGACTACTAACAGCATCATCATCTTAGTGCAACCTATTTTTCTAATAATATTTAGAAATATTTTTCTAGTACAGGGGTGGGGAACCTTTTTTCTGCCAAGGGCCATTTGTATATTTATGTGAACATTCACTGTCCATACATAACTATTGCCCTTATTGTAATGGCTGGAACAGCTTCTCTTTAGTGAGCCGTGTGATGTTAGATGGAATTGATGATGTTGATACTCGCAACTGCTTTTCCTGGTTTGCGTTGGTCAGCCTGGAGCACATTTGACTCTTTTGCAATGTGTACGCTCCCCGCCTGCCTGGTATGGACTGTCCTCTAGGTCAATGCAATACAGGCAGACGAACCACAGGGAGCCAATGAAAAGCAGACATGTTTCTCCCATCTTGTACTCCTATGTGTCTTGCTTATCTCGTAATGGATGCTCCTTGCTTGTCACTCAAAATTAACATTATTATTATGATTTAATAAGGTTGTCCGGGATTTAACTTTTTTTTTTAACACCCTGTCAAGAATGCTGAAATAAAAAAAAAGAAAAAACAAGAAAACCTAGACTTGACTCCTGTATCCTGCCCCTGGCTTCTGCTGCCATCCTCTTCCTGGTTCTTGTGGCCGCTATGTCATACGGCAGCTCAGCTAATTGCCGGACATAGTGAGTCCAGCCTTGACTAGTGATTGCCTAAGCGTTGGTGTGATATATTGGGCCCCGGGGCTCCATTCATAACACTGACAGATGGAGACTACAAGAAGCAAGATACATGAGGGCATGGGGGAGGAAGCGGCAGGAGGTAAGTCCAGCTTATTTAAAAAAAAACATTTATGCTACCATACTGGGAAGGATGCTTAAAACAAGTTTAGTCCTGGAGTTCCCCTTTAATAAAAATGTATAAAGCTCCTAGCTCCTTACTGAATCCGAGTCCCATCTGTAGTTGCCTTCACAGGGCCAGACCAAATGATTTTGCAGGCCAGACGTTCCACACCCCAATTTCCCACTTTATAAGAAATGGTCTATATAATTGAATTTCTCATATGAATTGGGCAATTGCAATAATAGAAAGTACGACTGTCAAATATCTATTACTATACTCCGTACAGTAGCTATAACTTGAGTATAAATGCGTCTTCCATAGGAAGGTTTTCATTTCATGGCAGGTTTGTTGGACACCCACACAGCTCTAGTTTCTGCCGCTGAGGGGGGAGATTGACAATCTAATTCTTTCTCCCTGTAATGGAGGAGCGCGAGTCTGTGAGACACAAGATGAAGCTATGCCAAATGCTCTCGGCTGCTCAACAAGAGCTCTGAGTGGATGTCACCGTAACCCGACAGGCACCGGGAACGTTTTGGTGCTAATGGGCTTTGAAAGATTCAAATGTCGGCATTTCAGAAGTAAAGATATTGAAAGAGCCAGAGAGATGAAAGAGAATATAGAGACAGGTGATTTATATTATATTATACAGTCATTCTGCTGTTGGTATTATAATAATACAAGAGTATGTGTCTTATTGGTCCTATTATAAGCCCTTGCACTGATTTAGCAACAGTTTTACATGCTAAATAATAAAACACAATGGAGCTCTTCTTTGGCAGGTTGCATCTAAGGTTGGGCATACACATAAGATAGCGGTCCTGCAAACAGCTCATTGTCCCCACTCCCCTTCAAATAAAGACTCTCGGCTCTGTCGAGCATGCAGCTTATCTCACAAGCAGGGCTGGTGCAAGGATTTTAGCCACCTCAGGCGAAAGATAATTTTGCTTCCCCTTGACCCCACCCATTGGCTCTCATGGGGCGGATGTATGGAGGCGCGCGCAATGTCAGGACCTGCCTGTCTGGCCTCAGAGGTGGCACTGCGCTCCTCCAGAAGGCTGAAGAATGCAGATTAATATGGTCCCGGGGGGGGGGGGGAGTTGCAACAGTAGTGCTGGCTGAGCGGGTGCTTCAGAATAGCGAAGGGTGCTTTGGATGCTGGCTGGCTACTAACTTTCTTGCAGCTGGCCCCCATCAAGTGAAAAAAAGGAAACGAATATAGCGAATGTGCAAATTTCACGAACATAGGACGAATATTTGTCCATCATGAATTTGAATATGGCCCCTGCTGCTTATCACTAGTAAAGTCCCCAACTATTCTATGGGAGCAGTGTAAAGAGCCAAACTACTGTAGGGAGGCCTAACTATTCTATGGGGCTGTGTTATACAGAGTTTGTGTAGAGATGAGGAAGGTGCTGGAGCAAGGAGCCTTAAATGTGTGCTTGACAGATTCTGCTGGGACGAGCCGTGGCCAGGAGTTTTTGTGATGAATATGAATATGTATTAGATTGGGATGGGGGGGGGGCACAAAAGTACTTGCCCAGGGACCAATCATAATTAAAAACGGCCCTGCAAGCAGTTGAAAACCAACATGTCTGATTCTTCATATAGGTAGATGATCACTTGATCCCATTGAGCGATGTCCCATCTCAGTCAGTGATTGTCTGAGCAGTCAGGTCCTGCACCAATATTCATACAAATTGAGGATCATGGCTGCCACAATGGAGAGCCCAGCAGTAGGGGGACAAATAAGAAAGATGTTGCGGCACCAATTGGCACAGTGGCCAGTTCCCCACTATAACTGGAGACTAGAACTCAACGGCCAATAGTAGGACAATATTTTAGATGCTATATATGGCCTGCCTGTGTCACCAACTATAGTATGTCTAGATTGATTTCCATTCCCCTTTTCCATTTCCTAATATTGAGTTCAGGCAATAGTCAAAAAGTAAAGTTCATTGCTTATTAGAGCTTTTAAATACTCATTGGTTATGTTTAGTTGTTAACATTTAGAAAACCTGCAAGTTCCTTAGAAGATTGTCAAACTACATTGGGATGCTCTATATTTAGGCATATGTTTCGGCAATTCACAGAAAATTACTCTGAACCTTATTACTATTGGAGAACCTGTACTCCAAGTGGTGGAGATTTATCAAAACCTGTGCAGAAAAAAAGGTGACCAGTTGCCCATAGCAACCAATCAGATCACTCCTTTCATTTTTAAAAAGGCCCCTGAAAAATGAAAGCAGAAATGTGATTGGTTGCTATGGGTAACTGCTCCGCTTTTCCTTTGCACGGGTTTGGTGTGGACCTTTTATTATAGGGGTGTAAATTATTGGACCCAATAGGACAAAAGATCAGGGGATCAGGTGATCCCGAGAAAAATCCTCTCCTAATACCTGGCCCCCTCCCCCCCAAAAAAAAAAATCTTCTGGGATTCTCTTCATGTCACACGTCACCGAGAGCTCCCTGAAGTGAGCGGTCGCACATAGTGCGTCTCCACCACCTGGAGGGGTGAGTGGCATGCTGTGCCTATATCTTCTGTCCGAAGGAATATCTGTTGGCATATATCAGAGACGCACTGTCACATCCAACTGGATCCCACTGTTTTCACATTGCAGGACTTGTGCTCACAATTGAATTTCACTACATATGTCCAGCAGAACTTTGTTATACTTTGCAGGACTGCTGGAGCACAAGTACACATATTGCATGAGATGGTGACCACACACATATGTACATAATCTAATTGTAGGACTGATGGCATAATGCCGTTATTAGTCTAACCACCGCTTGAAATTGTGGCAACTCGCATTGCATAATCATTTTCCTACAAAAGGGTGTATACAGTTATCCATCTCCTCCCCAAAGAATTATAGTTCTATAATCTAAGATCAGCGTCACTTGGTTATATATTTTTTTCTCTTAAAATTAGGGTATTTAGTACAAATTGTATTTTAATGGGGTACTCAATGCCTAGATATCTTATCCCTTAGCCATAGGATAGGGGATAAGATGTCTGATCGCAGGGTCTCACAGCTGGGACCCCCGCAATCTCTGTGCAGCACACGGCGTTCGTTTAGAACCCTGGGTGCAAGCGGCAGGGGGTTGTGACGTCACACCCACTCCCCTTGTGATGTCACGCCACGACCCCTCAATGCAAGTCTATGGGAGGGGGCGTGGCCCCTCCGATAGACTTGCATTGAGGGGGTGTGGCATGATATCACAAGGGGCGTGGTCATGATGTCACGACCCCTGCCACCCACTTTAAGCAACTCTGGGGCAGCGGAGTACCCCTTTAATTTATGCACAACCATAGGGCCCTGTGGTTAGTGCTTGTTTGCATTATTTTTATCCTATCTTGATATTGTTTAATATTTTAGAATAAATTACAATATTTAAGCTATTGGTCTGGAAGGTTTCAATTTTTTCTGGAGTGAGCCAATAGTCCATCATACATCTATTTTGTAATGAGAACTGTGCTGAGAACTGAGAAATCTATTTGACCTAATTCATTTTTCTTTTCTCTCTCTGGGTGAGTTGCACATTTCTCTTTTTTTCTCTGATATATCTAGACCCATATAACAATTTATAAATGCCCCTAAACCAAGCCTTTGGTCCTTAGATACCTAAATAGGCATAGACCCTCAACCAGACCCTCTAAAATATAGACTGCAGACCAGAGTCCCAAAATGCATTCCCCCGAGCAGACTCAAAAAACAATTTAGACCCCAGACAAGAGTCCACAATAATTACAGACCCCAGGCCCCTTTATAAACCCAGAACCCAGATGCAGAAGTTTGTATTTTTATAACTTGTCTTTTCAAGTTTTACCAATTCGAGTGTTAAAAAAATCACACCTTAAATTTAAATCTCCCCACACCAACTGGGTCTCGTCAATGAGAAACAGAGCCCCCTGAGCAAAAATATACATACATACGTTTAGCCTGGAGATGAAACTTACCAGGAGGCTCTTCATAAATCTAGATACATCCCCGAGGAGTGTAACAAGGGGAATCACACAAGGAATAACTTGAGCTACATCTTTATAAGTGCACAGCTGTCTCCTTCCATTCATTGTGATAGGCTTCACACACACTGTTCCCTACAATGATGATATCACAGCTAGAGATGAAAACAGTTCCATATAAGATGAGCAGGTCATACGAGATTGCAATCCAAGATCGCACTGGTTTAAGGCAAATGTAAAATGTAAGCAAATTGTGCCCAGTGGAATTATATATAAAAAGGATGTACTGCCATCTAAGAAAACTTAGGCAGAAATATGCATGAAATAGGTGTCATGTATAAGCAGGGAACACTGATGCCCTAACTCCCCCACAGCCACTGTCCCTGCCTATTGCCTATCCGCCCTAAGTGACGGACTGACAACCACAATGACAAACCCTCCCTGCTAAGTGCTAGGGCAGCATTGTCAAAATAATAAAATACAAAAACAGTAGGAGTCAGGAAATAGCTGGAGGCACACAAACTAACAGAGATACTCTAACACACAGATCAAAAGCCAAGCCAAAGATCAAAAACACTATAAGATTGCTGGTTACTAAACAGAGACTTTCACTGGCAAGGACTAGAAGCACACTGCAGGTTTAAATAGCCAGCTACACAGATGTGATCTCAGCATGGTCAGCTGACCAGCCCAGATAGCTAGGGTGTAGCCAGCATTCAAACCAAGCCAGAGCTTAAGAAAGTTAAAGTGGTATACCAGGAATTTTTATATACACAAATATATCAACTGGCTCCAGAAATTTAATAGATTTGTAAATTACTTCTATTAAAAAAATCTTAGTCCTTAATCCTTCCAGTACTTATCAGATGCTGAAGTTGAGTTGTTCTTTTCTGTCTGACAACAGTGCTCTCTGCTGACACCTCTTTCTGTCTCTGTCTAGAAGTAATTTACAAATCTGTTTAACTTTCTGGAGCCAGCTGCTGGGTTTGGGAGGCCGTGGTCGTGACATCACGCTACGCCCCCCTCGTGACATCACGCCCCCTCGTGACGGAGCCAAAATAAAAAGTTGTCTTTCTAGCTTCTTGATGTCAGTTTTAAGTTGCTTATTCTTCGCTGAGCTCAAGCTTTTGGTTTTTGAATGCAGTGTCCATCAATACTTTCACTCCCTTTAACTCCTCTTACCCATTGAGGCACTCCTTTGCATTCAGTTCCTCTGCAGCTAGTCCTCTCACTCATACAGGACATACCTGGGGAGAGAAGAGCGGCACCTGGGTGGTAGATGGTTTTCCTCTAAGCTCAGAGCATAAAGCCAATATGTCTCACAAGACACTGCTACAGTCTGCTCCCGCTAGTGGTCAGACTCCAGGGCTGCACTCATTATTCTGCTGGTGGAGCCACTGTGTACATACATTACATTACTTATCCTGTTCTGACCCTGAGTAACATCTTGTATTCTACGCCAGACCTGCACTCACTATTCTTCTGGTGAGGTCACTGTGTACATACATTACATTACTTATCCTGTAGTGATCCTGAGTTATATCCTGTATTATACTCCAGAGCTGTACTCACTATTCTTCTGGTGAGGTCACTGTGTACATACATTACATTACTTATCCTGTAGTGATCCTGAGTTATATCCTGTATTATACTCCAGAGCTGCACTCACTATTCTTCTGGTGAGGTCACTGTGTACATACATTACATTACTTATCCTGTACTGATCCTGAGTTATATCCTGTATTATACTCCATAGCTTTACTCACTATTCTGCTGGTGGGGTCACTGTGTACATTACTGATCCTGAGTTACAGTATCAGTCCAGAGATGCAGTCAAAATCTATTGGTTATTATTTATAAACAGTCAGCGGGCTTGTAATCAAAGAATCTAAAACTTTAGGGGGTACTACGGTGGGAAAAAAAATGTATTCTTATCAACTGATGCCAGAAAGTTAAACAGATATGTAAATTACTTTTAGAAAAAAATCTTAATCCTTTCAGTACTTATCAGCTGCTGTATGCGCCAGTTGATTTGAAAACATCTTTTTCCACCAGAGTAACCCTTTAACTTAGCTCCTGTAATAGGGATCCACCCTCACTAGGTGAGGAGCAGTTAGTCCATACACAGGTGAGGCACTAAACTGCAGGGGCGCTATTACACAGCAAATCAGTGCATGCCCTTTAATAAAACTGAGGTTTTATCAGTGAAATGCCCACTCTGAATGGTCAGATCTTCCAGCTAATCACATAAGCCACTGATCCAGACTGTAGCATTGTATGCTGTGCTTGGTTGCAAGTTACAATGCTCCAGGAAAGACCATTTGCTATGTATTGTCTGTAGAGATGAGCGAATTTACAGTAAATTCGATTCGTCACGAACTTCTCGGCTCGGCAGTTCATGGCTTATCCTGCATAAATTAGTTCAGATTTCAGGTGCTCCGGTGGGCTGGAAAAGGTGGATACAGTCCTAGGAAAGAGTCTCCTAGGACTGTATCCACCTTTTCAAGCCAACGGGAGCGCCTGAAAGCTGAACTAATTTATGCAGGATAAGTCATCAACTGCCGAGCCGAGAAGTTCGTGGCGAATCAAATTTACTGTAAATTTGCTCATCTCTAATTGTCTGTTATGTATTGTCTGTCATGTATGTCTAGTGCCACTAGGTGGCCCCTGTAGCTGAGAGGTTCTAAAATAGTATAACAATGTCAGTAATTTTATCTTTTTCACATATGTAAAAATATATGACAAACTCACTATTCTTGTTTGTCATCTACGTAAAAATCTCTTTGGTTACTTGCGCAGTCTCCGTTTTGACATATACCCAATGTTGTGGCATCATATTAATTATCAACAATAATTTAGATGACAAACAAGATAAAATAACTGACATTGTTATACCATTTCAGAGCCTCTCAGCTACAGAGCCACCTAGTGGCTCTACACATACATAACAGACAATACATAACTCCATTGTATGTTGGAAATATTGTTGGATCACTCTACGGCAGTGGTGTCCAAACTGCTGACCTCCAGCTGTTGCAAAACTACAATTCCCAGCATGCCCGGAGAGCCAACCGCTGTCTGGGCATGCTGGGAGTTGTTTTTTTGCAACAGTCTACAGCAGTGGTCTTCAACCTGTGGACCTCCACATGTTTCAAAACTACAACTCCCAGCATGCCCGGACAGCCGATGGCTGTCCGGGCATGCTGGGAGTTGTAGTTTTGCAACATCTGGAGGTCCGCAGGTTGAAGACCACTGGTCTACAGTTTGGAGACCACTGCTCTACAGGACAAGTTATGTCATGTAATTTACACGGCGACTGCTTTGATATCAATCCATTCTATATGGGAACTATATGATCAAATCAGTCACAATTACTATATATACACACTATGGGGGAGAGTTATCAAAACCTGTGCAGAGGAAAGTTACTGAGTTGCCCATAGCAACCAATCAGATCGCTTCTTTCATTTTTCACAGGCCTTTTCAGAAATGAAAGTAGTAAGCTGATTGGTTGCTATGGGCAACTCAGCAATTTTTCCACTAGACAGGTTTTGATAAATCTCCCCCTATATATATACAGTGATCCCTCAACTTACAATGGCCTCAACATACAATAGTTTCAACATACAATGGTCTTTTCTGGACCATTGTAAGTTGAAACCAGACTCAACATACAATGCTACAGAGAGTCCAGATCTGTGAAAAGTGTCACTGGCCGGAAGAACCGACCAATCAGAATGGGCAATTTACTGGTAAAACCCCTGTATTATTGAAGCGTATGCACTGACTGGTGTCTGGTAGCGCCCCCTACAGTACAGGGAGGTATTACATGTTCTGTACACTTTACCTGTATCAGGGTTACCTGCTCCTTTGGACACCAGGTGAGGACGTCTCCATGTTACTTTTTTAGGACACTGCGTACTGTCCGGGCATACTGGGAGTTGTAGTTTTGCAACAGCTGGAGGTTCTCTGCTTGGGAAACACTGACATAGACCATGATTTACAGCTCCCAGCAGATCTTTATTACTTTTATATGTAAGGACTTGCTTTATCTATATTAGTTATCTACTTATTTTTCTTTAATTCTCACATTTTCCTATTTTTGGATGACATTTTGGTGCCTTTAGAACTGATTACCAGGTTTCCATAGAGTTCTGGTCTCAACATACAATGGTTTCAACATACAATGGTCGTCCTGTATATATGCACAAGCATCTTATCCGGGAACACTGCAATAATCTTTTCTCCCAACAGGTGGAGCTATAAATCTTTTATGCGACTTTGGAAAGGAAATGCATGTTTATGTATGCGGGGTACGGCGTATACAAATCAAATGACTGCAAGTGGAATGGCAGGAAGATTCCGACTGAAACCCATCTCATTTATTTCATAGTGTGCGCGAAAACGGATATCACAGTTTAGTTTGGCGCGGTGGCTTGCACAGGGGGGGGGGAGGAAAGACTCTCTAGTGCAGACACACATACAGAGGTATACCTACACCATACAATGCATTACTTCTGTATATTAAGTATATAAATACCTGTTTTCCGATCCAGGGCTCCAGGTGGCTCCTTGGAACCTTATTATGGGTTTCCCAGAAGGCTGAGCTGTCAACCTGACAGGAGACACGGAGCAGCTGCGAGGGCTTCTCCAGAGGAGATATGTCACTTTATACTGTACCCATAGGAGCCCAGATAAGCTGTAGTGTATATGATGAGACGTTTACTGACTGTTTCTAGTAAGTATCATTAGTATTGTGACAGTCTTCTCTCACAGTATTCTGGCTGCTGGGGCATGCTGGGGGTTGTAGTCTCCTAGCCGCTAAAGAACAGCAGCTTGGAGACCATAGGAATGTGCAGGCTGTTGCATTAGAGTTTGGACCCAAAAGCAAAAACACACGCGTATATATATATATATATATATATATATATATATATGTATATATAATCTATACTTCCCCGTCTGTCCTTGACAGTTCTCTGCTGCATGTTTGTCTGATGCACAAAATGGAATTAAGTTTCCACTTGTCTTTTTTCTGGCAGTTTTTGGATGTGGTGTCCCGGTTCCGTATTTCATACGTTACCTTGTGGTGAGGTCCCCAAAGACAGAGTCCCTAGGAACAGTGGGGGTCCTCTACCTTAGCGAGCCCCTCGTCACCCCTTAGTTAGTTAATATGTATTTAAATAAACATGTAAATATGGCTATTAAAGATTCCTACCTTGTTCGCGTCGCAGGACCTGCGGGTCATGTGACTTAGTTCAGAACTCTATGGTTTGCTGAAGGACCTTTGGTGGTTCTCATGTCACGTGTTCACCCACAATGCAATGTAACGGTGAGTGATAGTTGTTATGGACCAATCCAAAACGGCCAACCCCTGCCCATATAAGGGAGCGGCCGCCTTTATTCTCTCTCTTGGGTTGCTGACTCTGGATGAGGTAGGACCTCTGCAACTTACAAAGACGTGAACTAGGCCCAAAGCGTTGCGGCCGCGGCCTATGGTAGAGACTATTAGATTTTACAATTCCCCGTTATACCTGCAAGATCACTGGACCGAAACACACCCCTAAATCCAGCTGATCTATCCTACAGAATCTATGAGAAGCTACATTAAAGGGTACTTCTCATCAAATAAACTTTTGATATACCGTATTTATCGGCGTATAACACGCACTTTTTAGGCAAAATTTTTTAGCCTAAAGTCTATGTGCGTGTTATACGCCGATACACCCCCAGGAAAGGCAGGGGAGAGAGGCCGTCGCTGCCCGCTTCTCTCCCCCTGCCTTTCCTGGGGTCTAGAGCCCTGCTGCCGGTCCTTCTCTCCCCCTGGCTATCGGCGCCGCTGCACGTTCTGTCCCCCTGACTATTGGTGCCGGCGCCCCATTGCCGGCGCTGATAGCCAGGGGGAGAGAAGGGGCAGCGGCACCCATTGCCGGCGCCGCTGCCCCGTTGCCTCCCCCCATCCCCGGTAGCATAATTACCTGTTGCCAGGGTCGGGTCCGCGCTGCTGCAGGCCTCCGGCGTGCGTCCCCTGCGTCGTTGCTATGTGCTGCACGGCGCGGCGCATGACGTGCAGCGCATAGCAACGACGCGGCGCAGGTGCCGCTGCCCCTTCTCTCCCCCTGGCTATCGGCGAGGGGGAGAGAAGGGCCAGCAGCAGGGCTCTAGACCCCAGGAAAGGCAGGGGGAGAGAAGCGGGCAGCGACGTCCTCTCTCCCCCTGCCTTTCCTGGGGGTGTATCGGGGTATACACGCGCACACACGCACCCTCATTTTACCATGGGTATTTGGGTAAAAAAACTTTTTTTTACCCAAATATCCTTGTTAAAATGAGGGTGCGTGGTATACCCCGATAAATACGATATTTTAGATTAATGAATGTTGAATAACTTTCCAATAGCATGTTAATGAAAAATATGCTTCTCTCTAATGTATTTTTTCCGATCAGTCCTGTCAGCAAGCATTTCTGACTCATGCTGGAGTCCTAAACACTCAGAGCTGCCAGCCTGCTTTGTTCACAGCCAAACAGGCTGTGAACAAAGCAGGCTGGCAGCTCTGAGTGTTCTCCTTTGTGAACAAAGCAGACTGGCAGCTCGTAGTGTTTAGGACTCCAGCATGAGTCTGAAATGCTTGCTGCCAGGACTGGTAGGGAGACCCCTAGTGGTCATTTCTTCAAAGTGGAAAATTTACTAGAAAGAAGCATATTTTTTAATAACATGCAATTGTTAAGTTATTCTGCATACATTAATCTATAATATATCAAAAGTTTTTTTGATGAGAGGTACCCTTTAAGCTTATCTGATCCCAACCAACTGTCAATCGCTGCCCAGTTATAAATGGACTGTTATTGATATTGCCTGCTTCAGAAATTCTTCAGTAAAAGTTCCTGCAAGTTTTAAGTTCAACAGTGGTTGTGTACAATCTAATTATTACGCACGCACCTATCGCTTTTGGGAAGGGTGGCGATAGGCCCAGCAACATTACAGAATTTAACCCTCACTCTGGCGTCACAAGTGACAAGGGTTAACAGCGCCCTTTCAGTATCTAGAACAGCAACACCCCAACTAACCTACACCCCACAAGGCTTTTCCACACAGTTCCTCACCACATGGATATCTACCACTGCAGTTTTTGAGCCAAAGTCAGAAGTGGATCCATAATGGAGGAGAAGTGTATGTCCTTCCTTTATATGTCCTATTCCTTTTGAATACACTTCTGGCTTTGGCTCAAAAACTGCAGTGGCAGATATCCAAAAACTGCCAGAATAAGTGGAAACTTAGCCTAAAGGGGTACTCCGCCCCAAAACATCTTATCCCCTATCCAAAGGAGGGGATAAGATGTCTAATTGCAGAGGTCCCGCCGCAGTGGACCACCATGATCTCCGCTGCGGCACCCCAGTCATCCAGTGCCCAGAATGAACTCCACTCCGTGTTGGATGACTGGTGACTACAGCCGCCATGCCCCCTCCCATAGAGATGAATGGAGGGGGCGTGGCGTGACGTCACAAACACGAAAGCTCCAAGCATAAGTATTCTGGACGCAGTCGCTGCCAGCCCGGAGATCGCAGGGGGCCCCAGCAGTGGGATCGTCGTGATCATACATCTTATTCCTTATCTTTCGGATATGGGATAAGTTTTCCGGATATGGGATAAGTTTTCCGGCAGAGTACCCCTTTAAAGAAGTTCATCACAGATAGTGAGTGCTGTTTTTTCATTCTTTCTCTTAAAAAAAAATAAAAATAAAAATAAATAAATATATATATATATATCTATACATACATAGACAATATATATATATATATATATATATATATATATATATACACACACACGTGCATAGAATGATCTGCACACATGACAAACTTATTAAAACATATTGTTTTATGAAAATAAGCAATGATTAATGTAAAATTTTTTGAACTTATTAAAATATTTAACTTAAAGGGGTACTCCGGTGGAAAACTTAGACTCTTCACTACTGCCCTATGATGTTCTCCATGCTGCTGCTGCTTTTTATTAAAAAAAAACAGCATAACATTATCCTCTTTTGTGTATGTGTAGTGTATGGGATTCATCATTATAGGCTCGATTCTACCCACTAGCTCAGACAGACGAAAAGTAGAGCTGAAGCCCACAACATTGAAAACAGGTGAAAATACCGTACCATATACAAGTTATGCAAGTAATGCTGGTCCTCATGTACACACACACGACAGCTTATCCTAAAATTACCGAAAAATTATTGTGTGCTTTTGGGTGTTGCTTCTCTAAGGCTTCCAGATTCTTTTTAGAGGTAAGTTAATGCAATAACCTTACACAAAGCCCTATGTAAAAACAAAGACAATACATTGTAATATCAAAAAAAAGTCATGCCAATTGATCTTATCTGTGGGCTACAGACAGGGGACATAAATGGGGCAGAATGTGGTGCCACCACCAGTACGGATACAACCTCCGTCATTAGTATGCTCATTAAAGGCGCAGATATGACACCTACTTTTTGATGCTTTGGAAATAATTAAGCATATTAAATGTTTAAGGTTACAAACACTTTAGGTAAGTCATTTAGTTTGGCTTACCTAAAAAGGTTTGCTAAATGTTAATGATAACGTAAAATTTCTTGCTATTTGAAGCTTCCATGAAACCAGCCTAATTATTTAGTAAGTGTCAGTACTGATTGGCCATTACTATAAAAAAATAAAAAAATAAAAATTCTAAAGAAAGTCAACTAACCCTTAAAGAGAAAGAAAGGAAAGAAAGAAGATGCAGTAGATATACTTGGAGCTCGCTCTCTCTCTCTGTATATACTTAAATATGAATATACAGATGTGTCCACCCATATGTTTCAAGGATTCTAATTCCTCACCATAAAGGCAGGGGATAGAAGATTAGATTCCATGGGTAGCACTATGTACATAGTAAGAACACAAGTACTTACACAAGTGACAGCTGCCCAGAACTGTGTGGGTGGTTAGGCATAAAAGGGCACAGCATGGTCTTTCTAGAGGAGTCAAATAGACTTAGAATACATGCACAGCCCAGGCTTTCTCCCATGCATAACATTATCTAAGCCCCACCCTCACTTACTATGTTCTATCTTGGTCTCTCTGCTGCTAGAAATGGAATTCCCCTAACAACACTTAGTGGACAGCGATTTGCGGGCAAGTGAGTCACCAAGTGTTGAAGACTTTAGACATTTTTTTCTGGTGGAAGAAAAAAAAGATATACACAATACTTCTCCATAAAACCACCCCTTTGAGAAGATCCCAACCCCCCCCCCCCCCATCTAGACCAGATTTCTCTAAAACAGATTCCCCTATCTTCTTTGTACACTGCCCTCATAAGTGCATACTGCAAACGTACATCTAAATAGTTTACTATTTTGTATTCGTTAATCTGTCAAGGGCCTACATAATGTGAAAGGACAGAAAAGTAATCACCGGCTGGTGTTTTACAAAAATACAGAGTTTTAAGGCGTACTGTAGCACATTTTTCTCCCCTCAAAAGTGCATACCGCATACGTACATCTAAGTAGTGTACTATTTTTTACCTGTTAATCTGTCAAGGGCCTACATACTGTGAAAGTCCAGGCAAAAGTACTCACCGGTTGGTATTGTACTCATATATATACTGTTTTATATATATATATATATATATATATATATATATACATATATATACACATATATACTGCTGCTGAAGGGCTGGGACTCTCATCGCGGGACGCGCCAGCATGCGAGCCCCAGTCTGTCACTCTCCAGGTGTTTTTCCTGCCTCTGCCTCTCTGCTCCGGCGCCCGTGTCCCCATCCCCTAGGGCACGCGCGCCGGAGCTTTAAGATTTAAAAGGGCCAGTACGCTCATTAGTGTAATCCACCTGTGGCTCAGTTATTAATTCCTCCACCCTGCTCGGTTCCTTGCCGGATCTTTGTTGCCTTGTGCCTTTGAGAAAGCTTTCCTCTGTTTGGCCTTGCCGTGTATCAGATCTCTTGCTCTTGTGACTTGACCTTGCTCCTCTGCCGCCTGCCTACTGAACTCTTACTTTGCTTTGACTATGCTACTGTGCCACCTGCCCTGACCTTCTGCTATCCAGACTACGAGTTGCCTTATCCCTCCTGTGCCTTATTGCCTTATCCCTCCATGGCCCAAGAGCAGTCTCTGTCCTCTCATTACCTCTGTCCTATGCTGTTCCCTCCCCTAAAGAAGTATCTTATGCTGTGGGTTCAGCTCCACTATTCAGTGAGGACGATCTAATAAAGGACAGTCAGCAGCTACTGCCCAGCCAAGAAGTGGAGGAGATATCTGCCGCTTCCCCCTCTAGGTGGGCAAGTAGTGATGAGAAGAGGGACGTGGGAGGCGGTGTTGCCAGGTTTCAGGGTCCTGAAGCAGACACTGTTGAGGAACCTGAGGAGGACATCAGTGACATGCAGATACTCATTGATGATGATGAAGCCGCAATTGGGAGATGGGTGCAGAAGGGGCTTCATCATCATTAGGAGAAGAGAGTTGCGGGTTGCCCATGAGGCAGCAGCTGGGCCAGAAAGGTGGTAGCATGGTTGGCAGTCAGCATGGTGGCAGAAAAGGAAATTCTGGAGCTAAATGTGCACGGGGGAGACAACATGCTTCGCACAACCTACCTTCCTGGGAGGTAGTGGAACAAGGGTTCCTGGAGACGGCGGCATTAGTGGTCAATTAGTGCGGACTGTTGGTGGGAAAATCAGCTACTCAGTGGTGTGGCAGTTTTTCATCAAGCATCCTGAGGAGGTTCCCATAGCTACATGCAAGATATGTTGGCAGAAGGTGAAGCGTGGCCAGGGTCCAAGTGTTGGCACCACGGCCCTGCGTCAACATATGCTGTGAGAACTGTGGCTCCGATGTAGTGGTCCAGCCTGCTGCATCACCCAGTGGCACGCCGCTCCCTCTTTCAGCCAGCCAAGGCTCCACCACTTCAGCCAAAGGGAGCTGTGTGTCATACCCTCCTTCTGTCGCTCCAGATGCTCCTGCTCCTTCTACTTTTAGTCAGCCATTCCGCCAATAATCCATAGGCAAAGCCATGTCCAAGAGACAACAGTTTGCGCCCACTCATCCAACGGCGCAGAAGCTGAATGTGCTCCTGTCTAAGTTGTTGGTGCTGCAGTCCCTCCCTTTTCAAGTGGTGGACTCTGCACCTTTCAGAGAACTGATGGCTTGTGCCGAGCCGAGGTGGAGAATGCCAAGCCGTCATTTCTTTGCGACGAAGCCCTGCACAATTTTGTGAAAGAGAAGGTGGACCAGTCATTGAGCCTGTCGGTGTGTACCAAAGTGCACGGCAGCGCTGACGTCTGGAGCTGTAACTACGGTCAGGGACAATACATGTCCTTTTCAGCTCACTGGCTGAATTTGGTTCCTGCACAGCCACAACCCCAACTTGGACAGGTCACGCCACTTCCTCCTTTACGCTCTCAGCCCGTTGGTCCAGTCCTCCACTGTGTCCTCAGCCTCCACTGCCCAGACAAGTCTCAGTGGCCCTTCAGCATACCATGTGTGCAGGGCACGGCAGTGACACGCTGTTCTTCACATGGTTTGCCTTTGTGAAAAGGGTCACATAGGGGAGTAACTGCTAAAAGTCATTTGTGAAGAAATTGAAGCATGGCTTACTCCATGAAAACTGGAAATGGGAACCATGGTGACTGACAACAGGAAGAACATCTTGCATGCCCTGCGACTGGGAAGGCTGAGCCATGCGCCCTTCATGGCACATGTGTTGAATCGGGTTGTGAAGCAGTTCCTGAAGTTTTCCCCCATTTGCAAAACATCCTAACAATGGGAAGGAAACTTTGCATGCACTTCAGCCACTCGTACTCCACAAAGCACACCCTCCTTGAGCTGCAGCATCAGAACGGTATCCCCCAATGTAGTCTGATTTGTGACGTTGCCACACGTTGGAATTCCACCCTCCATATGTTGGGCGGACTGTACGAACAGAGAAAAGCCATCAATGATTTCTTGATGATCCAAGTTGATAGGGTACTCCCCCGTGTAACTTCAATGTGAACCAGTGGCAGCTCATACATGACACCTGCTGTTATCTCAGGCCCTTTGAGGAAGCCACATTATAGTAATTCACCAGGATTACGGGATGAAAGACATCATTCCACTGCTTCATTTCTTACAACACGTGTTGGAAACAATGGCTGGTCAGGGCACTGGAGACGTGGTACCTATATCTCACAGCCATATGAGTTCTGTGGGGACTGAACTGGAGGAAAAGGAAGAGGAGGGCGGAGGGGCACAGTGGAGCACAGCTTAGGTTTTGCCAATTGGGCATTTTTTCTAGTAATCTGACAGGAGACGAGGAGCAGCCAGAGGGTTATGAGGAAGGCGAGACAGAGGACCCAGACACACCAAGGCAGTATGCAGTGGAAATGGAGGCAGGGAGTCCCTCCGAGTCACTTGCACAAATGGCACGATGCATGCTCACTTGCTTGCGTAGTGACCACCGAATTGTCACCATTTGGCAGCAGGATGACTTCTGTATCTCCACCTTATTGGACCCTCGCTACCGCCACAAAATAGGGGCCTTTTTACACCCACTGAGAGGGAGGACAAAATGACCTACTACAGAGGCATCCTATATAGTCAGTTGGCCGATGACTATCGGCGCCATCTTCCGTCCTCTCGCAGGTCTGAATCAGGGGGCCCCCTGCGCTCACCTTCCACTGCCATGGCTACTGGGGAGGAGTGGGGTGGAAGGAGCAGTACCAGCTTCATCAGCAGCAGCCTGAGTCTACAGTCGCTGATGAGTAGCTTTCTTCACCCACATAGTGAAGCAACTCATTAGCAGCAGGTAAACCTGGAGCAGGACCTGAGCCAGCAGGTGGTGGTATATCTTGACATGCCCATGCCAACACACCTTGAAAATCCGCTGGACTTCGGGGCAGCCAAACTTGATTTGTGGTTGCAACCAACAAAGTTTGCCCTGGAAAAGCTGTCCTGCCCTGCCAGTAGTGTGCCATCAGAGCGGGTGTTTATTGCGGCGGGGGCCATAGTCACCCCAAGGAGAACTCGTCTGTTCATGAAAAAATGTAGAGAGACTGACCTTTGTGAAGATGAATCAGGCATGGATCAGCCAGGATTTCCAACCACCAATGCCTGATGCATGAGAGTGTGGTGGCGGGTGAGAGAACACTGTCTTGTGGTAGTGTAGGGTGGTTAGGGTGTTGCTGTTCAGGATTGTTAAGGGCACTATTAACCCTTGTCTCTTGTGATGCTAGGGTGAGGGTTAAATGCTATGTTTCTCGATAGGCCTATTGCCACCCTTCCCAAGAGCAATAGGTGATGCAGAAATAAAGGATTGTCCACAACCGCTGTTAACTGAAAACTTGCAGGAACTTTTACTGAGGAGTTTCTGTGCGTGTAATAATAGTAACAGTCCAGATAACAGAATCTCTTTACATATAGCTTGGCTGCGATTGACAGTCGGTTGGGATCAGATAAGCCCAATCTAGCTTCTGAGGGATTGTAGAGATCTGCTGGATTTAGGGGAATAATTAGGTCCAGTGATCTTGCGCTGAGTAGCAGGGAATTGTTTAGTATGTCCGCTGTGCTTTGGGCCTAGGCCGCAAGGCTTTGGCCTAGTAAATCGTCTTGTAAGCTGCGGAGGTCCTACCTCTTCCAGAGTCATGAACCCAAGAGAGGGATCAAGATGGCGCAGGTCCCTTATATAGGCAGGGGCCGGCCGTTTTGGATTGGTCCGTAACGACTGTCGCTCACCGTTACAGTGCATTATGGGTGCATACGTCACGGGAACCTCCAAATTTCCTGTAGCAAAATCATAGAGTTTCAACCTGATCACGTGACCCGAAGGTCCTGCTACGCTCCGAACAGGTAGATAACAAAATATATACATCTATATTCCTATACTTATATTTATATTTAATTGAACTGCAATATAGTCATTAACTAAGTGTGAGGTGACAAGGGGAAAACTCCCCAATGTCCTAGGTCCTATGGGGACCTTCATACAGGTAACGTATACAATACGGTACCGGGACACCACAAGAGTAAATTGACCATGTTGCTACACCAACACTTCACAAATATGGATAGTGCCAAACAGATTTAAGGCGCTGCTCACCAGTTACAAACATTCCTCCGCATCAGACCTTTTGGGCTCCTGATGCTGCTGCTGCCACCTCCAGGCTGTCTCATTCAGCGACTATATGGTCTCTTCTCATGCTTAAGCCAACTCCAGGCTGTGTCATTCAGCCACTATATGGTCTCTTCATGCTTCAGCCAACTCCAGGCTGTGTCATTCAGGTAATATATGGTTTTCTGATGCTGCTGGACCTGGGTCTGGGAATAAAAATTTTGTTATGGTAGAACTAGCTACCCAAAATCTTCAGTTTAAATTTCATCTTTTAATCTTTGGGATTGTGAAGCCCTAGTGTCTACTCATGCTGCTGCCTACTCCTGGCTGATCCATTCAGACACAATATGGTCTCCTTATGTTTCAGCCAACTCCAGGCTGTGTCATTCAGCCAATATATGGTTTACTGATGCTGCTGGGTCTGGGCCTAAAAAATGTTTATGGTAGCAATAGCTACCCTAAATCATCAGTTTAAATTTCAGAATTCAGCTTTTAATATTAAAGATTGAAAAGCCCTAATGTCTACTCATGCTGCTGCCAACACCTCCGCACTGTGTCAATCTGCCACTATATGGTCTCCTCATGCTGCCAACACCTCCACACTGTGCCATTCAGCCACTATGTGGTGTCCTCATGCTGCCAACGCCTCCACGCTGTGCCATTCAGCCACTATATTGTCTCTTCATTCTGCCAACACCTCCACGGTGTGTAATTCAGCCACTATATGGTCTCCTCATACTGATGCCACCTCCAGGCTTTGTCATTTGGTCGCTCTGCGGCAGTGGTTCTAAAAGCAATGGAGAGAGAGAGAGAGAGAGAGAGAGAGAGAGAGAGAAAATTAGTAAATACAAAATTTTGTCTGGATACAAGTATTTGTCCACATTGAATAAGGATTTGCTATTAGGATGTGTTGGCAGAATATAAATATTCAACAAGTTGCCAAGGCAATTGGTGTATAGTCTTAAACAGTGAAAAAACTAAAATTATAAAACTCTTAGCCGTTCACATAAAGTACAGTATAGGGGGGGACAATGATGATGTGAGAAATCTCCTCCCTGGGAAAAGAAGATATAGATTGAATGATCTGTTATGATTTGTGATCAGAGAGACAAGTTCTGAACCAAACTTTTAGTACTTACAGGTTGTTGAAGGGGTACTCCACCCCTAGACATCTTATCCCCTATCCAAAGAATAGGGGATACGATGTCTGATCGTGGAGATCCTGCCGCTGGGAACCCCCACAATCTTCCTGCTGCACCCGGTGTTCGTCTAGAGCGTCAGGTGCAGCACCGGAGGCTTGTGATGTCACTGTCCCACCCTGCTCGTGCCGTCACTGCAATGCCCCCTCAATGCAAGTCTATGGGAGGGGGTGTGATGCCCGTCACGCCCCCTCCCATAGACTTGCATTGAGAGGGATGTCTGGGGTGCCGCAGCCAAGATCGCTGGGATAGGGGATAAGATGTCTAGGGGCAGAGTACCCCTTTAATCCTTCACAGACTTTACTAGTTTTCCCAATACCCGTATTTCTAGACTGACATCAATCAGTGACATATTTATCATGGGCTGAATTCACAGATGCTTTTCGTGAAGACTGGTTATGATTTTGCATTGGCTTCGATATTACCTTCATCCGTTTCGCCTGTCACAAAGGATGCAACTTAGAAATTCTCCGATGTCCACTGTGACCGGCATCCAGTCTATGTTCACAGGTTTGATACAGTGCCAAGCCACAACCTGTCGACTGCTTTTTATTTGTGCATCGATCAAACTGAATACCAATTTAGCACACATGACAGATTAATCCATACTTAAAAATGTTGTAACAAATGTACTGCACGGCTGGAGCTGAGCGGGAAAATGGACAATATATTGATGCAGCACAGGACCCGGAAATCTAAGCAGTCGGGACTTACATCTTATATTATATATACAGGTTATAATTGACAATCAACGTAATAATATAGTTTGTTAATATAGTAAGGCATTTGGCTTTTTTAATCATATTTATCATAATGTAAGTGAAGAATTTTCAGTTTTCCCCCTAAAATATTATACAATATAAAACTTAAAGGTTGACTCCGGCCCTAAACATCTTATCCCCTATCCAAAGGATAGCGGATAAGATGTCTGATCGTGGGGGGGTCTGGCTGCTTGAACCCCCACAAAATTTCCAGTGCGGCACCCCATTATCTGATACATTGAGCAAAATCCGCTCAGTGCCGAATGACGGGCAACCACCGCTGTCACACCCCTCTATTCATGTCTATGAGATAGAGCGTGACAGCCGTTTACTAGCCATCATGCCCCCTCCCACTGACATGAATAAATGAATAAAAGGGGCTTGGCGTGATGTCGTGAACATGGAAGAGATTGCTAAGGGGCCAAGTGGCCGGACCCCCGTGATCAGAAATCTTATCTCCTAGCCTTTTCATAGGGGATAAGATGTTAAGGGGCAGAGTATCCTTCTTAACCACCAGGGATGTTACTTTTGACCTCCTCACTACTCGAGGCCAGGCATAGGCAACCTTCGGCACTGCTGATGTTTTGGACTACATTTCCCATGATGATTTTGCAGCATTTTGTCTGTAAGAGCATAATGGGAGATGTAGTCCAAAACATCTGCAGTGCCAAAGGTTGCCTATGCCTGCTCTAGGCCATCAAAGATTTAGAGGGAATATATCGGCTTGATTTTTCTCTTTGCTTTTTTTTTTTTTAACTGATTATACCCAGATACTGAAACAAGTTATTTTCTTCTAATTGTTTTTTTTATTTTCTGATTGCAATATTTTTATTTCATTTGTTTTGACATTAATATGGGGGAAACCATCTTTTATTAGCTGTTTTTATAACAGCATTTAGACATATTGTTTACAGCAATTACCATGGATAGAAGCAACAGTAGATAGGAGCTTCCCCATTTATGTGAATAGGAAACGTTACTGGGTATACTCTGTGATGATTGCAGAGGTCAATCCACAAGGAGGGGAAGACTGAGCTGTGAGCTTCATCTATTGTCTTCTTTATATACTGTTGTCACCTATCACTGTATTGTTGTACAGATTGCTTTTCAGCAGCCTCCTCCTTATTCTCACAGACTGAACAGAAATTCTTAGCTTAGTTATAGGCCTTGTGTTCAGATTGAAAACTGCAAGATTTCAGGATTATTTTAAAATATTGAAAATAATAAAATTGAAAAAAATCTTTAAAAATATGTTAAACGTAAAACTTGATTCAAACAATAGGTCTTTTGTCTCATGACACATTTTACTTTGTAATGACATCCTTCAATTTTTATATAAAACTAGCGGTACCCGGCGCGTTTCTGCGCCCAAGAAAAAAAAAACACACATATTTAACATCAACTGTGATTTACATTTTCTTTATTTTAATGTAATGCTAACTGATACACAATATTTTTGGTGGTTTTATTTGGTGTATAAATGTATACATATTTTTGGTGTGCCAACTCGCGAACAACATACAACTGTTCGTGTGAAAAACATGAATTTTCCAAATTCAATCCAGCAATAGTGAATGATTGCCCTTCTGCTTTGATGCTCTGCCACGGTTTTGTTTAAGCCGAGATTCACGTTATTCCTCCATTTCAGCGGCTCTTGGCGTTGATACTCAGTCGCGGTTTTGTTTAAGCTGAGATTCATCCAATTTATGCTTTTTTCAGTGGCATTGTTGAGTATATTGTGACTTCACTCAAACACTGCCTGTCTCACTCGCACAGCACGTATGCCTCAAAATGTCATCAAAATCGGTTTAGTAGTTGTTCTCTTATATCACCGGTGTCATGCCCCCTCAAAATTCACAGAAACAATCCTCAGACTATACTACAGTTTTCCTGAAAATTTTATCAAAATTGGTTGAGCAGCTTAGAAGTCCATAGGGAACATACATACATTTATATATATATATATATATATATATATATATATATATATATATATATATATATGCTCATTACATCACCTTTTCAGGTATTGTTCCCCGGTATCAGCTTAGCTCCTGTTAAGGAATATAAAAAGCTGATCGGGATTTTATGCCAAGCCAGACTACTCCCCAAAAGGGAAGTTTCTACCCATCTGCTGACAGCTGTTTCGTGGTTTTTGCCACTCGTCAGTACAGAGCAGGGTGATCTGGCTTGGCTATTCCTTAACAGGAGCTAAGCAGATACCAGGGAACATTACCTGAAAAGGTGATGTAATGAGCTGCTTTGCATATTCCCCTGCCCAGAATGCCCGCGGCGTGCTTAATGGCCTTCTGAAGCTCCGTTACACCAGGAGTGGTGGCCTCGCCCTGAGGTAAATACTCAACCCCTTTAGCTGCTCTTGGGCCTCTTACCCCAGCCAAGCCAGATCACCCTGCTCTGTACTGACGATTGGCAAAAACCACGAAACAGCTGTCTGCAGATGGGTAGAAACTTCCCTTTTGGGGAGTAGTCTGGCTTGGCATACAATCCCGATCAGCTTTTTATATTCCTTAACAGGAGCTAAGCTGATACCGGGGAACATTACCTGAAAAGGTGATGTAATAAGCTGCTTTGCATATTTCCCTACCCAGAATGCCCGTGGAGTGCTTAATGGCCTTCTGAAGCTCCGTTACACCAGGAGTGGTGGCCTCGCCCTGAGGTAAATATTCAACCCCTTAAGCTGCTCTCAGGCCTATGTGTATATATATATATATATATATATATATATATATATATATATATATATATGAAATTAAGAGGAGAAACACTTTCCTCAAATCTGGTCTTTTGTATGCTCTGGAAAAATGGTGAGTGAGCGTATATAAAGAACTGTGTGTGTACACTGTTGGTACTGAAGTAAAAACAATATACTGTATATTATATTGTATTAAAACAAATATATGTTTATTGATGTAATTGTCTATGGCAACTGCCTGCAGGGCCCTTGCAGTAGTGTCAATAGATACAAACAAATATAAAATGAATAATGTAGAATTTTAAAAATAAAGATTATTAAAAATGATTATGCAGATAAGTTAAAAAGGTCCATATTATGCAATCAAAAGGATAGGCAGCGATTTTGAATGCAATATTGCACAATTTGTAATCCAGTGGATACAGTTCCGTATAGCTTAGAGAGACTTCAACTATCTTATGTAATGATATTGAACAAAGTTTGGAATTGCAGGACAGTGTTGGCTTACCTGTCCTGGTGGGATCCCACGGCGCTCTCACTACTTACCCACAGCAGCTTCCAAATCAGACGCCTAGTCGCTCCTTGGAATGGCAAGTCGTCAGCGCCGGTGAGCCAAGGGAGGGAGAGGTCTGCTTGTCGGCGTGGTGATGTGAAGTTCTATGCGCTATGCGCATCAGGATGTCTACTTGCCGGCGTGGTGTTATGTAGCTTCATGCACTATGCTCACCAGGAGATCTGTTTCAATTGAGTATCTTTTTCAATAGACCCAGCCGGTCTCGAAACGCGTCTAGCCTTTATACCCATAGCAATCTATAGGTATTCGCAGCATCCTATAACCTCCCGATGCGCACAGCGCACAAACTATACTACATAGACAAGCCAACCTTCCTGGTGCGCACAGCGCACAAAACTTCAGATCACTACACTGGCAAACAGATCTCCTGGTGCGCATAGCGCATGAAGCTACATAGCACCACACCGGCAACTAGACATCCTGATGCGCATAGCGCATAGAACTTCCCATCACCACGCCGACAAGCAGACCTCCCTCTTCTGGCTCACCGGCGCTGACGACTCGCCATTCCAAGGAGCCACTAGGCGTCCGATTTGGAAGCTGCTGTGGGTAAGTAGTGAGAGCGCCGTGGGATCCCACCAGGACAGGTAAGCCAACACTGTCCTGCAATTCCAAACTTTGTTCAATATCATTACATAAGATTGTTGAAGTCTAAGCTATACAGAACTTTCTCCACTGGATTACAAATATGCAATATTGCATTCGAAATCGCTGCCTATCCTTTTGATTGCATAATATGGACCTTTTTTACTTCTCTGCATAATCACTTTTAATCATCTTTATTTTTTATATTCTATATTATTCATTTTATATTTGTTTGTACCTATTGACACTACTGCAAGGGCCCTGCAGGCAGTTGCCATAGACAATTACATCAATAAACATATATTTGTTTTAATACAATATACTATTTCTACTTCAGTACCAACTGCGTACACATACAGTTCTTTATATACGCTCTCTCACCATTTTTTCAGAGCATACAAAAGACCAGATTTGAGGAAAGTGTTTCTCCTCTTACATTTAATAATATTTTCAGGTCTCATAGGATACGCGACCTTACACATCAGTACTCATCCAGCATAACTAAGCTTTATCAACTGGTTTTTGCGGTTAGAGCTACCTTTCCTCTCTATTATATATATATATATATATATATATATATATATATATATATATATATTTGTGAGGGGAAATTGAAAAAAAAAAAGCAATTTTGCAAATTGAGCGTGTGTGTTTGTTTGTGTGTTTGTGTAAAAGGGGGGGGGGGGTTTGTTTGGGTGGTTTCAAACTGACAAGTTACCTTTATTTTTCTGGTCATTACAGTTGCAACATTACTCAAGTTGTACAGTTTTAATCATGTTTTTCTATTTTAAAAAACTTTTAAAAGGAAAACGGTCATGCTGTTTACCCCCACTTTACCCAATACACTGGGTTACAGTGCAGATGAACAGGAGACCAATGAGGGGTCAATAAGTTAAATACGTATCTGTAGT
The DNA here is from genome assembly GCF_029499605.1 of Hyla sarda. Lineage (NCBI taxonomy): Eukaryota > Metazoa > Chordata > Amphibia > Anura > Hylidae > Hyla > Hyla sarda. Next base: position 581,265,173 of record NC_079189.1, read on the forward strand.
TCAGAGCTATGTCCCTCCAAACATCCTCTTCTATCCCCGCCGAATTGCGCACAGGAGGCAGGCCCGGCGGGGGAATTTGAATATTCCATACATAAACAAAAGTAAGTCCTGACCTCAAGGACGTGACCAGAACTTAAAGGACTGGTACATGATGGCTAGTAAATTTAGTAGAATAAAAAGGACTTGTGAAGAGACCGTGCTTCAAGTACAAGATTTTAATATCCTGACATGTTGTAATATTTTTTGGAGTGATTTGTCTATCAGTTACAGGTCATTCATATAATATTTGAACCAGATAATCTTATCCTCTGTAGCTAGCAGTTTTATATTCATTTAACATTGTTCTTTTATATGTCAGTTACTATACTTTTCACAAGGGTCCTGTGATAGGGTAGCGGTCCACATACATATCATATTTTATGTTTTTAATAAAATCCATTTGTACTTGAAGCACGGTCTCTTTGCAAGTCATTTTTATTCTACTAAATTTACTAGCCATCATGTACTAGTCCTTTAAGTTCTGGTTACGTTGAGGTCTGGACTTATTTTTGTTTATTTATGGTTTACTTTTGCACCAGAGGGTATTGGTGAACATCCATGTAAACCTCGGACAGTATAGCTGTGAGCTGCACATTTCTTGTAGTTTTTTCTCAATTTGAATATCCATTGGCGCTGGTCATGTGAGTGCTGGCGCCTGCTGAGCGACTCACATGACCAGCGCCAATGAATATTCAAATTCACCTGGTGGGCCCACCTCCTGTGTGGAATTCTGCAGGGATTTTTAGAGAAACAAAACAAACAATATTTAAGTTGCCATTTTTTAACCTTTTTCAACTTTTTTGTCTCGAAAAGGGTCTGTTGCGCCATAATCTGTAGTTTTTATTGACACCATTTTTCATTTACACCATTCACCATGCAGGATAAATAACGTTTTATTTTATAAGTTCGGACAGTGCAGCACAAAGGGTTTACTATACCTCACGATTTTTTATTTATTTGACTATGCTACAGGGGCTGTAAAGTTAGCGTAGTTCATAATATAGTGTCTGTACCTGTGTTTGATGTCTGGTCTCGCAATTCTTCTGTGATCTTTGCCCCGGTGTTTATTCTTAACAGCATACAAAATGAGTGTTATCTCTGTTTTTTCCAGGTTGCAGTGCAGCTTGAGACATTACATCACTAGTCAGGTGATCAGAGGGAGCCTTTCTGCTTCAATGGGTGGAGAGACTGCTGGGTGGGAGGGAGATCAATCTGCAAGAATTGTAGTTTTGCAACATCTGGAGGCACCCTGGTCAGAAAACACTGGTCTATTGCATTGAAGGGATCACAGGTGTGTTTCAATGGGTGGGGTTGCTGATGTGTGGGAGGGAGAAAAAGTGACCTCACACTGGCAAACAAGGAATGATGGGACATGTAGTTTAACGGAACAAACTCCAAACCCCCTTGCGATCAGACTTCTTCTTCCCTAACCTTTCTATAGGGGATAAGATGTCCAGGGATGGAGTACCCCTTTTAAAGCTGTGTTTTCCAAACAGTGTGCCTGCAGCCGTGGCAAAACTACAATTCCTAGCCTTTGGCTGTCCAGGCATGCTAGGAGTTGTAGTTTTGCAACAGCTGGTGGAACACTGTTTGGAAAATACTTGCCTTAACCCCTTCATGACCCAGACCATTTTCACCTTCAGGACCTGGGCATTTTTGAAAATCTGACCACTGTCACTTTAAACATTAATAACTCTGGAATGCTTTTACTAATCATTCTGATTCCGAGATTGTTTTTTCGTGACATATTCTACTTTATGTTATTGGTAAAATTTCACTGATATTTGCATCCTTTCTTGGTAAAAAATCTAAAAATTTCATGAAAATTTTGAAAATTTAGCATTTTTCTAACTTTGAAAGTCTCTTCTTGAAAGGAAAATGGATATTCCAAATAAATTACATATTGATTCACATATACAATATGTCTACTTTGTGTTTGCCTAAAAAAATTGACAAGTTTTTACTTTTGGAGGACACCAGAGGGCTTCAAAGTTCCGCAGCAATTTTCCAATTTTTCTCAAGATTTTCAAAATCGTAATTTTTCAGGGACCAGTTCAGGTTGGAAGTGGATTTTAAGGGTCTTCATATTAGAAATACCCCATAAAAGACCCCATTATAAAAACTGCACCCCCCAAAGTATTCAAAATGACATTCAGTAAGTGTTTTAACCCTTTAGGTGTTTCACAGGAATAGCAGCAAAGGGAAGGAGAAAATTCTAAATCTTCATTTTTTACACTCGCATTTTCTTGTAGACCCAATTTTTTTAATTTTTACAAGGGGTAAAAGGAGAGAAATCACCCTAAAATTTGTAACCCAATTTCTCTTAAGTAAGGAAATACCTCATATGCGTATGTAAAATGTTCGGCGGGCACAGTAGAGGGCTCAGAAGGGAAGGAGTGACAATGGGATTTTGGAGAGTGAGTTTTTCTGAAAGGGTTTTTGGGGGGCATGTCCCATTTAGGAAGCCCCTATGGTGCCAGAACAGTGGACCCCCCCACATGTGACCCCATTTTGGAAACTATACCCCTCATGGAATTTAATAAGGGGTGCAGTGAGCATTTACACCCCACTGGCGTTTGACAGATATTTGAAACGGTGGATTGTGCAAATCAAAAATTTTATTTTTCATTTTCACAGACCACTGTTCCAAAAATCTGTCATACACCAGTGGGGTGTAAATGCTCACTGCACCCCTTATTACATTCCGTGAGGGGTTTAGTTTCCAAAATGGGGTCACATATGGATATTTATTGTTTTGCGTTTGTCAGAACTGCTGTAACAATCAGCCACCCCTGTGCAAATCGCCTCAAATGTACATGGTGCACTCTCCCTTCTGGGCCTTTTTGTGCGCCCTCAGAGCACTTTGCACCCACATATGGGGTATCTCCGTACTCAGGAGAAATTGCATTACAAATTTAGAGGGTCTTTTTTCCCTTTTACCTCTTGTGAAAATGAAAAGTATAGGGCAACACCAGCATGTCAGTGTAAAAAAATTATTTTTTTACACTAACATGCTGGTGTAGACCCCAACTTCACCTTTTCATAAGGGGTTAAAGAAGAAAAAGCCCCCCAAAATTTGTAAGGCAATTTCTCCCGAGTACGGCGATACCCCATATGTGTCCCAAAACTGTTGCCCTGAAATACGACAGGGCTCCAAAGTGAGAGAGCGCCATGCGCATTTGAGGCCTGAATTAGGGATTTGCATAGGGGTGGACATAGGGGTATTCTACGCCAGTGATTCCCAAACAGGGTGCCTCCAGCTGTTGCAAAACTCCCAGCATGCCTGGACAGTCAATGGCTGTCCGGCAATACTGGGAGTTATTATTTTGCAACAGCTGGAGGCTCCGTTTTGGAAACAGTAGCGTACCAGACGTTTTAAATTTTTTTTGGGGGAGGGGGGCTGTATAGGGGTATGTGTATATGTAGTGTTTTTTACTTTTTATTTTAGGTTAGTGTCAGTGTAGTGTAGTGTTTTTAGGGTACAGTCACATGGGCAGAGGTTCACAGCAAGTTTGCCGCTGGGAGTTTGAGCTGCAGCGCAAAATTTGCGCCATCTCAAACTTGCAGCACTCACTGTAAACCTCCGCCCATGTGAGTGTACCCTGTACATTCACATTGGGGGGAGGGTACAAACATCCAGCTGTTGCAAACTCCGAGTATGCCCTTTGGCGGTCCGTGCATGCTGGGAGTTGTAGTTTTGCAACAGCTGGAGGCACACTGGTTTGGAAACACTAAGTTAAGTAATAAACTTTCAAGTGTTTTGCAACCAAACTTAGTGTTTCCAAACCAGTGTGCCTCCAGCTGTTGCAAAACTACAACTCCCAGCATGCATGGTCTGTCAGTGCATGCTGGGAGTTATAGTTTTGCAACAATTGCAACAGCTGGAGGCACTGAGTTAGGAAACGGACAATGTTTCCCAACTAGTGTGTCTCCAGTTGTTGCAAAACTACAACTCCCAGCATGCCCAGACTGCCCAGGCATGCTGGAAGTTGTAGTTCGGCAATATCTGAAGGATCAGATGTTGCCGAACTACAACTTCCAGCATGCTTGGGCAGTCTGGGCATGCTGGGAGTTGTAGTTTTGCAACATCTGGAGGTCCACAGTTTGGAGACCACTGTATAATGGTCTCCAATCTGTGCTCTTCCAGATGTTAGAGAACTACAACTCCCAGCATGCCTGGACAGACTGAGCATGCTGGGAGTTGTAGTTTTGCAACATCTGGAAGAGCACAGATTGGAGACCATTATACAGTGGTCTCCAAACTGAGGACCTCCAGATGTTACAAAACTACAACTCCCAGCATGCACAGAAAGCCAAAGGCTGTCTGGGCATGCTGGAAGTTGCAGTTTTGAAACTCCCAGAGGCAGCAGTGAGATCGCTTTACGGCGATCTCACTGCTGCCAATGAAGATGCCGCACTGCTGCCGGAAACTCACCTCCGGGACGCAGCGCAGCCAGGACCGCATGGAGGACGCCGGGACCGCCGGGACCGCTCGGGACACCGCTCGGACGGGTAAGTGACGCCGGGGGACGGGTCAGGGACACTTAGCAGAGCGGTGTGTGTCCCGATCCCCGTGATCGGGACTCACACACCGTGCTGCTAAGTATTTTCATAGGGAAACGCTGCTATCAGCTAGTCAGATTTGACCAGCTGATAGCAGCGATCGCTGGGGGGGGGTGGGGGATGAAACCCCCCGTGGTCGCACGGTAAGATGGCTGGCTATCAGTGATAGCCACCATCTTACCGGGCGCTGCGGGATGCCGCGAGTAGCGGCAGTAATGTTCATGACGTACCTGTATGTCATGGGTCGGGAACACCTTGCCACCCATGACGTACAGGTATGTCATAGGTCGGGAAGGGGTTAAAGGGGTTATCGAGGAAACAACTTTTCTATATATCAATTGGGTCCAGAAAGTTGAACAGATTTGTAAATTACTTGTATTAAAAAATCTTAATCCTTTCAGTACTTATGAGTTGCTGAAGTTGAGTTGTTCTTTTCTGTCTAAGTGCTCTCTGATGACACATGTCTCAGGAACTGTCCAGAATAGAAGTAAATCCCCATAGCAAACCTTCTACTCTGTGCAGTTCCTGAGACAAGCAGAGATGTCAGCAGAGAGCGCTGTTGCCAGACAGAAAAGAACAACTCGACTTCAGCAGCTGATAATTATTTGAAGGATTAACATTTTATTTATAGAAGCAATTTATAAATCTGTTTAACTTTCTGGAGCCAGTTGATATAAAAAAAAGTTTTTTACCTGGAAAACCCCTTTAAGGAGTTAAAATAAATATTTATATCATGTGCCGAAGGAATATTATACTGCTGTATAAGAATGTCCCACATGAAACGAAAAGCACATAGCATGGAATATATGGTACTTGTCAATATAAAACAATACAACCCCATGGGTACATAAAAATAAATGAATACATAACAAAAAACACATTCTGGTAATAAATTATATTTTTAAAAAATGAACAAAGACATACAATATTATACCCATGGAATTATATTTTGACAAGTACCATATATCTCATACTATGCACTATGACTTTTCGTTTAATGTAAGATATTCCTATACAGTATTATAATGTTCCTGCTGCGCACGCAAAAAATGCGTTTGTCTTTGTGGTTCACTTTCTTTTTTATTTTACTATTATGTTTTTAATATGTAATGCCTTTTCCCATTATTTTATTTTAAGGACCATATGGTCTGAAACGGATGAGACTATCTATGGGACTATAATTTTACAAATTCTTGCTGAGTTGTATCAGATTACTTCAATAAGGCGGTGGATATTATGAATGAGTGCAACTTCTTTTCTAGAAGAATTCATATTGAGGAATTCAGAATACTGTGAACCAAGTATAACCTTCCCGTGAGAGAGCTACCCTTGTGTAGAGATGTCGCAAATTGTTCGCCGGAGAACAGTTCCCGGCGAATTTAGCATGTTCGCGTTCACATCGCCGGGCGAACATATGTGAAGTTCGATCCGCCCCCTATACTTTAACATTGCAGGAAACTTTGACCCTGTGAGTCAGAGTCAGCAGACACATTACAGCCAATCAGCAGTCCCTCCCTTCCAGACCCTCCTACCTCCTGCACGGACGCCATTTTAGCCTCATTCGGCATGCTGCAGGCTTAGGAAGTGGAGGGTCAGAGAAGCTGCTCCTGCTGTATAGGGAAAGCGATAGCTAGGTTGCTGCTAAGTGCTGTATTCAGGGTCCAGTTTACTTCTAAAGCACTAGTGTAACATTTGCTTTAAGGACAGCACCCAAAAAAGCCCTTTTTAGGGCTGAAAGATATCAATCCTGGTTGGGAGGGAACCGCTGGTAAAAAGGGGTACTCCAGAATCAAACTTAAGTTCCTTCAAGCAACTAACTACTACAGTATTCAAAGGGCTTAAAGATATCAGTCCGTGTGTCTTGCAACAGCTGGAGGCACCCTGGTTGGGAGGGAACCGCTGGTTAAAAGTGGTACTCCAGAATCAAACTTAAGTTCCTTCAAACAACTAACTACTACAGTATTCAAAGGGCTTAAAGATATCAGTCCGTGTGTCTTGCAACAGCTGGAGGCACCCTGGTTGGGAGGGAACCGCTGGTTAAAAGTGGTACTCCAGAATCAAACTTAAGTTCCTTCAAACAACTAACTACTACAGTATTCAAAGGGCTGAAAGATATCAGTCTGTGTGTCTTGCAACAGCTGGAGGCACCCTGGTTTGGGACCACAGCATAAAAGGGGAACTCCGCTGGCAAGCTTTTTTTCTTTAAAGAAACTAACTACTACAGTATTCAAAGGGCTGAAATATATCAGTCCGTGTGTTTTACAACAGCTGGAGGCACCCTGGTTGGGGACCACTGCTTAAAAGGGGAACTCGGCTGGCAAGCTTTTTTGCTCATTGTCACATGACGCCAATCAACGCATGCTGTTGCCACCACCAGAATGCCGTCATCGCAGAGCTCAGCAGTGTGGCATTTTTTTGTGTGTCTGCCTCTGACAACAGCGAGGCCATTTGCAACCTGTGCCAGAAGAAACTGAGTCGTGGGAAGTCCAACACCCACCTAGGCACAACTGCTTTGCGAAGGCACATGATGTCACATCACAAACGCCTATGGGATCAACACGTCAGTACAAGCAGCACACAAAGTCAAAGCCGCCATCCTCCTCCTGGTCCAGCATCTTCAGCCAGGCAAACCACTGCTGCCCTCCTTGCCCCCTCTCAACCGTCTGCCTCTTCGTCTCTCGCCTTGAGCAGTTCCTGCTCATCTGCCCCCAGTCAGGTGTCTGTCAAGGAGATGTTTGAGCGCAAGAAGACAATGTCTCAAAGTCACCCCCTAGCCCGGCGTCTGACAGCTGGCTTGTCGGAACTGCTAGCCCGCCAGCTTTTACCATACAAGCTGGTGGAGTCTAAGGCCTTTAAAAAATTTGTAGCCATTGGGACACCGCAGTGGAAGGTACCCGGCCGAAATTCTTTTGCACAAAAGGCAATCCCCAACCTTTACTCCATTGTGCAAAAGGAAATTATGGCATGTCTGGCACACAGTGTAGGGGCAAGGGTCCATCTGACCACTGATACCTGGTCTGCAAAGCATGGTCAGGGCAGGTATATCACCTACACTGCGCATTGGGTAAACCTGGCGACGGCTGCCAAGCATGGAATGCATGGCTCTGCAGAGGAGTTGGTGACACCGCCACGACTTGCAGGCAGGCCTGCTGCCACCTCCTCTACTCCTCCTACATCCTCTTCCATAACCTCCTCGACCGAGTCCTCTCCCACTGCTGCGTCTTGCTCCACATCACCGGCACCCCCCCCCCAGCTCCCCAGGTGCTATTCCACATCCCGGATACGGCAGTGTCACGCCATCTTGGGGTTGACTTGCCTCAAAGCGGAGAGTCACACCGCACCAGCGCTCCTGTTGGCCCTGAACGCACAGGTGGACCAGAGGCTGACTCCGTCCCAACTGGAGATCGGCAAGGTGGTTTGTGACAATGTAACAAATTTGTTGGCGGCATTGAGGTTGGGCAAGTTGACACATGTGCCGTGCATGGCACATGTGTGTAATCTGATTGTACAACGCTTTGTGCTCAAGTACCCAGGCTTACAGGATGTCCTGAAGCAGTCCAGGAAGGTGTGTGGCCATTTCAGGCGTTCCTACCTACACGGCCATGGCACACTTGTCAGATATCCAGCGGCGAAACAACATGCCAGTGAGGTGCTTGATTTGCGACAGCCTGACACGTTGGAATTCAACACTCCTAATGTTCGACCACCTGCTCCAACAAGAAAAAGCCGTCAACGACTATTTGTATGACAGCGGTGCTAGGACATCATCTGCGGAGCTGGGAATTTTTTTGCCACGTTACTGGAGGCTCATGCACAATGCCTGTAGGCTCATGCGTCCTTTTGAGGTGACAAACCTGGTCAGTCGCACCGAAGGCACCATCAGCGACATCATACCGTTTGTTTTCTTCCTGGTGCGTGCCCTGCGAAGAGTGCTGGATCAGGCAGTAGATGAGCGTGAAGAGGAAGAGTTGTGGACACCATCACCACCAGAAACAGCCTTATCAGCATCGCTTGCTGGACCTGCGGCAACGCTGGAAGAGGATTGTGAGGAAGAGGAGTCAGAGGAGGAATGTGGCTTTGAAGAGGAGGAGGAAGACCAACCACAGCAGGCATCCCAGGGTGCTCCTTGTCACCTATCTGGTTCCCGTGGTGTTGTATGTGGCTGGGGGGAAGAAGATTATACCTTCCCTGACATCACTGAGGACGAGGAACGGGACATGAGTAGCTCGGCATCCGTCCTTGTGCAAATGGGGTCTTTCACGCTGTCGTGCCTGTTGAGGGACCCTCGTATAAAAACGATGAAGGAGAACGACCTGTACTGTGTGTCCATGCTACTAGACCCCCGGTATAAACATAAAGTGCCTGACATGTTACCGCATTACAGCAAGGCGGAAAGGATTCAGCAGGTCCAAAATAAATTAAGAAGTATGCTGTACACAGCGTATAAGGGTTATGTCACAGGACAACAGGGATCTAAGGGGAATAGGTGAAAGTAATCCTCCTCCTCCTCCCACGAACACACCGGCAAGGATAGGCTGCTGTACAGACATGCTGTTGATGGAGGACATGCGGAGCTTTTTAAGTCCTACGCATCGACACAGCCCTTCGGGGTCCACCATCAGAGAACGACTTGACCGACAGGTAGCAGACTACCTGGCCTTAACCGCAGATATCGACACTCTGATGAGCGATGAACCTCTTGACTACTGGGTGTGCCGGCTTGACCTGTGGCCTGAGCTATCCTAATTTGCTCTCGAACTTCTGGCCTGTCCCGCTTCAAGTGTCCTGTCAGAAAGGACCTTCAGTGCAGCAGGAGGTATTGTCACTGAGAAGAGGAGTCGCTTTGGTCAAAAAAGTCTGGATTACCTCACCTTTCTTAAGATGAATGAGGGATGGATCCCGAAGGGACTGTCACTGGGCGATACATTTGACTGAACAAGGCCTGATCAGAGGAGCTGCCTTGGACTAAAAATGGTCCACACGTTGCTGTATTTGAACTCTGAATGCCGGATGACTTGCGTGACTTATCCGCCACCAACTAGGGTTCAAGCCGCAATTTTTTAGGGCACTTTCCGCCTGGTGAAACAAACAGCGGCTGCGACAATACCAAATTTTCCAGCCAGGTGTACATGCCTAATTTTTCGGGACTCTGCTGCTGCACTTGTTATGGTGCTGCAATTTTTATGGCCGCTGCTACAGCTGCGACAATACCAAATTTTCCAGCCAGGTGTACATGCCTAATTTTTCTGGCCTCTGCTGCTGCACTTTTTCTGGTACTGCAATTTTTCTGGCTGCTGCTACAGATGTGGCTGCGGCAATACCCAATTTTTCATCCATGTGTACATGCCTAATTTTTCTGGCCTCTGCTGCTGCACTTGTTATGGTGCTGCAATTTTTCTGGCCGCTGCTACAGAAGCGACTGCAACAATACCAAATTTTTCAGGCATGTGTACATGCCTAATTTTTCTGGTACTCTCTGCTGACATCTCTGTCCATTTTAGCAACCGTGGATATTAGATGTATGCTAAGGGTAGCATGGTGGCTCAGAGGTTAGCACTGCTGCCTTGCAGCGCTGGGGCCTTGGGTTCAAATCCCACTATGTGCTGCCTCAAGGGGGGCTCTAACTATGTGCTGCCTAATATGGTGGAATCTTATGTGCTGCCTAAAGGGGAGCTCTAACTATGTGCTGCCTAACATGGGGTAATCTATGTGCTGCCTAAAGGGGGGATCTAACTATGTGATCGCTAAAGGGGGCTCTATGTGCTGCCTAAAGGGAGGCTCTAACTATTTGCTGCCTAATATGGGGGAATCTAACTATATGATGCTCTATGTGCTGGCTAAAGCACGTTATTCCAAACCATTTAGGAATAATAGGTGATTTATGCCCTTTATGGATTAAAACCAGACTCTGCATCAACTATGTAATTTTCCATGGGAGTTTAGCCATGGATCCCACTCCGGCACGCCACAGTACAGGTAATAGTTCCCTTGAAACAACTTTTAAATCACTATTGTGGCCAGAAAGAGTCCCTGTGGGTTTTAAAATTCGCCTGCCCATTATGTTCGCGACATCACTACCCTTGTGTCTCTGGGTTTGTTGCACATAATGGACACTTAAAACATCATTGTCTGGGATCTTACACATAGGGAGGGAGCCAAGATAGTACTACCACCAAATCCTAGCAATGCAACTCTGTCTTCACAAAGCCAACCAAGGGAGTGAGAAAGGAAGTAGTTAAAGTACTCTTGTAGAAGTACTCCAGGCACCATAACCACTGGGAACATGAGACAAATTGAGTACTACAAGCCTCACAATTTCCTTTTGACTACTCCACTATTGTGTTTGCACTCCCTCTGGGCTGCTGCATCTTCCCCCTCCGGTATGTCCCTTAGATACAGAGCGGGAAACTATATTGTGAGCAGGTGGAAGAGAACGCCACACCTACCAGCTAGGACTCTTATCCAGGCGCAAAATTTGTAGCAGGAAGTAGGTGTAGGTTGGGAAAGAGACTTGGGAGTAGCTATGAAGAAAACATTAAAGGGGTATTCCAGTATTTATTTTTGTAAAATTGCATCCCGAACAGCTGAGAGGACAGTGGGAGGCCCCTAACCTGCCTCCTTGCTGTCCGATCCGTGCATCGATGCTCCAGCCAGGCTCTGTAGGCTGGAACAATCGAGCACAGATAACACTGATCAATGCTATGCTATGAAACAGAAACAGCCTGTCTTAATTTATAGAGTGACGACAGCAGCTAAGTAAGAAACTGCTTGCAGGTTGAAAAAGTTATCAGGAAAACCTCTGTGAGAAGTGAAGAGGGTTTAACACCATAAGGACGCTGGGTTTTTCTGTTTTTGCATTTTCGTTTTTCTCTCATCACCTTCTAAAAATGATAACGCTTTCAATTTTGCACATACAGAACAATATGAGGGCTTTTTTTTGTGCCACCAATTGTACTGACAATTATAATGACATGAATCATTTCACCCAAAAATGTACGGCGAAACCAGAAAATAAATATTTGTGGAGCAAAATTGGAAAAAATGCCATTTTGTAACTTTTGGGGGCTTCCGATTCTATGCAGTGCACTATTTGGTAAAATGATACCATATCTTTATTCTGTAGGTCCATACGGTTACAAGGATACAACATTTATATAGGTTTTATTTTCTTTTACTACTTAATAGAAATTATAACTAGATGCACCAAAATTAGTATGTGTAAAATTTTCATTTTCTGACCCCTATAACTTTTTTTTTTTTCCATGTATCTATGAAATGTATGAAAGCTCATTTTTTGTGCCATGATCTGAAGTTTTCATCGGTACCATTTTTGTTTTGATGGGACTTTTTGATCGCGTTTTATAATTTTTTTTAGGGAATACAAAGTGACCAAAAATGCACAATTATAGACTTTGGATTTTTTTTACATGTACGCCATTGACCGTGCAGTTTAATTAACATTGTATTTTTATAGTTCGGACATTTATGCACGCGGCGATACCACATATGTTTATTTTTATAATGTTTACATATTTTTTATATGGAATTTGGGAAAAGGAGGGTGATTCAAACTTTTAATATAGAAGAGGTTAATATGTGTTTTTCTGTACTTTTTATTCAACTTTTTTTTTTTTTTTTACACTTTTAGTCCCCTTAGGGGACTTTTAGGAGGAAACAGTAGATTCCTCATAAAGATCAAGGTGGTTCCATAGAATCACATTGATCTGTGTGCTCTGCGCCTGATTGACAAAGCCTGGTTCAGCCAGGCTCTATCAATCCGAGAGCCAGAACCAGCATGGGCATTGAGGTAAGCCCTTCGGCTATCTCCACAGTAGATCGCCCCCCGCGATTGTGCTGCAGGGGGGCTATCCACCCCAGTGGACCACCAGGGATGGTTTAAATGTCCTTTTAGATGCCGCTATCAACTTTGACAGTGGCGATCTAAAGGGTTAATAGCCGGCCGCAGTGATCTCTGCATGTCGGCTATTACCGGTGGCCTCCAGCTACAAGAATCAGCTGGGGGCCGGCTGGTATGGCAAGGGCTCAAGACGGAAGCCCACGCCATATGCCGCTTGACATCTCAGGACGAGCTGGCTCTTCCTTAGACGGCAACCAGTTAAAGCAGCACTGACCTGATTTGCAGTCTGTATTAAAAAACGCTTACACTGAGAAATTGGCGTAGAATTCTGCGTTTTTCGGTGTGAACCCCTAACATTGCTGTGAATGGGTCTTCCATGGACCCATGCACACTGCGGCTTTTCAGCACGGACAATTCCAAAGCTGAGGTTGATCCGGAATTCTGTGAGCACTGCATTGCTGTGAATGGTGATGACGCAGGGCCGCGCGGTCCTAATGCCGAAAGATTTTGCAGACATCCGCCAGATTGAATCTTCACTTGTGAAATTCTGTTAGCGGAATTTGTGCACAAATTGCTCAGTGTGAACATACTCTAAGGGTAAGCCTGAAACCCTTCTTCCCAGTCTCACGACAGAGCACCCAGAACTCACATACCTTGAGATCTGTGTGTGCATGTAGCTTGAGGAAGTGCCAGATCGGCACTAAACTGCGCTGTCTTACCCGCACCCCCTGCCTCGTACCCTGCCCTCCCCTGCATGATTTGCATCTGTGATTTCCTAATGGAATAAAGAAATTTCTGCAGAATGATGAGTCACCAAGTCTTTTCTTCTGATTCCCTACCTTGAGATCTGTTTGCGGATATTTTCAGAATTTCAGCCAACTTCAAGACTGAGTAGAACTGTGGAGAAGGACTTTGTATGGGCCCATCTATTCAATGTGCACCAACTGAAGGTACCCAAGGGCCACTAGTGTGAAGATTAGGTTGGGCAGCAGGTGTGCAGGTGAGACCTATATATACATTGCAATTGTGTATGCTATTTGCCCAGGGTCCCGGCTTTCATTAGCCTCCGGGACCGACCCAGTATGACGTCCTTAAGAAGTTAAAACCCATCTCCCCAGAACACTATTTTTAGTTTATTCTAGACATATTTATACTAGACAATGAATATAGATAACACTTTGACATTCACGTTACTTTGTATTGAATACATGCTTTAGTTTAGTTTCAGGAGTACATTCTGGCTAGGAAAGTGTCCTGAGCACTTAGCACATGATATATGACATTAGATATACTTGAAATACGACTGATAGTAGACTGTGTAATGTGAGTGATACTTGACTTATGTGTACATGACTGTGTACATTTGTTGTGTTCTAGTCTTTGTATCTAGCAGGTATCTGCCCTTGCATGGACCGTTGGGACCTATGCAGCACCATTTCTTGAGACTCAGGAACAGCAACCTCTTCAGGAGCTCTTGACTCAGCTGGACTTGTGACTGGTTCTCCCCTTTCAGCAGCCGAAGTAGATTGTGACTCTTGACTGACAGGATGGGAACTTGGAATTGGGGGTTCTGACATGGGTGAGGCAGATGGACTGGAGACTGGAGTATATTTCTGCGCCAACGGTGACAGAACTTGAGCCGGCGTAGTAACTATAGTTGGTTGCACGGGCCCACAGGCTGGGATGAACCCAAATTTTGCAGCTCGGCCAGGAGGGAACATCCATGGACGGGTGAATTTCTTCTCCGGGCACATACTCCCTTGCAGGTTTGACTGTGATTGGTGGTGAGGGAGGTATTGGGAGCACAGGCAAATCCTCCTTGTGACACAACTTGATGTGATTGCGATGAACTAATTGCGGTTCGTACCTTGACTTCTGGATTGCATACACATCTGAGGCGGGGTAGGGTACTGCGGTCACCGTATAGGGCTCCTTTTCCCAGATGGAGTCCAGTTTGTGAGTTCTCAGAAATTTCCACAGCAAGACCTTGTCACCTATCTGGAGAGATTTGGCGGAGGCATAACAATTGTAACCTTGCTGCTAGATATTATCTAAGCTCTCTGGAAGCTTGTGGAGAATTATTGAAGGGAGCTTGGAGTCCAAACGTCCTATCTTTTGGTAGCTGGCCATGTCGTCCCATCATCAAATAGAATGGAGTGTATCCAGTGGAACAGTGCACAGTATTGTTATAAATCTCTAATAGTTCTGGTAACAATCGGGGCCACTCTTCATGTCTGGACACAGATGCTGCTTGCAGCATGTGGATGAAGACTTGGTTGATTCTCTCACATAGCCCGTTCCCTTGAGGGTGATAAGCAGTTGTCATGAGTTTCTTGTAGGCATGAAATTGACATAACTCTTGGAAGAGTTGGGCCTCAAAGGCCGTTCCTCGGTCGGTGAGGACAGACTCTGGACATCCCAGGATTTGTACCCAATGGGAGTAGAACATCTTGGCTGTGGTTTTAGCTGTGAGATCTTTGACTTGCACGACCACAACCCACTTGGAGTAATGATCCACCATGGTGAGAGCATAGGAATACCCGGACCGTGTACGAGACAACTTGACTTGGTCTAGCGCGACCAACTGGTTAGGCCTTTCATTCTGAATGGAATGGAAACAGATCCCCTATGACTCGACTTTCGTCTTGCAGAGTCTTCCAGGTGTACCAGTCTTCCTGGACCTTCTTGGACCTAGATTCGCCCTCTTCGTCTTAAACCTAGATTTGCCCTCTTCGAGGGTGGTCGCAACATTCTGACTCACAAATCTCTGGTAGAATGGTGGCATCTCTATGTTTTCCCACTCGTCCTCGACAGGTGGTTCTTTTCCAGGGGTCATGCGAGACAGTACATTGGCGTTGATATTCGACTTGCCACTTCTGTACTTGACCTAGGTATTGTACCTGAGGTTTGAGCAGATGGTACTTGGATGGCTTGACTTTTAATCCATGTTTGATCAATACTTGGAAGACGTCCGACAGATGACCAAGGTAGTCCGGGTAGGACCTAGAGTATATGATGACATCATCAAGGTACAGCAGAACACTCTGAGAATTCAAATAACCCAAACATCGCTCCTTCAGCTGTTGGAAAGTCGCAGGGGCATTGCAGAGCCCGAATGGCATACTCTTGAACTCGAACAATCCCATGGGGGTAACAAAGGCTGTCTTCTCCCTGTCTTCCACAGCCATAGGCACTTGCCAATGCCCACTGGTTAAGTCCAAGGTGGAGAAATAAGCGGCCGGCCCAAGAGCGGTGAGTGATTTCTCGATTCTTGGGAGAAGACCAGCGTCCTTATGGTTGATATCGTTCAGTTTCCTACAGTCGACACAGAGATCCATCCTTCTTTTTGACTAGGACCAAGGTCGCTGCCCAGGGACTCTGACTTTGCTGAATGACGTCATCGTCCTTCATGTCGACTAACATCTTCTTGACAGTTTGATACATGCCTGGTGCGACTGGACAATGCCTCTCTTTGATAGGTGGCTTTTCACCTGTTAAAATCCGATGCTGGATCATGGACGTACGACCAAAGTCTGTATGATGTTTACTGAACGCTTCTTGGTACCTTTTTACGACATTGAGAACCCCGTTGACTTGGTCTTTTGGGGTGTTTTCGTCTCCCACCTGAAGTTGCTCCCACCAGGGTTCAGGGGAACTTTCTGCAGAATCTGGAGCCACTTGAGCTGCTCGTTGTTGAGCCACTTTGCGTGCAGATAAAATGTCACTTGATACAACTGGGCAACTGGGCTACTGGCGTGTACTTTGGCAAAACTGCAGCCACACTGGACAGATTGATATAGACAAACTGGAATTCTCCCATTGACAACTGTGACCAGGCTCCTTGTGGCTCAAACTAATGGATGATCTTCTAACGGCATAGGCTTTAATTGGGCTCGATAGTCCTTATTTCTCACTCCCGGATGTGCACGGCACCACCGGACAGTCTCTGTATTAGGTTGTAGGGTCACAGACCTGATGTCTTGAATCCTGACTTTGCAAACTTCTCCTTATTGACTGGCAAACTTCTGCTTCACTTGGAGAACCTTTAAGTGGTGCTGCGCAGCCCATTGGCCTGAGGGGGCATGCATGCTTGAAAAAGGTTTGCCAGCCGAAACGTCGCATTGTATATCATGATGCAATAAAGAACTTGTAGCTTGCACTTTAAGCTGGACCTCGTGTTGGGTGCTGTTTCCTAGTGGAGGAAGTATATATATATATATATATATATATATATATATATATATATATATAAACATATATATAGATAGATAGATAGATAGATATATTGCCAATGTGTTGCTAGAGTCAGAGATTCTCTCCTTTTTCTGTAGTATTGTGATTCCAGAGACAATAAAATCCCATTTAGTCACAGAATGTTCTCTATATTAATAGCTCTGAGCACCTATTGATTCCTTTATAAAGTTTCATTATCTTTTACTGTTTTGGGAATAAGCGACTCATCTCGCCAACTTCATATTAATACGTTCCAAGAAAAATGAGGCACAGAACATAGGGACAAACAATTATTTAGCGTTATTATGAAAAAGGACATTGCTGGCAAAATGCGAACAATAATACAAAAGAGAATACGCTAAAGAAAAATGCTAAAGAGGAATGAAAATATTTCTTATACAAAATAAAATAGAACATAAAGCCATATGCCAGAGGTAATACAGAGCAAGAACAAGAGATGACAGATCCTCTATTCTACACCACAAAGGACAGATCCTCTATACTACACCACACAGGAGAGATCCTCTATACTACACCACACAGGAGAGATCCTCTATACTACATCACACAGGACAGATCCTCTATACTACACCACACAGGACAGATCCTCTATACTACACCACACAGGAGAGATCCGCTATACTACACCACACAGGACACATCCTCTATACTACACCACACAGGAGAGATCCTCTATACTACATCACACAGGACAGATCCTCTATACTACACCACACAGGAGAGATCCTCTATACTACACCACACAGGACACATCCTCTATACTACATCACACAGGACAGATCCTCTATACTACACCACACAGGAGAGATCCTCTATACTACACCACACAGGAGAGATCCTCTATACTACATCACACAGGACAGATCCTCTATACTACACCACACAGGACAGATCCTCTATACTACACCACACAGGAGAGATCCGCTATACTACACCACACAGGACACATCCTCTATACTACACCACACAGGAGAGATCCTCTATACTACACCACACAGGAGAGATCCTCTATACTACACCACACAGGACAGATCTTCTATACTACACCACACAGGAGAGACCCTCTATACTACACCACACAGGACAGATCCTCTATACTACACCCCACAGGACACATCCTCTATACTACACCACACAGGACACATCCTCTATACTACACCACACAGGACAGATCCTCTATACTAAACCACACAGGACAGATCCTCTATACTACACCACACAGTAGAGATCCTCTATACTACACCACACAGGACAGATCCTCTATACTACACCACACAGGACACATCCTCTATACTACACCACACAGGACACATCCTCTATACTACACCACACAGGAGAGATCCTCTATACTACACCACACAGGAGAGATCCTCTATACTACACCACACAGGAGAGATCCTCTATACTACACCACACAGGACACATCCTCTATACTACACCACACAGGACACATCCTCTATACTACACCACACAGGAGAGATCCTCTATACTACACCACACAGGAGAGATCCTCTATATTACACCACACAGGACACATCCTCTATACTACACCCCACAGGACAGATCCTCTATACTACACCACACAGGACACATCCTCTATACTACACCACACAGGACAGATCCTCTATACTACACCACACAGGACAGATCCTCTATACTACACCACACAGGAGAGATCCTCTATACTACACCACACAGGAGAGATCCTCTATACTACACCACACAGGACACATCCTCTATACTACACCACACAGGAGAGATCCTCTATACTACACCACACAGGAGAGATCCTCTATACTACACCACACAGGACACATCCTCTATACTACACCCCACAGGACAGATCCTCTATACTACACCACACAGGACACATCCTCTATACTACACCACACAGGACAGATCCTCTATACTACACCACACAGGAGAGATCCTCTATACTACACCACACAGGACAGATCCTCTATACTACACCACACAGGACACATCCTCTATACTACACCACACAGGACAGATCCTCTATACTACACCACACAGGAGAGATCCTCTATACTACACCACACAGGAGAGATCCTCTATACTACACCACACAGGAGAGATCCTCTATACTACACCACACAGGAGAGATCCTCTATACTACACCACACAGGAGAGATCATCTATACTACACCACACAGGACACATCCTCTATACTACACCACACAGGAGAGATCCTCTATACTATACCACATAGGACAGATCCTCTACAGGGGCGGACACAGACAACAGAGGGCCCCTGTGCAAAGAATGTGCCTGCCCCCCCCCCCCCCAAAAAAAAAAGTAATATGCCATAAAATTGCACTGCAACTCACATTAATCTGCATTAGGTAGGCAGCAGTTCCCCCACATTAGGTAGCATAGTTTCCTCACATTATGTAGCATATATTCCCCACATTAGGTAGCATTGCATAATTTCCCCACATTAGGTAGCGTAGCATATATTCCCCACATTAGGTAGCATAGATTCCCCACATAAGGTAGTGTAGGATAACCCCAACAAACAAACACACACACACACTCTCACTCACCCACACACTCTTACCTTGCCTGCACTACTTACATCTGCCTGAGAGGACTTCCTGGCAGAGGTGCACGCTATAAGTGACGTTATGGAACGCTCTGCGCTGGACGTCAGCGTCCAGGTGCCTGCGATGACGTCACTCACCGCACGCACCTCAGCCAGGAAGTCCCCATGGGCAGATGTAAGTAGCAGTTTAGTGACTGGGCAAGACTGGTTTCCCTGTCATATGTGCACTGGCAGGGCTGCCATCAGAAATTTCGGGGCCCCTTACACAACTCAAGGCCTGAGACCCCCACCGATCACCTTGGTTGAAGTGGTTCTCCAGCTGTTGGAAAGCTAAAACTCCCATCATGTCTGAAGAGCCTCTGGCAATGGGAGTTGTAGTTTTGTAACAGCTGAAGAGACACAGATTGGACACAGTTTTACCCATCATCACTGCAGAACTTACAAGTGACTACAGCTCTGATGGGACAGTCATAAGAACACACAATGATGTCAGTGACCTGAGTGACGTCTTATGACTTAAGTGATATCTTCTCTGTAATCTTTTCTTCTTCATCTCGTCCAGAGACCAGGTCTTCCTCCAGCTCCATCTTCTCTGCAGAGTCTGACATCCGGACATCATTGGCTCCTCACTTTGTCAGCAGATCCTCATCCTCTGCATGAAGACAATAATCATTATAACCTTGCCAGAAAGTGTAACCTAAATAAAATACTGCCCCTTACTGTACCCTGAATATAATCCTGCCACACACTGTACCCTGAATATAATCCTGCCACACACTGTACCCTGAATATAATACTGCCACACACTGTACCCTGAATATAATACTGCCACACACTGTACCATGAATATAATACTGCCACACACTGTACCATGAATAGAATACTGCCATACACTGTACCCACTAAATATAATACTGCTATTCACTGTACCTACTAAATATAATACTGCCCCACACTGTACCCTAAATATAATACTGCCAGACACTGTAACCTGAATATAATACTGCTGTACACTGTACCCACTAAATATAATACTGCTATACACTGTATCCACTAAATATAATCCTGCCACACACTGTAACCTGAATATAATACTGCCACACACTGTACCCTGAATATAATACTGCTATACACTGTACCCTGAATATAATAATGCTATACACTGTACCCTGAATATAATACTGCTATACACTGTGCCCACTAAATATAATCCTGCCACACACCGTACCCTGATTATAATACTGCTATACACTGTACCCTGAATATAATACTGCTATACACTGTGCCCACTAAATATAATCCTGCCACACACCGTACTCTGAATATAATACTGCTATACACTGTACCCTGAATATAATACTGCTATACACTGTACTCACTAAATATAATCCTGCCACACACTGTACCCTGAATATAATACTGCTATACACTGTACCCACTAAATATAATCCTGCCACACACTATACCCACTAAATATAATACCTCTTATCCTCTGTGTCCTCATCATTCCTCATCACCCCCATAACCCCTGCCAAACCTCTCCTCAACACTACTATAACCACCCCCGCACCTCTCATCATCGCTACTATAACCCCCTGCACCTCTCCTCATCACTACTATAACCCCCCACACCTCTCCTCATCACTACTATAACCCCCCCCGCACCTCTCCTCATCACTGCTATAACCCCCCCAGGCACCTCTCATCACTACTATAACCCCCCCACACCTCTCCTCATCACTACTATAACCCCCCCGCACATCTCCTCATCACTATTATAACCCCCCGCACCTCTCCTTATCACTACTATAACCCCCCGCACCTCTCCTCATCACTACTATAACCCCCCACACCTCTCCTCATCACTACTATAACCCCCCCCCACACCTCTCCTCATCACTACTATAATCCCCCTGCACCTCTCCTCATCACTACTATAACCCCCCCTGCATCTCTCACCACCCCCATAACACCCCCCTGCACCTCTCTTCACCCCCATAACACCCTCCTGCACCTCTTATCACCCCCATAACCCCCCCTGCACCTC
The DNA here is from genome assembly GCF_029499605.1 of Hyla sarda. NCBI lineage: Eukaryota > Metazoa > Chordata > Amphibia > Anura > Hylidae > Hyla > Hyla sarda. Next base: position 581,286,497 of record NC_079189.1, read on the forward strand.
TCATCACCCCATAACACCCCCCCTCTCATCACCCCCATAACACCCCCTGCACCTCTCATCACCCCCATAACACCCCCTGCACCTCTCATCACTCCCATAACCCCCCTGCATCTCTCATCACCCCCATAACCCCCCTGCATCTCTCATCACTCCCATAACCCCCCCTGCATCTCTCATCACCCCCATAACCCCCCTGCATCTCTCATCACCCCCCCTGCATCTCTCATCACCCCCATAACCCCCCCTGCATCTCTCATCACCCCCATAACCCCCCTGCATCTCTCATCACCCTTATAACCCCCCCTGCATCTCTCATCACCCCCATAACCCCCCCTGCATCTCTCATCACCCCCATAACCCCCCTGCATCTCTCATCACCCCCATAACCCCCCTGCATCTCTCATCACCCCCATAACCCCCCCTGCATCTCTCATCACCCTCATAACCCCCCCTGCATCTCTCATCACCCCCATAACCCCCCTGCATCTCTCATCACCCCCATAACCCCCCTGCATCTCTCATCACCCCCATAACCCCCCCTGCATCTCTCATCACCCCCATAAACCCCCCGGCATCTCTCATCACCCCCATAACCCCCCTGCATCTCTCATCACCCCCATAACCCCCCTGCATCTCTCATCACCCCCATAACCCCCTGCATCTCTCATCACCCCCATAACCCCCCCTCTCATCACCCCATAACACCCCCCTGCAGCTCTCATCACCCCCATAACCCCCCTCTCATCACCCCTATAACACCCCCCTGCACCTCTCATTATCCCCCATAACCCCCCTCTCAACACCCCTATAACACCCCAAGCACCTGTTCCCCTGCACCTCTCATCACCATTGTAGTCTGCAAACAACATAGCCCCCATCCAACCCCCCCCCCCCCTGTTCACTTACCCTGCCGGGGTTCGGTGCAGCTGCTGCTCCTGTCACAGTGTTCCACTGCACGGGGAGGATCCGTCGGGAGGCTGCTGGACTGGAGATCGCGCCGGGACAGGTCTGGTGACTGGAGTAGACGTGCGTGCCTGCACGGGGCACGTCGACTACCATCAGCCCCTGGCCTGTCCGGCCCTGCCGTACTTCTTAAGGGGCCTGCGCCCTAGAAAGAGCGGGCCTCATAGTCCTGCGGGCCCCCCAGACTATGAGGCCCAGTCATAGTTCTGACAGGTACCCAGCCAGGAGTCAGTGAGTGACAGTCGCAGTCACTCACTGACTATCCGGGAAAAAAAAAAGTACAGGGACGTCCGGGCCTCCCTGAAGCTCCGGGCCCCATACAAGTGTATGGGTTTACCCCCTGATGGTGGCCCTGTGCACTGGGTCCGATGGTAGGACCGGCCCAGCGTGTGAGGGCGGGCCCCCTCACACGCTGGGCCCCTGTGCAGCTGAACCTGCTGCACAGGCGATATGTCCGCCCCTGATCCTCTATACTACACCACACAGGAGAGACCCTTTATACTACACCACACAGGACACATCCTCTATACTACACCACACAGGAGAGATCCTCTATACTACACCACACAGGACAGATCCTCTATACTACACCAAACAGGAGAGATCCTCTATACTACACCACACAGGACAGATCCTCTATACTACACCACACAGGAGAGATCCTCTATACTACACCTCACAGGACACATCCTCTATACTACACCACACAGGACAGATCCTCTATACTACACCACACAGGACAGATCCTCTATACTACACCACACAGGAGAGATCCTCTATACTACACCACACAGGAGAGATCCTCTATACTACACCACACAGGACACATCCTCTATACTACACTACACAGGACAGATCCTCTATACTACACCACACAGAAGAGATCCTCTATACTACACCACACAGGAGAGATCCTCTGTACTACACCACACAGGACACATCCTCTATACTACACTACACAGGAGAGATCCTCTATACTACATCACACAGGACACATACTCTATACTACACCACACAGGACAGATCCTCTATACTACACCACACAAAAGAGATCCTCTATACTACACCACACAGGACAGATTCTCTATACTACACCACACAGGAGAGATCCTCTATACTACACCACACAGGACAGATCCTCTATACTACACCACACAGGAGAGATCCTCTATACTACACCACACAGGACACATCCTCTATACTACACCACACAGGAGAGATCCTCTATACTACACCACACAGGACAGATCCTCTATACTACACCACACAGGAGAGATCCTCTATACTACACCACACATGACACATCCTCTATACTACACCACACAGGAGACATCCTCTATACTACACCACACAGGACAGATCCTCTATACTACACCACACAGGACAGATCCCCTATACTACACCACACAGGACATATCCTCTATACTACACCACACAGGAGAGATCCTCTATACTACACCACACAGGACAGATCCTCTATACTACACCACACAGGAGAGATCCTCTATACTACACCACACAGGACAGATCCTCTATACTACACCACACAGGAGAGATCCTCTATACTACACCACACAGGACAGATCCTCTATACTACACCACACAGGACAGATCCTCTATACTACACCACACAGGAGAGATCCTCTATACTACACCACACAGGAGAGATCCTCTATACTACACCACACAGGAGAGATCCTCTATACTACACCACACAGGAGAGATCCTCTATACTACACCACATAGGACAGATCGTCTATACTACACCACACAGGAGAGATCCTCTATACTACAACACACAGGACACATCCTCTATACTACACCACACAGGAGAGATCCTCTATACTACATCAAACTGGAGAGATCCTCTATACCACACCACACAGGACAGATCCTCTATACTACACCACACAGGACAGATCCTCTATACTACACCACACAGGAGAGATCAACTATACTACACCACACAGGACAGATCCTCTATACTACACCACACAGGACACATCCTCTATACTACACCACACAGGACACATCCTTTATACTACACCACACAGGAGAGATCCTCTATACTACACCACACAGGAGAGATCCTCTATACTACACCACACAGGAGAGATCCTCTATACTACACCACACAGGACAGACCCTCTATACTACACCACACAGGAGAGATCCTCTATACTACACCACACAGGAGATATCCCCTATACTACACCATACAGGAGAGATCCTCTATACTACACCACACAGGAGAGATCCTCTATACTACACCACACAGGAGAGATCCTCTATACTACACCACACAGGACAGATCTGTGGTGACGGGGTGGTGCTGGTGATAGTGTAGGATATGTTGGTATTAATACTTTGTTGTCATGACGCCAGGGTGCGGTTTCCTTAGGGTAATGGTCCTACCGCCAACCGTCCCATAAACGGTAGGTAAAAATAAAGGAATGTCCACAGCAGATATTGATGAAAACCGGAATAAACTTTACTGCATATTTTATGCAACTGTAGGTAACAGAACAGTCTTTGTATAGAGGATCGTTGTTCAGGTTCCTCACAGGTTTGCTGGGACTTCTGAGTGCATTGAGCTTTGATTTGCTAGCCACTGTGCTACTGAATTTAAGATAATGGAGTTGCAGTAGTCACACAGGATTTTAGTAGTTTTGAGCTTGATGACTCACGGTTTAGTGGCTGCGGAAGATAAGGCTTCAGGCCTAGCTTGAATTGATGATGAGCTATGAGATGTGCTTTCTCTGATAATCCGGCAGGAAGAGACAGAATTTAGTGGCAGCAGTCCCTTATATATTAAGGGGGTGGACCAAAGCTCATTGGATAGACAAACCTGTCAGTCCTGACCCCTGGAACTCTGGGTATATAACATGACCCAATGGTCCTTAAACCATAGCATAATATAAATCAAAGGCACGTGACCTCTAAGGTCCTATACAGAGTGTCGGGGGTTAATAACTAATTTATGAATTATGAATTATGGTCAACAAAAATATGAAAAATATTATGACCGTTATGAATTGCCAAAAATGTACAAACAATGCAATTCACCATATCTGGGCCCGACTATTTTCCCAGATATGAGTTCTATAGTAGTGGTAAAGTAACTTTTGCAATATAATAAAATAATAACGCAGTTATTATAAAAAATATATACATTTATTTGTTACAGTTGATTAACATTAAGGAGAGCAATAAAAACCGACCATAATATCAATGAAATGATATAAAGAAAATATCAATGACATAATGTCAGATATAAAACAATGATATATTATTAAGTTATTAAAAGATTAAACCTAATCACAGAAGTGGGTTGGTTCAGATATCAGTAGATTACTATGTGTAGAGATCATCACATTATAAGATATCCTATGGGCATACTATCTCTAGATATATAAAAAGGGAATAAACCCTGCCCAGTCCTAACCATAGCTTTTCCTTGGTAAGATACAGTATTTAAAATATTATTTATTAGGAAAACTTAAAATAAGTTTTCTTGTGGTAATTATTATTATTATGTCATGTATATAAGTAGAGTGGGATCCCAACAGACTATGTTATATATGCAATATGATCATCGCATTAATCCCCATAAGACGCCCCGTTCATCTGCAGTAGAATGGGGTGGCTTATAAACTACTGTTACCATCTCACAATTGAGAATATATATCTATATAAATGTAATTAGCCGATCTGCTCATAAACAGGACATAACTGTCCACATTAAAATGAGGCAACTTAGTCAAATAAGAAACCAGTGTATCTTACCAGGAGCACTTCTGAATAAAAGAAAGATGGCTGCCTGAATCCCATGGGAACGCCTTTATTCATAACCGGTGAGTAGGGAAAAAATGGGCTTATGGACTAAAGTATTTCTCCCTGACTCTTCATGGCACCGCCCCTTCAGGTAGCCTTTGTGATAAGGATGGGCTCCCTCTGTCTGTCAGTCTGTGTGTGGATCTGGATGCCTGCATCTCTCTCCTGGGTCTGTCCCACACCCGCTTTTTAACTCGTCCCCTATCTAAAAGATCCTCCCCCACAAATATCCTATTATCCAATATATATATGGATGGAAGAGATAATGGATAAGCAGCACAACCAGGCATATATATCATGGCTACTATATTTTCATAGTACGCTATATTATTCCTGAGATTAATAATCATGAATTAATCCATCAGGCAAAACCAATTATATGATTAGACATCTGAATACAACATTTAGCTATATCGCTCTATACACAATCATACTAAAAGTTATAATTCCCCTATCTACCAGTTATATATATATATATATATTGTTAAATAGATCAATATTGTATGATAGGGCAAGATTCATGCTATAAGGATTAAACCATGAGAATGCTTTATAAGAAGACAGTATATTTTAGCCTTTTAAGTTCACCTGGCTGAAACTAGTCATGTTGACTGACTTCTCTTCGTGGACAATTGGATCATATAATTCCCCAGTATCACTTGGCTCAATACATATGAGAGCCATTGTACTGAAATCTCAGCTAACATGGTTAAAATGTGAATACCTTGAACACTTACTTTTTAAGACTCTACCATTGTTTGATAAGGAACCATCCAATAAACCATTGTTTGGCTTATTTGTCTGGCTTATGTACATGTCTCTTTGAAAAGATACCCATTTACAGACATTCAGGAAATGTCTGTGCATTTTCAATCAATGGTACTCCATTTTAGGCCTATTGAAAATTCACACAAAATGCTGGATCATATTGCCATGTTATATTAGAAATACAGATTTATATTTGGGGCTTATTAGCGCAACAAATCCCCCCCCTTTCAGAGAAGCAATTTCTTTATAGACGGTTGATTACTCTGAAATGCAATTAAAGGGTAAATGCTCCAAATCATTGTAGATTGGAAAACCCAAGTTTTACCTTGGAAGAAATGAACCACTACTAAGTGTGTACTTTTACAACACGTGTCTAGTGCATAACCTCTATGGTTATTGTACTTCGTTTTAAATGTGTCACTTTCCTTTGTGTTAGTAAAGAACGTGCCAGTTCATAGAACGCATATTGTTATTAAAACTATTTTGATCACCACTGTAGAGAGAAATATCGTTCCATCATAGACTTTCTGGAAACGTGTCTCTAGTAAAAAAAAAATGTCTTTGGTCCTCCTCCTAATAACGTTGCTGCTGCCATTAAAACTCAAAGTAATGGCTTCCTGTTTGTCCAGCATTTGGCTCCTCGAATTTGAGAGCGGTGCTTTGGCATGATGTCCTTTTGTCTGCGAACTTTTCATATCAAATTTCCCAGGTGTGATGTACTTCGGATGCAGCTGTCAAATCTCTTGTCCCTCCTGGATACATCTTGGATTCATCTGGGTTGGCCCCGACTGGACATCTCTTGCGTCTCGGTTAGCTCTGTTCCCAGGCTCTCTTGGTTCCGGATAAAAAGACTTTTAGGATCCCGCCATCCTTCCATCAATCACGTGATTCCATCTTGGGCAATCACCTTAGGCTTAAGAAAAAATAACACAGTATGAATAAAATGCAACATGGACTATAGCACACATGCACCTGCCTACTTTTAGGCCTTTGATTTATGCCATACTTTAGCTAGCAACTAAACTGAGGATACTTTTATGTTATTATCAAAGAAAAATAAGCTACATGGTTATCAGGAATAGATGTTACTATTCATCTTCTGCTAGGATAATACTGCCCTAGGATTTTCGTCAATATGGGATAATAATCCAAAATTTGAGACGACCTCTAAACAGAGTCGTATATCGTTCATTGAACACAGTGACAAAAGTTAGTCACGCATGAGACACACAATAGACCACGTGTTAGACACATATGGATTAATATAACTGCTCAGTTTTTCTAGTTATACGATATCACCACCCATTATGGGATATATTACGTGTCTCCATCTTCCAATTTTGGATGTTGTGATTCTGTTCCAGCTCTTGGCATCTTTTGGAAACATCTGCATTATCCAATGCACAGGGCACAGTTACTTTGCTTCACTGTCTTTACCCTAAAATAAACAAAACTTACACAAACATCATATAATTATCCTCTGGAAAAATTTAGTTAGTAACAATAATCAATAAACTTATTATTGTTATTATTTACTTGCTTCAATTATCAAGCATCAATTAAGCAATTTGCTTCACTGGACACTCCTGTCTCAGCTAAATATAAAACAACTTTTACTTTCCCCTTTAATTCAACTCATGAATTAAGGAACTTCCAAACAATGGAGTGCAGAGAATCTCCCCCTCCCATCTAAGGTGGGCAAAGTTATGAGGCTTGCAGTCTTTGCAAATTAAAACAAATAAAACACAGATTATTATTCCTGCAATCTTCTCTCGCCCCTCCCCTATTTTAGGAGACTTTTGTAGCACTAAGGTTAGGTAACATAAAGATTACAGTTTTGCACTTTTCACTACAAAACAAATTAATAAATCTCAGGTCTAGTGATGAGCGGCATAGGCCATATTCGAATTCGCGATATTTCGTGAATATATGGACGAATATTCGCCATATATTCGCGAAATTCGCATATTCGTTATATTCGTTTTTTTTCTCGCATATGCGAAAATATATTCGCATATTCGCGAATATTGAGCCCTCCCTTCTTTAATGGTATAGGGAACTGTGACTAGTGTATTAACTCTGTGATTTTTCGCCCCTTGAAACCTATAGGACCATTGTGGTCTATGGGGATCTCACAGCATGTAAGACAGTAAGATAAGCAGGATTGTCTCGGCAGCACAGTGGATGGAAGACCACCATGGGTTTGAGTCCCAGGGTGGGACGGAGTTCTACAGTGTTGTGGTTTAACTTTACTTTCCTGGAAACGCTGCTGAGTTGCCCATAGCAACCAACCAGATTGTTTCTTTCATTTTTCACAAGGCCTCTGCAAAATGAAAGAAGCGATCTGATTGGTTGCTATGGGCAACTTAGGAACTTTTCCTGGAAAAGTTTATAAGTTGCCCATAGCAACCAGATTGCTTCCTTCATTTTTCAGAGGCCTTTTCAAAAATAAAGGAAGCAATCTGGTTGGTTGCTATGGGCAACTGCACAACTCTTCCTCTACACTGGTTTTGATGAATCTCCTCCATAGAGGGAGATTTATCAAAACCTGTCCAGAGGAAAAGTTTCTGAGTTGCCCATAGCAACCAATCAGATCGCTTCTTTCATTTTTAGAGGCCTTTTCAAAAATGAAGTAAGCAATCTGATTGGTTGCTATGGGCAACTGCACAACTCTTCCTCTACACTGGTTTTCCGCATATGCGCATATTTGCGAATATTGAGCCCTCCCTTCTTTAATGGTATAGGGAACTGTGACTAGTGCATTATCTCTGTGATTTTTCACCCATTGAAACCAATAGGTCTCTTGTGGTCTATGGGGATCTCAAGGCATGTAAAACAGTAAGCTTAGCAAGACTGTCTTGGCAGCACAGTGGATGGGAGACCACCATGGGTTCAAGTCCCAGGGTGGGACAGAGCTTTACAGTGTTGTGGTTTAAATTTACTTTCCTGGAAAAGTTGCCCATAGCAACCAATCAGATCACTTCTTTAATTTTTGAAAAGGCCTCTGAAAAATGAAGGAAGCGATCTGGTTGCTATGGGCAACTCAGAAACTTCCAGGAAAAGCTGCTGAGTTGCCCATAGCAACCAATCAGATCGCTTCTTTCATTTTGCAGAGGCCTTTTCAAAAATGAAAGAAGCAATCTGATTGGTTGCTATGGGCAACTCAGAAAATTTTCCTCTGGACAGGTTTTGATTAAGCTGCCTCTATGGGGGAGTTGCCCATAGCAACCAACCAGATTGCTTCCTTCATGTTTGAAAAGGCCTCTGAAAAATGGAGGAAGCAATCTGGTTGCTATGGGCAACTCAGCAGCTTTTCCAGGAAAATAAAGTTAAACCACAACACTGTAAAACTCTGTCCCACCCCGGGACTCCAACCCATGGTGGTCTCCCATCCACTGTGCTGCCAAGATTGTTTTGCTTAGCTTATTGTTATACATGCCATGAGATCCCCATAGACCACAAAGGGCCTATTGGTTTCAATTGGCAAAAAGTCACAGAGTTAATGCACTAGTCACAGTTCCCTATACCATTAAATAAGGGAGGACTCAATATTCACGAATATGCGCATATATTTTCGCATATGCAAAAAAAATGAATATTCGTAATTACGAATATATAGTGCTACATTCGCAATATTCACGAATTCGCGAATATGCAATATTCGCTAATAAAATTAGAATTGCGAATATTTGTGAGCAACACTACTCAGGTCCTCTGCTATATGGGCAATTCCTATGAAAAGGTATCAACCTTTCAATGCTGCATAAACAATCGTCGGTCATATCTTGTAAAAGATGTCTGATCTTTATTTGCCTATGTCTACACAACAAAAACACTCTTTACTTGGCCTAAGCAAACAACCCATAAAATGATGCACATATCTTATCGCTGACAATTATAATACAAATGACTATAGAATATATCTAAGCCAAACTGTTGTGGACAAAAAAAATGCAACAATAAAGAGCAATCCATACCAAAATTTAACTTAATATGGCAGCATTACCTACACTCTCACTACGGCAACCGAGTAACATAAAACAATACTAGATGGCAATCTAACTGGCTGGGATATATATGAACACAGGTATAACACATATCTACCTTGCATACCATGGCTACCGGATATGCGCCTTGAGTGAAAAGACCATGACCAATCTAACAATACTTTGATAATACAAACCCAATGTGGAATCCTACAACAATTTACTAGCTTTCCAATTTACCTATAGTGCATCAAACCTCAAAATGAAACCCTTCATCAAAATATCATCCTGGCTCCTTTAATAGATCTGCATTCATCTATTAAGAAAGTTACAGTGACAAAACTATAATTTACATCCACAACTAGGTGGGTATTTAAGTGAAAGCTAGACCAGTATTCCAACAAACAATGGGATTAAGACACATAACAGTTATCTTACACCTTAACAAAGTATGCCGTGGTCCAAACAAAATAATTTACTATGCCCAAAAAATATCTATCAGCAAAGACACAACCAAATTATTTAAATGCAGTTACTCTCTTTAGAGAACTCCTACTCCTGATCTATCAGCTTGGGGTCAACAGCATTACAACCTGCATATTTAAATATATTTTTGCATTTATATATTTATTTTATCAACATCTTCTAAATTATAGGGGCTGGTAAGTTTTAAGACATTAATTCATCACTTACTGTACAGAACAACTTAGCTTGCAGCGTTCTGCTGTCCAGGTATACACTTGGAAGAAATTCATAACAATTGAATAGATATTTAAAATCTGAAAAGATTAATCATAGTTATGAAAAACACAATCCCCCCCTTGGGGGTAAAACATATCTGCGACAAGTGCAGATTGTATATGTAGAATCCTGCAAGAAATTGTTATTGAGAAAACATGGTTAGCGTACATAGCAATAAACATGTTTAAATTCACTTGCACTTTCAAATTCTACCCTTCGGGTCAAACTTTACTTACAAAGTTTCTCAATTATCCTATCATGCCCTGATTTATACTACTCACATTCCCCTGTAATCTGGGACTTCATTTGCAGTCAAATTAGTGACTGGAGTCCATTACATTTATGGCATCAACTCTATACTATAGGAGGTATTGGGCATAAATTATAGGAACATTCTAAGTCAACATTTAGACTAGAACCATAGACCCGTTTGTCACCAAGGCTTGTAAAACCTGTGTTGGTTCCCTACGTTATTTTTAAAATTTTGGGACAACTATATCAATTTTAGGTGAGTTAAACAATTACGTTTCATAGACAATACGGCCTCCTGCAGCCGGTTTATATGTCTTGCATTTATGCAAATTAAGAATCAGGAACACTCAAAAGTAGAAAACAAGGTTGCATTAACATTACTAACCTGTTTAATTATTGTTCATTTATAGATTCTTTATCAAAACATGGGGTCAGACTTTATTTATAAAGTTCCTCTATTTGTCCTGCCACGCCCTGTTCCCTGAGACTTCAATTTTAATCAACTATTTGAATCCTTTATACATAAGGGTACTCTCTCCACTAATGGAGCTAATTGGCTAGGAAGAAATAGGAAGATTCATGGTCAGACTATAGACCAGAATCAAAGACCCAGTCGCCTAGGCTAATGAAACCTACATCCCTATCTTGGGACAATTTACAATTAATTTTTGCCGATCATGCACTGGTTGCAATTGTGTATTAACACGTCTGCAACTTTCCCCTATGGTTCTGGAGGGTTTTACCTCTACACTACCAGACAGTGACTTTGACTGTATGGACCACACCCATATGGGGCTTTTTAAGATTCCAATAGAATCTTTGGTCTGACTCTTGTTTTCAATGATAGTAAATATGTATATAACATTTATTTACATAGCAAGGTTTCCCACCACTAGGTGGCATACTCCTTAAAACATTTTACTATAACCAACTGCAATGACTATGGCCACACTCTACCAAACTAACAATACAATGTCTAGCACTGGAATTACACAGTGTGAATTATACAATATAGTCACAAGTTATTAATATTACAAAAGTACTCTAGCGCAAACTACTATCTCAGCAGTGCCTCCATTAATGTCGGGGGTTAATAACTCATTTATGAATTATGAATTATAAGTTATGGTCAACAAAAATATGAAAAATATTATGACCATTATGAATTGCCAAAAATATTCAAACAATGCAATTCACCATATCTGGGCCCGACTATTTTCCCAGATATGAGTTCTATAGTAGTGGTAAAGTAACTTTTGCAATATAATAAAAAAAAAAATAACGCAGTTATTATAAAAAAATGATCTATACATTTATTTGTTACAGTTGATTAACATTAAGGAGAGCAATAAAAACAGACCATAATATCAATTAAATTATATAAAGAAAATATCAATGACATAATGTCAGATATAAAACAATGATATATTATTTAGTTATTAAAAGATTAAACCTAATCACAGAAGTGGGTTGGTTCAGATATCAGTAGATTACTAGTGTTGAGCGGCATAGGCCATATTCGAATTTGCGATATTTCGCGAATATATGGACGAATATTCGTCACATATTCGCTAAATTCGTATATTCGTAATATTCGCGTCTTATTTTCGCATATGCGAAAATTCGCGTATGCGAAAATTAGCATATGCAAAACATTATCATAAACGAAAATTTGCATATGTGAAAATTAGCATAAGCGAAAATCCGCATATGCAAATTTTCACATATGCGAAAATTCTTACGCCAGTCTCACATAGTAGTATTAGAGCCTTCTTTACACCTCACAAGCTGGAAGCAGAGAGGGATGATCACTGAAAAAAAAAAAAAAAAAAAAGTGAATATTCGTAATTGCGAATATATAGTGCTATATTCACTCGCATTGCGAATATTCGCGAGCAACACTATAGATTACTATGTGTAGAGATCATCACATTATAAGATATCCTATCTCTAGATATATAAAAAGGGAATAAACCCTGCCCAGCCCCAACCATAGCTTTTCCTTGGTAAGATACAGTATTTAAAATATTATTTATTAGGAAAACTTAAAATAAGTTTTCTCGTGGTAATTATTATTATTATGTCATGTATATAAGTAGAGTGGGATCCCAACAGACTATGCTATATATGCAATATGATCATCACATTAATCCCCATAAGACGTTCATCTGCAGTAGAAGGGGGTGGCTTATAAACTACTGTTACCATCTCACAATTGAGAATATATTGTCACATACCGGCAGGAGTAGTAGTGGATCCTCTAGACCAGAGAGGCGATGGCGCGTGTTGTACTGGAGGACCGGTTCTAAGTAGTTACTGGTCTTCACCAGAGCCCGCCGCAAAGTGGGATGGATTTGCTGCGGCGGTAACTACCAGGTCTTATCCCCCAGTAACAACTCGACCTCTCTGGCAGCTGATATGGCGTGGCACACAAGGAGTAGGCAGGAGCGTAGTCGGACATAGCAGAGGTCAGGGCAGGCGGCAAAGGTTCAAGGGCGAGTAGTCGGTAGCAACGGTTTCGGTAACAGGCAAGGCAATATAACATGATAGGGAAAGCTTTCTCAAAGGCACAAGGGCACAAAGATCCGTCAAGGGCAGGAAGGGGCAGGTTACATTTATGGGGAAGTGGCCAGAGGTCAGGGACCAGCGCACCAATAAAAGGCACGCTGGCCCTTTAAATTTACAGAAGGCGGCATGCGCGCCCTAGTTAGCGGGGCCGCGCACGCCGGGAGGCAGAGACTGGCGGCGCAGGGAGCAGGGAGCCAGGTAGGACAAATAGGGACGCGACGCGTGAGCGGGGACCAGCCGCCATGGCAGCCGCGTCCCTGACACAAGGGAACCCGTGCTCCCGGTCAGCGCGTCTGACCGGGAAGCACCGGGATCCCGAGGAGGGAGGCCGAGGGAGCGGGCGCTCCGGTCCGGGGGAAGGGACCGGAGTGCACGCTGTGACATATATATCTATATAAATGTAATTAGCCGGTCTGCTCATAAACATGACATAACTGTCCACATTAAAATGAGGTAACAGTCAAATAAGAAACCAGTGTATCTTACCAAGAGCACTTCTGGATAAAAGAAAGATGGCTGCCTGGATCCCATGGGAACGCCTTTAGTCATAACCGGTGAGTAGGGAAGAAATGGGCTTATGGACTAAAGTATTTCTCCCTGACTCTTCATGGCACCGCCCCTTCAGGTAGCCTTTGTGATAAGGATGGGGTCCCTCTGTCTGTCCATCTGTGTGTGGATCTGGATGTCTGGATCTCTCTCCTGGGTCTGTCCCACACCTGCTTTTTAACTTGTCCCCTATCTAAAAGATCCTCCCCCACAAATATCATATTATCCAATGATGTCTGGAGGGTGTGTGTATGGAGATCAGGGCAAGTCACATTTCTAGGCTCATGACATCACAGCTAAACATTAATTATAGCCAGTATGATTAAAATTCACCATAAGTGATATATATATATATATATATATATATATATATATATATATGTATATATATATATATATATATATATATATATATATTTATCTATATCATGGCTACTATAGTACGTTATATTATTCCTGAGATTAATAATCATGAATTAATCCATCAGGCAACACCAATTATATATATACCTACAAAAATTAGCCCAGAAAAAATTATTTTATGTAACCAACATCTCTTTATTAATCACAATCAATAAAAATAGGTAGAAAAAACCCATAAAAAATACCCACCCTTAAAAATGCCCCCCCCCCCACACACACACACACAAAGGCAGGATGTGGGGAACCCAATATATGGATACAATAGAAATGTACAGTATCCCTATCAGCATGCCATCATATAATAATTGGATCAAGTACTGTACCTGTCGGTAGCATGCTGAACACGTCCCCACGCTCCTACCACCTCGACACGTGTTTCAGGCAATCCCTTTCTCAAGAGGCTAATTTTTGTAGGTATTTATTGAGTTTTGGATTAGCCGCTAGGCTTGTAGGTAATATAACACCAATTATATGATTAGACATATGAATACAGCATTTAGCTATATAGCTGTATACACAATCATACTAAAAGTTATAATGCCCCTATCTATCAGATATATATATATATATATATATATATATATATATATATATATATATACAAATCAAAAAATGGTGCAGTATCTTGTAATACCTTTTTTATTGGACTAACAGCATTTTGTAGAGACAAGCTTTCGGGATTCCTCCCTTTATCAAGTCCAAAGCAAATCTAAGCTCTAAGCTTTGGACTTGATAAAGGGAGGAATCCCGAAAGCTTGTCTCTACAAAATGCTGTTAGTCCAATAAAAAAGGTATTACAAGATACTGCAACATTTTTTGATTTGCATCTGCATCACTGGACTAATACGGCTAATCAAATTTACTATATATATATATATATATATATATATATATATATATATATATATATAGTTAAATATATCAATATTGTATGATAGGGCAAGATTCATGCTATAAGGATTATACCATGAGAATGCTTTATAAGAAGACATTATATTTTAGCCTTTTTAGTTTACCTGGCTGAAACTAGTCATGTAGACTGACTTCTCTTCGTGGACAATTGGATCATATAACTCCCCAGTATCACTTGGCTCAATAAATATGAGAGCCATTGTACTGAAATCTCAGCTAACACGGCTAAAATGTGAATACCTTGAACATTTACTTTTTAAGACTCTACCATTGTTTGATAAGGAACCATCCAATAAACCATTGTTTGGCTTATTTGTCTGGCTTATGTAAATGTCTCCATTTATAGACATTCAGGAAATGTCTGTGCATTTTCAATCAATGGTACTCCATTTTAGGCCTATTGAAAATTCGCACAAAATGGTGGATCATATTGCCATGTTATATTAGAAATACTGATTCATATTTGGGGCTTATTAGCACGACAAGAGGTATCCTAGATTAATTAAATATATAAAAATATATATATATAAATATTTATACATTATTTATACATTAAATATTACCATATTAAGAGACGACTAGGGGTTAGCCCTTCAGGAGAGCCCATTAGCATGGAGGGACTCCAGACAAACACCCTTACTTAACCCCTTAAGGACCAAGCCCATTTTCACTTTAAGGACCAGGCCAATTTTATTTTAGCGTTTTTATTTTTTCCTCCTCGCCTTCTAAAATCCATAACTCCTTTATATTTCCATCTACAGACCCATATAAATGCTTGTTTTTTGCATGATCAATTGTACTTTGTAATGAAACCTCTAATTTTACCATAAAATGTACGGCGAATCCCCCAAAAAATTTTTAGGGAGGAAATTTAAATTAAAACCACTATTTTGCGCATTTTGGAGGGTTTTGTTTTCACACTATACACTTTAAGGTAAAAATGACATATGTTCTTTTTTCTGTGGGTCAATACAATTAAAATGATTCCCATGGCTAGATACTTTTTTATCTTTGTACCGCTTAAAAAAATCTAAAACTTTTTGTACAAAATCAGTAATCTAAAATGCCCTATTTTGACCACCTATAACTTTTTCATTTTTCCATATATAGGGCGGAATGAGGGCTAATTTTTTGTGCCGTCATCTGTATTTTTTATCGATACTACATTTGCATATATAAAACTTTTAGATCATTTTTATTAATTTTTTAAAATAAAATGTGACAAAAAAGATGCATTTTTTGACTTTTTAAATTTTTTACATTTACGCCATTCACTGTACGGAACAATTAACATTATACTTTTATAGTAATGACGTTTACGCATGCAGCAATACCAAATATGTTTATTAAAAAAATTACGCTTTTTGGGGGTAAAATGGAAAAAACTGACAATTTTCATTTTTATTGGGGGAGGGGATTTTTCACTTTTTTTGCTTTTTTTTTTTTTTTACATTTTTCAACTTTTATTTTACACTTTTTACGTCCCCATAGGGGACTATCTATAGCAATCCTTTGATTGCTAATACTGCTGTCCACTGCTATGTATAGGACACAGCACTGATCAGTGTTATCGGCAGACCAGCTTGGTCTCAGACCAGAGCAGAAGACCCCGGGAGATTGCTGGAGCCAGGTGAGGGGACCTCCGGCCGCCATGCTGGATGATCAGATCGCCGCGGCAGCGCTGCGGGCGATCCGATCATCCATTCAAAGTACCGCACTGCCGCAGATGCCGTGATCTGTATTGATCACGGCATCTGAGGGGTTAATCACGGCGGGTCCCCGGCTGCTACTAGCAGCTGGAACCTGCCATGTATGACGCAAGCACAGTTGCGATGATCGCGGTCATACACAGGACGTAAATGTACGTCCTGGTGCGGGAAGTCCCGACAAACCAGGACATACATTTACGTCCGTGGTCGTTAAGGGGTTAAAATAAGTTGTCCTCGACGAAGGTCCCCAAAGACAGAGGGACGGAATGATACAGTCCAACACAGTCCTGGGCATAATTAAGAATGTCCGTATTCAGGTTGTAGATGAATAACAACAAAGAGTCCTTGTGCATAATAGAATGTCCATACAAGCTCTAAAATTTATATAAATAGGATTGTTGGGGATTTGATCACAAGCAAGATAGTATAGATTTATCTAAAGATCCTTTTGGTATCATCATTTTACTTTACTTTATTATGCACCTATTGACTATGCATGAAATTTAATACCGGATAACATTTGACTGATATTTTATTATTTATTTTTTTCTTTCTTGACTGACTGACTGACAAATAGAGTAATATACGACTAGAAGTACCGTATTTATCGGGGTATACCACGCACCGGCCTATAACACGCACCCTCATTTTACCAAGGATATTTGGGTAAAAAAAGTTTTTTACCCAAATATCCATGGTAAAATGAGGGTGCGTGTGTGCGCGTGTATACCCCGATATACCCCCAGGAAAGGCAGGGGGAGAGAGGCCGTCGCTGCCCGCTTCTCTCCCCCTGCCTTTCCTGGGGTCTAGAGCTATGCACGGCGCGGTGCACTGACGTCATGCGCTGCCCCGTTCAGCGCATAGCAACGACGCCGGGGACGCGCGCCGGAGGCCTGCAGCAGCACGGACCCGACTCAGGTAATTATGCCACTGGGGATGGGGGGAGGCAACGGGGCAGCGGCGCCGGCAATGGGTGCCGCTGCCCCTTCTCTCCCCCTGGCTGTCGGCATCGCTTCTCTCCCCCTGGCTATCGGCGCTGGCACTGATAGTCAGGGGGACAGAACGGAGAACGGGCAGCGGCGCCGATAGCCAGGGGGTGAGAAGGGCCGACAGCAGGGCTCTAGACCATAGGGAAAGGCAGGGGGAGAGAAGCGGGCAGCGACAGCCTCTCTCCCCCTGCCTTTCCTGGGGGGGGGGGGGGGGGGGGGGTGTTGGTGATTGTGTATGGTATGTTGGTATTAACCCTTTGTTGTCGTGACGCCAGGGTGGGGTTTCCTTAGGGTAATGGTCTTACCGCCAACCGTCCCATAAACTGTAGGGAAAAATAAAGGAATGTCCACAGCAGATATTGATGAAAACTGGAATAACTACACCGCACAGGGCAGATCCTCTATATTACACCACACTGGACAGATCCTCTATACTACACCACAAAGGAGAGATCCTCTATACTACACCACACAGGAGACATCCTCTATACTACACCACACAGGATAGATCCTCCATACTACACCACAAAGGAGATATCCTCTATACTACACCACACAGAACAGATCCTCCATACTACACCACACAGGACAGATCTTCTATACTACACCACACAGGAGAGATCCTCTATACTACACCACACAGGACAGATCCTCTATACTACACCACACAGGACAGATCTTCTATACTACACCACACAGGAGAGATCATCTATACTATACCACAGAGGACACATCCTCTATACTACACCACACAGGACACATCCTCTATACTACACCACACAGGAGAGATCCTCTATACTACACCACACAGGATACATCCTCTATACTACACCACACAGGAGAGATCCTCTATACTACACCACACAGGAGAGATCCTCTATACTACACCACACAGGAGAGATCCTCTATACTACACCACACAGGACAGATCCTCTATACTACACCACACAGGAAAGATCCTCTATACTACACCACACTGGACAGATCCTCTATACTACACCACACAGGACAGATCCTCTATACTACACCACACAGGACACATCCTCTATACTACACCACACAGGAGAGATCCTCTATACTACACCACACAGGACAGATCATCTATACTACACCACACAGGAGAGATCCTCTATACTACACCACACAGGATACATCCTCTATACTACACCACACAGGAGAGATCCTCTATACTACACCACACAGGAGAGATCCTCTATACTACACCACACAGGAGAGATCCTCTATACTACACCACACAGGAGAGATCCTCTATACTACACCACACAGGAGAGATCCTCTATACTACACCACACAGGACAGATCCTCTATACTACACCACACAGGAGAGATCCTCTATACTACACCACACAGGAGACATCCTCTACACTACACCACACAGGAGACATCCTCTACACTACACCACACAGAACAGATCCTCTATACTACACCACACAGGACACATCCTCTATACTACACCACACAGGACAGATCCTCTACACTACACCACACAGGACAGATCCACTATACTACACCACACAGGAGAGATCCTCTATACTACACCACACAGGAGAGATCTTCTATACTACACCACACAGGACAGATCCTCTATACTACACCACACAGGAGAGATCCTCTATACTACACCACACAGGAGAGATCCTCTATACTACACCACACAGGAGAGATCCTCTATACTACACCACACAGGAGAGATCCTCTATACTACACCACACAGGACACATCCTCTATACTACACCACACAGGAGAGATCCTCTATACTACACCACACAGGACAGATCCACTATACTACACCACACAGGACAGATCCTCTATACTACACCACACAGGAGAGATCCTCTATACTACACCATACAGGACACATCCTCTATACTACACCACACAGGACATATCCTCTATACTACACCATACAGGAGAGATCCTCTATACTACACCACACAGGAGAGATCCTCTATACTACACCCCACAGGACAGATCCTCTATACTACACCACACAGGAGAGATCCTCTATACTACACCACACAGGAGAGATCCTCTATACCACACCACACAGGAGAGATCCTCTATACTACACCACACAGGAGAGATCCTCTATACTACACCACACAGGAGAGATCCTCTATACTACACCACACAGGAGACATCCTCTACACTACACCACACAGAACAGATCCTCTATACTACACCACACAGGACACATCCTCTATACTACACCACACAGGACAGATCCTCTACACTACACCACACAGGACAGATCCACTATACTACACCACACAGGACAGATCCTCTATACTACACCACACAGGAGAGATCCTCTATACTACACCACACAGAACAGATCCTCTAAACTACACCACACAGGAGAGATTCTCTATACTACACCACACAGGACAGATCCTCTATACTACACCACACAGGACATATCCTCAATACTGCACCACACAGGACAGATCCTCTATACTACCCCACACAGGAGAGATCCTCTGTACTACAACACACGGGACACATCCTCTATACTACACCACACAGGAGAGATCCTCTATACTACACCACACAGGACAGATCCACTATACTACACCACACAGGACAGATCCTCTATACTACACCACACAGGAGAGATCCTCTATACTACACCACACAGGAGAGATCCTCTATACTACACCACACAGGACAGATCCTCTATACTACACCACACAGGAGAGATCCTCTATACTACACCACACAGGAAACATCCTCTATACTACTCCACACAGGAGAGATCCTCTATACTACACCACACAGGAAACATCCTCTATACTACACCACACAGGACACATCCTCTATACTACACCACACAGGACATATCCTCTATACTACACCACACAGGACATATCCTCTATACTACACCACACAGGACATATCCTCTATACTACACCACACAGGAGAGATCCTCTATACTACTCCACACAGGAGAGATCCTCTATACTACACCACACAGGACAGATCCTCTATACTACACCACACAGGACATATCCTCAATACTGCACCACACAGGACAGATCCTCTATACTACCCCACACAGGAGAGATCCTTTATACTACACCACACAGGACACATCCTCTATACTACACCTCACAGGACACATCCGCTATACTACACCACACAGGAGAGATCCTCTATACTACACCACACAGGACAGATCCTCTATACTACACCATACAGGACAGATCCTCTATACTACACCACACAGGACAGATCCTCTATACTACACCACACAGGACAGATCCTCTATACTTCACCACACAGGAGAGATCCTATATACTACACCACACAGGAAACATCCTCTATACTACACCACACAGGAAACATCCTCTATACTACACCACACAGGACACATCCTCTATACTACACCACACAGGACAGATCCTCTATACTACACCACACAGGACACATCCTCTATACTACATCACACAGGACAGATCCGCTATACTACACCACACAGGAGAGATCCTCTATACTACACCACACAGGACAGATCCTCTATACTACACCACACAGGACAGATCCTCTATACTACACCACACAGGACAGATCCTCTATACTACACCACACAGGAGAGATCCTCTATACTACACCACACAGGACACATCCTCTATACTACATCACACAGGACAGATCCGCTATACTACACCACACAGGAGAGATCCTCTATACTACACCACACAGGACAGATCCTCTATACTACACCACACAGGACAGATCCTCTATACTACACCACACAGGACAGATCCTCTATACTACACCACACAGGACAGATCCTCTATACTTCACCACACAGGAGAGATCCTCTATACTACATCACACAGGAAACATCCTCTATACTACACCACACAGGAGAGATCCTCTATACTACACCACACAGGACACATCCTCTATACTACACCACACAGGACAGATCCTCTATACTACACCACACAGGACACATCCTCTATACTACACCACACAGGAGAGATCCTCTATACTACTCCACACAGGACACATCCTCTATACTACACCACACAGGACAGATCCTCTATACTACACCACACAGGACACATCCTCTACACTACACCACACAGGAGAGATCCTCTATACTACACCACACAGGACAGATCCTCTATACTACACCACACAGGAGAGATCCTCTATACTACACCACACAGGACAGATCCTCTGTACTACATTACACAGGACAGATACTCTATACTACACCAGACAGGACACATCCTCTATACTACACCACACAGGAGAGAACCTCTATACTACACCACACAGGACACATCCTCTATACTACACCACACAGGACACATCCTCTATACTACACCACACAGGAGATATCCTCTATACTATACCACACAGGACAGATCCTCTATACTACACAACACAGGACACATCCTCTATACTACACCACACAGGAGAGATCCTCTATACTACACCACACAGGAGAGCTGAAATACTAATTATCAGGTGCAATTTTTTTTTATTAGCAACCAAATTGTCCCCCCCCCCCCCCCCCTTTTCACACTTGATAATTACCCATGCAGTCAGGGTGGAGTCAAACACAAGGCAAGACGGCCATGACACCTCATTGACAATATAAATGAGTGCCATAAAGTGTTACAGTACAGTATGTTCTAGATTTTATGTTTCCATGCTCAGCTCTCTCACATTTGCCCGTAATCCTGAATGAGGAGACAGGTGTCACTGCAGCAGAGAAATGATCCCGCCACATCTGTTCACAGTGAGTAAACACTACAGCAGGTATAGATGTCTTTTCATAGTTCTCATCTGGGGGGCACGGCTTGAAAATAAAAGTCTACAGATCTATCAGTAGTTATCAACCCTTTACAGACGTCTGCAGAGATCTTAGTGGTACCTGCCTGTATCCTACTGTTTGTTGTGTATATAGAAGATTGTCTCCTACAGGCA
Source organism: Hyla sarda (assembly GCF_029499605.1). NCBI lineage: Eukaryota > Metazoa > Chordata > Amphibia > Anura > Hylidae > Hyla > Hyla sarda. The sequence goes on from NC_079189.1 coordinate 581,309,153, forward strand.
ATGTTGACTTTGTGTGAGGAGATATGGACACTGTAAATACACAGCTTATATACCCGCAGCTTTTATAAACCTCATACATATACTGCATTTTCTTGGAGAGTCAACCCTCAGATCCTCGCGCACTGCAGTGAGTGCATTGCAGACCATAGCTCTATGCAGTAAGGTGTTATTCTATTTTCGTCACAAATTGCAGCCCAATGTTTAGAGAGTTTCCAGGGGGTATTTCCATCATTGAATACTATGATTACTAGATTGCTATTATACACCATAACATTCAGAACTGTGATGGCCTGATCTCTGGAGGTTTCTTCAGGAGCTCACACACACAGCTTTTCTTCCAGACCAAATATATTGCAGCAGAGCTAAAAGGGGTAATCCACTGGGAAAAAAAAAATCTTAAATCAACTGGGGCCAGAAAGTTAAACAGATTTGTAAATTTCTTTTATTTAAAAATCTTAATCCTTCCAGTACTTATCAGCTGTTTTATACTACACAGGAAGTTCTTTTATTTTTAAATTTCCTTTCTGTTTGACCCCAGTGCCCTCTGCTGACATCTCTGTCCATGTCAGGAACTGTCCAGTGAAGGAGCACATCCCCAAAGGAAACTTATCCTGCTCCATACAGTTCCTGACATGGACAGAAGTGTCAGCAGAGAGCACTGTGGTCAGACACAAAGGAAATTCAAAAAGAAAAGAACTTCCTCTGGAACATACGGCAGCTGATAAGTACTGGAAGAATTAAGATTTTTAAATAGAAGTCATTTATAAATGAGTCCGCTCCTGATCTATAACGCGGGGCCACGGCCAGGACCCGTGGCTAATAGCGCTCGGCATTGATCGCGCTGCCGCACGCTATTAACCCTTTAGACGCGGCGTTCAAAGTTGAACGCCGCATCTAAAATGAAGGTGAAACCATGCCGGTTAGCTTAGTGAGCTGATCGGGATAGTCGCGGCATCCCAAACAGCTTACAGGACAGCTGGAGGGTCCCTACCTGCCTCCTCGCTGTCCGATCGCCGAATGACTGCTCAATGCCTGAGATCCAGGCCTGAGCAGTCATGCGGCAGAATCATCGATCACTGGTTTCTTATGAGAAACCAGTGATCAATGATAAAGATCAGTGTGTGCAGTGTTATAGGTCCCTATGGGACCTATAACACTGCAAAAAAAAGTGAAAAAAAAGTGAATAAAAATCATTTAACCCCTCCCCTATTAAAAGTTTGAATCACCCCCCTTTTCCCATAAAAAAAAACAGTGTAAATAAAAACAAAAATAAACATATGTGGTATCGCCACGTTCGGAAATGTCCGAATTATAAAAATATATAATTAATTAAACCGCAGGGTCAATGGCGTGCGCGCCAGAAAATTCCAAAGTCCAAAATAGTGGATTTTTCCTCACTTTTTATATCATGAAAAAATGAATAAAAAGCAATCAATAAGTCCTATCAATACAAAAATGGTACCGCTAAAAACTTCAGATCACAGCCCCAAAAATAGCCCTCATACCGCCCCATACATGGAAAAATAAAAAAGTTAAAGGGGTCAGAAGATGACAATTTTAAACGAATAAATTTTCCTGCATGTAGTTTTGATTTTTTTCAGAAGTCCGACAAAATCAAACCTATATAAGTAGGGTATCATTTTAACCATATGGACCTACAGAATAAAATGAAGGTGTCATTTTTACCGAAAAATGTACTGTGCAGAAACGGAAGCCCCCAAAATTTACAAAATGGCGTTTTTTTTTCTCAATTTTGTCTCACATTGGTTTTTGTTTCCGTTTCGCCGTAGATTTTTGGGTAAAATGACTGACGTCATTACAAATTAGAATTGGTGGCGCAAAAATTAAGCCATCATATGGATTTTTAGGTGAAAGATTGAAAGAGTTATTATTTTTTAAAGGTAAGGAGGAAAAAACGAATATGCAAAAACGGAAAAACCCCGGGTCCTTAAAGGAGAACTACGGGATTGAAAATTTTACCTCCTATCCTAAGGATAAGGGATAAGTTTCAGATCAAGGGGGGTCCGACCGCTGGGGCCCCCCACAATCTCCCGTACGAGGCTGCGGCTCTCTGCATAGAGAGCGCGTGTCGACCACCGCACGAGACGGCGGCTGACACGCTCCCTCCATTTACTGCTATGGGAGAGCCGAAACGCTGCCTTCGGCAATTTCCGGCTCTCCCATAGCAGTGTATGGAGGGGCCGTGTCGGCTGCTGCTTCGTGCGGTGGTCAACACGCCCTCTCTAACCAGAGAGCCAGAGCCCCGTACGGGAGATCGCGGGGGGCACCAGCGGTCGGCCCTTCGCAATCTGAAACTTATCCCCTATCCTTAGGATAGGGGATACATTTTTCTATCCTGTAGCTCTCCTTTAAGGGGTTAACTTTCTGGCACCAGTTGATTTAAAAAATAAATAAATAAAAATGTTTTCCAGGCGAGTACCCCTGATTTTTTATATCAACTGGGGCCAGAAAGTTAAACAGATTTGTAAATTACTTCTAATAAAAAATATTAATCCTGTCAGTACTTATCAGCTGCTATATGCTCCAGAGGAAGTATGTATGCTTCTTTTTAAATTTCTTTCCAGTCTGACCACAGTGCTCTCTGCTGACACCTCTGGCTGTCTCAGAAACTCTCAAGAGCAGGAGCAATTCCCCATAGCAAACTTACCCTGCGGCCATTATATATGTGGCCATTATACCCGGATTGCAAAAATATAAAATAACAAACGGGACTCCCGCCGCTCCCTCAGTGTCCTAGTATTGCGCCTCCAGTTCTCCTACTTTTTTGTAGGGAATACAAAGTTGGTTGGTTCCTGCTCTCTAGCATTACTATGTGGGTTGATGTATTTCGTCATTTTATATCATTTATATGTTGTGAGATTTAGCTCGGGGATTAGCTCTAGGGATCGTCCTTGACACCGGCACAGGACACATTTTCACCTCATTAAGCAGGTCCACACCACTTCTTAATGTTATCTAACCCTCGATCAGATTTATTGGGAAAGGTTACAGGACAAAATAAAACACAATTTACACTGGAACAAACAAAATCCTAGGCCGTCTATCCACTGATAATATAGTCCCTTCCCTCTCTATACACTGGTGAGCTAATCTCCGCCAGCTCTAATCACAGGCCAACCTTTTACTCAAAGTTCACACTTGGTTTTTCACACAGTTGGGAAAATTTTGCAAAACCAGTGCAGAGAAAAAGCTGACCAGTTGCCCATAGCAGCCAATCACATTGTTTCTTTCATTTTTAAAAAGGCCTGTGAAAAATAAAAGAAGCAATCTGATTGGTTGCTATGGGCAACTGGTTGGGTTTTTTCTCTACACAGGCATTGATAAATCTCCCCAAGTGTCCTTGCTGTGTACTTCCTCACACTTACACCACTTATCTGTGCTCAGCCAGAGAACCCCTGCTAGGAAGCCTGTCTCCCACTGGAAACCCAGAGATCTGGCTTCAGGCCTCTAAATATCCGCCCTCTGACTAATGAGCGAGGTGTGGGCTCTGCTGCTGGCTCACCTAGCATAAGGGTCTATTCACACAGCAGTATTTCCACTTGCGGAATTCCGCCTCAAATGAAAGCCCATAGACTTCTATTGTATTTCGCACTACCATTCGCACTTCTGAATTTCCACTTGCTGAAATTCTGGCATGTGAATAGACCCTAAGGGACTGGGAAAACACACTTTCATTACCTGCAACCCTGCTTGAGTGTCAATATATATATATATATATATATATATATATATATATATATATACTAGCTGAGTACCCGGCGTTGCCCATTTTTCCCTTCCTAATCCTTGTTGGGGAGGAAAATAAACAAAGGAGAAAGCTTTGGACTTCATATTTCATTTCCCGTCCTCATATAATGCTGTCATATCCCAAGCTCCTATCCGGTCCTCCTATCCCGTCCTCATATCCCATCCTCATATCCCGTCCTCTATCTCGACCTCCTATCTCGACCTCCTATCCCAACCTCCTATCCCGTCCTTCTATCTCGACCTCCTATCTCGACCTCCGATCCCGTCCTCCTATCCCGTCCTTCTACCTCGACCTCCTATCTCGACCTCCTATCTCGACCTCCTATCCCGACCTCCTACCCCGACCTCCTACCCCGTCCTCCTTTCCCGTCCTCGTATTTCGACCTCCTATCCCGATCTCCTATCGCGACCTGCTATCCCGTCCTCCTATCCCGTCCTCCTATCCTGTCCTCTTATCCCATCCTACTATCCCGACCTCCTATCCCGTCTTCCTATCCCGTCCTCCTTTCCCATCCTCCTATCCCGTCCTCCTATCCCGTCCGGCTATCCCATCCTCCTATCCCGTCCTCCTATCCCGTCCTCCTTTCCCGTCCTCCTATCCCGACCTCCTATCCAGACCTCCTATCCCGACCTCCTATCCCAACCTCCTATCCCGACCTCCTTTCCTGTCCTCCTATCCCGACCTCCTATCCCGACCTCCTATCCTGTCCTCCTATCCTATCCTCCTATCTCGACCTCCTATCCGACCTCCTATCCCGTCCTCATATCCCGACCTCCTATCCCAACCTTTTATCCTTACCCATAATACGTGTACCAGGTATTGAAATATCTACAGCCGTATGGAAGTTATGTGGGAACAGACATTTCCCATTGATTTGCATGGGACTTTAAACAAAACCCTCGACCATCACAAATGGGGGTAGTTAAGGGTTAAATTAACTATTATATATTTTAAGTAACATGTGACCAAGTATTATCAAAATTTCTCCAGCTGTTTGGAAGTTATGCAATAACATATACTTCCCATAGACTTGTATGGGGCTTTAAACAAAAACCCAGACCCTAGCAAATGGGGGTGAGTAAGGGTTAAATCACCTATCCTATGTTTGTTGTTGACATATAAGTAACATGTGGCCAAGTTTCATGTTAATATCTTTAGCCGTTTGGACATGATGCTGGAATATACACACACATACATACACACATTGGCCCAGATTTATCAAAGAATGCCTACGGTAGACTTCTTTTTCCACATTTATTTGGGTGGTGGGTTTGACTAGTGTGCATCTTATTTATCAAGAAGGTGCAGCAGGATGATGAATTTTCCGCAGCTCTTCTGTGGTGGGAAAAGCTCTACCACTTTTTCTAGATGCTTGTGAGGGTGGGAAGTAGACAGTTTCCCGGGTCCTGAATTTGGCAGGTTAGGTGTTTTTATTTACTTTCACAGAGCTGCCGGGACATTTTTACTTGCATTTAACCCCTTAAGGACGCAGGACGTAAATGTACGTCCTGGTGAGGTGGTACTTAACGCACCAGGACGTACATTTACGTCCTGTGCATAACCGCGGGCATCGGAGCGATGCCCGTGTCATGCGCGGCTGATCCCGGCTGCTGATCGCAGCCAGGGACCTGCCGGCAATGGCCGACGCCCGCGATCTCGCGGGCATCCGCCATTAACCCCTCAGGTGCCGGGATCAATACAGATCCCGGCATCTGCGGCAGTGCGCGATTTGAATGAATGATCGGATCGCCCGCAGCGCTGCTGCGGGGATCCGATCATTCATAACGCCGCACGGAGGTCCCCTCTCCTTCCTCCGTCCGGCTCCCATGTCTCCTGCTCTGGTCTGTGATCAAGCAGACCAGAGCAGAAGATGACCGAAAACACTGATCTGTTCTATGTCCTATACATAGAACAGATCAGTATTAGCAATCATGGTATTGCTATGAATAGTCCCCTATGGGGACTATTCAAGTGTAAAAAAAAATGTAGAAAAATGTAAAAGTAAAAGTAAAAAGTGAAAAATCCCCTCCCCCAATAAAAAAGTAAAACGTCCGTTTTTCCTATTTTACCCCCAAAAAGCGTAAACATTTTTTTTATAGACATATTTGGTATCGCCGTGTGCATAAATGTCCGAACTATTAAAATAAAATGATAATGATTCCGTACGGTGAACGGTGTGAACGAAAAAAAAAAAAGTCCAAAATTTTTTTTATACATTTTATTTAAAAAAAAATTATAAAAAATTAATTAAAAGCTTTTTATATGCAAATGTGGTATCAAAAAAAAGTACAGATCATGGTGCAAAAAATGAGCCCCATACCGCCGCTTATACGGAAAAATAAAAAAGTTAGAGGTCATCAAAATAAAGGGATTATAAACGTACTAATTTGGTTAAAAAGTTTGTGATTTTTTTTAAGCGCAACAATAATAGAAAAGTATGTAATAATAGGTATCATTTTAATCGTATTGACCCTCAGAATAAAGAACACACGTCATTTTTACCATAAATTGTACGGCGTGAAAACGAAACCTTCCAAAATTAGCAAAATTGCGTTTTTCGTTTTAATTTCCCCACAAAAATAGTGTTTTTTGGTTGCGCCATACATTTTATGATATAATGAGTGATGTCATTACAAAGGACAACTGGTCACGCAAAAAACAAGCCCTCATACTAGTCTGTGGATGAAAATATAAAAGAGTTATGATTTTTAGAAGGCGAGGAGGAAAAAATGAAAACGTAAAAATTAAATTGTCTGAGTCCTTAAGGCCAAAATGGGCTGAGTCCTTAAGGGGTTAAGATGCTACAATCAATTTGATTGCGGTGTCTAAGGGGTTAAAGCCGGGCATCATCATGATCGGTGATATCTGGCCATAGATAGATAGTCGCCAGGACCACCCAGCTAGGACCACCCAGCTATGACACACTGAGCGCATGTCATAGAAGGGGTGTGGGACGCTGTCGTCCACAAGAGGTTAAAGGTTGAATTGTGGAAGGTAGAAGTGATTCTCACGCCTACTGGTAGGTGGTGTAGCTTTGCGCCTAAAAAAGTACCTTTGTGCACAAAATAGCGACTTTTGACAAAAGTCGCAAATGATAAATACGTGACCACTGCATGGTCAAAATGAAAAAGTTTTACGGGTAGGCAAAAAGAGTGAAACTGTCTTTATCAAAAGTCGCATAAAAGTCGCTAAATATGCTGCTTGCGCCTGAACTGCGCCAAAACAAAAAACCAAAAAAATGCTCTAAAGGCAATGATAAATCTCCCCCATTAAGTTGTATATATATATATATATATATATATATATATATATATATATATATATATATATATATATATATATAGATATCTATGTTAGATATACACGGCTTGTTTCTGCCAATCACATGCTAGTCCTTTTTCGATGGGACAGGGTTTATGGAAACTGCTAGAAAAAATTTCCATTTGGGGGGGGGGGGGGGGGGGGGAGGGGAGGAGGGTGCTGTGGATTTCTGCGGACACCGGATTTTGAATTTCCATGCCAGATGAAATTATGCTATGTGAACAACGTAGCAGAACCTCATTGAAATCAATGGGACTCTGCTGCTGTGGAATCTCAGTTCGGAATTGCAACGCAGAATTCTGCACATAAATTCCATCTTGTGAACATGGCCTTACAATCACACTTCATATGATCACATTGTACATGAGATGGCAGTGACCTAGAGATGTAAGAAACTATCTATATAAAATTGTATATTAACCTCTTCAGGACGCCGGGTGTATGCATACGCCCTGCATCCCGAGTCCTTAAGGACGTGGGGCGTATGCATACGCCCGTGGGAATTCCGGTCCCTGCCGCTAACCCCCCCCATGTCGGCGATCGCAGAAAATCGCATGTCAATTCAGACATGCGATTTTCTGCTATTCCGGGCTGATCGGGTCTCTGGTGAACCGATCACCGGGAAAATAGCGATGATCGGAGTTGTCAGGGACAGCCCCGATCATCTTGAGGGCTAGAAGTGAGGTCGCAGAGCTGCGATCTCCTCCTATCCCCTGCCATTGGTCAGAACTGATTCTGACCAACGGCAGATCAGGACAGTGGGTTGCCATGGCAACCCTCCATTCTGCCCACCCCTGGATGTCGAGGGGATCATGGGAAGAAGATGGAGGCTGGTACCTGCAGGAGAAGATGCCTGGAGATCCCCGGATCGTCGTTGGTGACTGCTGGATCCTGGCTCAGGTAGGGAAACTACAGTGGGGGGGATTGAAAGTGAAAGTAAAGTGATCTTTATTGTGGCAACCACTAGGAAGGCCAAACTGCAACTCCCAGCAAGCCCAGGCAGACAAAGGCTGTCTGGGCATGCTGGGAGTTGTAGTTTTGCAACCTCTGGAGGGTCACAGTTTGGAGACCACTGTTACAGTGGTGCCCAAATGGTAGCCCTCCAGATGTTGCCAAACTACAAGTCTCAGCATGCCTGGACTGCCCAGGCATGCTGGGAATTGTAGTTCTGTAACATCTGTCCCTTCAGATTTAGCAATTTTCATGAATTTTTTGAAGCCCTCTAAGTTTTTTCAAAAAGCAAAAATATGTCCATTTTATGATGCCAACATAAAGTGGACATATTGTATTTGTGAATAAAAATAAAATTTAATGTGAATATTCATTTTCCTTACAAGTAGAGAGGTTCAAAGTTCAAATTTTCATAATTTTCATGAAATTTGGGGATTTTTCACCAAAAAAGGATGAAAGTAATGCTGAAAATGTACCACCAAAATAAAGTAGAATATGTCACGAAAAAACTATCTCAGAATCAGAATATTCGGTAAAAGCGTTTTCGCGTTATTAATTCGTAAAGCGATGGTGGTCAGAATTGCGAAAAAGGGCTCAGTCCTTAACCCCTTAAGGACCCAGGACGTACTAGAACGTCCTGGCACCCTGGGCTTTAAGGACCCAGGACGTACTAGTACGTCCTGGTGTTTCTCCGGTCTCTGCCGTGCCCCGGGCAGAGATCGGAAGCGGATGCCTGCTGAAATGCTTCAGCAGGCATCCAGGGCAAACGCCGAGGGGGGCCATGCAGGCCCCCCATGTCGGCGATCGCCGCAAATCGCAAGGGAAATCGCCCTTGCGATCTGCGGCGATACCGGGCTGATCGGGTCTCTGGGACCCGACCACCAGGTAATTTCGCATGATCCCGGCTGTCACAGACAGCCAGGACCATGCTGAAGACTAGGAGCGAGGTGGCAAGCCTGCCACCTCCTCCTATACCCTGCGATCTGTCGGTTAGTTAACCGACCAATCGCAGGAGGGGGGGGCGGTTACTTCCTCCCGTCCTGCCCGGCCCCTTGAAGTCCGGAGAGGACGGGAGGAAGACCGGAGGACGCGGCGGGGGACGGGGGAGTGCTGGGGCCCAGCCCCGGTACTTACCTCGTCCCTGAAGACCCGGATCCCGGCGATGAAGATGGCGGCGGTGGCGACAGGTGAGTTGATCTTCAGCCGCGGTCGGGCCCTTTACAGCAATGCACGTCGCCGTAAAGTGACATGCATTGCTGTAATGGGACCCTGTAAACTACAACTCCCAGCATGCCCAGACAGCCCTTGGCGTCTGGGCATGCTGGGAGTTGCAGTTTTGCAACATCTGGAGGTCCACAGTTTGGAGACCACTGTGCCCTTCCAGATGTTGCAAAACTACACATCCTCAGCATGCCCTTACTGTCCAGGCATGCTGGGAGTTGTAGGTCTGTAACATCTGGCCCTTCAGATGTTGCAGAACTACAACTCCCAGCATGCCTGGACAGTTTTGGCATACTGGGAGTTGTAGTTTTGCAACATCTGGAGGGCTGCAGCTTGGACACCACTACACGTGGTCCCCAAACTGTTCTCCTCCAGCTGTTACGTAACCACTACTCCCAATATGCCCTTCGGCTGCCTGGGCATGCTGGGAGTTGTGGTTTTGCAACAACTGGAGGCACACTGGTTGGGAAACATTGTCTGTTTCCTAACTCAGTGTTTCCCAACTCGTGTGCCTCCAGCTGTTGCAAAACTATAACTGCCAGCATGCACTGATAGACTGTGCATGCTGGGAGTTGTAGTTTTGCACCAGCTAGAGGTTCCGTGAATGTACAGTGGCTTACAGTGAGTATCAGGCTGCAAGTTTGCGATGCAGCAAATTTTGCGCGGCAGCTGAAACTCGCAGCGGGAAACTCTCTGTAATCCCCCCCCGCCCGTGTGACTGTACCCTAAAAACACTACACTACGCTACACTAACACAAAATAAAATAAAAAGTAAAAAACACTACATATACACATACCCCTTCACAGCCCCCCTCCCCAATAAAAATGAAAATGTCTGGTACGCCACTGTTTCCAAAATGGAGCCTCCAGCTGTTGCAAAACAACAACTCCCAGTATTGCCGGACAGCCGTTGACTGTCCAAGCATGCTGGGAGTTTTGCAACCGCTGGAGGCACCCTGTTTGGGAATCACTGGCGTAGAATACCCCTATGTCCACCCCTATGCAAATCCCTAATTCAGGCCTCAAATGCGCATGGCGCTCTCACTTCGGAGCCCTGTCGTATTTCAAGGAAACAGTTTAGGGTCACATATGGGGTATCGCCGTGCTCGGCAGAAATTGCCTAACAAATTTTGGGGGGCTTTTTCTCCTTTCACCCCTTATGAAAAGGGGAAGTTGGGGTCTACACCAGCATGTTGGTGTAAAAAAAAAAAATTTTTACACTAACATGCTGGTGTTGCCCTATATTTTTCATTTTAACAAGAGGTAAAGGGGAAAAAAGCCCCCCAAAATGTGTAATGCAGTTTCTCCTGACTACGGAGATACCACATATGCGGGCGTAAAGTGTTCTGGGGGCGCACAAGGCCCAGAAGGGAGAGTGCACCATGTACATTTGAGGTGATTTGCACAGGGGTGGCTGATTGTTACAGCGGTTTTGACAAACGCAAAAAAGAAAAAAAAAACACATGTGACCCCATTTCGGAAACTACACCCCTCACAGAATGTAATGAGGGGTGCAGTGAGAATTTACACCCCACATGTGTCTGACGGATCTTTGGAACAATGGGCTGTGCAAATAAAAATTTTTGTACAGCCCACTGTTCCAAAGATCTGACAGACACCAGTGGGGGGTAAATGCTCGCTGTACCCCTTGTTAAGTTCCTCAAGGGGTCTAGTTTCCAAAATGGTATTCCATGGGGGGGTTATTTTGCTGTCCTGGCACCATAGGGGCTTCCTAAATGCGACATGCCCCCGAGCAAAATTTGCTCTCAGAAAGCCAAATATGACTCCTTCTCTTCTGAGCATTGTAGTTCGCCCGTAGTGCACTTCAGGTCCACTTATGGGGTACTTCCATACTCAGAAGAGATGGGGTTACAAATTTTGGGGGGGGTATTTTCTGCTATTAACCCTTGCAAAAATTAGAATTTTTTTTTTTTTTTTACATATGCAAAAGTCGTGAAACACCTGTGGGGTATTAAGGCTCACTTAATTCCTTGTTACGTTCCTCATGGGGTCTAGTTTCCAAAATGGTATGGCATGTGTTTTTTTTTTGCTGTTCTGGCACCATAGGGGCTTCCTAAATGCAACATGCCCCCCCAAAAACCATTTCTGAAAAACGTACTCTCCAAAATCCCCTTGTCGCTCCTTCGCTTCTGAGCCCTCTACTGTGCCCGCCGAACACTTTACATAGACATATGAGGTATGTGCTTACTCGAGAGAAATTGGGCTACAAATACAAGTATAAATTTTCTCCTTTTACCCCTGGTAAAAATTCAAAAATTGGGTCTACAAGAAAATGCAAGTGTAAAAAATTAAGATTGTGAATTTCCTCCTTCACTTTGCTGCTATTCCTGTGAAACACCTAAAGGGTTAAAATGCTGACTGAATGTCATTTTGAATACTTTGGGGGGGTGCGGTTTTTTATAATGGGGTCATTTGTGTTGTATTTCTAATATGAAGACCCTTCAAATCCACTTCAAACCTGAACTGGTCCCTGAAAAATAGTGAGTTTGAAAATTTTGTGAAAAATTGGAAAATTGCTGCTAAACTTTGAAGCCCTCTGGTGTCTTCCAAAAGTAAAAACTCGTCAATTTTATGATGCAAACATAAAGTAGACATATTGTAAATGTGAAAAAAATAAAATAAATATTTGGAATATCCATTTTCCTTACAAGCAGAGAGCTTCAAAGTTAGAAAAATGCTAAATTTTCAAATTTTTCATCAAATTTGGGCATTTTTCACCAAGAAAGGATGCAAGTTACCACAAAATTTTACCACTATGTTAAAGTAGAATATGGCACGAAAAAACTATTTTGGAATCAGATTGATAAGTAGAAGCATCCCAGAGTTATTAATGTTTAAAGTGACAGTGGTCAGATGTGCAAAAAATGGCCGGGTCCTAAGGTGTAAAATGGCTGGGTCCTTAAGGGGTTAAGGTGAAAAAGGGTTGCGTCCTTAAGGGGTTAAGAATAAATCAAGAAATTTCCATGAAGGAATGTTATACAATGCCCAAAAGAAAAGCAATGGGATGATGAACAAAGTTTTATAGAAAACTGAAGAATCCAACATAATTCAAGAAGATACTACAAGGGGAACGTAAGGTCGCTCCGAGTTGTTCTTTTACTGATGGCGGTTCATGGATATAAAGACAAATAATAATTCAGCAGTTATGGCCAATGACTTCTTGCTTCCACCAGTATTGGCCTGTCAGAAGTTAGTGGAGGCATCATACATCACTTGTCCTCTAACAGCACCTCTCCATCTTCTCGAATGGTTAAAGTACGTAATCGAAAGTCATGTTTACCGAATAACCTTTAGAAGATAAGCTTCAGAGTGTCTTCCGAATGATCTCTATATAAGAGAAGACAGAAGTTTGCTGATGGTAAACTCTTTTTTTGTGAGATTCGACAAAACACTGTGAATCATTTCGTACCTTTATTTTGATAAGAAGAGCAAAACAGGAAACGGCGAGATCCATAATTACAAAACACTTTCTTTCTTAAATGGGCACTGTCAGATCCAAAAACATTTTATATGTTGTTACTGATAAAAATTAAAGACCTTTTGTAAAATGGTTATATAAAACATTTTTATTATTTCATAAAGAAAACGCTGCAGGTCCCCATACCTACTGGGGCACGAACTAGTCCTGCAGAAGCATCAGACTTGTCTATGAGTCGTGGACAAGAGATAACTGATGGATGAGGCTGCACCAATCACCTCCCACCACCACAAAATGGGACATGCCCCCTCCCACCACACACCAATCACCTCCCACCACCACATGGGAGGGACATAGCCACTCCCATCACACACCAATCACCTTCCACCACTACAAGGGAGGGACATGCCCTCTCCCACCACACACCAATCACCTCCCACCACCACATGGGAGGGACATACCCACTCCCACCACACACCAATCACCTTCCACCACCACAAGGGAGGTGCACCCCCCTCTCACCACACACCAATTACCTTCCACCGCCACAAGGGAGGGACACGCCACCTCCCACCACACACCAATTACCTTCCACCATCCCAAGGGAGGGACACGCTCCCTCCCACCTCACACCAATCACCTCCCCCCCACCACAAGGGAGGGACACGCCCCCTTCCCCTGACAGGATTTCTAACACTGCGAGCTAATGAAAATATGGATTTTCATAATAAATATAGGGGATAAAGGCATAAAAATACTTATCAGCTGCTGTATGCTCCACAGGAAGTTCTTTTTATATTTCTTTTCTGTCACAACAAAAGTGTTCTCTGCTGACACCTCTGTCCATATCAGGAACTGTCCAGAGCAGGAGAAAATCCCCATAGCAAACATATGCTGCTCTGGACAGTTCCTAAAATGGACAGAGGTGTCAGCAGAGAGCACTGAGGTCATGATAGAAAATTATTTTCTTTGTAATATACAGACGCTAATAAGTACTGGAATGATTAAGTTTTTTAATAGAAGTAATTTACAAATCTGTTTAAGTTTCTGCCACTGGTTGATTTAAAAAAAAAAAAAAAAAGTTTTCCACCGGAGTGCCCCTTTAATGTTTTTTTTGTAAGATCTGACAGGTAGGCTTTAAGTATAAAAGTATTGTCTGGCACTCTATAGTGGTATTATTTGTGCACTGTATAGCAGTACTAATTAAATACTATACAACAGTATACTTTAACATTGTATATTGATATTATTTGGGCACTATATAGTGCTTACACTTGGCCGCTGTACTGTAGTATGATTTTGGAACTGTACAGCACCAATATGGGGCCAATGTATTATTGTTATTATTTGTGTACTTCATAGCACTGTTACTTGGGAAGCATTTAGCAATATTATTTGGACAATATGTAATGTTGTATTTTAGCACTGTACAGTATTACTTATGCACCATGTTGCAGTCTTACTTGAGTACTATACAGCAGTATTTTATGGACACAGTAGAATGGTGCATTTGAGCACTGGATAGCAGTATTATTTGGGCACTTTATAGTTGGATACTGTATAATGCTATATTTGTGCACTTTAAAATGGTAATATTTGAGCACTGTAAGCAGTATTATTTGGGCACTGTATAGCACTTTTTTTTGGACAATATATGACAATGTTATTTGCAGATAAGGGAACCTTTTGCCGAAAAGATCCAAAAAGCTTAATAAATCCTTCCCTAAAACTTCCCTAAAAACAAAAATTCCTCCACCCTAGTTATGTGTTGTCAGCTTTTTCCTGGCCTCATTGTCAGCTACCAACCAAAGACACCATCTCGGTACCTACAATAGAGTTTACAAACTTTTTAAACTTTATATCAGTAAGGTACTCCAGTAATAATAAAAAACAATAAATGTACCAAAAATGTATATATATATCTTGTATTTCCTCATGGTGTGGATGACAAATGTTTCATCTATTAATTGACAGTTGTCGGAGCTTTATGTATCTTATCCATGTGTATCTGACAAGATCCTCTGCAGGAGTGTAAATAAAGGCGTTAATGTATTAATGCTGATAAATAATATGACATTTATGATCAGCAGAAACTGATAAAAGAATCAAATCTTGCTGTATGTATCAAACATAATATATTGCCTCATGTTGCCAGCCGAAATGAGATTATTTTATTTAGTGTTTTTTCATTGAAAGTAAATAGGAGACTAGAATAAAAATAAAGCTATGCAAGATTTTTAACTAATTATTTTAAAGGGCACTTCCCATTATCAGCAGGGCATTAGAGGTATGATGCTTTAACCATTTTGGTCTATTCTGCATGAATAAATGGCCATCATGCTTGTTTACAAAATCCAGTTTATGGAATATACATATCATGTAAATATGGAATCTGGAGATCAAGTGCAGGGAATGAATTCCTGGTGCCCAGTTGTTTAGTCATTAACCCAAGATTTAGAGATATTTCTACATGCTCTAAGTAAGTTGGTAGGACTCCCTTGTAGGAAGTTTGTAACCGGTAGGAAGGACTTCTTGTAGGAATATTGTCCCAGGTAAGTATGTAGGAATCCCTTGTCCCATATAGGTGGAACCCCCCTTGTAGGAAGATTTTCCTAGATAGTTATGTAAGTAGGCAGGACCTCTTGTAAAAAGTTTGTCATAGGTAGGTAGTAAGTTTGTTTTGTGGGTGGGACATTTGGTAGCTAGATAGTAAGTTTGGTAGGTAAGTAGGTAGTAAGTTAGTTAGGTCGGTAGTTTGGTTTGTAGGCAGTAAGTTTGGTAGGTAGTTTGGTTGGTAGGTAGGTAGGTAGCTTGTTTCGTAGTTAGTAAGTGTGGTAAGTAGTAAGATTGGTGGGTAGTTTGGTTGGTAGGATGTTTAGCAGATAGGTGGGTAGGTAGGAAGTTTGGTAGCTACATAGTAAGTTTGGTAGGTATGTAGTAAGGTTGTTAAGTAGTACGTGTCACAGACTGACCAGGGACCTCTCAGTGTTCCCCTCCGCCAAGACCGACTTCTCCTTCCAGATGACAAGCCCCAGCATAACACAGGCAATATCCCTAGGCAGAACTAGAGATTATCACATCCTCGTACCCAAAGAACCAGGCAACACCAGTCTCCAGGTATAAAAATCAATCTCTCTTTATTGAGGAACAAGTGTCTCCTTTTATAGGAAGGACATCACAGGGGGAGGTGCAGTAAAGACAATACAGGTGACAGTAAGTCTGGGAGATAATCCAATAAAGGTAATGAGCTTTCACTATACAGTGCCTTGTGCAGAATGTGGACCGTGTACAGAAGGTGGGCCGTGTGCAGAATGTGGACCGCGCGTAGAAGGTGGACCGCGTGCAGAAGGTAGACCGTGTGCAGAAGGTGAACCGTGTTCAGAAGGTGAACAGTGTGCAGAAGGTTGGCCATGTGCAGAATGTGGACCGCGTGTAGAAGGTTGGCCGTGTGCAAAAGGTGGACCACGTGCAGAAGGTAGACCGTGTGCAGAAGGTGGACCGTGTTCAGAAGGTAGACCGTGTGCAGAATGTGGACCGTGTTCAGAAGGTAAACAGTGTGCAGAAGGTTGGCCATGTTCAGAAGGTGGACCGTGTGCAGAAGGTTAACCGTGTGCAGAAGGTAGACCGTGTGCAGAATGTGGACTGTGTGCAGAAGGTGTACAGTGTGCAAAAGGTGGACTGTGTGCAGAATTAGTCATGAAAACAGCAAATAAAGGTATGTAAATAGGATATCCAAGAAGGAGCTTTATGTCACTGGACATTAACTGAGGGGCACAAACTGTGGAAATAGCGATGTCCTAAAGTCCATCAAAGTCCCGATCTTTCTCGGGCTCGCCCCTAAGCTAGTCCGAGTTCCGCTCAGTCACTCTTCCATAGTCACTCTGGGGTCCAAGGAACAATAGCGAAGGGGTAGGGTGACTCTAGGAACCGTCACAGTACGTTTGGTAGGTAGGAAGTTTGGTTAATAGGTATTTCGTTTGATAGGTAGTTTTGTAAGTATGTAGGTAGGTAGTAGTGTTGAACACGAATATTCGTAATTCGGAAAAAAAAAGTGAATGAACATAGCGCATATGTGAATTTCGCAAACATAGGACGAATAATCATCAATATATTCGCGAAATTTCGCAAATTCGAATATGGCCCCTGCTGCTCATCACTAGTAGGTAGTAAGTTTGGTAGGTAGGTAAGTAGTTTGGTTGGTAGGTAGGAAGTAAAGTTTGGGTGAAAAGTAGTTTGGTTGGTAGGTAAGAAAGAAGATTGGCTGGTAGGCAGTTTGCTGGTAGGTAGGTAGTTTGGCATGTAGATAGCTAGTAGGTAGGCTTAAAGTGACAGGTGCACCCTGGCACCCCTGACCCGGCGGTATGTGTCAGGGAGGGGGATGTTGAGAGGGGAATAAAAAAGCAAGGAACAGGGGACCCCTTTTTACATGGGCCCCTCCACACAGCAGAGGCTGCAGGGGCCTCCACTACACCTGTGGTGAGACTATGATAAAGGCGCTGTTAAGTTAGTGCAATTCATAATATAGTGTTTGTACCTGTGTTTCATGGTGGCCTTGCAATTCTTCTGTGATTTTGGGCCCAATGTTTATTTTTAGCAGCATACAAAATGAGTGTTTTCCCAGGTTGCAGTGTGGCCCGAGATACTACATCACTAGTCAGGTGATCAGAGGGAGCCTGTCTTGGCTTCAATGGGTGGAGTGACTGCTGGGTGAGAGGGGGATCATTATGCAAAAATTGTAGTTTTGCAACAGCTGGAGGAACCCTGGTCAGAAAACACTGGTCTTGTGCATGGAGGGGAGCACAGATGCGTTTCAATGGTTGGGGTGGCTGATGTGTGGGAGGAAGAAAGTGACCTCACGCTTACAAACAAGGGATTATGAGACATGTAGTTCAAGGGAGAGAACTCCAACAGGAAATAGCCAGTTCACAAAAAGATAGCCACAGCGTTATGGTTGACTTGCAAGCATGGATCCTTCCTAAGCATGTCCATTTCTGTCCGGCAGGTAAATACAAAAATTACCTTATGGCGTATAACCCCTTTAATGTTTTATCATTCAATGTTTCAGGTATTCTGTGTAGTT
The DNA here is from genome assembly GCF_029499605.1 of Hyla sarda. NCBI lineage: Eukaryota > Metazoa > Chordata > Amphibia > Anura > Hylidae > Hyla > Hyla sarda. The sequence continues at coordinate 581,326,934 of NC_079189.1, forward strand.
ATGTATTTTGGCATTTCCATTGTCACAAATGTTATTATATTGAAGAAACATTTTGAATAAAGCAAAAACAAATAAAACAAAGAAAAAGCTATCCTCCTGTTCTCTCTTCTTGACACTCCAGCTTGACAAAGAAGCCTGGCAGACACAGCTTTTCCCCGCTAATGATATGCAGTTTCATTATGCTTACTTTGCCACTGGCTTTCTGTATAGACTTGGAGCATTGGAAGCTTAAACCGGCTGCTCATACACTCCAGTGAGCTCCAGGACTGGATGGGGAAAATGTAAAATCAGCATAACCATTAACATTCACACTTTGATTCCAACACATGAAAGACAAATACCTGTACTAAATGACATCTGGAGAGATGATGGAATGCATTGTGCATCGGAATGGCCTAAAAGGGGTATTCCAGAATGTTTTTCCCTTAGCCTCTGAGCCCATGATGGCAAGGTATAATACTGTGTAATATGCTGCTATTACCTCAATCCCCATTTAAATGCACAGGCCCTCACCTGGAAGTGCTGTAGTGCACGTCTTTTTATTTTACTGTTGTCTATGACCTATCCCAGCATTCCATATGGTTATAGACAATGAGCCTCATTCAGAAGCTTAGCTTGTAGCTTCTGGGCCCTGATGCCAAATCTGCAACTGGGCCCCATATAACAATTATTGTACTGCTTTCTTATGGGGCAGATGTGCTTTGGGGCCCCCTGACTGCTACCTCTGCCACCTATAGGCCCCTGGCCTCATTTACTAAGGCTTTTTCGAATAGATTTTATAGGGTTTTTTGTGTCTCATGTGTTGTGCGCCAGAATTTCCGAGAAAAAAAAAATAAACCCTACTAACTCTCCATTTTACTCAGAAAACTATACAAAGGGGCAAAGGGGCATGTCTCCAAAAAACCCTACATTTTCAAAAGAAACTGTTACGGAGCTGGATGTGGATTCTCTAACCTGTGTGGCTGATGACACGGACCGTATTGGGGAGCGGAGTCTAAGGTGCCGCTGGTCTTCACCAGAGCCCGCCACAGCAGGATGGATTTGCTGCAGCAGGTGACTCCCAGGTCGCTACCCTCGACATGGCTCGACCACACAGGTAGCTGGGCAAGGCGAGGTACAGGAGGATAAGGCAGTAGTGTAGTCAAATGTAGCAGAAGGTCAAGGCAGGTGGCAAAGGTGCGAAGTCATATAACGTAGCGGTAAGGTCTGGATACAAGGGTAAAGAAAACAGGCAATATGGAATGCTTTATCTCAGGCTAGGGGCACTGAAGATCAGGCAGGGAAGTGTGGGAGGTGTAGGGACTTTATAAAGTAGTGTCAGGTGTACAACTAATTATGGGTGTATACTGACCCTTTCAATTTCAGATCTCCGGTGCGTGCACGCCCTAGGAGACGGGGACATGCGCGCCGGAGCTGAGACACAGTGGAGAAGGTGGGAAATTTACTAATGTGTTCACTTAAAATGTGGTAGATTTAAGCTCTGGAAAATCCGACAGCTCAGAGCAAGTGTAAAAAAAAGAGCAAAACTTTGGAAAATGTGCAAAATACAAGAAACAATAGTAAATATCATGGAAAAATACAGAAACAAAAAACAAAAAAACAAAGAAACTACACTCCAGGCTCAATATGTCATAAGTCACATCGTCTCCAGGGGGCTTGGTATGCTGTAGTGGGTGGGTGGATAGCATTACTTCAGTAAATCCATTCAACCCTGTAATTCTCCCATCCACTGCAGCATAGCCACGCCCCCTGGAGACCATGTGGCTCATGATATATTGGGCCTCATTTTCTTGTAATTTTCTCTTTTGGGCTTTTGTTTTCAACAGAAATTTTTCCATGGTATTTACTATTGTTTCTTGTATTTGGCGATTTTCCCTACATTTTGCTCTTTTTACACATGCTCTGATTTTCCAGAGTTCAAATCCACTACATATTATCTGGAAACATTAGTAAATGAATAGGTTTCTTTCGAAAATTTAGTTTTTTTTAAAATCAGAAACACCCCTTTTCCCTGATGACCACGCCCCTTTGTAGGGTTGTATGAGAAAAGTGGAGAATTAGTAAAATAAAATAAAATAAATAAAAATAAATATAAACGGGGGCATGGCCTAGCACGCTGGCGAGAGGACGCACTGAGTGAGAGCTCCTGCCGGACCGGTGAATAAACAGGCTTTTGGACTGGTAATGAGAGGCAGATCCTGCAGAAAAAAGAAGCAAAAGGTACCTCTGGAAGCTGTGAACCCCTTGGGCCCGAAATCCCGCTTCCTCCGCCCGCTAAACCCGGCTCCCGCTGACCCCTGCATGAGGCAGACCCCTGCACCAGGCGCCATAACTCCTGCGCATGTGTCCTCCTCTACCCCCGACCCCGCTGTGACCACACTACCTGCGCTCACACCGAGCCTTAACGCGGCTGCCTCACACCACCCTAGACTCCCCCCTGAGATCAAGCTACTTACCGGGCAACCTCCAGCATCGCCCTCCTGTTCGCTCCCGCAGTGAGAGTCTCGTCCGGGCAACACAGCCGCCCAGCTCACACAGGACTCCTCAGTGCCGTGCGCACAGCGCTCTGACGCGCACCAGCTCCACATGGCTGCTTCTACACGGGGACAAACTATGCTGTCCACCGCTGCTCCGCTTGTCACGGAGGTCAGCTCCCCAAATCCTGCAGTCGCCCAGGCTGTTTCTCATCCCCACACTCAACTGGCTGCCCCTGCACAGGGAATAGTTAATATAAAGAACTCTGGCCTCAGGGGAGAGCCCTAAGCCTGCCACAATTACCTTAGTGGCTTCTCCCCCTGCAGCTCACTACCTGCCCCTGCACTGAAACTAGTCAAAATGTCTGGAACTGGCCTGCATGCCACTGGGGAAGGCTCCTCACTTGCTATTCCTGCTCCTGCTATCTCTCCTCCCCATAACCCACAGAGGGCTCCCCCCTCACAATCTGCCACTATCTGCATGCCGGAGATGGTTACTACTAGCAACTCACAACACCTAGCTGTAACTGGGGCTTCTGCAGACACTTCCCCTATACAATCTGATCCTCCCCTGGCATCCGCCCAGATAGTGGACTGGCAATTAGTTAAGCGACGCTCTCGAGCTGAAGTGGCGACAAAGCACAACGTGTCCCCAGTTGTTCGTTCTGACCGGCCTTATCCCCCTTATTCGCTGAAATGGACTCTGATGCCTCACATTCAGAGAAGAGCTCACATGATACATCAACTGACAGTGACACCCCTGACTACTGGGGGGGAAAGCCCTCCGGTGAAAAAGAAACTTTTCAAAACGCCATTGATACACCGCCACTATAAATATCGTGAGGCCAGCCGCTCTTCATCAGATGACTCTCATACACCTACTGAGGACTTACCATCGCAGCCATCTACCCCAAGGAAATTGACTGATACTTCTGTTAAGGGGACTCCTCCTCCTCTGACTGTGCCAAGCTCCTTACCTTCGCCTGAAATGGCGGTCAACACGCTGAAAAATCATCCTGAGTTGCAAGCTCTACTGGCACTCCTGCCGACTAAAGCGGACATGCAATCCTTGGCTACCGACTTGAAAGCATCCAGGCAGAAAGACCTCAAACCAGTGAAAACTGCGGTCGCTCAACTGTCTGGCTGTGTCCACACCCTGGAAAACTTTTGTGAGGAAACTGCCTCCCAGCTTCGTCAGCTGCAAGAAACTACTACAAACCTTACCATTCAACAAGCCCACATGGTGGACCATACGGATGATATGGACAATAGGAACCGAAGGAATAATATCCGCATTAAGGGCCTTCCTGAGACAGTACAACCACATCAACTCCCAGACACCCTGCAGCGCCTCTTTAACGAGATTTTGAAGAAACCAGCTGATAATCGTATTGAGCTTGACCGCGCTCATAGGGCCCTTAAAGCTAAAATCCCGACCCGGCTAAACCCCGAGATGTAATATGCAGAGTCCATCACTTTCTTCAGAAGGACGAGATAATGAGAAACGCACGCTCACTTAAGAATCTCACCTATAACGGTGCTCAAATCGCTTTATACCCAGACCTGTCTCTATGTACTCTGCGCCTAAGATCTAGCCTGAAACCACTCCTGTCAGTGCTTCAAAATGCCCAAATTATCTATAAATGGGGATACCCGTTTTCGCTGACAGCTAAACATGGCACAACGGTGGCTGTCCTATGCCACCCTGAAGATCTTCCTTCCTTCCTCAACACATTCAAACTGCCATTGGTCGCCCTCCCGGAATGGTCACAGATGTTCTTGCTCTCTCAACCACCACCCCTGAGACAGCGCACTCCTCACTCTACTTCCTGCAGACGGGACGCTGAACCGTCGCGAGACCCGCTCCCCCAGCGAAAAAAAGAAAGTCTTGAATGACTGGAAGTTTGTCCACCCTGAACTTGACTCAAGTTCGTTACAATCTACCTGTCCGGTGGAAGTGTTCAACCTTTTCTGGCATACGACTGTCCCTCATAACATTGAATAAGTATCTATACTAGTTGAATTTAATGCCTTTGTTTAACCCACATGTTTCTTAAGTCGTATAGATGCTACCAGACCCCTGCACTACAGTTTAGTTGCTTCCCCCACACTGTATCTGCTGAGTTGCTTTTCCTACATTAGTATTCTTGACTGTATACTAACCCTTATAATTGCTTCATACGCATTCTTTTTCTAATCTGCCTCCCTGTCCATCTGATGTCACAGGGCTACTAGCCCGTCTAATACACTATTACCCTGTTTCATATATGCGCTACTCCTGCACACACATGCAGGATAGCTACCTAGGTTGTTCAACGGTCCCATGTATGGCCCGAGTTCACTGTTACTACAATGTTTTTAGTTAGATTGGTGATACTGACCTGCCTGCTTTCGTCTCTTTGGTGCGCTTCCTGCGTATCCCCCACTAGTCTAGACGTCAGGCGGGCCCTGACTAGGTCTATGGCCCTTAAGGCCCTCTCTCTTAGTCCCCTTGCGTATGTGCCTATGTGGACGCTGTCCTCTCACATGCTTGTCCTCTTACATTTCTGTGCTTTTTTCTTCTCCTGGAGGTCTTCAACATCTTCTCCCCCGAGGCGGGCAGGCCACAGACTGGACCACCCTCTGACCTCCCGCTCCTACGATAAGTATAGTGTCATCCCTATTCTTAACTATGGCAGCTGATATTCATATTTCCACACTCAATGTTAAGGGCCTCAATACACCAGAAAAATGGGCCCAAATAATTTACACCATGCACAAACATAAAGCACACATAGTGGCCTTACAGGAAACCCATTTCAAGGAAGGCCACTTGTCAACCAAATATTATTTCACCTGGCTTCATAGTGTTGACCCGGAATCTAGGACGAAAGGGGTATCCCTGGCGTTCCACAGAAACCTCCCGCACACCGTAAACTCCTCTCTAGCTGACCTGAACGGTCGATACGTATTTGCTAATTGTACCATCCCAGATCAACAGATCACCGTGGCCTCCATATATGCCCCAAATAGCGATCAAGTGGCCTTTCGGATCAGGACTCTGGAGATTTTTGCGACCTTTGCATCGGGCCCAATACTGCTCTGCGGGTACTTTAACCTCCCCCTGATTCCCACGGCAGACACATCATCGGGCCAATCCTGCTTATCCCATAGCAAGCTCAGAGCCCTGAGACAGAAACTGCACAAGCTTCAACTTGTAGATGTCTGGCGAGCGTTAAACCCAGAGGAGTGTAACTACACGTTCTACTCCCACCCTAGAAACTCTTACAGCTGTATCGACTATATTTTCTGTTCCCATCATTTACTTCCCTCCTTCTCCTCATCTGACATAGGAGTGACCACACTCTCAGACCATGCCCCGCTTAATAGCGTGTTCAACCTGCCCTCTTTTGCCAAACCCCATGCCTCGTGGAAGCTCAACGAGTCCTTACTCTTGGATAACCTATACCTCAACGACCTTAAGACGTCGGTCTCCCATTTTCAGATTGATCATTTATCTGACCCATCCTCACCAATAGTGAAATGGGAGGCGTTAAAATGCGTACTCCAAGGGGTTCTAATAAGGCATGGGGCGAGGCTCAAGAGGGAAGCATCGGTCAGATTGAGGTCCCTTTTCTCGTAACTACATACTCTCGAGACCCAACATAAACAATCCCAACAGGATTCAGTTTTCCGGGAACTTATCAAAGTGCGCCATGAGCTGCTTGATCAATTAAATAAGAAGCACCGTTATTATCGACAGGTTACCGGAAAACTGTTTTATGAGTGGGGGAACAAATCTGGCCGCCTCCTTTCTAACGCGCTGAGAGAGAAGAGGTCTTCTCTCTACATTCCACCGATCCATTCACCACACAAACCCATCATTCACCTGACACCGGATATCCTTGAAGCATTTCGTAATTATTAAACGGACCTATATAGCTTACCGAAACCCTCCACCCTCGCACCGGAAAATGCCTCCATGCCTTCCCTTTCCCAATACATAGCTGACACCGCCCTCCCCGGACTGACCCCTGAAACCACTTCCTCCTTGGAGGCCCCGTTCTCCCTGGAGGAATTGGAACATACTATGGCCAACCTGCCATCGGGCAAAAGCCCAGGGCCTGACGGCTACTCGGCTAAATTCTATAAGACCCTGCGGGGAAAGCTGAGCATTCCTCTATTACAGGCATTCAATGAAGTTTCTGACTCCTCCCCTTTCTCATCCTCCTTCTTGCGTGCATTTATAACAGTTATACCCAAAAACCGAAAAGACCTCCTACTCTGCCCCAATTACCGCCCAATATCCCTAATTAACACTGACGCAAAAATCTTTGCAAAACTTATAGCTAACCGGCTTGCACAGCACATGGACTCCCTCATCCACCCAGATCAAGTGGGATTTGTGCGAGGCAGAGAAGCCAGAGATAGCACACTCCGCGCCTTCTCTACCATACACTACGCCCGTAACCACAACGTCCCACTCTTCCTACTCTCATTAGATGCCGAAAAGGCATTTGATCGGGTGGACTGGGAGTTCTTGTCTGCAACTCTACAGCTGATCAGAATTGGCCCCCGAATGCTTCAATGCATTATGGCGCTTTACAATCATCCCCTAGTAGAGATGAGCGAATTTACAGTAAATTCGATTCGTCACGAACTTCTTGGCTCGGCAGTTGATGACTTATCCTGCATAAATTAGTTCAGCTTTCAGGTGCTCCCGTGGGCTGGAAAAGGTGGATGCAGACCTAGGAGACTTTCCTAGGACTGTATCCACCTTTTCCAGCCCACTGGAGCACCTGAAAGCTGAACTAATTTATGCAGGATAAGTCATCAACTGCCGAGCCGAGAAGTTTGTGACGAATCGAATTTACTGTAAATTCGCTCATCTCTATCCCCTAGCCCAAATACGTGTAAATGGACAGCTGTCCGCCCCATTTGAAATTCATAATGGCACCAGGCAGGGGTGTCCCTTGTCTCCTCTCCTCTATGTCCTATGCATGGAGCACCTCCTGATTGACATCCGAAACAATCCTGATATAAGAGGACTGTTCTCGCCCCGGTGCCATTATAAATGCTCAGCTTTCGCGGATGATGTACTCCTCTTTCTGTCCTCTCCGGTAACCACCTTACCCTCATTACTGTCAACTCTACCTAGATTCTCAGATTAACGTCACCCTCCCCCCCCCACCTGGTGTCAATGCTCAAAATGTCCTATCCTTTTAAGTGGCAACCGTCCTCACTAACCTACTTGGGAGTACAAGTCCCATCGGATCTCACAGCTTCCTTTCGCCTTAACTTCCTCCCTATTCTCCAACTATTAAAATTGGATCTTACTAAATGGGAGAAGAGAGATTTCTCGTGCTTGGGGCGTGTTAATGTATTTAAAATGAATGTGCTCCCTCACCTACTATACCTCTTCTCATGCGTGCCCATACACATCCCCAGCTCCTTTTTTAAAGAACTCTCGACACTCCAAACTCGCTTTGTCTGGGGGAACAACAACCCTCGACTGGCTAAACATATCTTACATAGACGCAAGGAGGAGGGAGGTATGGCTCTGCCTAACTGCCTCCTCTACTATGCTGTGACAATCCTGACACGTATACTCGACTGCTTTCATCACAGACTTAACAAGCAATGGGTCCTCTTTGAAAGTCATGCCTGTGGTATTGACCCAAGGTCACTACTCTGGACGGTTAATCTAAATCGCCCATCGCATTTCATAGACTCACTACCCCCTATCTTATCCTCGATAGTTAAGACCTATACCTCATACCTACGACACCTAGATGTGTTCACACCGAATGACCCACTAACCCCTTTGTTCGACAACGAATCTTTCCCCCCGGCCCAGCACGCGCCCTCCTTCCTCACCTTTAAACGTACTTACGGATTAACGTTTCACTCCCTGCTGACTTCCACAGGTCTGAAACCCCTCGCAGACATCCTGGGTAACTCCGAGATGTCCCTCAGGTACTCCTTTCAATACTCACAACTTCTCCACTTCTATAGCTCCTGCAGACATCCCCTACAGCTACACCGCCCTCTTTCCAAATTCGAGACCCTCTGCTCTTCCACCTCCAAAAAGTCAACCATGCGACTAGTGTGCTCTACTCCTCCTTCTGGATACTGCTTTATCATCTCCGCTCCAGTTCCGCATAGCCTGGGAAAGAGAGTTGGATATTGTAATAACAGACGCGGAATGGTCCTGTGCTCTTTCCGGTTGTCATAAATCGTCCATCTCCTCAAAGGCTCAAGAAACAAACTATAAAATTCTCACCAGATGGTATAGGGTCCCCACGCTCCTGGCTCGCATGTACCCCACTCTTTCGGATGCTTGCTGGAGATGTGGTGGGCAGGGAGGAACTCTGTCACATATATGGCTGACGTGCCCAAAGTTGGATGCATTCTGGTCAGCAGTCCTCTCTACTATCGAACAGCTAACCTCCCTGCCACTTGACAGATCTCCGGCAACCGTCCTGCTATCAATATTGCCCCACCCGGCCCCCCGCTGGTCCACACGACTGACCCACTTCTTGCTGATTGCAGCGAGAACGGTGATCCCTCGTCACTGGAAGTCTGTGACCCCTCCAACGTTCTCTCACTGGCTTTCGGAAGTCTCCCACATATGCCGCATGGAGGAACTCCTAGCGGATTCCAAAAACCAAATTGATAGACATCAAACTATTTGGTCCCCCTGGTTGACATACATGTCTGAACCCGACTTCATCCACAACAATGTAATTAACGCATAACTGATCAAATCCGACAAGTAATATCAGCTGCCGAAACTGACTCAACGTTCAGCGAGGTTGGTCCGGTCTGTGAGGTATGTCCCCTCACCCTGTACTTAAATACTACCTGCATCCTGTCCCCTCCTCCCTTCCTCTCTACTCCCCTCCTCTCATCCCTTATCATCCCCCTCTTTCTCCTCTCTTCCCTTTTTCTTACTTCCAACTTCTCCTTTCCCCTACTCATCGTATTTGCACTATGGGATCTCAATCTGGGTCCCTAGGAACATTTCAGCATCACTTATATCAGCAACCTTAGTTGAATACATACCTCTTACACATAGGCTGTAAATACTTTTTGTTTCTTGGAGCTCTTTGATGTATACTGTAAAGGAATATGCCTTGCTCACCCGATTAATAGACTACGACAGATATCCTTCCGCTGTTCCTGTTTAACTTTAGCAGTTCACTGCTGTTTATACATTATTGATATTGAATTTTCATACTTGCATACTGCTTTATTTGTATGTGTGTTTCTGAAAAACTTTAATAGCCGCGTGCGTAAATGTCCGAACTATAAAAATCTATCATAAATTATACTGCAGGGTCAATGGCGTACATGTAAAAAAATTCCAAAAGTCCAAAATATCGTATTTTTGGTCACTTTTTATACCATAAAAAATGGAAAGAACGCAATCAAGAGGTCCAGTCAAAAAAAAAAAGGTACAAACTTCAGTTCACAGCACAAAAAATTAGCCCTCATACATCCCCATATGCGGAAGAATAAAAAAGTAATAGGGGTCAGAAGAGGACATTTTTAAACGTATTATTTTTGTGAATGTAGTTATGATTTTTTTCAAAAGTACGACAAAATCAAACCTATATAAGTAGGGTATTATTTTAATCGTAAGGACCTACAGAATAAAGATAAGGTGTCATTTTTACCGAAAAATGCACTGCATAGAAACGGAAGCCCCCAAAAGTTACAAAATGGGCTTTTTTTAATTTGTTGCACAATGATTTTTTTGGGGTTTTGCCGTAGATTTTTGGGTAAAATGACTGATGTCATTACAAAATAGAATTGGCAGTGCAAAAAATAAGCCATCATATGGATTTTTAGGGGGGAAATTGAAAGGGTTATGATTTTTAAAAGGTAAGGAGGTAAAAACGAAAATACAAAAACTGAAAAACGCTCAGTCCTTAATAAGCAGGGTTGTAAGCAGTGCAATTGGTAACATTTGGATCACATTGTTTTGCAGAGGTGTGCAAGCCAGGGACCACACTACATAACCAAATTCAGCTCTGCTGCATCCATTTGTTGAATTCCTAATTGGGCACTGTCCTTTTAAATTTTTTCCGACATATTGTAGAGACCCATCAAAAGTTTTGACCGGTGTGAGTTTGAGTGTTCAATCCCCGAACGATAGTTGAAAAACTAGCCGGAAAAAGCGCGAGCTAAGCGTAACAAACTTACCATGTATTGGATTGACTAGGGCAACCACACTTTTCACCCGGCTCGTCCTAACAATTGGTCAGGGTATGAGCACTCAGACCCCAACCGATCAAAACTTTTGTCTATAGGACTGCGACCCGAACACTTTAGGGTAGTGAGAAGAGGGCAAAAAGCAGGGGCCCCCAGCTACTTCAAAACAATAATGCGATTAAAACTTCACCTTTATTCCATGCATATTAAAAGCAATAGTATATCCAACGTGAATGTTAAAATAAAGAAAACGCCGACACGTTTCAAGCCAGATATGGCTCTTAGTCGTGGCAACATTTTACGGGCATATGCCCCTTATATAGTGTCAACCCTAAATGAACCTGCCAGTCACAGGAGCGGAACAGAAACAACGTGAGAATGAATGTGTACAAGCTTCATACTATCAACATAAAGCCACAAACTGTGGAACGGTTCAAACCAGGTAAGTCCACAAGGAAACAAATGAACACACATTACTGAATGTAAGGAAAACCTGGTCTGAATCGTAGTCAGGAATATAGGCATCAGGTACTAGTGTTGAGCGGCATAGGCCATATTCGAATTCGCGAATATTCGCGAATATATGGACAAATATTCGTCATATATTCGCGAATATTCGCATATTCGTAATAGACTCGTTTTATTTTCGCAGTCACATTCTCCCCATTTCATTTCTATCCCCCCAGTCACATTCTCCCCCCATGTCACATCCCCCCACTGTCACATTCTCCCCTTCCCATCCCTACTCCCTGTCTCATCTTCCCGATGTCACATTCTCCCCCATGTCACATTCCCCCCCCACCATGTCAACCCCCCCCCACTCCCAGTAGACAGGTAGTACCCCCAGATTAACGCCTCCCCCCCCCGTAGACCGGTACTACCCCCAGATTGACCCCCTCCCCCCAGTAGGCAGGTAGTACCCCCAGATTAAACCCCTGTAGGCAGGTAGTACCCCCAGATTACCCCCTTCCCCCCAGTAGGCAGGTAGTACCCCCAGTAGGCAGGTAGTACCCCCAGAATAACTCCTTCCCCCCAGTAGGCAAGTAGTACCCACAGAATAACTCCTTCCCCCAGTAGGCAGGTAGTACCCCCAGATAAATCCCCTCCCCCAGTAAGCAGGTAGTACCCCCAGATTAACCCCCTCCCCCCAGTAGGCAGGTAGTACCCCCAGTAGGCAGGTAGTACCCCCAGAATAACTCCTTCCCATGGTAGGCAAGTAGTACCCACAGAATAACTCCTTCCCCCAGTAGGCAGGTAGTACCCCCAGATAAATCCCCTCCCCCAGTAATCAGGTAGTACCCCCAGATTAACCCCCTCCCCCCCAATAGGCAGGTAGTACCCCCAGATTAACCCCCTCCCCCCAGTAGGAAGGTAGTACCCCCAGATTAACCCCCTCCCCCCAGTAGGCAGGTAGTACCCCAAGATTAGTAGTACCCCTTGGCTGGTACCTCTGCTGCTGCAGTTGCCGGGAATTCAGGGCAGAACCTTCCCCAGTCCCCAGATAAGGGCTTCCACAGCTACGCGTAACGCGCGGTAATGATGTTCGCGCATGTCACACTCTCAGAATACCTACGGCTGGCGTCAGGACGTAGTGACACCGGCCCTTGAATTCTGGGAGCATGACGTGAGCAAACTTCAATAGGAGGCCAACGCGCGTAGCTACATCCTGAGTTCCCAGCAACTACAGGTGAGCTGGGCACAAAAATAGGAGCTGGAGGCTGAACGGCTTTAGTCTTTGCCTCCCGCTCCAGGCTTTCGCACTGCTAGCCCAGTCGACCGACAGGGGGAGCTGCCCAGCCGAGATAGGGGGAGAAGGATGGCCCGGCACAACAAGCACCGGCTCTGCTCGAGGTCCCGGGCCAGCTCGGGGGCCCAAGCAATTGCTTGGTTTGCCTGTCCTTTAGCGACGGGCTTTGGTGCAACAGATACATCTGGTAGCACCACAGCAGTTGCACCCTCTAGTAGAGAACCAACTGGCATTGGAATTAGCAGTCATAAAATTGCTGAGAGACAAATAGTCTCTCAGAGATTTCCCTTTTTTCTCTACAAATCTAGCGCCTTTGTGTAATAAATCTGCCAAGTTAGAATCCTGATGTAAAATGGGTAAATGTTTGCACATGATTGAGCAGATATTATTGAAATCAACACTATATGGTGTGGTAAAAGTGGGGATGCATGGTGACTTTTCACTTCAGGTAGATGTGGGCTCTTTCAAAAAAGGCTTGTCGATCCTTAGAATCATAGCATAAAAACATAGAATGTGTTGGCAGATAAGAATCATTTGGCCCATCTAGTCTGCCTAATAATCTGAATACTATTAATAGTCCCTGGCCCTATCTTATATGAAGGATATCCTTATGCCTATCCCTATCTTATATGAAGGATAGCCTTATGCTTATCCCATGCATGTTTAAATTCCTTCACTGTATTTGCAGCGACCACTTATGCAGGAAGGCTATTCCACGCATCCACTACTCTCTCAGTAAAGTAATACTTCCTCATATTACTTTTAAACCTTTGCCCCTCTAATTTAAAACTATGTCCTCTTGTGGTAGTTTTTCTTCTTTTAAATCTCCTCTCCTCCTTTACCGTGTTGTTTCTCTTTATTTATTTAAAAGTCTCTATAATATCCCCTCTGTCTCTTCTTTCTTCAAACCTATACATGTCAAGGTTCTTTAACCTTTCCTGGTAAGCATAGAATTAGTATAACCATGTTTTCTCAAACGATTGTCAATGGCCTTGCATGCCTCTTGGTATACAGCTGATGCAGATGATTGGCTCTTGGCACGTTTAAATTCTCCTATAGGGAGATTGCGAATTGTGTGAAGTGAATGGTTACTTTTTGCATGTAAAATGTTGTTTCCGGCAGTAGGTTTACGGAAGAGTTGCGTATGTATTTTATGGCTGACAGGGTCCCCTGTCAGAGTGACATTAAGGAAGTTGGCGGTGTTCTTGTCCAATTGGTAAGTAAACTCAAGTTGTGGTAATTGGAATTGAGATATTGCACAAAAGAAATTGCCTCCTCCTTTGACCCCCTCCACACTAGGAGGAGGTCATCTATATTTTGGCTCACCTCTTGCATCCAGCAGAAGCAGGGAGTCAGTAGTGTGGGGGGGTGCATTGATGATATGTTAAAGGAGTACTCTGGGATATGAAAACGTATCCTCTATCCTAAGGAAAGGGGATAAGTTTCCAATCACTGGGGTCCGAACACTGGGGCCCCCGACTCTTTGCCAAAGTTGCGTGTTTCGACTACCGCATGACGCGGCGCCCGGCATGCTCCTTCAATACAATTCTCTATGGCAGAAATGTATTGAGAGGGTGTGTCGGTCATGCGGTGGTCGGACACGCCCCCTTGCCATTGACTGCCTGGCCCTTATACAGGAGATCGCAGGGGGCCCCATCGGTTGGACCCCCGCGATCTTAGGATAGGGGATAATTTTTCATATCCCTGAGAAACTCATTTAATGCGAGCTGTCACTGGTGTGTGATAAGGGGCAGCACTTTCATCCAAAAAAAGGGTGAGACCCTATAGCAGTGGTGTCCAAACTGTGGCCTGTCGGATGTTGCAAAACAACCACTCCCAGCATGCCATTGGCTGTCCGGGCATGCTGGGAGTTGTCGTTTTGCAACTTCTGACAGGCCACAGTTTGGACACCACTACACTATAGCAACAACTAAAGCACAACTAACTTCCAGCTATCTCTACAAATGCTACAAATGTAATTTTATGTCCAAACAACCTCGATTTTAGCATTGTTTACCTCCTCTAATGTGACGCGGCTTGGTAATGGAGCAGTCATTTGTGTCTTTTTACGCCGCCATATAATGCCGATCCCCAATTATCATCCGATTCTCGGACATTCACTATGTTTCATTTCATCTCACTTAATACAAGATCGGATAAACAATGGCGAACGCACTTTATGATCTGGATAAAAAAGACAATTCTGCAAAATGAACCTTGAAGCGTTTATTGCCGGGCTGTGATATATTTCACTTTTAGTTTATTACAACTCCATTTACGCTGTTGTTCTGTTGTGCAGCTGTCGTCCCCGGCTCCAAGCTTCATTACGCCTAATTTTTTTATTTATTTGTGCTCTATATGAATAGAGAGATATCTACCAATAAACAAGTGCGACGAACATACAGTAATACGGTCTATCTATGCAGTCTGGTAATTAAAAGGCGCAAAACGTGCTGTCCCCCGAGGAGGCCCAGGTATGTTGGAGATAGCTTCGGCAATGACAGGGATGGGATAGAAGAGTCATGATGGAGTGGATTTAGAGACACATATTCTGGTAGATAGTTACGACGTGTGATTACTTCTCTTACCAGATGCACATTGAGACTATTTTTTTCTCTCCTCAATCATTTCTGGCTGATTGATTGCAATCTGTCACTATTCATGTCGATTCATTGGAAGCCAAATGGCGATTTGGTTAAAAAAAAAAAAACAGAACATCCTATAACAAATGAGAGAAGGAAAAATTATGATCACGTAAATGCAGATATAATTACAAACATACAGTATGTGCATTGACATACATACACACAATGCAAAATATGCATGTAACAGGGTTTTGGGGGGTGTTTATCTATATCCTTGTGATCCTGTACCCTTGTTACACCTCTGCATTAAGCAGGCCGATCCGGCACCTCCGCTACCTGGGAGCTGGGGTGCATATCTGCGGCAGTGCCTCAACCCAACGGATTATCTAGGTTATGGGTGTGGGGTCCAATTTCAAGCTAACATACACTATATGCATCACTATTTACAGGCTGGGGGGGTGCATATTATTCTGCATTGCCCTGGTGCTTCCAGCCCATGCTATGTCAGTCATGGGGGGGGGGGCACCAAAATGCACCTTCGCCTGTGTAGACAAAGCTTTTTGCTCCGGTCCTGCTCTGGATGTTACTTGCTCTGTTTCCTGTAAAGACTCAACTTAAACGACAAAGTGGGGGAGGGTGTTTGCTAAGCTCCACCCACTTGGAGAGTGCAGTGTAAAGTTATAAAAAATTGCTCATTTTTGCATAAGTCAATGGGTTTTCTCAATTAAGATTTTATTGGTTTTCAAGAATAAACAGAAATAACAAACAGTCAATGCTGCAACATACAGCAAGTTAGAGACATACAATTGTCTAGACATTGTCAGCGAGACAAAATAGTTCACATGAACATAAAAAATATATTGGAGAATGGGGAGTGCTGGATGGGGGGGGGGGGGGGGGGGTCAGGATGTCAGATTAACATGCAGCATCAAAATCAAAATCATTGGTACCGAAGGCATTAAATGATAGCATCACGATCAAAACGATCTACATAATCCAACCATGGTCCCCAAATTCTCAAGAAGTTTTCGTGGTTATGCTCAGATCTGCTGGACATCTCCTTGATCCTGCACAGCTGGCAGACCTTACCCATCCACTCCTCTATGGAGGGCGGCAAGGGACTGAGCCACTTTAACGGAATCAAGAACTTGGCAGCAGCCAAGAAGCGTGCAGTCAAAGTATCCTTATGAGGACAGAAGTTAAAGGAGGATCTGCCTAGAAGGGCCAGGTCAGGGGTTAAAGAGATCGGAGCAGGACCAATGGAGTTGATGAGTGACTCCACTTCCTTCCAGAACTTTTGGATAACCGGGCATGTCCGCCAGATGTGCAGATGCCCTCCCACCTGAGTCTTACAGCACCAACAGGAGTTGCTGGGGGATAAACCGTGAGCATAGAGAAACTCAGGAGTCCTGTAAGAACGAGACAACAGCTTGCAGTGAGATTCACGAAGACGGACAAATCGTGAATATCCCTTAGAGTGACGTAGAATGTAGTGGACCTCTGAGTCAGAAAATTGTTGCCCCAGCTCCTGTTCCCGGGAGGCAATATAGCCCGGCCGGGAAGAGTGTGCCGGCTCAGCCCACAGGTTCTTAATAAAGGACAACTTGTGAGAGTTACTAGGAGGTGACTCCAGCTTAGGTCCCCCAGCTTGCCCAAATGTGCCAGAAACAGGGAGCAGCAATGTTATACATGACTGATGTGGAAAAAGGACAACTGAACATCAGGGAGGAGCGTACGCAGCATATCAGCCGTCGGGACCCCTCCATCCAGAAGCAGTTGGCGAATAGGTATATGGGTCAAGCTTCCTGACAGAAGAGAAAAAGGATGGGGGGAGTGCGATAGGGAGCATCTGAAGTTTGTACAAAATTTGGGGACCACATAAGACTGTAACACATTACGTCGACCAAGCCACGAGATGAGGGGGTTGTCGTAGTCAGTGAGAAGAGTCTGAATTTCACCAAGGAGGGGGTGAAAGTTTGCTCTATAAAGTGTCTGTATTGAGCTAGTAATGTTAACCCCTAGGTATTTCAGTGACGTCTGCGCCCACGGAAATGGGGATAGGTGTTTCAGTCTAGAGACGCGTTCATTGGAGAGAGTAATTTTGAGCAGCTCCAACTTGGTTACATTAACTTAAAAGTTGGAGAGCTGACCAAACTCCTCAAACAAAGACACCAGGAAGGGCAAGCCAGACTCGGGTTTGGTAAGAAGGAACAGCAGGTCATCTGCAAATGCCAGTGCCTTCAATTCACCGGAGGGGGTATGAACCCCACATATTGAAGGATGTTGTTGCACTTTCTGAAGGAGGGACTCCATGACAAGGACAAAAAGAGTTGGGGAAAGTGGGCAACCCTGCCTGGTGCCATTGGTAATGAGGAACGGAGGAGATAATGTGTTGTTGATCAGGAGGGATGCATATGGTTGAGCATAAAGGGAGAATATAGCAGCAATGAAGGGTGCCAGGAAAGTAAAACTTTGCAGGACAGCCTTCATAAAAGACCAATTCACTCTATCGAAGGCCTTCTCGGCATCAACACCGAGAAGGACAAATGGAGAGCGCTTCAAGCGGACATGGTGAATGGAGGCAAGGAGTTTAAACGTATTGGCCCTGCCCTCCCTTCCCAGCACAAAGCCTGATTGTTCTGGGGCAACCAGATGAGGAAGAAGTCCCTTGATTCTATTGGACAGGAGCTTCGCCCATATCCTCAGGTCCAGGTTCAATAAAGAAATAGGCCTATAGCTGCTACACTCTGCCGGGTGTTTACCCTCCTTTGCAATGATGGTGATATGGGCCTCTTGAGCCTGTCTAGGGAGAGCCCCCCCCCCCCAAGAGGGACGAACAGGATTCTGTCAGGTGTGGGAGAAGAACATCCAGAAAATGTTTGTACTATATAAGTGGAAGGCCATCTGGGCCCGGGCTTCTGCCCGGTGGGAAGGACATCACAACTCTCCTAACCTCATTAGGAGTGATAGAGCAGGGTTTGGGACATAGAGGGGTCTAAAGAGGGCAAATGGAGCTCAGCTAGGAACTGCTCAGCAGCGTCCACAACAGGGGGTGCCCATCATGTTGGGCATTAGGTTGAAGATTGTATAGGTCTGAGTAAAAGCGTTGGAATTGTCGGGCAATGTCTGTGGTGGAGGTGAGTAGAGATCCCGACTAATTCTTAATTTCGTGTATGTGTTGCTTTGCTCTAGCTTTCTTGAGAAAGGATGACATCAGTCTACCACCCTTGTCCCCATGTGCATAGATGCAGTGTCTATGATGCAAATAAGCGTTTGAAGACTGTGTCTTCAGGCGGGAGAATAGTTGTTCCCGCAGGGACTGCATCTTATCTAAAGTCGCCTCAAGTCTGGTACGTTTATGAGCCCTCTCAAGTGTCGAAATCTCCTGAAGTAGTTCATCAACCTGTTTTCTATATTCTTTTTTAAGCCTTGATCCCCACGATATGAAAACTCCATGTAGGTAGGCCTTGTGGGCCTCCGACAATGGGAGGGGAAGGGCCAGAGCCACAGTTCACCCCAAAGTACATCTCTAAATGGGCTTTCAAGTCAGTCAGTGCTCGGGAGTTCTCTAAAAGTCTTTCATTCAGTTGCCAAGTGGAGGTGAAGGGGGAGGGATTCAGGAGGGAAAGAGTGAGAAAGATAGGGGCATGATCCGAGATCGTGATTGCGTCTATACCTGTAGAGATGAGAGCAGGCAGGAGAGAGGAATGTATCAGGAGGTAGTCCAGACGTTGGTAGGAGCCATGGATGGAGGAGTAATGTGTGTAGTCCCAGATGGAGGGGTTCAGAGTGCACCAAGAATCTATGAAGAGATAAATCAGCAAGTTTAGTATGCAATCTAGACAAAGAACACTGAGAGACATTAGGGGCAGTAGAGGAGGAGTCCAAACAAGGGTTCAGAGGGACATTTAAGTCAGAACCTAGAATGATCTGCCCTTCTGCAAACAATTTTAAATCAGACAATTTTAAAAGCCATGCCACCTGGGCATGATTCGGAGAATAGATATTAGCTAAGGTGTAGGTTACTTGATGAAGTTGTATACAGAGAAACAAGGCTCTTCCCTCAGAATCAGAGAATTGCTGGAGTATTTTGACAAGGAGAGAGCGGTGGATTGCTATAGAAAACCCTTTCGACGCCGGGGAGCCATGGCATGAGTGGAACCAATGAGAGTAATATTTGGTGGGAAGCTTAGGTACTTTATCTTTTTTTAAATGTGTTTCCTGTAAGAACACAATAGAGGCCCCACGTCTCCTTAAGAGGGTCATTATATGGTGTCTTTTTTCAGGAGTGTTCATACCTCGCACAACCGAAAAATGTGACATCTTTCAGGGGGGGGGAGGGAGTAGCAAAGGGCAGGGGGGGTGGGGGGAGAGAGCACAAAAAGGGAAGAGAAGGTGTAGGGGTAAGATGAACCAAGAAGGAGAGCGCTAGGAGTAAGGACAGACAGAGAGGGAAAGGGGATGAAGGTAGGATTGTCAAGAGGGATAAAAAGTAAAGGAGGATATATGGAAGCAAAAGTGGGAAGGGAGAGTAATAAGCAAGGGGACAAGTAAGAGAGGAAAAGCAACTACACTTAACCACAAAGAGGTCAAGCGGAAGAGGGGGCTTTTAGGTCAACCAACACTACCTAGTCTGTGATCACTCATGATCCACAGCTCTGGAGGTATGATGGTCAAAGCATACAGTACAAAAATGACAATAAACACCTCATGTAGAGTAACACAGGGAGCCCAAACAGCATAAGAGGGGTCAGTGGGAGAGAGATAGAGGGAGGGAATGCAAGGAGCAGGTCAAATAGGGGGAAAGTTAGAGGAGAGAAAGAGGGAGAGGTGTAAGGGGAGGGAGGTCAAAAGGGCAGGAACAGGTGGGAGGGGGGAGTGAAGAGAGGAGAGATGGGGAGAGGGTGAGCAAGTAAAAAGGAAGAAAAGAGAGATAGAGAGGGCCATGACCAGCACAACGAAAACAAGTGTGAAGAGAGGGAGAGAGAAAGAACTATGCAAGGTAAGAAGTGTTACTGACATGAATGAGAATACAATACAGCAATTCAGCAATTCACAGCCTAGTCAATAGACAATAGACAAGGAGACCAGTTGCATCTGCAAAAATACACAAGAAATAATAAAATAAAAAAGGAAAAAGCAAATAAAATCAGTAGTAGTCCCTCATCTTCCTATCCAGCAGAGTCCCGCTGTAATCTCCAAGGAAGAAGCAGTCCGCAGATGTGGGGGAAGGGGTATGTATGGAATGGGGGGGGGAGAGAGGAAGTACTCAGAGTCCAAAGTCTGAAGTCCAGGGTCTCTTAGCGGCCAGGACGAACAGTGAGGGGGGGGGGGGGGAGGGGACACCACTATGTGGCATCCAAGGGAGGTCAAGGCTCACCGTGGGCTGATGGGAAGAAAGACTAGGTAACCAGTCATGCGTCACTCAAATCGGGGCAAAAGAAAACTAAGGGTCCGAAAACCCATAACGTCAAACCTGGTGCCTCCCTCAAGAGGAGGGCAAACTCAGCGGCAAAAAGGTAACGTGTAGGATAGCACCCTGACAGCTGGCAAAGGCAGGAGCCTCCCGGCTCAATGAAGGAGATTCAGCATGGCGGGGGTCTTTCCTTAAGTGGCATGTTCTTCTTTTTGGATGATTTGGTTCTGAAAACGACTTTCCATTCTTCTTGCTTCAGCAATGGAGGGAGCGGCTTGAGATCAGCAACTGGCAGCCAGGTGGGAATCTCCACAGGGGGTATGTCCAGCGCCGACCAGAATTGCTCGAGATCAGCTGGTGTCCTGACCGTGATCCGTTTGTTGTTATGGGAGATAGAGAGGCCAAAAGGGAAGAGCCAGGCATACTAAAGGCCCATACCTCTCAGCTGTTCCAGCAGCGGTCGCAGGATCCTGCGCTTAGCAAGAGTAGATGGTGCTATATCCTGATAGAGGGCAACCTCAGCTTCCCTGTATCAGATAGTTCTTTTCTCTCTGGCAGCTTGCAGTATCGCTTTAGTATCGACAAAGGACAACAGACCGCAAATAACGTCTCTTGACGGGTCAGAGGGATGCGGTTTTGGTCTCAGTGCCCTGTGTATCCTCTCTATCACCAATGATTTGGCCCGGTCCAGGCCCAGCAGGCACGAGAAGATATCTCTGGCGACCTTCGGAAGAGCATCAGTCACCCACAGTTCAGGAAAGCATTTCAGTCGCACATTTTTCCTTCGGCTCCTGTTCTCCTGGTCTTCGAGGAAAGAATAAGTAGTATTGAGGTGCGCCTCCATAAGACTAGTGCGGTCCACAAACGCCGCTGAGTGAGAGGCCAGGGCAGCACAGATCATCTCTAAGGCCTCCGTTCTGGTACCGATAGCTTGCACCTCCGCCTTGATTTCAGCCAACTCCTGCAGGATCGGCTTAACCGCTTGTGCCAAAGCCTTCTTCATAAACAATTTCAGGAAGTGTTGAGTGATTATGGCCAGAGAGCAGCCTTCTGTGTCGCTGCCCGGTTCGTCCCCGTCGTGAGAGTCTTGCTGGGAGTAAGTGTCCGGCGCCATTTTGGGTAGACGCACCGAGGAGACAACGCCCTTCTTCTTGAAGAATTTAGACATGTCCACCTGGTTTTTACCTGGTCTGGGGGATTCTCCAGGATCACCAGGTATTCCGCGACCAAGCTTGGCTAGTGTTGGGCGCAAATATTCGCATTTCAAATTTTTATTGCAAATATTGCAAATTAGCAAATATTGCGAATATATTCGCTATATATTCGAAATTCTGAATATTCACTTTTATCCACATGTGCACAAATGCGAATATAACAAATACATGAAATTCACAAATATAGGACGAATATTCATCTATACATTCACGAAATATCAGAAACACAAGATATTCCCTATGAGAATAACAAAACCTCACGCTAACCATAAGTGATTGAGCAACAAGACAAAAGCGTTTATGAGATTATCAAAATTATAAACTTTATTAAAGAACAAGTTTAAAATGACTTAAAAGACACAACAAACATAAATTCCTGATAGCAGGAATCAAGAGACTAAGCCAGAATGATGCTGCAACAAAAAGTAAGAACTCACTCAATCTAATAGCAGCAGATTACATAGTGACAGTGTCAGTGCACACCCAGTGGTTAAAATAACGGTGAACGGCGAGTCCTTACTGCCCGACGAAATATCGCGAATTTGAATATGGGCAATGCCACTCATCACTAATCTTGACCATCGTACGGGAGAAAAAGAGGAATGTGAGGTGAGGAATCACAAGGCAGATGGGAGGGCTGCAGGCTCACACGTCCATTTCAGTCCACGGCTAGGCTCCGCCCCCCAAATAATTTGCAGGTTTTTAATGCCAGAACACTGGCATATGTGGTTGATAACACCCCCCCCCCCAACACACACACACACACACACACACACACTTATATATAGACAAATAATTATGTTAACATGTTAACTTTCCCTTTCTGGAACTCCTTACCTATCCCTACCAGGAGATGGCGGTGTAGAGCACCTAATACCAAATACTGTGTGTATGTGATGTCAATGTTTAACTCTTCACCACCTGCTAAGCACATGGTGCAAAACTACAGTTAAAAATGAACAAAAACAGTGCAATTTTACAAATTATAATGTAGTATAGTTGCTAGTAATAGTAGTAGTAAAGTGCTGGGACACTACATATCTACCCAATGAGCGGTTGGTATAACAGTCTAGCTAATTGGGAGGTGGGTCTCCTTATCCAATTAATAAGGGGGTAAGATTTTTTAGAAAAGGAGGTGAAATTAGAGTGGGGACAGGGGACTGTCTACCTAAGGCACTAAAACACTATTAATGAGGAGAGAAAACTATTAGGGCAAAGGGGGCAATAATGGGGACTTTACCTACCTGGCTGTCTTATGGGATTCTACCTACTATTAGGGGATTTACCTACCTAATGTATATGGGCACAAAGCCAACATTACTTCAATTTAGCGAACACAAAAGTAGATACTATTTATGTGGGGGGCATAAAGAGGGGCATTCTTACCATAATTATGGGGCATTATTGGGACCCCATTGTTGGGAAGTTTATATAGAGGTCCTGGTAAAGTGAGGAGCCTAAGAAGTTTTTTCTGGCAATGCTGCAGAGACGAGTTGTGGCTGGAATAAGTCATCATAGTGGTCTGCACCAGAGGGAAAGGAAAAGGAAAGAGAAGGACTCCAATGAGAAATTACGTAACCTGTTCCTCCAAACCTTTACCAATGAGGGTATTTTTGGAAAATACTTGTTTCCGAACAATGAAAATCACTATCATTTATCTTAAACACAAAACACAGACACTTTTCCAAGATGCACACATTTTTTATGTGTAGTTTTCCAGATGTGTTTTATTGGGTTAAAAAATTATCTGAAAATAGATTAGATTCGATTTGATGGGGTGCTCCAGTTAGACAGGTGCCTAAAGTAGATAGGTGCCACCTGTGAGTAGGTCCCCTTGTAGATTGTTGCCCCCTTGAAATAGTAGATAGTTGTCCCCTGTAGTTATATGTTATTTAGCAACCCTTGTAGTTAGCAGCTCTGCAGTTAGCAGCCTTTTGAAGTTTTAAAGGGGTACTCCACCCCTAGACATCTTACTCCCTATCCAAAGAATAGGGGATAAGATGTCTGATCATGAGCCCCCCGATCTCTGTACAGTGCCAGGGGTTTATTTAGAACGCTTGGTGCGGGTTGTGATGTTATGACCACGCCCTCTCATGATGTCATGGCCACACACCCTCAATGCAAGTCTATGGGAGGGGCCAGGACGTCACGATCCCTGCTGCGTGCTCCAAGCGTTCGGAACAAAATGTTCTGAATGCTGTTGCAGCGGAGTACCCCTTGAAGTTAGGATCCCCCTCTAGTTAGCAGTTCCTTGTAGTTAGTAGTCCCTACTTGCAGGTAAAAGCCTTCTTGCCAAGATTGAAAAAGAGCCTTCCTTTGATGGCTCCCACACTGTCCCCAGTATGGCCTCTTCTCTTCTTCCTGCGCACAGTGATGGCCCCTAGGAGCTACTGTGTGACCGGCCCAGCCTGCTGCTGTTCACAGGCGCACAGCATCATATATGGCCCCCCCATCTAATGGACGCTCTAGTCTACCTCGCCTAAAGGTGGCACCGGCCATACATTTATAAAGAAAAACATATAGGGCACTGTCTAAGCTTGAATGGGATTAGAGAAAATATAGAAGATATTGCTCTGACAAAAACCAGACCTGGAGTGACTAACAGTCTTTAAGACTACTTCTTCTCCTGCTCAAACCTTTTGTCCGAGAATCAGGCAGAAGAGATGAGTAGCGGCAGAAGTAATCGAGCTGGACCTGCATGGAACCGGGGGTTGGTAAGTATTGCTTTTTTCCTTTTTTGTACAGTCCAAGCAATATAGGATTTTTTGTTGAATAATAATAAGGAATTGCCATATGAAATCATGAGAGCTCAGACAGGTCAGGTTAATTGATGCCTTGCTGGAGTACAGGGTATGACAGAAACTAAATGAAAGATTCTTGCATAGACCACCAGGACTAGAAGCCAGGAAAACCCCTGTAAGTGTTCATTCTTTGGTAAGTGACCAGCCGCACGTCATCTTCGGTGCTCCGACCACCGGTCCCGAGACCTACTGCTATAGCCGGAGCAGTGGTCGGAGCACTGAAGTGGGCAGTACACAGGCATACAGCCCCCAGCCATACACTGTATATGGCTGGAGGTTGTATGTCTGTGGGGGAACACTGCCTACATTAGTGGTCTTGAACCTGTGGACCTCCAGGTGTTGCAAAACTACAACTCCCAGCATGCCCGGACAGCCAACGGCTGTCCGGGCATGCTGGGAGTTGTAGTTTTGCAACATCTGGAGGTCCGCAGGTTGAAGCCCACTGGCCTACATAATTTGGGGGAACACTGCCTGCGCCTAATGTGTGGGTGAACACTGCCTGCCTAATGTGGGGGAACACTGCCTGCATGTAATGTGTGGGGGAACACTGCCTGCACCTAATGTGTCTTAATGGTTTTGTTCTTTAATGGTTTTGTTCATTTTGTGCACCTATGTATAAATATATACTTAAAGTGTAGCTTCCACCATCCATTTTTTCTTTCTTTCTGTCCCTGCCTATTGCCCATCTCTCCCTAACCCCCTCCCTCCCTTTACATTTTTTTTTTACTATATTAAAATCCCTTTTTGTCTGCCTGGTAGTGTGCTCACTACCAGGCAGACTTCCCCAGCAGGCACCACGTCACTGATGCCTGCTGGAGCCGGCACTTCCGCCCTTAGCTCACTATACAGGGTGCCTCCAGCTGTTTCACCACTACAACTCCCAGCTTGCCCTAACATCTACTGGCTGTCAGGGCATTCTGGGAGTTGTAGTGGTGAAAAAGCTGGAGGCACCCTGTGGTGAAAACAATAACTTTATTAGCGCAGCAGTGCTACTTCGGGAGCAGCAGCAGCAGCGGCGGCGGCGGCGCTCTCCCGAACCCCGCTCCCCACCCCCATACCTCTAGTGCTGAGCGGCGGCACTCCCCCGAACCCCGCTTCCCCCACCCCTTTCCTCCAGTGAGGAAGACTTACCAGAGGATCAATGAGCTGCCTCCGGACAGGGTAACGGCCTCCGGACAGGGTAAGGGGGGGGGGGGGCGGGGCCGCGCGCGAGGCCAGTGGAGCTGGCCAATGCGCGCAGCCCCAGCTATCAGCGTGCTCGCTCTCGCCTGTCTGATTGACAGGCGCGAGCGAGCACCGCAGTGACTGGATTTCGACTCATTTGCCAGGCTGAAATGAGTCGAAATCCAGTAGTGACGTCACTGCAGAATGCATTCGGCCACTAGGAGGGCGACCCCTAGTGGCCGAATTTAAAAGTGATTTTAAACTTGTTTAAAATCACTTTTTTTAATTAAAGTATATTAGAGATATGTTGTAGTACTTAGATTTCATGACAGTGCCCATTTAAATATATACCTCCTATGTTTTGAATTTGAAAAAATCATATTTTATTTTTCCAATTAAGAGGGGTTTGGTGAATACGGATATGAAACTGGTGGGGTTCAGTACCTCCAACAAGGTTAAGAACCACTGCTTTAAGAAGACACTATTCTTCCACCTGACAGTTCAGAAAATAAATATCCAGGTATACCAGTATAAAAAAGCGCAACAAAAACAGAAAGTTATGGAAACAATTAAACATAATGGGCCAGATTTATCAAACTGTGTGAGAGAAAAAGTGGAGGGATTTTTCCACAGCAACCAATCACAGCTCAGCTAACAAGTTGAGGTAAAGTGAAAGCTGAGCTGTGATTGGTTGCTGTGGGAAAATCCCTCCACTTTTTCTCTCACACGGTTTGATAAATCTGGGCCAATGTTGTAGGAAATTTCTTTAAGTTGTATGGAGATAAATGTAATACTTTTTAACTTTTACAATTTCTGCACTTGTTCCAATCCACATACTTCTCAAGGCCCCCGAGGCTGTTAGATTTCTGCGGTGAATAAACAGAACAATGCTGATTCATTTGGGTAAAGGAAACGGATTTTTGGGAATGTGAACAGATTTGGAAGAGATGAAAGTTAATGAGAAGAAAAAAAAAAAACACAGTGGAGTCTCTAGCTAATATGTAGTCTGCAGGGTGATGCTGATAAGAGACAACCTGCAAACACTGCACAGTAGAAGGACAACTTAGGTACATTCAGAAGTGAAAGCTACTAGCCTCTGCTCTTTCCAGGCATATGTACCCCTAGGTCAAACTGTTATTTCAAGGTGGAATCCTGTTCTGTTCCGGCCCATGCTATGAGGATAAAGTGATTCAAATCTTCAGCTCCAAGAATGAGTTTCTGTTTTAGTCAGAGATGAATAACAAAGCTGAACAAGGCTTCCTCTACATACACTCATCTCTTCAGTGACCTAAGGTTGGGGTTAGTGGCATTCACACCATCAAAATGTTTCCTGCATGCATCCCTCTGAATATTGTGTCATAAATCAGAGTTTGTGAGTAAAATTATTTGCGACACAGTAAGCCACAGTAGATCCTCATCAAAAGAGAACCAGCTACTTAGACTGTGTAACATCTGTATTCTGTCTACATACACTTACACATGCTTAGAGCACCATAGAGACTTTCCATCCAGTAATTCTACTGCAAAAGCAATCTTTAAAGGGACAGTGACCAAATCCTCATTTTTCTCAGCTAAAAGCTGCAGCTTCAGTAAAGTGTTAAAGTTGTTTCACAGAATCCTATTGTGCACCTATCTGCAACATGACATAACAGATAATAGACTATTTCATATGTCTATCTCCCCTCCTCACCCTCTTAGCAGCATTGGACACATTTCTGCCAGCAGTAGTGCTTCTGTGGCACCAATAGCAGTAAAACTGTTAACAACAGGAGACATGTAAGCATTGTTGCAGATGGGTTGGGAAGGAGAGGGCATTATGTAGCGTGGGTTATGTAGGGGTGGCCTAAGGTGGTGGGAAAAATGTGCAGGACGCTCTAGGGGCTCCTTATCTCTCATGGTATTCCAGATGGGGTTGAAGATGCAAGCTCTGAGCGCCCAGCCCAACAGGGCCGGCTCGACCTATAGGCACCTATTGGCAAAACAGGCAGCCACCTAGAGAACCCTTTTCATGGGGGCGCCGTTCTGCCCTCAGCAAGAGAGTTATTTCTCCAGATCCTGACAGCCACTAAGCTGTCACCCCAGTAGTAATGTGATTACATGGGGAGGGGGTTTGTTACAGTGTGTCACCCCAGTAGTAAGGAGATTACATGAGGAGGAGGTTTGTTACAGTGTTTCACCCCAGTAGTAAGGAGATTACACGAGGAGGAGGTTTGTTACAGTGTTTCACCCCAGTAGTAAGGTAATTACATAAGGAGAATGTTTGTAACAGTGTGTCACCCCAAAAGTACGGAAATTAAATGAGGAGGAGGTTTGTTTCAGTGTGTCATCCCAGTAGCAAGGTGATAACATGAGGAAGAGGTTTGATAGAGTGTGTCACCCAAATAGTAAGGTGATAACATGAGGAGGAGGTTTGATACAGTGTGTCAGCCCAGTAGTATTAGATTACATGAGGATGGGGTTTGTTACTACAGTGTGTCACCCCAAAAATAAGGAAATTACTTGAGGAGAAGGTTTGTTACAGTGTGTCACCCCAGTAGTAAGGAGATTACAGGAGGAGGAGGTTTGTTACAGTGTGTCATCCCAGTAGTGAGGTAATTACATAAGGAGAATGTTTGTTACAGTGTGTCACCCCAAAAGTAAGGAAATTACATGAGGAGAAGGTTTGTTACAATGTACAGGCGACCCCCGAAGCCCGCACCAGCGCTCGAAACTAAATGTTACGAACACTGGGGAGTGGAGTACCCCTTTAAAACCTAAAGTTGTAAGTATTCTCAAAATGAATCTCTCTGCCAAGACGTGATGAACCAGGTAGGTCCAATTTATATCTATAACCATTAAAGGGGTTATCCAGTGTGTAGTAAGGAGATTACACGAGGAGGAGGTTTGTTACAGTGTGTCACCCCAGTAGTAAGGAAACTACATGAGGGGGGGGTTTGTTATAGTGTGTCACCCCTAAAGTAAGATTACATGAGGAGGAGGTTTGTTACAGTGTGTCACCCCAGTAATAAGGTGAGCTTTGTTAATGGGAGGAGTCAAGGGGGCGGTAAAATTAGCTTTTGCCTAGGGTTGCAGAAATCCTTGCATTAGTCCGGCAGCCCAGAGTGCCTTCTTCCATAGGTTCTGACCTTAGATGATGTGAATAGGTCACAAAACCCTAAGTTCAGCCCTGGTCAAAATCTGATTGAGTCTTGTAGATTTGGACAGATTTTCCTGAATCAGAGCCATCATCAATAGGACGGTGATATAACATTGTTATGACTTGACAAGTATCCAGTGATTGCTGAGCTCTGGATCTATCACCGCTGATTTCAGAACATTTTTTTCCCTCTTTTGATGTTTTGTTATTGTCTGGTTGAAAATAACATGAAGTGGAGGAGAGAACAGATGCAGTCACGCTATCCCATGATGTCCTATTAGTAAATCATAATTCCATTAACGTTGCGTTCCTGTGTGACTCTCTAATGAAGTTTGACGCCTCTGAGCTACAAGTTAACAGACTATAAATTAATTTCAGCTACAAGGGGAAATATCCGCTGTCACTTGCACCGCAGACTTTGTTTTGCTTAATATTTCTCGCAGAATTCATTAAAGGGGTACTCCACTCCCTGGCGTTCGGAACATTTTGCTGGTGAGGGCTTCAGGGGTTGCCACGCCCCCGCGTGACGTCATAAGTGGGATGTGGCGACCCCCGAAGCCCGCACCAGCGCTCGAAACTAAATGTTACGAACACTGGGGAGTGGAGTACCCCTTTAAAACCTAAAGTTGTAAGTATTCTCAAAATGAATCTCTCTGCCAAGACGTGATGAACCAGGTAGGTCCAATTTATATCTATAACCATTAAAGGGGTCATCCAGGAAGAAACCTTTTTTTATATATATATATCAACTGGCTTCAGAAAGTTAAACAGATTTGTAAATTACGTCTATTAAAAAAATCTTAATGCTTCCAGTAATTATCAGCTGCTGAAGTTGAGTTGTTCTTTTCTGTCTGACAACAGTGCTCTCTGCTGACATGTCTGCTTGTCTCAGAAACTGTCCGAAGCAGGTTTGCTATGGTGCTTTGCTCCTACTCTGGGCAGTTCCTGAGAAAAGCAGAGGTGTCAGCAGAGAGCACTGTTGTCAGTCAGAAAAGAACAACTCAACTTCAGCTGCTGATAACTACTGGAAGGATTAAGATTTTTTAATAGAAGTAATTTACAAAATCTGTTTAACATTCTGGAGCCAGTTGATATATATATAAAGTTTTTTTTTCCTGGAATACCTCTTTAACTGTTTTCTGCTTTTAATACAAATTAAAAATATTGGGCCTATAATGTAGCAGATGTAGCAGAGCTGAAATTTACAACTGGAGATGTTATCCAAACTACAGAGGACATGTACACTGTACCTAATAACTAACTAATAACTAACATCTGAACATCTTCCCAGTCATAGTGCAATGTCCCACTGTGTAAGTTGACAACTTGTTGGTTAGTTACACCAAATAAATCGGCAAAGAATTGCCGAGATTGGGACATTATATAAATTAACCCTAAAACAAAGAACAGCAGTCACTAAGACTTATAACCAAATGGTACAAAACTTTATTGATCAATGTACATAAAAACATTTAAAAAAAAGCATAAGCAAAGGATAGCAGCACAGAGACTACAGTCACAGAGGAAGAGGTGGTGATCACAGGGCACATATCATGGTTACATATAATTTAAATACATATAATGTATACATAAAATGCACCACATGAAGAGAAACAGCTCTAGCACACTGTTGACAGAAAACAAAAGAATACCTGCCATGTATGCGATCTGTGCCACCTATGTACGCCAACTTACGTTTCGCATTCAGGCTTCATCAAGGGGCATGGGTGAACCTAGGATCTAATAGGTATAAGAATAGTATCAGGTCAAATCATGATCCACATAAAAAAAAAGATTGACACATGGTTCCTCCACTAACAAACTAAACTTTACTCACATTATAAGCTGAATTGAATTGATCATGTGATGTTGTGAGCATGCCTTCGGGGGGGGGGCACGGCTGCCTCCTTGAGAGGCGGATGATGTCTATAGCAACACACTGTTGCATGCTGAATTGCTCACATGTCATATAATGGTGTGGTATAATACCGCCATAGAGGGTGGATGACATCATCAGCAGTGCACCACTGTGAGCACTGATAACCTAGTAGGGGCGATGCCTGGAACACAAACACTACCAGTTGCATTGGGACCATTCACAATGATGCGTAGTTGTTGCTGAGCAACCAGCTAAAGTGAAAACCTAAAGTAATGGCTTCCTTGCTTGTCCGGCACTTGAATACTCGGATTTGCGAGTGGTGCTTCGGCATCATGTCCTTATGTCTTGGATCTCGAATACTTGTCATTGTGGTGTCCCGGTACCGTATAGTATACCGTAATTTGTATGGTGGTCCCCAAAGCCAGAGTTACTCCGTTCCGGTAGGGTCCTCATGGTGGGATAGCCCCTAGTCCCCTCTTCCTTCTTTAATTTTGTGATGTTTGTGTGTGTATATTTAATTGTGTATATAGTGTTGCAGGACCTTCGGTCAAGTGACTAATGTTAATTCTCTTAGGGTATGTTAAAGGTCACGTGTGTGGTCACATGTCTAGACCATAATTACTTGTGTAAAGTGACTGACAGATGGTATGAACCAATGAGCTCAAGGCCAGCCCCTGCCCATATAAGGGAGCTGCCAGCCAATTCTCGCTCTCTTGGGTTCTGGACTAGCAGAGAGGAGAGATCCGTGCAACTTTCAAAAACAAGACCAGGCCGAAGCCTGATAATACCGCAACTTACCAAATCGTGAGTTACAATACAACTCCCCGCTAAAGTCTGCGTGACTGCTGGACCTAAACTCAGCGGAACAGCGCATATAAATCTCCTGAGCTTAAAACTCACAAGGTCCCAACCAACTGCCAGGATCCTAATAGACTCTTCTTGTACAAAGACTGTTCCTGTTTAATTTTGCATGAAACCTGCAGTAAAAGTTCTGACAGTTTTCTGAAACCTCCGGTTGTGGACAATCTTTAATTATCCCTTCCTATCGCTCTTGGGACGGGTGGCGATAGGACAAGTATATACACAGGAGCCCCCACCCTGGCATCACGAGTGTTAAGGGTTAACCAAATACCCTTTAGTCACTGCACAGCTGCACCCCATATACCATACACCCTCAAAAGCTTACCACATAACGTTGAATCTCCCTGGTGTGATGTACTTCGGATGCAGCTGACGAATCTCAGGGAAAAGTAATGAAGAATACTGTGTCCCTGTAGCGGAATGTGACCCTTTGCACATGGACACACTTTTCTGCTTTACAGCCGGCTGGATTCCTAATCCTAACCCCTAATCCTAACCCTAATCCTAACCCCTAATCCTAACCCTAATCCTAACCCCTAATCTTAACCCTAATCCCCACCCCTAACTGCGATTAGTGCTGAGAAGGACTGAGAGCGCTGTGCTCAGGAGCTTAGGTCACATTCGGCTACTAGTCACATTTTTTTTTCTCACTTTACCAGCTCTTATTCATATTAGCGCACTGCATTATACAGATACAAAGAAACTGCACATGAAATGAACGTAACATAACATAAGTGCACATACATCATGTCCATTTAATGTGCAGTTTCTTTGTATCTGTATAATGCAGTGCGCTTATACGAATAAGAGTCGGCTCTAATATTTTTCCCTGAGGCTGGTTGCTCAGTGGTAAATATAAATACAGGGTATATACTGTACCGAAATGTCCAAGAACTACTGTACAGCAGACAGATTTAATATATAGTCAAATAAATACTGGTTACAGGACACGTAAGGGTAAATGATGATATACCCATACAGAAAAGAACATACGGGTCAACGTGTCAGGGAGATTCATCAAGACCTGTGTAAAGGAAAAGTTACTTCCTATTTTCCCCGGAGCTCCGCAACAGCTGATCGGCCGGCTGGGCTGTCTACCTTCCTACTTCCCTTAGCCCGGGACGACACACGGCGCTTTAGCCTATCACCATCTGAGGCGGGACATCGCTGCGGCCGATGATAGACTGAAGCTCCGTGTGACGTTTCGGGCTAAGGGAAGTAGGAAGTAGACAGCGCGGCCAACCGATCAGCTGTTGCGGAGCTCCAGGGGAACATGGGAAGGTAAGTGAAAGTTTGTGTTCTCTTTTTTTGCAGCCTGGGCAGGATGGAATAGGAATAGTCCATACCGGGCATCTCCTTTAATGAACTCTAGAGTACCTCTTCTAGGGAAAGGGGTGGAGATTTATCAAACCTGTCCAGAGAAAAAGTTGCTGAGTTGCCCATAGCAACCAATCAGATCACTTCTTTCATTTTTCAGAGGCCTTTTCAAAAATGAAATAAGCGATCTGATTGGTTGCTATGGGCAACTCAGCAACTTTTCCTCTGGATTTGATACATCTCCCCCAGGATGTGTTAGAATACTGTGCTGTTTGTTCACCTTGGGGGTGAGTAGGCCTAGACAGGCCAACACACAGAATATCCTATGTCTAAACTGCTTTTGAGGAGAACTTGAGCTGTCCTAGTGCTTTACCCTAGTTCAAGTCTGGAAAAGGAAGAGAGAATACAATCAGAGTCGTTGTGGAGAATGTGTACAAAGGCCTAATCGAAGTATACTAGGACCTTTCAGGGCTCCAGGGAGGACCTAGTGCAGCATGGTTTCTGCATCATGAATTCTATAGATCCATAACAGGCAGATTTGCAATTGTGGAACCAAAGAGAAAAGCAGGTCCTGCTGTTGTAGTTTGGCAACAATAGGAGGGCTGAAGGTTGGACACCTTGGCCCCTGGGCTATTCAAATACATGAACTTAAAGGGGTACTCCGCCCCTAGACATCTGTGGTGGCCCAGTACGGGATGGTGTTGCCCCGTACCTTTCCGGCCCTGTCAGGCAGTGTCCCTAGGGCCCCCTGTTGTTGTTTCCCCATTTGTATATATGTTGGATATTAAAATATGTTATACCTTTAATAAAATGTAACACACACTCCACCGATGTCCAGCTCACCACTCCTGGTTCCAGTGCACGGAAACGTGTGGACTACATGTGTAGATGCAGACTCGAGCAAGAAGAAGAATCCAGAACTGCAGGTCCAATGCAAGGAAGTTGTTTATTGCATAAGAACACACGAACACATAACGTGGATCACAAGGTGACGCGTTTCGGCGAACTCTCTCGCCTTCGTCGTAATGTACCATGTGACCAGCTGACCCCCAAGAGTGACCTATGGGGTCCCTGCTAGTCTCCCCCATATAAGCCCTGGGTGGAGCTAGCTTCTCTCTCTTGCTTCCTGCAAAGGTCCAGTCAAGTTGTGCCTAGAGTGTGTGTCCAGAGTAGTGGAGGCGTCAAGTCCTGCAGCCACAAGTCAAGTGCAAGTCAGTCAAGTCAAGTCATCTGTCTACCCAGCGTGGCCTACACTAAATTCTCCAGTCCAACTCCAAGTCCCAGCAAACCTGCGAGGTCTCTGTGTCACTGGTCAGTTCCTTATGCCTGGCTGTACTGCATAGACTGTAACAACTGTCTACCATCAGTAAAGCTACCGTTGTCCATAACTTGGCGTCGTTGTCTTCATTGCCCAAGTGCATAGCCCAGGTTCCAGCGGTATACATTCGGGTGGTTAAGGATAAACCCCGCCCTGGCATCACAAACACAAGGGGTTAATGCCATCTGCCTCTATGGTAACCTCTGCCCTGTACCTTACACCCCATCATACCACAACCTTTGGCATCATGAACAGGATATGGGTGTGTGCCTTATGCCACAAGTCCTCCCCCCTAGTCTGAACTGTGTCCATTATTGTCTGCAAGAATTGCATGCCGATGCCAATAAAGTTTGCTCCAGAAGGGGAACAAGACTTTGTCTATGAAAAGTGTTTTACTCATGGCGCTTGGGAAATAGAGGGGGAGGTGAAGGAAAGACTGTTGTTTGCCATTGTGGATATAAAGAGTCGGTACCTGAAAGGGTTAATTTGGTCCGGTGTTTCCCACGCGGGCGAGTGGCCGCAGCTCCGTCCCGTCAGTCCCCAGCGGTGACGCCTCTTCAGCACATTGAGGAGGAACCAAAGAGCCACCCTGTGTTGCACAGGGGAAGACTTTGCCAAATGAACCAAAACAGGAAGTTCCCTGGGTGCAGCCATATTGGAGGTTCTGGCAGCTGCGCCCGGCTCCACTGTCTTCTATCAAGCACCCGCTGCTGCGCAGACTCTGCAAACACCAACAATCACCAGTATCAAGTCTACGGTGCCGGTAGCTATCAGCATTAACCCACTATCATCCACAAGACAAATTACTACTGGGTACTTGCAAAATAGAGGGGGGCATCCATTATATTACCCCCACTAGCCAAGTCCAAGCCACTGCAGCACTTCAACAACTTTTTAAAAGGGGAAAGCACCTTATTCTTCTTAAAGCAACAGCACACTCAAAATCCAACCAGATGTCAGAACCCAGCTCTCCAGATCTCCAGCAGCGGGATCATCACCTGCCCCAGCGCCTGGAATGTTGCCAGATTTCCTGCTGTCCACATCAACAACCCTGGCGTTCCTGCATCTGCACCGGTATTCATGGGGAACCCTGTCCTCCCTACCTACAAAAGAGACACCTTCACCCTGAGGGATTTCAAAGAAAGGATCCAGAGTTTGTTTGTCTTTTCCTCTTTCCCACCTAATCAACAAGTGCAATTGCTCACAGGACAACTACAAGGACCAGCGTTAGAGGAAGTCTGCACCTGGCCAGCCTCAGAGAAGGCAACTGAAGAGCAGATCTTTGAAAGACTGTACCAGGTATTTGAGTCACATTCTCCATCAGAGGTACGTCTCTGGCTGTATGAAAGCCGACAGAAGCCAGGTGAGACCTTGAGAGCATATGCCGTAGCCCTACAGAATGCCCTAGAGACTGTCCAAAAACTAGATAGTGTAACTTCCGAGCAGGGCAAAAAGTTGTTACTGGACAGATATGTTGATGGGGCCCCTAATAAGTGGGAATAAGCCCAGCTGAGAACGTTAGCAGTCAAAAACCCCAACATGTCATTCCCTGCTTTCAAGAGACTGGCTATCCAAATGATGGAGTCCGGGACTGAGTTAGAGGGAGCTTGTCCACCTCAGGTTCAGGTGGTAGCCAGACCTATACCACCACCGTCACCAGCCCCTGCCCCGGTGTCTCCTGCTTTGCCACTCACTGCAGCCTCAGATTTACAGACTGTTAGTCAGGACATTGAACAACTGACTAAGTAGTCAACCTGTCCGATGCTACTACTATGTTGCCCAAATACACCCCAGTAGCCCAGTAGTATCTCGTAGAGTCAAAGGACTTCTTAACAGAATGAATGGTGGCATGACAACGTGCAGCCCAAGTGGCCGAAAGATCCAGTCCGAGTCCTCCCGAGTCCTGGTGGGCACAATTCCAAGTTGGAGACGACACTACCCCAAGAGACCAAGTCAAGGGAGTCATCAATGTCGCCAAAAGATACCATGAAGCTTTTAGCAAATACCCACAGATTTCGGGCATGCGTACATAATCCAACACCGAATCCTCACAGGCGACAGCTCACCATCAAGGAAAGACACCGTCCGGTCATGCCAGGCATGTATCAGACTGTCAAGAAGATGCTGGCCAAGATGAGAAGAGGCAAATGTCATCCAAGAAAGTTCCTGGGCGGCACCACTTGTCCTGGTCAAAAAAAAAAGACGGAACCATCCGCTTCTGTGTCGACTGCAGAAAGATGAACAATGTCACACATAAGGACGCTTATCCTCTGCCGAGGATCGAGGAGTCGCTCACCGCTCTTGGGTCTGCTGCTTACTTCTCCACCCTGGACTTAACCAGCGGATATTGGCAAGTGCCCATGGCCATGGAAGACCGGGAGAAGACTGCTTTTGTGACATCCATGGGACTGTTTGAATTTAAAAGTATGCCGTTTGGGCTATGTAATGCCCCTGCCATATTCCAGCTTTTGATGGAAAGATGCCTGGGCCATCTGAATTTTCAAAGTGTCCCATTGTACCTGGATGATGTCATTGTGTATTCCAAGTCCTACCAGGAGCACCGCAGTCATCTGTCAGACATCTTCGAAGTCTTGATTGTTATGCCGAGCGCTCCGGGTCCCTGCTCCTCCCCGTAGCGCTCGCGGCGTTCTCCTCTCTGCAGCGCCCCGGTCAGACCCGCTGACCGGGAGCGCTGCACTGACACAGTCGACGGGGATGCGATTCGCATAACGGGACGCGCCCGCTCGCGGATCGCATCCCAATCCCCTTACCTTGTCCCAGTCCCCGGCTGTCCCTGGCGCACGTGGCTCCGCTCTCTAGGGCTCGCATGTGCCAGCTCTCTAAGATTTAAAGGGCCAGTGCACCACTAATTGGTGCCTGGCCCAATCAGTGCTATTAGCTTCCTGCTCCATGTGTATTTAAACCCACTTCCCCTTCCTGTCCTTGCCGGATCTTGTTGCCCTTGTGCCTAGTGAAAGCGTTTCCTGTGATTGCCTTACCAGTGTTTCCAGACCTTCTGCCGTTACCATTGACTACGAACCTTGCCGCCTGCCCTGACCTTCTGCTACGTCTGACCTCGCCTCTGTCTAGTCCTTCTGTCCCACGCCTTCTCAGCAGTCAGCGAGGTTGAGCCGTTACTGGTGGATACGACCTGATTGCTACCGCCGCAGCAAGATCATCCCGCTTTGCGGCGGGCTCTGGTGAATACCAGTAGCAACTTAGAACCGGTCCACCGGTACGGTCCACGCCAATCCCTCACTGACACAGAGGATCCACATCCAGCCTGCCGAATCCTAACAGTAGATCCGGCCATGGATCCCGCTGAGGTGCCACTGCCAAGCCTCGCTGACCTCGCCACCGTGGTCGCCCAACAAGGACAGCAGCTGTCACAGTTGTCCACCATGCTACAGCAGCTTCTGCCTCTTCAGCAGCAACCATCTCCTCTGCCAGCTCCTGCACCTCCTCCGCAGCGAGTGGCCGCTCCTAGCCTCCGCTTGTCTCTGCCAGACAAATTTGATGGGGACTCTAAACTCTGCCGTGGTTTCCTGTCCCAATGCTCCCTACACTTGGAGATGTTGTCGGACCAATTTCCCACAGAACGGTCAAAGGTGGCTTTCGTGGTTAGTCTCCTGTCTGGGAAGGCCTTGTCATGGGCCACACCGCTCTGGGACCGCAATGACTGTCACTGCCACTGTTCAGTCCTTCTTCGCTGAGGTTCGTAGTGTCTTCGAGGAACCAGCCTGAGCCTCTTCTGCTGAAACTGCCTTGTTGAACCTTGTCCAAGGAAATTCTTCTGTGGGCGAATACGCCATCCAATTTCGTACCCTCGCCTCTGAGTTATCTTGGAACATTGAGGCCCTCTGCGCGACCTTCAAAAAAGGCCTATCCAGTAACATCAAGGATGTGCTGGCCGCACGAGAAATTCCTGCCAACCTGCATGAACTTATCCATTTGGCCACCCGCATTGACATGCGTTTTTCTGAAAGACACCAGGAGCTCCGCCAGGAAAAGGACCTTGATCTCTGGGCACCTCTCTCCCGGAATCCTTTGCAGTCTACCCCTGTGCCTCCCGCCGAGGAGGCTATGCAAGTGGATCGGTCTCGTCTGACCCATGAAGAGAGGTCTCGTCGCAGAGATAAAAATTTATGCCTCTACTGCGCTAGTACCGAACATTTCCTAGTGGATTGCCCTATTCGTCCTCCGCGTCTGGGAAACGCACGAACGCACCCAGCTCACGTGGGAGTGGCGTCTCTTGGTGTGAAGTCTGCTTCTCCACGTCTCACTGTGCCCGTGCGGATTTCTCCT
This sequence comes from Hyla sarda, assembly GCF_029499605.1. Taxonomy (NCBI): domain Eukaryota; kingdom Metazoa; phylum Chordata; class Amphibia; order Anura; family Hylidae; genus Hyla; species Hyla sarda. The sequence continues at coordinate 581,365,347 of NC_079189.1, forward strand.
TCTGCCAACTCCTCCTTCTCAGCTGTGGCCTTCTTGGACTCTGATTTATTTTGGCCTCTTTTGTTAATAGGTTCAGCATCCCAGTGACCCGTCTCGTCAAGCCGCTCTACATTTCTTCTGTCAACGGAGTAGAATTGGACTGCACTGTGCGTTACCGCACAGAACCCCTGCTTACGAGCATTGGACTGCATCACGAAAAAATTGAATTTTTTGTTCTGCCCAACTGCACCTCTGAAGTCCTCCTCGGTCTGCCATGGCTCCAACGTCATTCTCCTACCCTTGACTGGACCTCCGGGGAGATCAAGAATTGGGGTCCTTCTTGTCACAAACGATGCCTCACATCTGCTCCCACTTGTCTAACTCCTGAGGTTCCACCCATACCGGCTCCTCCCAAGGCTTACCAGGATATTTTCGGCAAAAAGCAAGCCGAGATTTTGCCTCCTCATAGCCCCCTTCCTGGTAACACTCTGCCCCATGGCAAGCTTCACCCTCTGCACCCCCTCCCCATTCCCACTTCTTCTGGATTGCCTGCCATTGATGAAGTTACCCAGGACTTCTCTGTCATCCGGAAGGAAACTCAAGAATCGCTCCCAATGGCCTTGTCTCGTATGAAGGGACAAGCAGACAAAAAGAGGGGGAGACCTAAGGGGGGGGTACTGTTACGCCGAGTGCTCCGGGTCCCTGCTCCTCCCCGGAGCGCTCGCTGCATTCTCCTCTCTGCAGTGCCCCGGTCAGACCCGCTGACCGGGAGCGCTCCACTGACACTGCCGACGGGGATGCGATTCGCATAGCGGGACGCGCCCGCTCGCGGATCGCATCCCAATACACTTATCTGTCCCGATCCCCGGCTGTTACGTCCTGGCGCACGCGGCTCCGATCTCTAGGGCACGCGCGCCAGCTCTCTAAGGTTTAAAGGGCCAGTGCACCACTAATTGGTGCCTGGCCCAATCAGTGCTATTAGCTTCCTGCTCCATGTGTATTTAAACCCACTTCCCCTTCCTGTCCTTGCCGGATCTTGTTGCCCTTGTGCCTAGTGAAAGCGTTTCCTTTGATTGCCTTACCAGTGTTTCCAGACCTTCTGCCGTTACCATTGACTACGAACCTTGCCGTCTGCCCTGACCTTCTGCTATGTCTGACCTCGCCTCTGTCTAGTCCTTCTGTCCCACGCCTTCTCAGCAGTCAGCGAGGTTGAGCAGTTACCGGTGGATACGACCTGGTTGCTACCGCCGCAGCAAGACCATCCCGCTTTGCGGCGGGCACTGGTGAATACCAGTAGCAACTTAGAACCGGTCCACCGGTACGGTCCACGCCAATCCCTCCCTGACACAGAGGATCCACATCCAGCCTGCCGAATCCTAACACTGATCAAGCATGGGCTGAAGATCAAGCTGTCAAAGTGTCACTTGCTTAAACCTCAGGTACACTACCTGGGTCATATTCTCAGCCCCGAGGGAGTCCAGCCCAATCCTGAAAAGATGAAAGTTGTCAAGAACTGGCGGTGAAAGATGTCAGGAGCTTCCTGGGATTTGCCAGCTACTACCACCGCTTCATTCCCCACTTTGCCCAGATTGCAGAACCCCTCACAGCTCTCTTTTGGGGTACGGCAAAGGAGAACTACAATGGAAGATTACCTGTTGAATGGGCCGAAGAGCAAGAAACAGTGCTCGAGCTCTTAAACGTCTGCAGATAGATCCACCCATCCTGCCGTATCCAGACAACAGTCAGCTGTTCTGGCTATATAGTGATGCCAGTTTCGAGGATCTGGGAGCCCTCCTGTCCCAAGTCCAGGAAGGACAGGAGCGGGTAGTTGCCTATTACAGTCATAACCTGCGAGGAGCCAAGAAGTGTGATGCAAACTACAACTCAATTCAAATTAGAACTTCTCGCTTTGGTATGGGCTGTGACCGAAAAGTGCAAAGACTACTTGACTGCCAGGCCATTTACTGTCTACACAAGTAACCCGTTGGCCCACCTGAACACCGCCAAGTTGGGTGCCATCAAACAACGTTGAAATTCAAGATTAGCCAATTATAGTTTCACAATCAAGTACAGAAGCGGCAAGTCGAATGTCAATACCGATGTACTGTATTGGATGACCATCGGCGACGAACCCCCTGTCGAGAACGTGTGGGAAGATGTGGAGATGCCCCCATTTTATCAACGTTCGTAAACCAAAATGTTGTGACCACCCTCAGGAACGGCGAACCCAGGTCTGAAAAGGTTCAAGAAGACCTATCCACCTGGAAGACTCTTCAGGACAACAGTGGAGTCATGGGGGATCTGTTGGATTACCTTCTGGCACAAAAAGTACCAAGCCGTCTACGTCGAGCCCAGTGCGACTACCAGTTGAAACATCTGTGGCGACAGAGGAAGCGACTGTTTGTGCACAAGGGACTGTTGTACCAAAATTCTTTGGATCCGATCTCTGGTGATCGACTTAATCAGATTCTGGTTCCCCGAAGAGAAGCGAGGATGGTCCTAAACGCATACCATGATCAGTCGGGACCCTTTGGAGGCCACAAAACCGAAGCTACTGTCAGGAGCAGATTCTATTGGATCGGAATGCGGAGCGACATTGAGAATTGGTGCAGTGAATGTGCAGTCTGTAACATCACCAAGAATGTGGGCAAGGACATCAGAGCACATCTCCATTCCATCCCGAGTGAAAGGCCTAACTAGTTGGTCACGCTAGACCATGTCAAGTTGTCTCCTACCCGGTCCGGGTACACTTATTCTCTCACCATGGTGGATCACTACTCCAAGTGGGTTGTTGTTATACCCATTAAAGACCTCACAACCAAGACAGCGGCCCAGATTTTCTACTCCAATTGGGCTCGAACCCTTGGATGTCTGGAGTCGGTCCTGACGGACAGTGGAACAGCCTTCAAGGCTCAACTCTTCCAAGAGCTGTGTCAATTTCATGCCTGTAAGAAACTCCGGACAACTGCTTACCACCCCTAGGGGAACGGGCTCTGTGAGCTCATCAATCAAGTCTTAATCCACATGTGGCGAGCAGCCTCTGTGTCAAGACAAGAAGACTGCCCCTGTCTGCTACCCGAACTGTTGGAGATTTTTAATAATACAGTCCATTGTTCTACCGGATACACCCCTTTCTACCTGATGATGAGGCGACATGGGTAGCTGCCTAATGACCCAGCATTTGGGCTCCAAGCCTCGTTCAACAACTCTCTGCAAACCTCCCTGGAGTGGGTCTCTGACCACCAGAGGAGAATCCAGGAAGCAAAAGAAATTGTCCGCAAAAATATGGGCAAGGCTCAATAAAGACAGCAATAGGACAACAACCATAATGCCTCCGCCTAACCACGTCAAAAGTGTGGATGCTAAAGTGTGGCTGAAAAAATTTCCAAGAACTCAGAAATTAGACTCTATCTGGGTGAAGGAATCATACACGATGACGGCCATACCCGATCCAGACTCTGACATGTACAAAGTAGAAAAGCCTGGGCATGAGCCACAAGTTGTTAATCGCAACCAAATCAGACTGTGTCTAAAAGAAGATCTGCCAGTGCTCCCAACACCATCTCGTCCAGCTGTCAGACCTGTAAGAGAGTATGTCCCAGGCGAGGGGATTCATCCCACTATGGACTTCCCTATGTTCTCCCCAAGTCAGCCTGCAGTCTTCTGTGTCTTGCCAGCCTCAGGGTCTGTTCCACCAACATTAATTTCTACTCCAGCTCCAGTCCTGTCACTATTGGCTCCTGTTTATACACCAGTTTCCAGAGCACCAACTCTGCCACCAGTCTCTCCAGCAGCACAATCAACGACTCTGAATCCTGCCAGTCCTGACCTTGTACCCACTCTCGAATTTACTGAGAAAGACCCAGCCACAGTTTCAGATGCACCAAGAGCTCCAGAAGACACCGGTGTTCCAGTCTCTTCAGAAGTCATGTTGCGTAGGTCCCGACGGTCAACCCAAGGACATCTCCCAGCAAGGTACAAAGATTAACTCACATTAAAACCTGAAAAAGTTATGCACCATACCTAGTACAGTCATATGGTAAAAGTAGACCGCATACCTGTAAATATATCAGTTAGGACTTACATTATTTGTAGTCCCAGTCCACAAGTCTATAGGTCTATATGGCTAACATTTCTTCCTGTCCAAGTTTCCAGGGCCCTGGCTGTACTGCATAGACGGTAACAACTGTCTACCCTCATTAAAGCTACCTTTGTCTGTAACTTGGTGTTGGTGTTTTTATTGCCCCTGTGCCTAGCCCAGGATCCAGCAGCATACCTCCGGGTGGTTAAGGATAAACCACACCCTGGTGTCATGAACACAAGAAGTTAATGCCATCTGCCCCTAGGATAATTACATCTGCCCTGCACCTCACACCCTGCCATACCACACATATTATCCCCAAGCCAAAAGATAGGGGATAAGATGTTTGATTGGGTCGGAGGCTGGTGATGTCACAGCCACGCCCCCTCAATGCAAGTCTAAGAGAGGGGGCGTTATGACCGCCAAGCCCCCTCCCATAAACTTGCATTGAGGGGGCGTGGTCTAAAAGAACGCCAGGTGAAGCAGGGAAATTGCGGTGGTCCCCAGCGGCGGGATCCCCACGATCAGACATCTTATACCCTATCCTTTGGATAGAGGATAAGATGTCTAGGGGCCTTTAAATCAAGATTGAACATCTATCCATCTATCCATGTTTTTTTTAAAGCTATTAATATAGCAGTACAGTCTTGGCATGGATACAGCAAAGTTTCAAAGACTTTACAAGATGCACTTTAAATTTAAAGAATGGATCAACATATTTCACAAAATAAACCATTCCACTAACTTTGACAGGAGCCGGGGAGAATGAATGAACAACAGGAAAAGCGCTATTTTATAACTGTCTCTCAAACGGCTCCACTTTATGCTGTATGGGCAATATGAAAATGCAGTTATATGGAGGAAAAAAATCTATTTACTAAATGCTGCACTTGGTAATGGTCCGATCTGTGCCAAAGTCTTGTGAGTAATTAGATTTAGTGTATTTCCAGCTACATGATGGAAGGGGATGATGGAGGACTATGCAGGTGACTGAGTTTTCTGCAGGACCATGTCATAATTATTTCAATGAGTTTGTTAGCTTTTTTTTTCTGGGCAGAACAGTGATATTTGTTACAAGGTGACCAGCGTTACTGTTCTGCCAAATGCTCATCCTCCTGTGAAAGAGTTATCTGTAAGGCCATCAAATTTGACTGAAATTAGGTGAAAAACAGACACGTAGATCTTTTGTAAAGTGCTCAAACTGTACGGTCATAACAAGTAACCATGGGACCCCAGAGGAAAGCGTGGAATGGGACCCCTACAGTAGACTCACCATTAGCAACAGATCAAGAAATGTATCTTTAAAGGAGTATACCTGCGAAAAACATCTTATCCCCTGCATGACCCGGCATTACCCCCCGCGATCAGACATCTTTTCCATTGGATAGGAGATAAGATGCCTGATCGCGGGAAGGTCATGCCACTGGGACCCCCCACGATCTCGGTGCAGCCCCCGGCATTCTGTGCCGGGCGCTGCCTCTGAGACCGAGACATGACGTCACAGCCATGCCCCTCGTGAGGGGCATGTGCGTGACGTCACATTCCCGTCTCGGTGGTAGTGCCCGGCGCAGAATGCCGGGGGCTGCACCGAGATCATGGGGGTCCATTATCCTTTGGATCAGCTGAAGGGAAAAAAAAGAAACAGCCACACGGACGACAATGTCAATGTGAACCTAGCCTTAGGAAACAAGACTCCAAAGGTCAATTCAAAATGAGGCTTCCTTTTATACACCCATTCCCACCCAATGGGATCCCATTATGGGATAGAAACGTTGCACTTCTGAAGGGATGAATAATGAATAATGAACAGTTTGATAAATCTGGGCCAATGTGTCATTTTTACCGAAAAATGGAAGTCCCCAAAAGTTACAAGATGGCCTTTAAAAATTTTTTTGCCCCACACAATTTTTTGGGGGTTTTGCCTAAGATTTTGTGGTGAGTTGAGGGATGTCATTGCAAATTATAGTTGGTGCCACAAAGAGCAAGCCTCAAATTGGTCTGTAGGTGAAAAATGTAAAGTGTTAATATTATTAGGTTAAGCAGTTAAAGTGAGTACCCCTAATTTCAACTTGTTGCCTGTAGAAAAGACACCCGCACAGAGGCCATTGATAAGATTCCAAACTCTCCACCATGGCCAAGACCAAAGAGCTGTCCAAGGATGTCATGGTCAAGATTGTAGACCTACACAATGCTGGAATGGGCTACAAGTCCATCGCCAAGCAACAAGATCTCATCTCATGGAGTTTTTAATGATCTTGAGAACAATGAAGAATCAGCCCAGAACTACACAGGAGGATCTTGTCAATGATCTCAAGGCAGCTGGGCAGTTGCCCTTGGCTGCACCACTTTTTTTGCACCGCCGACCTTACTAATACTGACACACCATGACCACCACCATTACCTCTGACTAATACCCCAATACTGTTACAGAATAAAATCTACTATACAGAGACCAATGTTCCTACATACAGTGACCCTATAGTGGTAGATACTAGTGTACACAGGTCTGGCTTAAAGTTACATCTAGTGACTTTCAGGTGACGTCTTCTCTGATTGGAGTCATTCACTTTTCTTTTTCTTTGCCATTGCTCCTAGGTATCATGAAGACTTCTCCAGCCATGCCTCACCTCTTCAGAATCTGCCAGACACACACTTTATACTCCTCGTTCCAGCACATTCCTAACCTCCAAACAACCTCCCTATGTGTATTACTTCACATAGTAATAGAGCCCACTTTGTGCCCCCCATATAGGAGCAGGCCCTTCACACTGTCCCCATATAGTAGTAGCCCCCTCATATTGCCCCCATATAGTAGTAGTCCCCATCATATTGCCCCCATATAGTAGGCCTCTTCACAATGCTCCTCATATAGCAGGCCCCATGAAAACAACAAAAATTTATAAATAAATAAACTAAATAAAGCTCTAGGCGCTCTGCTCCCCATGGCTGTTTTTTCTTTCTTTGCAGGCAGCATTACACAGAGATGCTCTATGCACAGAAAGTACTGCCTGAAGTGACAGAACGGAGCCACCAGCCACAGCATACTTTGAACTCTGTGTGTATCTTAAAGGTGTGCACACACAGTTAAAGCTGTGCTCCCTTGTTGGTCTAGGAGGTGTGTTCTAGATCCCGAGTGGTGCCTTCATCCACTGGATGCTCTAGGCCAGCAACTACCTCGCCGATAGGTGGCCTTGATCCTAGACACAGTGCTCAGCTGACTGCTTCCCCTCCATCATTCCAGCAATCAGTCATGACTGGATGGGATTTTAGATACATCCCTTCCCGCTCTAAACCCACTCCCAACCGAATATCACCCCTTTTTCACAAAAAAGGACACTGATACATATTGTGGGAAAAATTGGGCCGTGTGGCCAATTTATTTAACAACCAAATAAATAACAGTTGAATATCTTATACATATAAACATAACCAAAGTTCACTGGAGGTCACTCCCCTCCCCCAACCAGACTTATGCACCATGCTCTTACCCCGACCAACCGACTCTGAGCCACCAGTTCTGAAATCCGGAAGGCCCCAAAAGAGGCCAAAACAAACGCCAACCAAAACAACAGTACCTCATAACCGTCAGTGCATTCACACTCCACCAGCTCCGCCAAAAAAAAAAAAAATCACAAGAAATTGGGCGACGCCTATCAGGCCGAGTCCCACCCCTCCAATAGCTCTAAAGGCCCTGTAACAAAAACCAAAATGCCAGTGCTGACATGCGGCGTGACACGCCTGAAACAGACACCCCAACTCAAACAGCATACCCACAAAGTACAGCACCACAGTCATCCAATCTTCCAGACCAACACTCCCATCCACCCTCTGCAGCAACGCTTCCCATTCACACCAAACCTTCAAATTCGCAGACCAAGTGCGAGCACTCAACGACCTCCTGATTAACTGCACAGCTGATCGGGGCAAGGAATCCTGCACCGCTCCGCCTCCGGTGCCAGCGAAACCTGTACCACTGTGAACGAGAAAGAGAATCAGTGAGAGAGTTGACAATACCCCATACATGCACCGCCACAAACTGTGCATTCAACAGCAAGCCCAACAAAACCAGATGACGAAGCAAGTGCAACACGGGCGGGGTCTAGAGGTTTGATGATTGATCGTGTGGACCACTCCCATATTACAACAATGAAAACGGACCCTCTTATCCCTCAACCGATCCCCCCCAAATGTCCGTCGCCACCACAATAAGGAACAGCTCCAACACAACTAAATTAGCCACCAAACCCCCCACCTGCCAAGATTCCGGCCACTCTGCTGAACTCCACTTCCCTTGAAAAAATGCCCCATAACCTACCGAACCGAATGCGTTGGAAAACAACTCTAACTCAGCATCATCAACCACCTCCGCCTTCCACATGGACCTGCCATTGTAAACAGACAAAAAGGAATCCCACACCTCCAAGTTCGCCCACACCTTCTCAGACAGGCGAACGTAGTGACGCGGGACCGACACCCCCCGCAGTGGCCAAGGACAAACGCCTACAAAAGACCCTGCCCATTGGTAAAATCCTACTGGCAAAATTGAATTTCCCCAGCAATGACTGGACCTCCTTAAAAAGGCGTCCTCTTACAACGACGACACTGCTGCACACCAGATCAGATTTGGCCGCCCCCGCATCCACAGAACTTTTCTGGAGGGCCGCACTCCACCAGGAGAAGGGGAGTCGGCCATTCCTCTGCTGCACTCTCCACTGCACTGGCCCCAGATTGCTGTCGGGAGCCCGACCTGGGACCGGACCGGGCCGGCCCAGCCTCTGCCACTCCAACCTGATGGGCCGCAACACCGGAAGGCCCCGCCACTTCCTCCAGCTGGGATCCAGGCCAGGCAGTCCTAGCCAGGGGGCCGGCAACGCTCCAAGCTCCGGCCGTCCCCCCATTCCCTTCTGGCCCCATGCCGCGATGTCCTCTGGCACTTCTCCTCTTCCCACACCACCACCTGGGCTCCACTGAAGGGAAGGAGCGGAGGGGCCAGCAGCCACCCCCGCTCCCGCAGAAACTGCCGTACGCCCTGCCACAATTCTCTTGGAAGCCGACCCAGAAGCACTCCCACTCACGGCAGCCACCGGCTCCCAAGAGGACCGCACTGGGCTCTGGCACCACCACCTGGTGCGGGGAGTGGGCTCAGGACTCAGGCACTCCGGAGCCCTCGACCAGTGGGACCCGTGCTGCAAGCCAGGGAAGGGGTCTGTCTGCACACCGCTCCAACTTCCTAGCACCCTCCGCACCTGCTCCTGCACCCAGTCATTCTCATGCGAGGCTGCAGCAGCCCGGAGGTGGGTGAAGAGATCGTGCAGGGACGACATGGCACCTTCTTCTTTCTTCCATATGCTGACTGGTGAGTACCACCCCCCAGACCACCCCCCTATATACACTTCCTCCCTCCCCTCAAGATGACCTCCCTTTCACCCAACTTTCAGGCCACCTGCTGCCGTCCCTTAAAGGAGCAGCGGTAAATTAACCCCTTATACCCCCATTATCTTGCCATTCCTCTTCTAACCCAAATTTCTCCCTACTGACTCATGTCAGTAGTCTGTTTAAAGTCTTCCTCACCCTCCATCAGCCTACTTCATTGCCTCCGGACTCTCTGTAGCCCCCAAAGCTCTATCTTTGATTTTACATAAATAATAGGAAGGAGGGAGAGGAGGGGATGCAGCTGCAGTTTTCCCTTCTGTGTCTTCATGTGAAGCCATAGCTCACATCTGAGTTTCTCACATTGATGGGCACAAGTTTTCAGTATTTGCTGGCAGAAGAAAAATGCACCATAAAGAAGGACAAACATTATACTAGAAAAACCCAAGCAACTAAATGGAAAATGATCTTACTTTGCTTTTCTGCTTGGCGGAATAATGGTATTTGTTACAAGGTGATCAGCTTACTGTCCTGCCAAATGCTTGTTTCCTGTAAATGGGTTATCTGTCTGCCTAATGTTTTAGAGAGATTAGGTAGAAAACAGACATTTTAGATCTCATTTAACCACTAAATAAAATACCCTGATTGTCCTCTGCAACCAACATTGTTAGGTAAAACATAGCAACATAGTATCTTCTGTACCTCATCTGCCTTTTCCATTTCCCTGTTTGCAGGTTCTTTATAATGGTCAAAAAACATGTTGGTGTAAGCATATAATAAAACATATGATGGACACCTGATATGTGGAGACTAGAGACAGCAGTTGACTTAGATTCTAGTTAAAAGGGTGCAGGGCCTAAGATACTCCTTGGTCTGCGCCCTACAAAGATTCTCCAGGTTGTGGTCCTCAATCAGAATAGTTGCCAGTTGGTGGTTGCGATATAGATGGGCAGAAAGGAAAAGTTGGGTACAACAATCTGGAGTAAAACTACAAGTCTGAACAAGGTATTCAAAGGTCAGCACAACAAACTGAGTAAGAAACAATTCAAAAGGGTAGTTATACCTGTGGCAAAAAAAGTGGCATCTTATCTTATTTGAAGCACCCCCCCCCCCTTATCTCATCATCAGTCATTTGAAAAATATTCTAAGATAGTTATTGTACAGATAGAGGAAACGGAGAAGCAATTGAGACAAAGACAAAGAGAGACACACAGAGAAGCTAATAAAAGCTCTAGTAAGCATTTTTTTCTCACACAAGTGCGAGCTTCAGAGCTTACAAGACTCATTACTGCTCTATAACGTTCTCCATGCTGCGGCAGCTTCTGAGGGTGTGCTATGGAAGTATGGTGGGTGGGGGGGGGGGGCTCCCCCTCCCCATTCAGTGTGTGTAGTGTGTAGGAGACATCATTGTAGCTAGTCTACACCCACTAGTTTAAATTGGAGAGTTTAACGGAGACACATCCCTGAAGAAGCCCTGAGTGAAACGTTGGGTGGGTGGTGGGAGCACGCCATATGTACCTGTTCCACTTGGTAATAACATTTTTTTTCATGTGTTGCACTATATTCTATTGTACTGTGTTGTTGCTTGCTCAGATGTAAAGGGGACACCCTTTTTTTTTTTTTTGTCTTTTCCCTTAAAAATTATTGGTCACTATTTTGCCTTTATTTCAGTACTTACTTACCCTTACCTACCTTTCAGCATGCAACTCATTCTTTGATAATACTGTGGTCACATTTGTCATCCATGCTCCCACTCTCTTTTTCGGAGTAGCCCAGTGTGCTTTGCAAGATGTCATGAAGTAGGGTAGGGTCCACAATCTGACACTTATACCCTATTCTGTGGATATTCCCTTTTAGGAATATAACATATTCTTTACCTGAATAGAATAAAACACTTGCACGTTCTCCAAAAACATACAAAGAAACCATTCATCTTAAAATACAAGTAACAAAAGCAGAGGAGTTTATACCGTAATGCAAAATGAAGATGATACTGTTGTTTCCAAGTCCAAGGCGAACAATGCCCAAAGCCATATACAATTCACACTGCCAACAAGCATAAATACATGTGCATCAGAAATTGATGATCCAAAAATGAATAGCAAAGTGCAAGGGCAAAAAACTATAAATTAGTTCCTGATACACAGGCAGTTCATAACAGTATATCACCGTCCAGAAAACAGGACCATTGGCAGTATAGTGCATTGTGTAACCTGTTATAAATAAGAGCAATGTATAACCTAGACCCAAGATCATTCTAATGCCCTGATGTACAGTTTGCTGCCAGCTTTCTTAAAGGGGTTCTCCACCATAAGGTGATTTTAGTACGTACCTGGCAGGCAGTAATGGACATGCTTAGGAAGGATCTGCGCTTGTCTTGGGCCTAGATGGCTATGGTGTGAGATTACCATAACACTGTGGCTAGCTTTTTGTGAACTGGTATTTCCTGTTTGACTTTTCCTTTTTTTTTTTACTACAAATCCCACAATTCCATTTTCCTCCCTCCCACACATAGTTACATAGTTACATAGTTAGTACGGTCGAAAAAAGACATATGTCCATCAAGTTCAACCAGGGAATTAAGGGGTAGGGGTGTGGCGCGATATTGGGGAAGGGATGAGATTTTATATTTCTTCATAAGCATTAATCTTATTTTGTTCCAGGAATGTATCTAATCCTGTTTTAAAGCTGTTAATTGTTCCTGCTGTGACCAGTTCCTGAGGTAGACCGTTCCATAAATTCACAGTCCTCACGGTAAAGAAGGCGTGTCGCCCCTTGAGACTAAACTTTTTTTTCTCCAGACGGAGGGAGTGCCCCCTCGTCCTTTGGGGGGGTTTAACCTGGAACAATTTTTCTCCATATTTTTTGTATGGGCCATTAATATACTTATATACGTTTATCATATCCCCCCTTAAACGTCTCTTCTCAAGACTAAACAATTGTAACTCCTTTAATCGCTCCTCATAGCTAAGATGTTCCATGCCCCATATTAGTTTAGTCGCGCGTCTCTGCACCCTTTCCAACTCCGCAGTGTCCCTTTTATGGACAGGTGACCAAAACTGAACAGCATATTCCAGGTGAGGCCGTACCAATGCTTTATAAAGGGGGAGTATTATGTCCCTGTCCCTTGAGTCCATGCCTCTTTTGATACATGACAATATCCTGCCGGCTTTGGAAGCAGCAGCCTGACATTGCATGCTATTCTGTAGTCTGTGATCTACAAGTACACCCAGATCCTTCTCTACCAGTGACTCTGCCAGTTTAATCCCCCCTAAGACATACGATGCATGCAGGTTATTAGTACCCAGATGCATAACTTTACATTTATCCACATTGAACCTCATTTGCCAAGTGGATTCTCAGGGCAGTCGGACGACCCGGCCCACCAGGAACATAAATGAGCTGCATCCATTCATAAGACCTGTGGTTTTCAATCAGGGTGCCTACAGCTGTTGCATTAGTTGCAGATTGATCCCTTCACCCATTGAAGCAGACAGGCTCCCTGTCATCAGCTGACTAGTGAATCAGGTCTCGGCCGCATTGCAACCTGGGAAAAATCTAAAAAAATAAATATCGGGGTGAAAATCACAGAAGAATTATGAGAAAACCGTCACACACAGGTACAGACACTATATTATGAACTACACTAACTTTACAGCCCCTGTAGCATAGTCAAATAAAAAAAATCCTTGAATACCAATTTATCAGAATGCTGATAGTTTATGTGCAGGCTGACCATACATCCCATTTTAGATTGGAAAAAGTTTTTTTTTTTTTTTTGGAGGCTGCCCATCTTTTATCAAAATATATTTGTCCCTTTTTTTTCCAACAAAAACTAAAAAAATCTACATTTCTGTGTTATTTTGTGCTACTGCAGCTTCTAGTTATTGTTCTTAAAGTGGCCATGGCTCATGCTGCCTAATCTTATACTGCCAGCTGATGCCGCAGCCTCTTTAAGTCTGTGAAGAGTGCTGCTGGTATTTGTGACAAGTGATAGTACCAGGGCCGAACTGGCCATCGGGCAGATCAGGCAATTGCCTGGTGGGCCGGGTCGTCCGACTGCCCTGAGAATCTGCACTCTGCGGCAGAAGTAGCCGGTCGCTGCCGCTGCTTTGAGGCTGGCGGCCGAAAGTACTAACAGTATGACAGATAGGGGAACTCTTTGTGTGCTGGCGTGCCGCACAGGCCGTCCGGGCGCAAGCACAGAACAGTGGGAGTTGGTGCCTCTTTAAGTTCAGTGACTCACGCTGCTCTGCTTGTGCTGGGCGGCTGTGTATACAGGTGCCACGCAGGCATGTGTCTTTATCCCCGCAACTTACGTTGGCTGTTGTGAGAACTGAGTGGAGGCAGGCTGAGCCGACTAAGCAGTGACTAAGCAGAATAAAAGAACAAGAAGGGCACCACAGCAAACTGGTCTGAGGTGAATTACTGTGACACAATTCTTCTGTAGGGTCTTTTTGGTCCCCTTCCCCATATGAGGATCAGATCATTTGTATGATGTCTGGTAAAACTGTAAAGGCCACTGTAAAATTTTAAGCGCAGGGTCACACAGGGCGCATCTGCAATGTATTTCACGCTGCATATGCGCCTGCTACCGGCAGTCACTGTGTAACTGCAAAGAGAGGTCACAGATACGGCTGGGTAGCTCTGTGTCTCCTCTTGTAGCGGTGGATTTCTAAAGTAGGAAATCTGCCACTATAAGCGGACACACAGAGCTACCCAGCCGTATCTGGGACCTTGCTGTGCAGTTACACAGTGATGTGCCCCGTGTCACCCTGCACTTAGAAAGCAAATGAGCAATGTGTGGCTTTAGACCCATATGAGGGCTTGATTTTATGCCCCCAATTGTACTTTGTAATAACAAAACTGAAGGAAAAATATTTCTGGGACCAAATGTAAAAATCAAAACGCCATTTTCTATATTTGTGGGCTCCCGTTTCTATACAGTGCTATTTACTGTAAAACTACTTACTACTAAGATATTTTTACTTTTTTTGCACGAAAATAATAATTCTGAAAATCATTCTCTACTGACCCCTATCATTTTTTTTTAGTTTTTTTTTTTTGTACCATTTTTGTTTTGATAGGACTTCCTGATCACTTTTAATGTATTCATATCTGATAAATGAAGTGAACAAAAATCAGCATTCTGGACATTGACTGTGCAGTTTATTTACAGTATATTTTTTTTATTTGGCACATTTCCACATATGACAACAACATATGAGCCTGCTGAAAAGTGGGATGGACTTGCTGCGGCCGGCGGCACCCAGGTTGCTACCCCTGGCACGGCTCGACCACACAGGCGGCTGAGGAGATGCGAGGCACAGGAGGGATAAGGCATCTCGTAGCCTGGGTAGCAGAAGATGAGGGCAGGCAGCACAGTAGAGTAGTCAAGACGTAGCAGGAGTTCAGTAGGCAAGCGGCAGAGGAGCAAGGTCAAAGTCACAAAGTAAGGGATCAAATATACGGCAAGGCAATAGTGAGGAACGCATTCTCTAAGGCACAAGGCAACAACGATCCGGCAGGGGAGTGAGGAGGGTGGAGGAATTTATAAATGAGCCACAGGTGAATTACACTAATGAGCGTTACTGGCCCTTTAAATCTTAAAGCTCCGGCGTGAACGCCCTTGGGGAGGAGAGAGGCAGAGGCAGGAGAAACAACCGGGGAGTGAAGGACTGGGGCTCGCATGCGAGCGCGTCCCTTGATGTGAGTCCCAGCCCCGTCAGCAGCAGCAGGTAAGGGGACCATGCGCTCACGACCAGCGTGTGCGGCCAGAGCGCATAATGTAAAAGTACCCCCCCCCCCCTTTCGTCTCCCCCTCCTTTTACGAGAGAGGAAACTCCTGAGAAGGCTCATGGTCCAGGATATTCTCCTCAGGCTCCCAAGATCTCTCCTCAGGACCATAACCCTCTCAGTCAACCAAAATTTTTTTTTACCTCTCACAGATTTTGTCGCAAGAATTTAGGATTAGATGCCTTCTTAGTAAGAGCCACAATGAGAACAACCAAGGAGGAAAAATGTGGGATAAACTGGCGATAATACTTAGCGAATCCCAGAAAGCGTTGAATAGCACGTAGGCCCGAAGGACGAGGCCAATCCAATACTGCTGACAACTTATCTGGATCCATCTGCAGGCCCTGATGAGAGACAATGTAGCCAAGAAACGGTAGACTAGATTTCTCGAACAGGCATTTCTCCAGTTTGGCGTAGAGATGATTCTTCCGAAGTCACTGAGGAACCAGACGAACATGAGTACGATGCTCCTCTAGGTTGGAAGAGAAGATCAGGATGCAGTCTAGGTATACGACAACACAGGTGTAAAGAAGATCACGGAAGATATCATTAACAAACTCTTGAAAAACGGCCGGAGCATTGCAGAGACCAAAAGGCATTACAAGATACTCAAAATGTCCGTCACGAGTATTGAAGGCCGTTTTCCATCTCCCTTGTGGATCAAAATGAGATTATTCGCACCGCGTAAGTCTAACTTGGAGAAGTCCTTGGCACCAAAAAGTCAAAAAGTTCTGAGATAGGAGGTAGAGGGTAACGGTTCATGACCGTGATTTTGTTAAGTCCCCTGTAGTCAATACATGGACAGAGTGAGCCATCCTTCTTCCCTACAAAGGAGAAGAGGACTTCGGATAAATCCTTTTGGAGAGTCTCCTGGATATACTCAGCAATGGCTTCGGTCTCAGGAACTGATAGAGGGTATATCCTCCCACGAAGAGGAGTGGTACCAGGCAGAAGATCAATAGGGCAGTCGTAAGGACGATGTGGAGGCAGAGACTCAGCCTGTTTCTTGCAGAAAATGTCAGAGAAATCTTGGTAAGGTGGCGGCAGGCCAGGTAAAGGAGGAAGACAAGAAACAACTTTGTGCAGAACTGGTTGGAGGCAACAATTTTGACAGGATTGTCCCCAGCAAATTATTTCTACAGTTCTCCAATCCAGTTGCGGGGAATGGCGTTGCAACCAAGGAAGGCCAAGAAGAATCTCAGAAGTACAGTGTGGCAGAACATAGAATTCAATATTTTCTTTATGTAATACTCCCACTTGCATGACGAGAGATTCAGTACGGAAGTGAACCTTACAGTCCAGATTTTGTCCATTAACAGAGGAGATTAACAAGGGCTTGGCAAGCCGAGTAAGGGGAAGATGATACTTGTGGACTAAAGCCGCAGCAATAAAGTCACCTGCTGATCCAGAATCCAAAAATGCTGTAGCGCTGAAGGAAAACTTGGCTGAAGCGAAGACTTGTACAGGGATTGTTAAGCGTGGAGAGGTACTTTACACAGCCAGGGACGCCTCTCCCATGTACCCTAGGTGCGGGCGAACTGTACAGTCCTTGAGAAAGTGCTCCGGGTTAGCACAATACAAGCACAAATTCTCATTGCGTCGTCGTGATCTCCCCTGTTGCTTAAGACGTGAATGATCTCCTTTTATAGCCTCTTCTGCAAGAGACCCAGGAAACTAAAGAGGTGGATGTTGAAACATGGGTGTCAGGCGGGCAGGTTCCCTCTCTAAGTGCAGTTCCTGTTGTCTCTCCACCGTGGCCAAGTGGATAAGTTCTGTCAAAGAATATGGAGGATCACATTCTGCAAGGGCATCTTTAATTATGCTTGACAGTCCTTTTTTGAATGTGGCACACAAGGCCTGATCATTCCAGGCAAGTTCAGAGGCTAGATAGAATGCGGAATGCGGAACTGAACCACGTAGTCACCAACGGTAGAATTCCCTTGACAGAGGTTCAGCAACGTCATCTCAGCTGAAGAGGCCCGTGCGGGTTCCTCAAAGACACTGCGAAATTCTGCCAAGAAGGCCGAAAAATTGGTCCCAAAGGGGTGTAGCCCAATCCAGGACTTTACCGGACAGTAGACTCATGGCAAAGTCCACCTTTGTATGTTTCGTCGGAAACAGTTCAGACATGAGCTCCAAGTGCATGGAGCACTGTGTAACAAAGCCTCTGCATGACTTGGAATCCCCATCATACTTGGGAGGTAAAGGCAGGTGCAGCTGGGAGCCAAAAGACACTGCAGGATCTGGAAGTAGGAGTGGGCCAGATTGTGCTGTTGCAAGGCCAAAAGCTGTTGCATCATGGCTGAAAGTTGAGAAAATTGCTGCACCAGTCGGGCCAACTGCTGTGACTGACGTACCACAAAGGAGGGAAAATCCACAACTTCAGGCAGGGGTACCGCAGCAGGATCCATGGCCGGATCTTACTGTAAAACTCACGTTTCAGAAGACAGGAACACTGGTGGATGTGGATCCACTGGACCTGTGTGGCAGATGACTCGGACCGTACCAGGGAGCGGAGTCTAAGGTGCCGCTGGTTTTCACCAGAGCCTGCTGAAAAGCGGGATGGACTTGCTGCGGCAGGCGGCACCCAGGTTGCTACCCCTGGTACGGCTCGACCCCACAGGCGGCTGAGGAGATGCGAGGCATAGGAGGGATAAGGCATCTCGTAGTCTGGGTAGCAGAAGATCAGGGCAGGCAGCACAGTAGAGTAGTCAAGACGTAGCAGGAGTTCAATAGGCAAGCGGCAGAGGAGCAAGGTCAAAGTCACAAAGTAAGAAATCAAATATACGGCAAGGCAATAGTGAGGAACGCATTCTCTAAGGCACAAGGCAACAAAGATCCGGCAGGGGAGTGAGGGGGGTGGAGGAATTTATAAATGAGCCACGGGTGAATTACACTAATGAGCGTTACTGGCCCTTTAAATCTTGAAGCTACGGCGCGCGCATCCTGGGGGATGAGGACACGCGCGCCGGAGCAGAGAGGCAGAGGCGGAGGCAGGAGAAACACCCGGAGGGTGTTGTGCCATTATTCTCCCCTCCCTCTGCTTCCCTTTTGCCATTATCCGATTATGGCAAAATGGGATCAGAGGGAGAAGGGGGGGGGGGATAATGGCACAAGGGGATTAAATATCACATTAGAAAGGTAGGCACATGCCATTATGAAATTGAGTACTTTTATGACTTATTTTGTCCGTGGTTACCCCTCACGCGAACTTACGCATGAGGGGTACCCGCAGACATATTTTTACACTTTGGGGGTACAGTCACAAAAAAGGTTGAGAACCACTGACCTAGGTACAATTGGGGAGATTTATCAAAACCTGTGCAGAGGAAAAGTGTAGCAGTTGCCCATAGCAACCAATCAGATCGCTTCTTCAGTTTTCAAAGGCCCATTTACAAATGAAAGAAGCAATCTGATTGGTTGCTATGGGCAGTTGGACCACTCTTCCTCTCCACAAATTTTGCTAATACTACGCAAATCTACCTATGATTAAGTTACTGTTCCTGCTCCTGTTTCTGGCCACGTTGTAAGCATATCATTCTGAAAGATTTCTGTCTCCAAGAGGGAAAACTTTGTCTTTGTTAAAGGGAAGAAAACTGAACAAGGGCCTCTCTGAATTACACAAATATCTTAGTCGGCATTCGATTGGAGTTGGTGTTGCCTAGCTGCCATGTCAAGAAGGCTTTCCAGGGTGCACCTTTCAGTGTGTCTTGAGAACCACCTACATGTACTTGTAGTATCTACTAGTGCACATGTGCTAAGAATCACCTTAGGATTGCTAAATGCAGTATGTAATGCTGGTGGTTGGCAGCCACCAACGTGTACTACATTCCGCTACCTATGTCAGCTGAACTGCACTAATGGCTCCTCTTACTCACTGCAGGCTCCGGATTGTTCCCTCTGCACTCAGGTGGCGACAGTGTCTGGTGCATCTATAAAGGGCTCCATGAGGTCTGCCTTTTTAAAGGGGTACTCCACCCCTAAACATCTTACCTCCTATCCAAAGGATAGGGGAAAAGATGTGTGATCGCGAAGGTCCAGCCTTTGGGACCCTGCGATCTCTGTGCAGGCACTCTGCATTCTGTACATTATGTTCAGAACGCTTGGGCGGCCATGCCGGGTGCCTGCACAGAGATCATGGGGGGGGGGGGGGGAGGGCCAGAGGGCGGACTCCCAAGATCAGACATCTTATTCCCTGTCCTTTGGATAAAGGATAAGATGTTTAGGGGTGGAGTAACCCTTTAAGGCTCCGTGTGTGCCTCTGATTCTGCTCCTCCTCCTATTCATGACTGGCATCACCTATTTAAAGACACTACACTCTACTTTCCTTGCCTGAGCAACACTGTGGTTTACCATAGCAAAGGTTGTGCTGCTTTTTATATCTGCTGTATTCCTGTGTGTCCAGACCATAGCTTGTTTCCTGATGCCATCTCTAGCCTCATCCCTCTGTACTTGTCTGCCTCTCTTGGATAAAGGATCCCTGACCATGCCTTTTAGCAAGCTCTAAATACCTAGCTGCAATTGTGCTACAAAGGCTCTGCTGTTCCACTGCACCAGCTCTATGAAAACACCAAGCGAGTTATGGCTCTACTGACTCTGCTGCTGTGCTTTATTTTTTATCTAGTGTCAGCTTGCCACACCTGCCTGTACTGTATCCCTGATGCTTAGCACCAGGGCGTTCTGGCCAGCTTGAGACCACTCTTGTAGTAGTGACCTGGTGTTTCTCTGCAGCTAAGACCAGCTTCGGTAACCTGAAGCAAGATAAAAGGTAAAAACCAGGGGAACACATAGATTCTGCTCCCAAGTTTGGCCCAAAGCCAAACAAGTAAGTGGTACAGCAGGTCCGAACCGATTGGGGCGTTACACAGTAAAGTTGCTGCAAAAACGCTAATAAGAGACAGTGCACAAATACCTATTCTTCTGTCTAAAAAGTGGTTACTTTCCAGACTATTGCAAAGCAACTGCATTTTATTGGAATCTCTCCAGAAGTTTAAATTAAGTTTTAGAAGTTGTTTCATGGAACTTGTGGGTTCAGAGGTCTCATTCCTGCATAGTGGGATCAGATTGATTAACCAAAAAAGTTGTTGTTGGTTAACAGGAAACACTAGGTTAGCTACACCACTCTAACATGTGAGTTAACACAGTACTCCTCCCCTACGCATCTTATCATCTATCCAAAGAATAGGGAGTAAGATGTCTGATCGGGATGAGATGTCTGATCGTGGGGGTCCTGCCGCTGGGGACCCTCGTGATCTCCCTGCTGCACCTGGCATTCGTTTAGAGCATCGGGTCTGGTGCCAGGGGCTCGTGACATCATGGCCATGCCCTGCTCGCAATGTCACAGCGATGCCCCATCAATGCAAGTCTATGGGAGGGAGCATGGCAGACGTCATCCCCCCTCCCATAGACTTGCATTGAGGGGGCATGGCCGTGACGGCACAAGCAGAGTGTGGCCGTGATGTCACGAGCCTCCGCCCCGTATCACCAGTCATCCGGCACAGAGTGAAGTTCGCTCTGTGCAGCGGATGTCTGGGGTGCCGCAGCTGAGATTGCGTGGGTCCCTAGCGGCGGGACCCCCGTAATCAGACATCTTATCCCCTATCCTTTCGTTAGGTGATAATATGTCTAGGGGTGGAATGTCGAGAGTATTGTTATGTTCCTGTTGTTTTTGCTGAATACAGGCCTATATGGACATGTTATATTTTTGAAAAATTTTACTCTAAAAGCTTGATATAAATCATAGAAAAACTAACCCAGGGGTTCAGCTGTCTCTTTACTTTATAGATATGTTTTGGAATAGTGGAACAGAGGAGCACAAATAAGAGACAGAGATTAAAAAGGTTCTGGGAGGATATTGAGATGTGACTGGAATCACCCAAAACGCTGGTTTGCGAAGTACTGAAGCTGCAGTTTTGCAAAGCATTTTAACATTTCACCAGGAGAGGATGAAAAATGGGCACAGATAAAAAGATTGTCAGAAGAGAGCTGGAAATATAGATATTTTTTTGAGTGTTTTTACCCTGCTCACTGGCTGCACCTTGAGGAAAGTTTTGAAAGCACTTTAACATAAATGAGAAAAATGTTCTGTACCTATTGTGCCTTACAATCCCAATGATATAAATTCACAATGATGCTTTCAGAGGGGGACCAAAGGGAGTTGTGGTATTGGGTGTGAGATGCAGGGCAGATGGAATTACCCTAGGGACAGATGGTATTAACCCCTTGTATTTGTGACGCCAGGGCGTGGTTTATCCTCAATACCAACTGAAGGCATACCGCTGGATCCTGGGCTAGGCACGGGGGCAATAATGACTCTGACGCCAAGTTACAGACAACAGTTGCTTTACTGAGTGACAGATTGTACAGTCTATACAGTTCAACCAGGCCCACGGAGGTGACCAGTGACTTCAGAGATCTTAAGGGCTTGCTGGGATTTGCAAAAGATTTGGACAATTTTAGTGCAGGCCACTCTGACTTGACAACAGATCAACAGAACACTGAAGAAAAGCAGGGCTCTGTACACTGAGGACAAGCAGGGCTCTGTACACTGAGGATAGGCAGGACTCTGTACACTGATGACAAGCAGGCTTCTGTGCACCGAGGACAAGAAGGGTGCAGTACACTGAGGACAAGCAGGGCTCTGTACATTGAGGACAAACAGGGCTCTGTGCACTGAGGACAAGCAGGGCTCTGTACACTGAGAACAAGGAGGGCTCTTCACACTGAGGACAAGTGGGGCTCTGTACACTCAGGGCAAGCAGGGATCTGTGCACTGAGAACAAGCAGGGATCTATGCACTGAGGACAAGCAGGGCTCTGTACACTGAGGACAAGCAGGGCTCTGTACACTGAGGACAAGCAGGGATCTGTACACTGAGGACAAGCAGGGCTCTGTGCAGTGAGGACAAGCAGAGCTCTGTACACTAAGGATAAGCAGGGCTCTGTACACTGAGGACAAGCAGGGCTCTGTACACTGATGACAAGCAGGGCTCTGTACACTGTGGACAAGCAGGGCTCTGTACACTGAGGACAAGCAGGGATCTGTACACTGAGGACAAGCAGGGCTCTGTGCAGTGAGGACAAGCAGAGCTCTGTACACTAAGGATAAGCAGGGCTCTGTACACTGAGGACAAGCAGGGCTCTGTGCACTGAGGACAAGCAGGGCTCTGTACACTGAGGACAAGCAGGGCTCTGTACACTGAGGACAAGCAGGGCTCTGTACACTGAGGACAAGCAGGGCTCTGTACACTGAGGACAAGCAGGGCTCTGTACACTGAGGACAAGCAGAGTTCTGTACACTAAGGATAAGCAGGGCTCTGTACACTGAGGACAAGCAGGGCTCTGTACACTGAGGACAAGCAGGGATCTGTACACTGAGGACAAGCAGGGATCTGTACACTGAGGACAAGCAGGGCTCTGTACTGTACACTAAGGATAAGCAGGGCTCTTTACACTGAGGACAAGCAGGGCTCTATACACTGATGACAAGCAGGGCTCTGTACACTGATGACAAGCAGGGCTCTGTACACTGAGGACGAGCAGGGCTCTGTACACTGGGGACAAGCAGGGCTCTGTGCAGTGAGGACAAGCAGAGTTCTGTACACTTAGGATAAGCAGGGCTCTGTACACTGAGGACAAGCAGGGCTCTCTACACTGAAGACAAGCAGAGCTCTGTGCACTGAGGACAAGCAGGGCTCTATACATTGAGGAAAAGCAGGGCTCTGTACACTGAGGACAAGCAGGGCTCTGTACACTGATGACAAGCAGGGCTCTGTACACTGAGGACAAGCAGAGTTCTGTACACTAAGGATAAGCAAGGCTCTGTACACTGAGGACAATCAGGGCTCCGTGCACTTAGGACAAGCAGGGCTCTGTACACTGAAGACAAGCAGCGCTCTATACACTGAGGAAAAGCAGGGCTCTGTACACTGAGGACAAGCAGGGCTCTGTACACTGATGACAAGGAGGGCTCTTTACACTGAGGACAAGTGGGGTTCTGTACACTGAGGACAAGCAGGGCTCTGTGCAGTGAGGACAAGAGGAGTTCTGTACACTGAGGACAAGCAGGGCTCTGTACACTGATGACAAGCCGGGCGTTGTGCAGTAAGCGCTGCGGGCGGACATGTCAGGATGATTGACAAGCCAGGATACTGCACAGAGCCTTGCTTGTCCCGCCCACACTTTTAGCATTTGGTCTCCTCCCAGAGACACACAGGCATTAGCTGCAGGGACAGCATTTTTTCTCCCAAAAATATAATAAAAAAAACATATAATCCTATTATCTACATTATATAAAAGCTTTTAGCAAATGACAGGTGCCCTTTAAGTTGGACACTGAAGATAACATCTGAGTAGATATTTAAAGCAGGGAAGATGTATCATTTGCGTTTGTTGTTGTTTTCAGACTTTTTCCCACTGTTATTTCACATGCAGCTTTTGTGCAAAATTCATAAAAATTTGCAAGCTTCTCCATACATTTTGAAGAAAATCATCCCTTCACTGTTGGGTTGAGTGTGTATAATCTGTGCTTGGTGAGAAGTACAAATAGGTTTTAGTAAAATTTGGCAAAATTAAAAATGTGTAAATATTAAATAGCTCATATACACATGCAAATGAGAAACCACAGTGCCTAGAGGCTAATAGTCTTCACTTTGGCGAACAGAGCAAAAACTCTAAACTTACTAGCTAAAACATAGTACATTCTGTCAATACAACACAGAGAAACAATTAGCATATTTTTTGTACATTGTTTGCAAAATTCCCCCTACTTGTCCTTGTCATGTCTCAGTGCTGACCCCCACCAATCATTAGAATGACCCATCATAAGACTTATAAAAGGGCCATCCTGTGAAGCAGGAAGGATATTGCTTTGAGTTAGGCGATGAAGCACACTACCACACGCTTCTCCCCGCTCATTCTAATGATCGATGGGGGTCTCTGCGACATGTTTAAAGTTTTTTTTTTCAAAGAACAGAGACACTAAAAACCCAAAGTCAAAACAAGGGTGCCTATAAACCTTTTGACAAATGACAATAACAAATGTCAGATGTGTTAGATTTTTTTTTTTTACTCTACCCTATTGTTCTTGGAGAGATAAGCCATCTGTAATGGGTGTTCTGGCTGAAGGGTTAATTCCTTCTGTGTTTGGCTGATGCATCATGTATTGCTGTGACAACACCCGGGCTAATCAGGAGGCATGGATGACGAGCCAATGACATCTGTCCTTGGCATTCACACCCTCCTGAGGTGGCCTATGTAACCTTAGTCTTTTCATCATACATTGCCTATATTAGGCTGGGTTCACATATGTCCGGCAACCGGCAAAGGTGAACTCAGCCTAAATCTTGACACAACTCTCCCTATTGGGGAAGATTTAGGCAACTCAGCAACTTTTCCTCTGGACAGGCTTTGATAAATCTCCCACAACAACTTAATAATCCTGCGCTTGATGAAAATCCTCTTTTTATTTTCCAAGAAAGTAAACAAGTAAGGTAAATGTAAGTAAATACCTCTGTAATCTTCTCAGCAGTTTTAATTGGCGTCCATCCATGTTTTTAGAGCTTTCAAACTTTATTGAGAGACACAAAGTGACAAATAAATGCAGCAGTTCATAGGCTGATTTATTATAGGTTTTTTATTGTTGTTAAGTAAAATTGCTGATTTGTGTTTTGGAGAGCAGAACTTGTAGACTGATGTGTTGTCATTGTGCTTAGATCAACATTTGTTACTGCTTATGTGCAGATTATTATATACATCACTCAGCGACAACTCCGCAAAAGGGAAATAGCCGTGTTTGTGAAAAAGTTTGTGGTAATCTAAATATACATGTGGGGATGGATACTTAATAGAATTTTGTTATTATTTTGCCCCTGCTGCTGCACCTTTACCCTCAGTTACCCCCTTCTTTTTTTAGATCTTGCCTCTCCCCAGCTGATAAGAAGTGCCAAAATTGCCCTGGCTTCAATATGCACAGTCATAGAGTAGTATAATCCATGAGGGAGCTAACTCACTAGAGATCATTATTATGAGAGGGTATACGTATGCTATAGGACTTGCACTAAACCGAACAATAACTGAGCAACACTACTTAGGAGTATTTAGAGTAATCTGCTCTTCTGGGCAATAATATTAATCATGGACCCCTCATGAGACACCATTACAGACTTTGGCAGACCCCCTTCCCATAGACTTTCGTTGAGGGGGCAGGAGGGACGTCACGAGGGGCGGCCCTGAACACGGAAGACCGCACACACATCGTTCGGAACAATAACTTCCAGACGCTGGAAAGCGGAGCTCCGACAGCAAGGTAACGGAGCACCCCTTTACAGGAAATCTCTGGCAATGGGGTAATGAAGAATACTGTGTCCCTGTAGTGAAATGTGACCCTCCGCACAGAGACACAGTTTTCTGCTTTACTGCCTGCGTCCTCTCACTCCATCCCCGCTTCCTCTCTCAGGGGAACGGGGACAAATTTTATCCGCACATCTTCCAGCCTTTCTCCCACCCGCCTGTGCCACACACATCCACCATCCGTCTGTTAGTTGTTTTAAGACTATAATCTCCAGCATGTTTTCACTGCACGGCATGCTGTGAGAGTTTAAGTCTTGCAACAGATAGTGGGCGGATGGTAGATATGCGCCAAGGGCAAGTGGGAGAAAGGATGTGGATTGCTCCTCTGTCTGCGCTCCACAGTCTGTATAAGCAGTGTAGAAACTGTGTCCCCGTCCACCTGAGAGAGGGTAGTGGGAATGGAATGAGAGGGAGCGTCTGTAAAGCAGAATACTGTATCACTGTATGGAGGGTCACATTCCGCTACAGGGCACAGTTTTCTTCACTATAACGCCACATGCTCCATTCATTTCTATGAGAGCATCGAAAAGACCAGATTTCAGCTCTCGGGCATCATCAGTGCTCCCATAGAAATGAATGGAGAGCAGCACGCTCTCCATTCATTTACCAGTAGATGACACACGCTCCTCATTGTCCCATCCTGTCCCCAATGGTAGGACTCTCCACAATAAGCTATTTATCCCCTATACTGAGAAGCATTTTTCTGACTTAAGATTTGTGGGCCCTCGAGCCCTGTCCTCATTCCAATAGTCATTTCTACCAGCTATACAGACTTTTGTGCAATGAGCTCCCCTTAGTGGTGACTAAATACAACCAGAATTACAGTGCCTTGCATAAAGTCTTTACTAGTGATGAGCAGCATATGCCATATTCGAATTTGCGATATTTCGCGAATATATGGACGAATATTCATCCTATATTTGTGAAATTTGCATATTCAATATATGCGCGGTTATTATCACATGCACGCATGCGCATATGCACATGCACGTGTGCGCATGCGGATAACTATCCATGTATCTATATTATCTATCCATGTTGTCTATCCATCTATCTATCTATCTATCTCCTAATATTCTTTAGTGACAATATTCGTGAATACAAAATGGACATTTTGTGGCTCGTCATATAATTCATTACACTGCATACAGATAGGATGGACTTCGCTGTATGTGTTACACAGAAAAGCTCATTCAAGCAGCGTTTCACATCCTAGTCACATCAGCGTTCTGGTGGACAGAGAGCAGTTTTTTTCACTGAAAAGGATTTTTACTGCAGCCATTAACCTCCCAGTTACTTTCTTTAGCATTGTATTACAGAGAGGGGCAGATAGCTGTGTGTTGCCTCATACATTTCAACAAGCTGCCTCAACTTCATAAACCTTAGCAGAGGAGGCAGGAATAATTTTTCAGCACAATTCAGTGTCCTTGTTCCACAACAAATCATCTGCTGGTTATACTAGTCTGTAAACGGTATAATAGCCAGCAGTCCATTCCTAATAGTCTTTGACAGAGTGAAATTTTGGGTTTAGTACACAGCTTTTTTGTGCTGCAGCACTGTTGTGTTCTGCTGGTGTTGTGCAAAAATACTTATGTTTAAGCATACAGTAGTGCATTTTTCTGCCCTCATAAGTGCATACTACATACCTACATCTAAGTAGTGTACTATTTTGTACCTGTTAATCTGTCAAGGGCCTAGATACTGTTGAAGTACAGGACAAAGTAATTACCAGCTGGTGTTTTACTAAAATACCTTTTTTTAAGCGTACATTAGCGCATTTTTCTGCCCTTATAAGTGCTTACCACATACCTACATCTAAGTACTATACTATTTTGTATCTGTTAATCTGTCAAGGGCCTAGATACTGTGAGAGTCCAGGCAAAAGTAATGGCCAGCTGGTGTTTTACTAAAAATACGTTTTTTTAAGTGTACTATACTGCATTTTTGTGCCCTCACAAGTGCATACCACATACCTACATCTATGTGGTGTACTATTTTGTGCCAGTTAATCTGTCAAGGGCCTACATACTGTGAAAGGACAGCCAAAAGTCATCGCCAGCTGGTGTTTTAACCCAATACGTTTATTAAGCATACAGTAGTGCATTTTTCTGCCCTCATAAGTGCATACCACATACCTACATCTAAGTGATGTACTATTTTGTGCCTGTTAATCTGTCAAGGGCCTACATACTGTGAAAGGACAGCCAAAAGTAATCACCGGCTGGTGTTTTACTCCAATACGTTTATTAAGCGTATAGTAACACATTTTTCTTCCCTCATAAGTGCATACCACATACCTACATCTAAGTAGTGTACTATTTTGTACCTGTTAATCTGTCAACGGCCTAGATACTGTGAAAGTCCAGGCAAAAGTAATTACCGGCAAACAAGATAAAAATGAACCAGCAGAGTAATGCAAACTCCAGTTTTATTCAAGTAAAATCAATACATCATGATAGATGGTGAAGAGAATACTGGACGCGTTTCGAACGGCAATCCGCTCTTTGTTCCAGCTAACATAGAAATGCACAAGGTCTGCTTTTATAGACAACAACAATTGCATGGGAAAAGACAAACACAGGTGTGATAAAAATCAGTAAATTAAGAACATGTGATCAAAAGGTGTGGTACGACCAGTAGAACCAAAATGCACAGTGTGAATGAGATCACCTGCGGACAAAGCCGCTACTGAATGTAAAATGTGTATAGGTGCCCGTTCACACTGAATTTGGTGTACAAAGAAACAGAGCTCAATCATAGCATACATAATGGGCCTCATTTACTAAGCTGAAACCGACCAGTTTTTGACTGGTTATTTTGTCTGAGACATGTCTGCGCCAGTCTGCGCCAGTGTGCAACAGTGTCTTAAAAATCTGACAAACCCGAAAAAGGGGAGTGGTCTGTCGCAAAAGGGGCGTGATTTCACAAGCCGACCAATTTACTATTGAATTCACAGAAAATCCTGTGGGTAAATGGCTGGAAATATCGACCTAGAAAAAGCTGGTCAGAAAATTTTCCCGACTTTTCCCAATAGTACATAGAGAGGAATCCTGCAAGTCTGAAACAACTTTTCCCACTAGTGAAAACCCGAAACTCTTAGTAAATGAGGCCCAATATATGTATTTTGCTGCTCTATGGTCTCCTCATGCTGATGCTGCCATCTCCAGGCTCTCTCATTCTGCTGCTCTATGGTCTCCTCATGCTGATGCTACCGCCTCCACGCTCTGTCATTGTGCCACCATATGGTCTTCTCATGCTGATGCTACCACCTCCAGGCACTGTCATTGTGCCGCCATATGGTCTTCTCATGTTGATGCTGCCACCTCCAGGCTCTCTAATTTTGCTGCTCTATGGTCTCCTCATGCTGATGCTACCACCTCCAGGCTCTCTAATTGTGCTGCTCTATTGTCTCCTCATGCTGATGCTACCACCCCCAGGCTCTCTCATTGTGCTGCCATGGATACTGCAAAACATAATTAAGGTGCTGGTCCCCAGTTTCAGAAATTCCTTGCATTATGGTCACTTTCAGGACTCCTGATGCCACCTCCAGGCTGTCTCATTCAGCCACTATATGGTATCCTCATGCTTCAGCCACCTCCAGGCTGTGCCATTCATCCAATATATGTTTTACTGATGATTCAGCCACCTCCAGGCTGTGCCATTCATCCAATATATGGTTTACTGATGCTTCAGCCAGCTCCAGTCTGTGTCATTCAGCAACCACATGGTTTAGTGATGCTGCTGGGCCTATTACCTATATATGTTTATAGTAGCACTAGGTACCATACATCTTCAATGGAAATTTCAAAATACATCTTTTATTCTTTGAGATTGTGAGGCCCTTTTGTCTCCTCATCTGCCACTAACTCCAGGCTGTGCCATTCAGCAACTATATGGTCTCCTCATGCTTCAGCCAACTCCAGGCTGTGTCATTCAGGCAATATATGGTTTACTGATGCTGCTGGGCCCGGGTCTGGGCCGAAAAATTTTTTAGGGTAGCACTAGCTACCCTAAATCCTAAATTTTAATTTCAAAATTCAACTTTTATTCTTAGGGATTGTGAAGCCCTGGTGTCTCCTCATGCTTCAGCCAACTCCAGGCTGTGTCATTCAGCCAATATATGGTTTACTGATGCTGCTGGGCCTGGGTCAGGGCATAAAAATGTTTTATGGTAGCACTAGCTACCCTAAATCTTCAATTTAATTTTCAAAATTCGTCTTTTAATCGTAATTGGAAAGGAAGTGCAGAAAATGCGGGGGTTCTGACCTCCGAGCGCTACTGTGATCATGTATTTATGCGAAGATGCCAAAGGTACACAAGAACTTTTATTTATCCATATATATATAACACTCAATGTGTGTGTGTATGTATGTGTGTATGTGTACATGTTCAAGCATCATGTCCATACGGCAAAAGATATTAACATGAAACTTGGCACACATGTTACTTATATGTCAACAACAAATAAAGGATAGGTAATTTAACCCTTACTCACCCCCATTTGCCAGGGTCGGGGTTTTTGTTTCAAGTCCAATACAAGTCTATGGGAAATATGTGTTACTGCATAACTTCCAAACGGCTGGAGATATTTCGATAATACTTGGTCACATGTTACTTATATGCCACTTAAAATATAGTTTTAGAAAGAATGGGCAGCACAATATAAAGTTCTCAGTGCAGGCTGGATAACCCGGTCACAGGTCCAAATACATTCAAAAAGCAAAACAGCAGCACTCAAAGAATCCGTGAAAAAAAAGTGTGTGGCTTTATTCAACCATACATCAAGAGGAGTGACGTTTCATTTTGTCCTTAAAATATAGGATAGTTAATTTAACCCTTAACTACCCCATTTGTGAAGGTCAGTGTTTTTGTTTAACCCCTTGGGGATGGAGGGTTTTCCAGTTTTTGCACTTTCGTTTTTTCCTCCTCACCTTTTAAAAATCATTACCCTTTCAATTTTGCAGGTAAAAATCCATATGAGGGCTTATTTTTTGCGCCACCAATTCTACTTTGTAATGACATCAGTCATTTTACCCAAACATCTATGGCGAAACGGAAAAAAATCATTGTGTGACAAAATTGAAGAAAAAAACGCCATTTTGTAACTTCTGGGGGCTTCTGTTTCTACGCAGTACATTTTTCGGTAAAAATTACACCTTATCTTTATTCTGTAGGTCCATACAATTAAAATGATACCCTACATGCAGGAAAATGTATACGTTTAAAATTGTGAAGTTCTGACCCCTATAACTTTTTTATTTTTCTACGTATGAGGGCTAATTTTTGGCACCGTGATCTACAGTTTTTAGTGGTACCATTTATGTATTGATCGGACTTTTTGATCACTTTTTATTCATTTTTTCATGATATAAAAAGTGACCAAAAATGCGCTATTTTGGACTTTGGAATTTTGTTGTGCGTACGCCATTGACCGTGCAGTTTAATTAATGATATATTTTTATAATTCGTACATTTCCACACACAGCGATATCACATATGTTTATTTTTATTTACACAGTTTTTTTTTTAATTGGGAAAAGTGGGGTAATTCAAACTTTTATTAGGGAAGAGGTTAAATGATCTTTATTCACTTTTTTTTCACTTTTTTTTGCAGTGTTATAGCTCCCATAGGGGGCTATAACATTGCACACACTGAACTTTTACATTTATTAATGGTTTCTTATAAGAAACCACTGATCAATGATTCTGCCGCTTGACTGCTCATGCCTGGATCTCTGGCACTGAGCAGTCATTTGGCGATCAGACAGCATGGAGGAAGGTAGGGACCCTCCTGCTGTCCTGTAAGCTGTTTGGGATGCCACGATTTTGCCACGACGATCCTGAACAGCCGTCAGTGCTTTACTTTCACTTTAGACGCAGCGTTCAACTTTGAATGCCACGTCTAAAGGGTTAATATCGCGCGGCACCACGATCAGTTCCGCGCTATTAACCATGGGCCATGGCCGTTGTTAGAGGCAGGGCCCGACCCGCTATGACACAGGACCACAGCGTGGACCTGCTTTATAGAAAGAGAGTGGGCTGAGGACATATATACGCCCTCCGTCCCCAAGGAGTTAAAATTCCATGCAAATCAATGGAAATGTATGTTCCCCCATAACTTCCATATGGCTGGAGATATTTCAATACCTGGTACACATATTACGGGTCGGGATATGAGGACGGGATATGAGGTTGGGATAGGAGGTCGAGATAGGAGGTCAAGATAGGTGGTCAAAATAGGGGGACGGGAAAGGATGGCGGGATAGGAGGTCGGGATAGGAAGTCGGGATAGGAGGTGGAGATAGGAGGTTGAAATAGGAGGACGGGAAAGGACAACGGGATAGGAGCTCCTCATGCTTCAGCCACCTCCATGCTGTGTCATTCAGCCACAATATGGCCTCCTCATACTGATGCCACCTCCATGCTCTGTCATTGTGCCGCTCTGCGGCAGTGATTCTAAAAGCGATGTCTGTAATCTGCATGTTATTCTGAATAAAAATATTATTTCACTACCCCAGCACACTCCATATGCGTGTTAGAGTAAAGCAAAGTGTTTAATTTTTGGAAAAATTTGGCGACTCAGCCGAATCGAATTTTTCTAAACTTTGCTCATCTCTATCCATTGGGAATTGTGCACAAGGTGGAACAGGTCAAGAAACAGTGTAAATAAAGTCCCAGCACTCGCCTAGTATATGCAGGAATAAGGAGCTTTATTGCATAGCCTTCAAATCAAACAGGACGCGTTTCGGCTACCGGTGGTGCACGTTGTGGATCAGGTCCAGAAACAGTGTAAATAACAGTTGGCCGGCACTTCTGTTGTGGGTGGTCCACGTGGTTGATCAGGTCCACAAACAGTGTAAATAAAGTCCCAGCACTCACCAAGTATGTTCAGGAATAAGGAGCTGAAGCGCGTTCTGTTTGATTTGAGGGATATGAAATAAAAAGTAAACTCTTAAAATTTTTTGATGTAGAACCCCTTCAGGCACCTAAGTTTAAACACATGAATGCTGACTGAGTAAAGTATTACCCCCCCCCCCCCCCCAATGCACACATACTGCACACACACTGTCTCCAGCAAAAATGCATCCTCATCTTAATCTCATTAATAATGGCAAAAAAATTGTTGTTATCCTCTCAGAATCCTCTGAATATGGAAAAAGGAAAGCTTTGCCAGAAAATGGATTATACAAGTGAAATACAAAAGCATAATTAAATACAATTCTGGCAAAATAATGAGACAAAATTATGCTTTTCTATTTCGTGGAAATCCGACGTTAGTCACCGTATCCTCAGCATGGAAGGAAATTAATAAAGAGAGGTTTTCATTGAAGTCTATTCTGTGATTGAGAGAACTTGTTATCGGTGGCTGTGTAATGCAGGGATGGAGGGGGGGTTCATGAATATGTGAATACTCACTTTATACTGAAGTGGTTCCCCCCGTAGACCATTTGCCACCAAGAAGAATGCTCCAATCCCGGACAAAGATTTTTTCATGCTGTGCAACGAAATTACTTATAAAGCAGCTACGCTAAAATGTCAGCCAGAAAACAAGGTATTTATCTCTAACACTTTATTTTCTTTTTAATCTTTTTTTGCACAATTTGCAGCGATTGTTTAGCGCCACTTTCTATCCTTGCATAATTTCAGCGATGGCAAAAAAAATGCTTATTTTTGTGATTTAGGACAGATGGGAATGTTTGCCGCTTTGCAAACTTTAAATTGTTACTTTAGGGGCAAGGATAGAAAACAGTCACAGACGACAGGGCCTGCTCACCGAGGGGGTCGGGATCTCACGGTAGATGAAAGAATGTGACATGTATTTATGTTATTGCATATAATTGTGTTTTTAAAGCGCAAAAACCTAATGAGGCAATTGTGTGATGCTTTTTTTTTCTTTTTGAATGTTGGACATCAATGATTGACAGTGCCAAAACAGAACACATGGTGAAACTGAACAGAATCGGAAAGTGTACCTTTACAGCAGGGCTTTCCAAAGTGGGTGCCGTGTCACTGGGGGAGGGGGGTAATGATGTGGCACAGGGGGGTGGTCAAGAGAGGAGGATGAAATGGCACAGGGGAGGATCAAGGAGGAATGATGTAGCACATGGGGTGATAAAGGGGGAAGGGGATAAAATGTCAAAGGGGGTGATAAAGGGGGAAGGAAATGACACAAGGGATGATGAAGGGGGGAATTAAATGGAACAGGGGATGAAAGGGGGAATGACGTGACACAGAGGGTGATGAAGGGGGAAATGAAAAGCATAGGGGAGGATCAAAGGTAGTGTTGCTCGCGAATATTCGCGAATATCGCATATTCGCGAATTCGCGAATATTCGCGAATATAGCACTATATATTCGTAATTACGAATATTCGTTTTTTTTATCACAGTACACATCACAGTGATCATCCCTCTCTGCTTACAGCTTTTGTGGTGTAAATAAGGCTCTAATACTACTGTGTGAGTCTGGCGTGCGAATTTTCGCTTATGCTAATTTTTGCTTTTGCTCATTTTCGCACACGCAAATTTTCGCATATGCGAAAATAAAACGCGAATATTACGAATATGCAAATTTAGCGACTATATGACGAATATTCGTCCATCTATTCGCGAATATTCTCAAATTCGAATATGGCCTATGCCGCTCAACACTAATCAAAGGGCGGTAGGAGCCACACTTGTAATACTGATACTGGATATTGGTATCACATCATGTGTTGTAGGATGCACACCGTTATTTGTGCAATTGGCGGTATGGCGAGGGGTGTCACCAAACTATGCATGTCTAAATAGTTTGTCACCAACATGAGAAATGTGGAAAGCTCTTCTCTACAGTTTTAGGCCCTTTTATAAATAATAACTATAATGCAGCACTGTGCACAATAGTCATTTTCCAAAATGACTTTCATTTTAAATTTAGCACTGAAATACCTTAATGAGCACCCGTTCTCTCCTATGTATGCACCTTAGCATTAGGAGATAGACAAAAAGCTACATAGCACCAATCTCCAGCACAAGACCCAGCGTAATGTGATTCTACAAACCTGGAAGCTGCGCCTCCGCATGCATAGTGATATGCAGCAAGGAGCTGGAAGAACGGGTGCTTGAAAAGGTATTCCAAAGTCTAATTTAAAATAAAAGTCAATTTGATTTACGGAAAACTAAGTCAGTATATGACTCCCTAACATTTTTTGAAGAGTGTTCTGTTTAAAGGGGTACTCCACTGCCCCAGCATTTGTAACATTTTGTTACAAATGCTGGGTGCAGGCTGTGGGGATCTTGACGTCATGGCCACTCCCCTCATGACATCACACCATGTCCCCTCGTAATGTAACGATCATGCCCCTAATGTCATCACGTCATGCCGCCTCAGTAAAGTAATACTTCCTGGGTTTACTTCAGGAAGATCATGTCAAACAAATCTTATCGATTTTTTTGACTGGGTGACTAAAATAATAGATGGCGGAGGGGCAGTAGACATTGCATATCTAGATTTTAGTAAGTTTTTTGACACTGTCCCACATAGAAGACTTATCAATAAACCACAGTCATTGAGCTTGGACTCCCATATTGTTGAGTGGATTAGGCAGTGGCTGAGTGACAGACAACAGAGGGCTGTAGTTAATGGAATATATTCCGAACAAGGTCTTGTTACCGGTGGAGTACCTCAGGGATCTGTACTGGGACCAATTTTGTTTAATATCTTCATTAGTGATATTGCAAAAGGTCTCGATGGTAAGGTAATGGTCTTTTTGCTGATGACACAAAGATATGTAACAGGTTTGATGTTCCTGGAGGGATACGCCAAATGGAAAGGGATTTAGGCAAACTAGAATAATGGTCACAACTGAAATTTAATGTGGATAAGTGCAAGATAATGCCCTGGGGCGTAAAAACTCTCGGGCAGAACATAGAATATTTGGCACAGTCCTGATCTCAGCATCTGAGGAAAGGAATTTAGGAGTAATTATTTCAGAAGACTTACAGGTAGGAAGACATTGTAATAGAGCAGCAGGAAACGCTACCAGAATGCTTGTATGTATAGGGAGAGGTATAAGCAGTAGAAAGAGAGAAGTGCTCATTCCGCTGTACAAACCACTAGTGAGGCCTCACTTGGAGTATTGTGCGCAGTACTGGAGGCCGTATTTCCCTACGGTGGTGCGTCGGTGCTTCAGGGATGGCTCACCCTCTCGAGCGTGCTCTAATCTGCGGATGTACAGGGCTTCTAATTGCTTAGTGTCCTGTTACTGTTGCCTTTCTTCAGATGGCAGCGGCTTAGGCCCATATCTCTGGGCCCTCAGCTCCTCCATGATGGTGGCCACTTCTGCGTCTCTCTTAGTCCTTTTGGACTTGGCAAGGAACTTGGGAAAGGGACTTCCTGGGCAAGAGAAGTAAATGCTCCCGCAATTATCGGATTAGACACGGCTCATTGCCGAACAGCCCCTTAGGAAGCAGTGGTGACTGGGGACGTGCTGGGGGCTGTTGGGCCTTGGGTGCTGGCTCAGGGCTGGAGGTGGAGGAATGAGTAGAGAAATTGGTCGGGGATCTCGGTCCAGGAACCCCAGCTGCGGTGATGAGGCGAAAATCTCTGAAAGCTTCCTGTGTACTTTCTGCTGGGGTTGCGGCCCACTCTCCGTCGTCCTCAGGTAGAGGCACCTTCAGGCAGGCGTCTTCGGCCCCGATAGACAAGCGATGTAGACGCTCTGACAACTCATGGAACATCTTCGCCACGGCAATTAGTCGATCCTCCGGCTCTATCTTGGGACTCCTGGTGCACATGGATCGCTGTGACTCCGCCATCTTACTGCTCACTGCCAGCACTTCCTGTAGACTGAAGAGGTCGGGCTCCGCTTCGCCCTTTTATATTGGTCTCCAACAAAATGGTCGCCGACCGGAAGGATGTCATCAGCGGGGCCTGGGACCGTCTCAGCGATGCATCTTCTTCATCCGCCTCCCTGGCAACAAGGGGCGGATCTTTCAAGTTCCATTTTGGGATGGACACCAAGACATGATTTCCAAGCCTGGGGCTGGGCACCTGGCTCTGGCGGGAACCTTTGCATCAAGTTAACCCTTGCAAGTACAGCAGACATTTTGGCGCGCAACATGGCCTTTGTTCTAATCTTGCACATAGTTAGTCCAACTCTTCACCTTCCCCCCTACTTTTAATGCCAGTATAACAACAAATTATTGGATTAACAAATCCGGTACACTTTTGTGGCACAAACTCTTTCTCAACTGCATGCGATTTTTCACTTGGAGACAATTCAGACTGGGGGGGAAGGACTTGCTGTATTTTGCTTATAGCACACACCTGTATCTTGTTAATCGGTAGCCTGACTTGATTGGGTGGTTAAGTAGTTAAGGCACACACCCGTAGCCTGCTTGAGATGCCAAGATTGTGGTGACCCATGGTGATGGGTGTGGTGACCCATGGGGTGTAGCGGTGTAGGTGGAGGGGCAAGATGGTATTAACCCCAGGGGCAAGGTATAGTTAACCCCTAATGTTCGTGATGCCAGAGTGGTTTTTGGGTACCGGAACCACACGAACGGTATATCCGCAATTCCAATGGCTAGTCAGTGAAAGGAGAGTCCACAACCAAGTTATGGTTTAACAGAGGCTTTACTGAGTTAAGACAGAATCCCAGCAAGGTAGCCAGGAACTAGGCTTGTGCAATTCGTTTAGGACGTAATTAGTTTTTGTTCGAATTGTTCATATTTCATACATTCGGATTGATCCGAATGTACGAAATATTTGCATTTGAATGAATCCGAATTCATAACAAAACAAAATTGTACGTGCCTACGAAATTGTGAAAAAAATATTTCATTTTCGTTAAAACAAAATTTGTTTTTGCTTAGAAGCAAGGGACCATTTAATAAAGTGTGTGTGTTTCACTTTTTTTTCCTCTATTTTTTAATTTTTTTTGGTAGTACTTCTACTCCCAGCATGGAACAGACTGTTCCATCCTGGGAGTAGTAGTACCTGTACTAATAGACATATTGCCCCGGGTCTCAGTCTGACACCCGATGTGATCGTCCATAATTTAGCAGAGATGTGGAGCGGCTCTATACAGCGCTCGCATCTCTGCACTATACTCCATAGTGGGGATTGGCCGGATGGTTGCAGCAAATCACAGCTCGGAGGGAAATATGAATGAAAAAGTGGCTGGCCGGAGTATAGTCCTATCTATTGAAGAGATGGAGCGGCTGTCTCCTGCGCTCTGCATCTCTGCAATAGATAGGACGATCACATTGGGTCTCAGTAGTGATACCTGCTGTGATCTGTTCTTACCTGCAGGTACTACTACTCCCAACATGGAGCACACTCTTTTCCATGCTGGGAGCTGTAGTACCTGCATTAATAGACAGATCGCAGCGAGTGTAGCTTCTGACACCTGTTGTGATCTGTCTATTAATGCAGGTACTACAGCTCCCAGCATGGAGCAGAGTGTGCCCCATGTTGGGAGTAGTAGTACCTGCAGTTAAGGAAATATCACAGCGGATGTCACTCATGACACCCGCTGTGATCCTCCTGTATAATGTATAGATGCAGCCGGCGCTCTTCTATGGTCCCCTACACTGCCATATATATATACATATTCATATATCCCACAGAGAGTTGTGATTGGCTGGAACCATCTGGCCAATCACAGCTCTCTGTGGGAAATATGAATCGGTGTATATATATACGGCAGTATAGGGGACCATAGAAGAGCAGCCAGCCGCATCTATACATTATACAGGAGGATCGCAACGAACCCCGGCGATCTGTCAATTAGTATATGTACTACTACTCCCATCATGGAACAGTGAAAAAATATAAAAAATAAAGAAAAAATTTGAAACACACACTACATTTTTATTATTGTCGGCTACATTTTTAAGTGCCCTGCCTGCCCATATAAATTGAGTCCTGTTTAAAAATGTATAAAAAAAATGTGTTATAAAAAAGATACATTTCGTTAGGTACAATTTTTTTCTTCACTATTGAATCTTTTTTATTTTAGTTTTTTAAATAACATTTTATTAAAAAAGGAATCTCCATCTCCAATAACCATAAAAACGAATAACAAAATCGGCCGAAAACTTACGTTTGTATAAAGAATAGATCCGAAATAACAAATTCATCTGAAAGCTGAACAGTTTCCGAATAGAACTGAAAAAAATATATGCGAATGCATCCGAAAACAGAATAAAACAAATTACCGTATCCGGAAGGTTTAACAGAACCGAAAAATGTTTAAGCCGAAAAAAAACCAAAATGAAACAAAACAACTATTTTGGTTGTGCACATGTCTACCAGAAACACAGAAGGACCTCGCAGCTTGCTGGGACCAATTAAACTTGTGATAGACTTTAGAGTCTTGATTTTAGGCTGGACTTGACTATAGGTAGTAGTGACAGCAGACATAGACTTCACTTACTGGAATGACTGTAGATTTGAGGTCTTCCAGGTACTGGACACTAAGACTGAGATCTCTGGTGTTTGCTGGTCTCAGTAAAGTGATGATGGTACAAGAGAGAGAATTGTAATGGCCGGCCCATTATATAGAGGGGGGCTGAGCCAAAGACCATTGGTCCAGCTGCGGGTCATGTGTTAAGCTTGTGCCC
Organism: Hyla sarda; assembly: GCF_029499605.1. Lineage (NCBI taxonomy): Eukaryota > Metazoa > Chordata > Amphibia > Anura > Hylidae > Hyla > Hyla sarda. The sequence continues at coordinate 581,404,532 of NC_079189.1, forward strand.
TCTGGGTAGCATGTGACAACATAAACATAACATGTGACATCTCACAGGTCCTTTAGACATTTACTGGAGTCCTCCAAAGGTCCTTCATACTGACTATACATTGACATACTGACTATAATCCTATTATATTAACCCCTTAAGGACCAAGGACGTACCGGTACGTCCTTGGTCCTGCTCTTCTGATATAACGCGGGGTTACACAGTAACCCCGAGTCATATCATGGCGGGCCCGGCGTCATAGTGAAGCCGGGACACGCCTCTAATAGCGCGCAGCGCCGATCGCAGCGCCGCGTGCTATTAACCCTTTAGCCGCGCGCTCAGAGCTGAGCCGCACGGCTAAAAGTGAAAGTGAAAGTTCCCGGCTAGCTCAGTCGGGCTGTTCGGGATAGCCGCGGCTAATCGCGGCATCCCGAACAGCTGACAGGACAGTGGGAGGGCCCCTTCCTGCCTCCTCGCTGTCCGATCGCCGAATGACTGCTCAGTGCCTGAGATCCAGGCAAGAGCAGTCATGCGGCAGAATCGTTGATCACTGGTTTCTTATGAGAAACCAGTGATCAACATAGAAGATCAGTGTGTGCAGTGTTATAGGTCCCTATGGGACCTATAACACTGCAAAAAAAAAGTGAAAAAAAAAGTTAATAAAGATCATTTAACTCCTCCCCTATTAAAAGTTTGAATCACCCCCCTTTTCCAATAAAAAAAAAAACACAGTGTAAATAAAAATAAAAATAAACACATATGGTATCACCGCGTGCGGAAATGTCCGAATTATAAAAATATATCATTAATTAAACTGCTCGGTCAATGGCGTGCGCGCAAAAAAATTCCAAAGTCCAAAATTGTGCATTTTTGGTCACTTTTTATATCATTTAAAAATGAATAAAAAGTGATCAATAAGTCCTATCAATGCAAAAATGGTACCGTTAAAAACTTCAGATCACGGCGCAAAAAATGAGCCCTCATACCGCCCCATTCACGGAAAAATAAAAAAGTTATAGGAGTCAGAAATGACAATTTTAAACGTATTAATTTTCCTGCATGTAGTTATGATTTTTTCCAGAAGTACGACAAAATCAAACCTATATAAGTAGGGCATCATTTTAATTGTATGGACCTACAGAATAACAGGTGTCATTTTTACCGAAAAATGTACTACGTAGAAACGGAAGCCCCCAAAATTACAAAATGGCGTTTTTTCAATTTTGTCGCACAATGATTTTTTTTTGTTTCACCGTAGATTTTTGGGCAAAATGACTGACGTCATTACAAAGTAGAATTAGTGGCGCAAAAAACAAGCAATCATATGGATTTTTAGGTGCAAAATTGAAAGAGTTATGATTTTTTAAAGGCCAGGAGCAAAAAACGAAAATGCAAAAACGGAAAAACCCCCGGTCCTTAAGGGGTCAAGTATTGACATCAAACTAGCTACCGTCTTTACGGTTAAGTATTGACATCAAACTAGCTACCGTCTTTACTAGCACAGCCATAGTACACTATGTGCAGCACCATCTGGTGGTACTGTCTGTAGTTTGTCTAGATCCCATCCGCCAGGAGGTTAACAAGAAGGTGTTGAAGAAACATAACCCTCTAAGATAAGATAATACAACATAATGACCTCGTAACAGCCGCATATTGCTGGAGAAATAGCAGTAAAAACCTCATCTCCTTCCGGCTCTTACAGGAATCTTAATGCTGATACAATATGTTTGCAGTTCATATATTTATTTTTAAGCTTCCTCCTGAGAGTCAAAGAGCATTTGCTTCCTCACATGAAATGCTGTTTTCTTAGTCCTTAAAATCCCACAACAGATGGAGCAGATTATGCCTAGATGAAGTGCTTATCATTTTTGGAGTAGCTAAACTTAATTTTACATTTTAAAAAATGCTAATACAGTAGGTAAGTTTCAACTCCTCCTCGGATACTTCTGTTCCCCCTGGATTGTACGTATCCTATAGGCAGATATAAAAGGGGATATATGGCTTTAAAGATGTTATACCGCCACTCACTCTACTTAGTTCTCTTTCCTTCCCTGAGGTTGCGTGTATCCCAGATGTCACTGTTAATGCCTGAGGTTTAGAACGCCATGCACTATAGCGCACGTTCAAGGGTAGTCGGATGACAGAAGGCACAAATATAAATAATTTTGATTACGCGAGCGGTTTTTAGGCTATTAGGGGATCATTTACACTGGAGCAGATTTTACTACATTTCAAGAGTTTTGAGGACCAAAAATAAATCTGTAATTAAAATAATCAGTATCTACATATACAATGTAAGTGACCCCCAGGACGTAAAGACACTGCTCTGTCTGAGCTTTAAAGGGGTATTCTGGGCAAAAATATTTTATCCCCTATCCAAAGGATAGGGGGTAAGATGTCTGATCGCGGGGGGCCCACTGCTGAGACCCCCCGCCGTCTCCCTGCAGCGCCCGCATTTTTACGCTTTTTGGGGGTAAAATAGGAAAAAACGGACGTTTTACTTTTTTATTGGGGGAGGGGATTTTTCACTTTTTTTTTTACTTTAACTTTTACATTTTTTTACATTTTTTTTTACACTTGAATAGTCCCCATAGGGAACTATTCATAGCAATACCATGATTGCTAATACTGATCTGTTCTATGTATAGGACATAGAACAGATCAGTGTTTTCGGTCATCTTCTGCTCTGGTCTGCTCGATCACAGACCAGAGCAGGAGACGCTGGGAGCTGGACGGAGGAAGGAGAGGGCAGCGATGCGGGCGATCCGATCATTCATTCAAATCGCGCACTGCCGCAGATGCCGGGATATGTATTGATCCCGGCACCTGAGGGGTTAATGGCGGACGCCCGCGAGATCGCGGGCGTCGGCCATTGCCGGCGGGTCCCTGGCTGCGATCAGCAGCCGGGATCAGCCGCGCATGACATGGGCATCGCTCCGATGCCCGCGGTTATGCTTAGGACGTAAATGTACGACCGCACCAGGACGTACATTTACGTCCTGCGTCCTTAAAGGGTTAAACTCCATTTACTGCGGTCCAGGCTTCAGGGCATCTAAAATGGCGGATCCACATGTGGGGATATGGGGCAAAGAATGCTGGGAAGGCGGAATGACTCTGAATCACATGCAGGATGCAGCCTAGATTAGTAATAGATTTGTAGGGGGTATCTACTAACCCGTATATGTGATCTCCCAAATTAATATAGTAAAGAGGGGGTGGGGGGAGGTGCATATAAAACTTAGCTTTTAATAGTAGTTATTAAGAAATATAATGCATGTGATGCAATATTGTTGTTTGTAGCACTCAGATGAGAGGTGCACAAACCAGATCAGCCTATCAGCAGCCAGTCACCCTTGTGATGTCACAACCCTATATATTTGGCAGCCATTTTCCGGCTCATCATTTCATTCATTACACTGCATAGAGATAGGATGGACATTGCTGTGTCTGTGTTACACAGAAAAGCTGGTTGCTGCAGTGTTTCACTTCTAAGTCACATCAGCCTTCTGGAGGACACAGAGCACAGCGTTTTTTGCTGAAATTAATTCTTACTGCAGCGATTAACCCCTCAGTCACTGTGACCAGCATTTTATTACAGAGGGGCAGAGAGTTGTGTGTTGCCTCAGCTGCAGAAACGTTTTCAGAGGAGGGAGAACATTTTTTTTTAGGGCAAATCTGTGTCTTTGTTCCACAACAACTAGTCTGCTGGTTATACTAGGCTGTAGATGGTATAATCCATACCCAGCAGTCCATTCCTAATAGTATTTGAGAGAGTTTTTTTTTTGCAATTTTGGGTTTAGTACACAGTGACTATGAGCTGCAGCATTGTTGTGTACTGCTGGTGTTTAGCATACTATAGTGCATTTTTATGCCATCATAAGTGCATACCACGTACCTACATCTAAGTAGTGTACTATTTTGTACCTGTTAATCTGTGAAGGGCCTACATACTGTGACAGGACAGTCAAAAGTAATCACCGGCTGGTGTTTCACTCAAATAATTTTTGAAGTATACAGTAGCGCGATTTTCTGCCCTCATAAGTGCATACCACATACCTACATCTAAGTGGTGTACTATTTTGTACCTGTTAATCTGTCAAGGGCCTACATACTGTGAAAGTCCAGGCGAAAGTAATCACCGGCTGGTGTTTTCCTCCAATACGTTATTTATGCGTACTGTAGTGTATTTTTCTGCTCTCATAAGTGTAAGCCACATACCTACATCTAAGTAGTATACTATTTTGTACCTATTAATCTGTCAAGGGCCTATATAGTGTGAAAGTCCAGGCAAAAGTACTTACTGGCTGGTGTTTTTACATTCTTTTTTAAGTGTACTGTAGCACATTTTTCCGCCCTCATAAGTGCATACCACATACCTACATCTAAGTAGTGTACTATTTTGTACCTGTTAATTTGTCAAGGGCCTAGATACTGCTAAAGTCAAAGCAAAAGTACTCACTGGCTGGTGTTTTTAGTCATATACTTTTGTAAGTGTACTGTAGCTCATTTTTCTGCCCTCATTAATGCATACCACATAACTAAATCTAAGTGGTGTACTATTTTGTACCTGTTTAATCGGTCAAGGACCTAGATACTGTGAAAGGACAGCCAATAGTACACACCTGCTGTTGTTCTAGACAAATACTGTTTTAAGCGTAGTGAAGCGTGTTGTTCTTTCCTCATACGCAATAAGTATGTATGGAAGAGTAGTGTCAGGACGTGCACAGAGGAGTGGCAGAGGCCTAAATTCATCAGACGCAGGCAGAGGTCCCAGCAGAGTAGGGGTGTTTTGCAGCTGGAGTCGTAGCGACAGGTCTGAGCTCCCGGTGTCATCTAGCAGTCATATGGCGACCAGCAACCCAGCAGCCGTGATTGATCGGTTCACTCGGTCATCCACTTCATCCCAAGTGACATCCGACACCCCCAGTCAACAGTCAGTGGGTTCCTCAGATTCACCCTCAGTTGGCATGGCCCTCATTCTGCTGCTGCCACCTCCAGGCTCTGTCATTGTGCTGCTCTATGGTCTCCTCATGCTGATGCTGCCACCTCCAGGCTCCCTCATTCTGCTGCTCTATGATTTCCTCATATTAATGCTACCACCTCGACGTTCTGTCATTGTGCTGCCATATGGTCTCCTCATGCTGATGCTACCACCTCCAGGCTCTCTAATTGTGCTGCTCTATGGTCTTCTCGTGCTGATGCTACCATCTCCAGGCTCTCTCATTATCCTGCTCTATGGTCTCCTCTTGCTGATGCTACCACCTCCAGGCACTCTCATTGTGCTGCCATGGATACTGCAAAACATAATTGAGGTGCTGGTCCACAGTTTCAAAAATTCCTTGCATTAGGGTCCCTTTCAGGACTCCTGATGCCACCTCCAGGCTGTCTCATTCAGCCACTATATGTTCTACTCATGCTTCAGCCAACTTCAGGCTGTGCCATTTAGCCGCTATATGTCTCCTCATGATTCAGCCACCTTAAGGCTGTGTCATTCAGCCAATATATGGATTACTGATGCTGCTGGGCCTGGGCCTGGACCTAAAAAAAATTATGGTAGCACTAGCTATTTTCAAAATACATCTTTTAATCTTAGGGATTGTGAGGCCCTATTGTCTCTTAATGCTGCCAACACCTCCAGGCTTTGTCATTCAGCCACTATATGGTCTCCTCATGCTGCCAACACCTCCATGCTGGGAGCAGTATTAGGGTGCTTTCACATAGTGTTGAGCGGCATAGGCCATATTCGAATTCGCGAATATTCGCGAATATATGGACGAATATTCGTCATATATTCGCGAATATTCGCATATTCGTTATATTCTCGTTTTATTTTCGCATATACGAAAGTTCGCGTATGCGAAAATTAACATAAGTGAATATTGGCATATACAAAATTAACACGCGCGTAAATTCGCATATGCGAAAATACGCATATGCTAATTTTCGCATATGCGAATTTTCGCACGCCAGTCTCACACAGTAGTATTAGAGCCTTCTTTACACCACACAAGCTGGAAGCAGAGAGGGGTGATCACTGTGATGTGTACTGTGAAGAAAAGAAAAAAAAAAAAAAACGAATATTCGTAATTACGAATATATAGCGCTATATTCGCGAAATTCGCGAATTCGCGAATATACGATATTCGCGAATAATATTCGAATTGCGAATATTCGCGAGCAACACTACTTTCACACCACATTTTTGCAATACATTTCCCGTATAAGTTTTCAATTTGAAAACCATATGGAACCGTATTGAAAACCATATGCATTGACTCTCCATTGAAAACCATATGCCAAACAATGCATCTGGTTACATCCGTTTTGCGTCTTGTATGGTTTTGTCCGTTTTTTTCCCGTACCCAAAACCGTGAAAAAACGTCAGGGTGAAAAACTCTATTGAAACTGTATATGTTTTTTTAACATGGGAGTCAATGGTAACCCTAGAGAACCTTATGTGCGTACAGTTCCATCTGGTTTGCACCATACGGTTTTTGACTTTGCTCATGTGCAGTGCATGCCGAAAATTTTCTTTCTTGGAATTTCAATCAAACAAGTAAAACATTATTCAAAAGTTAAAAACGTATGAGTTTTTTTTTTTTTTTTTTTTTTTAAATTGATGCAACCGGACATCATTTTTTTAAACTGTATACGGGTTTAAATTTGTATACACATTTTGATACAATTAAGTATGGTTTTGAGGAACCCGTTTTTCATCAAAAACCTGATACGGGAACTGTATTGCAAAAATGTGGTGTGAATGCAGCCTTATAGTAGTTATATTCTTGTACATTGTAGCTACCAAAGGCTGTCTGGGCATGCTGGGAGTTGTAGTTTTGCAACAGCTGGAGGCACCCTCGTTGGGAAACATGATCCCACAGAGAAAAAGAACAAGCCAGGCTATACTCTACATAGGGACCAGAAGAAGTCCTTGGACTGATCCAAAGCTCTCCAAGCCAAATTTCATATCCTGACACACTGAAGCAGCAAGCTCTCCTCTGAATGCTCTAGTAAACTTTGCAGAGCCAACAGGCTGGGTATGGTTATATGGACTGTCATAGTGTACTGTACCATCTTAAGTTTCTACAATCAAAATTTTACCATCTTCTCGTCTCCATGTCTTGACATCCTGCACCCAAAAACACCAAGAGCCTCCCGACTCCCATCAACAGCACATTGTAAGCTGGAACACGCCCCCGAGGATCCCTCATCACTACTATCATCTGAAGGCCCTCCATTGACAAAAGTTCTGGGCACCTGGGAGAGGTACATGGCACTGCAACACTACTCGAAGCACCATTTACATAACCAGGTACAATTTGTAGCTGCTGGGCCCCGATGCAAAATCCACAACAGGGATCCGTGTACCAATTAAAATACTGGTTTCTTATGGGGCAGATGTGATGTGATTTGAAGCCCCCTTAGACACTAGGACCATGGGGTGACTGCTACCTCTGCACCGCCTATAGCTACGCCCCTGACCACCAGTGACATCCTTGTCGCAGCAGACCAGCCTTGGTCGCCACATATAGGGGATAATTTTTTTTTTTAAAGCTGGAGTACCCCTTTAATATTACTTGTGACAGGACTCGCTTTTGAAAAACTTCTCACTGTATGTAAAATCTGAATTATCCCATTCCGTATTGAATTTTTCCCCGTCGGCTTTTAACACCTTAAATCCTTTTCTATCAGAAGAATTCACATCCTTTTTTACTGTAGTTACTAAGAGACGTGACCGACAGAAAGAGAATGGAAATGTGTCTGCGGCCAGAGCATTCTGGGTAGGTTTTTAATGAACAATTGGCTCAGCAGAATGGATCTGGCCAGAGATTCGGAGCCTTGGAAGAGATAAGCATGACAATATATAGAAGCTAATGGATAAAATGGCAGCTGCTATCTAGAGATTGAAATTTGAATGACAAAAACCTCTTTCAGTGTCTCCTTGGAACAAGCAAATAAAACAATAGCTGAATATTTTATATATGTATTTTCCACTATAATATCGGGGACCAGGAATGTGTTATTAGTATTCATGAAAGGGGTTAGAATTACTATGTGAAAATCCTGTGAATGGAAATAATTAAATTTCATAAAACTGGAAGATTTTAATAACAAGGGGGATAAAACACTGTGAATAATATTTATCAAAACTACGAATTACGAATTACGCTCCCAAAAGGCGAATGTTAATTTTCTGTAGGCAAAAATGCGGTATTGCGATAAAGGTGGAGGCGCTAGTAGCATTCTGAATGGTTTATATAAATCCTGCAGCTTTACTGATCCCATTCTTTAATTGCGACCTGATAAAAGAAGATTAATTCATAATATGGCGACTTAAAAATTAATTTAGCCTTAAAACTCCCTGAGAATATGATAATGGATAAACAGGGTGATCCTTTATAATGGGAAGGGAATAATAACAGAGCATGTCAAAGGGGTTAATGGGACTTTTTAGAGCTTATAGAAATCATGGACGAGGGAGTTGCTAGAATTCAAAGGGCCCCTTAGAACAAATGAGATGGGCCCCCACTATATAATGACAGGGAAATGAAAAGATCCATTAGACAGTAAGAAAATACAGCTATTGATTTCCAGGAGAGGTATCCACCCACCATGTATAATTCCCCAAGTAAACTGGGGCATACACGTACGTCAATAAAACTTAACTTTTAATCATTTGGTGTAAAATACATAAACATATACCATCAGGTGCCCTAATTCCAATGCTCCTGAGATATAGGTATTTTACTATATGACAATCTGTATTTTTTCCTAGCTCAGTGGGGTGTTAATATAAGGGGGGTAAATTTGAGGCTGAATGGTTGTAAATCAGACTCAGAGAGATGATAGTATAAGGCTGAAGGGTCATGAATCAGGCTCAGGGGGTAAATATGGGGCTGAGGTGGTTTGTATCAGACTGGGAGGAGTGTGAGTATATGGCTGAGGTGGTGTGTATCAGGCTCAGGGGTGTGAATATGAGGCTGAGGGGTTGTGAAACAGGCTGAGGGGAGTTGTGGTGGCCCAGTATGGGAGATGTTACTCCGTACCCTTGTTGCCCTGTCAGGCAACCTCCTTACAGTGTCCCCTGGGCCCCCTTTCATATGTCCCCCCATGTAAATATGTTTCTAGTGTTTTATACCATGTAATGTGTTCAGGAAGCGTTGTCACTTTAAGACCGTTTTCCATGTGACTTGTCATGTGATTGTTACCCAAGAGGTACCAGTGACCAGGTGATCCCAGGGGTGACCTATGGGCTCCCTGCTGGTCTTCCCATATAAGGTGAATCTAGCTCTCTCTCTTCCCTTACAAGTCTTTGCTGAGGTCCGGTCGAGTCCTAGAGTGTCCGGAGTCATAGGAGGCCTCAAGTCCAGTCTGCAGCCACAAGCAGCTACACGTAAGCCACAGTCTCAGTATTGTCAGTCATCAGTCAAGTCTCAGTCTGAGAGGGCTTTGGTAAGAGAGGCATTGCAAGAGAGTTAGAAAACAGAGTTTGAAAGCAGGAGTTTGAGATCGCTGTGTGTCACTTTACTTACACTGTAGAGACTGCAACTCACAAGGTCTACAGAGAATTAATTTGTAATATTTACTGTCTGTTGTTGGCGGTTAATCTGTGAAATCCCCATAACTTGATGGCCTCCATGTTGGAACATGCAGTCCAGGGTACATCCTGTTCAATGTATGCAATCCTTGAACAGCAGTTTGAGGGTGCATATTGTTGTTCAGGATGTGTGAGAGTTGTTCATATGTAAGCCCAGATCCTGGATCTAGAGGAGCAACAGGCAACACGGAGATGCATTGACAACTTGGAAAGGAGTCTCCTGCTCACTGAGCAAGTACTCTCTGGGGTAGAGGACGATAGTGGGACGCAGGTGCAGGACAGTCAGGCAGCTAGCTGGGTTACAGTTAGAAAACGGGGTAGAGGGAAAAGTGTCAGGGAGGCTAGTCCTGAACTGGCACATCCCAACAAGTTTGCCCGGGTGGCAGATGAGGGGGATGCCAGGGGAGTGATCCAGTAAGGAGGGAGGGAGGAGTGCAGGGCAGGCCAGACAGGTACTGGTAGTGGGGGGACTCAATTATTAGGGGGACAGAAAGGGCGATCTGTCACAAAGACCGGGATCGCCGAACAGTGTGTTGTCTTCCTGGCGCTCGAGTTCGGCACATCGCAGATCGGGTTGAAAGGTTGCTGGGTGGGGCTGGAGAGGACCCAGCAGTCATGGTACATATTGGCACCAATGACAAAGTGAGAGGTAGGTGAAGTGTCCTTAAAAATGATTTCAGGGACTTAGGCCGCAAGCTTAAGGCAAGGACTTCCAAGGTAGTATTTTCTGCAATATTACTTTTACCACGAGCCACACAAGAGAGGCAGCGGGAGATCAGGGAGGTAAACAAGTGGCTCAGAAGCTGGTGTAGGAATGAGGGGTTTGGGTTCATTGAGAACTGGGCCGAATTCGCTGTCGGTTACGGGCTCTACCATTGGGACGGGCTGCACCTCAATGGGGAGGGTGCAGCTGTGCTTGGGGAGAAGATGGCTAGAAGGGTGGAGGAGTGTTTAAACTACAACATAGAGGGAGAAGATGGAGTAGATAGAGAGGAGGGACTAATTAATGTACCTGGGGGTGGAGCGGAGGGAGGGGTTAGAATAGTTAATAGGGATAGGCTTCAAAGGAAGAAAATACATACACCATTGAATTGCATGTTGACTGATGCCAGAAGTCTGACCAATAAAACAGATGAACTGGAGGGGTTGATGTCTGAGGAGAATTATGCCACAGTGGGTATAACATATAGAAATAAATTCGGCACTCTTATTTATTCAGAATTTGCGATTTTATTTCGCAATATCGCAATCTAACAGAATATATATGACATTTCGATCCAAACAGTGGATCTTCATCAGATATCTATAGATTGCTGCGGAGGCGGGTGCAGTATGGCCTATAGCCAGGAAAATAGGAATCCGGTGCAATGCGATCAGGAGATCGTGTGGTGTGACCTAAAATGGGATAATGTCCTCAAAAACAAGAATACTGACACTAAATGGTAGACTTTTAAAAATATCTTAAACTCTTACTGTAAGATGTATATACCTTATGGGAATAAAAGGGTCAGAAATAAAAGATAACCAATATGGATGAAAAAAAATATTAAGGGGGCAATAAATGAAAAAAATAAAGCATTTAAACTACTAAAAGAGGACGGCAGTGAGGAAGCATTAAAAAGCTATAGAGAAAAATGTTAAATATGTAAAAAAAAAACAGATAAATGCCGCAAAAATAGAGACAGAAAGACTCATTGCCAAAGAGAGTAAAACTAACCCCAAAATGTTCTTTAACCCCTTAAGGACCGGGGGTTTTTCCGTTTTTGCATTTTCGTTTTTTGCTCCTTGCCTTTAAAAAATCATAACTCTTTCAATTTTGCACCTAAAAATCCATATGATGGCTTATTTTTTGCGCCACCAATTCTACTTTGTAATGACATCAGTCATTTTTCCCAAAAATCTACGGTAAAACGGAAAAAAAATCATTGTGCGACAAAATTGAAAAAAAAAAACGCTGTTTTGTAACTTTTGGGGGCTTCCGTTTCTACGTAGTACATTTTTCAGTGATACCCTACTTATATAGGTTTGATTTTGTCGGACTTCTGGAAAAAATCATAACTACATGCAGGAAAATTAATACGTTTTAAATTGTCATCTTCTGACCCCTATAACTTTTTTATTTTTCCGTGTCTGGGGCGGTATGAGGGCTCATTTTTTGCGCCGTGATCTGAAGTTTTTAATGGTACCATTTTTGCATTGATAGGACTTATTGATCGCTTTTTATTCATTTTTAAATTATATAAAAAGTGACCAAAAATGCACAATTTTGGACTTTGGAATTTTTTTGCGCGCACGCCATTGACCGAGCAGTTAAATTAATGATATATTTTTATAATTCGGACATTTCCGCACGTGGCGATACCATATATGTTTATTTTTATTTTTATTTACACTGTGTTTTTTTTTTATTGGAAAAGGGGGGTGATTCAAACTTTTAATAGGGGGGAGTTAAATGATCTTTATTCACTTTTTTTTCCCACTTTTTTTGCAGTGTTATAGGTCCCATAGGGACCTATAACACTGCACACACTGATATTCATCATTGATCACTGGTTTCTCATAAGAAACCAGTGACCAACGATTCTGCCGAATGACTGCTCATGCCTGGATCTCAGGCACTGAGCAGTCATTCGGCGATCGGACAGCGAGGAGGCAGGTAGGGGCCCTCCCGCTGTCCTGTCAGCTGTTCGGGATGCCGCGGCTATCCCGAACAGCCCGACTGAGCTAGCCGGCCACTTTCACTTTCACTTTTAGCCACGCGACTCAGTTCTGAGCGCGCGGCTAAAGGGTTAATAGCGCGCGGCGCCGCGATCGGCGCTGTGCGCTATTAGAGGCGGGTCCCGGCTTCACTATGACGCCGGGCCCGCCGTGATATGACGCGGGGATCAGGAAAAAGCAATTATATTTAACAAATTCTTCTCCAGTGTGTTCACCGAGGAGAATGAAATGCCAGGTGAAATACAGCGAAATAAGGTAAACTCCCAAGTACAGGTCACCTGTCTAACCCAGGAAGAAGTACAGTGCCGCCTACAAAAAATCAAAGTAGACAAATTGTCAGGTCCAGATGGCATTCACCCCCGTGTTCTAAAGGAATTAAGTAATGTAATAGACAGACCCGTATTTTTATATTCAGGGACTCTATAGTAACAGGGACTGTTCCCCTGGACTGACACATGGCAAATGTAGTGCCAATATTTAAAAAGGGGACAAAAGGTGACCCAGGGAATTATAGACCTGTTAGTTTAACTTCTGTCGTACAGTATGTAAATTGTTTGAGGGTTTTCTAAGAGATGCTCTGTTGGAGTATCTTGATCAAAATAAATGTATGACTCCATATCAGCATGACTTTATGAGGGATCGGTCCTGTCAAACTAACCTGATCAGCTTTTATGAGGAGGTGAGCTCCAGACTGGACCAGGGGAAATCGCTGGATGTCGTATATCTGGATTTTTCCAAAGCATTTGATACGGTACCACATAAACGTTTGGTGCATAAAATGAGAAGAATTGGGCTGGAGGAAAATGTGTGTAAGTGGGTAAGTAACTTGCTCAGTGATAGGAAACAGAGGGTGGTTATTAATGATACTTATTCTGATTGGGTGACTGTTACTGGTGGGGTACCACAGGGGTCAGTCTTGGGTCCTGTCTTATTTAATATATTCATTAATGACCTTGTAGAGGGGTTGAATAGTAAAGTAGCAATCTTTGCAGCCGATACTAAACTCTGTAAAGCGGTAAACACTATAGAGGACAGTGCACTGTTAAAAATGGGGCTGGATAGGTTGGAGGTTTGGGCCGAGAAGTGGCAGATGAGGTTCAACACTGATAAATGTAAGGAAATGCACACGGGTAAGAAAAATCCGGGCTGGGATTATGTATTAAATGGGAGAACACTTGGGACGACTGATGTGGAAAAGGACTTGGTAGTCTTAGTTAACAGTAAATTTAGCTGTAGTGACCATTATTGGGCAGCTGCTGCCAAGGCGAATAAAATCATGGGGTTCATCAATAGAGGCATAGATGCCCACGACAAGGAAATAATTCTACCACTGTACAAATCACTAGTCAGACCACACATAGAATACTGTGTACAGTACTGGGCACCAGTGTACAAGAAAGATATAGTGGAGCTGGAGAGGGTTCAAAGACGGGCAACCAGTGTAATACGGGGAATGGGAGGACTACAGTACCCAGGGTGTGTGAACAGAAGCCAGAGAGGTAAGAATCAGGTTGGGGGGGGGGGGAATATAAGGCTAAGAGGGCATGTATTAGGCTGTGGGGGTGAGAGTAAGGCTCATGGAGTGTGAATTAAATAACCTTAAATGGGCACTGTCATGAAATTTTTTTTTTGATATGTTGTAGTACTTAAGTACTACAACATATCTCTAATATACTTTTATTTAAAAAAATGCTTTTAAAACATTTTAAAAGCAATTTGAAATTCGGCCACTAGGGGGCGCCCTCCTAGTGGCCGAATGCAGTGCGGAGTGACGTCACTGCAAAATTCCGACTGATTTCGGCAGGGCACCAGTCGAAATTTTGCGCAGGCGCAGTAACAGTCAGGGCTGCGCATCGGCTTCCCGCACTCGCCGACGGCCCTGCTGCAAAGTGCGGGGGTGCTGTTCCTGCAAGGTACGGGGGGCGCGGGGGGCGCTGCTGCAAGGTGCGGGGGGGGGGGGGGCTGCTGCAAGGTACGGGGGGCACGGAGGGGTGTTTGGGTGTTACTCACCGAGTGGCAGGAAGAGGCTCCCCCGCACCCGTCCCTCCCGCATCGGCTCCTAGCTCACTCCTTCCCCCATGAAGCTCCTGTCCTGGGTGCCTCCAGTTGTTTTACCACTACAACTCCCAGCATGCCCTGACAGCCAATAGATGTCAGGGCATGCTGGGAGTTGTAGTGGTGAAACAGCTGGAGGCACCCTGTTAGGAGAACTAAGGGCGGAAGTGTCGGCCCCAGCAGGCATCAGTGACGTGGTGCCTGCTGGGGAAGTCTGCCTGGTAGTGAGCACACTGCCAGGCAGACTAAATGCCATTTTAAAAATAGTAAAAAAGAAAATAAAGGCAGGGAGGGTGTTAGGGATAGAAGGGCAATAGGCAGGGACAGAAAAAAAAAACATGATGGTGGGAGCTACCCTTTAAATATTAAAAAAAAAAAAAAAAAAATCTTTTTTTTTACTTTTTATTATCAATTTCTCAGATTTTCCATTGCCTTTCAAAGAAGATAAAGCAAATGTTTTCCCAGTCTCATTAAACACTTAGGCTACATTCCCACCATAATTCTGCCATTGTTACACTCACGTTTCAGAAGACAAGAACTCCGGCAGATGTGGATCTGCTGGACCTGTGTGGCAGATGACTCAGACCGTACAAGGGAGCAGAGTCTAAAGGTGCCGCTGGTCCTCACCAGAGCCCGCTGCAAAGCGGGATGGACTTGCTGCGGCAGGCTGCACCCAGGTCGCTACCCCTGGCACTGCTTGACCACACAGGTGGCTGAGGAGATGCGAGGCACAGGAGGGATAAGGCAGCTCGTAGTCAGGATAGCAGAAGGTCAGAGCAGGCGGCACAGTAGCGTAGTCAGGACGTAGCAGGAGGTCAATAGGCAGGTGGCAGAGGAGCAAGGTCAAGTCACAGAGCAAAGGAACTTATACACGGCAAGGCAACTCTCAGGAATGCTTTCTCTCAGGCACAAGGCAACAAAGATCCGGAAGGGAAGTGAGGAGGGTGGAGGAATTTTTCAATGAGCCACAGGTGAAATAAAATAATGAGCACACTGGCCCTTTAAATCTTAAAGCTTCGGCGTGTGTGCTCTAGGGGAAGGGGACACACGCGCCGGAGCAGAGAGGCAGAGGCGGGGGCAGGAGAAGCACCAGATGAGTGACGGACTGGGGCTCGCATGTGGGTGCGGTGTGCTTGTGCGGCCGGAGCACATAATGTAATAGCCATACTGTTTTGCATAATTTTTTTTTTTTGCCATATGCCTTAAAAACTGACAAAACTGTATGCAAACGTGTTCTATATATTTAAACTGCATACAGTTTTAAACCATATGCGTTTTAAATTTAGATGTCCGGTTGCATCAGTTTTTGCAAAAAAAAAAAAAAAGAATAAAAAAAGTATACTTTTTTTGATTAACACTTTCTTGCAGCAAAGTTCAGATTGTTTTATCGAAATTCCAAGGAAAGTAGGTGTGGTTCGCCATGTGCAAACAAAAATGTATCCCAAAAATTGTATGCCGCTTTAGACCCATCCATTTTTTATTGACTTCAATGTCAACAAAAACATACACGGTTTATGTGCATTTTTTAAACAGGACACAAAACTGTAGTAGACTGCAGTTTTGTGTATGGTAAAAAAAATGCACAAAACCGTACATGATCAAAAACGTACACAACCGGATGCTTCTTGTTGCCTACGTTTTTGCATGGGATGTCTATGTATATGGTTTTCTATATTGTTGTATACTGTTTTCCTATACAAAACTGTATACAGGAACCGTAAAGCAAAATCGTGATGTGAATGCACCCTTATACAGTTCTCCTTTATTTTCTTACCTGCATAGACTGTTCCTGATGTCTCCATATTTTACCTGAGCCGTGGTTTGATGTTGTTAGGTTTGATGTTGTTTGTTGATGAGCCCTTTGACAGTCTCTAGCGTTGTACTTTGCATTATTTTTTGCAGAGATGGATACTCTCTGAGATGTTTAGTTACCATGATTTATAATGGCCATCCATGTATCTGTCACACAAGTGCCCTTGTCACACCGTGGTCTAGGCTTCAGCTTGTTGTCTCCCATATATCAGCCATCCGTAATGTTATCTCAGGCTCTGTTACAAGTTCAAGTTCATTTACTGTAAACATTGCACACATTTTCTGCTTTATGGTCTTTTTCTCCTTGTCTCATTTGTTAGGGACACTGAATTAGGTGGAGTGTATATACATCAGATATTAAAGGAGTATTCTTTTTATCATGCAGCCTGCCAGAGAAGTCTTGTGCTGCTCCAGAGGATGCAGGGAGCCAGGCCTCAGTACAGCATCAGCGGAAAGGTGAGTGAGGTTTTTTTTTTTTGTTTTTTTTATAGAGAATCTATCTGGGGGCCCTTCCCAGTTGGGGGCATTACCTACCAGGGGGCACTACCTACCTGGGGGAATGACTACCTGGAGACATTACCTACCTGCAGACATTACCTACTATATACCTACTGGGGGCGTTACCTACTACCTACCAGGGGCATTACTCACTACCTTCCTACTGGGGGCATTACCTACTACCTACTGGGGGCATTACTCACTACCTTCCTACTGGGGGCATTACCTACTACCTAGTCGGGGCATTATTCACTACCTTCCTACTGGGGACATTACATACTACCATCCTACTGGGGGCATTAGCTACCTGGGAGCATTACTGGGGGCATTACCTACCATGGAGCATTAATGGGGACATTACCTACATACCTACTGTGGGCATCAATTACCTACTAGGGGCTTCTACCTTATAGGGGGAATATCCCACCTACCTACTAAGGGCTCCTACCTAATCTAGGGCATTTACCTACCCACCACCTCCCAATACCCTTACCCATTCCCCCCAACATACTTACTTACTCCCTCATACTATAAAGGACACCAAGAGGGGCATTATTTGGAGCACTAAGGGGAGTGGACAGGTGGGGAATATGCTAAAAGAGTAAAACCTAAGATTTTTGTTGTCTGGCAGATTATGAAGAGACAAGTCATGGTTGGAAGAAGACTTCATGGCAGTCTGAGCAAGGCAGAGAAGTAAAGGAAAGAGAATGACTCCAAGAAGATGCCTTCTGTCAGTCAGTAGTTTTAACTGTACTGTAATCACAAGAGATGAGTGAACTTTTGAAATATTCAATTCGGCCGATCGCCGAATTTTCCAAACAAATTTGTTTCGGGTTCAATTTATTCACGGCGAATCTATATTAAAAATGGCTACTTCCGGCCTACAGAGAGCCTCAATAAGGGTGTAGAATACTTTGCTTTCTTCTAACACGCATTTGGAGTGTGCTGGGGTAGTGAAATATTATTGTTATTCAGTATGACATGCAGATTACAGGCATCGCTATTAGAATCACTGCAGCAGAGTGGCACACTGACAGAGTCTGGAGGTGGCATCAGTATGAGGAGACCATATAGTGGCTGAATGACACAGCGTGGAGGTGTTGGCAGCATGAGGAGACCACAAAGTGGCTGAATGACACAGCGCAGAGGTGTTGGCAGCATGAGGAGACCACATAGTGGCTGAATGACACAGAGTGGAGGTGTTGGCAGCATGAGGAGACCATATAGTGGCTGAATAACACAGCGTGGAGGTGTTGAAAGCATGAGGAGACCATATAGTGGCTAAATGACACAGCGTGGAGGAGTTGGCAGTATGAGGAGACCATATAGTGGCTAAATGACACAGCGTGGAGGTGTTGGCATCATGAGGAGACCAAATAGTGGCTGAATTACACAGCTTGGATGTGGCTGAAGCATGAGGAGACCATATAGTGGCTGAATGACACAAAGTGGAGGTGTTGGCAGCATGAGGAGTGTTACGCCGAGCGCTCCGGGTCCCTGCTCCTCCCCAAGCGCTCGCGGCGTTCCTCTCTCTGCAGCGCCCCGGTCAGACCCACTGGCCGGGAGCGTTGCACTGACTCTGCCGGCGGGGATGCGATTCGCATAGCGGGACGCGCCCGCTCGCGAATCGCATCCCAAGTCACTCACCTGTCCCGGTCCCCGGCTGTCACGTCCTGGCGCGCGCGGCTCCGCTACTTAGGGCGTGCGCGCGCCAGCTCTCTAAGATTTAGAGGGCCAGTGCACCAATGATTGGTGCCTGGCCCAATCAGTCTAATTAGCTTCCACCTGCTCCCTGTGTATATTACCTCACTTCCCCTTCACTTTTTTGCCGGATCTTGTTGCCTTTGTGCCAGAGAAAGCGTTACTGTGTTTGCCTTACCAGTGTACTTGACCTCTTGCTGTTGCTATTGACTACGAACCTTGCCGCCTGCCCCGACCTTCTGCTACGTCTGACCTTGCCTCTGCCTAGTCCTTCTGTCCCACCCCTTCTCAGCAGTCAGCGAGGTTGAGCAGTTGCCAGTGGATACGACCTGGTTGCTACCGCCGCAGCAAGACCATCCCGCTTTGTGGCGGGCTCTGGTGAATACCAGTAGCAACCCTAGAACCGGTCCACCGACACGGTCCACTCCAATCCCTCGCTGACACAGAGGATCCACATCCAGCTAGCCGAATCATAACAAGGAGACCATATAGTGGCTAAATGACACAGCCTGGAGGTGTTGGCAGCATGAGGAGACAATAGGGCCTCACAATCCCTAAGATTAAATGATAATTTTTGACATTTAAATTGAAGATGTATGGTAGCTAGTGCTACCATAAACCGTTTAAGGTAATGTCCCATGCCCAGCAACATCACTAAACCATATAGTTGCTGAATGACACAGCCTGGAGCTGGCAGCAGCATAAGTAGACACTAGGACTTCACAATCCCTAACATTAAAAGATTAATTTTGAGATTTAAATTGAAGATTTATGGTAGCTAGTGCTACCATAAAATGTTTAAGGCCCAGGCCCAGCAGCATCAGTAAACCATATATTGGCTGAATGACACAGCCTGGAGGTGCTGAATGATGAGGATACCCTATAGTGGCTGAATGGCACAGCCTGGAGTTGACTGAATCATGAGGAGACCATATAATGACTGAATGACACAGCCTGGAGGTGGCAAAAGCATGAAGATACCATATAGTCAAAAAAAGAGCAACTGGCAGGCAGGAGGTACTCAACCCCAAATTCAGTTGTGCATATATACTGGGGAGCAGATCCTGCCCTTGTGGTCTGTTGCTAAGGGTGATCCCCAGCATAAAAATGCATACAATGGGGGATGCCTGCAACAGACAACAAGTGCCACAATGGCATCCTACACCAGATAAACGGTTTGGATGTGTAACAATTAGAATGATACAATACAGGAATTTAGGTGCACTAGCTGATACCGGGAGCTCAGACCTCTCGCTGCGACTCTGGCTGCCACACACCCCTACTCTGCTGCGACCTCTGCCTGAGCCTGATGAATTTAGGCCTCTGCCGCTCCTCTGTGCCTGACATACTTATTGTGTATATGAGGGGAGTACGATACCCTTCACTACGCTTAAAACAGTATTTGTCTAGAACAGCAGCAGGTGTGTACTATTGGCTGTCCTTTCACAGTATCTAGGCCCTTGACAGATTAACAGGTACAAAATAGTACACTACACATTGTGGACAAAGACATTCCCAGAGATCAGGTTGGTGGGGTCATCCAAGTGGCAAAGCAATACCACGAAGCCTTTAGTCAACCCCCCACTGATTTTGGCTGGACCCCGATGATCCAGCATTGGATTCTAACTGGCGATAGTCCCCCAATCAAAGAAAGACATCGCCCATTGGCACCTGAAATGTATCAGACAGTAAAAAATTTTTTTTACTGGAGATGAAGGAGGCTGACGTCATTCGGGAGAGCCAGAGTCCCTGGGCTGCCCACTTGGTCCTTGTCAAGAAGAAAGATGGGACCATCAGCTTCTGTGCGGATTAAAAGAAATTAAATGATGTCAATCACAAAGATGCCTACCCTCTCCCCAGGATAGAAGAATCGCTGACTGCTTTGGGATCAGCTGCTTACTTTTCCACACTAGACCTCACCAGTGGATACTGGCAAGTACCGATGGCGGAGGAGGATCGTAAGAAGACGGCGTTTGTGACCCCGATGGGGCTCTTTAAATTCAAGAGCATGCCCTTTGGACTGTGCAATGCACCTTCCACCTTCCAACGCCTGATGGAACGATGCCTTGGACACCTCAACTTCCAGAGTGTACTCCTGTATCTAGATGATGTTATTGTCTATTCAAGGACTTACCATGAGCATCTGGACCATTTGAAGGAAGTCTTCCAAGTTCTCATACAACATGGACTTAAGGTCAAGCGCTCCAAGTTTCATCTCTTGAAGCCACAAGTTCACTATGTTGGACATGTTGTCAGTGCCGAGGGTGTCCAACCTGACCCTGCAAAAGTGAGTGTTGTGAAAGATTGGCCCACACCCCGCATGGTGTGGGACATCAGAAGTTTCCTGGGGTTCGCTGGCTACTACAGGCGTTTCATCCCTCTCTTCGCCCAGATTGCTGGACCCCTTACGGCTCTTCTGCGGGGTACTGCGAAGAAGAATTTTAATGGAAGACTCCCAATACAGTGGGCTAAAGACCAAGAGACAGCGTTCCGGACTCTGAAGTGTCTTCTCACTGAACCTCCCATCTTGGCATATCCTGACTATGGTCAGCCATTCAGGCTGCACACCGATGCCAGCTTTAAAGACCTGGGACCTATCCTATCCCAAGTACAGGAAGGTAAAAAGAGAGTGATAGCCTATGCAAGCAGACATCTGCGAGGAGCCAAGAGGAATGATGCCAACTACAGTTCTTTCAAGTTAAAGCTCCTTGCCTTGGTCTGGGCGGTCATTGAGAAGTTCAAGGATTACCTGGCTGCCACTCCCTTTACGGTCTACACACACAACAATCCGTTGGTGCACCTGAATAGTGCAAAATTGGGAGCCATTGAACAGCTTTGGGCCTCCAGACTGGCCAACTATGACTTCAATATCAAGTATAGGAGTGGTAAAACCAATGTCAACGCTGATGTACTCTCCCGTATGGCTCCTGGCGAAGAACTGCCTGTAGAAGACATGTGGGAGGAGGTGGAGATGCCGCCCTTCTATCAGAGGTTTGTGAGCCAGAATACTCTGGCTACTCAGGAGGGCGAAGAGCCTGGGCCTCCCAAAGTTCCTGAGGGTCTGTAAACTTGGAAGACTCTACATGAGAGCCGAATCACGGGGGATCTCCTGGACTACCTACTCCAGAAGAAGGTGCCAACCCGCCTACACATGTCACAGGGAGACTTCGAACTGAAACGATTGTGGCGACAACAAAATCGCCTGTTCATCAACAAAGGACTGCTCTATAGAAACTCCTTAGATCCAGTTTCAGGAGAGCGTCTGCATCAGATTCTAGTTCCCCTAAGGGTCGCAGCCATGGTCCTTAATGCGTACCACGACCAGTCAGGACACTTTGGAGTTCACAAGACTGAAGCCACCATCAGATGAAGGTTCTATTGGGTGGGAATGCGTGGAGATATTGAAAAGTGATGTGCCGAATGCACTGTCTGCAATGTTACCAAGAACCTTCGTAAGGATGCGAGAGCACCTCTACATCCCATCCACACTGAAAGACCTAACCAGATGGTTGCCTTGGACCATGCGAAGCCGTCCTCCACTCGATCTGGCTATACATATGCCCTGACCATGGTGGACCATTACTCTAAATGGGTAGTAGTCGTCCCTGTCAAGGACCTCACTGCAAGGACTGCTGCTCAAATGTTTTACAACCATTGGGTCCAGCCTTTGGGGTGTCTGGAGTCAGTCCTCACAGATCGAGGAACTGCGTTTGATGCTCATTGTTATTGTAAATAACAATGTAATGTGAGATTTCTAATGTCTCAGTATGTAGTAACTCTCAGTCTGTCATACATACTTATAAAACAGTTCTAGTCAGTCAGAAAAAGAAAAAACAAGAGAAAGAAAGAAAGAAAAAATAAAGTAAATAGATACTTGGATGTATTTCTAGCATAATAATGTCATCCTGTTCCTAAATTCATGGACAATACATTCTTCTTCGTGAGTTTACCAGTACTTATGTCTGTACATTAAAGTTTAAGTAATCTTGTTGGTATAAAAATGAAAAAAAAATATAATAAGTTTATTCAGAGCTTGCAAGGACATTTTTTGTGCACAAAGACTCTTATTGTGTGTTAATACAGCCTGACAAAAGGACATTTTGAAATTATGCCCAGGACTGTTTCAGAACTTTCAGTACTTCGTCACTCTGCCTTAGGGGATGGTCGTTGAGGTTGACTTATCTCAAGTAAAGGAGTTTGTGGTGTCCCGGTACTGTACCTTGTGTGGTAAGTCCCCAAAGTCAGAGTTTCTGCATACCGGTAGGATCCTCCTAGTGGTATAACCCTTAGTCACCTCTTTTTTTTTTTTTTTTATCACATAACCTTTTTTATTTGTATTTTTCATTTTCATAACAAATATGCAAACACAGTACGGACATTTCCCATTAACAACCCTCCCACCTTACATCGTCTTATTTTTACAGTTATATTTCAGTTGTATAGATGTATATTGCCACTGGGCTGATCCTGACCAATTATTTTGCTTTTTACACAGGTTCCATACAATGGCTGCATTGTACTCATTCCTTTGCCCTCCTCTTGGGTGAGCGAGAACCCTGCTGTGAATTGTCCCCTCCCAACCTTTAAAATGTGGATGTATTGTCAGATTCTTTTTCTTATATTCTGGACATCCTTTGCCTCTACATGGCAGTGTCCAACAAGCTCCATCCAGTCTTTGGACCCTGACGTCCGCTATGTGCTGCCAACCTTCACCACACTAGAACCTATTCAGAATATAGCTGCCACGGATGACCAAAGTGTTTCTTACCACCACCAACCACCTGCATGTGGTCAGATACAATGACTTTCACCTCTTGCAAGATCTTATCACTGGTCCCACCGATCACCCTGATTGTAGGTTGTGCTCTAAATGCATGATAGGTAATGCTAACCCAGGGCAAAGAGAGGACACGGACAGAAAAGTCTTGGTGGTGGATCCAGAGGATAATATTCTGTACACCTGTGGCTCCTCTTTACATGGACTTTGTTTCTTACATGAGTTTGATGACACTGGGAACACCGATTCTACCTGCCTGTCCCCACAGGAGGATAATGCTGCTTTATCATGCAGCGATTGTATTGCCAGCCCACTAGGCACTATGATTACAGTGGTACAACATATAAGAAATGTCTACTTCTATGTTGCATCTTCTGTGAATTCTAACTTAACAAAGAATTACGGTACAACGTCTATGTCAATTAGGCGGCTCCTTGCATCTCAAGATGGGTTTTCAGGTAACTTTCACTCACTGACAGTAGTCCCGTAGTTTCTGGACACCTATCCTATCAACTATATTTGCACATTCAGTACCTCAGATTATGTCTATTTCTTGACCGTGCAGCCAGAAAATCTCCAATCCCAAACCTATACCAGTCGACTTGTACGTCTCAGCGCCAAAGAGGAAGAAATGAAAAGGTAAGGACTGCTGCCACAAGATAGGATTGTATAGAGACAAGCTGACCAAAACTGTCCATAGCAACCAGTCAGATTACAGCGATCATTTCTTTTTTTTTTTTTTTTTCTTCTTTAATTTTATGTGTTTGGTGTATATAATTTGTATATCATTTATATATTTATATATATATATATATATATATATATATATATATATATATATATATAGTACTTCCAGGACCTTAGGTCACATGACTACTAAGCCTACTGTTAGGTTAAGCTTAAGGACCTTCCAGGTCACGTGAGTAGGCCACATGATGTGCCACAATGCTTTGTGAAAGGACTGACAATTGGTGGGAACCAATAAGCTATGAGTCTGCCCCTTTCCATATAAGGGCGCTGTTACCCAATCATCTCTCTCTTTCCCTTGGGATATGACAGTGAGCGGAGCTCTGTACAGTTTTGCAAGAGAACTTAGGCCAGAAGCCTGCTCACTTCAGCCGAATACCAAATCCTAAGTTCAACTAAACTCAATCCTAAATCTACGTGACTACTTAACCTAAAACCAAACCCTAAATTCAGTGGAACAGCGTAAAGCAAGCCTCAGAGCTTATTCCCTACAAGGTCCCAACCAACTGTGAGGAACTTAAAGTCTGGTCCTCTGTGAAGGCTGTTACTACTGTTAACCTGCATACACGTTGCAGTAAAGTTATTTCCAGTTTACTAAACCTCCAGTTGTGGACAATCCTTTATTCCTCCCCATCATTCCTGGGACGGGTGGCAGTAGGATATATATATATATATACAGAGGAAGAACCCGCACCCTGGCGTCACGACAGTTAAGGGTTAATCCAACACCCTTTCATCACTGCACAGCTATACCCTTCCTACCCTACTTCCCCACAAGCTCACCACATATATATGTGTTAGAGAACATGTTACATTCAAGGGATTTGGGTTGGAGGGGATTATAAATAAGATTCTTAGCTATGTGAATGATATCTTACTTTTCATAAATAAATCACATTAGACAGTAGCTGTTATAATTAACAGCATTGAGAGATTTAGAATTACTGTATGTGGTGTCCCGGTACCGCATCGTATACAGTACCTATGTATGTGTGGGTCCCCATAGCCAGAGTCCCTAGGACGTAGGGATCCCTGTAATGTAGTTTACCCCTTGTCGCCTCTATTCCAACTAATAGACCAATAATTTATTCAAGGTTAATGTAAATATGGTTTTGTAGATGTAAATAAATAGTTAATTACCTGTTCCATAGCGTTGCAGGACCTGCGGGTCACATGACTAGGTAAACTCTATGGTATTCTGCTTAAGGACCTTTGGAGGCCCTGTGACGTAAGCAATCCCATTACTCTCTGTAATGGTGAATGACAGATGTTCGGACCAATCGGATTCGCCCCGCCCCCTGCCCATATAAGGGAGCGGCGTCCATCTTTTCTCTCTCTTGTTCCTGGGCTGTCAAATGAGAAGGACCTGTACAGCAACTAACGCAGTGAGTTAGGCCCGAGCCTTGCGGCAACGGCTGAATCATTCCAAATATAGAGTGTATCAATTCCCAGACACTCTGCAGCATCACCGGACCTAATAATACCCCTAAATCCGGAGGGATCGGCAAATATCTACCCTAAATTTAGAGACTGTTTAAATAGCAAGGTCCGCAACAACTGTCAATCACTAAGAAACATAAGGACTGTTTGTACGAGACTGATACTGTGCCTTGGATGCATCGCAAGCACTTAAGTAAAGTTGTTCAAGTTCAATCTCCTTGTGGACCTTCAGTCATTTCATGCACCTATCGTTGCTGGGAAGGACGGCGATAGGCCAGAGCATTGACTCAGCATACCACCCCTCAGCCTGGCGTCACGAACTATAGGGTTAACATTAACCCCTCATATACCGATACCATACCACCACTACCATACACCCCCCAAGGGCTACCACATGTATATCGGACTTTGACATCAACTTAAACAAACTGTGCTTCCCTCCTTTTAATAAAGACATTGAGGGCCCCTTAGGTGATCTTAAATGGGCACTGTCAGAAACAAAAACCTTTTAGGCTAGGGTCGCACACAATATATTAATTGCTCAAAATCCGCTGCACATTGGGAAATCCGCTGCGTAATCTTCTGTTAGCTAACAAACAGGGCTACCCAGCTGCATCCTGTGTGTTCAGTGAGGTTTGGAGGCAGTAACGCACATCACAGTTACTTTGGCACGTGGCCCTATCTCCAAACCTCACTGAACACAAAGAAATGCTATTGGGTAGCCCTGTGTGTCAGCAAACAGAAGAATACACAGTGTATTTCCCGCTGCACAGTGTAAAATACTCTGCATATACGCTGTGCATGACTCTATCCTTATATGTTGTACATCTTGGCAATTTACCTTTCTAATATACTTTATAAAAAAAAAAAAGTATCCTTTTATAGAAATCACGGCTTAGAAAAAAGGCCACTAGGGTTCCCCATACCATCCAGAACATAATCTGGATGGTCTAGGGTCCCAGGTAAAATACAGACCTCGACAAAGTCCAGGAAGTGAGGGCAAGACTAGCACTCCGGTGCTCACTCCTGTACTGTCTATCAGACATTGAAAACAGGGAGGAGGGGGTTACAGAACAGCCTGCAGTGATTAGATGAAGAGACACAGCACAGCAGACTCAGGAGGAAGTGAATGCATGGTGAGCGAGGGAAAGCTCAGTGCTTGCCTCAGACATGGCCCTTCCCGAGCAGTAGATGTCAGAATTAGTGAGCAGCAGATCAGAGGGATTTGTGAGCCAATACAGAAGCTAGACACAAAAAAATGACATGTAAACATCTGCATGACCTAGTGAGTAACATAAGCATTAAAAGTATTATTTCTTTCTGTGATATAACTGATATGTTTTTTAAGCACTTGGATGGAGGAGATTCATTTGAATATCTGAGGGAAAAAGATTTTGGTGGACCTAGGTTAATTCTTCTAAATTTAGCCCCTAATTTTTGTTAAAGAATTTAAGTATAATGTATAATGCTGTAAAGCAACATGAGGCATAATGGTATGATACAGGATAGGAGATAAGTGATCGGGGGGTTCTGACAGCTGGGACCCCTGTGATCTCCTGTACTAAGCCTGGCTACATACCCGTCTTCCAGGCCCACAGTCCTAGATGAACAAAAGTGATGGGCCACTCACTTGCTCTCAATTGCACTCCTGGGTTTGGCTAACCATAGAGACCAAATATGGAAGAAACTACTAGTGGTAAGTCTATGTCCTAACAGGCTATATCATAGGACAACCCTTAGGGCCTTATTTGTGCCCCAAGTTGTGTATGTCAATTTGTTAACCCTGAAAATTGCAATACTAAGACCAGGGTAAAGCTGTCCGCTGTCTGCTCTCTAATGGTTGCTTGTATTAATCCGCTTTGCTTGCCCTTGGCCCTTGTGTATGGCTTAAAGTGTCAAATTCTACTGGACCTCAATGCCTGATCTCTAACAAGCAGGGTTGCCAAGCTCATTTTTGTTTCTTGGACAATGTATCACAAATTCATGGACAGCTTTTTTTTTTTTTCAGGCAATTTGGAAATCATAATAAATCATATAGATTACACGTGATATATCTCCAAGGGCCAGAAGACTGATATGAACGCACTGGCAGTATTCACTGCGAACTGTAATATAATGAGAATTACAATCACCATGAGCTGCACAAGATCCTCTGGCTTAAAACTATCACTATCATGTATTTTATTTTTTTTTAATTTTTTATTGGACAATGGAAAAACAAAATCTAGTTTTATGGACAATGACAGAAAATCAAAGCATCATTTGGGTAAATGTGCCCGGCCTAGAAACTGCATTGCGGGTTGGGGGAAGCAGCTCGAAACCACTTTGTGTTTGTGTATTGGAATATAATCCGTCCCATCCACAATTGTCGAAAGAGACAGTAAAGAGGGTTCGAGCCACAATCCTAAAAAGTCGACCAGACTGACTTGTATCCCACCAGGGCCATAAACCACAGTATAGTGTATATTACAAAAAGATCTGTGTTGTAAGCCATAGTGGTTTACATCTTCTTCAAGAGCTGAAACCAGGTTACAAATCGAAACACAAACTTTTGCATTGACTTTCATTTAATTACAATAGAATTAATTCAACTGCCAGGCTGGTGTTCAGTGATGAGGTGACCTTTCACCTCAGTGGGAAAGTCAATCATCCTGAAGTTACAATTTGGAGCTCAGAAAAACAACATAGGGGGAGATTTATCAAAACCTGTGCAGTTGCCCATAGCAACCAATCAGATCGCTTCTTTCATATTTCACAGGCCTCTTTAAAAATGAAAGAATCAGATTGGTTGTTATGGGCAACTGCACCACCCTTCCTCTACACAAGTTTTGATAAATCTCCCCCTATGGGCTCTTATTGACCCCATCAGGGACTCACCCAAAGTAAATTTTTCTATGCAGTGAGCAGGCACAAAATTTACCGTCCCTTCTTTTCGCCCAAGGATCCTGTCTCTGATCACTCCTACCTGGACATGTTATAGGAACGATTTATGCAACAAATAGAGGAAGATCTGCCAAATGTAGTCTATCCGCAGGATGGTGACCTCCACATTTCCATTTGGATGTTTGTTGATACCTGAAAAAAGCTCTACTAGAACGATGGATCGGCCGCCCAAGAAAAAATGGCTGGGTCCTCCAAAGTGAGATAGGGATGGATAGGGATGACTAATAAAGTGGTCTCCAAACTGTAGCACCCCAGATGTTGCACAAATACAACTCTCAGCATGCCGGCACAGCTAAAGGCTGTGTTCCCAAACCCGGAACCACTGTGTGGAAGAACAGAATTTAGAGATATGTTTTACAGCAGCTTTATGGACATAGCCAACAATAATTTAGAGCTGACCGAATGACATGAATGTAAGAATTTTCTAGGCACGTTCTGTGACCTGTGCCGAGGTCACTCTACAGGAGGGGGGAAAAGGCAAGAGCTCTAATCAACGACTATTTTGCATGTCTTATCTTCACTCCTCTACATTCAACATTGAAATTGAAACACCAAAAAGGTGTAAAGGTTATGCAAATTGAGAATGTAGCAGGTATTGTTGAGATCTTAGTAGACAGTAGAAAAAGTTCATGGCCCTCACCCTCTGTGTACCATTCTGTCACCATAGGCTCTCTCATTGTGCCACTCTGCAACAATGATTCTAATAGCAATGCCTCTGATCTGCATGTCATACTGAATAACATAATTATTTCACTAACCCAGCACACTCCATATGCATGTTACAGCAAGGCAAAGTGTTCTACACCCCTATTGAGGCTCTCTGTAGGCCAGAAATAGCAGTTATTAATAGCGATTTGCTGAGAATAAATATGGACCGAAACTAATTTTGGAATTTTGGGGGAAAATTCGGCGATCAGCCACAACTTTTACTCTCTGGCATTTCATGGTTGAGGAGTGTTAATACCGGTGTCACCTGTCACTGTACTCCTATGTGTGATGATAAGGAAATTACTTCTGGTAAGCCATCTGTACAGAACAGGAAGCCTCAGCAGAGTTTTAGGCCTAGTGGCCTGACTAAAAATGCAAGATTTAAAGGGGAAAACTTTTTTTTTTTTTTTATCAACTGATGGCAGAAAGTTAAACAAATTTGTAAATGACTTCTATCAATCAAATCTTAATCCTTACAGTACTTAGCTGCTGTATACTATAGAGGAAGTTTTTTTTTCCTTTCTGTCTGACCACAGTGCTCTCTGCTGACACCTCTGTTCATTTTAGGAACTGTCCAGAGCAGGAGAAAATCCCCATAGCAAACCTGGACAGTTCCTGACATGGACAGCGGTGTCAGCAGAGAGTACTGTGGTCAGACAGAAAGGAAATTCAAAAGGTGAAGAACTTCCTCTGTAATATACAGCAGCTGACAGTACTGGAAGGATTAAGATTTTTGAATAGAAGTAATTTACTGTATAACTTTCTGGCACCAGTTGATTAAAACATTTTTTTTCCAGTGGAGTACCCCTTTAAGGATACACCAATTTGAAAAAAATGCTAAAAAAAAAAATGTAAATTCTTAAAAAATATTTTCAACATAAAACCTTGGTCAAAGCAATAGGCCATTCTCTAATGACATATTCCCTGTAAAAAATAATGGAAGCTAGTATGTGTGTATTAGCCATATTTAGCCTTTTCTTCATCCATGCCTTGCCCTGGTAATACCCTTGCCAATGTACGATGGGCAGTGGTGGCCCATAAGCATAGGCCATATTCGAATTTGCGTTATTTCGCGAATATATGTACCAATATTCGTCATATATTCGCTAAATTCGCATATTCCTAATATTCGCGTTATATTTTCACATACGAAAATTTGCATATGTTAAAATTAGCATAAACAAAATTTGCATGTGCGAAAATTAGCATATGCAAATTTTTCTATATGCGAAAATTCGTACGCCAGTCTCACACAGTAGTATTAGAGCCTTCTTTACACCACACAAGCTGGAAGCAGAGAGGGATGATCACTGTGATGTGTACTCTGAAAAAAAAAAAAAAAAAAATATATATATATATATATATATATATATATATATATATATATATATATATAATTATATTTATTCCTAATTACGAATATTTAGAGCTACATTCGCGAATAAAATTTGCATTGCGAATATTCGCAAGCAACACTAATAATCACTTGGAGCAAATGCCCTTCCAGCTGCCCCAGATACGTCCCTACAGTCACATAGAACTATAACATAATAAACAAATGCTTCAACTGGAACTTGTTGGTTGGCAGCCTGTCATTGTGATGATGCATTGTGTTTCAGTGAAATCATTTCTCTCCGAGCTCATTGTAATACATATTTCACCATGTACATATTAAATTGTGACATTAAATTGAAGTGCGAATGTTGACTTCTGTTTGTTTGCCATCCCATATGCCAGTGTTGTCTCTTAGAACAAATTAAACATAATCTGTGGCAGATAAAACATCAGAAAGTAAAAAGCAAGCTTTTGGCTCATGTTTAATGATATGTAGTTAAAGGCTGGCAACATAGTGCTCTAGAACTGTCATTAAACTGTCATAGCATGTCCCGGGAGGAAATACTTACTCACAAGGTAATGAAAAGATGTAGGAAGTGCGCCATAGTCTTTAATTTATCATAGCAATTATACTACCAACCAGACATAATAAATAATAACCTTAATTTAATTCATATTAAATACAAATATACATTACATTAAAATTTAAACCCATCAGGAAGGACTTGTTGGTATATGGCGCAATAACGCATTTCGGGACAAAACGTGATAAAAACGTACAACTGGGATTCTATTGTCTTCTCAGTGTTGTCAACCCATCAGACTACCCACACGATCGGTGGACTTCATGACACGTGCTAAGAGATGTCAGAAAAAGGTAAGGAATACAGTACAGAGAAAAGATGAAGGATGTGGCACTCACCCCTTTGGAGATGCAAATAGCGAAGATCCTTTATTTCAAATACATCTGTGGTAACAGGGTGTGATGAGGGCAGATATTGTTACCCTAGGGGCAGATGGCATTAACCCCTTGTATTTGTCACACCAGGGTGTGGTTTATCCTCGATACCACCCAAAGATACAACCACTAGATCCTGGGCTAGGCACGGGGGGGGCAATAATTACTCTGATGCCAAGTTATGGACAACGGTAGCTTTAGTGAGGTTAGAGAGTTGGTAAAGTCTATACAGTTCAGCCAGGGCCCAAGGGGGGGAACAGTGACTAAGAGACCTTAAGGGCTTGCTGGGACTTGTAGTAGGACTGGACAATTAAACGCAGACCACGTTGACTTGACAGATGACAGGGACTGACTTGACTCATAAAGCTGTGGCTTTAGCTTACTTGAATTGATGGTGGCTGCAGGACTTGACTTTGAGGTCTCCAACACTCTGGACACACACACTAGGCACGACTGACCTCAGCAAAGACTTATCTCCAAAGAGGAAAGAGCAAAAGAGAGAGGGCTAGCTCCACCCAGGGATTATATGGGGGAGAGTAGCAGGGAGCCCATAGATCACCCTTGGGATCACCTGGTCACTGGTACCTCCTGTAACAATCACATGACATATGAAATGGTACAACTCTTAAAGCAAAAAGACATTTTATAATACATTACAATGCAAAACATATGTACAGGGGGGAAACAAGTACAAGGGAGTTAGGGGTACACTGAAGGGAGGCCGCAGGACAGGGCAGCAAGGGTACGGGGTAACATCTCCCATACTGGGCCACCACACATCAGTGCAGGTTACAGGCAGGGACAGGCGTCAAGGCGTCACCAAGTGGGATTGCCGCGAAAAGGAGCAGTCGTTGTTTTATCTCCCAGTCCCTGCCTGTAACCTGCACCGATGTATTTGAAATAAAGGATCTTTGCTGTTTGCATCTCGAAAGGGGTGAGTGCTATGTCCTTCATCTTTTCTCTGTACTGTATTTTTGGTCTCTCTATATTCGAGACAATGCTGCACAGCCTGCGTTGCATGATATACAGGGCCTCCCAGTTTACTTAGACTGTTATACCTCCTGCCACCTACCTGCATTAGCCCTGGTGCCAAGTAGCTACACCCTTGTTCCTATTCAGAATATGGTAAAGAGTTCAGCCAAAAGAGGAGCCAAAGGGGAACACCGCTCTAATGTGTGTCACAGCCCTGATCGTTTAGGGCCTAGACTTGTATAAATGAGGTTATTTGGGCCAGCCAAGGAAATTATTCTTAGACCCAGCCTTCTAACTATGTCCTCCTAATGACTGCCTATACTTGCTTTTATGACGGCCATTAGGGACTTATGACCAGCATCACCATTAAAACACATTGCTGCAGAAGAGCTATTGCACACACAGAGGTTGCCCAGAAGAAAATACAGAACAAATAATTGCACCATAATCTTTGTTGTTATCATCGCATGTATCGGACGTATTATCAAGAAGATCTAATACTGACATAGTGGCCACCAACACTAGCAGCAGCTGCAAAGGAGGATCTGGGAGGTGCATGTACTTGGTTGCTGTATTTACAGTATATTGCTTCTTGTGACACAGATATAAGGCTATCCTGGTAATTGACTTTGGCCAGGGAGCACCTTGTTTGGCAAATGTAATGCACAGTAAGGTGCGCAGCAATGCATACAGTTCTGCATGCATCACCGCTCACCTCAAATGTGCTGCACTTCCTGGAAGCGTCTGCATTGCACAAGTTAACAGACTCTACTCCTAGTATTTTTACTCATCATCCCAGAAAGAAAAAACTCTAGTGGTGAGAGATTGCTCCAAAGTCCCCTCCATATGGGTTTGTTTTCTGATGTAAAGTTGGTCTTTTAAAGGGTACTCTGCCCCTAGACATCTTAACCCCTATCCAAAGGATCTCCCTGCTGCACCTGGCATTCATTTTGAGCATCGGGTGCAACTCTGGAGGCTCGTGACATCACGGCCGTGCCCCGCTCGTGATGTCACGGTCACGCCGCCTCAATGCAAGTCTTTGGGACGGGGCGTGACGGTCTTCACTTCCCCTCCTATAGACTTGCATTGAGGGGGCATGGCCAAGACGTCATGAGTGGGGTGTGACCATGACATCACGAGCCTCTGCTCCGCATCGCCAGTCATCCAGCACGAAGTTTCCTCCATGCACTGGATGTCTGGGGCGCCGCAGCCAAGATCGAGGTAGTCCTTTGGATAAGGGATAAGATGTCTAGGGGCGGAGTACCCCTTTAATAGCAGTACGAGACATACACAAACTGATCACTCTAGTCTTGATCTTCAAGCTATACGATATAAGAGACACCGATCAGTGCATGCAGGGTTTGGGTAAATGTGTATTGAGGCCTGTGTTGTCTATTTGACAGCAGAATTGATCTTTCTATGCACATACCATAAATCCTATGTTGCAATACGCTTGGGGGGCAGAAAAATGGGGAGAACATAGTCTCACTGGCTAGTAGGTGCCCCCTGTTTAATTGCTTATTAATCCAAACAGCTATTCAGCAACTCAATGCTTTTAGGTATGTAGACACAGTCAAAACAACTTGCTGAGGGTCAAACTGAGCATCAAAATGTAATTTCAAGTGACTGTGAACATGATATGTTTGTTGGTGCCAGACGGGCCCTCTCTAGGGTTTACAAAGAAAGGTCTGAAAAAGAGAAAATATCCAGTGAGCTGCAGATGTGTAATTGAAAATACCTTGCTGATGTCAAAGGTTAGAGAAGAATGGGCAAATTGGTTCAGGATAACAGATAACAGTAACTCAAACATTTGTTACTACCAAGGTCTGCACAACATGTCCAACCTTGAAGCAAATGGGCTAAAGCAGCAGAAGACCACATCAGGGCCACTCCTCTCAGTTACTAACAGGAAAACTCAGGCTACAATTTACACAGGCTCAACATAATTGGACAATGGAGAACTGGAAGAAGGTTGTCTGGCCTGATGAACCTCAATTTCAGCTGTGACATTCAGATGTCAGGGTCAGAATTTGGTGTAGACAACATGAAAACATAGTTCCATCCTATCTTGTATTAGGTTCAGGCTGCTGGTGGAGTGATGATGTGGGGGACATTATCTTGGCACACTTTGGGCCCATTAGAACCAATTGAGCCTGGTATAAACACGACAGCCTACCTGACTAATGTTACTGACCATGTCCATCCCTTTATGACCCCAGTGGACCCATCTTCTGATGATACTTCCAGCATCATAATGCCCCATGTCACATGACATCATCTCATACAGGACAATCAGGTCACTGGACTCCAATGGCCTACACAGTCACCAGATCTCATCCAAGAGATGACCGCTTGGATGTGGTGAAACCAGAGATTCTCATCGTGAATGGGTGGCCGACAAATGTGCAGCAACTGTGTGATGTCCTCATGTCCATATGGAGGAACTGTGTGATGTCATCATGTCCATATGGAAAAACTTCTGGCATGAAAGAGATCACCTGACTTAAAGGGTGTCCCAGCAACTAAAACAAAAATTGTACGTTCCTTAACCCCAAAGGTTTACTTTTTGAACACACGCCGACATGCAGCCCAATACTGTTTCTCCCCACTTCACTTGCAGGGGTGTGCTTTGTTGCCAGGACAGGTAAAATATTGTGATTGGTGCATGGGGACAAAACCATGTCTGCCTGCAATGGCCAATGGAGGCAACATTGGCAACATCCTGAGGTCATTTGGTTACCACATGAATGCCCCTCACTTCTTAACTGTATGTTTTCCTATTGGTACATCAGAATTTTTAATCAGATGTTGTTGTACCCACTTATGAATGAGACCACCACAAACTATTATAATGCATTGGGTTTTGTGTTTCTTGATTGATGGATTACAGTTTCCTTAGTGACCAAAAACTGTACGGCATTGCTAGTAAGTATAGGGCAGCTTTTAAAGGGGTACTCCGCTGCTCAGTGTTTGGAACAAAATGTTCCGAACATTTAGAGCCAGCGTTGGGAGCTCGTGACGCAATAGCCCCGCAAATCATGATGTCACGCCCCTCCCCCTCAATGCAAGTCCCCTCCCATAGACTTGCATTGAAGGGGGGGGGGGGGGGAGTAAAGTCATGAGGGGGCGTGGCTATGGCGTCACAAGCTCCCGGCGCCGGCTCTAAGCATTTGGAACATTTTGTTCCAAACGCTGAGCAGTGGAGTACCCCTTTAAGTAGCACGAAAGGAACTGGAACCACTTCCAAAATCTAAGCGTCAAGCTGTCCTCAGTCTATTTTAAAGTATGAAAGGGTTTCAGAACAATTGATATGCGTATTTTCCACTATGGAGGAGAATGCAGCCTGTAAAACGAACAACAAAAGGGAAGGAAGATTGCTACTTTCGCTGTGTAATTTTCACACAATATCTAATTTACATCAAAATAACAGAAATTTGTGTTCAATTAGTTTACGTTCACACGTCATATTTAATGCTTTCACAAATCTTAGCCCCTTAAGTTTTCAACACCTACTAAAGTAAAGAAAGTGCAGATCTAACCAAGGCCGAAATAAGGTATTTCAGTGCCTTAGGCAGGTACAGGTGTATGCTATCACCATACAAACACAAATATAACCAATAATACTGTCATATAGTAATTAATAGTGGTTTTATATAGGTACTCTTAAGACCGTGTCATCACTGGGAACTCAATCTTGAATTATACTCAAGACAAATTTGCAGTAACACCTCTGCATGTGACACAGAGTGGCATGTTTGTCAAAAATTGGCCCCTTCTCCCTGTAAACCACTTTGATGCAGCATTTTAAAGGGGTATTCCAGGAATTTGAGACAGGGGCAGCAAAGTTAGTTTAGTTACTAATATGCTTCACTTACCTGTGTTTGGTGGCTGGTATCAAATTTGTTTGTCTTTCTTATCCCAGGAAGTTCAATTTTTGCAGCCTACAGAATGAGTGTTGTCTCGGACCTTCCTCAGCTTGCCGTGCGGCCCGAGACAAGACATCACAACTCAGGTGCCAAAAAGCGTCTTGGCTGCTTTGTCTGTTGTACGTGAAACCAGCCCCCTGATGATGCAACCGGCGCACATGTGTGTGCATTCATCTTCACACAGATCCACAGCTTGTGTCCTGTGCTGCAATGGGTGGAGCGACTGATTCACCATAATTCACCTCCCACCTTGAAACAAAGGATCCTGGGGATTGTAGTCTGAGGGATGCCACATAAACAGGAAGTAGCAGTTCCTTAAAACAAGACATCAGCAAGATGAGGGACACAAGACAAGGCCATTTACCACCAACACAAACATAGATCCAGGTAAGCATCTCCATTACTGTATGATACTTCATTACTAAAGTCACCTTATGCTGGATTTAGGGTATGGTTATGTGGAACGGATCCGCACAGTATTTTATGCTGCAGATCCGCTGATGACGGACCCAACAGTGTGCCTCCAGCTGTGGTACCTGCTTGTAACTTCCGCCCAAGGCTGTGCATAAATAGAAATCTCTCAATCATTGGTGGGTGGTCTGAACTACCCCATTCATGTTCACTCTGTTGTCCCAGCTTATAATAATAATTTTTTCAAAAATTCTATTGTACCAAAAAAAAAAAAAATACAGATCCGACTGCTGATCTTTACCTTTCAGGTCACACTTGTCTCTCCGACTGATGGGAGTGCTCATTGGTTGATGAGGACATTTATAAATCTGAAGGAGGCATGTATAGGTTTTTGTATATGCCTTCTGCTTACCTGTTTTAGCTGATGTGGCAGGCACGCATTTTCAATCACTGAAATTACTTTGTTATGTAGCATATATATTCCCATGAATCCTCTGGTTTTGGCTGGGGCGTTTGATCGCTCCACCTGGTCATCTCATCAGACTGCCTGTGGTAGAGATCACCCAGGTGAACTCATTAGACTCATAACTGGGTTGATGTCAGTTCACATTTGTACAGATGTCAGTTCACATATGTACAGTTTTGATGAATAAAAAAAAAAAAATTTTTTTAGAGAAGTTTTGCCATGAGACAAAAGTGATTTAAACCTAGAACCACAATTAAGCTGTTTTATGCAGATTTGAAGTCTTTAGGCTGTGTTCGATGTTGAATTTTGTACAGAATTTTCCCACTTTTTAACTGCGTTTTGGCTAGTTCTACATTGATTCTTCAAAATTGCTGTAAAATAATTTATTTTTTTACTGTGATTTGTGCAATTAAAGTAAAATAGCACCTTTTGCTGCCATTTTGGGAAAAAAAGTGACAACAACAGAAGCAAGAAACGCAAGGTGTATAACAACTATATATCCCGATCCCATAGAGATAGCAGCAGTAGTATACAGATAGACTGGTGATCACACAAACATAGATGCAGCTAATTAGCAGCCCTCGGCCCTGCTCATAAATATTCATATTGTCCCTCTGCCTCCCCGCCCTGTTTTATGCCCTAGTGCACATGTGCACTTCACAGCCATGGTCATCTTAGACCTTGGGTGTGAAACAGAGCGGGGAGGCAGAGGGATGATATGAATATTTATGAGCTGGGATGAGCGCTGAAAGAACAGTGTTGAGGTCACTATGCCTGAAGAAGAAATTGCAACCCCACCCACGCCAAAGCTGCTAATTAGCATAATAATAATAAAAAAGAATGGATCGACGGAGCCACGGAGTAGCTTGTGGTAAGCAGTAGTTTAATCAGTGTCAACCGCACCACCAGCCAGTAGTTAGTGCGGGTGCCATTGGTGGCAGTTTTCCTTTAAAGGGGTACTCCGCCTCTAGACACCTTATCCCCTATCCAAAACATAGGGGATAAGATGTCTGATCTCAGCTGTGGCACCCCAGACATCCGGTGCATGGTGCGATCTTTGGGGCGGAGGCTCATGACATCACAGCCATGCCCCCTCAATGAAATTCTATGGGACTTGCATTGAGGGTGTGTGGCCGTGGCGTCACAAGCAGGCGTGGCCATGATGTCTCGAGCCTCCGGCACTCCACCATATCCTTTGGATAGGGGATAACATGTCTCGGGGCTGAGTACCCCTGGTGCAGAGTATTCCTGCTCCGTCCTGCCCGGGCTGCAAAATAAATGAAAATAAACCATCACTCACCTCCCTGGGTTCCCGCGGAGCGCCACTACAGCTGATCGGTCCTCCGGTCCATACTCTTCATACTTCCGTGTGAACGAAGCTATCGCCGGCTACCGTGATGTTCTGCCTCGGCCTATAATAGGCTGAGCACCATGTGACGCTTCGTTACACACGGAAGTATGAAGAGGATGGACCGGAGGACCGATCAGCTGTAGTGGGGCTCTGCGGAAACCCAGGGAGGTGAGTGATGGTTTATTTTCATTTATTTTGCAGCCCGGGCAGGACGGAGCAGGAATAGGCTGCACCAGAGTACTCCTTTAAGTTCTTTAGGTCGGACATAGAAAAGTTTCCCGAGAAGAGATGTAGAGCAGGGTGAATGCTGGAAGTGATGGAACCAAACCAATATTCTTTCACATCAATGCCGGTGTTTGTTTTAAGATGGAAGGTTTATATGTGCCGTGCATCCAATATTTCTCTTTTATAGATTGACCTATCCTCTCCTCTCTGCTTCTAACTTCTAGGAAAATGATAACTAAGTCCTTGGAGAGTTTTATGCTCCTTATTGATTCTGAACAATGTGCTTATCTCAGGCCTTTTTTTATTTTGCTTTTTTTTTTTGCTTTATATTTCCTAAAGGTTTTCATTTTTTTTAAGTGTGTAGTGTGTCATCTACAGAAAGAAAACCACAAAAACAAAGATAGCTGCAAGCAGCAATACAGTTGTCCAAGCTGGACAGCTGGATTATAGCACACGATTGCTGTGACCCCTTATGGTGGAGAAGGTGACCATGGACATGTGTGCTAATTTTCACATTGTTATTACCAGTAGTTTAAGAGAAAACTATGTATGCAGAATATTGTGCAATTAAATATGGCCGCCAAATCTTGTGATTACATGTGGTACAGAAAGTGATCACGAACATGTGTGCTCATTTTCTCATTATTCTGAACAGCAATTTTAGAGAAAACTATATTTGCAAAATATTACACAATCCAATATGGCCGCCAAATCTTGGGATCACATGTGGTACATAAAGTTATCATGAACATGTATGCTAATTTTCACATTTTTCTGACCAGTTATTTTAGAGAAAACTATGTTTGCAGAATATTGCGCAATACAATATGGCCGCCAAATATAGTAACCAATTGTGGTACAGAAAGTGAGTACTTTACCATTGTGCAAAGAAACATAACTTTTAGACTAACTGTGTACATATCACACACATTTTAAAAAAGTTGCATGTTATTATTAATGCTATCTAAATGTAATTGGCGAGCAGCGGCCATATTGAATATGCAAATTAACCAGCTTTAACAAACATGGTACAGGAGGTAACCATAAAAATGTCTGCTAAATTACAAGTTATTCTGACAAACGTTTTCAGAGAAGAAGATGTTTGTAGAATATTGTGCAATCCAATATGGCGGCTAAACCATGTGATCAATACACCTGTAATAATCAAAGCTAACTCGGGAAAACAGTGTCACCGCAAACAGCTATTAATATATATGTAGCTTTAGTGGTTCCAGAGAAGAAGATTTTTTAATATTGTGCAAAAATTGGCACAAAAACCAACATGGGTACCAGGTCATGTGACCTATGACCTTTATGCTACATAAGATAATGCAAAGCTCATGACTTTACCACCATTCAAGTTTCATGAGTTTTGGAGAAACAGTGCAGCATGTGTTTGCACAATATTGCGCAATCCAATATGGCCACCAAATCTGGTGATCAATTGTGGTACAGAAAGTTGCAATATTCTGTCCAGTTATTTCAGAGAAAACTATGTCTGCAGAACATTGCACAAATATGGTGATTAATTGTGGTACAGAAAATGATCACGAACAAATATGAACATTTTCACACTGTTCTGACCACTCATTTTAGAGAAAACAATGTTTGAAGAATATTGCACAATCCAATATGGCCGCCAAGTCTGGTGATCAATTGTGGTACAAAAAAATGATGAGGGACATGTGCTTTAATTTTTGCACGGTTCAGACAAGTGATTTGAGAAAACTATGTATGCAGAATATTGTGCAATCCAATATGGCCGCCAAATCTGGTGATCAACTGTGGTACAGAACGTAATCACGAACATGGGTGCTAATTTTCACATTGTTCTGATTAGTAATTTCAGAGAAAACTATGTATACAGAATATTGCGCAATCCAATATGGCCACCAAATCTTGGGATCAATAGTGGTGCAGAAAGTGAGTAATCTACTATTGTGCAAATAAACATAACTTTTAGATTAACAGTCTACATATTATACACATTTCACAAAATTGCATATCAATATTAACCTCTTAGGGACGTAGGGCGTACCTGTACGCCCGGTCCCGGTGTTTAAAACGGGGTCACACCGTGACCCCGAATCACAACGGGTCGGTCCCGGCTGCTATTCATAGCCGGGACCCTGGGCTAACAGCGCGCGGCATCGATCGTTGTGCCGCACGCTATTAACCCTTCAGATGCGGTGATCAAAGTTGACCACCGTGTCTGAAAGTGAAAGTAAACGCTTCCCGGCAGCTCAGTCGGGCTGATTGGGACATCGCAATAAAATCGTGATGTCCCGATCAGCTAGGAAGCAAGCGGAGGTTCCCTTACCTGTCTCCACGGCGTCCGATCGGGGTTTGATTGCTCCAAGCCTCAGCTACAGGCTTGAGCAATCGAGCCCCTATCTTTCTGATCCATGCAAAGCTATGGCTTTGCAGGGATCAGGGTAAAAGATCAGTGTGTGCAGTGTTATAGCCCCCTATGGGAGCTATAACACTGCAAAAAAAAAAAGTGAAAAAAAAAAAAGTTAATAAAAGATCATCTAACCCCTTCCCTAATAAAAGTTTGAATCACCCCCCTTTTCCCATAAAAAAAAAAAAAATAAAAAAGTAAATAAAAACAAACATATGTGCTATTGCCACGTGCGGAAATGTCCAAAATATAAAAATATATCATTAATTAAACCGCAGGGTCAATGGCGTACTCGCAAAAAAATTCCAAAGTCCAAAATAGCGTATTTTTGGTCACTTTTTAGATAATGAAAAAAATGAATAAAAAGCGATCAAAAGTCCGATCAATACAAAAATGGTACCGATAAAAACTTAAGAACACGGCGCAAAAAATTAGTCCTCATACCTCCCCATACGCGGAAAAATAAAATAAGTTATAGGGGTTAGAAGATGAGAATTTTTTACATATAAATTTTCCTGCATGTAGTTATGATTTTTTTCCGAAGTACAACAATATCCAACCTGTTGCAACTGACCGTTCCCAGAGCCAGATGAAGACGGGGACCCCCCAGATTCCCCGGCAGTGACGCTGGCATAGCTTCTTGGAGAAGCAGCCGCCACCGGGGGGGGCAGTCGGACCAGACCTCAAACCTGCAAATGCATCAAAAGCCTCGCTAACCATTTTCTTGTCGTTGGCATCACAAATACCCCTCTCATTCACTCCACTAGCACCCCTCTCTTTCACACCCCTTGCACCCCTCTCATTCACGCCACTTGCACCCCTCTTATCACTTAGCACCCCTTTGATCCACTAGCACCCCTCTCATTTGATCCACTAGCACTCCTCTTATCCATACTGCTGGCACCCATCACTTGCAAACTGCAATCACTCCTACTCCCAGCGGCCATTTTCCCTTTATTAGATTCACTGCTCTTATTTACACTTTCACCTTTGTTAGCTGGGCCGGCCTCTGTCCTCATCTGTTTAGATGCAGCAGGCTTGTTGTATCTCTTCGAAATCACGGGCTCAGGGACATCTTCTGGCATGGGCGCAGGTTGCCCCGCCCCCTTTTTGACACCGCCACCATCGACCTGGGTGGGAGCTGCCCCTCTGAGCGCAATCCCGCCCCACCTCCTACTCCCAAGCCGGGGACACCCGCGACACCAGATCCGTCCTGGGAACCACTCCCTGAGCCGACAAGGTCTGACGCCCGGACACCCCCCCCCCCCTCACAGGGGGATGCCCCACAGCACCATGACCAGCACCAACCTTTTCACCCAGGGGACCGCCCCCTGAAATGGTGATTTCACTCACAGACCCCGGCGCCAGGACACCCCCCCCCCTCACAGGGGGATGCCGCATAGCACCAGAGCCACTCAGGGGACCGCCCCCTAAGCCAGTTTGGGAACGTGTAAAGACCCCGAGTATGACCTGCCCATCCCTACCAGTTCCCAGGACGGATCTGGTGTCGCGGGTGTCCCCGGCTTGGGAGTAGGAGGTGGGGCGGGAGTGCGCTCAGAGGGGCAGCTCCCACCCAGGTCGATGGCGGCGGTGTCAAAAAGGGGGCGGGGCAACCTGCGCCCATGCCAGAAGATGTCCCTGAGCCCGTGATTTCGGAGAGATCCAACAAGCCTGCTGCATCTAAACAGATGAGGATGGGGGCGGGGTCTCCGGCACCCCCTATAACACTCGATATAAGTAGGGTATCATTTTAACCGTATGGACCTACAGAATAAAGATAAGGTGTTATTTTTACCAAAAAACACACTGTATAGAAACGGAAGCCCCCAAAATTACAAAAAATTTTCTTCAATTTTGTCACTCAATTTTTTTTCCATTTTGCCGTGGATTTTGGGTAAAATGACTAATGTTTCTGCAAAGTAGAATTGGTGGTGCAAAAAATAAGCCATCATATGGAATTATATGTGCAAAATTGAAAGTGTTATGATTTTTAGAAGGTGATGAGGAAAAAATGAAAATGCAAAAACGGAAAAATCCTGCGTCCTTAAGGGGTTAAAGGGGTACTCCGGTGGAAAACTTTTTTTTTTTTTAAATCAACTGGTACCAGAAATTTAAAACAGATTTGTAAATTACTTCTATTAAAAAATCTTAATCCTTCCAGTACTTATTAGCTGCTGAATACTACATGGGAAATTATTTTCTGTTTGGAACACAGTGCTCTCTGCTGATATCTCTCTCCATTTTAGGAACTGTCCAAAGCAGCATATGTTTGCTATGGGGATTTTCTCCTACTCTGGACAGTTCTTCAAATGGACAGAGATGTCAGCAGAGAGCACTGTGCTTGTGATGTCAGCAGAGAGCTCTGTGTTCCAAAAAGAAAACAATTTCCTCCGTAGTATTCAGCAGCTAATAAGTACTGGAAGTATTAAGATTTTTTAATAGAAGTAATTTACAAATCTGTTTAACTTTCTGGCGCCAGTTAAAAAAAAAAAAAAAAAAAAAAAGTTTTCCACCAGAGTACCCCTTTAATGGTATCTAAATGTTATTGGCATGTGGTGGCCATATTGAATATGTAAATGAACCATCTTTAACAACTTTGGTACAGGAGGTGACCATGAACATGTCTGCCAAATGATATGTTATTCTAACAAACGGTTTC
Organism: Hyla sarda; assembly: GCF_029499605.1. Classification (NCBI taxonomy): domain Eukaryota; kingdom Metazoa; phylum Chordata; class Amphibia; order Anura; family Hylidae; genus Hyla; species Hyla sarda. The sequence continues at coordinate 581,448,212 of NC_079189.1, forward strand.
CGAGAAGATGTTTGTAGAATATTGTGCAATTCAATATGGTGGCTACACCATGTGACCAAAAGTCTTATAATGAGCAAATCTGACTCTGCACAACAGTGTAACCACATACAGCGATATATGTATCTGTAGCTTTAGCGGTTGTAGAGAAGATTTTATAATGTTGTGCAAAATTGCCACAAAAACCAAGATGGCGGACTTACCATGTTAGCAGTGACCTTTAAATTACATAAGATTATGTACAACTCACGGGTCTACCACTATGCCAAGTATCATGTGTTCTGAAGTAACAGTGCAGAAGATATAAGCATTTTAAGTCCGCGACGGAATAATAACAAACATAATAAATATAACTGCAAGCAGCAATACAGGTGGCCAAGCTGCAGAGCCGTGTTCTAGCGCACAATTGCTGTGACCCCTAATGGTGGAGAAGGTAATCATGGACATTTGTGCTTATTTTTACATTGTTCTTACTAGTTATTTTAGAGAAAACTATGTTTGCAGAATTTTTACGCAATTCAATATGGCCACCAAATCTGGTGATCAATTGTGGCACAGAAAGTGATCACAAACGTGTGCAAATTTTTACACTGTTCTGCCAAGTTATTTTATAGAAAACTATGTTTTGCAGAATATAGCGCAATCCAATATGGCCGCCAAATACAGTAACCAATTGTGGTACAGAAAGTGAGTACTTTACCATTGTGCAAAGAAATATAACTTTTAGATTAACAGTCTACGTATTACACACATTTAAAAAGTTACATATTATTATTAATGCTATCTAAATGTTATTGGCGAGCGGTGGCCATATTGAATATGCAAATGAACCAGCTTTAACAACCTTGGTACAGGAGGTTACCTTGAAAATGTCTGCCAAACTATACGTTATTCTAACAAATGCTTTCAGAGAGGATGTTTGCAGAATACTGTGCAATTCAATATGGCGGCTACAACATGTGACCAAAATTGTTAAAATGAACAAATCTGACTCAACAGTGCTACCACATACCAAGATGTAAATATCTGTAGCTTTAGTGGTTGTCGAGAAGAAGATTTTTGAAAATATTGTTCTAAATTGACACAAAAATCAAGATGGCGGCCTTACCATATGACCTATGACCTTTACATTACATAAGATTATGCACAGCTCGTGGGTCTACAACTATGCAAATGTACAACAAAAATAGAAAAAACACAGCCGCACATCCACAATTTGTATTTTGATCTTCTTGCTTCTCAGCATAATTTCAAAAACAGGTTGTTAGTATACATTTTGATCAAAAAGTCCAGGCCCACTCACCACGTCAAGGCCACCTCTTTAGAGTGGGTCCCTAACCTGACACTGGTGTAGCGCCGGGCGGCAATCACTGCCTTCAAGACACCAAGCCCACCGGGGGAATGACCCAGTGGCCAGGCAGCCCCACTGCTGCCTGACCAAGCCCCTGGCTCCGGGTCACACCACCCTACAGACAAAGCATCACAGAAACAATGGCCGCCACAGAGCACCACACCAGTATGAACCCTACCATGTGCTTCCTGCCATAGGGCTGGGAGAATGGTAGGAGGAAACCCTTATGAAGTCTCCTGCTGATTAAAACCACCTGGGCCAAATGGGTGGAGTGGAGTGCTGGCTATGGAAGAGACTACAAATGTACAACACAAATAGAGAAACACAGCCGCACATCCACCATTTGTAATTTGATCTAGTTGCTTCTCAGCATAATTTCAAAACTAACAAAACTCTCATGAGACATAGACATGAATGGAGGGGGCGTGACGTCACGTCCCCAGTCCGGAAACATGGAGGTTTCAGAAACTGGAGATTCAGCACCTGCATTGAATGTGGGTGCTGCAGTGAGATCGCGGGGGGTCTCAGCAGCGGACCCCATGCTATCAGTCATCGTATCCCCTATCCTTTAGATAGGGGATAAAATGTTTTTGTCTGGAATACCCCTTTAAGGACGGAGCGTTTTTTTGTTTTTGCACTTTTATTTTTTCTTCCTTACCTTTTAAAAATCATAACTCTTTCAATTTTGCCTGTAGAAATATATATATTAGGGCTCAGGGTTTGAGACAACTGGACAGGTTGTGTTTAAAGTAATATTTCAATTTATTGATTGTATATAATGTGACAATTGAATATTAGATAAAATGTAAATAGCAGCAACTGCGTCTCACAGGGCCCTTGTGTAGGCGCAGCACCAACTATTAAGAACTATAGCATATGTATAGTACAGTATATAAAATATAAAAATATACTTAAAAATATACTAAAAATTATAAAAGATATAAAATAAGAATATAGAGACCACCATAAACATATATATAGAGAGGGATCTGGATGGGAGAGTCTTAGTCCATCCTCTATGGTAAATAATCTCCTCTCATAAAAAAGTCCTGCTCATATAGACCGACTCTGGTATTGTGGTAACCAATGGCAACCATAAGGTTAGTAACCCGTAGCAACCGTTCTGATGAGTCCGGCTATTTAAGCACTTCAACGTTTAAGTAGAAGATAAACTTGATATTTGTAGACAATATTCAACATGAACAGCTAGTGTGCAGTCACTGTTAATATGCATGCATATTTGTATGATACTTTGTATCTCACCGCTCCCGGACACTGATGCGCTGGACTTCACGGGGATGCTGCGATCTCCTCCTGATGCGCTGTGTAATCCTGCAGTGTATTACCACTGAGTAGCTGTCTTGGTAAGCGGCAGCATCACCGGAGACTCGGCAGTCTCCCACAGTGGTGATGTTGGTAGATGGTGGGTTGCGGGTGGTGTTGTCGCAGCGGTTCTGCGGATGCGCACGTACATGTGCCGGTGGCGTCCTCGTGGCAGCGAGGCGCGGATGTCTCCTTCACCGGGTGTCGGGTGATTGACAGTTTATTGTCCGATATCGGACTGCTATTGACTTAAGCGGGGCAAATATACTGGTGGTCTCAATAGGTATTGAGGGGACGCTGGACGCGTTTCAGGACTCTCTCAGTCCTTTCTTCAGCAGCAAAGAATAAGTGAAATGGGGGGTCACTGTGTCGTATTTTATACATATAACTCCTCCTCTATCAATTAGTGACATCAGATCCAGAGTAAACAAAGTCAACAAAACAAAATAGTGGTGTTAGATTTATGAATGAAAGTAGTAGAGCTCAGTACTAAATGAATAGGACTGTCTTGAATTACATATAGTCTGCTGTGTAATGCATTGAAAATAAAATAAAAAGACCTGTATTAAATAATATACGTGAGTGAATTACAAAGTGATGTCTTTTTGTGTGAATGGAATGTTTGAGATATATAAAGTAAATTCATTGTGTGCCAATTGTTGACCATAAGTATAAAATCATAGTATCTGTGTACAATTGTATAAAAGTATGAATACTATGTGAAAGTCTAAATATTGATGATAATGCAAATATTTAAAATATTGGTGTAGTGTGAAATGGGATATATATTTTGCTTGTGAGTATAATTGTGATGGTGAAACCTAATATGCAAATGTGGTGATTGTGGATTACTAGAGACCAGGTGTCTGAAGAAAAGTATCTATACTCTAAGTGTCCTACAGTCAGTATATCTGTTGCAGTATAGAAGAAGGGACTAGATAGTTTACATAAGACATACAAAAGTTATAGACAATGGAGATATAAATACCCGAGTTGTGTGGATAAAGGCAAGGGCCCGATAAAGGGTCCGTCAGGGTGCTGATAGTACAGCCAGACCCCGACGGGCCGTCCAAAGGGACCTCACCCATCTTTATTCCAAAAAGCCGAACAGTTCCAGGTCATTATTCAAGCCCTTGGGGGCTAGTGACCCAAATTTGAATATCTTGCAAGATTCTGCCCTAGACATTTTCCCAATAAAATTCCCTCCCCTCCAATCTTTGTGTATCAGTTGTAGTGCCGTATATCTTAAAAGGTTAGGGTTACCTTGGTGGACAGATTTAAAATGTGCCGATAAGGGGTGTTTATCATTTTGTTTTTTGATGTTGTATCGATGCTCCAGAATGCGTGTTTTAAGTGCACGTGACGTGCGTCCTATGTATTGTTTGTGACATGGACATTCAATTAGATAAATAACCCCCTTACTGGCACAGTTTAAAAATTCTTTAATAGTAAAGGTGTAATCATTTACTGTAGATTTTACCGTCACGGTTCTCTTGTCGAATCTCGTGGATTTACAATTCGGACATTGTCCACATCTAAAAAAACCTTTTAAGTCAACCAGAGTAGAGTCTGGTTTGGTACGTTTTTGATTGGGACGTATAGTGGGGGCTATCTTGATGCCGAGATTGGGAGCCTTTGTGTATATAATGGGAGGTTTCTCGGGGATGAGGCTCCCAATTGTTTTATCTTGTTGGAGTAATGGCCAATATTTTTTAATAATGTTTGCTATTTTGCGGTGTTGAGTATTATATGGGATGATTAGTTTGGAGTTGTCTATATTGGTGGTATTTTGAGCTTCTGGGCTTTTTTGGAGAAAGAAGGTTGTTCGGTCTAGGTTTCTAACCTTTTCTAATGATTGCGTCAAATTTTCTGATGGATATAATTTGTCTAGGAATTGTTGTGTGAGAGTTGCGGCTTCCAGTTCGAATTGTTCATTCTGTGTGCAGTTACGTTTTAGTCTACGGTACTGACTTGTTGGTACATTGGTCAACCACTGTGGTAAGTGGCAACTGGTGTGAAGAATAAATCCGTTTTTGGCTACTGGTTTGTGGAAAGTGCTACAGATGAGTCTGTCAGTGCTAGTGGTGATTAATAGGTCCAAGAATTCTACTGAAACAGAGCTGGTATTGGGGGTGAATTTAAGATTTAAATTATTGTTGTTGAGTGAATTAATGAATAGGTCTAAGTTTGTGGCAGAGCCGCGCCAAATGAAAAAAATGTCGTCTATATAACGGTGCCAGGACACCAGATCCGTCCCCAGCTGTTGATAGATGTTGGTGTCTTCCCAATCTGCCATGAACAGATTGGCATAGCTGGGGGCGAATCTGGTGCCCATGGCCGTACCGTTGGTCTGTAAATAATAGTCAGATGCAAATGAGAAATAGTTATGTGATAGTATAAATTGAATACCATCAATAATAAACTGTATTTGGTCTGGATGTAAGTCGGATTTCTTTGTGAGGGTGGATTGGATGGCAGCAATTCCTTGTTGGTGATTAATTACTGTATATAGGGAACTGACGTCTAGTGTCCCCAAGATCCAGGATGGATCCCACCTTATCGCCTCGACTATTTGTACTACTTGTGTGGTATCCCGTATATAGGATTTTGTTTCTTTTACATAGGGTTGCAAGAATTGGTCTATGTACTGAGAAAAATTTGCTGTGATAGATCCTATACCCGATACTATCGGGCGGCCCGGGGGCTTGGTGGGATTCTTATGGATCTTGGGGATTGTGTAAAAAACTGGAAGTCTTTTTGGAGTGTTAGTAATAAACTCATATTCCTGTTTGGTGAGGATTCCCTGTTCTTTAGCTGTAGTGCACAAAGTATTCAATTCCTCAAAATATTCTATAGTGGGGTCCCCTTTGAGTTTACTATAGGTGTTTGTGTCATTCAATTGTGATATACATTCAGCCATGTATGTGGGAGTGTCCATCACTATTATACCGCCTCCTTTGTCGGCCGGCCTAACAGTGATGGACAACTCTTCTTGGAATAGTTTGATGGCTTTTATTTCACCCTGAGATAAATTGTTCCATGTTTTATTAGGTTTTTTGATTTTTCTCAATTCATTCTCTATAGCTTTTTTGAATGATAACATATCTGTGCTAACTTCTTGGTAGGGGAAGAAACAAGATTTCTTTTTTAAAATAGAATGGCTATAAATGGATGTGTTTGTGGGAGTCGGAATGGGGTTTTTTATAAAATATTTTTTTAAACATAACTTGCGAATATATTTTTCTAGACCAATGTATGTACCAAATTTGTCTAACGGTTGGCTTGGCGCATATTTTAGACCTTTATCAAGTAATTTGAGTTGATCTGGATTGAGAGATTTGGAACTAAGATTAAAAATAGCACTATCTGTGTCACTTATGGTTTGCTCATTTTGGATTTTGGTATTTCGGTTTCTTCTATGGTGTCCTCTGCGTATTCTCTTTTTCTGTTGGGGGTTGGTACTCCCATGCTGTTTGATGGTGTCGTGTGAATTTGAGCTACTGTTTCCACTGTTTTGATAATCCTGCGTGGTTCTGGGACTTGTGCGGGGTTTGGGACTGACATCAGTTCTGGAAGTTGTCTGTTGGAATACTGTTGGGGAGCTGGGTATTGGTGTGAGGGGGTGTGTTGGGGTGTTGGGTAGTGATGTGTGTAATTGAATTTTGGGTGACGTGGTTTGTGTGAAGCATATGGTCTGGGTTGTCTCCAATTGGGGTGTGGGAAATACGGAGACCGAGGGCTCTGAGGATATGTCTGGGAATTGGAACGGTGATATGTTTGATGTGCTGTGTGTCCATATTTTGGTTTGTGTCTCGTGGCATATGGGGAAAATGGTGCATTTGGCTGTTGGGGAGTTACCCCTAAAAAAGCATTATCTGTAGCTAATGCTGTGTATTTGTTGGATGTGGGTACACTATAAGTTTGTGTTTGTGGATTATTTGATAATTTAGTTTGATCTGATATTTGTTTATTGGCATTCCATAATTTTTTTAGTTTTTTTAGTGATAATTTCGTTTTCAATTGCATCTAATTTTTTAATTAAGCATTCTTGATATTTCAAGAATTCAGTTGTTTGTTCAAATGAGTCAATTGTTGTACGTAATGTGGCAATTTTAGTGTCAATATCTGAGAGAATTTGTTCCCGTCTTTCCACCACTAATTTAGTTGTCTCTATGGAGACCTGTTTGAAAAATGTGTTCCATTTGACATCAAATGTGTCACTATGTAGGTCTCCCGCTGGTGTTTTAAAAACTGTTAGGCCTTTGGGAATATTTTCTGTATTAATCATATGGGTTAATGTTTTTATTTCCCATTTTTGTTTTAAATTTTTAATTAGATAATATTCTAGTTCCCTGAATGTGTCTGATACTATTTTCTGTGGTTGTGTAGCATCACTAGAATTTTGTACATTGTCTGTAGAGTCGGAGAATTGGAAAGTTTCAACATTAGATTGTTTTTTAGCTAAATGTGTCCAGATGTCCATGGTAGTAGGAAGGCAGAGCTCTAACCTCCTGGGTATATTCAAGGTAATAATATAGAAGAGTTGGAGAGGCTCTTGTCTGACTACCCACCAAATAAACCCGGGCTACCTAATTAGACACTTATACCCAAGGTGTCAGATTGTAGTTTGTCTGTAGAAATATATATATTAGGGCTCAGGGTTTGAGACAACTGGACAGGTTGTGTTTAAAGTAATATTTCAATTTATTGATTGTATATAATGTGACAATTGAATATTAGATAAAATGTAAATAGCAGCAACTGCGTCTCACAGGGCCCTTGTGTAGGCGCAGCACCAACTATTAAGAACTATAGCATATGTATAGTAGAGTATATAAAATATAAAAATATACTTGTAAAAAATTATAAAAGATATAAAATAAGAATATAGAGACCACCATAAACATATATATAGAGAGGGATCTGGATGGGAGAGTCTTAGTCCATCCTCTATGGTAAATAATCTCCTCTCATAAAAAAGTCCTGCTCATATAGACCGATTCTGGTATTGTGGTAACCAATGGCAACCATAAGGTTAGTAACCCGTAGCAACCGTTCTGATGAGTCCGGCTATTTAAGCACTTCAACGTTTAAGTAGAAGATAAACTTGATATTTGTAGACAATATTCAACATGAACAGCTAGTGTGCAGTCACTGTTAATATGCATGCATATTTGTATGATACTTTGTATCTCACCGCTCCCGAACACTGATGCGCTGAACTTCACGGGGATGCTGCGATCTCCTCCTGATGAGCTGTGTAATCCTGCAGTGTATTACCACTGAGTAGCTGTCTTGGTAAGCGGCAGCATCACCGGAGACTCGGCAGTCTCCCACAGTGGTGATGTTGGTAGATGGTGGGTTGCGGGTGGTGTTGTCGCAGCGGTTCTGCGGATGCGCACGTACATGTGCCGGTGGCGTCCTCGTGGCAGCGAGGCGCGGATGTCTCCTTCACCGGGTGTCGGGTGATTGACAGTTTATTGTCCGGTATCGGACTGCTATTGACTTAAGCAGGGCAAATATACTGGTGGTCTCAATAGGTATTGAGGGGACGCTGGACGCGTTTCAGGACTCTCTCAGTCCTTTCTTCAGCAGCAAAGAATAAGTGAAATGGGGGGTCACTGTGTCGTATTTTATACATATAACTCCTCCTCTATCAATTAGTGACATCAGATCCAGAGTAAACAAAGTCAACAAAACAAAATAGTGGTGTTAGATTTATGAATGAAAGTAGTAGAGCTCAGTACTAAATGAATAGGACTGTCTTGAATTACATATAGTCTGCTGTGTAATGCATTGAAAATAAAATAAAAAGACCTGTATTAAATAATATACGTGAGTGAATTACAAAGTGATGTATTTTTGTGTGAATGGAATGTTTGAGATATATAAAGTAAATTCATTGTGTGCCAATTGTTGACCATGAGTATAAAATCATAGTATCTGTGTACAATTGTATAAAAGTATGAATACTATGTGAAAGTCTAAATATTGATGATAATGCAAATATTTAAAATATTGGTGTAGTGTGAAATGGGATATATATTTTGCTTGTGAGTATAATTGTGATGGTGAAACCTAATATGCAAATGTGGTGATTGTGGATTACTAGAGACCAGGTGTCTGAAGAAAAGTATCTATACTCTAAGTGTCCTACAGTCAGTATATCTGTTGCAGTATAGAAGAAGGGACTAGATAGTGTACATAAGACATACAAAAGTTATAGACAATGGAGATATAAATACCCGAGTCTCCATTGTCTACAACTTTTGTATTCAACCATATCCATATTGTCACGATGCCGGCTGGCAGGTAGTGGATCCTCTGTGCCAGAGAGGGATTGGCGTGGACCGTGCTAGTGGATCGGTTCTAAGTCACTACTGGTTTTCACCAGAGCCCGCCGCAAAGCGGGATGGTCTTGCTGCGGCGGTAGTGACCAGGTCGTATCCACTAGCAACGGCTCAACCTCTCTGGCTGCTGAAGATAGGCGCGGTACAAGGGAGTAGACAGAAGCAAGGTCGGACGTAGCAGAAGGTCGGGGCAGGCAGCAAGGATCGTAGTCAGGGGCAACGGCAGGAGGTCTGGAACACAGGCTAGGAACACACAAGGAAACGCTTTCACTGGCACGATGGCAACAAGATCCGGCAAGGAAGTGCAGGGGAAGTGATGTGATATAGGGAAGTGCACAGGTGATAACACTAATTGGAACCACTGCGCCAATCAGCGGCGCAGTGGCCCTTTAAATCGCAAATACCCGGCGCGCGCGCGCCCTAGGGAGCGGGGCCGCGCGCGCCGGGACAGGACTGACGGGGAGCGAGTCAGGTACGGGAGCCGGGGTGCGCATCGCGAGCGGGCGCTACCCGCATCGCGAATCACATCCCGGCTGGAGGCGGTATCGCAGCGCCCCGGGTCAGTGGATCTGACCGGAGCGCTGCAGTGAGGAGAGTGTAGCGAGCGCTCCGGGGAGGAGCGGGGACCCGGAGCGCTCGGCGTAACAGTACCCCCCCCCTTGGGTCTCCCCCTCTTCTTAGAGCCTGAGAACCTGAGGAGCAGACTTTTGTCTAGGATATTGTCCTCAGGTTCCCAGGATCTCTCTTCTGGACCACAACCCTCCCAATCCACTAAAAAAAAAGTTTTCCCTCTGACCTTTTTGGATGCCAAAATCTCTTTGACGGAGAAGATGTCCGAGGAGCCGGAAACAGGAGTGGGAGGAACAGATTTGGGAGAGAAACGGTTAATGATAAGTGGTTTAAGAAGAGAAACGTGAAAGGCATTAGGAATACGAAGAGAAGGAGGAAGAAGAAGTTTGTAAGAGACAGGATTAATCTGGCACAAAATTTTGAAAGGACCAAGATAGCGTGGTCCCAACTTATAGCTAGGGACACGGAAGCGGACATATTTAGCGGAGAGCCATACCTTGTCTCCAGGGGAAAAAATGGGAGGAGCTCTTCTTTTCTTATCCGCGAACTTCTTCATGCGTGATGAAGCCTGTAAGAGAGAATTTTGGGTCTCTCTCCATATGATGGAAAGATCACGAGAAATTTCATCCACAGCGGGCAGACCAGAGGGCAAGGGGGTAGGGAGGGGGGGAAGAGGGTGACGGCCGTACACCACGAAAAATGGGGATTTGGAGGAAGATTCAGAGACTCTGAAATTATACGAGAATTCGGCCCAAGGTAGAAGATCTGCCCAGTCATCCTGGCGGGAGGAAACAAAATGTCGTAAATAATCACCCAAGACCTGGTTAATTCTTTCTACTTGTCCATTGGATTGAGGATGATATGCAGAAGAAAAATTTAATTTAATCTTGAGTTGTTTACAGAGAGCCCTCCAGAATTTAGACACGAATTGGACGCCTCTATCCGAGACGATCTGCGTAGGCAACCCGTGAAGACGAAAAATGTGTACAAAAAATTGTTTAGCCAACTGAGGCGCTGAAGGAAGACCAGGAAGAGGGATGAAATGTGCCATTTTGGAGAATCGATCAACGACCACCCAAATAACAGTGTTGCCACGGGAAGGGGGTAAGTCAGTAATAAAATCCATACCAATCAGAGACCAAGGCTGTTCGGGGACAGGCAGAGGATGAAGAAAACCAGCGGGCTTCTGGCGAGGAGTCTTATCCCGGGCACAGATAGTGCAGGCTCGCACAAAGTCCACCACATCCGTCTCTAGAGTCGGCCACCAATAGAAGCGAGAGATGAGTTGCACAGATTTCTTGATGCCCGCATGACCTGCGAGATGGGAGGAGTGACCCCATTTGAGGATTCCGAGGCGTTGGCGTGGAGAAACAAAGGTCTTTCCTGGAGGAGTTTGCCTGATGGAGGCTGGAGAAGTGGAAATCAGGCAGTCAGGAGGAATGATGTGTTGCGGAGAGAGTTCAACTTCAGAAGCATCTGAGGAACGAGAGAGAGCATCGGCCCTAATGTTCTTATCGGCAGGCCGAAAGTGAATTTCAAAATTAAATCGGGCAAAGAACAGAGACCACCTGGCCTGGCGAGGATTCAGCCGTTGGGCAGACTGGAGGTAGGAGAGGTTCTTGTGATCGGTGTAAATAAAAACTGGAAATCTTGAACCCTCCAGCAGATGCCTCCATTCCTCAAGTGCTAATTTAATGGCTAGAAGCACTCGATCCCCGATGGAGTAGTTCCTCTCCGCCGGAGAGAAGGTCCTAGAAAAAAAACCACAAGTAACAGCATGCCCGGAAGAATTTTTTTGTAGAAGGACAGCTCCAGCTCCCACTGAGGAGGCATCAACCTCCAATAGGAAGGGTTTAGATGGGTCAGGTCTGGAGAGCACGGGAGCCGAAGAAAAGGCAGACTTGAGCCGTTTAAAGGCGTCTTCCGCTTGAGGAGGCCAAGATTTGGGATCGGCATTTTTTTTGGTTAAAGCCACGATAGGAGCCACAACGGTAGAAAAATGTGGAATAAATTGCCTGTAATAATTGGCGAACCCCAAAAAACGTTGGATAGCACGGAGTCCGGAGGGGCGTGGCCAATCTAAGACGGCAGAGAGTTTGTCTGGATCCATTTGTAGTCCCTGGCCAGAGACCAAGTATCCTAGGAAGGGAAGAGATTGGCATTCAAACAGACATTTCTCTATTTTGGCATAGAGTTGATTGTCACGAAGTCTCTGAAGAACCATACGGACATGCTGGCGGTGTTCTTCTAGATTGGCAGAAAAAATCAGGATATCGTCCAGATATACAACAACACAGAAGTATAAGAGATCACGAAAAATTTCATTAACAAAGTCTTGGAAGACGGCAGGGGCGTTGCACAGGCCAAAGGGCATGACCAGATACTCAAAGTGTCCATCTCTGGTGTTAAATGCCGTTTTCCATTCATCCCCCTCTCTGATGCGGATGAGATTATAAGCACCTCTTAAGTCCAGTTTGGTAAAGATGTGGGCACCTTGGAGGCGATCAAAGAGTTCAGAGATGAGGGGTAGGGGGTAGCGGTTCTTAACCGTGATTTTATTAAGACCGCGGTAGTCAATGCAAGGACGTAGAGAGCCATCTTTTTTGGACACAAAGAAAAATCCGGCTCCGGCAGGAGAGGAGGATTTACGGATAAAGCCCTTTTTTAAATTTTCCTGGACGTATTCAGACATGGCAAGAGTCTCTGGAGCGGAGAGAGGATAAATTCTGCCCCGGGGTGGAGTAGTGCCCGGGAGGAGGTCGATAGGACAATCATAAGGCCTGTGAGGAGGTAGAGTCTCAGCTTGTTTTTTGCAAAAAACATCCGCAAAGTCCATATAGGCCTTAGGGAGACCGGTTACAGGAGGAACCACAGAGTCACGGCAAGGTTTACTGGGAACCGGTTTTAGGCAGTCCTTGGAACAAGAGGGCCCCCAACTCTTGATCTCCCCAGTGGACCAATCCAGGGTTGGGGAATGAAGTTGAAGCCAGGGAAGTCCAAGGAGAATTTCAGAAGTGCAATTGGGGAGGACCAAAAGTTCAATCCTCTCGTGATGAGATCCGATGCACATTAGAAGGGGCTCCGTGCGGAAACGTATGGTACAGTCCAATCTTTCATTGTTTACACAATTGATGTAGAGGGGTCTGGCGAGACTGGTCACCGGGATGTTGAACCTGTTGACGAGAGAGGCCAAAATAAAATTTCCTGCAGATCCGGAGTCCAAGAAGGCCATAGTAGAGAAGGAGAAGGTAGAGGAAGATATCCGCACAGGCACAGTAAGACGTGGAGAAGCAGAGTAGACATCAAGGACTGTCTCACCTTTGTGCGGAGTCAGCGTACGTCTTTCCAGGCGGGGAGGACGGATAGGACAATCCTTCAGGAAGTGTTCGGTACTAGCACAGTACAGGCACAGATTCTCCATGCGGCGTCGTGTCCTCTCTTGAGGTGTCAGGCGAGACCGGTCGACCTGCATAGCCTCCACGGCGGGAGGCACAGGAACAGATTGCAGGGGACCAGAGGAGAGAGGAGCCGGGGAGAAGAAACGCCTCGTGCGAACAGAGTCCATATCCTGGCGGAGCTCCTGACGCCTTTCGGAAAAACGCATGTCAATGCGAGTGGCTAGGTGAATGAGTTCATGTAGATTAGCAGGGATTTCTCGTGCGGCCAGAACATCTTTAATGTTGCTGGATAGGCCTTTTTTAAAGGTCGCGCAGAGGGCCTCATTATTCCAGGATAATTCTGAAGCAAGAGTACGGAATTGTACGGCATACTCGCCAACGGAAGAATTACCCTGGACCAGGTTCAACAGGGCAGTCTCAGCAGAAGAGGCTCGGGCAGGTTCCTCAAAGACACTTCGAATTTCCGAGAAGAAGGAGTGTACAGAGGCAGTGACGGGGTCATTGCGGTCCCAGAGCGGTGTGGCCCAAGACAGGGCTTTTCCAGACAGAAGGCTGACTACGAAAGCCACCTTAGACCTTTCAGTGGGAAACTGGTCCGACATCATCTCCAAGTGCAGTGAACATTGGGAAAGAAAGCCACGGCAAAACTTAGAGTCCCCATCAAATTTATCCGGCAAGGATAGTCGTAGTCCAGAAGCGGCCACTCGCTGCGGAGGAGGTGCAGGAGCTGGCGGAGGAGATGATTGCTGAAGCTGTGGTAGTAACTGTTGTAGCATAACGGTCAGTTGAGACAGCTGGTGGCCTTGTTGTGCTATCTGTTGTGACTGCTGGGCGACCACCGTGGTGAGGTCAGCGACAACTGGCAGAGGAACTTCAGCGGGATCCATGGCCGGATCTACTGTCACGATGCCGGCTGGCAGGTAGTGGATCCTCTGTGCCAGAGAGGGATTGGCGTGGACCGTGCTAGTGGATCGGTTCTAAGTCACTACTGGTTTTCACCAGAGCCCGCCGCAAAGCGGGATGGTCTTGCTGCGGCGGTAGTGACCAGGTCGTATCCACTAGCAACGGCTCAACCTCTCTGGCTGCTGAAGATAGGCGCGGTACAAGGGAGTAGACAGAAGCAAGGTCGGACGTAGCAGAAGGTCGGGGCAGGCAGCAAGGATCGTAGTCAGGGGCAACGGCAGGAGGTCTGGAACACAGGCTAGGAACACACAAGGAAACGCTTTCACTGGCACGATGGCAACAAGATCCGGCAAGGAAGTGCAGGGGAAGTGATGTGATATAGGGAAGTGCACAGGTGATAACACTAATTGGAACCACTGCGCCAATCAGCGGCGCAGTGGCCCTTTAAATCGCAAAGACCCGGCGCGCGCGCGCCCTAGGGAGCGGGGCCGCGCGCGCCGGGACAGGACTGACGGGGAGCGAGTCAGGTACGGGAGCCGGGGTGCGCATCGCGAGCGGGCGCTACCCGCATCGCGAATCGCATCCCGGCTGGAGGCGGTATCGCAGCGCCCCGGGTCAGTGGATCTGACCGGAGCGCTGCAGTGAGGAGAGTGTAGCGAGCGCTCCGGGGAGGAGCGGGGACCCGGAGCGCTCGGCGTAACACATATGCCTTATGTACACTATCTAGTCCCTTCTTCAATACTGCAACAGATATACTGACTGTAGGACACTTAGAGTATAGATACTTTTCTTCAGACACCTGGTCTCTAGTAATCCACAATCACCACATTTGCATATTAGGTTTCACCATCACAATTATACTCACAAGCAAAATATATATCCCATTTCACACTACACCAATATTTTAAATATTTGCATTATCATCAATATTTAGACTTTCACATAGTATTCATACTTTTATACAATTGTACACAGATACTATGATTTTATACTTATGGTCAACAATTGGCACACAATGAATTTACTTTATATATCTCAAACATTCCATTCACACAAAAAGACATCACTTTGTAATTCACTCACGTATATTATTTAATACAGGTCTTTTTATTTTATTTTCAATGCATTACACAGCAGACTATATGTAATTCAAGACAGTCCTATTCATTTAGTACTGAGCTCTACTACTTTCATTCATAAATCTAACACCACTATTTTGTTTTGTTGACTTTGTTTACTCTGGATCTGATGTCACTAATTGATAGAGGAGGAGTTATATGTATAAAATACGACACAGTGACCCCCCATTTCACTTATCCTTTGCTGCTGAAGAAAGGACTGAGAGAGTCCTGAAACGCGTCCAGCGTCCCCTCAATACCTATTGAGACCACCAGTATATTTGCCCCGCTTAAGTCAATAGCAGTCCGATACCGGACAATAAACTGTCAATCACCCGACACCCGGTGAAGGAGACATCCGCGCCTCGCTGCCACGAGGACGCCACCGGCACATGTACGTGCGCATCCGCAGAACCGCTGCGACAACACCACCCGCAACCCACCATCTACCAACATCACCACTGTGGGAGACTGCCGAGTCTCCGGTGATGCTGCCGCTTACCAAGACAGCTACTCAGTGGTAATACACTGCAGGATTACACAGCGCATCAGGAGGAGATCGCAGCATCCCCGTGAAGTCCAGCGCATCAGTGTCCGGGAGCGGTGAGATACAAAGTATCATACAAATATGCATGCATATTAACAGTGACTGCACACTAGCTGTTCATGTTGAATATTGTCTACAAATATCAAGTTTATCTTCTACTTAAACGTTGAAGTGCTTAAATAGCCGGACTCATCAGAACGGTTGCTACGGGTTACTAACCTTATGGTTGCCATTGGTTACCACAATACCAGAATCGGTCTATATGAGCAGGACTTTTTTATGAGAGGAGATTATTTACCATAGAGGATGGACTAAGACTCTCCCATCCAGATCCCTCTCTATATATATGTTTATGGTGGTCTCTATATTCTTATTTTATATCTTTTATAATTTTTTACAAGTATATTTTTATATTTTATATACTGTACTATACATATGCTATAGTTCTTAATAGTTGGTGCTGCGCCTACACAAGGGCCCTGTGAGACGCAGTTGCTGCTATTTACATTTTATCTAATATTCAATTGTCACATTATATACAATCAATAAATTGAAATATTACTTTAAACACAACCTGTCCAGTTGTCTCAAACCCTGAGCCCTAATATATATATTTCTACAGACAAACTACAATCTGACACCTTGGGTATAAGTGTCTAATTAGGTAGCCCGGGTTTATTTGGTGGGTAGTCAGACAAGAGCCTCTCCAACTCTTCTATATTCTTTCAATTTTGCACCTAAAAATCCAAATGATGGCTTATTGTTTGCGCCACCAATTCTACTTTGTAATGACATCAGTAATTTTTACAGTGAAACAGAAAAAAAAATCATTGTGCGACAAAATGGAAGAAAAAAAACCCATTTTGTAACTTTTGGGGGCTTCCGTTTCTATGCAGTACATTTTTCGGTAAAAATGACACCTCATCATTATTCTGTAGGTCCATACGATTAAAATGATACCCTACTTATATAGGTTTGACTTTGTCGTACTTCTGAAAAAAATCAAAACTACATGCAGGAAAATGTATACCTTTCAAAATTGTCATGTTCTGACCCCTATAACTTTTTTTTCCACGTATGGGGGCGGTATGAGGGCTCATTTTTTGCACTGTGACCTGGAGTTTTTAGTGGTACTATTTTTGTTTTGATAGGAATTTTTGATTGCTTTTTATTCATTTTTTTATGCCATAAAAAGAGACCAAAAATACGCTATTTTGGACTTTGGAATTTTTTTTCCGCGTACGCAATTGACCATGTGGTTTAATTAATGATATATTTTCATAGTTCGGACATTTACGCATGCGGTGATACCACATGTTTTTTTTTTATTTACACAGGTTTTTTTTTATTAGGAAAAGGGAGGTGAATCACACTTTTATTAGGGAAAGGGTTAAATGAACTTTATTAACTTATTTTTTTTACTTTTTTTTTTGCAGTGTTATAGCTCCCATAGGGGACTATAACATGCAGTACATTAATTCAATACACTGATCACTGCCATTGCATTCAATGGCAGGGATCAGAGTTATCGGCGGTTGATTGCTCAAGCTTGGATTTCAGGCTTGGAGCAATCAATCGCCATTCGGACGAGCAGGAGACAGGTGAGGGGACCTCCTGCTGTGTCCTAGCTGATCGGGCAGCCGGGATGCTTTTACTTTCACTTTTAGACGTGGCGATCAACTTTGATCGCTGCGTCTAAAGAGTTATTGCCAGACACCAGCCCGATCGGCGATGCCCGGCATTAGCATGGTTCCCGGTTGCTTATAGCAACCGGGACCCACCGGGTATGATGCGCGCTCTCCTCGTGAGCACGCATTATATATGGGGACGCGCATATGGACGTTCATAAACATCCATATGCGCTAAGGGGTTAATGGTAAATAGAGTTTGAGTAAAAACCTACACAAAGTGCTTTATAGTTTATAACATAAAACATTCCTTGTTATGAAGAGCCCCTTGTTGTAAGACATAGGTGGGTAGACAGACAGGTATCCAAAAATATTGATACATATGAAATAGATTGATAGATCCTATAATGTGTGATCTGTTAAGCTATCCCAAGGTTATGTGACACCCTACAACATCTAAGGATTTATGCAGGCAGGCAGTATTTACACATGGTGATATACTGTATATACTGTTTTTTTCTTTTCTGTCAATTTCTTTAATTTTGAAAGAAAAGGGGAGTAAATTATATTTATATTGAGGGAAAGGCTGTAGTGTAACCAAATCTAACAATTTTTGAATCTGTATCTTTAGTGATTGCGGAAATGCAGAGGTTTTAATATTGTGCAAAATTGTGCCACACAAACCAATATGGCTGCCTGACCATGTGACCTATGACTTTTATACTACAACAGATTATGCATGGTACTGGGCTCTACCTTTGGGTAAAATGTCATGAGTTTTGGAGTAACATTGAGGCAATTACTGTCACGATGCCGGCTGGCAGGTAGTGGACCCTCTGTGCCAGAGAGGGATTGGCGTGGACCGTGCTAGTGGACCGGTTCTAAGCCACTACTGGTTTTCACCAGAGCCCGCCGCAAAGCGGGATGGTCTTGCTGCGGCGGTAGTGACCAGGTCGTATCCACTAGCAACGGCTCACCTCTCTGGCTGCTGAAGATAGGCGCGGTACAAGGGAGTAGGCAGAAGCAAGGTCGGACGTAGCAGAAGGTCGGGGCAGGCAGCAAGGATCGTAGTCAGGGGCAACGGCAGAAGGTCTGGAAACACAGGCAAGGAACACACAAGGAACGCTTTCACTGGCACTAAGGCAACAAGATCCGGCAAGGGAGTGCAAGGGAAGTGAGGTAATATAGGGAAGTGCACAGGTGAAAACCCTAATTGGAACCACTGCGCCAATCAGCGGCGCAGTGGCCCTTTAAATCGCAGAGACCCGGCGCGCGCGCGCCCTAGGGAGCGGGGCCGCGCGCGCCGGGACAGAACAGACGGGGAGCGAGTCAGGTAGGGGAGCCGGGGTGCGCATCGCGAGCGGGCGCTACCCGCATCGCGAATCGCATCCCGGCTGGCAGCGGGATCGCAGCGCCCCGGGTCAGAGGACGTGACCGGAGCGCTGCAGCGGAGGGAGTGAAGCGAGCGCTCCGGGGAGGAGCGGGGACCCGGAGCGCTCGGCGTAACAGTACCCCCCCCCCTTGGGTCTCCCCCTCTTCTTGGAGCCTGAGAACCTGAGGAGCAGACTTTTGTCAAGGATGTTGTCCTCAGGTTCCCAGGATCTCTCTTCAGGACCACAACCCTCCCAGTCTACTAAAAAAAAATTTTTCCCTCTGACCTTTTTGGCAGCCAAAATTTCCTTGACCGAGAAGACGTCCGAGGAGCCGGAAACAGGAGTGGGAGGAACAGATTTGGGAGAAAAACGGTTGAGGATGAGTGGTTTGAGAAGAGAGACGTGAAAGGCATTAGGGATACGAAGAGAAGGAGGAAGAAGAAGTTTATAAGAGACAGGATTAATTTGACACAAAATTTTGAAAGGACCAAGATAGCGTGGTCCCAACTTGTAGCTAGGGACACGGAAGCGGACATATTTAGCGGAGAGCCATACCTTGTCTCCAGGGGAAAAAACGGGGGGAGCTCTTCTTTTCTTATCCGCGAACCTCTTCATGCGTGAAGAAGCCTGTAAGAGAGAATTTTGGGTCTCTCTCCATATAATGGAAAGGTCACGAGAAATTTCATCCACAGCGGGCAGACCAGAGGGCAAGGGGGTAGGGAGGGGGGGAAGAGGGTGACGGCCGTACACCACGAAAAATGGGGATTTGGAGGAAGATTCAGAGACCCTGAAGTTATACGAGAATTCGGCCCATGGAAGGAGATCTGCCCAGTCATCCTGGCGGGAGGAAACAAAATGTCGCAAATAATCACCCAGGATCTGGTTAATTCTTTCTACTTGTCCATTGGACTGGGGATGATATGCAGAGGAAAAATTTAATTTAATCTTGAGTTGTTTACAGAGAGCCCTCCAGAATTTAGACACGAATTGGACCCCTCTATCCGAGACAATCTGCGTAGGCAACCCGTGAAGACGAAAAATGTGTACAAAAAATTGTTTAGCCAACTGAGGCGCAGAAGGAAGACCAGGAAGAGGGATGAAATGTGCCATTTTGGAGAATCGATCAACGACCACCCAAATAACGGTGTTGCCACGGGAAGGGGGTAAATCAGTAATAAAATCCATACCAATCAGAGACCAAGGCTGTTCGGGGACAGGCAGAGGATGAAGAAAACCAGCGGGCTTCTGGCGAGGAGTCTTATCCCGGGCACAGATAGTGCAGGCTCGCACAAAGTCCCCAACATCCGTCTCCAGAGTCGGCCACCAATAGAAGCGGGAGATGAGTTGCACAGATTTCTTGATGCCCGCATGACCTGCGAGATGGGAGGAGTGACCCCATTTGAGGATTCCGAGGCGTTGGCGTGGAGAAACAAAGGTCTTTCCTGGAGGAGTCTGCCTGATGGAGGCAGGAGAAGTGGAGATCAGGCAGTCAGGTGGAATGATGTGTTGCGGAGGGAGATCAACTTCTGAGGCATCCGAGGAACGAGAGAGAGCATCGGCCCTAATGTTCTTATCGGCAGGACGAAAGTGAATCTCAAAATTAAATCGGGCAAAGAACAGAGACCACCGGGCCTGGCGAGGATTCAGCCGTTGGGCAGACTGGAGGTAGGAGAGGTTCTTGTGGTCGGTGTAGATAATAACAGGAAATCTTGATCCCTCCAGCAGATGCCTCCATTCCTCAAGTGCTAATTTAATGGCTAGAAGCTCTCGATCCCCGATGGAGTAGTTCCTCTCCGCTGGAGAGAAGGTCCTAGAGAAAAAACCACAAGTGACAGCATGCCCGGAAGAATTTTTTTGTAGAAGAACAGCTCCAGCTCCCACTGAGGAGGCATCAACCTCCAATAGGAAGGGTTTGGAAGGGTCAGGTCTGGAGAGCACGGGAGCCGAAGAAAAGGCAGACTTGAGTCGTTTAAAGGAGTCTTCTGCTTGAGGAGGCCAGGACTTGGGATCAGCATTTTTTTTGGTTAAAGCCACGATAGGAGCCACAATGGTAGAAAAATGTGGAATAAATTGCCTGTAATAATTGGCGAACCCCAAAAAGCGTTGGATAGCACGGAGTCCGGAGGGGCGTGGCCAATCTAAGACGGCAGAGAGTTTGTCTGGATCCATCTGTAGTCCCTGGCCAGAGACCAAATATCCTAGAAAAGGAAGAGATTGGCATTCAAACAGACATTTCTCAATTTTGGCATAGAGTTGGTTGTCACGAAGTCTCTGAAGAACCATACGGACATGCTGGCGGTGTTCTTCTAGATTGGCAGAAAAAATTAGGATATCGTCCAGATATACAACAACACAGGAGTATAACAGATCACGAAAAATTTCATTGACAAAGTCTTGGAAGACGGCAGGGGCATTGCACAGTCCAAAGGGCATGACCAGATACTCAAAGTGTCCATCTCTGGTGTTAAATGCCGTTTTCCACTCGTCCCCTTCTCTGATGCGGATGAGGTTATAGGCGCCTCTTAAGTCCAATTTAGTGAAGATGTGGGCACCTTGGAGGCGATCAAAGAGTTCAGAGATGAGGGGTAAGGGGTAGCGGTTCTTAACCGTGATTTTATTAAGACCGCGGTAGTCAATGCAAGGACGTAGGGAGCCATCTTTTTTGGACACAAAGAAAAATCCAGCTCCGGCAGGAGAGGAGGATTTACGGATAAAGCCCTTTTTTAGATTCTCCTGGACGTATTCGGACATGGCAAGAGTCTCTGGGGCAGAGAGAGGATAAATTCTGCCCCGGGGTGGAGTAGTACCCGGGAGGAGGTCGATAGGGCAATCATAAGGCCTGTGAGGAGGTAGAGTCTCAGCTTGTTTTTTGCAGAAAACATCCGCGAAGTCCATATAGGCCTTAGGGAGACCGGTTACTGGAGGAACCACAGAGTTACGGCAAGGGTTACTGGGAACCGGTTTTAGACAGTTCTTGGAACAAGAGGACCCCCAACTCTTGATCTCCCCAGTGGACCAATCCAGGGTTGGGGAATGAAGTTGAAGCCAGGGAAGTCCAAGGAGAATCTCCGAGGTGCAATTGGGGAGGACCAAAAGTTCAATCCTCTCATGATGAGATCCGATGCTCATAAGAAGGGGCTCCGTGCGGAAACGTATGGTACAGTCCAATCTTTCATTATTTACACAATTGATGTAGAGGGGTCTGGCGAGACTGGTCACCGGGATGTTGAACCTGTTGACGAGAGAGGCCAAAATAAAATTTCCTGCAGATCCAGAGTCCAAGAAGGCCACTGTAGAGAAGGAGAAGGCAGAGGCAGACATCCGCACTGGCACAGTAAGACGTGGAGAAGCAGAGTAGACATCAAGGACTGTCTCACCTTTGTGCGGAGTCAGCGTACGTCTTTCCAGGCGGGGAGGACGGATAGGACAATCCCTCAGGAAGTGTTCGGTACTAGCACAGTACAGGCAGAGGTTCTCCATACGGCGTCGTGTCCTCTCTTGAGGTGTCAGGCGAGACCGGTCGACCTGCATAGCCTCCACGGCGGGAGGCACAGGAACAGATTGCAGGGGACCAGAGGAGAGAGGAGCCGAGGAGACGAAACGCCTCGTGCGAACAGAGTCCATATCTTGGCGGAGTTCCTGACGCCTTTCAGAAAAACGCATGTCAATGCGAGTGGCTAGGTGAATAAGTTCATGTAGATTAGCAGGAATTTCTCGTGCGGCCAGAACATCTTTAATGTTGCTGGATAGGCCTTTTTTGAAGGTCGCGCAGAGGGCCTCATTATTCCAGGACAATTCTGAAGCAAGTGTACGGAATTGTACGGCATACTCGCCAACGGAAGAATTACCCTGGACCAGGTTCAACAGGGCAGTCTCAGCAGAAGAGGCTCGGGCAGGTTCCTCAAAGACACTTCGGATTTCCGAGAAGAAGGAGTGTACAGAGGCAGTGACGGGGTCATTGCGGTCCCAGAGCGGTGTGGCCCATGACAGGGCTTTTCCGGACAGAAGACTGACTACGAAAGCCACCTTAGACCTTTCAGTGGGAAACAGGTCCGACATCATCTCCAGATGCAGGGAACATTGGGAAAGAAAGCCACGGCAAAACTTAGAGTCCCCATCAAATTTATCCGGCAAGGATAAGCGTATCCCAGGAGCGGCCACTCGCTGCGGAGGAGGTGCAGGAGCTGGCGGAGGAGATGACTGCTGAAGCTGTGGTAGCAACTGTTGTAGCATAACGGTCAGTTGAGACAGCTGTTGGCCTTGTTGCGCTATCTGTTGTGACTGCTGGGCGACCACCGTGGTGAGGTCAGCGACAACTGGCAGAGGAACTTCAGCGGGATCCATGGCCGGATCTACTGTCACGATGCCGGCTGGCAGGTAGTGGACCCTCTGTGCCAGAGAGGGATTGGCGTGGACCGTGCTAGTGGACCGGTTCTAAGCCACTACTGGTTTTCACCAGAGCCCGCCGCAAAGCGGGATGGTCTTGCTGCGGCGGTAGTGACCAGGTCGTATCCACTAGCAACGGCTCACCTCTCTGGCTGCTGAAGATAGGCGCGGTACAAGGGAGTAGGCAGAAGCAAGGTCGGACGTAGCAGAAGGTCGGGGCAGGCAGCAAGGATCGTAGTCAGGGGCAACGGCAGAAGGTCTGGAAACACAGGCAAGGAACACACAAGGAACGCTTTCACTGGCACTAAGGCAACAAGATCCGGCAAGGGAGTGCAAGGGAAGTGAGGTAATATAGGGAAGTGCACAGGTGAAAACCCTAATTGGAACCACTGCGCCAATCAGCGGCGCAGTGGCCCTTTAAATCGCAGAGACCCGGCGCGCGCGCGCCCTAGGGAGCGGGGCCGCGCGCGCCGGGACAGAACAGACGGGGAGCGAGTCAGGTAGGGGAGCCGGGGTGCGCATCGCGAGCGGGCGCTACCCGCATCGCGAATCGCATCCCGGCTGGCAGCGGGATCGCAGCGCCCCGGGTCAGAGGACGTGACCGGAGCGCTGCAGCGGAGGGAGTGAAGCGAGCGCTCCGGGGAGGAGCGGGGACCCGGAGCGCTCGGCGTAACAATTACAGACATATTACAAAAAGCACAATAGGAATAATAGGAATAATTGTTGATATTTACATTATTCATGTGGCCGTTGAACCCTACGGTAGAATGACGTCAAAGTAATATGTATGAGTTTAGGTCACAGTGTAACCATACATGGCTATTTGTATATCTGTATCTTTTTATGGTTTCAGAAAGACATGTCTTTGCATATGAATATAGTCACCTAGAACAAGATGGCTGCCAAGACATGTGACCTATGATGTTTTTATTACAAAATATTAAGCGCAATAAACCACTCTACCATTATGCAAAGAAACATAAGTTTTTGATTAACAGTATACATGTTACACACATTTTAAAAAAAAATTGTGCAATAATATTAATGCTATCTAAATGTTATTGGCAAGCGGTGGCCATATTGATTATGCAAATGAACCAACTTTAACAACCTTGGTACAGGAGGTGACCAAGAAGATGTGTGCCAATTTATACGTTATTCTAACAAACGGTTTCAGAGAAGATGTTTGTAAAATATTGTGCAATCCAATATGGCGGCCACACCATGTGATTAATAGACTTGTAATGAACAAATCTGACTCACACATACAGCGAACAATATACCTGTAGCTTTAATGGGTCTAGAGAAGATTTTTGAATATTGTAAAAAATTGCCAAAAAAAACAAGATGGCGGCCTTACCATGTGACCTATGACCTTTATATTACATAAGTTTATGCACAGCTCATGGATCTACCTCTATGCAAAGTCTCATTAGTTTTGGAGTAACAGTGCAGCAGATATAAGCATTTGAAATTCAAAGTGGAATAATAATAAAAATAATAATAATCTGAACAATAACAATAGGTGTCCTATGCAACTTTGTTGCTTGGCCACCTAATAATAATAATAATCTGAGTAAAATCAATAGGTGTCCAGTGAAACTTCATTGCTTGGCTACCTAAATATAAAAATCCTAAGTCCAGGTATTTTTTGATCCTTTAGGCCCAGACACAAATTAGCCAATTTTGCACTCTTTGGTTTCAATGGGCGCTGTCAGAATTCAAAAGTTTTTATATTTTATACGTACATCTTGGCAAAACATTTACCTTTCTAATATTTCATAAAAAATGTATATCTCCTTTTTTTATAGAAATCATGGCCTATGAAAATAACCACTAGGGGTCTCCATGCCATTCAAAACATAGTCCTGTTCAGTTACAGCATCATCTTTGTCCTAGCCGAAGCACAGGCCAGGACAAAGTCCAGAAAGTGAGGGCAGGACTAGCCCTCCTCTGTGCTCACTCCTGTCCTATCAGACAACAGCATGAGAGGAGGGGGTTACAGAGCAGCCTGCAGTGATTGGATGAAGAATCGCAGCACAGTAGACTCAGGGAAGAAGTGAATGCATGGTGAGCGAGGTTGGGCTGAGTGCTTCAACATTGCTAACATATAGGCATTAGTGTTGCTCACGAATATTCGCAATGCTAATTTTATTCGCGAATATCGCATATTTGCGAATTCGCGAATATTCGAGAATATAGCACTATATATTCGTAATTACGAATATTAATTTTTTTTTTTTTCACAGTACACATCACAGTGATCATCCCTCTCTGCTCCCAGCTTGTGTGGTCTAAAGAAGGCTCTAATACTACTGTGTGAGACTGGCGTATGAATTTTTGCATATACGAATATGCGAATTTAGCGAATATATGACGAATATTCGTTCATATATACGTGAAATATCGCGAATTCGAATATGGCCTATGCCGCTAAACACTAGTCAACACGCGCTATCTGGCCAGCGAGCCAGGGCCCCGTACAGGAGATCGCGGGGGCCCCCAGCAGTCGGACCCCCCGCAATCTAAAACTTATCCCCTATCCTTGGGATAGGGGATGTTTTTCAACACTGGACTACTCCTTTAATTGCCTCCAAAATGAAGTTCCTCTGATGTATGGGCCTCAAGGGATCTTCCACTAAAAAAGATCACACAGCTTCCACTCCTCTGTCATGTGGTATATTGCTATATAATGAAGCAACATCTGGTGTTGCCCACATATAGTCCTCTTCCCGTATGATATCTCTCAATAGGGTTAATAAATGCCCTTTATCTCTGAGGTGTGCTGGTAAAGAGACCACACATTTCTGTAACTGATGGTCTATATATTCAGATAAACATCAGGCAACTATCGGACAACAAGGGGATTTTTTTCCGGTCTTTATGTACCTTAGGTAGAAAATAAAAATAAGGTACATTTGGGTTGGGGTTAAATATATATAATGTTTTTCCCTCTTAAAGGGGTACTACGCACCTAGACATCTTATCCCCTCTCCAAAGGACCCCCGTGATCTTGGTTGCAGCACCCTGATGTCAGCAAACTTGCTCTGTGCGTCATGACGGGTGATACAGGGGCCAGGACATCGGCATAGCCATTGACTGTCCTGGCACGCTGGGAGTTTTGCTACAGCTGGAGACACCCTATTTGGGAAGCACTGCCGTAGGGTAATTTGGTGGTGGATGCAAATCCCTAATTTAGGCCTCAAATGCACATGGTGCTCTTTCACTTTGGAGCCCTCTCATATTTCAAGGCAACAGTTTTGGGTTACAATTTTTTTTTCTCTTCTTTTACCCCTTAAGAAAAGGTAAATTTGGGGTCTACACCAGCATGTTAGTGTAAACAGAGTGTACCATATACATTTGAGGTCTAAATTGGTGATTTGCACAGGGGTGGCTGGTAGTTACAGCAGTTCTGACATAAACATAAAAAACACCCATATGTGACCCCCATTTTGAAAACTACACCCCTCACGTAAAGTAACAAGGGGTATAGTGAGCCTTAACATCCCACAGGTGTTTGACAAATTTTAGTTAAAGTCGGGGGTGAAAATAAAAAAATGTATATTTTTTCCCCCTAAAATGCTGTTGTTACCCCAATTTTATCATTTTCACAAGGGGTAACAGGAGAAAAAGCCCTGCAAAATTTGTAACCCCATTTCTTCTGAGTCAGAAAATACCCCACATGTGGATGTAAAGTGCTCTGCGGGTGAACTACAGGGCTCAGAAGAGAAGGAGCACCATTGGGCTTTTGGAGAGAGAATCTGGCTGAAATTGAAGGCCATGTTCGTTTAGGCCTCCATGGTGCCGGATCAGTGACCCCCCCCCCTACATGTGACCCCATTTTGGAAACTACACCCATAATAAGAAGTGCAGTGAGCATTTACACCTCACAGGTGTCTGATAGATTTTTTTGAGCAGTGGTCTGTCAAAATGAAAAATGAAAATTTTTTATTTGCACAGCCCACTGTTCCAAAAATCTGTCAAATGCCAGTGGGGTTTAACCCCTTAAGGAACCAGCCCATTTTCACCTTAAGGACCCAGCCATTTTTTACACATCTGACCACTGTCACTTTAAGCATTAATAACTCTGGGATGCTTTTACTTTTCATTCTGATTCTGAGATAGTTTTTTCGTGACATATTCTACTTCATGTTAGTGGTAAATTTTTGTCGATACTTGCATCATTTCTTGGTGAAAAATTCCAAAATTTGATGTAAAAAATTTTAAATTTAGCATTTTTCTAACTTTGAAGCTCTCTGCTTGTAACAAAAACAGACATTCCAAATAAATTATATATTGATTCACAGATACAATATGTCTACTTTATATTTTCATCATAAAGTTGACAGGTTTTTACTTTTGGAAGACATCAGAGGGCTTCAAAGTTCAGCAGCACTTTTCCAATTTTTCACAAAATTTTCTAAATTGGAATTTTTCAGGGACCAGTTCAGTTTTGATTTGATTTGAAGGGCCTTCATATTAGAAATACCCCACAAATGGCCCCATTATAAAAACTGCACCCTCAAAGTATCCAAAATGACATTTGGGTAAGTGTGTTAACCCTTTAGGTGTTTCACAGGAATAGCAGCAAAGTGAAGGAGGAAATTCAAAATCTCCATTTTTACACTCGCATGTTCTTGTAGACCCAGTTTTTGAATTTTTACAAGGGGTAATAGGAGAAAAAGCCCCCCAAAATTTGTAATCCAATTTCTCTAGAGTAAGGAAATACCTCATATGTGAATGTCAAGTGTTCGGCTGGTGCAGTAGAGTTCAGAAGGGAAGGAGCAACAATGGGATTTTGGAGAGTGAATTTTTGCTGAAATGGTTTTTGGGGGGCATGTCACATTTTGGAAGCCCCTATGGTACCAGAACAGCAGAAAACCCCCACATGGCATACCATTTTGGAAACTACACCCCTCAAGGCACGTACCAAGGGGTCCAGTGAGCCTTAACACCCCACAGGTCTTTGACGACTTTTCGTTAAATTCGGATGTGTAAATGAAAAAAAAAAAAGTTTCACTAAAGTGAATTCACTTCCAGGCAGTGGAAGAGAGGTGGTTGTGGTTGTGATAAATATAAAGCAAATACACTATGTTGAGCTAGCGATTGTTTGTCTGTATACAAGAGTGTGAAGCATACAAGTGAGTGAGTATAAAAGTGAGGGGACTTAAAATTAAGGGACTTTAAATTCAGGAAGTTTAAATTGAAATATTAGATTTTTTTTCTTTTCTGTTAATTTTTGCAATCCTCAAATCTAGTATGACCTCCATGTTGGAAAAGGCAGTCCAGTGTGCATCTTGCACAATGTATGCAATCCTTGAACAACAGTTTAAGGGTGCATATTGTTGTGCGAGATGTGTGCGAGTTGGTCATTTGGAAGCCCAGATCCTGGATCTAGAGGAGCAACTGGCAACACTGAGATGCATTGACAACCCGAAGAGGAGTCTCCTGCTCACTGAGCAGGTATTCTCTGGGGTAGAGGTGAGGGAGGATAGTGGGACGGAGGTGCAGGACAGTCAGGCAGTTAGCTGGGTTACAGTTAGAAAACGGGGTAGAGGGAAAAGTGTCAGGGAGGCTAGTCCTGAATTGGCACACCCCAACAAGTTTGCTCTGTTGGCAGATGAGGGGGATGCCATTTCAGAGCTAGCGGTACTGCAGCAGGACTCTGCCTCTGACCACCAGGGGGGTGTCTGCTCCAGTAAGAAGGGAGGGAGGAGAGCAGGGCAGGCCAGACAGGTGCTGGTAGTGGGGGACTCAATTATCAGAGGGACAGACAGGGCGATCTGTCACAAAGACCGGGATCGCCGAACAGTGTGTTGTCTTCCTGGCGCTCGAGTTCGGCACATCGCGGATCGGGTTGACAGGTTGCTGGGTGGGGCTGGAGAAGACCCAGCAGTCATGGTACATATTGGCACCAATGACAAAGTAAGAGGTAGATGGAGTGTCCTTAAGATGGATTTCAGGGACTTAGGCTGCAAGCTTAAGGCAAGGACCTCCAAGGTAGTATTTTCTGAAATATTACCTGTATTACGAGCCACACCAGAGAGGCAGCGGGAGATTAGGGAGGTAAACAAGTGGCTCAGAAGCTAGTTGTAACGCCGAGCGCTCCGGGTCCAGCTGCTTCCCCGGAGCGCTCGCAGCGTTACTCTGCCTGCAGCGCTCCGGTCATCGCTGCTGACCGAGAGCGCTGCTACCCTGTCACAGGAGGGGATGCAATCCGGGGGACGGGACGTGCCCGCTCACGGATCGCATCCCATGTCTCTTCTCACCTGCTCCGTCCTTCCTCTGTCCCAGCCCGGCGCGCGCGGCCCCGCTCGCTGGCTCTCTGAAATTTAAATGGGCCAGTGCACCACTAATTGGTGCCTGGCCCAATCTAGCCCAATTACTGATTTCCCTATAAAACATCACTTCCCCTTCCTGTCCCTGCCGGATCTTGTTGCCTAGTACCTAGTGAAAGCGTTCCTGTGTGTCCTTGCCTGTGTTTCCAGAATCTCTGCTGTTGCCCCTGACTACGAACCTTGCCGCCAGCCCTGACCTTTCTGCCATGTCTGACCTTGCCTTGCCTTGTCCTTTTGTACCGCACCATCTCAGCCGCCAGAGAGGTTGAGTCGCTACCGGGTGGAACGACCTGGGGATTACCTGCCGCAGCAAGTCCATCTCGCTTTGCGGCGGGCTCTGGTGAATACCAGTAACCCCTTAGACTCCGTTCCCCTGGTACGGCCCACGCCATCACCTCTCTGGTACAGAGGATCCACTCCCAGTGTCCTCACCCTCCGCCAACCCGGATGCTGACACTAGTGTAGGAAGGAGGGGATTGGGTTCATGGAGAACTGGGCCGACTTCGACTTTAAAGGAAACAGCTAAACAGCTAAAATAGCTAAAGACAATCAACTCAGAGAACTCAGAGAAGCCCTTAACAATATAAAATGGGATAATGTCCTCAAAAAGAACAATACTGACACTAAATGGGAGACTTTTAAAAATATCTTAAATTTTCACTGTAAGATGTATATACTTTATGGGAATAAAAGGGTCAGAAATAAAAGAAAACCAACATGGATGAATAAAAATGTTAAGGGGGCAATAAATGACAAAAATAATGCATTTCAATTTCTAAAACAGGACAGCAGTGAAGAAACATTAAAAAGCTATAGAGAAAAATGTGAAATATGTAAAAAACAGATAAAAGGCACAAAAATAGAGACAGAAAGACTCATTGCCAAAGAGAGTATAACTAATGTCCTTGTTACGCCGAGCGCTCCGGGTCCCCGCTCCTCCCCGGAGCGCTCGCTACACTCTCCTCACTGCAGCGCTCCGGTCAGATCCACTGACCCGGGGCGCTGCGATACCGCCTCCAGCCGGGATGCGATTCGCGATGCGGGTGGCGCCCGCTCGCGATGCGCACCCCGGCTCCCGTACCTGACTCGCTCTCCGTCGGTCCTGTCCCGGCGCGCGCGGCCCCGCTCCCTAGGGCGCGCGCGCGCCGGGTCTTTGCGATTTAAAGGGCCACTGCGCCGCTGATTGGCGCAGTGGTTCCAATTAGTGTGTTCACCTGTGCACTCCTTATTTATACCTCACTCCCCCTGCACTCCCTCGCCGGATCTTGTTGCCATTGTGCCAGTGAAAGCGTTTCCTTGTGTGTTCCTAGCCTGTGTTCCAGACCTCCTGCCGTTGCCCCTGACTACGATCCTTGCTGCCTGCCCCGACCTTCTGCTACGTCCGACCTTGCTTCTGTCTACTCCCTTGTACCGCGCCTATCTTCAGCAGTCAGAGAGGTTGAGCCGTTGCTAGTGGATACGACCTGGTCACTACCGCCGCAGCAAGACCATCCCGCTTTGCGGCGGGCTCTGGTGAAAACCAGTAGTGACTTAGAACCGATCCACTAGCACGGTCCACGCCAATCCCTCTCTGGCACAGAGGATCCACTACCAGCCAGCCGGCATCGTGACAGTAGATCCGGCCATGGATCCCGCTGAAGTTCCTCTGCCAGTTGTCGCTGACCTCACCACGGTGGTCGCCCAGCAGTCACAACAGATAGCGCAACAAGGCCAACAGCTGTCTCAACTGACCGTGATGCTACAGCAGCTACTACCACAGCTTCAGCAATCATCTCCTCCGCCAGCTCCTGCACCTCCTCCGCAGCGAGTGGCCGCTTCTGGTCTACGACTATCCTTGCCGGATAAATTTGATGGGGACTCTAAATTCTGCCGTGGCTTTCTTTCGCAATGTTCCCTGCACTTGGAGATGATGTCGGACCAGTTTCCTACTGAAAGGTCTAAGGTGGCTTTCGTAGTCAGCCTTCTGTCTGGAAAAGCTCTGTCATGGGCCACACCGCTCTGGGACCGCAATGACCCCGTCACTGCCTCTATACACTCCTTCTTCTCGGAAATTCGAAGTGTCTTTGAGGAACCTGCCCGAGCCTCTTCTGCTGAGACTGCCCTGTTGAACCTGGTCCAGGGTAATTCTTCCGTTGGCGAGTACGCCGTACAATTCCGTACTCTTGCTTCAGAATTATCCTGGAATAATGAGGCCCTCTGCGCGACCTTTAAAAAAGGCCTATCCAGCAACATTAAAGATGTTCTGGCCGCACGAGAAATCCCTGCTAACCTACATGAACTCATTCATCTAGCCACTCGCATTGACATGCGTTTTTCCGAAAGGCGTCAGGAGCTCCGCCAGGATATGGACTTTGTTCGCACGAGACGTTTTTTCTCCCCGGCTCCTCTCTCCTCTGGTCCCCTGCAATCCGTTCCTGTGCCTTCCGCCGTGGAGGCTATGCAGGTCGACCGGTCTCGCCTGACACCTCAAGAGAGGACACGACGCCGCATGGAGAATCTCTGCCTGTACTGTGCCAGTACCGAACACTTCCTGAAGGATTGTCCTATCCGTCCTCCCCGCCTGGAAAGATGTACGCTGACTCCGCACAAAGGTGAGACAGTCCTTGATGTCTACTCTGCTTCTCCACGTCTTACTGTGCCTGTGCGGATATCTGCCTTTGCCTTCTCCTTCTCTACTATGGCCTTCTTGGATTCCGGATCTGCAGGAAATTTTATTTTGGCCTCTCTCGTCAACAGGTTCAACATCCCGGTGACCAGTCTCGCCAGACCCCTCTACATCAATTGTGTAAACAATGAAAGATTGGACTGTACCATACGTTTCCGCACGGAGCCCCTTCTAATGTGCATCGGACCTCATCACGAGAAGATTGAATTTTTGGTCCTCCCCAATTGCACTTCCGAAATTCTCCTTGGACTACCCTGGCTTCAACTCCATTCCCCAACCCTGGATTGGTCCACTGGGGAGATCAAGAGTTGGGGGCCCTCTTGTTTCAAGGACTGCCTAAAACCGGTTCCCAGTACCCCTTGCCGTGACTCTGTGGTTCCCCCTGTAACCGGTCTCCCTAAGGCCTATATGGACTTTGCGGATGTTTTTTGCAAAAAACAAGCTGAGACTCTACCTCCTCACAGGCCTTATGATTGTCCTATTGACCTCCTCCCGGGCACTACTCCACCCCGGGGCAGAATTTATCCTCTGTCCGCCCCAGAGACTCTTGCTATGTCTGAATACATCCAGGAAAATTTAAAAAAGGGCTTTATCCGTAAATCCTCCTCTCCTGCCGGAGCCGGATTTTTCTTTGTGTCCAAAAAAGATGGCTCTCTACGTCCTTGCATTGACTACCGCGGTCTTAATAAAATCACGGTTAAGAACCGCTACCCCCTACCCCTCATCTCTGAACTCTTTGATCGCCTCCAAGGTGCCCACATCTTTACCAAACTGGACTTAAGAGGTGCTTATAATCTCATCCGCATCAGAGAGGGGGATGAATGGAAAACGGCATTTAACACTAGAGATGGACACTTTGAGTATCTGGTCATGCCCTTTGGCCTGTGCAACGCCCCTGCCGTCTTCCAAGACTTTGTTAATGAAATTTTTTGTGATCTCTTATACTCCTGTGTTGTTGTATATCTGGACGATATCCTGATTTTTTCTGCCAATCTAGAAGAACACCGCCAGCATGTCCGTATGGTTCTTCAGAGACTTCGTGACAATCAACTTTATGCCAAGATAGAGAAATGTCTGTTTGAATGCCAATCTCTTCCTTTCCTAGGATACTTGGTCTCTGGCCAGGGACTACAAATGGATCCAGACAAACTCTCTGCCGTCTTAGATTGGCCACGCCCCTCCGGACTCCGTGCTATCCAACGTTTTTTGGGGTTCGCCAATTATTACAGGCAATTTATTCCACATTTTTCTACCGTTGTGGCTCCTATCGTGGCTTTAACCAAAAAAAATGCCGATCCCAAGTCTTGGCCTCCTCAAGCGGAAGACGCCTTTAAACGGCTCAAGTCTGCCTTTTCTTCGGCTCCCGTGCTCTCCAGACCTGACCCATCTAAACCCTTCCTATTGGAGGTTGATGCCTCCTCTGTAGGAGCTGGAGCGGTCCTTCTACAAAAAAATTCTTCCGGGCATGCTGTTACTTGTGGTTTTTTTTCTAGGACCTTCTCTCCGGCGGAGAGGAACTACTCCATCGGGGATCGAGAGCTTCTAGCCATTAAATTAGCACTTGAGGAATGGAGGCATCTGCTGGAGGGATCAAGATTTCCAGTTATTATTTACACCGATCACAAGAACCTCTCCTATCTCCAGTCTGCCCAACGGCTGAATCCTCGCCAGGCCAGGTGGTCTCTGTTCTTTGCCCGATTTAATTTTGAAATTCACTTTCGGCCTGCCGATAAGAACATTAGGGCCGATGCTCTCTCTCGTTCCTCGGATGCTTCGGAAGTTGAACTCTCTCCGCAACACATCATTCCTCCTGACTGCCTGATTTCCACTTCTCCAGCCTCCATCAGGCAAACTCCTCCAGGAAAGACCTTCGTCTCTCCACGCCAACGCCTCGGAATCCTCAAATGGGGTCACTCCTCCCATCTCGCAGGTCATGCAGGCATCAAGAAATCTGTGCAACTCATCTCTCGCTTCTATTGGTGGCCGACTCTGGAGACGGATGTCGTGGACTTTGTGCGAGCCTGCACTGTCTGTGCCCGGGATAAGACTCCTCGCCAGAAGCCCGCTGGTTTTCTTCATCCTCTGCCTGTCCCCGAACAGCCTTGGTCTCTGATTGGTATGGATTTTATTACTGACTTACCCCCATCCCGTGGCAACACTGTTGTTTGGGTGGTCGTTGATCGATTCTCCAAAATGGCACATTTCATCCCTCTTCCTGGTCTTCCTTCAGCGCCTCAGTTGGCTAAACAATTTTTTGTACACATTTTTCGTCTTCACGGGTTGCCCACACAGATCGTCTCGGATAGAGGCGTCCAATTCGTGTCAAAATTCTGGAGGGCTCTCTGTAAACAACTCAAGATTAAATTAAACTTTTCTTCTGCATATCATCCTCAATCCAATGGACAAGTAGAAAGAATTAACCAGGTCTTGGGTGATTATTTACGACATTTTGTTTCCTCCCGCCAGGATGATTGGGCAGATCTTCTACCATGGGCCGAATTCTCGTATAACTTCAGAGTCTCTGAATCTTCCTCCAAATCCCCATTTTTCGTGGTGTACGGCCGTCACCCTCTTCCCCCCCTCCCTACCCCCTTGCCCTCTGGTCTGCCCGCTGTGGATGAAATTTCTCGTGATCTTTCCACCATATGGAGAGAGACCCAAAATTCTCTCTTACAGGCTTCATCACGCATTAAGAAGTTTGCGGATAAGATAAGAAGAGCTCCTCCCATTTTTTCTTCTGGAGAAAAGGTATGGCTCTCCGCTAAATATGTCCGCTTCCATGTCCCTAGCTACAAGTTGGGACCACGCTATCTTGGTCCTTTCAAAATTTTGTGCCAGATTAATCCTGTCTCTTACAAACTTCTTCTTCCTCCTTCTCTTCGTATTCCTAATGCCTTTCACGTTTCTCTTCTTAAACCACTTATCATCAACCGTTTCTCTCCCAAACTTGTTTCCCCCACTCCTGTTTCCGGCTCCTCGGACATCTTCTCCGTCAAAGAGATTCTGGCATCCAAGAAGGTCAGAGGGAAAACTTTTTTTTTAGTTGATTGGGAGGGTTGTGGTCCAGAAGAGAGATCCTGGGAACCTGAGGACAATATTCTAGACAAAAGTCTGGTCCTCAGGTTCTCAGGCTCTAAGAAGAGGGGGAGACCCAAGGGGGGGGGGTACTGTTACGCCGAGCGCTCCGGGTCCCCGCTCCTCCCCGGAGCGCTCGCTACACTCTCCTCACTGCAGCGCTCCGGTCAGATCCACTGACCCGGGGCGCTGCGATACCGCCTCCAGCCGGGATGCGATTCGCGATGCGGGTGGCGCCCGCTCGCGATGCGCACCCCGGCTCCCGTACCTGACTCGCTCTCCGTCGGTCCTGTCCCGGCGCGCGCGGCCCCGCTCCCTAGGGCGCGCGCGCGCCGGGTCTTTGCGATTTAAAGGGCCACTGCGCCGCTGATTGGCGCAGTGGTTCCAATTAGTGTGTTCACCTGTGCACTCCTTATTTATACCTCACTCCCCCTGCACTCCCTCGCCGGATCTTGTTGCCATTGTGCCAGTGAAAGCGTTTCCTTGTGTGTTCCTAGCCTGTGTTCCAGACCTCCTGCCGTTGCCCCTGACTACGATCCTTGCTGCCTGCCCCGACCTTCTGCTACGTCCGACCTTGCTTCTGTCTACTCCCTTGTACCGCGCCTATCTTCAGCAGTCAGAGAGGTTGAGCCGTTGCTAGTGGATACGACCTGGTCACTACCGCCGCAGCAAGACCATCCCGCTTTGCGGCGGGCTCTGGTGAAAACCAGTAGTGACTTAGAACCGATCCACTAGCACGGTCCACGCCAATCCCTCTCTGGCACAGAGGATCCACTACCAGCCAGCCGGCATCGTGACAGTCCTATTTAATATATTCATGAATGACCTTGCAGAGGGGTTGAATAGTAAAGTAGCAATCTTTGCAGATGACACCAAACTCTGTAAAGCGGTAAACATTATAGAGGACAGTGCACTGTTACAAATGGATCTGGATAGGTTGGAGGTTACGGCTGGGAAGTGGCAGATGAGGTTCAACACTGATAAATGTAAGGTAATGCACATGGGGAAGAAAAATCCGAGCTGGGATTATGTATTAAATGGGAGAACACTTGGGACGACTGACATGGAAAAGGACTTAGGAGTCTTAGGTAACAGTAAACTTAGCTGTAGTGACCAGTGTCGGTCAGCTACTGCCAAGGCTAATAAAATCATGGGGTACATCAATAGGGGCATAGATGCCGACGACAAGGAAATAATTCTACCGCTGTAAAAATCACTAGTCAGACCTCACATAAAATACTGTGTACAGTACTGGGCACCAGTGTACAAGAAAGATATAGTGGAGCTGGAGAGGGTTCAAATCCCACTAAGGACAACAATAAATAAATAAAGACTTATTATTATTATTATAATAACGTCAGCAGAGAGCACTGTGCTCGTGATGTCATCAGAGAGCATTCCAAAAACAAAATAATTTCCTCTATAGTATTCAGCAGCTAATAAGTACAGGAAGGATTACGATTTACAAATCTATACTAACAAAATGTATACTAACAACCTGTTAGTTTTTGATATTATGCTGAGAAGCAGTCAGATCATTATACAAGATTGTAGATGTGCACCATGTCTGTTTTTCTACCCGAATTCACACTGTGATTTCTATCCCCTCCTTTTTTTTTGTTTTAACATGTGCTGCACTCTTCCCCACCCCCTCAGCCCAACCCTATATAAGTAGTAGATAGCTACACATGGGTCATTTCTTTCCTAGCAGCCTCCCAGTCTGACTGGGAGAGCATGGTAAGTGAGCTATTGGACCTTGTTCACACTGGTGTGGTGCTGTGCGGTGTCCGTTGCTGCCGTGGCGCCGTGTCTGCGGGGGGGGGGGTGCGGCCCATAGACTGGTTTGAGTGGCATTGGGGCTGCTCTGCCGGTCGGTCTTTCCCCCTGTGGGCATTGGTGTCGCGGCGGTGGTGGTCGCCGCCCGGTGCTGCGCCATTTTATGCTAGGGACGTTAGGGACCCACTCTGGATAGGTGGCCTTGACGTGGCGAGTGGGCTTGTACTTTTTGATCAAAAATGTATACTAACAACCTGTTTGTTTTTGATATTATGCTGAAAAGCAGTCAGATCATTATACAAGATTGTAGATGTGCACCATGTCTGTTTTTTCTACCCGAATTCACACTGTAATTTACAAATCTGTTTAACTTTCCGGAGCCAGTTGATTTAAAAGAAAAAAGGTTTTCACCGGAGTACCCCTTTAACCCCTTAAGGACACAGCCCATTTTCACCTCTAGGACGCAGCCCTTTTTTGCACATCTGACCACTGTCACTTTAAACATTAATAACTCTGGAATGCTTTTACTTATCAATCTGATTCCGAGATTGTTTTTTCGTGACATATTCTACTTTAACATAGTGGTAAAATTTTGTGGTAACTTGCATCCTTTCTTGGTGAAAAATCCCCAAATTTGATGAAAAAATTGAAAATTTTGCATTTTTCTAACTTTGAAGCTCTCTGTTTGTAAGGAAAATGGATATTCCAAATATTTTTTTTTTTTGGATTCACATATACAATATGTCTACTTAATATTTTCATCATAAAATTTATGAGTTTTTACTTTTGGAAGACACCAGAGGGCTTCAAAGTTCAGCAGCAATTTTACAATTTTTCACAAAATTTTCAAACTCGCTATTTTTCATGGACCAGTTCAGGTTTGAAGTGGATTTGAAGGGTCTTCATATTAGAAATACCCCATAAAAGACCCCATTATAAAAACTACACCCCCCAAAGTATTCAAAATGATATTCAGTAAGAGTTTTAACCCTTTAGGTGTTTCACAGGAAAAGCAGCAAAGTGAAGGAGAAAATTCAAAATCTTAATTTTTTACACTTGCATGTTCTTGTAGACCCAATTTTTGAATTTTTACAAGGGGTAAAAGGATAAAATTTATACTTGAATTTGTAGCCCAATTTCTCTCGAGTAAGGACATACCTCATATGTCTATGTAAATTGTTCGGCGGGCGCAGTAGAGGGCTCAGAAGCGAAGGAGCGACAAGGGGATTTTGGAGAGTACGTTTTTCTGAAATGGTTTTTTGGGGGCATGTTGCATTTAGGAAGCCCCTATGGTGCCAAAACAGCAAAAAAAAAAAAAACATGGCATACCATTTTGGAAACTAGACCCCTTGAGGAACGTAACAAGGAATTAAGTGAGCCTTAATACCCCACAGGTGTTTCATGACTTTTGCATATGTAAAAAAAAATAAAAAAATTTTCACTAAAATGTGTGTTTCCCCCCAAATTTCACATTTTTGCAAGGGTTAATAGCAGAAAATACCCCCCAAAATTTGTAACCCCATCTCTTCTGAGTATGGAGGTACCCCATAAGTTGACCTGAAGTGCATTACGGGCGAACTACAATGCTCAGAAGAGAAGGAGTCATATTTGGCTTTTTGAGAGCAAATTTTGCTCGGGGGGCATGTCGCATTTAGGAAGCCCCTATGGTGCCAGGACAGCAAAAAAAAACGACATGGCATACCATTTTGGAAACTAGACTCCTTGAGGAACGTAACAAGGGATAAAGTGAACCTTAATACCCCACAGGTGTTTCACGACTTTTGCATATGTAAAAAAAAAATTTTTTTTTTACCAAAAATGCTTGGTTTAGCAAAAATTTTACATTTTTAAAAAAGGTAATAGCAGAAAATACCCCCCAAAATTTGAAGCCCAATTTCTCCCGATTCAGAAAACACCCAATATGGGGATGAAAAGTGCTCTGCTGGCGCACTACAGGTCTCAGAAGAGAAGGAGTCACATTTGGCTTTTTGGAAGCAAATTTTGCTCTGGGGGCATGCCGCATTTAGGAAGCACCTATGGTGCCGGGACAGAAAAAAAAAACCACATGGCATACCATTTTGGAAACTAGACCCCTTGGGGAACGTAACAAGGGGTAAAGTGAACCTTAATACCCCACAGGTGTTTCACGACTTTTGCATATGTAAAAAAAAAAAAATTTTTTTACACTAAAATGCTTGTTTTCCCCCAAATTTTACATTTTTACAAGGGATAATAGCAGAAAATACCCCCCAAAATTTGTAACCCCATCGCTTCTGAGTATGGAAATACCCAATAAGTGGACGTGAAGTGCACTGGGGGCGAACTACAATGCTCAGAAGAGAAGGAGCATCATTGAGCTTTTGGAGAGAGAATTTGGCCATGTGCATTTCCAAAGCCCCCCCGTGGTGCCAGAACAGTGGACCCCCCACATGTGACCCCATTTTTAAAACTACACCCCTCACGGAAGGTAATAAGGGGTGCAGGGAGAATTTACACCCCACTGGCATTTGACGAATCTTTGGAACAGTGGGCTGTGCAAATTAAACATTTTATTTTTCATTTTCACAGACCCCTGTTTCAAAGATCTGTCAGACACCTGTGGGGTGTAAATGCTCACTGTACCCCTTGTTACATTCTGTGAGGGGTGTAGTTTCCAAAATGGGGTCACATGTGGGTATTTATTGTTTTGCACTTATGTCAGAACCGCTGTAAAATCAGCCACCCCTGTGCAAATCACCAATTTAGACCTCAAATTTACATGGTGCACTCTCCCTTCTGAGCCTTGTTGTGCGCCCCCAGAACACTTTGCGCCCACATATGGGGTATCTCCGTCCTCAGGAGAAATTGCGTTACAAATTTTGGAGGCTTTTTTTCTTTTACCGCTTGTGAAATTTTAAAGTATGGGGCAACACCAATATGTTAGTGTACAAAAATGTTTTTTTTTTACACTAACATGCTGGTGTAGACCCCAACTTTACCTTTTCATAAGGGGTAAAAGGAGAAAAAGCCCCCCAAAATTTGTTAGGCAATTTCTCCCGAGTACGGCGATACCCCATATGTGGCCCTAAACTGTTGCCTTGAAATACGCCAGGGCTTCGAAGTGAGAGAGCGCCATGTGCATTTGAGGCCTAAATTAGGGATTTGCATAGGGGTGGACATAGGGGTATTCTACACCAGTGATTCTCAAACAGGGTGCCTCCAGCTGTTGCTAAACTCCCAGCATGCTTGGACAGTCAATGGCTGTCCGGAAATGCTGGGAGTTTTTGTTTTGCAACAGCTGGAGGCTCCGTTTTGGAAACACTGCTGTAGGATACATTTTTCATTTTTATTGGGGGGGAAAGGGTAGTGGGGGGGCAGTGTACGTGTGTATATGTAGTGTTTTACTCTTTATTTTATGTTAGTGTAGTGTTTTTAGGTTACATTCACACTGACGGCGGATTACACTGAGTCTCCCGCTAGGAGTTTGAGCTGCGGCTGCTGCTCAAACTTGAAGCAGGGAACTCACTGTAATCCGTCGCCAGTGTGAATGTAACCTGTACATTCACATGGGAGGGGGGGGGGGGAACTACAACTCCCAGCATGCACTGACAGAACGTGCATGCTGGGAGTTGTAGTTTTGCAACAGCTGGAGGCACACTGGTTGGAAAATACTGAGTTAGGTAATATAACCTATTACCTAACTCGGTATTTCCCAACCAGTGTGCCTCCAGCTGTTGCAGAACTACAACTCTCAGCATGTACAGATTGCCAAAGGGAATGCTGGGAGATGTAGTTATGCAACAGCTGGAGGCACGCAAGTACAACTCCCAGCATGCCCAGACAGCCATTTGCTGTTCCTGAATGCTGGGAGTTGTAGTTTTGCAAGATTTAGAGGGGTTCAGGCTGGAGATCACTGACAGTGGTCTCTAAACTGTAGCCCTCCAGATGTTGCAAAACTACAAATCTCAGCATGCTAAGACAGCAAACTGCTGTCTGGGCATGCTGGGAGTTGTAGTTTTGTAATATCTGGAGGGCTACAGTTTAGAGACCACTGTCAGTGATCTCCAGCCTGAACCCCTCTAAATCTTGCAAAACTACAACTCCCAGCATGCCAACACAGCAAACAGCTGTCAAGGCATGGTGGGAGTTGTAGTTTTGCAACATCTGGAGGGCGACAGTTTAGAGACCACTCTCTAAACTGTCGCCCTGCAGATGTTGCTAGGCAACAGACTCTGGACACGCGGCGTCATACTTACCTCCACCGCCGCCGTAATCACAGCCGCCGCCGCCGCCGGGTAAGTGATCGCCGCCGCCGCTATTACACGGTTCCCCCCGCTGTGCCCGGACACGATGGGTGGGCATAGCGGGGGGAACCGAACTTTAACCCCCCCGCCCCCAGTCTGCTATTGGTCGGCCGCTCCGCCGATCAATAGCAGGGATAGGAGGGGTGGCAACCCTGCCACCTCACTCCTATCTCTTCAAGGGGGATCGAGGGTGTCTTGGACACCCTCGATCCCCCTTATTTTATCGCGGCGCCGCCGTTGATGGGCAGGGGGAGAGCGCTCCCCCTGCAAACACCGTAGATGCCGTGATCAGAACTGATCACGGCATCTATGGGGTTAATGCTGCCAGGACCAGCGCAATCGCGGCCCCGGCAGCTGCGGTGGGACTCCGGCTGTGATTGACAGCTGAGTCCCACCCGCGATCTCCTGCGCTGCCCGCGGCAGAGCAGGATATCGCTTGGACGTATGCATACGTCCATTTGCGCGAACGTGTAATTCGCCTGGACGTATGCATACGTCCAATAGCGGGAAGGGGTTAATGGTATAAAGAACTGTGTCTAGAGCATTAACTCTGTGATTTTTTGCCCATTAAAACCAGTAGGCCCATTGTGGTCTATGGGGAAAAGCTGCTGAGTTGCCCATAGCAACCAATCAGATCGCTTCTTTCATTTTTGAAAAAGCCTCTGAAAAATGAAGGAAGTAATCTGATTGGTTGCTATGGGCAACTCAGAAACTTTTCCTCTGGACAGGTTTTGATAAATCTCCCTCTATGGGGGAGATTCATCAAAACCAGTGTAGAGGAAGAGTTGTGCAGTTGCCCATAGCAACCAATCAGATTGCTTCTTTCATTTTTGAAAAGGCCTCTGAAAAATGAAGGAAGCAATCTGATTGGTTGCTATGGGCAACTCAGAAACTTTTCCAGGAAAATCTGCTGAGTTGCCCATAGCAACCAATCAGATCGCTTCTTTCATTTTGCAGAGGCATTGTGAAAAATGAAAGAAGCAATCTGATTGGTTGCTATGGGCAACTGCACAACTCTTCCTCTACACTGATCTTGATGAATCTCCCCCATAGAGGGAGATTTATCAAAACCTGTCGAGAGGAAAAGTTTCTGAGTTGCCCATAGCAACCAATCAGATCGCTTCTTTCATTTTTGAAAAAGCCTCTGAAAAATGAAGGAAGCAATTTGATTGGTTGCTATGGGCAACTCAACAGCTTTTCCAGGAAATTAAAGTTTAACCACAACACTGTAACACTCTGTCCACCCTGGGACTCGAACCAGTGACGGTCTCCCATCCCACTGTACTGCCAAGACGGTCCTGCTTATCTTACATGCAGTGAGGTCCCCATAGGCCACAATTAGCCTATTGGTTTTGATGGGCAAAAAAATCACAGAGTTAATGCACTAGTCACAGTTCTCTATACCATTAATGAAGGGAGGGCTCAATATTCGCAAATTTGCGCATATGCGCACAAATTTTCACATATGCACAAAAAAAAGCGAATATTCGTAATTATGAATATATAGTGCTATATTTGCAATATTTGCGAATTCGCGAATATGCTATATTCGCGAATAAAATTCGAATTGCGAATATTGGTGAACAACACTAGTCGCTGCAAATACAGTGAAGGAGTTTAAACATGCATGGGATAGGCATAAGGCTATCCTTCATATAAGATAGGGCCAGGGACTATTATTGGGATTCAGATTATTGGGCAAACTAGATGGGCCAATTGGTTCTTATCTGCCGACACATTCTATGTTTCTATACTGTATGGATATCAGAAAAATGGTTCCAAGATCTTATTTCTTTATTAAATTCACTACTTTGGGGCAGGAA
Organism: Hyla sarda; assembly: GCF_029499605.1. Taxonomy (NCBI): domain Eukaryota; kingdom Metazoa; phylum Chordata; class Amphibia; order Anura; family Hylidae; genus Hyla; species Hyla sarda. The sequence continues at coordinate 581,491,116 of NC_079189.1, forward strand.
AGCACAAGAATGAAATATGTTTCTTTAACGTTAGCTGAGCACGATGGGGGTTGGGCACATTTTTTTAGGTACTTTTTAGCACTAAAATTGCAGACTATTATGAGAAGGAGGGAAAATGTGGTCCTATTTTTTCTCTCTAAGGGTATGTTCAAACTACGGAAATCCCGCGGAATTCCACGGGCGGAATTCCATGAGCCGAATTCCGCGGTGTGAACTTAACATTAGTGTGAATGGGTTTCCGCGAGACCCGTGCACACTGCGGAATTTCAGCGCCACTGAAATTGTTCCGCGCAAAGAAAGAACATGTTCATTCTTTGCACGGAAGTCCGCTAGGACTGCATAGCTGTCAATGGTGACGGCTCAGTGCCGCCCGGTTCTACCGCCGCCGCCGTCTGCCAGTCTGAATCTCCGCTCACTGAATTCAGCGAGCGGAGATTCCATTCACACACTGTAGTGTGAACATACCCTAATGGGTCGTTATAAGGATATTTTTGAGATTTTGGAAGCTGGGATACTCACTACACCCATGCATATCTATATAATAAAGTATGGGAGGAACTTAAAAATTTTTTTAAATCACATTGAGTTTTGACTTTCCTCCATTATGGTCGAATAAAGCACTTAAAGAATTCCTTAAAATTTAAGATTCACTCTTTTTGATGAAAAGGGGCTTATTTATGTAAATCAATTATACGCTTTAGGTCAAATAAAGTTGTTTGAAGAGATAGTCCATAAGTATGGGATGGCAGACAATCAGAAACATTGTTTTTTACAAATAAGTAACGCAGATCATAAACCAATAAAAGGAGAGATTGGAGAGTTCAGGGATTCTATATATAAGAAAAGTTTAATTAGACTATTTCCTTATGTGAAGTTGCTGTCTGGGCATGCTGGGAGTTGTGGTTCTGCAGCGGTTGGGGGTTCACAGCTTGAAGACCACTGCAAATGTATCTGAGCCCTGGAACTCAAATAATGTGAAATATGAGATGATCAAAATGGAGCACCTGCACTAATTACTTGGGTTCTGGGGTCTGTAAGGTCCATAGTAGAAACATCAGGTTCTGTCTATAGCAGATACTAAATCATGGCAGCTCCAAGAAACAAGCAGTCATTCTGACATGTCACATGTGATGTCATAGACAGCTGGAGTCCTGACATTCCACTGACAGCCGCCCGAGCCTTCAGTCTGTAGATTGTTCCAGTGAGATTAGTGAGATTAGCGTCTTCTTCTTCTACTTGTCTGAAATGGAGCTAAAAGGTTTGGGGTTCATCCCCCTCCTGTTGGCGTTTTGGTGTGCGGCCTGGCTTGCCACCAGCTATATCGTGACGGTCGTCCTCGGCCATGCCGCCTCGCCACTGATGAGCATCAGGTAAGATAAACAAGCACATGATTCTTATTTCATGGGTTGGGAGTGAGGAAATATCCATAATAACATTTTCCTTCACAGTGACGTGGGAAATTTCTTTCCCGAAAGCATATTATTCAGAATTGGATTCATAGGGACATCCATTGGCACTTTGGTACTAACCTTTCTTATTTATAAGTATATGGTTATGCATACTGAAAAGTTCAGGGGTGATCAGGTCCTGATCCAGAGGATCCTGCTCGCCATTTTGTGGGCCTCCTGTTTTGCCACAGCTGTCATGCATGTATTGTCCCCCGAAGAATATCCCAGGATACACTTTGTCAGCATGGTAATTTCCATTACATGTAAAGCCTTATACTACCTTGGGCAGTCCATCCAGATGTATAAATTACCAGGAGCAAAAAAAGTCATCCGCCATAGTAGATGCACCTGCTGTGGCCTGACTTTTGTCTGTGTAATTTTCTATTTTGGATATGAAACATTAAAGGAATTATTCTATGATGATGAAGACTGGGACGAGATCCGTGAAATCACCACCATAATCATCGAGTGGGTGATGCTTCTACTGATCCTGATAAACATCGTGACCTATTATTCCACCATGCAGAGGTCAATGTTAACCGTCTCCAGAAACAGCTGCACACTCTCGCTTAGAGTAAGAATTGATGACTTCGGGGTGTAGACCACCACGTAGGCCATCAAGTGGACTTCTGGGAGAGACACTGCACAGGACACGGAAAAACATCTAAGGAAGAATAACTGGGGGACTACATATGGTGCCAGTAATCATGGCACAATAATATGAGCTGGTGATATTACCTATACAAAAAAATAAAAAAAAAATATTTAAAAAAAATATTGGTGTGTGAAGTGTAATACCTAGTTAGAAAAACAGAATCAAATTCATCATTATAACCACCCTCTGCATTACCCTGTTTATTATTTTTCAAGCAAGCACTTTGTTCTAATTCGTCCACTTTCTTGCGTGCTCCTTGTATAAGGGGTTTGGGATACACTTTTTGTTTAACACGATCCTCCAGGTTATCTAGTTGTTGCTGGCATTTTTGTGTGGAAGAACAATTCCTCCGGATTCTTTTCATTTGACCGAATGGAATGTTCTTCTTCCATTATTTAAGATGGCAACTGTTAAAGTCGAGATAGCTGCTATCCTGAATATAGATATTTATATCCAGGAACTCAAATTTTTGGGGGGACTGATGCAACGCTGCCTTTGGGAATCTCTGGCTCTGCCATAGCGCTTTTTTTTAGGGGGCGTGTCGGCTGCCCCTTCGTCTGGTGGTCAACACTAGTGTTGCTCACAAATATTCGCAATGCGAATATTATTCGCGAATATCGCATATTTGCAAATTCGCGGATATTCGCCAATATAGCACTATATATTCGAAATTACGAATATTGTTATTTTTTTTTTTCACAGTACACATCACAGCGATCATCCCTCTCTGCTTCCAGCTTGGGTGGTATAAAGAAGGCTCTAATACTACTGTGTGAGACTGGCGTACGAATTTTCGCACATGGGAAAATTTGCATATGCAAATTTTCGTTTATGCAAATTTTTCGCATATGGTAATTTTCGCACATGCAAATTTTCGTTTACGCTAAATTTCGCATATGCGAAAATATAACGTGAATATTACGAATATGCAAATTTAGCGTATATATGACGAATATTCGTCCATATATTCACGAAATATCGCGAATTCGAATATGGCCTATGCTGCTCAACACTAATAGGCATAAGGTAACATTAGTTGTCCTTAGACTCCCATAGGCAAAATAAAATATATTATTCCTTATGTGTGGGATGCCTCTGCATATTGTTGCATATTCATCCAACCATTTCTATACAGTTATAAAAAGGGAAGGCAATAGGTAACAATTTAGCAAAGCCAAAGGACATCCTGTGGGAATCTGTCGGGTGACGAGCCTCATGTTTGATGTATACACCTAGAGTATTCATGGTACAAATGCCAAATGGACACTTACAACTACAATATGGACAAGGGGCTGTGCTAGGTGTAGTTAGATTGAGCAAACATCTCACATATCTGCCAACAGTCCAGATTTTTCCAATAAAATTCACAAACTAGGTTGCAGACGGGCAGGATTTACATACCGTATATTCTAGAGTATAAGACGAGTTTTTCAGCACGATTTTGCTGAAAACGCCCACCCCACCCCCCCTCGGCTTATACTCGAGTGAACTCTCCGCCTGTCAATCCCTTCTCAGTGGTCTCCAACCTGTGGACCTCCAGATGTTGCAAAAATACAACTCCCAGCATGCCCGGACAGCCATCGGCTATCGGATATTCCGGTATAAGTTATCGGCTATTTATCCCCCCTCGACACCGCTCCAGGTCATTGATTTAAAGCGGCGCTTAAAATCAATGCACTGCAGTGGCTTTTGCGGTGCCATAGGCCGCCGCCGCCACCACCCGCTTCTCTCCCCCTACCTGTCAGGGTGGTCCGGGCCATCCATCCTTCCTTCCTGTAGTGTCCGGCGGCATTCTGGGTGGAGGGTGCACCGGTCCGGGCTGTTCTTCTTCTCCGGGGGTCCTCTTCTTCATTCCGGGCAGGCTCCGGCCTAGTACGCTGCATAGACGCCGCTGCGCAGTGACGCCCCTGACGCCGCGGCGTAGCGGCGTCTATGCAGCGTACTAGGCCGGAGCCTGCCCGGAGTGGAGAAGATGACCCCCGGAGAAGGACAGCCCGGACCGGTGCACCCTCCACCCGGAATGGCGCCGGACACTACAGGAAGGAAGGATGGATGGCCAGTACCACCCCCATTACGGGTAAGTTTATATATTTTTTTTTTTTATTGACTCGGAGGGTGGGGGAGGGGCCCGACCGGTATAGCGGCATGGGCAAAAATCCATACCGGTATACCGCCCAGCACTACGGTGGGGGGTGCGACGCGGTGGGTTGGGGGGCGGTCGCGGTGCGGTGCGGCGGGTCGGGGGGGCGGTCGCGGTGCGGGGGGTGGGGCATTATCGGCTTATTGGCAAGGTAATTGCCGATACCGATAATGCCCAAAATCGTGATTATCGGCCGATAATATCGGCCATACCGATAATCGGTCGATCCCTAATCCAGACCCCCCTTTAGTTTTCTACTCACCTCCCCTCGGTGGGAAGGAAGGGTGAGCTGGTCCGGGGCATCTATGCTGCAGGGACCGTCCGGTGGGGAGGGTCAGTCATTCCGGGCTGTCCATCTTCACCGGGAGGCCCTCTTCTCCACTCCGGGCCTGCCCTGGACTAGTGATGTTGCCTTGATGACGACGCACAGGGACGTCCTTCCTTCCTTCCCACCGAGGGGAGTACTAAAGGGGGGTCTGGATGATGATGAAGGCAGCAGTGGTCTTCAACCTGTGGACCTCAAGATGTTTCAAAACTACAACTCCCAGAATGCCCGGAAGCGGATCTGTTCATCACCTTCCTTCTTTGAAGAGCAAGCTGCAGACTTAAAAAATCGCTTCAAGGAGAGAGGATACAACAAGAAGGACATCCAGAGAGGATATCTCAGAGCCAAAGAAACATCTAGAACCAACCTACTGGCCCACACAATGAAGAAACCTGCTGATGATCAGGTGAGGTTCATCAGCACATATAACACCAGATGGCGTCAAATACAGAGGGCCTTACAAAAACACTGGGCTATCTTTTGGATGGACCCGGTGCTATCAAAATACTTACCTGAAAAAGCCGCAATAACTTATCGACGCTCCAAAAATTTGAGAGACATCTTGGTTCACAGCCACCACAGGGACAAAAAGACACAAAATATGTTTGGTATAAAAGGCCCCAAATGGGGCAGTAAACCTTGTGGTGGGTGTGTAGCATGCCCCAACATGGAAAGAGCTTACTTAATGACTTACTAATTGTGTCATGATATGGCCCTTATTGTCCCATTTTAATATTTAGTATGATACCCCTAGGGGTATGATGGGTGGGGCATGCCTTATATAAAAATTTTATTATAATAATTTTCATGATAACAATTTTATAGCTAGATCAGTATATGTATTGATATTTATTATAGTTGCTTCTATATATTGCACTTTATTCTAATGCACTTCTTTTGATAATAGCTTATCTATATAGCACTTTATCTCAGTACACTGTATGATTACAAGTAACAACGATTGATAGTTATATTTATCAATTTTATTTATTTTTTTACACTTTGTTATGAACATTGTTTTTTTACACATCTATCAAAAAATGTTTCCATATATTTTTTACTTGAGTGTCAATTTTTTATACCTGACAGTTCATTCTACACGCGCACATATATATATATATATATATATATATATATACATATTGTCACACTCACATGTTGTTCATGAGTTTGCTTAATAGCACACTATGACTAATATAGGGGTATACTATTTCTATTTATATTTTTTTCTTAATCATTCATATGTTTTGTATATAATATACATAAATAAAATCTCTCTGCATGCTTCACGTGTGTTCACGTTTGTTCTTATCTTTTGCACCTGCACCCCACGTTTTTTCTGCTTTTCATTATAAAACTTTCTCTCTATATTAAACTCTTTATATCTATGCCCTAGGGTTTCATTATGTACACCAATGTTAGTGCATTCGTCTCTTTGTCCCATGTCTAAGTTCATGCGCATGCCCAGACCTGGCTCCGTGTCATAGTGGACTCTAGTTTGTCTGCGCATGCGCCAAATACTTCTACATACCATCTACTATGTGGACTCTTGTGCGCACGCGCCGACTCAGCGCGTGGTGACGTTGGTGCACTGACGTCGCCTCTCCACTGTGCGCGTGCGCCCGAGAGCCCAAGATGGCGCCGGCAGCTATGAGCTCTGGCGGTATGGAACACAGCTGCTTCTATCCAGGTAATTCTCACTTCAAATATCTGATTGGTCCTCTGTTGTATAAATAGTTTACCCAGCTATTACCCATATACTCCCTGACGAAGCGGGTAGCGAAACGGCGTAGGGGTTGTGTGTGATCTCTTATGTGAGTATAACGTGGTGACTCCGGATGCACTGTGGCAGCGTGTTTATCCTCTCTTCCCTTCCGTGGGCTGGTGTATTTTTCTAGTCCAGTGATGTTGCTGTGGATGTACTTGTTAATTTTTTCAGGTCTCATACCAACACACTTTTGTCTCTAGGTTTCTCAGGCTCCCACAGTGCACCAATAGATCACCTGTATACGTTGTCTCTCTTCTCTTATTATCATTCATTTTTTGTTTGCCTTTTCTATGTGTGCTCAATGTCGCAGTGCTTTTCTGCAGTATGTGTTTAACTGGTAACGGCAAACCTTTAAGAAAATAGTCTTCATTAGATCATAGCACATTTTTCTGGCTATTGCTGATTCTCATTATTTTATGTTTTTTTATTTAATTAATATATATGTTTAATAAAGCTTGTTATTTTATTTATATTTTCACGTCTGGTGCATTTATTTGATAGGAGGTGTACTAAAGTGTTTGGCACCAAACGCAATTTACTTTTCGAGTTGAAAAGCAACTTTGGTCACATATCTTTGGTTACATTATGTAAACCTGAGCAGACACAGTAAAGTGACATCCACCTGATAGTAAAATGACATCCACCTGACAGTGGAGGTGCATAAGCATATTTTGCACCAGGACACCACATTCCAATGTGAATAGTTAATAAATACCTTTTAAACAGTATGGGGATAATTTCTGACCACAGGATGTATGACACCTGAACCCCCCCCCCCATGATCTCCAGGACAGGGTACCAAATTTCTATTTCTGCTACATGGAGGACATGGTTGGCACGTGCTCCATGCATTCGCTAACAGTGCGCCTGAGATAGTCGATTTCCTCACTACATTCTGTGAGGGGTGTAGTTTCCGAAATAGGGTCACATGTGAGGGGGGGGTCCACTGTTCTGGCACCAGGGGTGCTTTGTAAACGCACATGGCCTTCTATTCCAACCGAATTCTCTCACCAAAAGCCCAATGGTGCTCCTTCTCTTCTGAGAAATTTTGGGGTCCTTTTTTTCGTATTACCCCAAATGAAAATGAAAAATTTTGAGTAACACCATTTTTTTAGTGTTACAAATCGCATTTTTCATTTTCACGGCCAACTTCAACGCAAACCTGTCAAACACCTGTGAGGTGTTAAGGCTCACTATACCCCTTGTTATGTTCCGTGAGGGGTGTAGTTTCTCAATTAGTGTGCCATGTGGAGGTTTTTTTGCTGTTCTGGCACCATAGGGGCTTCCTAAATGCAATATGCCCCTCAAAAACCATGACAGCAAAATTTACCCTCCAAAATACCACAGTTGCTCTTTCCCTCTTGAGCAATGTTGCGAGCCCGCAGAGCACTTAATGTCAACATATGAGGGATTGCCATAATTGAGAGAAATTGGATTACAAGTTTGGGGGCGCTTTTATTTCTTTTACCCCTTGTAAAAATGAAAAAAGGGGGCTACATGAACATGTTAGTGTAATAAATGGAGATTTAGATTTTTCTCCTCCACTTTGCTGCTGTTCATGTAAAACACCTAAAGGGTTAACAAACTTTCTGAATGTCATTTTGAATACTTTGAGGGGTGTAGTTTCTATAATGGGGTCAATTATGGGGTATTTCTCACAGAAAGGCCCCTCAAATCCAGTTCAAACTTAACTGGTCCCTGAAAATTGAGATTTTGAATCTTTTGTGAAAATTCAGAAAATTGCTGCTCTACTTTGAAGCCCTCTAACGTCATCAAAAAGTAAAAACATGTCAACTTTATGATGCAAACATAAAGTAAACATATTTTATATGTGAATCAATATATAATTTATTTGAGATGTCCGTTTTCCTTACAAGCAGAGTTTCAAAGTTAGAAAAATGCTAAATCATGAAATTTTGTGATTTTCCACCAAGAAAGGATGCCAGTAACGACGAAAATTTACCACTATGTTAAAGTAGAATATGTCATGAAAAAACAATCTCGGAATCAGAAGGAAAAGTAAAAGCATCCCAGAGTTATTTAAGAGGTAATCCGTACCTAGCATCTTATCCCCAGGGTCCCGCTGCTGGGAACCCCGGGATCTCCACTGTGGCACCCCACTATCATTACTGCACAGAGCAAACTCGCTCTGTGCGTAATGACGGGCAATACAGGGGTCGGAGCATCGTTATGTCACGGCTCCGCCCCCTCGTGACGTCACGGCCCGTCCCCTCCATACAAGTCTATGGGAGGGGGCATGGCGGCCATCACGCCCCCTCCCATAGACTTGCATTAAGGGGGGCAGGCCGTGACATCACGAGGGGGCAGAGCCGTGACATCACAATGCTCTGGCCCCTGTATCGCCGCTCATTACGCACAGAGCGAGTGCGCTCTGTGCAGTAATGATAGCGGGGTGCCACAGCGGAGATCCCGGCGGTCCCCATCAGCAGGGCCCTAGTGATCTGACATCTTATCCCCTATCCTTTGGATAGGGGATAAGATGTCTAGGGGCGGAGTACCCCTTTAATACATAAGGTAACAGCGGTCAGATTTGAAAAAAAGGGCTTGGTCCTTAAAGGGTTAAATGGGTGAATAGAATAAAAAGTAATTTTTCTGATTCTGGCTTTACATTAACAATGTGTGATGCTGCCATTACTATTACATTTTGAGTCCACATGCTATAGATTATTTGGGATTAGAAGGCACATCTATAATAAAGCTCAGGAGAGGACAATGCATCATAAAAATGGAAATCTCCTCCAGAGCCGACTGCTTATTACCCCCTTTCTCTGAGTTCTGTATACAGAAGTCACGGCGAACCGCAGGAAATGACTGACATGTGTATTACATGTGACATCTTCTAGGTGGAAATGTCCATATTGATTCATGTCAAGCCTGTGAATGGACCCATGTTGGGCTTTTTTTGTGGTAACATTCAATTCTCTTTAATATTTTATATAATCAGGAAATAAAAATTCAAAGCTTTCATAGTGGAAAAAAGCAGGAGAAGAATTATGTGGTATATTCGGATGAAAAACTAGAAGATTTAGTTTTTTATCAGCATACATGGCAATTTAATAAAAATGTTCTACATTATACCTACAGGTGGCTGTACAGTGATTTTTCATTATGTTCATTAGTGTTTATTGTTGGGTTTGTTATACTATTTGTCCACACTTGAATTCAGGATTGATGTATGGCACATGGGCCCAGCACTCTGCACACAGGAGTATTTACAGAAAGTATCCTGCTACATTCAGAGCTGATGAGGACTAGTGATGAGCGGCAGGGGCCATATTCGAATTTGTGATATTTTTCAAATATATTGACGATTAGTCGTCGTATGTTTGCGAAATTCGCATAATCGCTATGTTCTTTCACTTTGTTTTCCATGCGAAAATTTGCATGAAAAATGTGCAAAAAAATGTCATACAAATTTGCATAAAAATTTGCATGTAAAATAAAAAAAAAAATATTTGCCATTACGAATATATAGCACTATATTCAAAATATTCACGATAAAAATTTTCAGTATGAATATTCGTGCTCAACACTAATGAGGACTAACAAGTCTAATAAGTCGATCTGTACTAACATACTGTTATGCAATAATGGTCATATGTACCAGTCCCAAAAACGCTTTGATTTTCTGAGTTGCTCTGTAGACACCTGCTTAGAGAATGAGATTCCTCTTGGGTCTGATTTTGGAAAATCTGGGATTCGTATCTCAGTTAGGATTCAGAACTTCCCCTATTGCCTTATGATTGCCTATCCAAAGTAGGAAGAGGAGCAGGGACTCCTGTCAAAGGTAAGAGTCCCTGCTCCTGTATAGAACACTGAGCAGCTCGGCCCAGCACATGTACTGAGTGGAGGCTGCGAAGTATACAGCATTGCTGCTTACTTACATTGCTGCCGGTCCCTGCTCCTCCCCGGATCGCTCGCGGCGTTCGTCTCTGTGCAGCGCCCCGGTCAGACCCGCTGACCGGGAGCGCTGCACTGGTGTCACCGGCGGGGAAGCGATCTGCGTAGTGGGACGCGCCCGCGGGTCGCATCCCAATCTCCTCACCTGCCCCGTCCTCTGGCTGTTCAGTCCCGGCACGCGCGGCCCCGCTCTCTAGGGCGCGCGCGCGCGCCGGCTCTCTGAGACTTAAAGGGCCAATCAGTACCTGCACCTGCGCCTTTTGTATAAAAACCCACTTCCCCTTCCTGTCCTTGCCGGATCTTGTTGCCTTGTGCTCTGTGAAAGCGTTTAGTGTGTTCCCAAGCCTGTGTACCCAGACCTTCTGCTGTTGCCCCTGACTACGACTCTTGCTGCCTGCTCTGACCTTCTGCTATGTCCGACCTTGCTCTTGCCTTGTCCCTGTGTACCGCGCCTGTCTCAGCTGTCAGCTGGGGTTGAGTCGCTATCGGGTGGAACGACCTGGGGGTTACCTGCCGCTGCAAGTCCATCCCGCTTTGCGGCGGGCTCTGGTGAAAACCAGTAACCCCTTAGACTCCATTCCCCTGGTACGGCCCACGTCATCACCCCACTGACACAGAGGATCCACCACCAGTGTCCTCGCTGCATACCAGTCCGGATCCTGACATCTACTGTATAGAACTGTAGTGAAATCACATCTAGAATACTAAGGTAAGTTCTGGAGACCTTACCAATTCTGCTGCACAGTGCACACTGCAGAGTTTTCGAGGTGGACTTTCTGCCCGGTAAATCCCCTGTTACAGCCATCTCAGCTTTGCAGTCATTGCTGTCTATGGGAATGGCAATGTCTGCACGGTGCTAGCAGTGGTCGGCGCTGCCCGCACTCTTAATCTCCCGACGGATTTTATGCGGCCAGAGATTCCGTAGTGTGAAACCAGTCTTACCGTGGGAAGTTCAAGTGTAAAACCAGCCTTATAGAAATTGATCCTGATACTTACTGTAACCTTACAGATACCTGTTATGTATGCCTCATATCCTATACTACGGAGATCATGACGACAACTAACATGTCTGATACTGTTGCCTCCAAGGTAGAACAGTGGAAAATGTGACTCGGTCTTAAAAGGCTTTGCATAAATTATAAACTATTAGGTCTAGTAGATCAGAACGTTACCCCCCACCCCAATAACATTGAACAAACAGACCCTATTGATTTTATTTTTTTTATTTATATTTTTTTGACAATCTTCTATTTTTACTAAGCAAGACAAACATTATTATACAGAAAAAATAATGATACATCGATAGTAGAATATTCTGGGCTCCTCGGGGATATCTTTGACTTTAGGGATAGTCCTATGTGTACACAACATCCCTTACACAACGAGACAACAAACTTTGATCACATTTTTCTCAATCATGCTGTGTAGAGAACATCATCCGTGTATTAAAAATCAGACTTGTTATATGTATTTTTCATGTGCCCAGAGGATGAACAACAAGCCAACTATTTTTTTTTATTCCCTTGTGTTGTCTGCTGTATTTTTTTTTTATTAAAGCACTCGAGGCTGAGATATTCATTCCAAGGCTACCGTATTTAAGTTAACTAAACTTTAACATTTTTTTTTGCTGCTTATTTTGCTATGAAATATTAATTTGTGTGCAGAGCCACAATGAGTTATAATACATCAGTCATTACTACCAGGGCTGCCATCATGAATTTCAGGGCCCCATACAGCCATAGGGGGTGATTTATCAAAAGCTGTGCAGAGGAAAAGTTGCCCAGTTGCCCATAGCAACCAATCAGATTGTTACTTTCATTTTGCAGAGGCCTTGTGAAAAATGAAAGAAGCGATCTGATTGGTTGCTATGGGCAACACAGCAACTTTTCCTCTGCACAGGTTTTGATAAATCTCCCCCATAGTGTCTGGCCACCCCACCACCCTTACCAAAAGCAATAGTACAAAAAAAACTTTGAATTTGGGCCATATCTTTGGCCGTTTACAGCACAAGGGGGGAGATTCATCAAGACTTGTGCTGAGGAAAAGTTGCTGAGTTGCCCATAGCAACCAATCAGATCGCTTCTTTTATCTTTCACAGGCCTTTTCAAAAATGAAAGTGATCTGATTGGTTGCTATGGGCAACTCAGCAACTTTTCCTCTGTACAAGTCTTGATCAATCTCTACCAAAATATGTGCTGCATTGCAAGTCAAAATATGGCCAGATTTTAGCATGTAAATGGCCATGTTTATGTCTGGTGAAGCAGCCATATTGGAAACATGAAGTACCAGATGTCATACTTGTATGTATTCTGCCATTCAGGAGTCTCATAAAGCTGGGGAAGTACTAGTGGGACATTGTTACTTCACTCCATGTCTCCTCCTCTCCAATGTGGCTGCTTCACAAGACTGATATTCCCTTTAGGAGACTGGGAAAGCTGGGTGACAAACAGTACATAAAGTTGAGGAAGTAGTGTGAGCCCAGCACCGTGCACTACCTGTCACCCAGCTTTCCCAGTCTACTGAACACAGCCCCCAAATACCCATATAGTGCCCCACACTGTGGATACATACACATTGCACAGATACAAAACACCTGCACATTGCATATATACATTAATAATATTAACAGACATATACACAATAAGGCACAGCACATATACACCTTCAGGCACAGGACAAATACACAATCAGGCACAGGACATATACACAATCAGCCACAGGACATATACACAATCAGGCACAGGACATATACACAATCAGGCACAGGACATATACACAATCAGGCACAGGACATATACACAATCAGGCACATGACATATACACAATCAGGCACAGGAAATATACACAATCAGGCACAGGACATATACACATTCAGCCACAGGACATATGCACAATCAGGCACAGGACATATACACAATCAGGCACAGGACATATACACAATCAGGCACAGGACATATACACATATACACAATCAGGCACAGGACATATACACAATCAGGCACAGGACATATACACATTCAGCCACAGGACATGTACACAATCAGGCACAGGACATATACACAATCAGGCACAGGACATATACACAATTAGGCACAGGACATATACACAATCAGGCACAGGACATATACACAATCAGGCACAGGACATGTACACAATCAGGCACAGAACATATACACAATCAGGCACAGGACATATACACAATCAGGCACAGGACATATACACAATCAGGTACAGAACATATACACAATCAGGCACAGGACATATACACACATACACAAAAGCACACTTACTTTTTAGGCAGGATACGCCGGGTCTCTGCAATTTAAAGGGCCACTGCGCCACTGATTGGCGCAGCAGGCTTAATCAGTGTGTTCACCTGTGCACTCCCTACTTATACCTCACTTCCCCTGAACTCCCTCGCCGGATCTTGTTGCCATTGTGCCAGTGAAAGCGTTTCCTTGTGTGTTCCTAGCCTGTGTTCCAGACCTCCTGCCGTTGCCCCTGACTACGATCCTTGCTGCCTGCCCTGACCTTCTGCTACGTCCGACCTTGCTCTTGTCTACTCCCTTGTACCGCGCCTATCTTCAGCAGTCAGAGAGGTTGAGCCATTGCTGGTGGATACGACCTGGTTGCTACCGCCGCTGCAAGACCATCCCGCTTTGCGGCGGGCTCTGGTGAATACCAGTAGCAACTTAGAACCGGTCCACCAACACGGTCCACGCCAATCCCTCTCTGGCACAGAGGATCCACCTCCAGCCAGCCGAATCGTGACAGTAGATCCGGCCATGGATCCCGCTGAAGTCCCACTGCCAGTTGTCGCCGACCTCACCACGGTGGTCGCCCAGCAGTCGCAACAGATAGCGCAACAAGGCCACCAGCTGTCTCAACTGACCGTGATGCTACAGCAGCTATTACCACAGCTCCAGCAACAATCTCCTCCGCCAGCTCCTGCACCTCCTCCGCAGCGAGTGGCCGCTTCCGGCCTACGATTATTCTTGCCGGATAAATTTGATGGGGACTCTAAGTTTTGCCGTGGCTTTCTTTCGCAATGTTCCCTGCACTTGGAGATGATGTCGGACCAGTTTCCTACTGAAAGGTCTAAGGTGGCTTTCGTAGTCAGCCTTCTGTCTAGGAAAGCTCTGTCATGGGCCACACCGCTCTGGGACCGCAATGACCCTGTCACTGCCTCTGTACACTCCTTCTTCACGGAGATTCGAAGTGTCTTTGAGGAACCTGCCCGAGCCTCTTCTGCTGAGACTGCCCTGCTGAACCTGGTCCAGGGTAATTCTTCTGTTGGCGAGTACGCCATCCAATTCCGTACTCTTGCCTCCGAATTATCCTGGAATAATGAGGCCCTCTGCGCGACCTTTAAAAAAGGCCTATCCAGCAACATTAAAGATGTGCTGGCCGCACGAGAAATTCCTGCTAACCTGCATGAACTTATTCATCTTGCCACCCGCATTGACATGCGTTTTTCCGAAAGGCGTCAGGAGCTCTGCCAGGATATGGACTTTGTTCGCACGAGTCGGTTTCTCTCCCCGGCTCCTCTCTCCTCTGGTCCTCTGCAATCCGTTCCTGTGCCTCCCGCCGTGGAGGCTATGCAAGTTGACCGGTCTCGCTTGACACCTCAAGAGAGGACACAACGCCGCATGGAGAATCTGTGCCTGTACTGTGCCGGTACCGAACACTTCTTGAAGAATTGTCCTATCCGTCCTCCCCGCCTGGAAAGACATACGCTGACTCCGCACAAAGAGGAGACAGTTCTTGATGTCAACTCTGCTTCTCCACGCCTTACTGTGCCTGTGCGGATATCTTCCTCTACCTTCTCCTTCTCTGCTATGGCCTTCTTGGATTCCGGATCTGCAGGAAATTTTATTTTGGCCTCTCTCATCAACAGGTTCAACATCCCGGTGACCAGTCTCGCCAGACCCCTCTACATCAATTCTGTTAAAAATGAAAGATTGGACTGTACCGTGCGTTACCGCATGGAACCTCTCCTAATGTGCATCGGACCTCATCACGAAAAAATTGAATTTTTGGTCCTCTCCAACTGCACTTCTGAAATTCTTCTTGGATTACCGTGGCTTCAACGCCATTCCCCAACCCTTGATTGGTCCACAGGAGAAATCAAGAACTGGGGTACTTCTTGTCACAAGGACTGTCTTAAACCGGTTCCCAGTACTCCCTGCCGTGACCCTGTGGTTCCCCCTGTGTCCGGTCTTCCTAAGGCTTATATGGACTATGCTGACGTTTTTTGCAAAAAGCAAGCTGAGACTTTACCTCCTCACAGGCCTTATGACTGTCCTATTGACCTCCTCCCGGGTACTACTCCACCCTGGGGCAGAATCTATCCTCTATCTGCTCCAGAGACTCTTGCCATGTCGGAGTACATCCAGGAGAATTTAAAAAAGGGGTTTATCCGCAAGTCCTCCTCTCCTGCCGGAGCTGGATTTTTTTTTGTGTCCAAAAAAGATGGCTCCCTTCGCCCTTGCATTCATTACCGCGGACTAAATAAAATCACGATAAAAAACCGCTACCCCTTACCTCTTATCTCGGAACTCTTTGATCGCTTACAAGGTGCCCACATCTTTACCAAACTGGACTTAAGAGGTGCTTATAATCTCATCCGCATCAGGGAGGTGGACGAATGGAAGACTGAATTTACACCAGAAATGGACACTTTGAGTATCTGGTCATGCCCTTTGGCCTGTGCAACGCCCCTGCCGTCTTCCAAGACTTTGTTAATGAAATTTTTCGGGATCTCCTATATACCTGTGTTGTGGTTTACCTGGACGATATTCTGATTTTTTCTGCCAACTTAGAAGAACACCGCCAGCATGTCCGCATGGTTCTTCAGAGACTTCGGGACAATCAACTTTATGCCAAAATGGAAAAATGTCTCTTTGAATGTCAGTCTCTTCCTTTTCTAGGATACTTGGTCTCTTGCCAGGGACTACAAATGGACCCAGATAAACTATCTGCCGTGTTAGATTGGCCATGCCCCTCCGGACTCCGTGCTATTCAACGTTTTTTGGGGTTCGCCAATTATTACAGACAATTCATTCCACACTTCTCCACTATTGTGGCCCCTATCGTGGCTCTAACCAAGAAAAATGCCAATCCTAAGTCCTGGTCTCCTCAAGCGGAAGACGCATTTAAACATCTCAAGTCTGCCTTTTCTTCTGCTCCCGTGCTCTCCAGACCTGACCCATCTAAACCCTTCCTATTGGAGGTAGATGCCTCCTCAGTGCGAGCTGGAGCAGTTCTTCTACAAAAAAATTCTTCCGGGCATGCTGTTACTTGTGGGTTTTTTTCTAGGACCTTCTCTCCGGCGGAGAAAAACTACTCCATTGGTGATCGAGAACTACTGGCCATTAAATTGGCGCTTGAGGAATGGAGGCACCTGCTGGAGGGATCCAAATATCCAGTTATTATATACACTGATCACAAGAATCTCTCCTATCTCCAGTCTGCCCAACGACTGAACCCTCGCCAGGCTAGGTGGTCGTTGTTCTTTGCCCGTTTTAACTTTGAAATCCATTTTCGCCCTGCTGACAAGAACATTAGGGCCGATGCCCTCTCTCGTTCTTCTGATGCCTCTGAAGTAGAGGTCTCTCCGCAACACATCATTCCTCCTGACTGTCTGATCTCCACTTCTCCAGCCTCCATCAGGCAAACTCCTCCAGGGAAGACCTTCGTTTCTCCACGCCAGCGTCTCGGGATTCTCAAATGGGGACACTCCTCCCATCTCGCAGGCCATGCGGGCATCAAAAAATCCTTGCAACTCATCTCTCGTTTTTATTGGTGGCCGACTCTGGAGACTGATGTTGTTGATTTTGTGCGGGCCTGTACTGTCTGTGCCCGGGATAAGACTCCTCGCCAGAAGCCTGCTGGCCTCCTTCATCCTCTGCCTGTCCCCGAACAGCCTTGGTCACAGATTGGTATGGACTTTATTACGGACTTGCCCTCATCCCGTGGCAACACAGTTGTTTGGGTGGTCGTTGATCGATTTTCCAAGATGGCACATTTTATTCCTCTTCCTGGTCTTCCTTCAGCGCCTCAGTTGGCAAAGCAATTTTTTGTACACATTTTTCGCCTTCACGGTTTGCCCATGCATATCGTCTCGGATAGAGGCGTCCAATTCGTGTCTAAATTCTGGAGGGCCTCTGTAAACAGCTCAAGATCAAATTAAACTTCTCTTCTTCTTATCACTAGTGTTGAGCAGCATAGGCCATATTCGAATTCGCGAATATTCGCGAATATATGGACGAATATTCGTCATATATTCGCGAATATTCGCATATTCGTTATATTCTCGTTTTATTTTCGCATATGCGAATATTCGCGTATGCGAAAATTGACATATGTGAATATTGGCATATACAAAATTAACACGCGCGTAAATTTGCATATGCGAAAATTAGCATATGCTAATTTTCGCATATACGAATTTCCGTATATGCGAATTTTCGCACGTCAGTCTCACACAGTAGTATTAGAGCCTTCTTTCCACCACACAAGCTGGAAGCAGAGAGGGATGATCACTGTGATGTGTACTGTGGAGAAAAAAAAAAAAAAAAAAAAAACGAATATTCGTAATTACGAATATATAGCGCTATATTCGCGAAATTCGCGAATTCGCGAATATGCGATATTCGCGAATAATATTCGAATTGCGAATATTCGCGAGCAACACTACTTATCACCCCCAATCCAATGGGCAAGTAGAAAGAATTAATCAGGTCCTGGGAGACTATTTACGGCATTTTGTTTCCTCCCGCCAGGATGACTGGGCAGATCTTCTACCATGGGCCGAATTCTCATACAACTTCAGAGTCTCCGAATCTTCTGCTAAGTCCCCATTTTTCGTGGTGTACGGCCGTCACCCTCTTCCCCCCCTCCCTACTCCCTTGCCCTCTGGTTTGCCTGCTGTGGATGAAGTGACTCGTGATCTTTCCACCATATGGAAAGAGACCCAAAATTCTCTTTTACAGGCTTCATCCCGGATGAAAAGATTTGCCGATAAGAAAAGAAGAACTCCCCCCATTTTTGCTCCCGGAGACAAGGTATGGCTCTCCGCTAAATATGTCCGCTTTCGTGTCCCCAGTTACAAACTGGGACCACGCTATCTTGGCCCTTTCAAAGTATTGTGCCAGATTAACCCTGTCTCTTACAAACTCCTTCTTCCTCCTTCTCTTCGTATTCCCAATGCCTTCCATGTCTCTCTCCTTAAACCACTCATCATTAACTGCTTCTCTCCCAAACTTGTTTCTCCCACTCCTGTTTTCGGTTCTTCTGACGTCTTCTCCGTGAAGGAGATTCTGGCCTCCAAGACTGTCAGAGGAAAAACATTTTTTTGGGTGGATTGGGAAGGCTGTGGCCCAGAAGAGAGATCATGGGAACCTGAGGACAACATCCTAGACAAGAGTCTTATCCTCAGGTTCTCAGGCTCCAAGAAGAGGGGGAGACCCAAGGGGGGGGTACTGTTACTCCGAGCGCTCCGGGTCCCCGCTCCTCCCCGGAGCGCTCGCAGCATCCTCGCATTCGTAGCGCCCCGGTCAGACCTGCTGACCGGGTGCGCTGCAATATTTCTCTCAGGCGGGATGCGATTCGCGATGCAGGAGGCGCCCGCTCGCGATGCGCATCCCAGCTCCCGTACCTGACTCGTTCCCCGTCTGTCTTGTCCCGGCGCGCTCGGCCCCGCTGCAATTTAAAGGGCCACTGCGCCACTGATTGGTGCAGCAGGCTTAATCAGTGTGTTCACCTGTGCACTCCCTACTTATACCTCACTTCCCCTGCACTCCCTCGCCGGATCTTGTTGCCATTGTGCCAGTGAAAGCGTTTCCTTGTGTGTTCCTAACCTGTGTTCCAGACCTCCTGCCGTTGCCCCTGACTACGATCCTTGCTGCCTGCCCTGACCTTCTGCTACGTCCGACCTTGCTCTTGTCTACTCCCTTGTACCGCGCCTATCTTCAGCAGTCAGAGAGGTTGAGCCGTTGCTGGTGGATACGACCTGGTTGCTACCGCCGCTGCAAGACCATCCCGCTTTGCGGCGGGCTCTGGTGAATACCAGTAGCAACATAGAACCGGTCCACCAACACGGTCCACGCCAATCCCTCTCTGGCACAGAGGATCCACCTCCAGCCAGCCGAATCGTGACACTGATTACTACAATGTCTACCAACCTAATGCCTGATGGCGGCCCTGATTACTACAATGTCTACCAACCTAGTGCCTGATGGCGGCCCTGATTACTACAATGTCTACCAACCTAATGCTTTCAAAAAATTATCTGATAACAAAAATTACCTGTAAATATGTCCTATCAGGGTTTATTAATTCATTGAAGGTTTGCTCATCGGAACTTCTCCCTTTTGTGGCACTGGTTGACCTTGTGCATCTGTGAATTTCATGGATACATGATCCGGCAGCTTCTCTCAAAACCTGAACCAGGGGTTGGGGATCCACAGCGATTAGCCAATCCCTGCACCTAATACTTTTAAATGGAAAAGGTGTAGTTTTTGGAGGGAGTACATTTTGAGTTGAATTTGCATTTTTTATTTTATTTTGGGAGGTAAGGTTGAGGGGGTATTTCAAGTTAAAAGTACTTATCCCTTATCATCGGGATAGGGGATGAGTGTCAGTTCATGGGGGTCCCAGAAAAAGGCCCCAACTCCTTTGTTATCGACTGTTGAATTGTGCATGCACACTACCACTCATTGTCTATGGAGTTGCTGGAGATAGCAGAGTACAGCACTTGGCTATCTTCATCAGCTCCATAGACAATGAATGTGTGAGTCATCATTCTATTCAAAATTAAGAAGCTGGGACCCCATTCTTGAGGTTGTGGAGGGTCCCAACCATTGATCCCCCTGTGATCTGATACTCGTACCTTGAGAATAAATACTTTTGACTGTAACTACCCATTTAAAGATTTGTTAAAAAATACAACTCTGACCTACCATAAATCCTGCAGATAGATAGATAGATAGATGTGAGATAGATATATATGAGATAGATAGATATTTATTTATTTTATTTTATTTATATAGCGCCTACAGATTCCGCAGCGCTTAAATATAGATAGATAGATAGATATGAGATAGATAGATAGATAGATAGATATGAGATAGATAGATGTGAGATAGATAGATATGAGAAAGATAGATATGAAATAGATATATAGATATATATGACATAGATAGATAGATAGATAGATATGAGATAGATATTTATTTATTTATTTATTTCATTTTATTTTATTTATTTATATAGCGCCTACAGATTCCGCAGCGCTTAAATATAGATAGATAGATATGAGATAGTTAGATAGATAGATATGAGATAGATAGATATGAGATAGATAGATAGATACAAGATAGATAGATGTGAAATAGATATATAGATAGATAGATATGAGATAGATAGATAGATATGAGATAGATAGATATGAGATAGATAGATATTTGGTGTCCCGGTACTGGACACCAAATATAGTCGTAAGTCCCCACAGTCAGAGTTCCTCCAGGCTGGTAGGGCTTTCCTGGTGGGTTAACCCCTACTCGCCTCATAAGGCCATTTAGACATGTGTATATTTAAAATATTTTATGATAATGTAATTGATGTACAGGACCTTTGGTCACGTGATTTCTAGTGAATTGTGTTATGCTAGGTTTAAGGACCTTTGGGTCATGTGACTAGGTCATGTGATGTAACCATAATGCCTTGGTTTAGGACCGACAGGTTTGGGGACCAGCCTGACAAGCTTTGATCCTGCCCCTTCTGTATATAAGAGTGCTTTATCCAATAGCTCTCTCTTAGTTCCGGACTACCAAACTGAGCAGATTTGTTATCACAGCTACAAGACAAGCTAGGCCTGAAGCCTTCCACTTCAGCCGCATTCTAAACCGTGAGTTAATCCAACTCAAATTTTACCAATCCTACGTGACTACTGAACCTAAACATACCCCTAAATTCAGTGGAACAGCGTACAGAAAAATCAAAGCTTATTTTACTACAAAGTCCCAGCCAACCTCTGAGGAGCCTAAATCCCAGTCCTCTTGTACAAGACTGTTTGTTATCATCATCTGCATAAAATCTGCAGTAAAGTTATTTCCAGTTTACTACTATTTCTGCTGTGGACAATCCTTATTCCTCCCTATCGTTCCTGGGACGGGTGGCGGTAGGACATTTATATATCTAGAGGAAGCCCGCACCCTCGCGTCACGAAAATCAAGGGTTAATGCCAGGGACGTGCACACATAGGGTTCAAAGGGGGCTTCAGCCCCTGCCCTTTTTCGCCCTTGCTTCTTTAATGCCCTTTTTTTATTTTTGCAAAACTGGTAGACAAAGTGAGTCTGCTCACTCTATAGAGGTGTTACCTCTCTGCAGGGGTCACATGTATAGCGCTGGCACTGGCAGGGAGATGCTCGGCTCCTTTAACAAGCCCCCCCCCCTCCTGTTCTGCAGGTTACCTAGCCGGATAGGCATAGGTGGCCCTGACTGTGGGGACGAAAGGGTTAAGAAGCAGGAAGCAGACAGTAACCCTCCCACTCCAGCACCTTGGGGAGGGGTTTCCAAGGGGTGTACGCCCAGGGGTATTTACTGGGTGTCCTGCAGGCAGCTCTCCCTCTTGTGTTCCAGCATCCAAGGTGAGAGCATCCCCTGTGATGGCTGACGAGCAGTTTTGGTGTGGGTTCCGGGAGCGGGTGCTGGCTGATGCTTCCCTTATCCCTCGCATTTTAGCGAAGCTCGGGGACGCTGCTGCGGTGCGTGCCCCGGCTCCTGTTAGCTCCCATCTGGCAGTCCCTGTCACTGCATTGTCGGCTCCGGCGGCGGCCCCGCGGGGCCGACGTACTTCCAGACAGAGGCGCCCCCCCTCCCGACTTAGTCCCAGTCCCCCTCACCTTCCTGGAGGCGCACGACGGGGTAGGGAGGCCGCGCGCACGGCACCTGGATCCCGGGCCTCCGCTGGCAGCGTTGGTCCGGCGAGGTGTCGGGCGGTAGCTCCGCCCCTTCCGGTTTCGTCTTCCATCACTTCCCGGCGCGCTTTCTCAGCGTTAGCCAGTGCTGAGTCTCGCTCTTCAGTTGTACGCCAGGTAATGGGTACACAGGCCTCCCATAACTCACAGGCATCCTCATCAGCTGATGAGGTGCCTGGTACCCCCCCCCCCCCTGTTTTCCCGGGTCCCAGTGTGATACCAATAGCAGGCAGCAGCTCCACTAGTCTCCCTGCAAATGCCCCCTTGCTGCCTGCTGCACTGGAGTCTATGGATGTGGGTAGTGAGCCTTTATTTGAAGATGCTGTAGAGGTGGTGGGGGAGGGGCAGGGGTTGCTGCCTCCTGTCTCTCAGTCTACGTTTTTAACCCCTGCACTGCAGCTATCTAGTGCCCCCAGTTCCTTGCCGGGAGTCCAGGAACAGGGACAGGTCCCGCAGGTCCCGTTCATCCCACTGGCGTTCGCTCTCCTCCTCGGGGGAGAGTTCTTGGAGTTCCGTTAGCCCGGACAGAAGGTATCATAGGCGTTCGGGCAGGCAACACAAGTCCAAGCCTGCTCGGAGGTCTTCTCATGGAGCTGATCGACCTGGTGCTGTGGATGCACCTGCATCGGTGGAGCGTGTGGACCCTGCTCCGGTTCCTCAGAGTGGACCTTCATCTACTCCGACTGTTGTTCCTGCGCAGACGGGTGAGTTCAACTTTGCTGGGGTTTGGGGTGATGCGGGTTCTGATCTTTTGCCTACTCTTAAAGCGGTTTTGGCCAGGTTGGAAGGTTCACAGGCTAGTCCGGCTCCCGTGATTAGGAAGGTTTCCCCGGTACGGGCTGGGGTACATAAGGAGTCATTCTTTTGTGGTGTCAGTCCCCTAGGATCCCATGTTGATTTGGCTGTGAAAGAGAAGATTTGGGGGAACCAGTATGTTGAGGTTTGGTCGTTGGTGTCGGTGGATCAGCACACCATAGATAAGGAGCGTAGGCCTCAGCCCGAAAAGTCTTTTCCAGCTAAGCCTAAAGTAGCTAAGACTATGGGAAATTGGGTGCAGGCTTTTGCTGTTTTGGGTTGTATAATGGGCGAAATGCCTCATGAACGGTGTTCGGAGCTTTTTATTTATATGGACTCGGTATATAATGCTTACAAGTCTGATGGGGGCTCGGCCTGGTGGCGTTATGACGAAGAATTTCGTCGTCGCCTGGCTTTGACGCCTGAGGTTGGTTGGGGTGTGAAGGCAACTGATGTTTGGTTTGGTTTGATGATGGCCCAAAAGGGATCCCCCTTTCAGTCTGGGGCTTCTGGCCCATCGGGGACATCAGGGGCAGTGGCCGTGCGGCGTCCCGGCGCATGCTGGCTATTTAATGAAGGACACTGCAAGTTCCTCAACCTGTGCAAATACAAGCACGAATGCTCCGCTTGCGGAGGTGGCCACGCTGCAACGCGTTGCCCACGGGCCCCGAAGCACCCGGGGCGTCCCGCAGCTGCTGGTGAGGCAAAGGACGCCGGTGAACGTGTCCGCGATGTCCCGGTGGTTAGAGCAGTACCCCAATAGGGAGTGCGCTCAAGTTTTGAGGGATGGTTTTTCTGAGGTTTTTTTTTATCCCCTTTGTTTTGGGTTCTGATGTTGGGGAGTACCCCGATAATTTGAAATCGGCCAGGGAGCGCCCGGATGTATTGAGGGAAAAAATTGGAAAGGAGGTGGCCCTGGGGCGCTTTATGGGCCCGTACCGCCACCCTCCGCTGGCTATGTTCAGAGTTTCCCCGTTGGGTGTGGTACCTAAGAAGGAGGCCGGAAAATTCCGACTTATCCATCATTTGTCCTACCCTAAGGGTACATCTGTAAATGATGGGATTCCGAAGGAGGATTCCTCGGTTTCATATGTGTCTTATGACCGGGCGGTGGCCTTAGTGCGTGGAGCGGGGCCTGCGGCCTTAATGGTGAAGTCCGATATTGAATCGGCTTTTCGCTTACTCCCTGTACATCCGGAGTGTTTTCATTTGTTGGGTTGTCGTATGGATGGTGATTTCTATTATGATGTTTGTTTGCCCGTGGGTTGTTCTATCTAATGTCACTATTTCGAAATGTTTAGCACATTTTTGAAATGGGTAGTACGTTTTGAGACGGGCTGTTCATCGGTGATTCACTATTTGGATGACTTTTTGTTTGTTGCCCCTGCGGGTTCTCCCAGATGTGGTTTCCTGTTAAGCACTTTTCGTTTTTTGATGCAGCGTTTTGGTGTTCCGCTGTCTGCGGAAAAGACGGAAGGTCCGGCCACGGTCATGTCTTTTTTGGGTATAGAGATTGATTCTGTGGCTATGGTTTTTCATTTGCCTTCTGCCAAGTTGGAGATTATGTTGCAATGGGTTGAATGTTTCTGTGAGGCGAAGAAGGTTACTCTTCGGCAGATGCAGGTGCTTTTGGGGCACTTGGTTTTTGCCTGTCGGATAATGTCGATGGGCAGAGTTTTTTCCAGACGCTTGTCTTTGGCGACCAGGGGAGTTGCCCTCCCTGGTCACCGGATCCGTATCGCTCGGTGTCTGAGGTCTGATTTGTTGGTGTGGCGAGAGTTCCTGCGGTGTTACAATGGCCATACTTGTTGGCAGGCAGAGGAGGTCTGCAGCGGTGAACTTCAGCAGGGTCGGTTGGTTTTGGAGCCTTTTTTGCTGGTGGTGCGCGGAGGCGTGGCCACCGGATTGGGAAGAGAGGGGTTGGTGCCGGAACTTGGCGTTATTGGAACTTTTTCCTATCATTGTGGCTGTTGAGCTGTGGGGTGGTCGTTTCAGTAACCAAAGGGTTTGTTTCATTTGTGCATTGCATTAATGGCTTGTCTTCCTCTTCTCTTCCTGTTTTGTCACTTTTACGTCGCTTGGTTCTTCATTGTTTGGAATTCAATATTTGGTTCCGGGCTCGGCATGTCCCGGGTGTTGATAATGTTATTGCTGATTCTTTGTCTCGCTTTTAGTTCCAGGACTTCAGGAGGTTGTGCCCGACGGCAGAGCTGGAGGGTCGACCGTGCCCGCCTTTGGTCTGGGGCCTAGTGACAGGAGATTGATGCCGCTGCTGAAATCATCGATGGCGGCCTCTACGTGGTCCGGACATGGTAAGGCGTGGAAGGAGTGGTGTCTTTTAGTGTCTGGGCGAAATGTGTCTGGGTGTTCTGATTCGAGATTGGAGGTAACTGTGGACTACTTATTGTCATTGCGCGCTGCAAATTTTTCTGCTTTAGTGGCGCGGCACAGTCTGGCGGGGGTTAGTTTTTATTTTCGCTTGCTGGGATGGGAAGATGTTACCAAACGTTTTTTGATTCAGCAATCCCTGAAGGGATGGCAGCGTACTCATGTCCGCAGGGAACAGCGGCTCCCGGTTTCTTATCCTTTGCTTGTCTCGCTAGTACAGGCCTCGGTCAGTTGCTGTTTTTCTCCTTTTGAATCTACCTTATACTCCGCTGCTTTTTGTGTTGCGTTTTTTGGTGCTCTGCGGGTTGGGGAGTTGGTTCCTTCCTCTAAGCAGGGTTCTGGTGGGTTGCTTTTTAGGACATGGTCTGCTCAAACGGTGTTTTGCAGCTGCGTATTCAACGGTCTAAGACCGATCAAGCGGGAATAGGGGCCTGGATTCGCCTTCAGTCGGTTGATGGCCCGGCTTGCCCGGTGCGGAGCTGTCTCCGCCTATTTGTTGCTTCGTGTTTCTGGCAGACATTTTTTCTCTCATGCCGATGGTTTGGCTTTATCCCGTTTTCAATTTCAGTCGTTGTTCAAGCGGTGTCTGCAATATGCGGGGGCCCCCCTTCTGAATTCGGAATGCATTCCTTTCGGATTGGGGCGGCTACTGAAGCGTCCAGGGCAGGATTGTCCGTATCTGATATTCAGCGTATTGGGCGTTGGCGCTCGGATTGCTATGCTGGTTATGTGCGCCCAGAATTGCTGCTTTAACCTGTTTTTTCCTTTTAGATCCTCCGGTTGCTACGGTTGTGTTCTTGTGCCACTCCTATGGTCATCGGGCGGCACAGCGAGCGGCCTGCCGTCCTGGAGGGAGATCGTTGGGTTTCCATCAGGTCGATGCCCAATGGAGGGGAATTCCGGGAATGAGATGGCCTCAAGTGCTTTCGGAGACGGTGGATCTGTCCGGTAGGCTGAGATCGGGAGTTGTTTTGGTTGTCCACGCGGGTGGCAATGACCTATGTTTCACTAGGGTCCCCGAGTTGATAACCATTATGAAAGCAGATGTGGAGCGGCTCGGGTTTTTTTTCTCCGAGATGGTTCTGGTGTGGTCGGAAATTGTTCCGCGAGTTAAATGGCAGGGGGCCAGGGATGCAGAGGCTATTGAGCGGTCCCGCCGTTTAGTTAACTCCAGGATGGCGAGGTTTGTTCGGTCTAAGGGCGGAGTGGTGGTTAGGCACAGGGAGCTTGAAGGGGATAATAGGAGGTTTATGATCAGCGATGGTGTCCACCTCAACGATATTGGGCTGGACATCTTCCTTTCTGGTCTTCAAGATGGCGTTGAACAGGCCCTTTTTGTGTTGAGTGGGGGTCGGAGCTCCGTGTAGGAGTACACGGGCTCCTTCTGTGGCATGAAGAAAGATCATTTTGGGAGTGTTAAGGTGCCGAAGGCAGTACATGCACGCTGTGGAGACAGTGGGGCATACTGCTTCGGCTGAAGCAGTACTTCGGCAATAAAAGTTGTGTATTTCATGGTTACTGCTATGCAGTGTTATATTTATTTAACAGAGTTAGATATATTTAAATAAATGAGCTGTGACCACCACCCAGCCCACTTAAAAGGTTCATGAGTGTCAGTGTTTTATTTCAGAGTGGGAGAATTTAGATTTAAGATCTGTTTAGAAGGTTTGTCCATACAGTCTGTTGCTGAACGATCTCGCACAGTGTAACTTCCTGTCGGCTGAGTCTGCAGGGACCAGGAAGCACAGAGTCCTGCCGAACATCCAGTTACTGAAGTATTCCCTGCACCCAGCCAGCTTCCTATAAAAGTAAGTGTATTCATATATAGTGTGCAGATATATTGTGTGAACATGTCTGTGAAGCCTTTGTGTGTGGTGTGTATGTACTGCATGTATAAACACATGTATAGTATATGTGTGAGTATGTGTATGTAAGTGTGTATATGTACAGTGATCCCTCAACTTACAATGGCCTCAACATACAATAGTTTCAACATACAATGGTCTTTTCTGGACCATGGTAAGTTGAAATCAGACTCAACATACAATGTACAGACAGTCCAGATCTGTGAAACGTGTCACAACTGGAAGAACTGGCCAATCAGAATGGACATTTTACTGGTAAATTACCTATATTACTGAAGTACAAGCACTGACTGGCTGTCTGGTTGCGCCCCCTACAGTACAGGGAGGAACTACAAGTTCTGTACTACTCCTTACCTGTGCCAGGGTTAGCTGCTCCTTTGGACACCAAGTAAGGGCGGCTTCATTTGGGACACTGTGTGTACTGTATAGGACCCTGAAGAAGTTCCTGTCCTCTACATAAACCATTGTTTCCCAACCAGGGTGCCTCCAGCTGTTGCAAAACTACAACTCCCAGCATGCCCGGACAGCCAGCGGCTGTCCGGGCATGCTGGGAGTTGTAGTTTTGCAACAGCTGGAGGCACCCTGGTTGGGAAACACTGACATAGACAGTGATTTACAGCTTCCAGTAGTTCTTTCTTAATTTTATATGGAAGAACTTGATTTATCTATATTAGTTATCTACTTATTTTTCTTTAATCCTCACCTTTTCCTATTTTTTGGATGACATTTTGGTGGCTTCAGAACCAATTACCAGGTTTC
Organism: Hyla sarda; assembly: GCF_029499605.1. Classification (NCBI taxonomy): domain Eukaryota; kingdom Metazoa; phylum Chordata; class Amphibia; order Anura; family Hylidae; genus Hyla; species Hyla sarda. The sequence continues at coordinate 581,519,161 of NC_079189.1, forward strand.
CATAGAGTTATGGTCTCAACATACAATGGTTTCAACTTACAATGGTCGTCCTGGAACCAATTAATATTGTAACTTGAGGGACCACTGTATAGTATTTTATGTATGTTATATGCAGTGTTGTATCTGTCACTAGGCCAACAAGGCCCAGGATTGATGCAGCACTTATTGCAGTGGTGGTCACAAATCGCATGGCGCCCCTGAAGTACACTTATGTTTGTGTATATAAGTTTTTATATTTGTCTGTAATCAGTGTTTCCCAACCAGGGTGCGGCTAGCTGTATTGACTGTCTGGCCATGCTGGGAGTTGTAGTTTTGCAACAGCTAGAGTCACCCTGGTAGTCAAACACTGATTTATGCATGTGTGTGTATTTATCAATGTCTCACAACCAGAGTGCCTCCAGCTGTTGCAACTGCTGAAAGCACTCTGGTTGGGAAACACACACACATATTTATATTATGGGATGTGGGACTCCTATCACCCGACATAGTAGAGCTATGTTCCTTTACATACTGGTGGTTGTAGTAGTACTATGTTCCTTTACATACTGGTGGTTGTAGTAGTACTATGTTCCTTTACATACTGGTGGTTGTAGTAGAGCTATGTTCCTTTACATACTGGTGGTTGTAGTTGAGCTATGTTTGGGTGGAGGCGGGGGGGGTAGGATTTTGAGGAGATCAAGCATATAATGGCCTATAACCAAACCAGTGTTTCCCAACCAGGGTGTCTCCAGCTGTTGCAAAACTACAACTCCCAGCATGCCCAGACAAGTTTTGCAACAGCTGAAGACACCCTGGTTGGGAAACTCTGAATCAAACATTCCCGGAACAAAATAAAAGAAGAATAGAACTACAGAAGTAATTTTTTTTCACGTTCGTGTTTTCCTCCTCTCATTCTAAAAATCATAACGTTTTCCATTTTCCAGCTATATACCCATATAAGGGCTTGTTTTTTGCATCAGAAATCGTACTTTGTAATGACTTCAATCATTTCACCACAAACTCTATGGCAAAACCAGAAAAATATTTGTGTGGCAAAAGTAAAAACAAAACAGCAATTTTGTAACTTTTGGGGGCTTCTGATTCTACACAGTGCACTTTTCGGTAAAAATGACACTATCTTTATTCTGTAGGTCCATACGGTTACAAGGATACCTAATTTATATAGGTTTTATTTTATTTTTACTTTTAAAAAAATTATATCTACATGCACCAAAATTTGTGTTTAAAATTGTCATCTTCTGACCCCTATAATTTTTTTATTTTTTGGCATATAGGGCAGTATGAGGACTCATTTTTTGCACCGTGATCTGAAGTTTTTATCTGTATCATTTTTGTTTTGACCGCTTTTTATAAAAAAAAATTATATTATAAAAAATATCCCATTTTTTATAGTGCCTTTTTTATTTGAGCAACTGCCCTCCAAAATGTTTGTGCACGTCCCTGGTTAATGCTATACCCTAACCTGCAACACTACTCTGCAACACCCCTGTTCACCCTACATCCCACAAGCTTACCACAGATAGATATGAGATAGATGGATAGATAGATAGATAGATAGATAGATAGATAGGTGATGGATAGATAGATAGATAGATGATAGATAGATAGATAGATGAATATGAGATAGATAGATTGATAGACAATGGGGCAAAAAGTATTTAGTCAGCCACCAATTGTGCAAGTTCTCCCACTTAAAAAGATGAGAGGCTGTAATCTTCATCATAGGTATACCTCAACTATGAGACACATAATGAGAAAGAAAATCCATAAAATCACATTGTCTGATTTTTTAAAAAAATATTTGCAAATTATGGTGGAAAATTAGTATTTGGCCAATAACAAAAGTTCATCTCAATACTTTGTTATATACCCTTTATTGGCAATGACAGAGGTCAAATGTTTTCTCTAAGTCTTCACAAGGTTTTCACACACTGTTGCTGGTATTTTGGCTGATTCCTCCATGCAGATCTCCTCCAGAGCAGTGATGTTTTGGGGCTTCCGCTGTGTAACACGGACTTTCAACTCCCTCCAAAAGTTTTCTATGGGGATGAAATCTGGAGACTGACTTGGCCACTCCAGGACCTTGAAATGCATCTTACGAAGCTACTCCTTTGTTGCCCGGGTGTTCTGTTTGGGATCATTGTCATGCTGAAAGACCCAACCATGTTTTATCTTCAATGCCCTTGCTGATATGGCACACTCCTCAATTCTTTGGTGGGCAAGTAGGTTCCCAACCTGTCTTTACCAACAGAAGAAGAAGACTTGGCACTTAAATACGTGAAGTATGAAGAATTTATAGTATTTCAAGCAATCATATGTACAGTTACTGACATTTCGGTCCGATACTAGGACCTTCTTCAGAGTTTGATTGCTGCAGAAGTCTGGGGCATAAGAAACTGCTAGCTGCCAGGAGTGTGGTGCAAGGTAGCACAATCTATGATCCCTGAAGCATGTGAAGTGTGTGGCACGCACTTTAGCAATCATAGATCGCGCTACCTTGCACCACACTCCCGGCAGCTAGCAGTTTCTAATACTCCAGACCTCCGCAGCAATCAAACTCTGAGGAAGGTCTTTGTATTGCTGTACATATGATTGCTTGAAATTAATTCTTCATACTTCACATATTTGAGTGCAAAGTCTTCTTATTCTATTGGAAGGAGGTTTTCAATCAAAATCTCACGATACATGGCCCCATTCATTCTTTCCTTTACATGGATTAGTCGTCCTGATCCCTTAGTAGAAAAACAGCCCCAAAGCATGATGTTTCCACCCCCATGCTTCACAGTAGGTATGGTGTTCTTTGGATGCAACTCAGCATTCATTCTCCTCTTACAAAAAAGTTTTACTTTGGTTTCATCTGACCATATGGCACTCTCCGAATCCTCTTCTGGATCATCGAAATGATCTCTAGCAAACTTCAGACAGGCCCGGACATGTACTGGCTTAAGCAGGGGGACACATCTGGCACTGCATGATTTGTTTCCCTGGCGGCTTAGTGTGTTACTGATGGTAGCCTTTGTTACTTTGGTCCCAAGTCTCTGCAGGTCATTCACTAGGTCTCCTCATGTGGTTCTGGGATTTTTACTCACCTTTCTTGTGATAATTTTGACACCACGGTGTGAGATCTTGTGTGGAGCCCCAGATCGAGGGAGATTATTAGTGGTCTCCTATGTCTTCCATTTTCTAACAATTGCTCCAACAGTTGATTTCTTCACACCAAGTTGCTTGCCGAATGCAGATTCAGTCTTCCCAGCAGGTCTACAATTCTGTTTCTGGTGTCCTTCGACAGCCCTTTGGTGTTGGCCATAGTGGAGTTTGGAGTCTGACTGTTTGAGGTTGTGGACAGGTGTCTTTTGTACGGATAATAAGTTCAAACAGGTGCCTTCAATACAGGTAATGAGTGGAGGACAGAGGAGACTCTTAAAAAAGAAGTTACATGTCTAAGAGAGCCAGAAATCTTGCTTGTTATGCCAAATACTTATTTTCCACCATAATTTGTAAATAAATTCTTTAAAGGGTACCTCTCATCAAATAAACTTTTGATATATTTTAGATTAATGAATGTTGAATAACTTTCCAATAGCATGTTAATGAAAAATATGCTTCTTTCTATTGTATTTTTCCCGGTCAGTCCTGTCAGCAAGCATTTCTGACTCATGCTGGAGTCCTAAACACTCAGAGCTGGCAGCCTGCTTTGTTAACAGCCAAACAGGCTGTGAACAAAGCAGGCTGGCAGCTCTGAGTGTTCTCCTTTGTGAACAAAGCAGACTGGCAGCTCGTAGTGTTTAGGACTCCAGCATGAGTCTGAAATGCTTGCTGCCAGGACTGGTAGGGAGACCCCTAGTGGTCATTTCTTCAAAGTGGAAAATTAAGTAGAAAGAAGCATATTTTTTTAATAACATGCAATTGTGAAGTTATTCTGCATACATTAATCTATAATATATCAAAAGTTTTTTTGATGAGAGGTACCCTTTAAGAATCAGACAATGTGATCTTATGGATTTTTTTCTCTCATTATGTCTCTCATAGTTGAGGTATACCTATGATGAAAATTACGGGCCTCCTATTTTTAAGTGGGAGAACTTGCACAATTGATGGCTGACTAAATACTTTTTTACCTCACTTTGATAGATATATAGATAGATAGATAGATAGATATTCCAAGGAAGATGCAGTGGCACTTAAGTGGTGAAAAAAATGAAACTATTTATTCATCCCAAACGTGTGAAAAGTGACGTTTCGATTGTCTCACACCATCATTATCAAGCTTGATAATGATGGTGTGAGACCATCGAAACGTAGCTTTTCACATCTTTGGGATGAATAAATAGTTTCATTTTTTTCACCACTTGAGTGCCACTGCAACTTCCTTGGAATACGTATGCTGGATCCTGGACCGGGACCCTAGCTGGAGGTAGTGTTGAGCGGCATAGGCCATATTCGAATTCGCGATATTTCGCGAATATAGGGACGAATATTCGTCATATATTCGCTAAATTCGCATATTCGTAATATTCGTGTTTTATTTTCGCATGTGTGAAAATTCGCGTATGCGAAAATTTGCATATACGAAAATTTACATAAACCAAATTTAGCATAAGCGTAAATTCGTACGCCAGTCTCACACAGTAGCATTAGAGCCTTCTTTACACCACACAAGCTGGAAGCAGAGAGGGATGATCACTGTGATGTTTACTGTGGAAAAAAAAAATGAATATTCGTAATTACGAATATATAGTGCTATATTCGTGAATATTCGCGAATTCGCGAATATGCGATATTCGCAAATAAAATTCGCATTGCGAATATTCGCGAGCAACACTAGCTGGAGCTGCCTGCTCACAATATTTGGAGTGCTGCTTTCTTCTTTGACATAGATAGATAGACAGACAGACAGACAGATAGATAGATGGATAGATGGATAAATAGATAAATTAGTATGAAGTATGAAACTATTTATAATTCTTCTGCCATCGCCTGAAATAGTATTTTGTTGGGTTTGGAGATCCATATTAATTACTTAGTGAAATTAGTGCAGAGCTCTATAATGGTCCAGTGATTGCTACTTAGAGGAGACAACAGAAAATGTTTCTTTATATGCAAATTATATTGTGTACGATGCAGTCTTCTCTTTTCATCTCATTTACTTCTAATTGCTTTCCATAGAATTGCTAATCTCCTAAATCTTGTCAGCAACCCCTTATTGGCTCACAGTCATAGTATTTAAAGAAAAGTTTACAGGGGTTTTCCCACAGTTGACAGTTATCATCCACAACATAGGTGATAAATGTGTACCTACTGGGGTCCTTTCCCCTGGGCCCCATAGATCATTACAATTAGGGTCAGGAACTTCCTGTTATTTTTTTCTTTGTGACTGCTGTGAGAAGTTTGAATGGAACAGTGGTTGAGCTGGAGACCTCTGGGCCACACAATGTGTAGTGGTGGCACCAGGTTACTGCGGCTCAGCTCCTGTTAACTTTAATGGAAGCTGTGCTGCAGTGACTTGGCGCCATCATTATCACAATGTACAGAGTCGAGGCCACCAGCTCCTATACATTGTTTACTTCTGCTGTGGCAGATCAGCTGATCGTGGGGATGGATAGGTCATCAATAGTTTTACCCCGAAAAAACACTCAAACTTTAGCTGATTACTTTGTTTATGGCCAATTAACCCCTAGATGTCTGGTTAGATGGGGAGGACGTCTTTGCCAACTTCTCCCCTTCCAGCTGAGTGCCAAATAGTTGGGATGGTAACTGGGGGTATTCTGAAGGCAAGCCCTCACAAATGTCCATTGATAGGAAAATGTAAAAGTTTCAGAATATGTAAAACTATGAAAATTTTATATCAATGTTTCCCAAAACATTGTTTGTTACATTTAAAATATAAGTCCTTATATAGATATGTCAATTTAAAAAAAATTGGGCTCTTGGAATGTAGGGATTTAAAAAATGAACACGCCTTTGCCAAAGCCTTGCCAAGGATTGTATGGGAATCTGTCACGCCCGGGGAAAGGATTAGTGCAGACCTAGAACTCATCCCAACCACTGAACCTGCTTTCTTGGACTATCCACCCTAGATGGCAGCACCCAACTGGATGATGGTCCCTGTGCTTGAGGGCAGTGCTTTAGAATTGTCATTCAGTCTGGGGCAAGAACAAATGGGCAAAATAGTACAAATACAGCAAACAAGGGGTTAACCAGAGACAAGCCAGAGGGTCAGAACGAGAAGAAAAGCAAAATACACAAACACACATACAGAGCACAGTCAGGGGAGCAATTGGTCAAACCTATAGGGCAGCGCAGTACAAAAATCACAAGACGGGAGCAGAGTCAATAAACAAACCATAGGTGAAGTACAGGAGGACTAAATAGCAATAGGGATATCAGGAAATACTAGTGTAGGATGTAAACCACTATCCTGGGCGTCTGACTGCAGCAGCTACCCAGTTTAAATATCTTGCTCCCAGTAAGTGATTGGAATGGCACCTCCACCTCCTGATTGGTAAGCAGGGTTGATGTATCTGACACATTTCAGATATTGCATTAGGAAAATAAATTATCTGTTGGCTTTATTGTAGAGAATATGCTTAACATATATGAAGGTTTAGAAAAAAAGCTGTTGAGCCCAAAGGCAAAATCTGTTTAGTTATTAGTTAGGTATGTCCCACAGTAAGAAGATCCATCCAATAGATAAGCAGGCCTGGTCAAGGCCCCCCTAGTAGGTAGGTAGGTAGGTAGGTTGGTAACCCCTATAGGTATATAGGTCCCTTTCCACATTATTAATGCCCCCATTTAAGCCAACATAATAAAAACAAACAGACTTATCTTCTCCCAGTTCTCACACAGAACAGCAAGACGTTCTCCGCTCTGGTGTAGGCAGCCTGATGAGTGATTCCACCTCCGCAAAGTCACAGAAGTCCTGATCAGCTCTCAGCCTCTTGGATACGGAAGGCCTAATACTGTCTGTGTCCTACCAGAGTGATGGGCAGGGAGCTTATTGCTCATTGCACTGTCACAGCTTTCAACTGCATGCACATCCTAATAACATGTATACAGTTGAAAGTGGCCCTCACTTGCCCAGGGATCGGGGGCAAGTTCCCTGGATTTCCCTGTGCTAACAACCACTAGCAGTTATGTTCCCTGGCTTGGTAGTTGGTAATGCCTGGTCTTGTCCACTAGATACCCAAGGTGCCCTCTTGAGGTTGCAGGCCCGGGCACTTGGCAAGTTTGCCTACTCTAATGTGTGCCATGTCTGTCACAGAAAAAAAAATCATTCACTTTTAGCTTCTAATGGAAGGCATTATTTGATCTGTTCTGTATTGGGAATCTCTGGGTCTCAAAAAAAAAAAAAAAAAAAAGTAAATAGATTTACTCATTGCTCCTAAAAGGCATAAGCTCCGATGTCATGACATTATCCACCATAACAACAGACTAAAATAGCAAATACAAAGATTGAAACCACACCCAGATGCCACAAGTATCAATCCAATGCCTTTTAAGCCATTGACATATTGGTTCTTAGTCATACTTCCATAAGTAAGAGCCAATATGTCAATGGCTTGAAATGTATCGGGTTGATACTTGGGGCTTCTAGATGTGAGATTGGTCATTTTATTTGCTATACTAGTAAGTGGATAATAATGTTTATTGAAGTTTTAAGAAGTTAGACATGTGCTGGACCTTCCTTTCCCTGTCTCTTTCTATTACATATCAGTCATATTTGCCTCTTCAAAAAATCTAATTTCATTTAGAATCAAGGCGATCAATACTAATTATATGTGAGTGGACTGTGAGAATCTCGAGAGCCTATTCATCTTTGTTAAATTGTGGGGGAAATGATATTTCTTAGAAATCCAATTAAAGATGGCAGTAGATACAATGCGGAGGACTTTCAACTCTGAATAGGGTTTATGCTTTGTGACTGATATAGAGCTATTGTCATCTTAGTTGTTGTTCAGCTTAGTGATGCAGAGAAACATAAGGGTCATATTTATGTCCTATTGGGGGCACATTTGTTACATCAAAAGTCAGGACTGTAGTTTTGCTTTTTTTACTGATGCCCAAAACAAGTGAAAAAAAGGATAAGTAGTGGTAAATGTAAACGTAAAAATCAAAAACTTTTGAGTTTTTAAGCATGTATTATATTATTGCAAGTCCATTCTCCTATGACACTAGTGTAGCAAAGTATCCATTATATAGAGCACAGTAGTGCTAGGGTACTACAGGTTAATAGAGGGGGGGTCCTCTTTACAGAGATTTGCAGAGAGAAATTTGTTGCTTTGGAGGACCTGTCCTATCCTGCATTTCACCGGCAATTCACTGATATGAATAGACATTGTGTAGTACTTAATTTGCCCCGTGGTGGTTCTGCAGAGAAAATGAACACTTACTGGTATGTTTCTCCCAAACAATGTCTGACTGCCCCCCCCCCCCCCCAGGACTAGAGGGTTCCCTAATGACTCCATTCACTGACCAATGGCCACCTCCTGGCAACCATGACCTTTCAGCTCTGCTGCGCCAGAGCTACTTTCGGCTGTATCAGCGTCTTGAGACCAGGACGCAGTTGACATATATGATGAAGCAGAGAGCCATTTGTTTCTGCCATTGTCACTTTCGCTTGTGAACTACAGATAGCTTTATGATAGTGGCCTACAAGGAACCATGAGCTGCCAAAGCTGCAGGTACTTACTAAAGTGTGAGGGCTCAAAGTGGTCTGAATATGGTGTAGGGGCACAATGGGGGGCCTACCTCTATATGGGGTCAAAAAACAGCTTGACTACCATATGGGAGCACAAAAAGGGGCCTTGTGGGAACACAGGGGGAAAAAGGATCTAACTTTAGTGAAGGCGAACAAAAGATGGATATTACTGTTGGGGACCTAAAGGGAGCTTTATTGTGTTGTGGGGCCTAAATTGTGCACTATTGTTGTGTAAAGTATCACTACCATTTGGGGCATGGTTAAAATGGTCTCCTTTTTTGAACAACTTAAATAGTAAATCAAAAAACAAACAAACAACATTGTCAGCGTCAGTAGACTCTGGTTGGTCCATTTAAAGGGGTACACCGCCCATAGACATCTTATCCCCTATCCAAAGGATAGGGGATAAGATGTCTGATCATATGGGTCCTGCCGCTGGGGACCCCCGCAATCTCAGCTGCGTCACCCCAGACATCAGAACAGCGCTCATTGCTAGATCACGGCCATGCCTCCTCAATGCAAGTCTATGGGAGGGGGCATGATGGACGCCACACCCCTTTCCATAGGCTTGCATTGAGGGGGTGTGGCCATGACATCACAAGTGGGGCGCGGCTGTGATGTCACAAGCCTCCGGCGCTGCACACAACGCTCTAAACAAATGCAGGGTGCAGCAGGGAGATCCTTTGGAAAGGGGATAAGATATCTAGTGGCAGAGTACCCCTTTAAGTCACTGGGCATGCGGTAAGTACACCATGGTATATGTCAGAATACCTTTTTGCCAGATTTGCAATGTACTTAGAATTGGTATAAAGCCATAGGTACTCTATGTACCAAAACATATGCTCCGAGCATGCAGCACTGCTGTATATTAAGCCCTTTGCAATTGAATTAATATAAAGGTTCCATGTATTACATGTATATAGCTCAGGATAATGCATGTTTTATATAATTATATCTCTGTCTATGACACACTATTCAGTTTCCCATGCCAAACATTAGAGTATTGCTTTCGCATGTACTCATGTCAGGTTAATGTCACATCTATGATCCAATCAGTTCGGAATCTAATAGGTCCTTGTCTAGGACTAGCACTGTGTTCTAGCTTGTATAAGCTTCTCACAGCATCACATTGTGTCCTATATTATAAAATGTCCAGATAATCAATACTCATTATTTATAATTTATTTCATAATTACATCACTGGGAACATTTGAACCAAAGCCAACATTTCTCAATTACCTAATTTCTTGGTCTGAACTTTTTTTAATCAAAGACATTTTCCCCATGTGGTCAATCTGGTCCAGTTAAATTTGGAGACTACCATATGGTAGTGGGGGTATTGGCTTACCGGATGCGAAAACAGTGTAAATAGCAGTTCAGATGCGGACGTGGATGGATTTAATATTTCCTTTACCCACCTTTGAGGATCTTCAAAAAGGTGTCACACACAGTGTACTAATCTCCTCTTCCAGGCTACTTTCTCAGTATAGAACTCGCTTTCTAAAACTCTTTCCCCCTCTGTCTCAACCCTTCTTCCTCTGAGTCTTTTATCTGAGGTCGTGGGATGCTCATCTCCCATGTACCATCATGTGATCACACCTTTTAAAAGTCCCCATCTCGCAACTACTCCTGGACGGAAGGACGCTAGAGGAGGATGCCATTTGTGCACTTTTTCCGATGTGCACTCTGTCTTTCTTACACATAGCTAATTTTAAAGATTGTTGATCTAAGTTTATAAAAAATCACTACACTCTGAGACCCCTGACTGACTTTGAGAACCCTCTCCTCTCCTCTTCACCTAAGCTGAGGAAGCTCTGAGTGCCTCTGAGGGTGTGCTCACCTTCTAACGGATGAAGCCCACCGGGTTTCATGACTTCTTGGGAAAAGGAGCTGGGGCGATCCTTTACGCCTGATGAAACCTTGACTATCTTGAAATCCTATAATAAGCCAAAAGTAAGGGCACTATAGTATAAGCTGTTTGTAAAAACAGTCTCTAGTGTCATATACTAACACTAATAGAATAACCAAAGAAATAACACTGAGACAAACGGTAAAGTACAAAAGGTGTATGAGCTTTATTATTAGTGATGATAATAAAATCAAGTAAAATGGAACAACAGTAGATAGACTACTACAGCATCTGAACAAGGGCCAAGTAAAACGTGGGACTGCAATACATAAGAGCGTGAGTTTACCAAAGTAACCTCAGGTCTGTTGTATACATACTAGAAGAAGTACAGCTGTATGAAAACATACTAGTAAATTATGCCTATACATGTAAACGTATACACACAGAGGATATTCGGACTTTTAGTCAAAATATTGCACACTGCCCAGAAAGATATACCCGCACATTGGAAGATCGTGTATGCAGTTATGATAGTGGGTACGATGGGAGGAACGGGACAAAGGCCCCAGGAGCTGGGATCAAAGTGCTGAGACAATGCACAGCGTACACCTCAGTCCTTTAACCCCTTAAGGACTCAGGGTTTTTCCGTTTTTGCACTTTCGTTTTTTCCTCCTTACCTTTTAAAAATCATAACCCTTTCAATTTTCCACCTAAAAATCCATATTATGGCTTATTTTTTGCGTCGCCAATTCTACTTTGCAGTGACATTAGTCATTTTACCCAAAAATGCACGGCGAAACGGAAAAAAAAATCATTGTGTGACAAAATCGAAAAAAAACCGCCATTTTGTAACTTTTGGGGGCTTCCGTTTCTATGCAGTGCATATTTCGGTAAAAATTACACCTTATCATTATTCTGTAGGTCCATACGGTTAAAATGATCCCCTACTTATATAGGTTTGATTTTGTCGCACTTCTGGAAAAAATCATAACTACATGCAGGAAAATTTATACGTTTAAAAATGTCATCTTCTGACCCCTATAACTTTTTTATTTTTCCACGTACGGGGCGGTATGAGGACTCATTTTTTGCGCCGTGATCTGAAGTTTTTATCGATATGATTTTTGTTTTGATCGGACTTTTTGATCACTTTTTATTCATTTTTTAATGATATAAAAAGTGACCAAAATACGCTTTTTTGGACTTTGGAATTTTTTTGCGCGTACGCCATTGACCGTACGGCTTAATTAATGATATATTTTTATAGTTCGGACATTTACGCACGCGGCGATACCACATATGTTTATTTTTTATTTTTTTTACACTGTTTTATTTTTTTTATGGGAAAAGGGGGGTGATTCAAACTTTTATTAGGGAAGGGGTTAAATGACCTTTATTAACATTTTTTTTTAAATTTTTTTTGCAGTGTTATAGGTCCCATAGGGACCTATAACACTGCACACACTGATCTCTAATGCTGATCACTGGCGTGCATTAACACGCCTGTGATCAGCATTATCGGCGCTTGACTGCTCCTGCCTGGATCTCAGGCACGGAGCAGTCATTCGTCGATCGGACACCGAGGAGGCAGGTAAGAGCCCTCCCGGTGTCCGATCAGCTGTTCGGGACGCCGCGATTTCACCGCGGCGGTCCCGAACAGCCCGACTGAGCAGCCGGGTCACTTTCACTTTCACTTTAGAAGCGGCGGTCAGCTTTGACCGCCGCTTCTAAAGGGTTAATACCGCACATCGCCGCGATCGGCGATGTGTGGTATTAGCCGCGGGTCCCGGCCGTTGGTTAGCGCCGGGACCGACGCGATATGATGCGGGATCGCGGCGCGATCCCGCTTCATATCGCGGGAGCCGGCGCAGGACGTAAATATACGTCCTGCGTCGTTAAGGGGTTAAAAACGGCTCAAAAATCCAAGCCCCCATCACCCATCATAGGTACATACTGCGGACATCTTACCCTCGTCCAGAATGCCACCCCAACAACGTTGTTTCGCAACAAGCTTCCTCACGGAATATATGGTTGGATTGATAAAGACGATATTTATATACATATGCAGCCAATGGAAAAGGAAATAAAACATGTATAGCACCTGGAATGGAGTTTTCCACTGTTCCGGCGTCCGGACGCCATTACAACAGCTCCTGCGCATGCCCGACGTGACGATAGTGCAGTGCGTCCACTGGGTCATCACGCCGGGACTCATCAGCACAGTTCCTGTGTGGAGGAAAGCTGGAGAATCTCGTGTGACCTAACGGGAGATTGCGCGCATGCACATCTTACCCAGATGGCTCGCAGCTGCCAACTTGGAAGCTGGAAACCCAGTACTTATTCATATAATGTGCAAAAGGTAAGTGAGGTGAGGCAAAAACGTGGGAAATAGTGCAAAGTGCCATACCATGCAGGTGAACGTGTGCAAAACAGGGTGCCATGCAAAAATATATATTTGCCACAGAAGAAAAGTGAGTGGTAAAAATATATATATAAATGTAGGATGGAAAATATTAATAGTAATGAATAAAAATGATTAATTATGGGCCAGTAAGACAATAGTGATACAAATGTGTCAGTAATGATAATTTCATGATTACATAAAAGATATGTGTGGCGTCAAACCATAAAAAGTTTATGGACATGTGTGAAAACTAGGGGACTGGGGAGCAAGAAAAGTGTAGGTAAAGTGCAATTATTCTTGATATGGACAGTCATTCTTTTACTGCTGTCCACCTGGTCTCCACAAGTGTTATTATTCTTCTTCCATCTTGGAGGATCCAGGTGCCCTGAAAAATAAAATTTAAAAAAGAGAAGAAAGAGAGGAAAAAAGAAAAAGAAAAGAAAGAGAGGAAAAAGAGAAGGTAAAAAGGAAGAGGAAGAGAAAAGGGGGGGGGGAGAGGAGGGGGGGAAAAGAGATAGGAAAAAGAGAAGGAAGAACAACAACAACAACAAAAGACTACATTAGTAATAGATAAAAACAATTAAAACCATAATAAGTAGAAAATAAAGCAGACCAATGAGCAATAAGTGGAAGTGGGCAAGTAAATCAAGTGCGCAAAAAGGGCGCAAAACTATTGTGTTCATTTAGCCCATAGGGGGTCACAGTTTTCAGGCTGAAAATCCACCTAGATTCCTTCTGGGCAAGTGTTTGGTACCAGTTACCCTCCCCCCCCCCCCCCCCCGGGTCCAATCAGTACTCTGTAAATTCCTCTTACCTTGAGAAGTCTGCTGTCACATTCATGATATTCGCGAAAGTGACAAGGTATTGTTTTCAGGGTGGATGGATCTGCAACATCTTTCGCGGCCTCTATTCCAAGAGCATGTTTACGCACCCTCCTTCTTAATTCCCTGGAAATGAGACCAACACAAATTAGGCAACAGGGGCAAGTGGCGTAATAAATTACACCAGATGTGCAACAGTTGATGGTGTGTGTTGATGGTGTGTGGTAAACTTTTTGTCCCCAGCAGAATTAGTAAAATCCTCAGCATTCTCTACATTGGAGCATGCTACGCACCCACCACACGATCTGCAGCCCCATCTGGGACCCTTAGAGCTAAATAAACCAATATTCTGTTTGCTTTTATGGTGGCTATGCAACAGTAGATCTCTCAAGTTCTTGGCTCGACAATATGTGATGGATGGTTGTTTAGACAAATATGATGTTAACACCGGATCCATTGTCAACACCGACCAGTGTTTTTTTAAGTGCCCACTGCATCTGTCTCCACCTAGTGTTATACAAAGATATATATCTCACCTGGGTATCTGAGTTGTCTTTCTTCTTCTGGGTGAGAAGTGTAGATCTTGGTGTTGTTTTAGCTTTTGTATATTTTTGTTTAAGGACCTCCTCTACCTGCAACTCCAAGGTACAGCAATGGGGGTGGCATGTGCGCCCTCATATGCAAATTTATTCTTGGGGTTGTGGGAGAGGAGGATCTTCAAGATTGATCCGGTACCCATGATTGAGAAGATATCCCTGTGGGGACGCTTTATTGATGATGTCCTTCTTCTTCCTATCCGAAGTCACTGATTTCTAACATCCCCACAGGTCAGTTCCTTAGAATGAGGAGAATCTGCTCAAATGAAAATTTCTTTGAAGAACAAGCTAAAGATCTTAAAGACCGATTTCAGGAGCGTGGATACAGGAAAGTGGATATCGAGGAGGGATATACAAAAGCTAAAACAACAACAAGATCTACACTTCTCACCCAGAAGAAGAAAGACAACTCAGATATCCAGGTGAAATATATATCTTTGTATAACACTAGATGGAGACAGATGCAGTGGGCACTTAAAAAAACACTGGTCGGTGTTGACAATGGATCCGGTGTTAACATCATATTTGCCTAAACAACCATCCATCACATATTGTCGAGCCAAGAACTTCAGAGATCTAATGGTGCATAGCCACCATAAAAGCAAACAGAATATTGGTTTATTTGGCTCAAAGGGTCCCAGATGGGGCTGCAGATCGTGTGGTGGGTGCGTAGCATCCAAATGTAGAGAATGCTGAGGATTTTACTAATTCTGCTGGGGACAAAAAGTTTACCATAACACACACCATCAACTGTTGCACATCTGGTGTAATTTATTACGCCACTTGCCCCTGTCGCCTAATTTATGTCGGTCTCACTTCCAGGGGATTAAGAAGGAGGGTGCGTGAACATGCTCTTGGAATAGAGGCCGCGAAAGATGTTGAAGATCCATCCACCCTAAAAACAATACCTTGTCACTTTCGCGAATATCATGAATGTGACAGCAGACTTCTCAAGGTAAGAGGAATTGACAGAGTACTGATTGGACCCAGGGGGGGGTAACTGGTGCCAAACACTTGCCCAGAAGGAATCTAGGTGGATTTTAAGCCTGAAAACTGTGACCCCCTATGGGCTAAATGAACACAATAGTTTTGCGCCCTTTTTGCGCACTTGATTTACTTGCCCACTTCCACTTATTGCTCATTGGTCTCTATTTTCTACTTATTATGTTTTTAATTGTTTTTATCTATTACTAATGTAGTCTTTTGTTGTTGTTCTTCCTTCTCTTTTCCCCCTCTACTCTCTCCCCCCCCCTTTCTTCCTCTTCCTTTTTACCTTCTCTTTTTCCTCTCTTTCTTTTCTTTTTCTTTTTTCCTCTCTTTCTTCTCTTTTTTTAATTTTATTTTTCAGGGCATCTAGATCCGCCAAGATGGAAGAAGAATAATAACACTTGTGGAGACCAGGTGGACAGCAGTAAAATAATGACTGTCCATATCAAGAATAATTGCACTTTACCTACACTTTTCTTGCTCCCCAGTCCCCTAGTTTTCACATATGTCCATAAATTTTTTTATGGTTTGACGCCACACATATCATTTATGTAATCATGATATTATCATTACTGACACATTTGTATCACTATTGTCTTACTGTCCCATAATTAATAATTTTTATTCATTACTATTAATATTTCCCATCCTACATTTATATATATTTTTTACTACTCACTTTTCTTCTGTGGCAAATATATATTTTTGCATGGCACCCTGTTTTGCACACGTTCACCTGCATGGTATGGCACTTAGCACTATTTCCCATTATTTTGCCTCACCTCACTTACCTTTTGCACATTATATGAATAAGTACTGGGTTTCCAGCTTCCAAGATGGCCGCCGCGAGCCATCTGGGTAAGATGCGCATGCGTGTGATCTCCCGTTAGGTCGCGCGAGACCCTCCAGCTTTACTCCACACAGGAATTGCGCTGATGAGTCTCGGCGTGATGACGCAGTGGACGCACTGCACTATCGTCACACCGGGCATGCGCAGGAGCTGTTGTAATGGCGTCCGGACGCCGGTACAGTGGAAAACTCCATTCCAGGTGCTATACATGTTTTATTTCCTTTTCTATTGGCTGCATATGTATATAAATATCGTCTTTATCAGTCCAACCATATATTCCCAGAGGAAGCTTGTTGCGAAACAATGTTGTTGGGGTGGCATTCTGGATGAGGGTAAGATGTCCGCAGTATGTACTTATGATGGGTGATGGGGGCTTGGATTTTTGAGCCATTTTTAAAGGACTGAGGTGTACGCTGTGCATTGTCTCAGCACTTTGATCCCGGCTCCTGGGGCCTTTGTCCCGTTCCTCCCATCGTTCCCACTATCATAACTGCATACACGATCTTCCATTGTGCGGGTATATATTTCTGGACAGTGTGCAATACTTTGACTAATAGTCCGAATATCCTCTGTGTGTATACGTTTACATGTATAGGCATAATTTGCTAGTATGTTTTTATACAGCTATACTCCTTCTAGTATGCATACAAGAGAGCTGAGGTTACTTTGGTAAACCCATGCTCTTATGTATTGTAGTCCCACTTTTTACTTGGCCCTTGTTCAGATGCTGTAGTAGTCTGTCTGCTGTTGTCATTTTACTGGATTTTATTATCATCACTAATAATAAAGCTCATACACCTTTTGTACTTTACCTTTTGTCTCAGTGTTATTTCTTTGGTTATTCTATCTTGAAATCCTGTCATGGTTATTCCAGATGTGTGAGATTACAGGAATCCCAATATAAGATAGTTTCTAGGTGGAATAAAACCCCAGTTTCTTTGTTTACCCACAAACTGTTGGACTTAAATAAATGCTGGCGATGTAAAACACATGTAGGCTCCCACTTGCATATTTAGTGGACTTGTCTTCTCATCCAGCCATATTGGAGGGAGATAGAATTGACCATTTCTTCTATAAATGGCACTGCTCTTACCCTTACTCTCGAGTCGGCCTTACAGGGTTGCCACTCCTCCTCGTACACTCCTTATAGACATTCACTTGTTACTCGCCTGATTGCAGCCGCAAAAACCTTGATACCCCTGAAGTGGTTGCAATAGTTTCCCTCTTCCATAACTGAATGGGTAACAAAAGTACGCCAACTCTGTAGGTTCAAAGAGTTATCTGGTAAATTGAATAGGGCGTTGTCCAATTTCACTAAGATTTGGTCACCCTGGAAGACCTCCACTTACTCCATCCCTAATTAGACGCTTTGTATGAGTAACGTCATTGAAACTGTGTCTACTTGTGGGACCAGGTGTTTACGATCTGATCTAGATAATAATCAGCTCTCTTTGACTTTCTTGTTTCTGGAGCATCATTATGTATGACGTTGGTTGGTGCATAAAATGAGAATGCTTGGACTGGGGGGAAAATGTGTGCAAGTGGGTAAGTAACTGGCTCAGTGATAGGAAACAGAGGGTGGTTATTAATGGTACTTATTCTGATTGCTTGACTGTTACTAGTGGGGTACAGGGGTCAGTCTTGGGTCCTGTTCTATTTAATATATTTATTAATGACCTTGTAGAGGGGTTGAATAGTAAAGTAGCAATCTTTGCAGATGATACTAAACTCTGTAAAGCAGTAAACACTATAGAGGACAGTGCACTGTTACAAATGGATCTGGATAGGTTGGAGGTTTGGGCTGAGAAGTGGTAGATGAGGTTCAACATTGAAAAATGTAAGGTAATGCACGTGGGGAAGAAAAATCCGGGCTGGGATTATGTATTATATGGGAGAACACTTGGGACGACTGACGTGGAAAAGGACTTGGGTGTCTCAGTGAATAGTAAATTTAGCTGTAGTGACCAGTGTCGGGCAGCTGCTGCCAAGGAAAATAAAATCATGGGGTTCATCAATAGGGGCATAGATGCCCACGACAAGGAAATAATTCTACCACTGTACAAATCACTAGTCAGACCACACATAGAATACTGTGTACAGTACTGGGCACCAGTGTACAAGAAAGATATAGTGGAGCTGGAGAGGGTTCAAAGACGGGCAACCAGGGTAATACGGGGAATGAGAGGACTACAGTACCCAGAAAGATTATCAGAATTAGGGTTATTTAGTTTAGAAAAAAGAAGGCTTAGGGGAGACCTAATAACTATGTATAAATATATCAGGGGACAAAACAGATGTCACGATGCCGGCTGGCAGGTAGTGAATCCTCTGTGCCAGAGAGGGATTGGCGTGGACCGTGCTAGTGGATCGGTTCTAAGTCACTACTGGTATTCACCAGAGCCCGCCGCAAAGCGGGATGGTCTTGCTGCGGCGGTAGTGACCAGGTCGTATCCACTAGCAACGGCTCAACCTCTCTGGCTGCTGAAGATAGGCGCGGTACAAGGGAGTAGACAGAAGCAAGGTCGGACGTAGCAGAAGGTCGGGGCAGGCAGCAAGGATCATAGTCAGGGGCAACGGCAGGAGGTCTGGAACACAGGCTAGGAACACACAAGGAAACGCTTTCACTGGCACGATGGCAACAAGATCCGGCAAGGAAGTGCAGGGGAAGTGAGGTGATATAGGGAAGTGCACAGGTGAACACACTAATTGGAACCACTGCGCCAATCAACGGCGCAGTGGCCCTTTAAATCGCAAAGACCCGGCGCGCGCGCGCCCTAGGGAGCGGGGCCGCGCGCGCCGGGACAGGACCGACGGAGAGCGAGTCAGGTACGGGAGCCGGGGTGCGCATCGCGAGCGGGCGCTACCCGCATTGCGAATCGCATCCCGGCTGGAGGCGGTATCGCAGCGCCCCGGGTCAGTGGATCTGACCGGAGCGCTGCAGTGAGGAGAGTGTAGCGAGCGCTCCGGGGAGGAGCGGGGACCCGGAGCGCTCGGCGTAACAGTACCCCCCCCCTTGGGTCTCCCCCTCTTTTTAGAGCCTGAGAACCTGAGGAGCAGACTTTTGTCTAGGATATTGTCCTCAGGTTCCCAGGATCTCTCTTCTGGACCACAACCCTCCCAATCCACTAAAAAAAAGGTTTTCCCTCTGACCTTTTTAGATGCCAGAATCTCTTTGACGGAGAAGATGTCCGAGGAGCCGGAAACAGGAGTGGAGGGAACAGATTTGGGAGAGAAATGGTTGATGATAAGTGGTTTAAGAAGAGAAACGTGAAAGGCATTAGGAATACGAAGAGAAGGAGGAAGAAGAAGTTTGTAAGAGACAGGATTAATCTGGCACAAAATTTTGAAAGGACCAAGATAGCGTGGTCCCAACTTGTAGCTAGGGACACGGAAGCGGACATATTTAGCGGAGAGCCATACCTTGTCTCCAGGGGAAAAAATGGGAGGAGCTCTTCTTTTCTTATCCGCGAACTTCTTCATGCGTGATGAAGCCTGTAAGAGAGAATTTTGGGTCTCTCTCCATATGATGGAAAGATCACGAGAAATTTCATCCACAGCGGGCAGATCAGAGGGCAAGGGGGTAGGGAGGGGGGGAAGAGGGTGACGGCCGTACACCACGAAAAATGGGGATTTGGAGGAAGATTCAGAGACTCTGAAGTTATACGAGAATTCGGCCCATGGTAGAAGATCTGCCCAGTCATCCTGGCGGGAGGAAACAAAATGTCGTAAATAATCACCCAAGACCTGGTTAATTCTTTCTACTTGTCCATTGGATTGAGGATGATATGCAGAAGAAAAATTTAATTTAATCTTGAGTTGTTTACAGAGGGCCCTCCAGAATTTTGACACGAATTGGACGCCTCTATCCGAGACGATCTGCGTGGGCAACCCGTGAAGACGAAAAATGTGTACAAAAAATTGTTTAGCCAACTGAGGCGCTGAAGGAAGACCAGGAAGAGGGATGAAATGTGCCATTTTGGAGAATCGATCAACGACCACCCAAATAACAGTGTTGCCACGGGAAGGGGGTAAGTCAGTAATAAAATCCATACCAATCAGAGACCAAGGCTGTTCGGGGATAGGCAGAGGATGAAGAAAACCAGCGGGCTTCTGGCGAGGAGTCTTATCCCGGGCACAGATAGTGCAGGCTCGCACAAAGTCCACAACATCTGTCTCCAGAGTCGGCCACCAATAGAAGCGAGAGATGAGTTGCACAGATTTCTTGATGCCCGCATGACCTGCGAGATGGGAGGAGTGACCCCATTTGAGGATTCCGAGGCGTTGGCGTGGAGAAACGAAGGTCTTTCCTGGAGGAGTTTGCCTGATGGAGGCTGGAGAAGTGGAAATCAGGCAGTCAGGAGGAATGATGTGTTGCGGAGAGAGTTCAACTTCAGAAGCATCCGAGGAACGAGAGAGAGCATCGGCCCTAATGTTCTTATCGGCAGGCCGAAAGTGAATTTCAAAATTAAATCGGGCAAAGAACAGAGACCACCTGGCCTGGCGAGGATTCAGCCGTTGGGCAGACTGGAGGTAGGAGAGGTTCTTGTGATCGGTGTAAATAATAACTGGAAATCTTGATCCCTCCAGCAGATGCCTCCATTCCTCAAGTGCTAATTTAATGGCTAGAAGCTCTCGATCCCCGATGGAGTAGTTCCTCTCCGCCGGAGAGAAGGTCCTGGAAAAAAAACCACAAGTAACAGCATGCCCGGAAGAATTTTTTTGTAGAAGGACAGCTCCAGCTCCCACTGAGGAGGCATCAACCTCCAATAGGAAGGGTTTAGATGGGTCAGGTCTGGAGAGCACAGGAGCCGAAGAAAAGGCAGACTTGAGCCGTTTAAAGGCGTCTTCCGCTTGAGGAGGCCAAGACTTGGGATCGGCATTTTTTTTGGTTAAAGCCACGATAGGAGCCACAACGGTAGAAAAATGTGGAATAAATTGCCTATAATAATTGGCGAACCCCAAAAAACGTTGGATAGCACGGAGTCCGGAGGGGCGTGGCCAATCTAAGACGGCAGAGAGTTTGTCTGGATCCATTTGTAGTCCCTGGCCAGAGACCAAGTATCCTAGGAAAGGAAGAGATTGGCATTCAAACAGACATTTCTCTATTTTGGCATAGAGTTGATTGTCACAAAGTCTCTGAAGAACCATACGGACATGCTGGCGGTGTTCTTCTAGATTGGCAGAAAAAATCAGGATATCGTCCAGATATACAACAACACAGGAGTATAAGAGATCACGAAAAATTTCATTAACAAAGTCTTGGAAGACGGCAGGGGCGTTGCACAGGCCAAAGGGCATGACCAGATACTCAAAGTGTCCATCTCTGGTGTTAAATGCCGTTTTCCATTCATCCCCCTCTCTGATGCGGATGAGATTATAAGCACCTCTTAAGTCCAGTTTGGTAAAGATGTGGGCACCTTGGAGGCGATCAAAGAGTTCAGAGATGAGGGGTAGGGGGTAGCGGTTCTTAACCGTGATTTTATTAAGACCGCGGTAGTCAATGCAAGGACGTAGAGAGCCATCTTTTTTGGACACAAAGAAAAATCCGGCTCCGGCAGGAGAGGAGGATTTACGGATAAAGCCCTTTTTTAAATTTTCCTGGACGTATTCAGACATGGCAAGAGTCTCTGGGGCGGACAGAGGATAAATTCTGCCCCGGGGTGGAGTAGTGCCCGGGAGGAGGTCGATAGGACAATCATAAGGCCTGTGAGGAGGTAGAGTCTCAGCTTGTTTTTTGCAAAAAACATCCGCAAAGTCCATATAGGCCTTAGGGAGACCGGTTACCGGAGGAACCACAGAGTCACGGCAAGGGTTACTGGGAACCGGTTTTAGGCAGTCCTTGGAACAAGAGGGCCCCCAACTCTTGATCTCCCCAGTGGACCAATCCAGGGTTGGGGAATGAAGTTGAAGCCAGGGAAGTCCAAGGAGAATTTCAGAAGTGCAATTGGGGAGGACCAAAAGTTCAATCTTCTCGTGATGAGGTCCGATGCACATTAGAAGGGGCTCCGTGCGGAAACGTATGGTACAGTCCAATCTTTCATTGTTTACACAATTGATGTAGAGGGGTCTGGCGAGACTGGTCACCGGGATGTTGAACCTGTTGACGAGAGAGGCCAAAATAAAATTTCCTGCAGATCCGGAGTCCAAGAAGGCCATAGTAGAGAAGGAGAAGGCAGAGGCAGATATCCGCACAGGCACAGTAAGACGTGGAGAAGCAGAGTAGACATCAAGGACTGTCTCACCTTTGTGCGGAGTCAGCGTACGTCTTTCCAGGCGGGGAGGACGGATAGGACAATCCTTCAGGAAGTGTTCGGTACTAGCACAGTACAGGCAGAGATTCTCCATGCGGCGTCGTGTCCTCTCTTGAGGTGTCAGGCGAGACCGGTCGACCTGCATAGCCTCCACGGCGGGAGGCACAGGAACAGATTGCAGGGGACCAGAGGAGAGAGGAGCCGGGGAGAAGAAACGCCTCGTGCGAACAGAGTCCATATCCTGGCGGAGCTCCTGACGCCTTTCGGAAAAACGCATGTCAATGCGAGTGGCTAGGTGAATGAGTTCATGTAGGTTAGCAGGGATTTCTCGTGCGGCCAGAACATCTTTAATGTTGCTGGATAGGCCTTTTTTAAAGGTCGCGCAGAGGGCCTCATTATTCCAGGATAATTCTGAAGCAAGAGTACGGAATTGTACGGCATACTCGCCAACGGAAGAATTACCCTGGACCAGGTTCAACAGGGCAGTCTCAGCAGAAGAGGCTCGGGCAGGTTCCTCAAAGACACTTCGAATTTCCGAGAAGAAGGAGTGTACAGAGGCAGTGACGGGGTCATTGCGGTCCCAGAGCGGTGTGGCCCAAGACAGGGCTTTTCCAGACAGAAGGCTGACTACGAAAGCCACCTTAGACCTTTCAGTGGGAAACTGGTCCGACATCATCTCCAAGTGCAGGGAACATTGGGAAAGAAAGCCACGGCAAAACTTAGAGTCCCCATCAAATTTATCCGGCAAGGATAGTCGTAGACCAGAAGCGGCCACTCGCTGCGGAGGAGGTGCAGGAGCTGGCGGAGGAGATGATTGCTGAAGCTGTGGTAGTAGCTGCTGTAGCATCACGGTCAGTTGAGACAGCTGTTGGCCTTGTTGCGCTATCTGTTGTGACTGCTGGGCGACCACCGTGGTGAGGTCAGCGACAACTGGCAGAGGAACTTCAGCGGGATCCATGGCCGGATCTACTGTCACGATGCCGGCTGGCAGGTAGTGGATCCTCTGTGCCAGAGAGGGATTGGCGTGGACCGTGCTAGTGGATCGGTTCTAAGTCACTACTGGTATTCACCAGAGCCCGCCGCAAAGCGGGATGGTCTTGCTGCGGCGGTAGTGACCAGGTCGTATCCACTAGCAACGGCTCAACCTCTCTGGCTGCTGAAGATAGGCGCGGTACAAGGGAGTAGACAGAAGCAAGGTCGGACGTAGCAGAAGGTCGGGGCAGGCAGCAAGGATCGTAGTCAGGGGCAACGGCAGGAGGTCTGGAACACAGGCTAGGAACACATAAGGAAACGCTTTCACTGGCACGATGGCAACAAGATCCGGCAAGGAAGTGCAGGGGAAGTGAGGTGATATAGGGAAGTGCACAGGTGAACACACTAATTGGAACCACTGCGCCAATCAACGGCGCAGTGGCCCTTTAAATTGCAAAGACCCGGAGCGCGCGCGCCCTAGGGAGCGGGGCCGCGCGCGCCGGGACAGGACCGACGGAGAGCGAGTCAGGTACGGGAGCCGGGGTGCGCATCGCGAGCGGGCGCTACCCGCATTGCGAATCGCATCCCGGCTGGAGGCGGTATCGCAGCGCCCCGGGTCAGTGGATCTGACCGGAGCGCTGCAGTGAGGAGAGTGTAGCGAGCGCTCCGGGGAGGAGCGGGGACCCGGAGCGCTCGGCGTAACAACAGAGATCTCTCCCATGATCTATTTATACCCAGGACTGTATTTATAACAAGGGGACATCCTCTACGTCTAGAGGAAAGAAGGTTTCTACACCAGCACAGACAGGGGTTCTTTACTTTAACCCCTTAAGGACTCAGAGTTTTTCAGTTTTTGCATTTTGTTTTTTTTTCTCCTTACCTTTTAACCCCTTAAGGACCAAGGACGTACCGGTACGTCCTTGGTCCTGCTCTTCTGATATAACGCGGGGTTACACAGTAACCCCGCGTCATATCATGGCGGGCCCGGCGTCATAGTGAAGCCGGGACCCGCCTCTAATAGCGCGCAGCACCGATCGCGGCGCCGCGCGCTATTAACCCTTTAGCCGCGCGCTCAAAGCTGAGCCGCGCGGCTAAAAGTGAAAGTGAAAGTTCCCGGCTAGCTCAGTCGGGCTGTTCGGGATAGCCGCGGCTAATCGCGGCATCCCGAACAGCTGACAGGACAGCGGGAGGGCCCCTTCCTGCCTCCTCGCTGTCCGATCGCCGAATGACTGCTCAGTGCCTGAGATCCAGGCATGAGCAGTCATCCGGCAGAATCGTTGATCACTGGTTTCTTATGAGAAACCAGTGATCAACATAGAAGATCAGTGTGTGCAGTGTTATAGGTCCCTATGGGACCTATAACACTGCAAAAAAAAAGTGAAAAAAAAAAGTGAATAAAGATCATTTAACTCCTCCCCTATTAAAAGTTTGAATCACCCCCCTTTTCCAATAAAAAAAAAAAACACAGTGTAAATAAAAATAAAAATAAACATATGTGGTATCACCGCGTGCGGGAATGTCCGAATTATAAAAATATATCATTAATTAAACCGCTCGGTCAATGGCGTGCGCGCAAAAAAATTCCAAAGTCCAAAATAGTGCATTTTTGGTCACTTTTTATATAATTTAAAAATGAATAAAAAGTGATCAATAAGTCCTATCAATGCAAAAATGGTACCGTTAAAAACTTCAGATCACGGCGCAAAAAATGAGCGCTCATACCGCCCCAATACACGGAAAAATAAAAAAGTTATAGGGGTCAGAATATGACAATTTTAAACGTATTAATTTTCCTGCATGTAGTTATGATTTTTTCCAGAAGTCCGACAAAATCAAACCTATATAAGTAGGGTATCATTTTAATCGTATGGACCTACAGAATACATATCAGGTGTCATTTTTACCAAAAAATGTACTACGTAGAAACGGAAGCCCCCAAAAGTTACAAAACAGCGTTTTTTTTTTCAATTTTGTCGCACAATGATTTTTTTTCCCGCTTCACCATAGATTTTTGGGCAAAATTACTGACGTCATTACAAATTAGAATTGGTGGCGCAAAAAATAAGCCATCATATGGATTTTTAGGTGTAAATTTGAAAGAGTTATGATTTTTTAAAGGCAAGGAGCAAAAAACGAAAATGCAAAAACGGAAAAACCTCCGGTCCTTAAGGGGTTAAAAATCATAACCCTTTAAAAGGGTATTCCAGGCAAAACCTTTTTTTATATATATATCAACTGGCTCCGGAAAGTTAAACAGATTTGTAAATTACTTCTATTAAAAAATCTTAATCCTTCCAATAGTTATTAGCTTCTGAAGTTTTCTGTCTAAATGTTCAATGATGATGTCACGTCCCAGAAGCTGTGCATGATGGGAGAATATCCCCATAGGAACTGCACAGCTCCCGGGACGTGAGTCATCAGAGAGGAGTTAGACAGAAAACAACAACTCAACTTCAGAAGCTAATAACTATTGGAAGGATTAAGATTTTTTAATAGAAGTAATTTACAAATCTGTTTAACTTTCCGGAGCCAGTTGATATATAAAAAAAAAAGTTTTGGCCTGGAATACCCCTTTAAATTTTCCACCTAAAAATCCATATTATGGCTTATTGTTTGCACCACCAATTCTACTTTGCAATTACATTAGTCATTTTACCCAAAAATCAACGGCGAAACAGAAAAAAAAAAAATCATTGTGTGACAAAATTGAAGAGAAAATGCAATTTTGGAACTTTTGGGGGCTTCTGTTTCTAGGCAGTGCATTTTTCGGTAAAAATTACACCTTATCTTAATTCTGTAGGTCCATATGATTAAAATGATACCCTACTTGTATAAGTTTGATTTTGTCGTACTTCTGGAAAAAATCACAACTACATGCAGGAAAATTTATATGTTAAAAAATGTCATCTTCTGACCCCTATAACTTTAAAATTTTTCAATGTATGAGGCGGTTTTAGTGCTCATTTTTTTGCGCCGTGATCTGAAGTTTTTATCGGTACCATTTTTGTTTTGATCGAACTTTTTGATCGCTTTTTATAAATTTTGTAATGGTATAAAAAGTGACCAAAAACACGCTATTTTGGACTTTGGAATTTTTTTACGTGTACACCATTGACCGAGCGGTTTAATTAACAATATACAATTGAGAAGAGAAAAGAAAACCAGGGCAACTCACCAAGTACGTAAACTTCAAGCTACTTTATTAATCCATGAAGGGTATAAACAGTGCAAGACACGGGTGGACAGAACACAGGGGGACGTTCGTTCGGGGCTACGGTGCCGTTTCGCAAAATATGCTTCAACTGGCCCACTGGCCACATTTATTAACACTTTTTTTTTGCAGTGTTATAGTCCCCATAGGAGGCTATAACACTGCACACATTGATCTTTTACACTGATTACTGGCATGTATTAACATGCCATTGATCAGTGTTATCGGCGCTTGACTGCTCCTGCCTGATTTTTACCTCTAGTGTGAGGGTTTTTTGCCTTCCTCTGGATCAACTCAGTAGGGACTCATTTGAGTTATAGGTTGAACTTGATGGATTCTGGTCTTTTTTCGACCTTAAGAACTATGTTACTATGTTACTATGATTACTAGTTCTTTATTTAATTTTTCTTTGTGTTTTTTTTTATATTCTCTGAAATGTTCCTATGTGCACTGAGCGAACTCCGCTCTGTGCATGATGACTGGTGATGCCAACCGCCATGCCCGCTCCATTGACATCTATGGGAGGAGGCGTGATGGCTATGTACTTGCCATCACGCCCTCTCCCATAGACATGAATGGAGGGGTTGTGGCGTGACAAACGTGGAAGCTGCAAGCTTCTGTGTTCCAGATGCCGCCACTTCCGGCACGGAGATCACAGGAGGGTTGCTAGCGGCGGGACCCCTGCGATCTAACATCTTATCCCCTATCCTTTGGCAATTTTTTCGTAAACTGGCTATTTCCTGTTGGAGTTTGTTCTCTCAAACTACAAATCCCATAGCTCCTTGTTGTTAAGTGTGAGGTAATTTTTCTTCCACACATCAGCTACACCACCCACTGAAACACACCTGTGCTGCCTTCAATTCAATAGACCAGTGTTTTCTGACCAGGTTGCCTCCAGCTGTTGCAAATTCTTGCAAAATAATCTCCCACCCAGTGGTCCTCTAGACCCATGTGCAAAGTATTCTTGTTGCACACGCAGGTACACCCCACAGACATCTCACCAAGTGGTCAAAGACTTTCAAACTTTTGTAACCCCCCCCCCTCCCCCAACTTTTACCAAAGTTCCAAAGTTGCTCGGGCTCACAGGTGGACCAACAAGGTAAGGTAAGAAAACCACCACCAAGCCATCTGTGAGTTCACTATAGACTTTCCCTGAGGGACTACCACCTTCAGCTGCAGGGACGTGCACAGACATTTTTTTTTGGTGGGGGGGGGGGGGGGCTCAGGGGCTCAAGTTGTAAAAAGGGCATTTTTCATTATAAAAGAAAAAAAAAAAGTTTGTAAAAATCTTACATATGTTAACACAAAACAATTCCTGAGGTAATGGACCTCCAGCAGTAATGTCAGCTGAATGGGACCCTCATAACTCCACGGAGGTCCCAATCAGTAAGGGCATCATAGAGCAGATCCATTAAAAGGGCAGGGGCTCAAGCCCCCTTTTGAGTCCATGTGTGCACGTCCCTGCTCAGGTGCCCTGGACTACTCCACCCATGCTCCTCATGGTCACCACATGACAACAATCTTACTTCAGTAGTAAGCGGATATGGTACTGGTTTACAGCATACTGGCATACAAAAGTCAGCCTCATGCAGAGGCACGCGGAACCCCTAATACAACGCTGCTGAGCCGTAGGCAATCCATGTACCTCCTTATGGTGCTGTGAAGTGTTGCATATCAGGCTCTTTTTGTAGCTATGTGAATTACAGCTTATAGCCTGGGGCAAAGGAATAAGACATCCTACAAGTCACAATTTTAAAACATGGATCACTAAAGGGGTTATCTGACAGGCAAAAAGTGTTTAGCAATGATTTTTTTGCAAGGTATGAAGCACTGATATACATCTACTTGGGAAGAAGGGCTGATCCTCCTTTAAACTTTGTGTAATTTTTTTTTTTTTGGGGGGTGGGGGTGGCTGAAGATTTTTATTTTCGGACCCAGGCAGCACAAAGCCTCGGTCTGTCCTTGTGCTGTGACATATTGACACAGAGCCAAATGAGGGCTCGGCGCGATCATGTGAGCACAATGGGCTTGAACATAATACTAATACGATTTCCAGCCCCTTTGCTGTCATGTGATTGTTCACATCCCAAGACCTTCAAAGGGGGAGGCAAGGGCATAAATGCCTTCAGACAAGTGACTGGCTTGGTCATTGTACAAAGTAGGCCTAGCCCATTGCATGTGCTTTGCTTAGGAGAACAAAAATAAGGCTAATGATGGGACATTGTTTTTTAGACTAAACCAGGAAGTATACCGAGAGCTCCATGAGATCAGGAAGATGTTAGGATGCTGTTGGATAACCCCTTTAAGCGGTAGAGAAGTGTCCCCTGCTTAAATAGGCTTTGTCATTAAAGGGGTACTTCGGTGGAAAAAAAAATATTTTTTCAAATTAACTGGTTGCAGAAAGTTAAGTTACTTCTATGTAAAAATCTTAATCCTTCCAGTACTTATCAGCTGCTGTACATTCCAGAGGAAGTTTTTTCCAGTCTGGCCACAGTGCTCTCTGCTGCCACCTATGTCAGAAACTGTCCAGAGCAGGAGAGGTATTCTGTGGGGATTTGCTCCTACTCTGGACAGTTCCTGACATGGACAGAGGTGTCAGCAGAGAGCACTGTGGCCAGACTGTAAACAACCCTACAACCTCCTCTGGAGCATACAGCAGCTGATAAGTATTAGAAGGGCTAATATTTTTATATGGAAGTAATTTACAAATCTGTTTAAATTTCTGGCACCAGTTGATTTGAAAAAAAAAAAAATTGTATTCCACCGGAGTACCCCTTTTATAAACCTATTTGTTGTGTCATAGACACATATCAAAAGTTTTCATTGTTTGGAGTGTGAGTGTCCAGACCCCGACCAATTAAAAGAATGAGCCTTGAAAAGTGCACACTTGCATGCTTGTTCTTCCCCAGTTCTGTGTTAGGCTGGGTCCACACTACGTTTTGTCCCATACGGGAGCGCATACGGCAGGGGGGAGCTAAAAGCTCGCGCTCCCTTATGTGACCGTATGCGCTCCCGTATGTCATTCATTTCAATGAGCCGACCGGAGTGAAACGTTCGGTCCGGTCGGCTCATTTTTGCGCCGTATGCGCTTTTACAACCGGACCTAAAACTGTGGTCTATGGGGCCGTCTAAGTCTCAGGCACGCAGGGCACCTCTCTGCCTGATAAAAATTACATGCCCTGCGCACAGTGCCATACATTTACAGCACAGCTATGAAGTGAGCTCAGCTGCATAGCGAGTGAGTGTCAGCTGCTGTCAGTAGATCTGGTGATGTCCACTATAAACTCTTTAGATGGTGTGATCAATGCCGATCACTGCATCTATAGAGAAATCACAGATGCTGGTGGGTTAAATAAAAACATATTTGGTATCGTCATGTGTAGAAATGTCTGAACTATTAAAATACAATCCTTGTGATCTCGAACGGTGAATGGCAAAAACATAAAAAAAATAAAAATAAAAATGAAAGGCCAGAATTGCTGATTATTAGTCTCATCACACAACATAATTTTTTTTATATAAAAAACGATCAAAAAGACCCATCAAAATAAAAATGGAACCAATAAAAAAATACAGATAACGGCGCCTAAAATCAAAATAGGACAGTCTTTTTAACTCCCCCCCCCCCCTTCCCAACATAACAGTTTTTGGTTGTGCCATACATTTTATGGTAAAATAAAAAGGTTTCATTACAAAGTACAATTGGTTACGCAAAAAAAACAAGCCCTCATTAGGGTCTGTAGATGGAAACGTAAAAGTGTTATGGCTCTTAAAGGTGAGGAGGAAGATCTACCCATGTATTAAATATCAAATAAACACTGTCAGATGCAAAAAAAAATTATAAGTTGTTAGTGATGAAAATTAAACACCTTTTGAAATATGGTTGTTTAAAAATATTTTGAATATTTTATTTAAAAAAATATAATAATGGCTCCTGAAAATTCCACCACTAGGGGTCCCCATACCTACTGGGACACTAACCAGTCCTGCAGCAGCCTCAGGCTTGTCCAAAAGTCATGGACAATAGATGGCACATGGACAAGGCTGCATGAGCAGACACACCAATCACCTCCCACCACCACAAGGGAGGGACATGCCCCCTTCTACCACACACCAATCACCTCCCACCACCACAAGAGATGGTCACGCCCCCTCCCACCACACACCAATCACCTCCCACAACCACAAGGAAGGGACATGCCCCCAACCACTATACACCAATAACCTCCCAACAACATAAGGAGGGACATGTCCCCTCCGCCACACACCAATCACCTCCCACAATCACAAGGAAAGGACCCTCCCCCTTCCCCTGATAGGATTTCTAACACTCTGAGCTAATGAAAAGAGCAATTTTTGTAATAAATATTGATGATAGAGGCATAAAAATTACATGTACACATTCAGGATTAGGCACTGAGTAACAGATTAATTCTTTTGTATGTGTGTGTGTGTAATCTGACAGGTACACATTAATGCTTGTAATACTACATTTCTCCTATAGTGGCCACTGCAGGAAAAATGAGCAGCTAATGTCTCCCGAGCCAGGCTAATTGCCTTAGTGGTTCGCATATTAAAAGGAATTTTTATTTTGTCTATGCAATATACAGTATTATTTTCCCTTTGACTTTGAAAACTGGGCAGTAAAGAATTTTCAAAATAAATATCTTTACAAAAATACTTGCATTTTTTTTTACCCTCCTGTAAAATGTTATCATTTCAAGTAAAGCAAAGTAACAAAATCACAGAACCTGTATATCTGGCAGAAATATTAAAAAGCATGCATTATAAAGAGTTTATCTGCAATGAAGATCCGTGCGTTTGTATTTTTAGAAGTGCAGATTATTCCCCTTCGCCGCTTTACTGCTAATATCAATCAGGAAGGTATATATGTATTTATATCACGGCCGGCTTCAACAGGATTTGTCAGGATAATATCCCCTTCAGTCAATTTGAAGGGATGAGTTAATTTTATGGGCCAGTGTAAAGTAACATTTCACGAGATTTTAAGGAGAGATTGCAAAGCCAAAAAACGTACTGCGTATAGTACAAGTAGTTTGTAAATTCCTTTCATTGCTCATACAATATTCTTCTTGTGTTCAAGCATTTAAATAGAGCAGTGTTTTCCAACCAAGGTGCCTCCAGCTGTTGCAGAACTGCAATTCCCAGCATGCCTGACATTCTGCTCGGTGCACGGTGCTGCAGAATCCTATTAAAAATGATGGGACTCTGCTGCAACAGCTGAATTTTTCCACCGGCTTTCACTGTGGGAAAGAGTCCTGACAAGCAATACGCAGTTGAACTGAGCATACAGTATGTGACTATCTCAGTCAATGCCCTAAGATGGTCATAACCAAGAGCAACAAGGCAAAACAGATAAGTAGAGATGAGCAAACTTTTCAAAAATTTGGTTCGGCCAATTCGCCAAAAAGTTAGTTTCAGGTCGAATACATTTATGGTGAAACTGTATTAAAAATGGCTATTTCTGGCCTACAGAGAGCCCCAATAGGTGTGTAGAACAATTTGCCTTGCTGTAACACGCATTGGGAGTGTGCTAAGTTAGTAAAATCATACTGTTATTCATTATGATATGCAGATTGCAGGCATTGCCATTAGAGTCACCGCTGCAGAGCTTCTATGTGGCAGAAGGGAGACCATAAGGTGTCAAAATTGAAGAGCATAAAGAGATCTTTTATGTCATATTTAATGTCATTTGATGTGAAAATAAAATTTTTACATTACCCATTCTGGCGAGCATCGAGCTGGCGGTCCTCCGTCAGGCGAGAAACCACCTGTTCCAACCCCTGCCTCTCAGTGCCCCCTGATTATGAAAGTATGAATGTTTCATTTAATCAGTGATGGTTCATTGCTATTGCTCCAACATGTTTCATTGGATTCTTGTGATAATTCCACAGATCATATGACGTCGAGGGCCAAAGGGCCTCAGTCTTGAAAAAATCACAACCCCTAAGATTAAAAGATGAATGTTGAAATATCTATTGAAGATGTATGTTAGCTAGTGCTACGATCAAAACATTTTTTGGCCCAGGCCCAGCAGCAATAGTAAGCAAAGTAGTTCCTGAAACACACAGAGTGGAGCAGGAAGCAGCATGAGTACACAAAAGGGGTTCACAACCCCCTAACATTAAAAGGTGAATGTTTAAATCTCTATTGAAGATGCATGTTAGCTAGTTCTACCATCCAAAAATGTAAGGGCCAAGCTCAGGAGCATCCGTAAGTCAAGTAGTTCCTGAAAGACACAGGAGCAGTCAGGCACAGACATCAGCTGTACACCCGAGGGTTCCATAACCCCTTACATTGAGAGATCAATGTTGAAATCTCAATTCAGCATTTATGTTAGCTAGTGCTACCATAAAATATATTGAGTTAATATCCCAGTCTCAGCAGCATCAGAAAATGATATATTGGCTGAATGAGACAGCCTAAAGATGGAGAAAGCATAAGGAGCCCATATAGTGTCTGAATGGTACAGCCTGAAGGTGGCTGAAGCATGAGGAGACCGTATAGTGGCTAAATGACACAGCGTGGAGGTGTTGGCAGCATGAGGAAACCATATAGTGGCTGAATGGCACAGCCAGGAGTTGGCAACAACATGAGTAGACACTAGGCCTTCACAATCCCTAAGATTAAAAGATGAATTCAGAAACTCAAACCGAAGATTTTGGATAGCTAGTGCTACCTACTATAACAAAATTTTTATTCCCAGCAGCGGTATCAGTAAACCATATATTGCATGAATGACACAAGAGGGGTTCACAACCCCTAAAATTAAAAGGTGAATGTTGAAATCTCTATTGAAGATGCATGTTAGGTAGTGCTACCATGCAAAAATGTAAGGTCCAAGCCCTGAAGCATCTGTAAGCCAAGTAGTTCCTGAAAGACACAGTAAGGAAAAGGCATCAGCAGTACACAAGAGGATTTCATAACTAGTGTTAGGCGCGAATATTCGCATTTCAATGTTTTATCGCAAATTTGTGAATATTGCAAATATATTCGCTATATATTCGAAATTGCGTATATTCATTTTTCCGCATATGTGCAGATTCGCATATGTGAATATTCGCATATTCCTTCTTTTCACTTGTGGGCCAATTAGAATGATGCAAATACACTTGTCAGAGGTTATCAACAACATCCCTACCAACCAATAGTAAAGTTGCCCACCCCCTCACTGTTTTCTTCCTCGAATACGCAGATATGCAAATATTCACATGTGCGAATATTCGCATATGCGAAGCGTAGTGAAGCATAGTACAATACGCTTCACTACACTTAAAACAGTATTTGTCTAGAACAGCAGCAGGTGTGTATTATTGGCTGTCCTTTCACAGTATCTAGGCCCTTGAAAGATTAACAAGTACAAAATAGTACACTACTTAGATGTACATATGCGGTATGCACTGATGAGGGCAGAAAAATGCGCTACAATTCGCCTAAAAACTCTGTATTTTTTTTAAAACACCAGCCGGTGAGTACTTTTGCTTGGACTTTCACGTATGAGGGCAAAGAAATGCTCTACATTACACTTGGAAAACGTATTTTCATAAAACAACAACCAGTGATTAGTTTTCCCTGGCGTTTCACTGTATGTACGCTTGTTACAGATTAACAGGTACAAAAAGTGCACTATTTAGATGAAGGCATGTGGTATGCATGTATGAGGGCAAAAAAATTCACTACAGTACACTTGGAAAATGTATTTTCGTAAAACACCAGCCGGTGATTACTTTTACCTGGACTTTCCCAGTATCTAGACTTGTTACAGATTTACAGATACAAAATAGTAGAATGCTTTGATATACGTTTGCGGTATGCACAAAAAGTGCTACAATGAGCCTAAAAACTCTGTAATTTTTGTAAAACACCAGCCGGTGAGTACTATTGCTTGGACTTTCACAGTATGTAGGCCCTTGACAGATTAACAGGTACAAAAATGGTACACTAATTAGATGTAAGTATGCGGC
Source organism: Hyla sarda (assembly GCF_029499605.1). NCBI lineage: Eukaryota > Metazoa > Chordata > Amphibia > Anura > Hylidae > Hyla > Hyla sarda. Next base: position 581,553,785 of record NC_079189.1, read on the forward strand.
ATGCACTGATGAGGGAAGAAAAATGGGCTACAATACACCAAAAAAACTCTGTATTTTTGTAAAACACCAGCCGGTGAGTATGACTGCTTGGACTTTCACAGTATGTAGGCCCTTGACAGATTATCAGGTACAAATTGGTACACTAATTAGATGTAAGTATGCGGCATGCACTGATGAGGGAAGAAAAATGCTTACCAGGTTTTGACTTTCACCTGAAGGGGTAGGTATGCGGTATGCACTAATGAGGGAAGAAAAATGCGCTACAAAACGCCTAAGAACTCTGAATTTTTGTAAAACATGAGCCGGTGAGTTCTATTGCTTGGACTTTCACAGTATGTAGGCCCTTGACAGATTAACAGGTACAAAATGGTAAAATAATTAGATTTAAGTATGCGGTATGCACTGATGAGGGAAGAAAAATGCTGACCAGGTTTTGACTTTTACCTAAATTGGTACACGGTTGATGGAAGCATGTCTGCGTGGTTAGGCCTTGGTCTACCTCAGGACACCAAACACTCTCAGGTCTTGACTGTACTGCTCGTCGGTTTAGACATAGAATTATTTGACTAGGCTAGCTCCTCCCTGCTATATAAGGGAGCAATTTGGAAGACTCCCATAGGTCACCCAAAAGTCACCTCGTCACTGACACCTTCCCTGGTTACATGACTTAACAACATGACTTAAAGACATATTAACTTAAATACAACAACTAACCCTTTATATGAACCATAGTGTGATGAGAGTCTTGAGGAGTATAAGGCCAGGGGACTGGGACTGCGTCCACCTGAAAGGACCAAACAGTGTACAGAAGGGTTACTTCTGTACTGGGCCACCACAATTAGTTTAGTATTTTTATTTGTATTTAATGTTTTGTTGTTTTTCACACATCTTTTTTTTTTTTTTTTTATACAGCAGTCTCCATAGCAACTAGAGGGGTATTTAGCCCACCCAATCTGATTACATAACTGAGCTGGATGTGGATCCTCTAACCTGTGTGGCTGATGACTCGGACCGTATCGGGGAGCGGAGTCTAAGGTGCCGCTGGTCTTCAACAGAGCCCGCCGCAAGGCAGGATGGGCTTGCTGTGGCAGGCGACACCCAGGTTGCTACCCAGACACGGCTCGACCACACAGGTAGCTGGGCAAGGCGAGGTACAGAAGGCTAAGGCAGTAGTGTAGTCAAATGTAGCAGAAGGTCAAGGCAGGCGGCAAAGGTGCGGAGTCTAATAACGTAGCAGAAGGTCTGGATACATGGGTAAGGCTAAAAGGCTTAATCTCAAGCTAGGGGCACTGAAAATCCAGCAGGGGAGTGTGGGAGGTGCAGGGACTTATATTGTGGTGTCACCTTCAAACACTTATTATGGGTGCACAGGCCCTTTACATTTCAGAGCTCCGGCGTATGCGCGCCCTAGGAGATGGGGACATGCGTGACCGGAGCTGTGAGACAGAGGCAGCGGAGGAGTCAGAGAAGCCTGGTAAGTGACGGGCTGGGACTCGCATGCGGGCACGTCCCACGATGTGAATCACAGCCCTGCCAACAGCAGAGAAAAAGCGCTCGCGGTTGGCGTGTGTGGCCGGAGCGTGGTCCTTAACACATAGGTGTAGCCAGATGAAGTACTATTCATAGTACATAACGGTAGGTATCATATGTATGCCCCGTCACTCTGTGCTACCCGCTCCGCCATATGTTCAGGAATACATGTACCTTCTGATATACAGCTGGAAGGGTGAATACGATCGTTTAATTTGAAGTTGGGGGCATGGCCATGACGTCACGAGCAGGGCGTGACCGTGATGTCACGAGCCTCCACCCCACATCGCCAGTCATCCGGCACAGAGCAAAGTTCACTCCGTGCACAGGATGCCTGGGGTGCCGCAGATGAGATGGCGGGGGTCCCCAGCGGCCGCCCCCCCTGCAATCAGACATCCTATTCCCTATCCTTTGGATAGGGGATAAGATGTCTAGGGGCGGAGTACCCATTTAAGGTGTCAAAGCAAGACAATCTAAGAAGTTTCTGTTGCACAGCCCCCTGGTAAATCACCTTGAAAATCTCCTGTCAATGTGTATTCATGGTGATATTACAGAAATAAAAACATATGTGCAAAAGATATACCACAAAAAGGAACAATCATTTACTGTGGGGGGCGCTCCAGAAAGTAGCATTATTATGCAGACCATTTAACAGAAAAACAAATCGGTCTCTTTAAAATATTTCATGTAAACATAATAATATATTTTGGAAGGGATAATGCTTAGAGGAATCCAGCTGAAAATTATGCAACTTTATTCTAATGTGTGAAAGGATGACATATGGGCTGTAAAACATTTGTACAATGGGAAAAGGCACCTTAGAATGTGCTAAGCAAATAAATCATTCTGCGGCTGTGGAAGAAAACTGAAAAATGCAAAACTCGATGGATTGTTTAACCAGACATATTGTGCTGAATTAGATTCTGGATGGTGGTCCGTGTGGCGATCCTGGGTGCCAACAGGGGTGGCGACCTGGCATTGGGCCCTAAACATAGCATTTAGACACAGGGCTAAGGCAGCCAACTAAATCTTTGCCCCACTAAGGGTGAACTTAGATACAGCTCTGTACAGGGTACAATCGTGCAATATAAATTGCAGCCCATGTTAGTTGCAGCCCATGTTAATTATAGCCCATGTTAGTTGCAGCCCATGTTAGTTGTAGCCCATCTTAGTTGCAGCCCATGTTAGTTGCAGCCCATGTTAATTATAGCTCATGTTAGTTGCAGCCCATTTTAGTTGTAGCCCATCTTAGTTGCAGCCCATCTTGGTTGCAGCCCATGTTAGTTGCAGCCCATGTTAATTATAGCCCATGTTAATTATAGCACATGTTAGTTGCAGCACATGTTAGTTGCAGCCCATGTTAGTTGCCGCCCATGTTAATTGTAGCCCATCTTAGTTGCAGCCCATGTTAGCTGCAGCCCATGTTAATTGTAGCCCATCTTAGTTGAAGCCCATGTTAGTTGCAGCCCATGTTAATTGTATCCCATCTTAGTTGCAGTCCATGTTAGCTGCAGCCCATGTTAATTGTAGCCCATCTTAGTTGCAGCCCATGTTAGTTGCAGCCCATGTTAGTTGCAGCCCATGCTAGTTGTAGCCCAAGTTAATTGTAGCCCATCTTAGTTGCAGCCCATGCCAGTAGAGATGGCACCAGTAGTTGTTGGAGCTACTAGAGTAAAATAATTCTCTACTATTGTCTGGGGCATTCCTGCCAACAGCTGTATCCTCTGGTATGGTAACAGCCATATGCAATATTTTTGTTGGGTATTAAAAAGAAATATTATGTTAAAAAAGCATGAGTACGTTTATTTAGAAAATTAGTTTACAGTGTCTCCGCCACTTGACCCTTGTGGTTAGTAGATAGAGTAAAACCTCTAAAACATAATCTTTAAAATACTGGGTTTATTCCACTTTTAGATATTGCAAGCTGGCATCTGCCCCCAAAACTTATATTAAAAGAGAGTTTGATACAGTCACAAGGCTTTATGATACAGTCAGTATGCCAAGTTTATGGACATTGTCCAGTTGTACATGAATGGTAACCTACTATATGTACTACCTTCTATTTACAGGAACTATTGGTTCCCGACAGCTGTCCATAAAAGTTATTTATTTATGTACAAAATACTTGGCATAGAAAGACAGAAATAGAATGTGTCGGCAAATAAGAACCATTTGGCTCATCTAGTCCTTATGCCTATCCCTATCTTTTATGAAGGATAGCCTTATGTCTATCCCTATCTTATATGAAGGATAGCCTTATGCCTATCTCTATCTTATATGAAGGATAGCCTTATGTCTATCCCTATCTTATATGAAGGATAGCCTTATGCCTATCTCTATCTTATATGAAGGATAGCCTTATGCCTAACCCTATCTTATATGAAGGATAGCCTTATGTCTATCCCTATCTTATATGAAGGATCGCCTTATACCTATCCCTATCTTATATGAAGGATAGCCTTATGCCTATCTCTATCTTATATGAAGGATAGTCTTATGCCTATCTCTATCTTATATGAAGGATAGTCTTATGCCTATCCCTATCTTATATGAAGAATAGCCTTATGCCTATCCCTATCTTATACGAAGAATAGCCTTATGCCTATCCCTATCTTATATGAAGGATAGCCTTATGCCTGTCCCTATCTTATATGAAGGATAGCCTAATGCCTATCCCCATCTTATATGAAGAATAGCCTTATGCGTATCCCTATCTTATATGTAGGATAGCCTTATGCCTATCTCTATCTTATATGAAGAATAGCCTTATACCTATCCCTATCTTATATGAAGGATAGCCTTATACCTATCCCTATCTTATATGAAGAATAGCCTTATGCCTATCCATATCTTATATGAAGGATAGCATAATACCTATCCCCATCTTATATGAAGAATAGCCTTATGCCTATCCCTATCTTATATGTAGGCTAGCCTTATGCCTATCCCTATCTTATATGAAGAATAGCCTTATACCTATCCCTATCTTATATGAAGGATAGCCTTATGCGTATACCTATCTTATATGTAGGATAGCCTTATGCCTATCCCTATCTTATATGAAGGATAACCTTATACCTATCCCTATCTTATATGAAGAATAGCCTTATGCCTATCCATATCTTATATGAAGTATAGCCTTATGCCTATCCATATCTTATATGAAGGATAACCTTATGCCTATCCCTATCTTATATGAAGTATAGCCTTATGCCTATCCATATCTTATATGAAGGATAACCTTATGCCTATCCCTAACTTATATGAAGGATGGCCGTATACCTATCTCATGCCCGCTTAAACTTCTTCTCTATATTTACAGCTGACACTTCTGCATATTGACTGTACCATTATGCCTTGCAACTATCTCATTTTTCTACGTTGAACCCAACCCCTAGATTTGACTTGAAAACTGTAGCCTTTCTTATCGTATAACTATTAGTATATTAATAATCTGACCAGGGCACAGTGGCCTGTTGGTGATCCCATTGCACCCAGGTCCAATGGCATAGGCGCCACCAGCCTTCCTTAGCTATTTTCCTATATACAGTCATTTAGTCTACAAATATCCATACTAGACTAGTATCTAGTGATAATTATAAATACCTAATAAAGCACAATACACTATGATGCTATAATTTGGTCACATAGCACTTTTGTAGAGTAGACTAAATATCAATACTCTGATGTGTAAAAAGGAACAGTACAAGTGTCTAAGTAGCAGTGTTTATAAGTAAATACCTCCATACAGTGCTAAAATACCAATACAAACTTAAAGGGGTACTCCGGTGGAACACTTTTTTTTTTTTTTTTTTTTTTTTTTTTTTTTAAATCAACTGGTGCCAGACAGTTAAACAGATTTGTAAATTACTTCTATTAAAAAAATCTAAATCCTTCCAGCACTTATTAGCTGCAGAATACCACAGAGGAAATTATTTTCTTTTTGGAACACAGAGCTCTCTGCTGACATCACGAACACAGTGCTCTCTGCTGACATCTCTGTCCATTTTAGGAACTGTCCAGAGCAGCATATGTTTGCTATGGGGATTTTCTCCTACTCTGGAGAGTTCGTAAAATGGATAGAGATGTCAGCAGAGAGCACTGCGCTCATGATGTCAGCAGAGAGCTCTGTGTTCCAAAAAGAAAAGAATTTCCTCTGTAGTATTCAGCAGCTAATACATACTGGAAGGATTAAGATTTTTTAATAGAAGTAATTTATAAATCTGTTTAACTTTCTGTCAAGTGATTGACAGTGATCATTGGATCAGTCTTAGTGAGAATCTACATAACATGGGAAAATCCAATGATCTGATCAATGAGGTCCGATCACCGGTGCTAGACTAGTTGGGGCCAGGATTCAACCTTGTGGGGTATTTTCATTTAATGGTGTGATCAAGGAAAAACATACAGAGAAAGGGAGGGCTGGAACACTATCAGGACACTGTGGCCAAATACATGCTGGTATCCAACTAACATGATTCATCATTCGCTAGCATGGCGGGGCTATAACAACAGGCATCCTGCTTGCCTGCCATTGTGTCTAAGGGAAAAAGAAAAACACCAGTGGACAAAATAGCAAAATATCATTGAGCAGTGGAGAAACATGGCCTAGTCAAATCCAGATCTCTGTGGCACCATGCTGATGGAAGAGGCAGAATTGGGCACAAGCAGCAGGAATTGATGACCTCTTCTTGTCGGGTGTGAACAGTTAAGACTGGTGGAGGAGGCATTATGATGTAGGGATTGTTTTCTTGGCGCACCCTGGCTCCTCTGATGCCTGTGAATGAATATTTGGGCAGAAGAGTCTATCTGAGCATTGTGGCTAGGTTTATCACTTCATGGCAGCTGTTGTCCCTATGTCAAAAGAACAATGCACCATCCACAAGGGTCTTATAGACATGGATTGGCTCCAGAAAAAAGAGTTTTCTTTGCCTCTCCGGCCTTCACAGTTCTATATGTAGTGCATTCACAGTGCATTGGTAGAGAAACACACTGTAAAAAGTCCAGCTCACACCCGTTCAGTCTCAGGTGCACGGAAGCGTAAGGACAGCAAGCATAGGATAGCCAAACGAGGAAATTCCAGCACCACGGTCACAGAATAAGAATGCTGCTTTATTAGATATTCATCGACAGGAACATGAAACACACCATGCACGAACCACGGAGTGACGCATTTCGTACGACTAAGGCGGCTACATCCATCGAAATGCATCACTCCGTGGTTCGTGCATGCTGTGTTTCATGTTCCTGTCGATGAATATCTAATAAAGCAGCGTTCTTATTCCGTGACCGTGTTGCTGAGATTTCCTCTTGTTTGGCTATATGTATTGGTAGGATTGGCTGTCCAGAGGATGTCAGCACCTCCATCAGCAGCAACTTCAAGAAGTTATCTTATCGGCATGGGCCAACTAATAAAATGTATGCCATGACGAAATACTGCAATGAAGGCCAAAAGAGGTCCAACGTGCTACTAGATGGGGAGCTGTAATGAACCAGCCCCAAGCTTTGGGTGGCAGGCTATCTCTGGAACCCCTTAGCACCTGCTGCAGCAAAGACTGGCTCTGGATCTATATACATAATCATTTCACATGAAGAAATCCATGTGCTTGTCACCAAGACAACCATGAAGCCTTCTGCATGTGAACCTACCTCATCAGGGCTTCCACCTACCTACTAGGCCCCATGTACAATGCTAGAGTCTTAAATGGAAAAGGGTATTTTGGCTCCCAAAAGCTTCAGGGCCCAGCTCTGCACACCCTATAGGCCGGGCCCTGCATAGGTGTGTGTATTAGGCAGTTGAAAGACTATATATTGTTTTATGTTTTTATATATTTATATATTGTTCTCTGTGTGATGATGAAGACTTACTAGTGCCAGACTTTTCTAAGAACCACAAATGAAAAAAGGTTCCATGTATAGGCTTTTTCTGGAAGAAAAATTGCAGACATCTATCTTCTGAGTATTATCTGCTATCACCCAAACCAGCAGAACTTTTAGGATCTTCAATAAAACCGGAGCACTGCTTGTGGCATCCAGGATGTATTGGACTATTACAAACCCAATGTTTAATTCAGATGTCTGATAAATATTATATCATTCTTCCTTTTTGTTAAACCAAGGAGACTGGTGAATCAGATGATCAAGTATGAGCGATAAAACTGTAACAAAAATATGGAAACACTTCAAATGTATCTGGAGCTGAAAGCAATGGTAATGCCAGAACAATTTTGGACACCTTTGTTAAAGAGAACCCTGCCATATTTCTTTCCTCTGCTATCTGATAGTTCAAGAATAGACACATTCTATGGATTTCCAGCTTCCTATTGGTGAATTCGCTCTCCTATGTGACTATATGTTCTGGCATAGTTCACTGTGTAGTTTTCTTGCAATATGGTGCATGCTTTATTGTAAGCATTCACTTATTTTCCCTCTGCTCCACCCCCAGGTAATTAATAAGTCCCCCCTCTCTATCTACACTATCTTCCCCCTCTATGTTGTAGGTTCCCTCCCCCCCAGTCCCAAGTTTAAACACTCCACCCTTCTAGCCATCTTCTCCCCAAGCACACCCTCCCCATTGAGGTGCAACCCGTCCATACGGTAGAGCCAGTATCCGACAGCGAAGTCGGCCCAGTTCTCCATGAATCCAAACCCCTTCTTCCTACACCAGCTTCTGAGCCACTTGTTTACCTCCCTAATCTTCCGCTGCCTCTCTGGTGTGACTCGTGGTACAGGTAATATTTCAGAAAATATTACCTTGGAGGTCCTTGCCTTAAGCTTGCGGCCTAAGTCCCAATAATATTTTTTAGGACACTCCACCTACCTCTTACTTTGTCATTGGTGCCAATATGTACCATGACTGCTGGGTCCTCTCCAGCCCCACCCAGCAAGCTGTCAACCCGATCCGCGATGTGCCGAACTCGAGCGTCAGGAAGACAACACACTGGTCTTTGTGACAGATCGTCCTGTCTGTCCCCCTAATAATTGAGTCCCCCACTACCAGTACCTGTCTGGCCTGCCCTGCACTCCTCCCTCCCTCCATACTGGAGCAGACACCCCCCTGGCGATCCGAGGCAGAGTCTTGCTGCAGTACTGCTAGCTCTGAAATGGCATCCCCCTCATCTGCCAGCCAGGCAAACATTTTGGGGTGTGCCAGTTCAGGACTAGCCTCCCTGATACTTTTCCCTCTACCCCGTTTTCTAACTGTAACCCAGCTAGCTGCCTGACTGTTTTGCACCTCTGTCCCACTATCCTCCCCCACCTTTACCCCAGAGAGTACTTGCTCAGTGAGCAAGAGACTCCTATCCAAGTTGTCAATGCATCTCAGTGTTGCCAGTTGCTCCTCTAGATCCAGGATCTGGGCTTCCAAATGAACAACTCGTACACACCTCGCACAACAATATGCACCCTCAAACTGCTGTTCAAGGATTGCATACATTGTGCAAGATGCACACCGGGCTGCCTTTCCCAACATGGAGGCCATACTAGATTTGGGGATTGCAAAAATTAACAGTAAAAAAAACAATCAAATATTTCAATTAAACTCCCTGAATTTAAAGTCCCTTAATTTTAAGTCCCTCTCACTTTTATACTTACACTCACTTGTATACTTCACACTCTTGTATACAGACACAAAATCGCTAGCTCAACAATCACTTAGTGTACTTGCTTTTATATTTACCACACACAAACCACCTTACTCTTCCATTGCTTGGAAGTGACTGCAAAACTATATTTCAGTCATAGACATCTTATCCCCTATGCAAAGGATAGGATGTCTGATCACTGGTGGCCCGCCACCGTGTTTCTGGGACTGGAGACGTGACATCATGCTACACCCCCTTGTGATATCACCCCACGCCCCCCTCCATTCATGTCTATGGGAGGGGGCATGGCATGATGTCACCAGGGGGCGTGGTGTGACTTCTCCAGTCCCGGAAACTCAGAGGTTTCCTAGACTGGAGCAGCAGCCCGGCATATAATGGCCCCCCCATGATCAGACATCTTATCCCCTATCCTTTGGATAGGGTATAAGATGTCTATGGCTGGAATACCCCTTAAATTTTTTTTTATTAAATGCAGCAGATAAATAAAAAAATAATAGTAAAAGTTAGCATACCCTTAACCTAATAGTAGCAGAATGTACTCCAGCCAAGAGAAAAGTGCGCATAAGCGGAAAAATACCACAACAAACTTCATTCTGCAGATATGACGTTAGCCTTTTACACACGCTGACATTCTAGTTATAATATTTCAGGTTCCAGAATCAGCCAAGACTCTGTTGTTAGGAATCTTTTTTCAGAAACTTCTTCCTATGCGCGCAGAGGAATGTAATATTTATAGAGATAGCCTGGTGTGATCTCCAGAGGTATGAAGGGTTTCATAGGGACCTTGCAGATGGTGAGATTCTTTTCAACCCTGCGTCTTGTAGCTCATTTTTAGCTCCCTCTGATTTTTATTGAGAGTTATTCAGCGTCTCCGGTTGTTGGCACAGGCAAGAGACACCTGTGAATGTTGCTGTCACATGCCTGGAACGCTGTGCTGTGGATTCAGGAGGGAATCTTTTTTATAATGAATTATGTGATTAATTATGCATGATTATTTTAGTGTAAAATTAAAACCTTAAGTCAATAGATGCTATTTCGGTGGAATAGTTTTGTTGAAGCCTGTGACAATTTTTTTTAAGTAATATTCTTTTTAACTCCTAGACAACCAAAGGGGTTTAGTGTTTTTTTTTTTTTTTATAATACTGTCTTAAAAAGCACTGTCATTTTCACAAATGGATATGAAACGGGGTGGGGGAAGGAGTGGAGGAGGCAGTAGCTGTAGATAGCCAGAAGCAAACAAAGAGACTGCAGAGAGACTACATTCACAGCTTACATTGCTTGATACTGCTCTATAATGTCCTCCACACTGGTTCTGTGTGTGTGTGCTTTAGATATAAAGGGAAACAGAATGCCCTCTTCTGTGTGTGCAGTGTATGGGAGACATTAAAGATGCCCTAGTTCACTAAGTATAGATGGAGCCAACAGATGAGAAAAATGGTCATACAAAAGTTGTATACTGACCAGAAATAGTGCTACACCTCATGTACAAAAGTTATTAAAGACAACATGCTTCATGCCCTTTGCTGTGTGCCCAGCAACAACTGGCGCAAACCATGTTCTCTGTCCATGCTTTCTTTCTTTCTTATTTCAGTATAAAGAAAGTGATGTTTTGAAATATATCCAGCATTCTAAACTTGACTTATTAAGGGTAAAAGAAGTCAGGACACCAGCACCATTTTTAAACAGGCATTTTTTTTTATGGGAGAATTGTCCAGGGTTTCCCCATACATGGAGTATTGATATACACTATGGCATTTCAGGTAGCACCCTAAAAAAAACAGCAGTCCAATTAGAGGTATTGGCAAAACACAAAATATGACATTACACCGGCACATACACTACTAGTAGTCAAGTTGCAATCTGGGGCTGCTACGCTTCCTGCACCTGTTCCGATGGCGGTGGGTCACAATTCAAGTCCACAAATAGAATATAAGAAGAAGAAGTAATAGATGACAGCACTCACCATTCGAAGTCTTTATTGCAAGTAATGGTGCATTATTAGAGCTTCAGCGGGCACGGACATTAAAAGCAGGGGTATCGGGACAGTACTGTTTCACGCAGCTCGCGTGCTTCCACAAACCGATACATCGGCTTGTGGGAGAGCGCAAGCTTCGCAAAACAGTACTGTCCCGATACCCCTGCTTTTAATGTCCGTGCCCACTGAATCTCTAATAATGCATCGTTACTTGCTATAAAGACTTCGAATGGTGAGTGCTGTCATCTATTTATTCTTATGACTATACCCTAAAAAAAAAAAATCTCCTTACTATATGCCTTTGTATGAACGTTTAGGCATAAAGAGATGCCTAAATATGTGTGCTATATTAGGGATCCTTATATAATAATTATCAGATGAACAAGAACGGTTATGTGGACAAGTGCATTAAATGAGTTGTATAGGATTAGATAAACATGGCTGCTTTCTCCCAGAAACTATGACATATGTGATTGTAATCTTTATAATTAACCTGGAGACATTATAACACCATGACTACATGATTATTTCCTCATAAAGGAAACAGGTCTCTTACTATAGCTAAAGACAATTATCTGTCCCAAATGGTTCTGGGCCCGACAAGAGGGGGCGCCCTACTAGACTTAATATTAACCAACAGACCTGACAGAGTAACTAATGTGCAGGTAGAAGGACACCTAGGAAATAGCGATCATAATAATACATTATAACTTGTTCTTCAATAAGGGAATCCCTCGAGGGGCCACAAAAACAATGAAATTTAGGAAGGCAAACTTCGATCAACTCAGAGAAGCCCTTAACAATATAAAATGGAATAATGTCCTCAAAAACAAGAATAATGACACTAAATGGGAGACTTTTAGGAATACTTAAAATTCTCACTGTAAGAGGTATATACCTTTTGGGAATAAAAGGGTCAGGAATAAAAGAAAACCAATGTGGATGAATAAAAATGTGATGGGAGCAATAAATGACAAAAATAAAGCATTTAAACTACTAATAAAGGACGGCAGTGAAGAAGCATTAAAAAGCTATAGAGAAAAATGTAAATTGTGTAAAAAAAAACAGATAAAAGCCGCAAAAATAGAGACAGAAAGACTCATTGCCAAAGAGAGTAAAACTAACCCCAAAATGTTCTTTAACTATATAAATAGCAAAAAGGTTAAAAATGAAAGTGTTGGCCCTTTAAAAAATTATGAGGAAGAAATTATAGACGGGGATCAAGAAAAAGCAAATATATTAAACAAATTTTTCTCCACTGTATTCACTGAGGCAATTGAAATGCCCGGTGAAATACAGTCTGGTCACCTCTCTAACCCAGGAAGAAGTACAGGTCACCTGTCTAACCCAGAAAGAAGTACAGTGCCGCCTACAAAAAATCTAAATAGACAAATCACCAAGTCCAGATGGCATTCACCCCCCGTGTTGTAAAGGAATTAAGTAATGTAATAGACAGAGCCCTATTTTTTATATTCAAGGACTCTATAGTAACAGTGACTGTTCCCCAGGACTGGCACATGACAAATGTGGTGCCAATATTTAAAAAGTGGTCAAAAGGTGACCCCGTGAATTAAAGACCTGTTAGTTTAACCTATGTTGTATGTAAATTGTTTGAAGGTTTTCTAAGAAATGCTATGTTGGAATATCTTGATACAAATAAATGTATGACCCCATATCAGCATGGCTTTATGAGGGATTGGTCCTCTCAAACTATCCTGATCAGCTTTTATGAGGAGGTGAGCTCCAGACTGGACCAGGGGCAATCCCTGGATGTCGTATATTTGGATTTTTCCAAAGCATTTGATACGGTGCCACATAAAAGATTGGTGCATAAAATGAGAAGGATGTGGCTGGGGGAGAATGTGTGTGAGTGGGTAAGTAACTGGCTCAATGATAAGAAACAGAGGGTGGTTATTAATGGTACTTATTCTGAGTGGGTGACTGTTACTAGTGGGGTACCACAGTGGTCAGTCTTGGGTCCTGTTCTATTTAATATATTCATTGATGACCTTGTAAGCAGCAATCTTTGCAGATGATACTAAACTCTGTAAAGCGGTAAACACAATAGAGGACAGTGCACTGTTACAACTGGATCTGGATAGGTTAGAGGTTTGGGCTGGGAAGTGGCAAATGAGGTTCAACACTGATAAATGTAAGTTAATGCACATGGGGAGGAAAAATCCGGGCTAGGATTATGTATGAAATGGGAGAACACTTGGGACGACTGACATGGAAAAGGACTTGGGAGTCTTAGTTAACAGTAAATTTAGCTGTAGTGACCAGTGTCAGGCAGCTGCTGCCAAGGCTATTAAAATCATGGGGTGCATCAATAGGGGCATAGATGCCCCCGACAAGGAAATAATTCTACCGCTGTACAAATCACTAGTCAGACCACACATAGAATACTGTGTACAGTACTGGGCACCAGTGTACAAGAAAGATATAGGGGAGCTGGAGAGGGTTCAAAGATGGGCAACCAGGGTAATACGGGGAATGAGAGGACTACAGTACCCAGAAAGATTATCAGAATTGTGGTTCTTTAGTTTAGAAAAAAGAAGGCTTAGGGGAGACATAATAACTATGTATAAATTTATCAGGGGGCAGTACAGAGATCGCTCGCATGATCTAATTATACCCAGGACTGTATCTATAACAAGGGGGCATCCTCTCCGTTTAGAGGAAAGAAGGTTTCTACACCAGCACAGATGGGGGTTCTTTACTGTAAGAGCAGTGAGACTGTGGAATTCTCTGCCTGAGGAGGTGGTCATGGTGAACTCTGTAAAAGAGTTCAAAAGGGGTCTGGATGCATTTTTGGAGAGTAATAACATCGCTGGTTATGTATACTAGATTTATAGGGACAGAAGGTTGATCCAGGGATTTATTCTGATGCAATATTTGGAGTCAGGAAGGAATTTTTACCTCTGGTTTGAGGGTTTTTTGCCTTCCTCTGGATCAACTCAGTAGGGACTCATTAGGGTTATAGCTTGAACTTGATGGATTCTGGTATTTTTTCAACCTTATGAACTATGTTACTATTTTACTAGGCATATTAACATTATAACACATGTATGTTGTCCCTCTTTAATAAGACTTTCCCTTTTCAAGACTGAAAGTCACCATTTACTCACACAGTGAAAAATGAGACAATGCTTTTGCATTGTGTCACCCACCAGCTTTCAGAGGAGGGGAGGTAGAAGTCACTGAGACATATGTGTGCTGCATGTATTTTAGGGAAAGGATTGAAAGACCATTGTTAGTATCTGCCTGCTATTTGTCAGTCTTTATGACTGCTATTCTGTAGAGTGAGAAGGAGAGAGGTGTTATCTTTGGGGCCTAAAGAAGGAATGGAAAGAACAGGAGGGCCATCATGGAAACTCAGAAGGACACAGGACTTATATGGAGATTGAGAAGGAGAGTAAGGCCATCATGGAATCTTGAATGTAGAGAGAAATATTATGGGGACTGATAAGAGTAGGGGAACATGAGAAAAGACTAAGATTCAGACCGAGAATAAGAGGGAACCATCATGGAGACTAAACAGGATAGGGGCCATTATTAAGACTGAGAAAGAGAGTGGGCCATTATGGAGATCATCATGAGGACTGAGAAGGAGGTGGAGGCCATCATAGAGTCTTGAAAGGAGAGAGAACTGTCATGGGGACTAAGAAGAGTAGGGGAGCAGGAGAAGGGACTATCAGTTGGACAGAAAATAAGAGGGAGCCATGTGCAGCAAAGGGGGCCATCATTGAGACTGAGAAATAGAATGGGCCATCATTGGAAGGAAAGAGAGGGAGATATTTTAAGGAGATCAGGCCCTCATAGGTAAAAAAAAAAAGATGGACCGTCATTTGGACTGAAAAGGAGGAGAGGCATAAACTTGAAGACAGAGAAGAGTGGTTATTCTAAGGATTAGGACGGAAATAGGCTTTATGGGGGCTGAGAAGAAAAGAAGGTGCCTTAAAAGAGGCTAGGAAGGACATGGTATATTAATGGGATCTGAAGGAGAAGGAACCTTTATAGGACAAACACATTCCTTAATTTGCCTATTCTTGTAGTAAATACAATTTGTGACTGCAATATGCAATTTCCAAATCTAAATGATACTCTGACAATTGGTTCCTATGAAGTCTCCTGCCACTATAACAGCAATGAACTACCATAGTAAAGTACCAGGAGGTGACATAGTGACACATGTAAATGTGGTGGCTCATCACAGGTTTACCAGCTGCTATGCCAAATTAATTTGGGTGACCTGGCTGTAATAAGGTCTGCTGGACAGTTAAAGTGTCTAAAGTGCTGGAGGCCTATATAACTTTGTTTCTACATTACATATGGATATTCTTGTATTTCTCTGATAAAACATGTATACGTTGAGCAGATAATCAAAGTTTTATACAGATAACTTGCATTGCACTTGCAGAAATTGTGAACAGAAAAGAATTAGTCGCATGTCCAAGATCCTGTCCAACAAATGCTTGGGAAATGTCCCTACTATACTACACCCTTATTGAAAAATCTATTCTTCTATACATTACTCTGTCACATTACTATGTCATGCAGGTTCTTAACACGACCTTTTTAGGTGTCTAGTTTCTGTATTTGGCTCACAAATACCTCTGTTCTGCTGCTTACTCATTCTGAAATCCACTGCTCAGGAAGAGGCGTGTCTGAGGCAGGCTCTCCGCCCGCCCTCACTCAAAATGCATTCACTTCCCCCCTGAGTCTGCTGTGCTGGGTTTCTTCATCCAATCAGTGCAGGTTTCTCTGTAACCCCCTCATCCCTGTTTTCAGACAGGAGTGAGCACAGAGGAGTGTTAGGCCTGTCCTCACTTCCTGGACTCTGTTCTAGCCTGTGCTTCAGCTGGGACTAAGATGATGCTGCAGCAGGATTATTTCTGCATGGTATGGGGACCCCTAGAGGTCTTCTTTTGTAAGCCATGATTTATTTTAAAAGGATATAAAATAAATGATATAAAGCATATTAGAAAGGTTAACGTTTTGCAAAGATGTAGAACATATAAAAAGTTTTTTAATCTGACAGAGTCCATTTAAATTCTGACTTTTGTCAAAGGAGCACCTATTGCTCTGCAGCACCCATTGTTCACGCCCCCTCCCATAGACTTACATTGAAAGGGCATGGCTATGACGTCATGAATAAGAAGTAAGTGGAGGGAAGTTCTACACACTTTACCTTCAGTAAACAGCTTTTCACTTTAATTTCTGATAACATTAATTAAAGTACTTTATAATTTATGTTTTTTGTTGAATGTTATTATGTCTTGCAATGGTATTGACATTAAAAGTTATCAGAGCTTATGTGAAACTGTAACATTATTTTACCAGTTCCATCATGAGCCCCATAAAATGATACAATCTTGAAGTGCTAAATGACAATTTACCTGCTACATCTGTTAATAGTCGTGACTTTCAAGTATATTTCAACATTCTTCTGAAATCCACAATGGTTGCGCAGAGCCCGAGTGAACGTGCTGCTCATTTTCATGAGATTGTCGCACACATACAGCCCATTAGCTTGAGGAACAGTACCCGGTAGGTTTGCAACATATCCCCAATAGTATAATAGACCCTTACAATATATAACAAAGTAAAAATCATAAAAACACCCAACTCCTGTACGTAACATTAAACAATTTTTGTAATCGTCGTGGCGCGCCGATATCCGCTCCACAATCCCTGAACATGAGAACATTTTTCAAGCTGACAGCTTCCATCCTCGTCACCTTAAAAAGGTCTCCCTCTGAGACATCTAATGAGGAGAAAGATGAGATGAAGGGATGAAGCAAAATTACTCGACAGATTGTAAGAAATGTCAAATAAATTCATTGCTGAAGGATATGAAGAAAAAAAAAAAAAAATCATTTCAGCTCCTGAAAAGAAAATATTTCACATAAATAGGTCTCAAAAAACTCAGAGCTCCACATTAAATCATTAAAGGGGTGCTCCACTGCCTCAGTGTTTGGAACATTTTGTTCCAAACACTGAGTGCAGGTGTCAGGGCTCGTGACATCACAGCCCCGCCCCCTCGTAACTTCACCCCAAGCTCCTCAATCCAAGTCTATGGGAGGGGGCGTGGTGGCTGTCACGCCCCCTCCCATAGACATGCATTGAGGGGGCGTGACATCATGAGGAGGTGTGTCCATGACGTCACAAGCTCCTACGCTTGCACTCAGCGTTTGGAACAAAATGTTCCAAACGCTGAGACAGTGGAATACCCCTTTAAACCCTTGATACCGATGTCACCTGTTATCATATACTGTACAGGTCACCTATATCATACTACTTTTAACCCTTCAAAGGAAAGGTATCGACTAGATACGTTTTTACTAATTAGAGATAGATACTGAAGCATGTTCTGTTTCCAAATATGTTTACTTTTTTTGATTGTAACTTTTTTATTATTACAAATTTTTTTAAATTTTTTTTTGTACATTATTATGGGGCACCTTTCCTTAGTTTTAGAGATATGCTTAACTTTAAGCCCCATGGACATTGGCAGCAATAGACAGGAGAAGTACCATTGATATAAATAGGAAAGGTGTCTGGGCGTGCTCAGTGGCTTTTGCAAAGGTGATTCTACAGGGAGGGGAGGCTGAACTGTGAGCACCAGCTACTGTGACCTCTGGTCTAGCAATCCAAGTCTAAACCAAGATAGCAATAAGTACAGAACTGATAAGCAGAGAATAGCTGGATGACTTAGCCAAAGAAGTCAAAGCAGATAAACAGGAGATCATGGACATAACACCAGAAGCACCAGTGGGAAACCAATATCACAGGCAGGAAGCACAAGTCACACTGAGTTAAAGGAGTGCTCTTGGAGGGGCAAGCTGTGCATAACTAGCTTGCCCCCTGACTGGTGAGCAGTAAGAGGTTAAGAAATATACAGGCAAGGTTTTTAGCCCCCTCCCCCGCCTGTAAAATTTGCCAGTGGCTACAGTGGTATGTCCCATGGGTGGGTGGGAAGGAGTGCACCAATCAGGGGTTTAATAGTTTCCCGGGCTTTCAGAGGCCCTCCCCTGGGTATTTATAGCTGTGGTGCCTCCCTTCCCCCCTCAATCTGCCCAGGACCCAGAGTTTTGCCCTCCCTCCCTCCCTCCCTTTTTTGTATCTCTGTTTATTGTAAGTCACAGCTTGGCGATAAGAAGACGGTGAAAGTGGGGTCAACCCGGGGTAGACCTCCACACAGGACAGTGTGGCAGCACCTCTCGGGTTGGCAAGAAGCCAATCGGTGTCTTTGTTACAGTTAAATTGTTATTTATATACCGTAAGTAATTTTATAAATAAAGCTGTGGCCGATCCCCATCCACGGAAAAGTTAAATTGTTGTTGTGTCAGTTGTTATTTAAGTATTTATTGTAGTAAGGGGGAGGGGTAGTTATATCATGCTAGGAGCTAATTGGGTCTCAACAGTCGTGAAAAACAACTTATCCCCTACTCACAGGATAGGGGTTAAGAGTCTGATTTGGGGGGAGGGGGACTCCAACTGCTGGGTCTCTCTGTGATCTCCTGAATGGGACCCGGCTCTCTGCAGATTCCATGTGCTCCATTAATTTCTATGAGAGCACAGAAAAAAAGCTGAATACAGCACTCGGCATGGGCTCCTCTCAGAGAGCCGAGTCCCAGTCAGGACCCCCCCCCCCCCCCACCACCACCACCACTAATACCCTATAGAGATGTCGCAAATTGTTCGCCAGCGAACAGTTTCTGGCGAATTTGGCATGTTCGCGTTCGCATCGCCGGGCGAACATATGTGAAGTTCGATCCGCCCCCTATACTTTAACATTGCAGTAAACTTTGACCCTGTGAGTCAGAATCAGCAGACACATTACAGCCAATCAGCAGTCCCTCCCTTCCAGACTCTCCTACCTCTTGCACGGACGCCATTTTAGCCTCATTCGGCATGCTGCAGGCTTAGAAAGTGGAGGATCAGAGAAGCTGCTCCTGCTGTATAGGGAAAGCGATAGCTAGGTTGCTGCTAGGTGCTGTATTCAGGGTCCAGTTTACTTCTAAAGCACTAGTGTAACATCTGCTTTAAGGACAGCACCCAAAAAAGCCCTTTTTAGGGCTGAAAGATATCAGTCCGTGTTGGGAGGGAACCGCTGGTTAAAAGGGGTACTCCAGAATCAAACTTAAGTTCCTTCAAGCAACTAACTACTACAGTATTCAAAGGGCTGAAAGATATAAGTCCGTTAGTCTTACAACAGCTGGAGGCACCCTGGTTGGGAGGTAACCGCTGGTTAAAAGGGGTACTCCAGTATAAAACTTAAGTTCCTTCAAGCAACTAACTACTACAGTATTCAATATATCAGTCCATGAAATATATCAGTCCATGAGTTTTGAAACAGCTGGAGGCACCCTGGTTGGGGACCACTGCATAAAAGGGGAACTCCGCTGGCAAGCTTTTTTTCTTTAAAGCAACTAACTACTACAGTATTCAAAGGGCTGAAATATATCAGTCCGTGTGTTTTGCAACAGCTGGAGGCACCCTGGTTGGGGACCACTGCTTAAAAGGGGAACTCCGCTGGCAAGCTTTTTTGCTCATTGTCACACTAGTGCAAATCACATTAGGTGTGACAGTTGTGCAAATAAAAAAAAGATACATTTTTTGGCTGTTAAATAAAATCAGTCGTCACTGTCAGTTCACGTCACAGTTGCCAGTTTTTTGCCCACAGGGCAAATTGTGTCACCCTAGTGCAAATCACATTAGGTGTGACAGTTGTGCAAATAAAAAAAAATAAAAAAAACTTTTTGGGCTGTTAAATAAAATCAGTTTTCACTGTCAGTTCACGTCACAGTTGCCATTTTGTTTTGCCTGCAGGGCAAATTGTGTCACCCTAGTGCAAATCACATTAGGTGTGACAGTTGTGCAAATAAAAATAAAAAAATACCTTATTTGGCTGTTAAATAAAACCAGTCGTCACTGTCAGTTCAAGTCACTGTTGCCAGTTTTTTTGCCTGCAGGGCAAATTGTGTCACCCTAGTGCAAATCACATTAGGTGTGACAGTTGTTCAAATTTAACCAAAAAAATTACAGGCAGAGGAAGGCCACCCCGCAGGGGCCGTCGTGGTGCTGGGATTCCCTTTGGCCCTGGAATGGTCAGTGTTCAGAGGCCACGTACCCTGAACCCCCAAAGTTCTGAGGACTTAGTTGACTGGCTATCACAAGACACCCAATCTACTACTAAAGCTTCCGCTCGGAACATTGACGCACCATCCTTCTCCTCTAGCTTAGCTTCGGGCACCTCTCATGCTACCACTTGCCCGCCTGCCGCCACCACCAACACTAGCACCGCAGCAGCTTTACTTGATCCGTCAGAGGAGTTATTTACACATCAGTTTGAAGACATGAGTGATGCACAACCATTATTGCCAGAGGATGTAGTTAACAGGGATATGTCTCAGTCAGGCAGCATTACACACATGGACGTACGGTGTGATGATGATGTTGTACCTGCTGCTGCTTCCTTTCTTGAGGTGTCAGATAGCGGTGAAGGTGTTGATGATGACGATGTGTCCATGGATGCCACGTGGGTGCCCGAGAAGGGAAGAAGAGGGGGAAAGTTCAGATGGGGAGACAGAGAGGAGGAGGAGACGAGTTGGAAGCAGGGGGAGGTGGTCGCAAGGAGCTAGTGGCAAAGTCAGACAGCATGCATCGGCACCCGGGGTCAGCCAGACGGGACGCCAATCAACGCATGCTGTTGCCACCACCAGAATGCCGTCATCGCAGAGCTCAGCACTGTGGCATTTTTTTTGTGTGTCTGCCTCTGAGCACAGCGAGGCCATTTGCAACCTGTGCCAGAAGAAACTGAGTCATGGGAAGTCCAACACCCACCTAGGCACAACTGCTTCGCGAAGGCACATGATGTCACATCACAAACGCCTATGGGATCAACACGTCAGTACAAGCAGCACACAAAGTCAAAGCCGCCATCCTCCTCCTGGTCCAGCATCTTCAGGCAGGTCAACCACTGCTGCCCTCCTTTCCCCCTCTCAACCATCCGCCTCTCCGTCTCTCGCCTTGAGCAGTTCCTGCTCATCTGCCCACAGTCAGGTGTCTGTCAAGGAGATGTTTGAGCGCAAGAAGACAATGTCTCAAAGCAAAAGGAAATGATGGCATGTCTGGCACACAGTGTAGGGGCAAGGGTCCATCTGACCACTGATACCTGGTCTGCAAAGCATGGTCAGGGCAGGTATATCACCTACACTGCGCATTGGGTAAACCTCGTGATGGCTGCCAAGCATGGAATGCGTGGCTCTGCAGAGGAGTTGGTGACACCACCATGACTTGTAGGCAGGCCTGCTGCCACCTCCTCTACTCCTCCTACTGCATCCTCTTCCATAACCTCCTGGGCCGAGTCCTCTTCCACTGCTGCGTCTTGCTCCACATCACCGGCAAGGGGGCTCTAACTATGTGCTGCCTAAAGGGGGGCTCTAACTATGTTCTGCCTAATATGGGGGAATCTATATGCTGCCTAAAGGGGGATCTAAATATGTGCTGCCTAAAGGGAGGCTCTAACTATGTGCTGCCTAACATGGGGGAATCTATGTGCTGCCTAAAGGGGGGATTTAACTATGTGATGCCTAAAGGGGGATCTAACTATGTGCTGCCTAAAGGGGGCTATATATGCTGCCTAAAGAGAGGCTCTAACTATGTGCTGTCTAAAGGGGGGATCTAACTATGTGATGCCTAAAGGGGGGCTTTATGTGCTGCCTAAAGGGGGCTTAAGCACGTTATTCCAAACCATTTAGGAATGTTAGGTGATTTATGCTCTTTATGGATTAAAACCAGACTCTGCATCAACTATGTAATTTTCCATGGGAGTTTTGCCATGGATCCCACTCCGGCACACCACAGTCCAGGAGTTAGTCCCCTTGAAACAACTTTTAAATCACTATTGTGGCCAGAAATAGTCCCTGTGGGTTTTATAATTCGCCTGCCCATTGAAGTCAATGGCGGTTCGCCGGTTCGCAAACTTTTGCGGAAAATTTTATGTTCGCGACATCACTAATACCCTATCCTGTTGGTTTTTCACTGTACTACCCCTTTAGCCCCTTAAGGACACAGACAGTTTCATTTTTTCATTTTCGATCATTCCTCCTCGCCTTCTAAGAGGCATAACTTTTTTATTTTTCCATCCAAGGACCCATATAAGGTCCTGTTTTTTGTGCAACCAGTTGCACTTTGTAATCACAATCACTCATTTTACAATAAAATGTATGGCACAATCAAAAAATATTATTTGTGCGGGGAAATTGAAAAGAAAACCGCAATTTAAAAAATGTTGAAGGTTTCATTTTCATGCTGTATACTTTACACTTAAAAAATTATATGTTTTTATTATTCTGTGGGTCAATACAATTAAAATTATACCATGATTACTTACTTTTCTATTATTATACTGCTTAAAAAAAATCTCAAACTTTTTAAACAAAATAGTATGTTAAAAATCACTCTATTTTGACCACCTATATCGTTCTCATTGTTCTGTATACGGGGCTGTGTGAGGGATATTTTTTTGTGCCGTGATCTGTACTTTTTATCAGTACCACTTTTGTTTATATGTAACTTTTTATTGGCTTATTATGAAAAAAAAATTGGAATGTGATGTGGCAAAAAGCAGCAATTTTTGACTTTTTTTTTTAAGTTTACGCTGTTAAGCGTATGGGATAATTAACATTATATTTTGATAGTTCGGACATTTATGCATGCTGCCATACCAAATATGTTTATTATTTTTTTTTTGTACGCTTTTTGGGATAAGATGGGAAGAAGGGGCCATTTCAATTTTTATTGGGGAGGGCTTTTTCACATTTCTTTTTAAAACATTTTTAAATATATTTTTTTTTACACTTTTTATGTCCTCATAGGGGACTATTTATAGCAATCATTAAGTAGTTACTGATCAGTGCTCTGCATAGGCATAACATTGATCAGTATTATCTGCAATCTTCTTGACCAGAGAGAAGATCCTGGATGACTTCCGGAGCAGGTAAAGGGACTTCCGGCCGCCATGTTGGATGACCGGATTACACCAGCCTATCCAATCATCCATTCAAATGCCCGCAATGCTACATCCTGTATAAAATGTACATCCTGGTGCGTTAAGTACCAGAGCACCAGCACGTACATTTATATCCTATGTAACTTAGGGGTTAATAAAAAATTATTTTAACTATTCTTGCCTCTGAAACAAATACTAAACTCAGGCACAAAAAAATGGGTTTTATGTGGAATATAAAAAACTAAAAAAACTAAATTTCATCATAAACACTTTAGCTTAGTTAAAAGGGTTCTCATCTTTGTAGAATCATTACATGTTAGAAGAGCCCTTTAAAAGTAAATGTTCAGCTGAAATCTGTAAGGGAATTGGCATTGAGTGGTCAATTTCTCTGCAGCACCACTACAGGGGAAATTAAGTATTACACAGCACTCACTTAATGAGCTTATGTGAATAAATGGACTGTCTACATCGGCATGCTGTGTCCTGTATTTTCAGAGACTACCACTGCATTGTTTTCCATTATATTGAAGTGATGGTTATACGTACCTCGTCCTGTACCAACACAGACTTCGGTCTTGTCTTGTTGTGGGCAATGGTGTAACGTCCCGTCATTTTGTGACATAGGAAGCCTGGCCTATCACAAGGCGTGAGTGTCAGGCCAGTCAGCTGTGCTCATGTCTTCCAGAGGAGGATTATTAAAATTGCAGTAGTGTCTTCAGTCCTTGCCCATCTCAGTTGTTTTTACCCTACACCAGCGTTCCTATTCTCTGTATCTACTATGACTTCACCTATGTATCCTGACCTCAGCTTGTGACCTGACCATTCCTTTGTCTACTAAACTTGTACTTCGCTACTATCCTGATATGACCCTTGCTTGTCCTGACATTTTTGTTCTCATATACTGCACTCTCTTGGTTTCTGACATTAAGCTTGTTACTGGGTAAATGTACCCAGCCTGACTGATTTCCCTGATGCCCCTGCACTAAGTCCATCCTAGGGACTATTCCCCACTTAAGGGCTGTCATTTAAGGTGGTTCATCCAAGTAGGTAGGGACAGTGGTTGGTGCAAGATGCAGGTCTGCATTGCTCCCTAACCTGGAAATGATAGTGTCCCTGTCATTTAGAAAAACATGCGACATGTCAGACAAGTGTCTTAGACCCTGACCGAGCTATAGACATGGCCGGGGGAAGCATGGATTAGCTTTCTTTACTCCCCAGCTGGCTGCGATACATCCAGCACCACTGGACAAGCTCCCACTAGTCTCTCCCACTATCTAGGAATCGGTCAGGGTCTGAACACACAGACCCTAAGTGATCAAACCTTTTTCATGTCTCTCTGACATCTCAAAAGTTTTTCTAAACAATAGAGACACTTTGATTCAGAATGCCCTAATAGGGGTTATAACTTTCTTTATGTTTATTTATTTAACATATTTTTACTTTTTTTTTTTTTTTTTTTTTTTACATTATGATTTGTTGCATTTAAGGACACTGTAACATACAAACTTTTTAAGGACACTAACATACATGCGGTGATCCAGCTCAGTTCCCCTTCAGCACTGTAGAGAAGCTGATGATTGAACTGATGCCATTCATTTCAATAGGACAGTTCATATTCATTCAGGCCAGGGGCTCAAGCGGGTCAGCAGATCACCCACCGATCATGCCAGATAGGGGAACACATCATGCTGCTCTCCTCTATCTGGCATCAGTTGCCTTATCAGTTGGGGCCAGTTAGCTGAGATGGATGGCTGCATATATGTGATGGTACCCAGGCCCGTCACTACCGCACCTGCAAACCAAGCAATTGCTTGGGGCCCCGAGCTGGCTGGGGGGCCCCGAGCAGAGCCGGTGCTTGCCCGTCCTGTACCGACGGGGCACTTCGGGAGGCCCGCGCATTTCAATTAAATTACCTTTGTAGGGCGCGGGCCCCTTAAGAAACAAACCAGCACCGGACAGGTCAGGGGCTGATGGGAGTAGAGACGTCACGTGCCCCGCACAGGCACTCACGTCTACGCCAATCACCTGACCTGTCCCTGCCTACGTCCCCATGCGAACCTCCAGCAACCTCCATGCAGTGACAGGAGCAGCAGCAGACTCATGCCTCTGCAACGATCTGCGGCAGGGTAAGTAAACTGGCACGGGGGGCCCGGGGGGAGGATTGTATGGTGGTTAGGGGACTGCAATGGTGATAAGAGATGTGTGTGCGTGTGTGTGTGTGGTGTGTTATGGGGGGTCATGAGAGATGCAGGGGGGGTGTTATGGGGGTCATGAGAGATGCAGGGGGGGTGTTATAGGGGTCATGAGAGATGCAGGGGGGTGTTATGGGGGTCATGAGAGATGCAGGGGGGGTGTTATAGGGGCCATGAGAGATGCAGGGGGGTGTTATGGGGGTCATGAGAGATGCAGGGGGGTGTTATGGGGGTCATGAGAGATGCAGGGGGATGTTATGGGGGTCATGAGAGATGCAGGGGGGTGTTATGGGGGTCATGAGAGATGCAGGGGTGTTATGGGGGTCATGAGAGATGCAGGGGGGTTTTATGGGGGTCATGAGAGATGCAGGGGGGTGTTATGCGGGTCATGAGAGATGCAGGGGGTGTTATGGGGGTCATGAGAGATGCAGGGGGGGTGTTATGGGGGTCATGAGAGATGCAGGGGGGTGTTATGGGGGTCATGAGAGAGGTAGGGGGGTGTTATGGGGGTCATGAGAGATGCATGGGGGGTGTTATGGGGGTCATGAGAGATGCAGGGGGGTGTTATGGGGGTGATGAGAGATGCAGGGGTGTTATGGGGGTGATGAGAGATGCAGGGGGGGTGTTATGGGGGTGATGAGAGATGCAGGGGGGTGTTATGGGGGTCATGAGAGATGCAGGGCGGTGTTTTGGGGGTCATGAGAGATGCAGGGGGTGTACCATTTTGTCACTGCTAAAGTCTCCAGTTACCTCCAGGCTGTCTCATCTGCAACTATATGGTCTCCTCATGCTTCCGCCACCTCCAGGCTGTGTCATTCAGCCACTAAATGGTAACCTCATGCTGTTGCCAACTCCAGGCTGTGTCATTCAGCCACTGTATGATCTCCTCATGCTGCCGCCAACTCCAGGCTGTGTCATTCAGCCACTATATGGTGTGCACTTGCTTCCGCCAACTCCAGGCTGTGCCATTTAGCCACTATATGGTATCCTCATGCTGCTGCCAACTACAGGCTGTGTCATTCAGCCACTATGTGGTCTGCTCTTGCTCCTGCCAACTCCAGGCTGTGTCATTCAGCCACTATGTGGTCTCCTCATGCTGCCGCCAACTACAGGCTGTGTAATTCAGCAACTATATGGTCTCCTCATGCTTCTGCCTCCTCTAGGCTGTGTCGCTGTACCGCTATGTGGACTCTTCATCCTGCTGGCACATTAAATAAAACTTTTTAGGTTCATCTAATTGAAATCTTCAATTTAAATGTTAAAAAATATCTTTAATCTTTTCAATTGTGAGGCCCTATGGTCTCGTCAGGCTGTTGCCACCTCCATGCTGGGTCATCCAGCCACTATATGGTCTCCTCATGCTGCCGCTACCACCACACTGTGTCATTCAGCCACAAAATGGTCTCCTCATGCTGCCGCCACCACCACACTGTGTCATTCAGCCACTATAGGGTCTCCTGATGCTGTCGCCAACTCCAGGCTGTGTCATTCAGCCACCATATGGTCTGCTCTTGCTGCGGCCAACTCCAGGCTGTGTCATTCAGCCACGATATGGTCTTCTTATGCTGCCGCCAACTACAGGCGGTGTAATTCAGCCACGATATGGTCTTCTCATGCTGCCGCCAACTACAGGCGGTGTAATTCAGCCACTATATGGTCTCCTCATGCTTCCGCCACCTCAAGGCTGTGTCATTCAGCCACTATATTGTCTCCTCATGCTGCCGCTACCTCCACGCTGTGTTATTCAGGCACTATATGGTCTTCTCATGCTGCCGCCACCTCCACACTGTGCCATTCAGCTACTATATGGTCTCCTCATACTGATGTCACCTCCAGGCTCTGTCATTGTGCTGCTCTGCGATTCTAATAGCGATGCCTCTAATCTGCATGTCATACTGAATAACAGTATTATTTCACTAACCCAGCACACACCCTATGCGTGATACAGCAAGGCAAAGTGTTCTACGCCCCTATTGAGGCTCTATGTATGTCAGAAATAGCCGTTTTTAATACAGATTTGCCACAAATAAATTCGGACTGAACCAAATTTTTTTGTAGAATTCAACGAATCAGAAGAATCAAATTTTTCATCTCTACTAATGACTTTAATGTTCCTTTCCTAAATCTAGGTGACATAAAATTGAGATTTTGAAGGTAGAGACTGTCACAACTGCTTATATAAGCACCACTTTAGGAAATGGTGAAGTCAAGAAGTAGAGAGGTTCAGGCTAGAAGATCTCAAATGAATTTGTGCTGGAAGTGAAGTTTTAGTAATTTCACCTGCAAGAATACATGTAGATCAATGGGTTTGAATGTACGGAGAAGTTAATTGAATGTGGATGGAGTTCTGAGTGGTTTGTGGCTTGGCCTAAATACAGACGAAAAATAGGTGAATCAAAGCACTCAAGTGGAAATGAATAATTAAGTTCTGATTTTGCTGAGAGAACATTGATGTTTGCTGAGCGCAGGTTTAGGAATATTTCATTCGGAGATGTAAAGGTTTGTTCTACAAAAGTGACTTTGCGAAAATTTGTGGTTGAAAGAAACAAAGTAAAGAATTTTTTTAATATATAAAGTTAGATTTGAGTAAAATTGACATTTTGTTTTCTTTCTTTCCTTAAAGGGGAACTCCCGTGGAAAACTTTTTTTTTTTTTTTATCAACTGGTGCCAGAAAGTTAAACAGATTTGTAAATTACTTCTATTTAAAAATCCTTAATCCTTCCAGTACCTTTTAGGGGCTGTATACTACAGAGGAAATGTTTTTCTTTTTGGATTTCTCTGATGTCATGATCACAGTGCTCTCTGCAGACCTCTGCTGTCCATTTTACCAACTGTCCAGAGCAGCATATGCTTGCTATGGGGATTTTCTCCTGCTCTGGACAGTTCCTAAAATGGACAGCAGAGGTCAGCAGAGAGCACCATGGTCGTGACATAAAAGAAGTCCAAAAAGAAAAACATTTTCTCTGTAGTATACAGCCCCTAAAAAGCACTGGAAGGATTAAGATTTTTAATAGAAGTAATTTACAAATCTGTTTAACTTTCTGGCACCAGTTGATCTAAAAAAAAAAAAAAAAGTTTTCCACGGGAGTACCCCTTTAAATCAATCGGGGGGAAAAATCGAAAAAAAATCATTTATTTCAAATTTGATAAAAATTAACAGAATTTATAGAATGTTGTTTTTTTATGTTTAAGAAACAAAAAGGCTAAACAATCACTTATTTGTGATAGAAAAGTTAAGAGTTAGTAAATGATTTTTTACTAATACATCATTTCAACTTTTATTGAAATACAATAAAAAAAACTAGTAAGTTATTTTCTACTTAAATATTATTTTAATATGAGTTGCAGAATTGACAGAAACATAGATTTTTTTCATTAATAATATTATGAAAGAACCAGCAAGGACACATCCGGTGTCACAAAGACAGATCAAGATGTAGAAAACTTTTTGATTTTTTAAATAAGATTATGGCGCAGTATTGTCATTTTTTTTTGTCTGTTGTGCCCAATGGTTATACTGTTGTGTGGTAATAACTCAATTATGAATTATGGATTATGTTCATAAAAAATAATAATGATGAAAAATATCAAAATTATGACTTGGTGAATTGCAGACTAAGCCAATCAATACAATGTATGTCCAAATGTGAATGACCTCAAAAAGTTTGTCTGGTGAAAATGTATTTTTTTACAAACATACCCAGACTGCTGTAAGGAGATCTGATCATATCTAGGTACCCCTGGTACAGAACTTCGGTGGTTAGCTTGATTTAAGTCTTTATCTGGATCCAGGAGAATGAATCTACCAGAAGTAACAACAGTTTGTCTGGTCAAATTCACTCTAGTTTATTCAGTAGTCCGTAAGCACGTAATATAGGGGGGGGGGGTTGCACCCCTCCTTCCGTCACTCAAATATTTGGTATAATCTCTAGCTTATAATATTAGGTATACGGAGGTTTCTGAGAGAATTCATGGGAGAGACAGATGATCGAGAAAGCCATAACACATGTAAGAATAGGAAGTCCTAATATGGTTAATTAACCTTCGCGGCTACATTCCTAGCAAAGAGATAACATTAAATGCTGACAGGATAAAGACACTTTGTGATGGATACATACAATACAGTAACCCCTTCAATCCCCTCTTAGAACCTTATATTATTTTATACTATACGGTTCTCCCTTTTTTTTAACTTCCTTTCTCTGTAGAGTTTTAGGTATTGCATGTATCCACTGGGTGTAGTGTCTTCATTAGCCAATGAGGGCGTGGCCTGGTAAAATGTGGCCGTGGCATTGGCGACTCCCTTTTCTAGCAACCTCCTAATACATGGTATCACACATAGAGAAAATGCAGCAATAACTATAATGATTACAAAAATTATAATGGCTAATTGTGTTAATTATGTTTCCAGTTAGTAAACCATCCAAAATATTGATCCCAGGGATCTGTAATACCTGAGTTCTTTTTTAGTTCGGCAGACAGGTCCTCTAACTTTTGTATTGCAATAGTTACTTTCCCATTGGGACCAGTGTTGTTAGGTATGAAGGTGCAGCATGATGTAGGATCCACAAGCACTTTGCACACCCCACCTTTTTCTGCCAGAATCATATCTAAGACCATTCTGTTTTGTAATGTCATAATGGAATCAGCTTGGAGCTGCTCTGCAACACCTCGTAACGCATCCCTTGTGTAGTTTACAAACCTGTGTTGATTATAGTAAATGTAATTAATCCAGTCTACATTTTTGTTCACAGTGATTATAGAAAGGATAGATTCAAAGCCCGCAGCTACTTGATTCCTGGCTTTGAACTCATCAGGGACCCCTCTTGGGACCCCTATTGTGTCTATGTATTCATGTGGATGGAAGCTACCTGCAGGTGTTGACCTCTTTATCCTTTTTGTGGCAGAGTTTACGCGTTCTCCCCCTTCTGCGAATATGTGAATGTTCATAATGGCTTTAGCTAGAGCACACTCTCCTTTCCCCTTGCTCTCTAGCTTGAACCTTATTTTACCATCGCCACAGATCCAGTAAATGTCACCTATTGAAAAAACTTGGTTCTGAGTGAGTGACACTTCTACAGAGCTATAACTAGCACAATATCTCTTTGTAAAGTTCTTTCTATTGATATCTTCCTTTTCTCCCCTATAGCATGTGTAATTCCCTGGGTATATGTGTATACCTGCCCCTGAGTGTGGGGTCTCTGTTAGCAAAGGGTATTTCATTTTCCAGGTTCCGCAATCAGTGTCATTATTAGAAATTAACTGCCAGAACCCATGGAGACTTTCGCTTAGTTGGGGGTCAGGGCTGTCTGCCCCCGTTTGTACCCCTTCTTCGCCTAGTTGGGGGTCAGGGCTGTCTGCCCCCGTTTGTACCCCTTTTCCGCCTTTTTCGAGGTCAAGGCTGTCTGCCTCCGTTAGTACCTCTCTTTTCTTTAACAGCTTGATCCTTGTGGCGTGGATCCAGGTGGGTGACTGCTCTGTGAGGACCGCTGTTCTGGTGATGGTGACTACCTCGGTGGGTTGTCCGTAGATGAAGCTCCCCGGCTTCTTTCCCTTCTGGAGGGCCTTGACAATCACCTGGTCTCCTACCCGGAATGGGTGAGTTGGTTCCTGTGGAAGAGAGGGAGATTTACAAGCAACTTTTTCTTCAGTTTTACTGAGGACCTTGATCAGATTAATAACATACTCATCTCTGATCAGGTCCAAATCCCCTTCCTGTATCACTAGGGGGCGCTGTGCCCAGGGTGTAGGGAAGGGCCTACCCATTAGCATTTCAAATGGTGACAACCCTAGCTTCTTATTAGGTGTCATTCTGATCTCTGCAAGTATTATGGGCAGGATTTGTTTCCATTTTTCAAATGTTGTCTTTCACTGTTCTGTTCATCCGTTCCACGACCCCTGAACTCTCTGGGTGCTATGGAATATGGAATTTCCACTCCACCTGTAACAGTCTTACTATGTTCTTGTTGAGCTTTGAGGTAAAGGCCGGCCCACAGTCTGATTCAATGACCAGAGGACGGCCCCACCTTGGGACTATCTATTGGGTCAGGATTTTGGCTGTAGTTTTAGCATCCTCAGACTTTGTAGGAAAGACTTCTGGCCATCTGGAGAACATGTCCACTATCACTAATGCATATTCCTGTTTCCCTTTTGTTTTAGGTATATGCGTGTAATCCACCTGCAAGTGAGTGAATGGTGTAGTGGGGTAGTCAAGGTGTTGGTGAGGAATCATCAATGGGTTGTTAGGATTGTTTCTCAAACATGTGATGCATCTGTGTATGTAGTCTGTGACTAACTGCTTGGCATCAGTGATGTGGAAACATCAGTAGAGAGACTCAAGGTTGTGAAGGGAAAAGCATGTGAAGCAGCGTGAGGAATGTAGGATTAGCAGAGCTGAAACTGTATAAAAATGTGCAATGAAGACAGATGCGTTGTGTTTTGGTAGGCACGGCTTCCCCTCTTTGCAGATCAATCATGTTTTTGGATTTTTCTGCAAAATTGGATAGCACCAATCTTTGTGCTGACATGTTCTGTGTATGTACACCTTTAAGTAAGCCTACAACATCATGTGTGGTGTGCAGGAAGGTCAAGTGTCCCAGGGTAATAGGAGTTGTCAGTTCTACCATCATTGCACAGGCTGCAAGGGAACGCAGACATGCCGGCATCCCCTGTACAGAGGTGGACATCACCTTTGAGAAAAATGCACAAGGACGTAACTTGCCTCCATGTTCTTGTGTCAGTAACCCCGCCATGGTTTTACAATTTTGGTGTGCAAACATGTGAAAAGGCATTTTATAGTCAGGGAGGCCAAGCCCCGGGCTCGACATGAGCGAACATTTCAAATAATCAAATGCATCATACATTCCAGAAGACCATTTTACCAAATCTGGACTCTGTTTCAGAGTGGCTTGCCTCAGAACATTGTCATAGTAGGAGCAATCAGGGATCCATTGTCTACAGTAGTTTATCATACCAAGGAAGGAAAGCATTTCTTTCTTGGTGTGCGGGGTGACCAGGCCCGCAATAGACTTGACCCTTTCTGTGCTGATTCTCCTTTCTCCCTTCATGAGGACAAACCCTAAATATTTCACCTGCGTTTTACACCATTGCATTTTCTTAAGCGCCACTTTGTGACCACATCCTGAAAACCATTGTAACAGTGATAAACCATCCTGAATGCTGGCCTCCGCTGACATGCTACATAACAACAAATGATCGACATATTGCAGCAGCACAGAACCTTGGGGGGGGGGGGTACCATGGTTTTAATGTGGCTTGGAGGACTATGCTGTACACAACAGGTGAATCAGCATATCCCTGGGGCATTCTGCACCCGGTCAGTTGACGTCCGTCAAAGGAAAAAGCAAAAAGTGGTCTGGTCACCTTATCAACTGGGATAGAAAAGAAAGCATTCTTCAGATCTATCGCACTGAAATAGACAGCGTCTGCAGGAATGGCAGAAAGAAGTGAATTGACATCTGGGACAATAGGAGCAATAGGCACAATGATGTTGTTTATTGCCCTCAAATCCTGTACAAAGCGGGTAGTACCATCTGCCTTTGTCACTGGATTGACGGGCGTGCTGTAGGGTGAAATTACCTCTTCCAGGATTCCTTTTTTAAGGAATTCTTCTATCATTGACCTAAGTCCATCAAGTTATTCTCTAGAAAGGGAGTATTGTTTCTGATATACAGGTGTACTGCCTTCCCTTAGGGTAGCTTTGTATGGTGTGCAATCAATGAGCCCTGTGT
The DNA here is from genome assembly GCF_029499605.1 of Hyla sarda. Classification (NCBI taxonomy): domain Eukaryota; kingdom Metazoa; phylum Chordata; class Amphibia; order Anura; family Hylidae; genus Hyla; species Hyla sarda. The sequence goes on from NC_079189.1 coordinate 581,586,857, forward strand.
CATAGTCCCCATTTGCCCACAGTGATGGGTCTATGTCCCCTAGCTCTGGGTGTTCCTGTATGTTTGTAAAAATCAGTGGAGTTACAATGGGCAAAGCATCAGAGTATATACTGATACCGTTGTTTTCAACTGTGAGCTGCAATCCCAGCTTTACAAACAGATCTCTCCCAAGAAGACTCACGGGGCACTCAGGTATAATGCTGAAAGTGTGATCTGTAATGTATTCCCTGTCAATGGTCTCTAGATCTATGGGCTTTTTATAAGATGCTGTCCTGCTGTTAGAAAAGGGGCAAACATTTTAACTTCTTCACTTACTTCTTGTTTATCAGACATACTGCGGGTCTGGACCCCCCCACTAGTAACTCCTTGAGCACCAGCGTCCTTATCTCTTCCTGCAGCTCCCCCCCCTCCTGCTAATTCTGCTAAAGGTTGTGGCTGGGATCTCTCCTAGCTACGACTGCTGTGACTGCATCTTCTTCATCTGGAGTCAACACTGGGTACTGAAGCACTACTGGAGGGGGTCTGTTATACGGTGAAGGGGGTGGTGGTGGAAATTTCTGGTCTCTCCCTTTCAAACTTATTTCCCGTTCTATCTTATGAAGGGACCTATCATCTTTGGGACAGCTGTGGTTCTTATTCCTTTTCTTATTACCTGCATCATACCAATGGGGGGCTATTTCTAGCCACTGTTTCCCTCCCTTGGACATATAATCCATGTCCCAGGAAGGGTCCGCATCGAAATGCGGCCAGGCTGCCTTATCACCCAGACATAGTCCTTTGACCATATCCATATGAAACACACTATTGTCACCGTCTCTGGGGAATGGATCTGCAGCATCCATTACCTCAGTCCAGCCTGCTAAATCGTCTACCCATGGATTGATCAGGTAATAGTTTATTTGGACTAACACGGGTTACATAACATTTGCAAGTTTCCCCTGGCTCTGGTTTAGGGTACTTAGTTTTAGAGCCTTTTGCTCCCATGTTAGTATGTTTGGTTTTGGAGTGCGATCATACAATCACTGTCAGGACTGGCTGTATTGAACCGCAAAGGCTCCGACAATTCCTGTCAACTGATCAGCGGACTCGTGTCTTAATGTTTGCTTACTCTCCCAAAACCCCTATCGACTAGTGCCGTTATGAGCCGCCACTTGCGTTCACCGGTCTCTGGGTCAACAGATTCTCTCCTAGCCAGAGGGGTGGGGCGTCTTGCAGCTCTCCACAACGCATGCAATTTTACACAGTCAATGATGTTAGTACAAAAAAATCACAGTGAGATTTGACCGTACACTTACCACCCGGTCAATGTCTCACACAAACAAATGATCTTATCACTTCAAAAATTTCTTATTATTACAAACTACATATATATATAAGAGTTAAATCAAGCTTGTAACCTTCTGTTCCCCGAACAGCTTCTTTTAGTTTTAAGTGCACTTATCTCTGACTAAGGTGATATGGGGCTCCCGGAGCACCTCTTATAATCACCTATGACTCCCTGAGCCTTTGTCTATTGTGACCCTGACACTCTGTGTCCCAGACACAGCAACCCCCCCGAAGTTTCTAAGTAAATGGTTCTACTTACTTGGATCGAGACGCTGTCAGTGCCCTCGAATCAGACAGAGGATATTACAAACTACATATATATATAAGAGTTAAATCAAGCTTGTAACCTTCTGTTCCCCGAACAGCTTCTTTTAGTTTTAAGTGCACTTATCTCTGACTAAGGTGATATGGGGCTCCCGGAGCACCTCTTATAATCACCTATGACTCCCTGAGCCTTTGTCTATTGTGTCCCTGACACTCTGTGTCCCAGACACAGCAACCCCCCCGAAGTTTCTAAGTAAATGGTTCTACTTACTTGGATCGAGACGCTGTCAGTGCCCTCGAATCAGACAGAGGATAAAACAGATATCTCTCATACGGATCCGGGGATGACTTTCTCGATCCCGGACGAGCCCCCAGATTGTAAGGAGATCTGATCATATCTAGGTACCCCTGGTACAGAACTTCGGTGGTTAGCTTGATTTAAGTCTTTATCTGGATCCAGGAGAATGAATCTACCAGAAATAACACGTAACAACAGTTTGTCTGGTCAAATTCACTCTAGTTTATTCAGTAGTCCGTAAGCACGTAATATAGGGGGGGGGGGGGGGTTGCACCCCTCCTTCTGTCACTCAAATATTTGGTATAATCTCTAGCCTATAATATTAGGTATACAGAGGTTTCTGAGAGAATTCATGGGAGAGACAGATGATCGAGAAAGCCATAACACATGTAAGAATAGGAAGTCCTAATATGGTTAATTAACCTTCGCGGCTACATTCCTAGCAAAGAGATAACATTAAATGCTGACAGGATAAAGACACTGTGAGATGGATACATACAATACAGTAACCCCTTCAACTGCCAAAAAAAATAAAAAATACTTACCTCTAACTTGGTCCCTGGAGTATCTACTTCTTGGTGCTGGGGGTCAATACTGTGGCCAATCACTGGCTGAGGTGGGACACTGCTGTGGCCAGTGATTGGCTGAGTGGCATTGAGTCCTTGTAAATATATGCATTTGTATTTAAAGATTTTATAATGACAGGGATTGTTTCACAGGACTTGGGCTTAGCTAATGTTGTTTCGATATTCCAAAATGGATGCTGGGAACTATAGGCCTGTAAATTTAACATCTGTTGTGGGTAAGATTTTGTAGGGTTTTCTAAAATATATTTTTTCTCTTATTCTGGAGTATCTTAATGAAAATAACCTTCTAACACAGCACCAACATGGGTTTATGTGGGATCGATCGAGGTGAAGCTATGGATGTTGTATACAGTAACCCCCCGACCTACGATGGCCCCGACATATGATAAAATCGACATACGATGGCCTCTCAGAGGTCATCGCTTGTCGATGTCAGCATCGACATACAATGCTTTTATATGTCGGGGCCATCGCATTAACTGCTATCCAACAGCGCAAAATGCTTAAGCTGCTGTCGGATAGCAGTGTAATGTGCCCCAGCAGGTTCACTTACCTATTCCCGATGCTCCGGGTCCACTTCGTGATCCTCCGGTGTCTTGCGCATCTTCTCCAGGGTCCGGGCCTTGCTTTCCCGCGCCGGCACAGCAGCGTAATAACCTCACCAGAAAGCGAGGCCCGGACCCTGCAGAAGATGTGCAAGACACCGGAGGATCGCAAAGAAGACACCGGAGCAGCAGGACAGCATCGGGAGCCCCTGGAACAGCAGCGGGAGCGGTGAGGACCTGGTGCGGAGCGGCGGGGACAGGTAAGTACAGCTTCCTATACTTTACATTGCACGGATCCCTCAACATACGATGGATTCGACAAACGATGGGTCGTTTGGAACGAATTACCATCGTATGTTGAGGAACCACTGTATCTGGACCTTTCTAAAGTATTTGATACTGTGCCGCACAAAAGGTTAGTACATAAAATGAGGATGCTGGGACTGGGGGAGGACGTATGTAAATGGATGAGTAACTGGCTCAGTGACAGGAATCAGAGGGTGGGGATCAATGGAACTTACTCTGATTGGGTGACAGTTACTAGTGGGGACCACAGGGGGCAGTACTGGGTCCACTTCTTTTCCATATGACCTTGTAGAAGGATTACTGAGTAGAATCTTTATATTTGCAGATGACACTAAACTAAGTTGATCACCACAGAGGAGGATAATGTAATATTACAGAGGGATCTAGGGAAGCTGGAGGCTTTTGCACAGACATGGCAAATGAAGTTTAATGTGAATAAATGTAAGGTTATGCACTTGGGCCGTAAAAACAATGGGGGGTATTTATGAAGCACTTTACTCTTGATTTCTGGGGTTTATTTGGTGCAGAATTTCCTTTCCTTGGCGGCAGTATGTGTGTTTTCGCTCAGATTTAGCAGTTGTCAGTAATTTAAGAAAAAGGCGCAAAATTTGGCGCAAACCTTTTAAAAAAGGGCAAATCACCTCCATAAAAAAGTGGCATGGAAAACAAATATTACAAAAAATTGTTGAAATTACTATATATATATATATATATATATATATATATATATATATATATTTCCTATAAAAAATAGTAATTAAAAAAAAACCTTTAAAAAAAAATTTAAAAAAATTTGGAAACATTTCTCAATATGGTTTGGATGGACATGTTTATAAGTCTGGATATTTGGTACAATTAAGTTTAGCCCCCAAGGAATCACCTCTGAAAAAGTGAAAAAGCTTCCTGTAATACTCACCTGAAAGGTGGATAAATTCACACATATGACAGTAATTTTTGAAATTGCACCAAATTTATAGCTCGACTTGCGCCTTTTTGTAAATTTGGTACAGTGAGTTAAAAAGCCACCCATGAAAAAAACTGGTAAAAAAAATACGTACCACAGCCATTATTTGTAAAAAAAGAAAACAATGGCCCTCATTTACTATTGCAAACCCGACATGTTTTGTCGGGTTGTGCGCCAGATTCTGTCCCATTGTGCCATATCCTGTCGCATTGCGCCAGAAATTCTGTCTGCGCCAGAATTTGCACCAGAATTGAAAAAAACCCTGACTAACTCTCCATTTTGCTAAGAAAACCCGAAAAAGGGGCATGGCTGCCTGGAAAAGGGGGTGTGGTCTCCAAAAAGGGGCGTGTCCCCAACATTTTCACAAAAACCCAACATATTTACTAAGGTTTCCACATAAAATGTGGTGGATTTGGGCTGAGGAAAACCAGACAGATCAGAGCATGTGTAAAAAAAGCAAAGTGTAGGGAAAGGGGAAAATGTAGGGAAACCTTTTTAAATACCATGGAAAATAAATTGTAGGGAATTTAAACCCACAAAGAAACCTACACAACACTCTTAGTAAATAGGGACCAATGTGTACAATTATGTGCTAAATAATAATATATTAGGTAAAACATCTACCGAAAAGGACTTGGGGGACTGGTGCACAGTAAACTGTACTTTATTGACGTGGCTATGGCTGTCAACGCTAATAAAGTCATGGGATGTATCAAGAGAGGTATAGAGACTAGTGACAGAAACATAGTTTTGCCTCTCTATAAATTACTAGTCAGACGGCTGATACCCGTAACCAACTGACGAAATAAACTCTAACATGGTCCTGTTGGAATGCTTTCTTGACTTCCCCACACTTTCACACCTCATGACCTGACTTCTCCCTTATCACATTCCTCTTGGTTAAAGACTACCCATCTGCCATTTCTCACGTGTTCTCCCCGACATGTTATGATCCATCTGATGTATCCTGGGCATCGTGGAGGCCTGGAGCTCACCCATCCCACAATGTAACCACATGTTTATGTACGGGGTTTAGGGTAAGGGGAGTGTAACTGTGCAGTAATTAAAGGGTGCTTTTTAACCCTTGCTATTCGTGACGCCAGGGTGGGGGTTCCTCAATAACGCTTTTCCTACCGCCATCCTTCCCAAGAGTGATAGGGAGGTAGATAAGAAGAATAGATTGTTCACAACCGGAGAGTTTCTGAAACAGCATTAACTTTTACTGAAGGTTTTCTGCAAGCTTCAATAATACAACAATCTCTGAGCATAACAACAGCTTTCCTTGGAGAGTGACAAAGGTTGGGGCATTAAGAGTCTTTTTAGTATATTGCGTTGCTCCACTGGATTTAGGGGTTAATTGCAGTCCAGTAGTCACGCTAGAATTAGCGGGGATTTAGATTTAAACTCACGGTTTTGGTTCCGCTGAGGCCGGAGGTTTTGAGGCCTAGCGTGTCTATGAAAGTTGCGTAGCACTGTCCTGTTAGTCCGGCATCCACGAGAGCAGCAACCCAAGAGAGCGATAATTGGACGCAGCTCCCTTATATGGGCAGGGGCTGGACTAATGCATATTGGTCCATACTGATGTCAATCACCATTACAGAGATTTATGGGTAACACTTTGGGGACCTCTACATTAGGTACGGTATGCAAAGCGGTACCGGGACACCACATACTCTTGATCCCATACCCTTAATTTTCTGTTATTCCCTTTCCTATCATGGATCCCCCTCCCTCCTCCCTCCATTTCTTTCTCCTCTCCTGTTCAACTCACTTCTTTCTCTATCTTCTCTTACCTCCTCTCTATCACTTGCCATACCCTATTATCTTGTCACACTCATGTTGCTCGTCGATTCTGGTACCTTCCTCGCCTGGGTTTCTACCCGAGCACCATGGAAGTCTTTAGATTTTTTATAATCTCACCGATGCTACATTGCCGTAGTTTGACATTCTCCCACCCCTTGCCCTTAGCCCCCTTGCGAGACATTTCTATTGTGACACTTGCCATGTTACTTGTACCTGTATGACATTGCACCATTACCTTAGCAATTCTGAATGTTTGCTTATTTGTTTAACTATTTCTTTGTGAAATCCAATAAATACTTTATTTAAAAAAAAAATTACTAGTCAGACCACATATGGAGTATTGTGTCCAATTCTGGGCACCTGTATATAAGAAGGACATGGCTTAACTGGAGAGGGGGCAGAGGAGGGCGACAAAGATAATAAAGGTATTGGAGGATTACAGGACCAAGACAGGTTATCAAGCTTGGGGGTTATTCAGTTTGAAGAAAAGACGTCTTAGCTGTGATCTGATTACAATGTACAAATATATGAATGGACAGTTAAAGGGGTGCTCCGCCATTAGACATCTTATCCCCTTTCCAAAGGATAGGGGATAAGATGTCAGATCGCCACGGTCCCACTGCTGGGGACCCCCGGGATTGCCGCTGTGCCACCCCGCTGTCATTACTGCACAGAGCGAGTTCGCTCTGCACGTAATGACGGGCAGTACAGGGGCCGGAGCATCGTTACATCACGGCCCGCCCCCCTTAATACGAGTCTATGGGAGGGGGCGTGGCGGTCGTATCTAGGCCCTTGACAGATTAACAGGTACAAAATAATACACTACTTAGATGTATGTATGTGGCATGCACGTATTAGGGCAGAAAAATGCTCTACAGTATGCTTAAAAAAGCGCTGGGCTAAAACACCAGCCGGTGATTACTTTTGCCTGGACTTTCACAGTATCTAGGCCCTTGACAGATTAACAGGTACAAAATAGTACACTACTTAGATTTACATATACGGTATCTGCTGAAAAAACATATTTTTCATGCCTCCTCTGCTAAGTTGAGGCCACTTGTTGAAATGTATGAGGCAACAAAAAGCTTTCTGCCCCTCTCTGATAAAATGCTGAATAAAGTGACTGGGAGGTTAATGGCTAGCGTTAAAATCCTTCTCAGTGAGAAAAAGCTAAGCACTGCACTGCTCTCTGTCCACAACGCTGATTTGACTAGAAGTTGGCAGTGGAATGCTGCGCTATGATCGATTCAGCGTGTCTGTGTAACACGCAGAGACACGCAGTCCGTCCTATCCCTCTGCAGTGTATGGCATGAAATGAGCAGCCACAAAATGGCTGCCAATTATATAGGGCTGTGACATCACAGGGGTGACTGAATGCCGATAGGCTGCATCCTGCATGTGATTCAGGGTCATCTTACCTACTTCCCTTCTCGCCTTGCCTTCCCACCTTCCCAGCATCCCCTGCCCCATGTACTGACATGTGGATCCGCCATTTTAGGTATCCCAGAGCCTGGAACGCTGTAAAATGGAGTTTAATGAAGCGATTTGCGCGATAGAATCGCGGCGATATTCGCATTAGTTGTGAATCGAATATTTCCTGAAATTCGTAACGAATTCGGGTTTGTCTGCTTCAATTTGCTCATCTCTAGTGCAGAAACTTGTTGATGATGATGAGGGTTGCAGGTTGCCCCTGAGGCAGCGGCTGAACCAGCAAGGCGGTAGCATGGTTGGCAGTCAGCGTGGTGGCAGAAGTGGAAATTCTGGAGCCAAACGTGCCTGGGGGAGACCACCTGCTTTGCGGCAGCCTACCTTAATGGGAGGTAGTGGAACAGGGGTTCCTGGAGACGGCGGCAGTAGCAGTCAATTAGTGCGGACTGTTAGTGGGAAAATCAGCTACTCGGCGGTGTGGCAGTTTTTCATCAAGCATCCAGAGGAGGTTCACATAGCCACAGGCAAGATTAGTCGGCAGAAGGTGAATATTGGCACCACGGCCCTGCGTCAACATATGCTTCGCCACCATAAAGCGGCCCTGGAGAACCGTGGCTCCGATGAAGTGGTCCACCCTCCTGCATCACCAGTGGCGGATCCAGGGGGGGGGGGCAATGGGGCAATTACCCCCCCCCCCCCCCCCGAGATTTCTGCCCCCCGCCCCCTAGAATAGTGGAGCCGAAGCTGTAAGCTTCCGCTCCACCATTCACTAACCTAGGCAGTCTCACACGCTGTGAGTACACAACGTGTGAGCTGCGGGGATGCGATCCTCCGCAGGCCGGCACCATGACGTCACATCATCGCGCCGGCGCCCGGAAATCCCGTCCCCGCGGCCAGCATACAGTAAGTAAGAAGAGTATGCTCAGGGCCCAGGGGATTTGGGATTTGGAATATGTGCCACTGTTAAGGGCACTGTATCGGAAGGGGAGGGGGATTTAAAAACTTAGGTGAGGGGGGGGGAGAGAAAGGGGAATTTTTAATGTGAGGTGCTGCAGGGCAAAGCACTGGGGGCACTATATGTTAAGAGCACATGACAGGGGGGGGGCCCTGTGCTGTGCCCCTCACATATAATGCCCCCTGTGCTGTACCCACACATATAAATTATATGTGTGGGGGGCACAGAACAGGGGGCATTATATGTGTGGGGCACAGCACAGGGGGTATTATATGTGTGGGGCACAGCACAGGGGGCATTTTATGATATATTGCCCCCTGTGCTGTGCCCCACACATATAATACCCCCTGTGCTGTGCCCCACACATATAATGCCCCCTGTGCTGTGCCCCACACATATAATGCCCCCTGTGCTGTGCCCCACACATATAATACCCCCTGTGCTGTGCCCCACACATATAATACCCCCTGTGCTGTGTCCCACACATATAATGCCCCCTGTGCTGTGCCCCCCACACATATAATTTATATGTGTGGGCACAGCACAGGGGGCATTATATGTGAGGGGCACAGTACAGGGGGCATTATATGTGTGGGGCACAGCACAGGGGGCATTATGTGTGGGGCACAGCACAGGGGGCATTATATCATATAATGCCCCCTGTGCTGTGCCCCACACATAATGCCCCCTGTGCTGTGCCCCACACATATAATGCCCCCTGTGCTGTGCCCCACACATATAATGCCCCCTGTGCTGTGTCCCACACATAATGTCCCCTGTGCTGTTCCCCTCACATATAATGCCCGTGCTGTGCCCCACACATATAATGCCCCTTGCTCTGTGCCTATCACATTTAATGCCCCCTGTGCTGTGCCCCACACATATAATGCCCCCTGTACTGTGCCCCTCACAAATAATGCCCCAATCATGCGCCCCTCATATATAATGCCCCCATCCTGTGCCCCTCACATATAATGCCCCCATGCTGTGCCCCTCACAGGGGGAATTATATGTGAGGGGAACAGCACAGGGGACATTATATGTGAGAGGCACAGCACAGGGGGGCATTATATGTGAGGGGCACAGCACAGGGGGCATTATATGTGAGGGGAACAGCACAGGGGACATTATATGTGAGGGGCACAGCACGGGGGGCATTATATGTGAGGGGCACAGCACAGGGGGCATTATATGTGAGGGACGCATGATGGGGGCATTATATGTGAGGGGCCAAGAACGGGGAATTATATGTGAAGGGCACAGCACAGGGGGCAATATATGTTAGGGGCACAGGGCATTATTATGTGGGGGGAACAGGACGGGTCATAATTATTATATCTAGGGACACAAGATGGGGCATTATTACTATATGTGAAGGCACAGAGTGTTCTGCATTTCAGAAGTATATTGTAGATTATGAGGAATTTCTGGGGTGGTACATTTTTTTATGGGCCACAATACATTTGGGTATTTCAGAGGGTACACTGCACAGCAAGTTATATTCAGAGAGTGCAGTGTGTGGTAGTATTAAATTTAGAGGGTACAGTGTGTGGTAGTATTATATTCAGAGAGTGCAGTGTGTGGTAGTATTATATACAGAGGGTACAGTGTGTGGTAGTATTCTATTCAGAGAGTGCAGTGTGTGGTAGTATTAAATTTAGAGGGCACAGTGTGTGGTAGTATATTCAGAGAGTGCAGTGTGTGGTAGTATTATATTCAGAGAGTGCAGTGTTTGGTAGTATTATATACAGAGGGTACAGTGTGTGGTAGTATTATATTCAGAGAGTGCAGTGTGTGGTAGTATTAAATTTAGAGGGCACAGTGTGTGGTAGTATTATATTCAGAGAGTGCAGTGTGTGGTAGTATTCTATTCAGAGAGTGCAGTGTGTGGTAGTATTAAATTTAGAGGGCACAGTGTGGTAGTATTATATTCAGAGAGTGCAGTGTGTGGTAGTAGTATATTCAGAGAGTGCAGTGTTTGTTAGTATTATATTAAGAGGGCACAGTGTGTGGTAGTGTTATATTCAGAGGGCACAGTGTGTGGTAGTATTATATTTAGATGGCGCAGTGTGTGGTAGTATTGTATTCAGAGGGTACGGTGTGTGATAGTATTATATTCAGAGGGTACGGTGTGTGGCGGTATTATATTCAGAGGGTACAGTGTGTTGCATATTCAGGAGGTACAGTGTGTCAGAATTATATTCAGAAGGTATGTGCCAGTATTATATTCAAAGAATACAGTGTTTGGCAGTATTATAATAATTATTGTTTTCATATAGAGGATCAGAATCCGCTGACATAGTGAGGAGACGTCTGGGCATCAAGTTCTGCAGGGAGAACATTTAGCTGAAACAAGTCCCGGTGGTATGTACCATCTGAATTAGATAAGGGAAGACTATAGAGAAGACGTCACCTGTAGTCACTGATGTCATTCTGTATCCTCCTGTGTGTGTCCCATCAGAGCTGTAGTCACTGAAGAAGTTCTGCAGTAATGATGGGTGAAACAACAACTCCCAGCATCCCCTTACCACTACTTAGGTCATACTGGAAGCTGTAGTTTTAAATGGTAAAAACTTCTTTAGCACTTTCCCATTCTGTGGCAATTGGTATATTTGATAATTATTCTGACATGTGAACATGGCCTAAGAGTCTTAAACAAGGTTAGGACTGTATGATACATTTAATAATATTGTAAGTTCCGTAAGCAACATCTTGTTTTCTGTCCGCCAACACAAAATACTCTAATAGTGCCCCTCCCGAGACTCGACTCTGGATCCGCCCCTGTGCATCACCTAGTGGCACGCCACTCCCTCTTTCAGCCAGCCCAAGGGAGCTGTGTGTCATACCCTTCTTCTGTCGCTCCAGATGCTCCTGCTTCTCCTACTATTAGTCAGCCATTCCGCCAAAAATGTGCTTCTGTCTAAGTTGCTGGTGCTGCAGTCCCTCCCTTTTCAAGTGGTGGACTCTGCACCTTTCAGAGAACTGATGGCTTGTGCCGAGCCGAGGTGGTAATTTCTTTGTGAAAAAGGCAGTACCAGCCCTGAGCCTGTTGGTGTGTAGCAAACTGCATGGCAGGGCAGCCACAACCCCAACTTGGACAGGTCACACCGCTTCCTCCTCCACGCTGTCAGCCCGTTGGTCCTGTGACAGTATGCGACTCTGCCTACTCATCCTCCACCGTGTCCTCAGCCTCCACTGCCCAGACAAGTCTCAGTGCCCCTTCAGCATACCATATGTGCAGGGCACGGTGTGTCACGCTGTTCTTCACATGGTTTGCCTTGGCGAAAAGAGTCACACAGGGGAGGAACTGCTAAAAGTCATTCAGAAAGAAATCAGAGCATGGCTTACTCCACAAAACCTGGAAATGGGAACCATGGTGACTGACAACAGGAAGAACATCTTGCATGCACTGCGACTGGGAAGGCTGAGCCATGGCACACGTGTTCAATCTGGTTGTCAAGCAGTTCCTGAAGTGTTCCCCCCATTTGCAAGACATCCTAACAATGGGAAGGAAACTTTGCATGCACTTCAGTCACTCGTACACCGCAAAGCACACCTTTCCTTGAGCTGCAGCGTCAGAACGGTATCCCACAATGTCTGGTTTGTGACATTGCCACACGTTGGAATTCCACCCTCCATATATTGGACTGTCTGTACAAACAGAGAAAAGCCATCACCGATTTCTTGATGATCCAAGAGGATAGGGGTACTCCCCTGTGTAACTTCAATGTGAACCAGTGGCATCTCATACGTGACACCTGCCGTTTCCTCAGGCTCTTTGAGGAAGCCACATTATTAGTAAGTTGCCAGAATTACGGTATAAACGACGTCATTCAATGGCTTCATTTCTTACAACACATGTTGGAAACGATGGCTGGTCAAGGCACTGGAGACGTGGCGCCGACATCTCACGGCCACATGAGCTCTGTGGGGGCTGAACCTGGAGGTGGAGGAGGAGGCGGGGGAGGGGCACATTGGAGGACTGTTTAGGTTTTGCCACATGGGCATTTTTTCTAGTAATCTGACAGGAGAGGAGGAGCAGGAGCAGCCAGAGGAGCTAGAGGGTTATGAGGAAGGCGAGACAGAGGCCAGACACACTGTGGCAGTATGCAGTGGCGATGGAGGCAGGGAGTCCCTCCGAGTCACTTGCACAAATGGCACGATGCATGCTCACATGCTTGCACAGTGACAGCCGAATTGTCACCATTCGACAGCGGGATGACTTCTGGATCTCCATCTTAATGGACCCTCGCCACCGCCACAAAATAGGGGCCTTTTTTACACCCACTGAGAGGCAGGACAAAATTACCTACTACAGAGGCATCCTATGTAGTTATTTGGCCGATGTCTATTGGCACCATCGTCCATCCTCTCACAGGTCTGAATCGGGGGGCCGCCTGCGCTCACCTTCCACTGCCATGGCTGCTGGGGAGGGGAGGGGTGGGGTGGCAGGGGCAGTACCAGCTCCATCAGCAGCAGCCTGAGTCTACAGTCGCTGATTAATAGCTTTCTTCACCCCCATAGTGAAGCAACTCATCATCAGCAGGTACACCTGGAGCAGGACCTGAACCAGCAGGTCGTGGCATACCTTGACATGCCCATGCCAACACACCTTGAAGATCCGCTTGACTTCTGGGCAGCCAAACTAGATTCGTGGCCGCAACTAGCAGAGTTTTCCCTGGAAAAATTGTCCTGCCCGACCAGTAGTGTGCCATCAGAGCAGGGGATTAGTGTGGTGGAGGCCATAGTCACCCCAAGGAGAACTTGTCTGTCCACGAAAAATGTGGAGAGACTGACCTTTGTGAAGATGAATCAGGCATGGATCAGCCAGGATTTCCAACCACCAATGCCTGATGCATGAGAGTAGATTGACCACGGTGCCACACCAACACTTCACAAATATGGATAGTGCCAAACAGATTTAATGCTCCCCAGTTACAAACATTCCTCCGCATCAGACCTTTTTTCACCCACCTTCGTCACCAGGTACTGGTATTGCCACCCACCGCACCACTCTGTCACCGGGTCCCTTTCAGGACTGCTGATGCTGCTGCCACCTCCAAGCTGTCTCATTCAGCCCCTGTATGGTCTCTTCTCATGCTTCAGCCAACTCCAGTCTGTGTCATTCAGCAACTACATGGTTTAGTGATGCTGCTGGGCCTTGGACATTACCTATATATGTTTATGGTAGCACTAGGTACCATACATCTACAATGGAAATTTCTAAATTCATCTTTTATTCTTAGAGATTGTGAGGCCCTATTATCTCCTCATCTGCCGCCAACTCCAGGCTGTGCCATTAAGACACTATATGGTCTCCCCATGCTACCACAAACTCCAGGCAGTCATTCAGCCACTATATGGTCTCCTCATACATATGCCACCTTCAGGCTGTCTCATTCAGCCACTGTACGGTCTCTTCTCATGCTTCAGCCAACTCCAGGCTGTGCCATTCAGCCACAAAATGGTCTCTTCCTACTGATGCCACCTCCAGGCTCTGTCATTGTGCTGCCATGTGACATGTGACTCCTTGTTAGATTTGGTCCTTTGTACCCACATGCCGGGGCCCGGGACACTAAAACTTGGGAGCTAAAAGTTCAATTTCAAAACCCTCAATTTCAATTTAAAAATCTAAATTTCTATTTAAAATTCTTACATTTCAATGGTCTCCTCATGTTTCTGCCAACTTCCGACTGTGCTATTCAGACACTATATGGTCTCTCCTCATGCTTCAGCCAGCTCCAGGCTGTGTCATTCAGGCAATATATGGTTTACTGATGCTGCTGGGCCTGGGTCTGGGCCTAAAAAATTTTTATGGTAGCACTAGCTACCAGAAATCTTCAATTTAAATTTCACAATTCATCTTTTAATCTTAGAGATTGTGAAGCCCTAGTGTCCACTCATGCTGCTGCCAGCTCCAGGATGTGTCATTCAGCCACTGTATGGTCTCCTCATGCTGCCAACACATCCACGCTGTATCATTCAGCCACTATATGTTCTCCTCATGCTTCAGCCTCATCCAAGCTGTGTCATTAAGCCACTATATGGTCTCTTCATGCTACCAACACCTCCAAGCTGTGTCATTCAGCCACTATATGGTGTCCTCATGCTACCAAAACCTCCACGCTGTGTCATTTAGACACTATATGGTGTCCTCATGCTGCCAACACCTCCACGCTATATCATTCAGCCACTATATGGTCTCCTCATGCTGCCAACACCTCCACACTGTGTCATTTAGACACTATATGGTGTCCTCATGCTGCCAACACCTCCACGCTATATCATTCAGCCACTATATGGTCTCCTCATGCTACCAACACCTCCAAGCTGTGTCATTCAGCCACTATATGGTCTCCTCATGCTGCCAACACTTCCACACTGTGTCGTTCAGCCACTATATGGTCTCCTCATGCTACCAACACCTCCAAGCTGTGTCATTCTGCCACTTTATGGTCTCCTCATGCTGCCAACCTCCACCCTTTGTCATTCAGCCACTACATGGTCTCCTCATACTGATGCCACCTCCAGGCTCTTTCATTGTGCTGCTCTGCGGCAGTGATTCTAAAAGCGATGCCTGTAATCTGCATGTTATTCTGAATAATAGTATTATTTCACTACCCCAGCACACTGTGTTAGAACATAGCAAAGTGTTATACACCCCTATTGAGGCTCTCTGTAGGTCAGAAATAGCCATTTTTCATATAGATTCGCCGCAAATATATTCGGATCTAACCAAAATTTTTTCCAAAAATTCGGCGAATCGAACAAATCAAATTTTTTACAGTAATTTATTATAAATATGCACGGGGGGGGGGGGTGCATAAATTTGGGGTTAATACAGTAGTAGTTTAAAAACCCCACTGGGAGCCTGGGCATTTAAAAATGAAAGTATATACTGTACAGACATCGCAGGGGAGTGCAGCATGCCGCCTGCTCCCCTGCTATATGACTGCTGATCGCATTGGGTCTCAGAAGTGAGACCTGGTTCGATCAATCTCTTATCCCCCTGTACTACCCCCACCATGGAACAGAACCTAGTAGTACAAACACTAATCTAGCCTCCCAGCCACCTGCAGACTCCCACTGCCAGGGAACTACTACTCCCATCATGGAAAGTTGTGTGTCCTATGATTGGAGTAGTAGTAGTTCAAGCTGCAGGAATCTGCAGATGGCTGATACTAACGGATGAAAAACTGATGTGTAGGTGCGTGTGTGTTTGTGTCACGTGCAACAGACACTACTGATTGGCCAATACCCCAGAAACATAAGCAAACACTGACAGGGCAACATAGCAACCAAACACCTAGCCACATGAGAGATAGAATGCTAAAAAGAAGGGTGGGAACTAGGCGTCACCAAAAAACAAAGGGGAAGTACTGGGGCGAACAAACAGTAAACGGGGTGGAACCCAAACGAAAGCAACGTACGCGCCCCAAACGAAAAAAACAGGGCATGTGGCCTGCTGGGATTTGTAGTTTGGAGCCCAGCAACAAAAAGGAAACAACAAAAGCTAAAAAACATCAACTTGCAGACAAAAAATCACCAGAGAACCGAAAAATAGCAACAAAGACACAAAGGAAACAAAGGACAAACAACAACAAGGGTAAGATTAAGATGACAAAAACACATTGACCACTGGAGTACCCCTTTAACAGCTGGTATGTACACACTTAAAAAAAAAGTGTAAACCAAAAAGTTGCAAAAAAAATAGCCTGAGGTGCAGCGCTGCGCCAAATATGTGCCAAATATATAAACAAAAACAGCTCTGAAGACAATGATAAATGCCCCCCAATGTGTGTGAATGGAATGCCGGGACAAGTATAAGGGTCTATTCACACAGCAGAACTTCCGCATGCGGATTCCTCCTCAAATTAAAGCCCAATAGACTTCTATGGGATTCCACACTCTCATTCACACTTACTTCTGAATTGCCACATGCAGATTCCGTTCAATTCCACACCATTCCGCACAACATCCACACAAGCCAGAAACCACCCAAATGAATGCGGAAGCGGAATTGGTGTGAATGTGGGGTAATTCTGCCATGTGAATAGACCCTAACTGGGCAGGCCATCTGCTCCTGCATCTGCTCCAGACGTCACGCCCCCTCCCATAGACTTGCATTGAGGGGGCGTGGTTGTGAGGTCACGAGTGGGGCATGACCGTGATGTCACGAGCCTCCGCCTCGCCAGTCATCCTGCACAGAGCAAAGTTCGCTCCATGCACCGGATGTCTGGGGTGCCCAGCCGAGATTGCGAGGGTCCCAAGCAGCGGGACCCCCGTGATCAGACATCTTATCCCTTATCCGAAGGATAAGATGTCTTGGGGCAGAGTACCCCTTTAACCCCTTAAGGACCAGGCACGTATGAGTAGGTCCCTGCGCCCTGGGTCTTAAGGACCAGGCACGTACTCATACGTCCGTGGGAATTTTGCATCCCGCCGCGCAACGGGCGGGTTGCGAAACCGGGTCTCTGGTGACCCGATCAGCCCGGAAAATAGTGATGATCTGACCTGTCAGTGACAGCCCAGATCATCTTGCAGGGTAGGAGTGAGGTCGCAATGCTGCGATCTCCTCCTATCCCCTGCCATTGGTCAGAACTGATTCTGACCAATGGCAGAGAAGGACAGTGGGTTGCCATGGCAACCCCCCGTTCTGCCCACCCCTGGATGTCATGGGGAACATGGACAGAAGATGGAGGTCAGTACCTGCAGGAGAAGGTGCCTGGGAACAGCTGATCGCGGCTGCAGACTGCTGGATCCAGGCTCAGGTAGGGAAGCGACGTGGGGGTGGGGGGGAACGGAAAGTGTAAGTAAAGTGATCTTTACTGTGGCAACCACTAGGAAGGCCAAACTGTAACTCCCAGCCAAAGGCTGTCTGGGCATGCTGGGAGTTGTAGTTTTGAAACATCTGGAGGGTCACAGTTTGGGGACCACTGTTACAGTGGTGCCCAAACTATAGCCCTCCAGATGTTGCCAAACTACAACTCTCAGCATGCCTAGACTGCCCAGGCATGCTGGGAGTTGTAGTTCTGTAACATCTGTCCCTTCAGATTTTGCAATTTTCATGAAATTTTTGAAAATTGCTGCTCTACTTTGAAGCCCTAAAAGTTTTTCAAAAAGTAAAAATATGTTCATTTTATGATGCCAACATAAAGTGGACATATTGTATTTGTGAATAAAAATAAAATTTATTTGGAATATCGATTTTCCTTACAAGTAGAGAGCTTCAAAGTTAGAAAAATGCTGTGTTCAAAATTTTCATGAAATTTTGGGATTTTTCACCAAAAAAGGATGCAAGTAACGCCGAAAATTTACCACCAAAATAAATTAGAATATGTCACGAAAAAACAATCTCAGAATCAGAATATTCGGTAAAAGTGTTTTAGAGATATTAATTCTTAAAGTGACAGTGGTCAGATGTGCAAAAAACGCTCTGGTCCTACAGTGAAAATTGGCCTGGTCCTTAAGGGGTTAAGGATGCTCTTGCTCTCTCAGTGTAAATTTTTTTCTTTCCATCCATCGACATTGCCGGCTTGTTCTGATCATCGCAGCTGAGGAAATGCAAGCAACACAAGTGTGTCAGTAAATCATAGTGAGCAGCGCCCGACGCTAATCACTAATTAAACGTATAGCGAGTAACAAACCATTCCATTTGGTTTTACAACACAGTCTCATTTGTAGAGCTGACGGTTTGTACCGCGGCGGCTCAGATGCGGTTTTATTGAAGCCATCTAACATTTTAAAGGCAAGCTGCTTTATTAATTGACTAGTCCACCTTTTATAAGCCTGTTAAGGAATTACTAAACACATTACATCCATTTGCCGAGCGTATAAACAGGGCTTCTTGTCTTCCCTCCGTCTACCGCTCTACCCCAACCCTGATGTTCTCATCTTAGTGTATATTGCTACTGTAACTCTGAGGCAGTAGCCTTTAAAACATGGAAAAGGGGATTATTTGAATATTTATTTTAGAACAGTTTTTTAAACTTGACTATGCGATTGATTGATCTTTTGTAAAACTTTTGTTGTTGCTCTGATTTACTCCCGGGTTGACTAGTGCAACTCTTTACTGATTAGCCTTCACTTCTCTAATCTCTCCCCTGTCCAGTCCATCCTAAATGCCACAGCCAGACTCCTCTTCCTCTCCAGACGTTACACCGATGCCTTCCCCTGTTTCAGTCACTTCACTGTTTACCTACTCAGTCCAGAATACAGTATAAAATCCTCAGTCTCACAAAGCTGCACAAACCTCCGTACATCTCCTCCATCACCTCTGTCTACCATCCTACACGTTCTCTACGCTCTGTGAATTACCTAAAACTAACATTCTCTATAATCCAAACCTCTCACTCCCGTCTCCATGACATGGTACTCGTGCTGCACTAGTTATTAGGAATGCGATACCCCAAACCCTCAAACTTATATCCAACATCCACAGTTTTTCACAGGGGTGCTAGGATATACCTTATCACTTTGTGATGCCAGGGCACCGTTAGCCTATACATGGTCTGAGGTTGGAGACAGCTTCTCCTGGGCCAGACAAGGGGAGTTAAGAAACATACTGACGTCAGTTTAAGGATAACTATCTTTACTGAGCTGGATGCAGATGGAATTACACTGACAGTCTGATGCAGAGTGAGAGGATGCAGTATGAGCCCTGTTGCCTTGCTGGGACTTGTGGCGATTTGACCCAATAAATTGATACTGACTTGAGAGGATTGAAGATTGATCCTGATAGCTCGGGTCCTGTCAAGGTCCTGTAGCTTTCTCCGCCAGGGCATGAACTTCCACCAGTTGATCATTGCAGAATGACCGGATAAGATAGATTTGATCTGAGCCTTCCTTAGAGCTTCTCCACAAACCTCACACCTTTACCACACTTGAGCTAAGGAACAACTGGAGATGTACTAAGGAACTCCTCCCCCCACTACACTACATAGCTAGGAATTTAGGGGTTCCCACGGGCAGGCAGGGTTACATGGGCCTTCATCGCCTCTCACTCTTAAATGTACAATAACACATATAAATAACACTTATAGAAATAACATAACATGATAATTACAAAAATATATTAACTTTTGGCAAAGTGCTGGGACATAATAGACAGAATAATAAGTCACTCAGTGGGACCAACATCTGTGCCGCAGGTAGTCCGAAGCCACAGGACAGCATTTATTGCTGGGACATCACACACATCCCCTAATTCCACTAAAGTTCACTCAGTGGTGCCTCCTACGCTTTATGCACTTTAGACACTCAAGGAAGGTTGTTGACAGTTTCACCCACCTTTTTGACATGATTTTACGTACAGTATTTATAAAACATGGCTGGACCATTGTATCAGCTTTGTTTTCTACTCCAGCTTTTATTTCTTTGTAATTTGTAATATACCTTGAATGCAATAAATCATTTCTACTCCAGACGCGGTGAGTGCTCTATTTCACTTTCTCTATCGGGATAACTGATTTCCATTATGCCAAAGGGTAAAGCAGTTCTGTGATAGTGGGCCTCATGTTGGAATTACAGTACTATGTCATCCCATGTGACTGTGTCACTTGGGGACAAGGGGACGCATGCGATTCATAAAACAAGGGGAAGCCACTGTTGCTCTTGACCATGGCAATAAAGCAAACATCTGTAATATCTACTTTACACCCACTAGCTTCTGAGCTTGCTCCATAGTTATCTAGTGCACATGAACAGAAAATGCGTTGTCCAGGCAGCCCCCTGTTCCATGCATGTGCTGCTTGACAATTTTGCTAGCACCTCCATAAGTTGAAGTAGTCACTCCTATTTCTTCATAGACTTTGTTTCTCTTGTTCCAATTGTCGATTACTTATTACTCTCTAATATCTTTATTTGTACAGCACTGCAGAATATGTTGGCACTATGTAAAAACATTATTGTCCTTTCCTGACAAGGCACGTCTCCAAGACGCAATTACGGTATGCAGTTTGCATTGCACTGTGCTTGTTAAACAACTCTGACATGTGTGTCCAGCCCCATCCATTTATCCTGATGTGAGTTGTTTCTGCTTCTTTTTAGGCTTTTTTTTTTAACATAATCAAGTGATGTTTTACTGATTGTTTTAAGGGGAACAGATTTTCATTAATAATTCAGGCCTCTTCGCTACACAAGTAGATATATGAGATCTTACGCTCAATGTTCTGTCCTTGAAACGGGTTCACGTACATAATCATTTGTCACCGGCTTAACAAATGGCAAAACATCAGCAAAATTTTTACTTAATATTTAGTAGAGGAATCTTAAAAAACAAAGTAAGCAGAATTTGCTTACCATTCTATATATGTAAATATATATATCTCAACTGCTCTCATTTATGCAGCTCTATACAAAGTATAGCTTACAAACAAATATATCTTGGTATGCCAGATCAGCAGGACCAGATACCGGCCAAGGCAAATAAAAATAGACCCAATGCCTCAGGCTTTCGGTGGAATTCTTAAATTGCTTTTTAATGAGTTGTCTTTAACCCTTTACAGACCCGGCAAATTTGGTCTTGAAGAAACAAATAAGGGGAGATTTATCAAAACCTGCGCAAAGGAAAAGTTGTCCAGTTGCCCTTAGCAACCAATCAGATGGTGTCTTTCATTTTGCAGAGGCCTTGTTAATAATGAAATAAGCGAGCTCATTGGTTGCTATGGGCAACTGGGCAACTTTTCCTCTGGACAGGTTTTGATAAATCTCCCCCATACTTTTTTTTACTTAGTCTTCTTTCATTCGATTGTACTGTTTATGTCTTTTATTGAACATAGTGAGTAAAGATCCACAGTGCAGGAAGAAAAAGCCTTATGAAACATTGAATTGGTCGATCCTCCCCTTCAACAGCAACCATCATAACCAAATGGTTACGTATCTGTAACCTGAACAGGGGTTTCTCCGATTAGAGAGTCCCTTTATTGAGAGTGTTTTTTATTTTTTTATGGGTTTCCTTAAAAACACTTTATACCTGGAGAATTGAACAGGATTGGTGTAAACGACAAGGAGGTAGTAGATCCGCTGAGCCTGTGTGAATAATGGCTTGGGCCATGTCAGGGAGCGGAGTCTAAGGTGCCACCTGCAAAGCAGGATGGACTAGGTGCAGCAGGCGGCACCCAGGTCGCTACCCCTGACACGAATCGTCCACACAGGCTGCTGAAGAGAAAATGTGGTACAGGAGGGATATGGCAACTCATAGTTAGGATAGCAGAAGGTCAGGGCTGGCAGCACGGTAGCGAGAACAGGGATGTAGCAAGAGGTCAGTAGGCAGACGGCACAGGAGCAAAGGCAAGTCACGGAGCAGGTAGGTCAGGAACACTATAAGGCAAGACACAATAAACGCTTTCACTAGAGCACACAAAGATCCGGAAAGAGGTAGAGGGAGGTGCACATACTTATAGAGAAGGGACAGGTGCAAACACTAATTAAGGGCACACTGGCCGTTTAAATCTCAGAGCTCCGGCACGTGCGCGCCCTAGGAGGCGGGGATGCACGTGCCGGAGGTGTGAGAACACGGAGGAGACAGAAGAAGGGGGAGGTGAGTGACAGCCCGAGATTTGCATGCGGGCGAGTCCCGCGATGCAAATCCCGGGCCCACCAGAGGACAGAGGTAGGTGGCTGATGTTATACAGTGATCCCTCAACTTACAATGGCCTCAACATACAATTGTTTCAACATACAATGGTCTTTTCTGGACCATTGTAGCTTGAAACCAGACTCAACATGTAATGCTACGGACTGTCCAGATCTGCGAAACTTGTCAATGGCTGGAAGAACTGACCAATTAGAATGGCCATTCACTGCTTTTGTAGCGCCTCCCTACAGTACAGGGAGGTATTACATGTTCTGTACTACTCTATGCCTGTGCCAGGGTTAGCTGCTCCTTTGGACATCAGGTGATGGCGGCTCCATTACTTTTTTGGGACAATGTGTGTACTGAATAGGACCCTAAAGAAGCTCCTGTCCTGTACATATAACAGTGATTACAGCTCCCATCAGATCTTTCTTACTTTTATATGTAAGGATTTGCTTTATCTGTATTAGTTTTCTATTTATTTTTCTTTAATCCTCACTTTTTTCCTATTTTTGGTGACATTTTGGGGCTTCAGAACCAAATACCAGGTTTCTATAAAGTTGTGGTCTCACCATACAATGGTTTCAACTTACAATGGTCTTCTTGGAACCAAATCATTTTGTAACTTGAGGGACAACTGTATTATTATTTCAGGAGTTCAGTAACTATTGACCAGGAAGCCTGAGTTTTTGTGAAAATAAATGTCCACCTTCAGAAAGCACCGTTCTGTTATAACTATTTTATTGGATAGATGAATAGAAAGCATGGATATTGATAGGATAAAAAAAGAAAAGGAAAGATCCCATTCATATTTAGACTGGTCAGCAGGGCCGGCGGCACCTATAGGCAAGGTAGGCACCTGCCTATAGCACCGTCTTGATGGGGGTGCCACTCTGTCTGCTGCAAAAAAGTTACCGGGCTGAAGGAAGAGCACAGCGCTATCTCACTCAGGTCCTGCTCCTCTTCTTCCTGAAGACATCCATTCAACCTGGCTGGTATGAGAGCGCTCCTCACTCGGGTCCTGCTTCCTGATAACCCCCCACCACTGTTAGTGACTGTGCAGCCTTTACCCTATACAGGAACCCAGTGCTGAAAGGTCTGGGGAACGGGCGGGCCAGTCCATAGCATCAATGCCTTCCACTTGCCGGAACTGCTGACACTCCAGCCACATGAGGTCTAGCATTATCTTGCATTAGGAGGAACCCAGGGCATACCGCACCAGCATATGGTCTCACAAGGGGTCTGAGGATCTCATCTTGGTACCTAATTGCAGTCAGGCTACCTCTGGCAAGCACATGGAGGGCTGTGCAGCCACCCAAAGAAATGCCACCCCACACCATTGCGGACCCACCGCCAAACCGGTCATGCTGAAGGATGTTTCAGGCAGCAGAATGTTCTCCACAGCATCTCCAGACTCTGTCACGTCTGTCACATGTGGTCAGTGTAAACCTGCTTTCATCTGTGGTATAGTGGTATAGTTCTGTTCTGGTATAGTGATATTGTTCTGTTCTGGTATGGTGGTGTTATTTAATCACGGCATGGCGGTATCGTTCTGTTATAATGTTGATATTCAGTCATGGTATGGTGGTATTGTTCTGTTCCGGTATGGTGGTCTTGTTCTGGTATATGGCATTGTCATTAAGTCATGGTATGGTGATGTTGTTCTGTTCTGGTATACCCTATGAGCGTGTGTGTGTGTGTGTGTGTGTGTATATATATATATATATATATATATATATATATATATGCGTGTGTGTTAGTGTGTGTGTGTGTGTGTGTGTCTAAATATTGGGACATCAACACAATTCTAACATTTTTGGCTCTATACACCACCACAATGGATTTGAAATGAAACGAACAAGATTTGCTTTAACTGCAGATTGTCAGCTTTAATTTGATGGTATTTACATCCAAATCAGGTGAACGCTGTAGGAATTACAACAGTTTGCATTTGTGCCTCCCACTTGTTAGGGGACCAAAAGTAATGGGACAATTGGCTTCTCAGCTGTTCCATGGCCAGGTGTGTGTTATTCACTCATTATCCCTATTACAATGAGCAGATAAAAGGTCCAGAGTTCATTTCAAGTGTGCTATTTGCATTTTGAATATGTTGCTGTCAACTCTCTAGATATGCTCAAAAGAGCTGTCACTTCAGTGAAGCAAGCCATCATAAGGCTGAAAAACAAAAAAAAAAAAACATCAGAGAGATAGCCAAAACATTAGGCGTGGCCAAAAACAACTGTTTGGAACATTCTTAAAAAGAAGGAACGCATCGGTGAGCTCAGCAACACCAAAAGACCCGGAAGACCAAGGAAAACAACAGTGGAGGATGAGTGAAGAATTCTTTCCCTGGTGAAGAAAACCCCCTTCACAACAGTTGGCCAAGAATATTCTCCAAGAGGTAGGTGCATGTGTGTCAGGGTCATCAAGAGAAGACTTCACCAGAGTGAATACAGAGGGTTCACCACAAGATGGAAACCATTGGGGAGCCTCAAAAACAGGAAGGCCAGATTAGAGTTTGCCAAACGACATCTAAAAAAGCCTTCACAGTTCAGGGACAACATCTTATAGACAGATGAGACCAAGATCAACTTGTACCGGAGTGATGGGAAGAGAAGTGTATGGAGAAGGAAAGGAACATGATCCTAAGCATACACCTCATCAGTGAACATGGTGGTGGTAGTGTCATGGCATAGTGGGCATGTATGGTGCCAATGGAACTGCTTCTCTTGTATTTATTGATGATGTGACAAAACCAGCAGGATTAATTCAAAATGCTTCAGAACTCATTGGACGGCGCTTCACAGTGCAGATGGACAATGACCCAAAGTAAACTGCAAAAACAACCAGAGAGTTTATTAAGGGAAAGAAGTGGAATGTTATGCAATGGCCAAGTCAGTCACCTGACCTGAATCCGATTGAGCATTTCACTTGCTGAATAGTGTTGAGCATGCCACTCATATTCGAATTCACGATATTTCGTGAATATATGGACGAATATTCATCATATATTCACATATCCGTAATATTCGCATTTTATTTTCGCATATGCAAAAATTTGCATATGCGAAAATTTGCGTATGCGAAAATCAGCATATACAAAAAGTCAGCATATACAAAAAGTCGCATATGCGAAAATTTGCATATGCAAATTTTCGCATATAAGAAAATTTGCAAATGCAAATTTCCACATATACGAAAATTCACATGCCAGTCTCACACCGTAGTATTAGAGCCTTCTTTAGACCACACAGGCTGGAAGCAGAGAGGGATAATCACTGTGATGTGTACTCCGGAAAAAAAAAAATGAATAATCGTAATTGCGAATATATAGTGCTATATTCGCGAATATTCGCAAATTCGCACTGCGAATATTCGCGAGCAACACTATTGCTGAAGACAAAACTGAAGGGAAAACGCCCCAAGAACAATCAGGAACTGAAGACAGTTGCAGTAGAGGCAGCAGAGCATCACCAGGGATGAGCCCAGCAATGTCTGGTGATGTCTATACGTTCCAGACTTCAGGCTGCAATTGACTGCAAATGATTTGCAACCAAGTATTAAAAAGTGAAAGTTGGATTTATGATTATTATTCTTTCCCATTACTTTTGGTCCCTTAACAAGTGGGAGGCACATATGCAAACTGTTGTAATTCCTACACCGTTCACCTGATTTGGATGTAAATACCCTTAAATTAAAGCTGACAGTCTGTAGTTAAAGCACATCTTGTTCGTTTCATTTCAAATCCATTGTGGTGGTTTATAGAGCCAAAAATGTTAGAATTGTGTTGATGTCCCAATATTTATGGACCTGAATGTATATAATCTAATATATCTAATTACAATATTACAGCAAGGGGAAAACTGTGGAAAACTGTTATTTAGTCACAGTATGAGGGTATTATTCTGTTCTGGCATTGTGTTGTTATGTGAGTCACGTTAAAGCGGTATTGTTCTGTTCTGGTGTGGCAGTGATATTCAGTCATTGTATGGGGGTATTGTTCTGTTCTGGTATGGCAGTGATATTCAGTCATGGTATGGGGGTATTGCTCTGTTCTGGTATGGCGGTGATATTCAGTCATTATATGGGGGTATTGTTCTGTTCTGGTATGACAGTGTTATTCAGTCATTGTATGGGGGTATTGTTCTGTTCTGGTATGGCGGTAATATTCAGTCATTGTATGGGGGTATTGTTCTGTTCTGGTATGGCGGTGATATTCAGTCATGGTATGGGGGTATTGTTCTATTCTGGTATGACAGTGTTATTCAGTCAATGTATGGGGGTATTGTTCTGTTCTGGTATGGCGGTGATATTCAGTCATGGTATGGGGGTATTGTTCTATTCCGGTATGACAGTGTTATTCAGTCAATGTATGGGGGTATTGTTCTGTTCTGGTATGACAGTGATATTCAGTCATTGTATGGGGGTATTGTTCTGTTCTGGTATGGCAGTGATATTCAGTCATGGTATGGGGGTATTGTTCTGTTCTGGTATGGCGGTGATATTCAGTCATTGTATGGGGGTATTGTTCTGTTACATAGTTACATAGTTACATAGTTAGTACGGTCGAAAAAAGACATATGTCCATCAAGTTCAACCAGGGAATTAAGGGGTAGGGGTGTGGCGCGATATTGGGGAAGGGATGAGATTTTATATTTCTTCATAAGCATTAATCTTATTTTGTTCCAGGAATGTATCTAATCCTGTTTTAAAGCTGTTAATTGTTCCTGCTGTGACCAGTTCCTGAGGTAGACTGTTCCATAAGTTCACAGTTCTCATGGTAAAGAAGGCGTGTCGCCCCTTGAGACTAAACTTTTTCTTCTCCAGACGGAGGGAGTGCCCCCTCGTCCTTTGGGGGGGTTTAACCTGGAACAGTTTTTCTCCATATTTTTTGTATGGGCCATTAATATACTTATATACGTTTATCATATCCCCCCTTAAACGTCTCTTCTCAAGACTAAACAATTGTAACTCCTTTAATCGCTCCTCATAGCTAAGATGTTCCATTCCCCATATTAGTTTAGTCGCGCGTCTCTGCACCCTTTCCAACTCTGCAGTGTCCCTTTTATGGACAGGTGCCCAAAACTGAACAGCATATTCCAGGTAAGGCCGTACCAATGATTTATAAAGGGGGAGTATTATGTCCCTGTCCCTTGAGTCCATGCCTCTTTTGATACATGACAATATCCTGCCGGCTTTGGAAGCAGCAGCCTGACATTGCATGCTATTCTGTAGTCTGTGATCTACAAGTACACCCAGATCCTTCTCTACCAGTGACTCTGACAGTTTAATCCCCCCTAAGACATACGATGCATGCAGGTTATTAGTACCCAGATGCATAACTTTACATTTATCCACATTGAACCTCATTTGCCAAGTGGATGCCCAGACACTTAGTCTATCCAAGTCATCTTGTAACTTATGCACATCCTCTATAGACTGTACCGTGCTACAAAGCTTGGTGTCATCTGCAAAGATAGAAACAGAGCTGTTAATACCATCCTCTATATCATTAATAAATAAATTAAACAACAGCGGGCCCAGTACAGAACCTTGGGGTACACCACTAATAACCGGGGACCAATCAGAGTACGAATCATTGACCACCACTCTCTGGGTACGATCCATGAGCCAGTGTTCAATCCAGTTACAAACTAAAATTTCCAAACCCAAAGACCTTAACTTACCTGTCAGACGTCTATGAGGGACAGTATCAAATGCTTTAGCAAAATCCAGAAACACTATATCCACAGCCATTCCTCTGTCAAGGCTTCTACTCACCTCTTCATAAAAGCAAATTAGATTGGTTTGACAACTTCTATCCTTAGTAAACCCATGCTGGCTATCACTTATAATACAATTATCCCCTATGTATTCCTGTATGTAATCCCTTATAAGTCCTTCAAACAATTTACCCACAATGCACGTTAAACTTACCGGTCTATAGTTTCCTGGGGAAGACCTAGAGCCCTTTTTGAAGATTGGCACCACATTCGCCTTGCGCCAGTCCCTTGGCACAATACCAGACACCAGAGAATCTCTAAATATCATGAACAGGGGTACAGATATTACTGAACTTACCTCTCTAAGAACTCTTGGGTGTAGTCCATCCGGTCCTGGGGATTTGCTTACATTTATATCACTTAACTTACCTTGTACCATCTCTACATTAAGCCAGTTCAGTACATTACATGATGTGTTACCAGCACCGACCTGGCCAATGTCAGCTCCTTTTTCCATAGTGTATACAGAACTAAAGAACCCATTCAGTAGCTCCGCCTTCTCTTGATCGCCTGTGACAACCTCCCCATTATCATTATTAAGGGGTCCTACATGCTCTGTCCTTGGTTTTTTTGCATTTATATGTCTAAAAAAATATTTAGGATTAGTTTTGCTTTCTTTGGCCACCTGTCTCTCATTTTGAATTTTTGCTGTTTTTATTACATTTTTACAGATTTTATTAAGCTCCTTGTACTGTTTAAATGTTATAGCTGACCCATCAGATTTGTATTTTTGATGTATTATATGTTCTGGTATGGCGGTGTTATTCAGTCATTGTATGGGGGTATTGTTCTGTTCTTGTATGGTGGTGTTATTCAGTCATTATATGGGGGTATTGTTCTGTTCTGGTATGGCAGTGTTATTCAGTCAATCTATGGGGGTACTGTTCTGTTCTGGTATGGGGGTGTTATTCAGTCATTATATGGGGGTATTGTTCTGTTCTGGTATGGCGGTGATATTCAGTCATTATATGGGGATATTGTTCTGTTCTGGTATGGCAGTGTTATTCAGTCATTATATGGGGGTACTGTTCTGTTCTGGTATGGGGGTGTTATTCAGTCATTATATGGGGGTATTGTTCTGTTCTGGTATGGCGGTGATATTCAGTCATTATATGGGGGTATTGTTCTGTTCTGGTATGGCGGTGATATTCAGTCATTGTATGGGGGTATTGTTCTGTTCTGGTATGACAGTGATATTCAGTCATTGTATGGGGGTATTGTTCTGTTCTGGTATGGCGGTGATATTCAGTCATTATATGGGGAGATTGTTCTGTTCTGGTATGGCGGTGATATTCAGTCATTGTATGGGGGTATTGTTCTGTTCTGGTATGACAGTGTTATTCAGTCATTTTATGGGGGTATTGTTCTGTTCTGGTACGGCGGTGATATTCAGTCATTGTATGGGGGTATTGTTCTGTTCTGGTATGGCGGTGATATTCAGTCATGGTATGGGGATATTGTTCTGTTCTGGTATGGCAGTGATATTCAGTCATTGTATGGGGTTATTGCTCTGTTCTGGTATGGCGGTGATATTCAGTCATTGTATGGGGGTATTGTTCTGTTCTGGTATGGCGGTGTTATTCAGTCATTGTATGGGGGTATTGCTCTGTTCTGGTATGGCCGTGATATTCAGTCATTGTATGGGGGTATTGTTCTGTTCTGGTATGGCGGTGATGTTCAGTCATTGTATGGGGGTATTGTTCTGTTCTGGTATGGCGGTGATATTCAGTCATTGTATGGGGGTATTGTTCTGTTCTGGTATGGCGGTGATATTCAGTCATTATATGGGGGTATTGTTCTGTTCTGGTATGGCGGTGATATTCAGTCATTGTATGGGGGTATTGTTCTGTTCTGGTATGGCAGTGTTATTCAGTCATTATATGGGGGTATTGTTCTGTTCTGGTATGGCAGTGTTATTCAGTCATTGTATGGGGGGTATTGTTCTGTTCTGGTATGGCGGTAATATTCAGTCATTGTATGGGTGTATTGTTCTGTTCTGGTATGGCGGTAATATTCAATCATTGTATGGGGATATTGTTCTGTTCTGGTATGGCAGTGTTATTCAGTCATTATATGGGGGTATTGTTCTGTTCTGGTATAGCGGTGTTATTCAGTCATTGTATGGGGTGTTGTTCGCAAACAAATGGAGGAACACAGCCATAGGGCATGGTCGCAGATCAGACAAAAAGATATGTTTTTTTTAGATCAAGGGCGAGACCCCCAAGTGTTTGGGGGGGATTTGGGTTTTGCCTAGGGCGGCAAAAATCTATGCACCAGCCCTGCTGGTCAGGACCCCCGAGTGCCACCAAAACTGCTGTTAACTGTGGTGTCATGGGCCACAAGACTGTGGTGAGCCATGGGGTGTTAAGGTGAGGTGTATGGGGCAGATATTAAAGCCCAGGGGCAGATGGTATTAACCCCTAAATGTTTGTGATGCCAGGGCGGGGTTTTCCGAATAACCACCCATACGGGAGTACCGCTAGTCCTAGTTAGGCAGGGCAAATCAGAGTCCAAGGCCAGGTCAGGGTTAACGGTAGCTTTACTGAGGTACACAGATGGTAACAGTCTTTACAGCTAGGCCAGGATCCCAGAGAGATGACCAGTAACATGGAGTTTGCTGGACTTGCAGTGACTTGACAGACTTTAGGACAGCCATGCTGAATATAATAGACTTGACTTGACTGAGGGTAGTGGCAGCAGACATAGATGACTTCCCTTACTGACATGTGGCTGTAGGTTAGACTTGAGGCCTCCAGATATGCTGGACACTGGCTCTGAGACATCTGGACTGAACTTGACCTCAGCAGAGAATGAATTGTGGTGACTTGGGATGAGGGGTGAACAGGGGTGTTGCAGGGTAGTGTTGCTGGGTAGGATTAACCCTTAATTGTCGTGACGCCAGGGTGCGGGTTTCCTCAATGTATATATATATCCTACCGCCACCCGTCCCAGGAACGTTAGGGAGGAATAAAGGATTGTCCACAGCCGGAATTGTATTGAACTTGAAATAACTTTACTGCAGCTTTTATGCAGGATGCAATTAACAAATGTCTTTACAAGAGGACCGGAATTTAGGCTCCTCTCAGGATTGCTGGGACCTTGTAGGGAATAAGATTTGAATCCTTGCTTTACGCTGAATTTAGGGGTATATTTTAGGTTCAGTAGTCACGTAGGATTTTAAGATGGAAATGGAGAAACTCACGGTTCAGTATGCAGCTGAAATTGATGGGCTTCAGGCCAAATTTGCTTGTAGAATTACACAGAGCTCCGCTCGCTGTCATATCCTGGAGGAAAGAGAGCGATCATTGGATATAGCGCCCTTGTTACGCCTAGCGCTCCGGGTCCCCGCTCCTCCCCGGAGCGCTCACGGCGTCTCTCTCCCCGCAGCGCCCCGGTCAGTCCCGCTGACCGGGAGCGCTGCACTGTCATGGCCGTCGGGGATGCGATTCGCACAGCGGGACGCGCCCGCTCGCGAGTCGCATCCCAGGTCACTTACCCGTCCCGGTCCCCTGCTGTCATCTGCTGGCGCGCGCGGCTCCGCTCTCTAGGGCGCGCGCGCGCGCGCCAGCTCTCTGCGACTTAAAGGGCCAGCGCACCAATGATTGGTGCCTGGCCCAATTAGCTTAATTGGCACCCATCTGCTCCCTGCCTTTATCTGACCTCCTCCCATGCACTCCCTTGCCGGATCTTGTTGCCTTGTGCCAGTGAAAGCGTTTAGTGTGTCCAAAGCCTGTGTACCTGAACTTCTGCTACCCATCCTGACTACGAACCTTGCCGCCTGCCCCCGACCTTCTGCTACGTCTGACCTTGCCTCTGCCTAGTCCTTCTGTCCCACGCCTTCTCAGCAGTCAGCGAGGTAGAGCCGTTGCTAGTGGATACGACCTGGTTGCTACTGCCGCAGCAAGACCATCCCGCTTTGCGGCGGGCTCTGGTGAAAACCAGTAGCCGCTTAGAACCGGTCCACTAGCACGGTCCACGCCAATCCCTCGCTGACACAGAGGATCCACTACCTGGAAGCCGAATCGTGACAGTAGATCCGGCCATGGATCCCGCTGAGGTGCCGCTGCCAAGTCTCGCTGATCTTCCCACGGTGGTCGCTCAGCAATCGCAGCAGATTGCCCAACAAGGACAGCAGCTGTCGCAGTTGACCGCCATGTTACAGCAAATTCTGCCTCTGCTACAGCAGCAACCATCTCCTCCGCCAGCTCCTGCACCTCCTCCGCAGCGAGTGGCCGCTCCTAACCTCCGCTTGTCCCTGCCGGACAAATTTGATGGGGACTCCAGACTCTGCCGTGGATTTTTGTCTCAGTGTTCCCTGCATATGGAGATGTTGTCAGACTTGTTTCCTACAGAACGGTCTAAGGTGGCGTTCGTAGTAAGCCTTCTTTCAGGAAAGGCCTTGTCTTGGGCCACACCGCTCTGGGACCGCAATGATCCTGCCACAGCCACAGTCCAGTCCTTCTTTGCTGAAGTCCGAAGTGTCTTTGAGGAACCTGCCCGAGCCTCTTCTGCTGAGACTGCCCTGCTGAACCTGGTCCAGGGTAATTCTTCCGTTGGCGAGTACGCCATACAATTCCGTACTTTTGCTTCTGAACTATCCTGGAATAATGAGGCTCTCTGCGCGACCTTTAAAAAAGGCCTATCCAGTCGCATCAAGGATGTGCTGGCCGCACGAGAGATTCCTGCCAACCTCCAAGAACTCATCCATTTGGCTACCCGCATTGACATGCGTTTTTCTGAGCGACACCAAGAGCTCCGCCAGGAAAAAGACTTAGATCTCTGGGCACCTCTCCCACAGCATCCTTTGCAGTCTATGCCTGGGCCTCCCGCCGAGGAGGCCATGCAAGTGGATCGGTCTCGCCTGACCCAGGAAGAGAGGAATCGCCGTAGAGAAGAAAATCTCTGTCTGTACTGTGCCAGTACCGAGCATTTCTTGGTGGATTGCCCTATCCGTCCTCCACGCCTGGGAAACGCACGCACGCACCCAGCTCACGTGGGTGTGGCATCTCTTGGTTCTAAGTCTTCTTCTCCACGTCTCACGGTGCCCGTGCGGATTTCTCCTACAGCCAACTCCTCCCTCTCAGCCGTGGCCTGCTTGGACTCTGGTGCCTCCGGGAATTTTATTTTGGAGTCCTTTGTTAATAAATTCAGCATCCCGGTGACCCGTCTCGCCAAACCGCTCTACATTTCCGCGGTCAACGGAGCCAGATTGGACTGCACCGTGCGTTACCGCACAGAACCCCTACTGATGTCTATCAGACCCCACCACGAAAGGATTGAGTTCTTCATTCTCCCCAGTTGTACCTCTGAGGTCCTCCTCGGTCTGCCATGGCTCCGGCTTCATTCCCCCACCCTTGATTGGACCACCGGGGAGATAAAGAACTGGGACTCTGCCTGCCATAGGAAGTGTCTCTCCCCCCCTCCCAGTCCTGTCAGGCAAACCTCTGTGCCTCCTCATGGCCCCCGTCCTGGTGTCACACTGCCCCGTGCCAGGCTTCGCCCTCTGCCCTCCCTCCCCATTCCCACTCCTGCTGTACTGCCTGCCGTTGAGGAAACCCTCCATTCTTTCCCGGTGTCCTCATCCCAGGGGAGGCAGTTGCCGGTCAAAGAAAAGGGGAGACCTAAGGGGGGGGGTACTGTTACGCCTAGCGCTCCGGGTCCCCGCTCCTCCCCGGAGCGCTCACGGCGTCTCTCTCCCCGCAGCGCCCCGGTCAGTCCCGCTGACCGGGAGCGCTGCACTGTCATGGCCGTCGGGGATGCGATTCGCACAGCGGGACGCGCCCGCTCGCGAGTCGCATCCCAGGTCACTTACCCGTCCCGGTCCCCTGCTGTCATCTGCTGGCGCGCGCGGCTCCGCTCTCTAGGGCGCGCACGCGCCAGCTCTCTGCGACTTAAAGGGCCAGCGCACCAATGATTGGTGCCTGGCCCAATTAGCTTAATTGGCACCCATCTGCTCCCTGCCTTTATCTGACCTCCTCCCATGCACTCCCTTGCCGGATCTTGTTGCCTTGTGCCAGTGAAAGCGTTTAGTGTGTCCAAAGCCTGTGTACCTGAACTTCTGCTACCCATCCTGACTACGAACCTTGCCGCCTGCCCCCGACCTTCTGCTACGTCTGACCTTGCCTCTGCCTAGTCCTTCTGTCCCACGCCTTCTCAGCAGTCAGCGAGGTAGAGCCGTTGCTAGTGGATACGACCTGGTTGCTACTGCCGCAGCAAGACCATCCCGCTTTGCGGCGGGCTCTGGTGAAAACCAGTAGCCGCTTAGAACCGGTCCACTAGCACGGTCCACGCCAATCCCTCGCTGACACAGAGGATCCACTACCTGGAAGCCGAATCGTGACAGCCCTTATATCTGAAGGGGCAGGCTCAAAGCATATTGGTTCCCCAAACCTGTCAGTCCTAGTACAAAGGATTGTGGATATAACACGTGACCTAGTCACATGACCCAAAGGTCCTTAACCTCAAATATAACACAAATATAATTGATCACGTGACCTAAGGTCCTGTACATTACTTAGAAAAACAAAACAACGTAGTCTCAAGGTGATAACAGGTGCTCAACCCCAAGTGCAAATGTGCACTCATACAATGGGATAGAGGACCCGCACCTATGGACAAAAGTGGGGTTTCAATCCTGTGGTAAATATATACAATGATATTAGCTAATCCTCAAAACTGATGTAAAAATTAGACATTAGCCAGTATATCCTTATATGAAGGACACACCTGAGCCCGCACACCAACGCCAAGGTTTCTCATGTGATGCGGGACCTAACCACTAACCTTTTTTGCCTGGCCAGATGCATAGAACCAGGAACCAGATATACAGCAGCCTAAGGTCCAACTTGCAGACTGCTCCCCAGTCGCCTCCAGTGTGAACTCAGCACACATACAATGGGAGGGGGGAGACAGGTTACAAGCCCCACCCTTGCTGGTCTAGATATAGCAGGCCTCACAGGTGAAACCTCCAACGCTACCCAATAAGATAAAAGGGTGCATTGGTATAAGCCTTAAAAGACGCTTACCGGCTTATATTTGCATGGACATGGCTATAGCAGGAAACTCAACCCCAAGTGCAATTGTGCACCTTCGCTGGGGTGGAGGCCCTGCACTTGTCAACTGTTGCTAAGGGCGATGTCCCCAGCAAAAATTGCATACAATGGAGAATGCCTGCAGACGGTCACAAGTACCACAATCACATCCTGACACCTGATAAACGTGTATATGGATGCAAACAACATGACTAACTTTAAACAGAAAAACAAAACAACGTAGTCTCAAGGTGATAACAGGTGCTCAACCCCAAGTGCAATTGTGCACTCATACAATGGGATAGAGGACCCGCACCTATGGACAAAAGTACATTACTTACACTACATTATACCATATTAAATATATACAATTTTAAGAATACCAGGAGTCGATTAGGGACTATCCGACCAGGAGAGCCCTATCAGCATGAGGAACTCTGACTATGGGGACTTACAACCAAAGGTCAAGGACCGAGTCCAGTACCGGGACACCACAGAATCACAAGAGAGAGATGAATCACAAGAGATTATAAAGGGGAGCTGAGCAAGGAGCCCATAGGTCAAGCTGCAGGTCACCTGGTTAGCTGGTGCTTTCTGGGTAACAAACATGTGAATTGAACATGTGACAACATTATCATGTGACTAACTCAAAGGTCCTTTATACATAATACATATAACACTATGGGGGAGATGCTGCAGGAGAGCCCCTAGAGCACAGAGGGACTCAACCTGACAGGGCCTAAGTACTGTATGGGACTAGATTCCGTACTGGGAAATCACAGGACCTGTGATGATGTGGTATCTGGTTTCTGGCACCAAGATATACACAGCCAAATCCTATTAATCGTTAGGTGCGGCCTCCATGGATCGGACTTGTTTCTCCGGCACATTCCACAGATGATCAATCAGATTGAGATCTGGAGAATCTGGAGGCCGATTCCTCATCATCTTCATCTGTTTGTCATGTTCCTCATTCCTGAACAATGTCTGAGGTGTGGTTGGGGAATAATCCTGCATATAGAGGCCACTGCCATTTGGGTATCCTGCTGCCATAAGGGGGACTTGTTTTGTACAACGTTTAGGTGGATGACACTTGTCACTGTTACATCCATATGATGCCTGGAACCAAGGCTTCCAGCAGAACATTGTCCTGAGCATCACATTGCCTCCAATGGCGTGTCTTCTTCTATGTTAGGTCACGCACATCCACCAGGCCTTCCACGTGAGGTAAAACATCATTCACATTAGCGGAACTACTGCCATAGATGCTATAGTGGTTGCTTTTGGTGCAGGCCGGGCATAACATCTCCAGCCAGACTTGGACAAGAACAGAAGGACCACAAGTTCATTTTGTATTTTTCCCATGATTTGCACAAAATAAAAGCAAAATTGCATATTTTTTTTGTGGCAAATTGTGGCAAAACAACACAGATCTCATTGGTATCTCTAAGCTAAGGACCTTTAATGATGTTATCAAAGGTCCTTGAGATCTATCTAAAACAGTGTTTCCCAACCAGGGTGCATCCAGCTGTTGCAAAACTACAACTCTCAGCCTGCCCGGACAGCCGTTGGCTGTCCGGGCAAGCTGGGAGTTGTAGTTGTGCAACAGCTGGAGACACCTTGGTTGGGAATCACTGATCTATAGCTTAGCAGTGTCCATTATCAGCTTAAAGTCTAAGGATTAGAAAAACAGAGTTTATAGTTATGTATTGTTTGGTGTTGGGGGGAACCCTTGGAAAAGCTTATTATGGGGCCCATCCTTTTCCAGTTACGACTCTGTTGAGAACTTTTTTCCATTGCATTTGAAACTGTGCCATATAGCAGGTTGGTCCAAAACAAAGGATAATCCTTGGACTCGAGGAGAATATGTGTAACTGACTTAAAGGGGTTCTCCCCTGGAAAACATTTTTTTTTAAATGAACTTGTGCCAGAAAGTTAAACAGATTTGTAAATTACTTCTATTAAAAAATCTTAATCCTTCCAGTACTAATCATCTGCTGTATGCTCCAGAGGAAGTTTATCTAGAGTAATAGATCTCAGGTGTCACTGTGAACTCAACATGAGACCTTTGTAGCTTATGAATCCATTGTAGTTCACGGTGCTCTTTAATGGTGGAATACGATAGATCAGTACAAATTTTAAGCCCCGTTCCTGGTGTTTAGCTTCTACAAAATGTTTATATACAGGCAAGTCGAGTCGTTGTTTCCTGATGGTGATTTAAAAAAAAAAAACAAAAAAAAACACAAAGTACAAAAATAGGTGCACTACTGTGGTAGATGTAAATAATAACATTGACTAACCATCAAATCTGATGTAAAATTTAGACATAACCCAGTATATCTGTTACGCCGAGCGCTCCGGGTCCCCGCTCCTCCCCGGAGCGCTCGCAACATCCTCGCAATCGCAGCGCCCCGGTCAGACCTGCTGACCGGGTGCGCTGCGATACCTCTTCCAGCCGGGATGCGATTCGCGATGCGGGTGGCGTCCGCTCGCGATGCGCACCCCGGCTCCCGTACCTGACTCGCTCTCCGTCGGTCCTGTCCCGGCGCGCGCGGCCCCGCTCCTTAGGGCGCGCGCGCGCCGGGTCTCTACAATTTAAAGGGCCACTGCGCCGCTGATTGGCGCAGTTGGTTTAATTAGTGTATTCACCTGTGCACTTCCCTATATAACCTCACTTCCCCTTCCCTTCCTTGCCGGATCTTGTTGCCATCGTGCCAGTGAAAGCGTTTCCCAGTGTGTTCCTAGCCTGTGTTCCAGACCTCCTGCCGTTGCCCCTGACTACGATCCTTGCTGCCTGCCCCGACCTTCCGCTACGTCCGACCTTGCTCTTGTCTACTCCCTTGTACCGCGCCTATCTTCAGCAGTCAGAGAGGTTGAGCCGTTGCTAGTGGATACGACCTGGTTGCTACCGCCGCTGCAAGACCATCCCGCTTTGCGGCGGGCTCTGGTGAAAACCAGTAGCAGCTTAGAACCGGTCCACTAGCACGGTCCACGCCAATCCCTCTCTGGCACAGAGGATCCACCTCCTGCCAGCCGAATCGTGACAGTAGATCCGGCCATGGATCCCGCTGAAGTTCCACTGCCAGTTGTCGCCGACCTCACCACGGTGGTCGCCCAGCAGTCGCAACAGATAGCGCAACAAGGCCACCAGCTGTCTCAACTGACCGTGATGCTACAGCAGCTACTACCACAGCTCCAGCAATCATCTCCTCCGCCAGCTCCTGCACCTCCTCCGCAGCGAGTGGCCGCTTCTGGCCTACGACTATCCTTGCCGGATAAATTTGATGGGGACTCTAAGTTTTGCCGTGGCTTTCTTTCACAATGTTCCCTGCACTTGGAGATGATGTCGGACCAGTTTCCTACTGAAAGGTCTAAGGTGGCTTTCGTAGTCAGCCTTCTGTCCGGAAAAGCTCTGTCATGGGCCACACCGCTCTGGGACCGCAATGACCCCATCACTGCCTCTGTACACTACTTCTTCACGGAGATTCGAAGTGTCTTTGAGAAACCTGCCCGAGCCTCTTCTGCTGAGACTGCCCTGCTGAACCTGGTCCAGGGTAATTCTTCCGTTGGCGAGTACGCCATCCAATTCCGTACTCTTGCTTCCGAATTATCTTGGAATAATGAGGCCCTCTGCGCGACCTTTAAAAAAGGCCTATCCAGCAACATTAAAGATGTTCTGGCCGCACGAGAAATTCCTGCTAACCTGCATGAACTTATTCATCTAGCCACTCGCATTGACATGCGTTTTTCCGAAAGGCGTCAGGAGCTCCGCCAGGATATGGACTTTGTTCGTACGAGGCGTTTTTTCTCCCCGGCTCCTCTCTCCTCTGGTCCTCTGCAATCCGTTCCTGTGCCTCCCGCCGTGGAGGCTATGCAAGTTGACCGGTCTCGCTTGACACCTCAAGAGAGGACACGACGCCGCATGGAGAATCTGTGCCTGTACTGTGCCGGTACCGAACACTTCCTGAAGGATTGTCCTATCCGTCCTCCCCGCCTGGAAAGACGTACGCTGACTCCGCACAAAGGGGAGACAGTTCTTGATGTCTACTCTGCTTCTCCACGCCTTACTGTGCCTGTGCGGATATCTTCCTCCATCTTCTCCTTCTCTACTATGGCCTTCTTGGACTCCGGATCTGCAGGAAATTTTATTTTGGCCTCTCTCATCAACAGGTTCAACATCCCGGTGACCAGTCTCGCCAGACCCCTCTACATCAATTGTGTTAACAATCAAAGATTGGACTGTACCGTGCGTTACCGCACGGAACCCCTCCTAATGTGCATCGGACCTCATCACGAAAAAATTGAGTTTTTGGTCCTCTCCAATTGCACTTCCGAAATTCTCCTTGGATTACTGTGGCTTCAACGCCATTCCCCAACCCTTGATTGGTCCACAGGAGAAATCAAGAGCTGGGGTACTTCTTGTTTCAAGGACTGTCTTAAACCGGTTCCCAGTACTCACTGCCGTGACCCTGTGGTTCCCCCTGTAACCGGTCTCCCTAAGGCTTATATGGACTATGCTGACGTATTTTGCAAAAAGCAAGCTGAGACTTTACCTCCTCACAGGCCTTATGACTGTCCTATTGACCTCCTCCCGGGCACTACTCCACCCCGGGGCAGAATTTATCCTCTGTCCGCTCCAGAGACTCTTGGTATGTCTGAATACATCCAGGAAAATTTAAAAAAGGGGTTTATCCGCAAATCCTCCTCTCCTGCCAGAGCTGGATTTTTTTTTGTGTCCAAAAAAGATGGCTCCCTGCGTCCTTGCATTGATTACCGCGGACTTAATAAAATCACGGTAAAGAACCGCTACCCTCTACCTCTTATCTCAGAACTCTTTGATCGCCTTCAAGGTGCCCACATCTTTACCAAACTGGACTTAAGAGGTGCTTATAATCTCATCCGCATCAGGGAGGGGGACGAATGGAAGACTGCATTTAACACCAGAGATGGACACTTTGAGTATCTGGTCATGCCCTTTGGCCTGTGCAACGCCCCTGCCGTCTTCCAAGACTTTGTTATTGAAATTTTTCGTGATCTCTTATATTCCTGTGTTGTTGTGTATCTGGACGATATTCAGATTTTTTCTGCCAACTTAGAAGAACACCGCCAGCATGTCCGCATGGTTCTTCAGAGACTTCGTGTCAATCAACTTTATGCCAAAATGGAGAAATGTCTGTTTGAATGTCAATCTCTTCCTTTCCTAGGATACTTGGTCTCTGGCCAGGGATTACAAATGGACCCGGATAAACTCTCTGCCGTCTTGGATTGGCCACGCCCCTCCGGACTCCGTGCTATCCAACGTTTTTTGGGGTTCGCCAATTATTACAGACAATTTATTCCACACTTTTCCACCATTGTAGCTCCTATCGTGGCTTTAACCAAGAAAAATGCCAATCCCAAGTCCTGGTCTCCCCAAGCGGAAGACGCATTTAAACGGCTCAAGTCTGCCTTTTCTTCTGCTCCCGTGCTCTCCAGACCTGACCCATCTAAACCCTTCCTATTGGAGGTAGATGCCTCCTCAGTGGGAGCTGGAGCGGTCCTTCTACAAAAAAATTCTTCCGGGCATGCTGTTACTTGTGGGTTTTTTTCTAGGACCTTCTCTCCGGCGGAGAGAAACTACTCCATCGGGGATCGAGAACTACTGGCCATTAAATTGGCACTTGAGGAATGGAGACATCTGCTGGAGGGATCAAAATTTCCAGTTATCATTTACACCGATCACAAGAATCTCTCCTATCTCCAGTCTGCCCAACGGCTGAACCCTCGCCAGGCCAGGTGGTCGTTGTTCTTTGCCCGTTTTAACTTTGAAATTCATTTTCGCCCTGCCGACAAGAACATTAGGGCCGATGCCCTCTCTCGTTCCTCGGATGCCTCGGAAGCAGAGGTCTCTCCGCAACACATCATTCCTCCTGACTGTCTGATCTCCACTTCCCCAGCCTCCATCAGGCAAACTCCTCCAGGGAAGACCTTCGTTTCTCCACGCCAACGTCTCGGGATTCTCAGATGGGGTCACTCCTCCCACCTCGCAGGCCATGGGGGCATCAAAAAGTCCCTGCAACTCATCTCTCGTTTCTATTGGTGGCCGACTCTGGAGACGGATGTTGTTGATTTTGTGCGGGCCTGTACTGTCTGTGCCCGAGATAAGACTCCTCGCCAGAAGCCTGCTGGTCTCCTTCATCCTCTGCCTGTCCCCGAACAGCCTTGGTCACTGATTGGTATGGACTTTATTACTGACCTACCCCCATCCCGTGGCAACACTGTTGTTTGGGTGGTCGTTGATCGATTTTCCAAGATGGCACATTTTATTCCTCTTCCTGGTCTTCCTTCAGCGCCTCAGTTGGCAAAACAATTTTTTGTACACATTTTTCGTCTTCACGGTTTGCCCACGCAGATCGTCTCGGATAGAGGCGTCCAATTCGTGTCTAAATTCTGGAGGGCCCTCTGTAAACAGCTCAAGATTAAATTAAACTTCTCTTCTTCTTATCATCCCCAATCCAATGGGCAAGTAGAAAGAATTAACCAGGTCCTGAGTGACTATTTACGGCATTTTGTTTCCTCCCGCCAGGATGACTGGGCAGATCTTCTACCATGGGCCGAATTCTCATACAACTTCAGAGTCTCTGAATCTTCTGCTAAGTCCCCATTTTTCGTGGTGTACGGCCGTCACCCTCTTCCCCCCCTCCCTACTCCCTTGCCCTCTGGTTTGCCCGCTGTGGATGAAGTAACTCGTGATCTTTCCACCATATGGAAAGAGACCCAAAATTCTCTTTTACAGGCTTCATCCCGCATGAAAAGGTTTGCCGATAAGAAAAGAAGAACCCCCCCCATTTTTGCTCCCGGAGACAAGGTATGGCTCTCCGCTAAATATGTCCGCTTTCGTGTCCCCAGTTACAAACTGGGACCACGCTATCTTGGTCCTTTCAAAGTCTTGTGCCAGATTAATCCTGTCTCTTACAAACTCCTTCTTCCTCCTTCTCTTCGTATTCCCAATGCCTTCCATGTCTCTCTCCTTAAACCACTCATCATCAACCGTTTCTCTCCCAAACTTGTTTCTCCCACTCCTGTTTCCGGTTCTTCTGACATCTTCTCTGTAAAGGAGATACTGACCTCCAAGACGGTCAGAGGAAAAAGATTTTTTTTGGTAGATTGGGAGGGCTGTGGTCCTGAAGAGAGATCCTGGGAACCTGAGGACAATATCCTAGACAAAAGTCCGGTCCTCAGGTTCTCAGGCTCCAAGAAGAGGGGGAGACCCAAGGGGGGGGGGTACTGTTACGCCGAGCGCTCCGGGTCCCCGCTCCTCCCCGGAGCGCTCGCAACATCCTCGCAATCGCAGCGCCCCGGTCAGACCTGCTGACCGGGTGCGCTGCGATACCTCTTCCAGCCGGGATGCGATTCGCGATGCGGGTGGCGTCCGCTCGCGATGCGCACCCCGGCTCCCGTACCTGACTCGCTCTCCGTCGGTCCTGTCCCGGCGCGCGCGGCCCCGCTCCTTAGGGCGCGCGCGCGCCGGGTCTCTACGATTTAAAGGCCCACTGCGCCGCTGATTGGCGCAGTTGGTTTAATTAGTGTATTCACCTGTGCACTTCCCTATATAACCTCACTTCCCCTTCCCTTCCTTGCCGGATCTTGTTGCCATCGTGCCAGTGAAAGCGTTTCCCA
This sequence comes from Hyla sarda, assembly GCF_029499605.1. Lineage (NCBI taxonomy): Eukaryota > Metazoa > Chordata > Amphibia > Anura > Hylidae > Hyla > Hyla sarda. Next base: position 581,629,382 of record NC_079189.1, read on the forward strand.
GTGTGTTCCTAGCCTGTGTTCCAGACCTCCTGCCGTTGCCCCTGACTACGATCCTTGCTGCCTGCCCCGACCTTCTGCTACGTCCGACCTTACTCTTGTCTACTCCCTTGTACCGCGCCTATCTTCAGCAGTCAGAGAGGTTGAGCCGTTGCTAGTGGATACGACCTGGTTGCTACCGCCACTGCAAGACCATCCCGCTTTGCGGCGGGCTCTGGTGAAAACCAGTAGCAGCTTAGAACCGGTCCACTAGCACGGTCCACGCCAATCCCTCTCTGGCACAGAGGATCCACCTCCTGCCAGCCGAATCGTGACAATATCCTTATATGAAGGACATACCGGAGCCCCCACACCAGCGCCAAGGTTTCTCAAGTGGCACGGGACCTAACACTAAACCTACCTGTGCAAGATAAGAACAACCAGGGGCCAGTGGGCAATTACAACAGCATTAGGTCCAACTTACAGCCTCCTCCCAGGTTACCTCCAGTGTGGCTGGGCACACATACAATGGGAGGCAGACTATAAGCCCCACCTAAGTTGGCTGATATGTGGCCGGCCTCACAGGTGAACCTAGATGCTACCTCAAATGATAAGGAGGCCCATTAGTAAAACATATCAAAATTTACAACTACGAAGACATGGTCAAAGATGGCAGGATGTGCTCAACCCAAAATGTCGATGTGCATTTATACTGTTGGTGATTAAACCTAAGCCCCAGGATGTGTCACCTACATATAGGAGGCGACATGGGCAAAGCAAGACGTAGATTACATAGTCTGAACTACATGTCAGATAATGGCCCTGATTTACTATTGTAAACCCGGCCTGTTTTGTCAGGTTGTACGCCAGACTTTGTGTCTGCTCCAGAATTTGCACCAGAAAGTAGGCCAACAAAATCCAAAATACGTCCAACTCTCCATTTTACTTAGAAAACCTGAAAAAGGGGTGTGACAGCCGGGAAAAGGGGGCGTGATCACCGAGAGAGATGAGTGTCCCTGACATTTTTGAAAAATCCCAACATATTTACTAAGATTTTCACAGAAAATGTGGTGGATTTGAGCTGAGGAAAACCCTACAGATCAGAGCATGTGTATAAAAAAGCAAAATGTAGAGAAAAGTGCAAAATGTAGGGAAACCTTTGTAAATACTGTATGTAGAGACAAAAGTAATTGTCTGTTTGGAAGATTTTTTTAGATTCATAATTAAGTTGGTGTCTGTCCAGCTGCATGGCTTTTTTAAATTTATTTTAATTTTTAATGTAGTAAATAGTTTTTGGATAACCTCTATTGACAAAATTTCTAACCATTCTGTCAAGAGCAGGCTTCAGCTGGTCATCGGAGGCGATGATGCAGCTCACCCGCAACATTTGACTAAATGGGACGCATATGGACGCATCAGACACATATGGCAGTTATCATAATATAACACTGTTTCAATCCGTAGGTTTAACGTATGAACCTGTTGTAAGTCTCCCATTGTCAATAGAAACTACTGTGTTCAAAAATTGAATGCAGGACTGTGAGAATGTCAACGTAATTTGAATGGGGCAGCTGATGAAGTTAATTTAAGTATGGAATTGGTTCAGTCTCTAATATAGTTGTTACGCCAAGCGCTCCGGGTCCCTGCTCCTCCCGGGAGCGCTCGCGGCGTTCACCTTCTTGCAGCGCCCCGGTCAGACCCACTGACCGGGAGCGCTGCATTAATGTTACCGGCGGGGATGCGACCCGCGTAGCTGGATGCGCCCACTCGCGGCTCGCATCCCGGTCACCTCACCCGTCCTGTTCCCCGACGACTCAGTCTCGGCGCGGCCCCGCTCCCTAGGGCGCGCGCGCGCCGGCTCTCTGCGATTTAAAGGGCCAGTTCGCCACTGATTGGCGCCTGGCTCAATTAGTGCTCACACCTGTGCCCTCTCTATAAAACCTCACTTCCCCTTCTCAGCATTGCCGGATCTTGTTGCCTCAGTGCCAGTGAAAGCGTTCCTGTGTATGTCCCAAACCAGTGTTCCAGACCCTCTGCCGTTGCCCCTGACTACGATCCTTGCTGCCTGCCCTGACCTTCTGCTACGTCCGACCTTGCTCTTGCCTAATCCCTTGTACCACGCCTGTCTCAGCCGTCAGTTGGGGTTGAGTCGCTATCGGGTGGAACGACCTGGGGGTTACCTGCCGCTGCAAGTCCATCCCGCTTTGCGGCGGGCTCTGGTGAAAATCAGTAACCCCTTAGACTCCGTTCCCCTGGTACGGCCCACGTCATCACCCCACTGATACAGAGGATCCACCACCAGTATCCTCACAGTATCCGGATCCTGACAATAGTCCATACCAGGAACACATCGTTGATGTATCTCCACCCCCCCCCCAGGACATGGCTGAAGTGGTGGGACACATAGACATCTTGCTCCTCGAGTGTGGCCATAAACACATTGGCGTTAGTGGGTGCCACATTTGTGCCCATGACCGTGCCCTCATTCTGTAAGTAGTATGTGTCATAGAATAAAAAAATTGTTGTTGCGTAATACCATTTCTAAAAGTGTAAGGATGACATTGATTTTGTTAATAGAAAATTTACCTTTAATTATGGACCTGACTGTCTGCACACCCCCATCATGAGGGATGAAGGTGTACAGGCTAGTCACGTCCAACGATGCCATAATTGTACTGTCTGGAATAGTAATGTCAGCAATTGTTTGCAAATTCTGATGTATCAAGTAAGTAAGACCATGACAAGACCAGTGACAAAGGGACATAATATCTGATCAACAAAGATAGACAAATGACTAGAAATAGAATCCCTCCTGGAGACAATCAGTCATCCAGGGGGGTTCTCCAAAGATTTATGAATTTTTGGTAACAGGTAGAGATGAGTGAATCGTAGCTGACGAATCCAAATTCATTACGAATTTGTTGAAAAATTCAATTCGCAACGAATGTGAATGTCGGCGCGATTCTATCGCGCAAATCGCTTCATTAAACTCCAGGCTCCAGGGCATCTAAAGTGGTGGATTCACATGTGAGGACATGGGGCAAGGAACTTTGGGAAGGTGGGAAGGCAAGGCGGGAAGGCGGGTTGGCGGGATGACCCTGAATCACATGCCCTTTGATGTCACAGCCCTATATAATAGGCAGCCATATTATGGCCAGTCACTTCATTCATTCACTGCAGAGAGATAGGACGGACATCACTGTGTGTGTGTGTGTGTGTTACACAGAAAAGCTCCTTCCAGCAGCGTTTCACATCCCAGTCACATCAGCGTTCTGGTGGACAGAGAACAGTGTTTTTTCCACTGAAAAGGATTTTTACTGCCACCATAAACCTCCCAGTTACTTTCTTCGGCACAGTATTACAGAAAGGGGCAGATTGCTGTGTCGCCATATGGTCTCCCTGCCGCCACATTCAGGCGCTCTGCCACAGTGATTCAAATAGCGATGTCTGTAATCTGCATGTCATACTGAATAACACCCCTGTTGAGGCTCTCTGTAGGCCAGAAATAGCTATTTTTAATACAGATTCACCACAATAAATTTGGACCGAACCAAATTTTTTCAGAAAATTCAGCAAATCAGCTGAATCGAATTTTTCTTAAGTTCGATCATCTCTAGAAACAGATAAAGTAGTGGTGTCACCAGAAATGGGATAAGTAGGTAGTCATCACATTAGAAATCCAGCACATTAGAAAAACAGAACACGGAGCACTGACCGGTAAGTGTTGAAGCAGGGGTTTCTTTATTCCAAGTACGGGTACATCATGAATGGGGGATCGGACATACAAGTAACTTCGGGCAATGGACCATATCGTGTTACTGTGCTTCTTCCGGCCCTCAGGGGCGATATGGTCCATTGCCTGAAGTTACCTGTATGTCCTCTCCATGGTTCATGATGTACCTGTACTTGAATTAAAGAAAACACTGCTTCAAGACTTACCGGTCAGTGCTCCGTGTTCTGTTTTATAATGTGCTGGATATATTGTATATTCATACATAGCAGCACTGGCTATTAGCCTTATATTGGGACTGCAAACTAAGAGTAACACAAACAGGCTGTATCATTTAAGGTGTCTTGTTCTGACACAATAAGCAGTGCTGAGACCGTCCAAGCCTCTATTGAGAGTTTAATCATAGAGTTGTTTGTCAATTAACCCTGTATGCACAGCATCATCAAGGACAGTCTTTGTGTAAAAATTTCTTTGGTAAGCTCTCCTTTGAAGACACGATAGGTGTGTGTATCATCAAGTAGTCTATTGGCTTCCTAAATATAGTCACTCCAATCCATGACCATGATGGCTCCACACTTGTCTGCGGGTTTCACCACCAAGTTGTGGTCATGGATCAGGTCATTCAGGGTAAAGATTTGATTTTTACAGAGATGTTTAAATTGGTCATGTGTACTACGTATTTGTCTTTTTGTACAAGTTGACAACATGTATCCAAAAAATGACACATGGACATTTTTTTATGTATGTGGACACTAGAATACACATGTAAATGGTGCATTAATAAATTCCTTACTATGTATTATGTTTACTGTTTACACTATGCACTTTATTTTTCATATCAATTGCTGTAATTGGTATAATAAAGATGTGTGTGTCACGATGCCGGCTGGCAGGTAGTGGATCCTCTGTGCCAGAGAGGGATTGGCGTGGACCGTGCTAGTGGACCGGTTCTAAGCCACTACTGGTTTTCACCAGAGCCCGCCGCAAAGCGGGATGGTCTTGCTGCGGCGGTAGTGACCAGGTCGTATCCACTAGCAACGGCTCACCTCTCTGGCTGCTGAAGATAGGCGCGGTACAAGGGAGTAGGCAGAAGCAAGGTCGGACGTAGCAGAAGGTCGGGGCAGGCAGCAAGGATCGTAGTCAGGGGCAACGGCAGAAGGTCTGGAACACAGGCTAGGAACACACAAGGAACGCTTTCACTGGCACAATGGCAACAAGATCCGGCAAGGGAGTGCAGGGGAAGTGAGGTGATATAGGGAAGTGCACAGGTGAACACACTAATTGGAACCACTGCGCCAATCAGTGGCGCAGTGGCCCTTTAAATCGCAGAGACCCGGCGCGCGCGCGCCCTAGGGAGCGGGGCCGCGCGCGCCGGGACAGAACAGACGGAGAGCGAGTCAGGTAGGGGAGCCGGGGTGCGCATCGCGAGCGGGCGCTACCCGCATCGCGAATCGCATCCCGGCTGGCAGCGGAATCGCAGCGCCCCGGGTCAGAGGACGTGACCGGGGCGCTGCAGCGGGGAGAGTGAAGCGAGCGCTCCGGGGAGGAGCGGGGACCCGGAGCGCTCGGCGTAACAGTACCCCCCCCCTTGGGTCTCCCCCTCTTCTTAGAGCCTGAGAACCTGAGGAGCAGACTTTTGTCTAGGATGTTGTCCTCAGGTTCCCAGGATCTCTCTTCAGGACCACAACCCTCCCAGTCCACTAAAAAAAAAATTTTCCCTCTGACCTTTTTGGCAGCTAAGATTTCTTTGACCGAGAAGATGTCCGAGGAGCCGGAAACAGGAGTGGGAGGAACAGATTTGGGAGAAAAACGGTTGAGGATGAGTGGTTTGAGAAGAGAGACGTGAAAGGCATTAGGGATACGAAGAGAAGGAGGAAGAAGAAGTTTATAAGAGACAGGATTAATTTGAGACAAAATTTTGAAAGGACCAAGATAGCGTGGTCCCAACTTGTAGCTAGGGACACGGAAGCGGACATATTTAGCGGAGAGCCATACCTTGTCTCCAGGGGAAAAAACGGGAGGAGCTCTTCTTTTCTTATCCGCGAACTTCTTCATGCGTGATGAAGCCTGTAAGAGAGAATTTTGGGTCTCTCTCCATATGATGGAAAGGTCACGAGAAATTTCATCCACAGCGGGCAGACCAGAGGGCAAGGGAGTAGGGAGGGGAGGAAGAGGGTGACGGCCGTACACCACGAAAAATGGGGATTTGGAGGAAGACTCAGAGACCCTGAAGTTATACGAGAATTCAGCCCATGGGAGGAGATCTGCCCAGTCATCCTGGCGGGAGGAAACAAAATGTCGCAAATAATCACCCAAGATCTGATTAATTCTTTCTACTTGTCCATTGGACTGGGGATGATATGCAGAAGAAAAATTTAATTTAATCTTGAGTTGTTTACAGAGAGCCCTCCAGAATTTAGACACGAATTGGACGCCTCTATCCGAGACAATCTGCGTAGGCAACCCGTGAAGACGAAAAATGTGTACAAAAAATTGTTTAGCCAACTGAGGCGCAGAAGGAAGACCAGGAAGAGGGATGAAATGTGCCATTTTGGAGAATCGATCAACGACCACCCAAATAACAGTGTTGCCACGGGAAGGGGGTAAATCAGTAATAAAATCCATACCAATCAGAGACCAAGGCTGTTCGGGGACAGGCAGAGGATGAAGAAAACCAGCGGGCTTCTGGCGAGGAGTCTTATCCCGGGCACAGATAGTGCAGGCTCGCACAAAGTCCACAACATCCGTCTCCAGAGTCGGCCACCAATAGAAGCGGGAGATGAGTTGCACAGATTTCTTGATACCCGCATGACCTGCGAGATGGGAGGAGTGACCCCATTTGAGGATTCCGAGGCGTTGGCGAGGAGAAACAAAGGTCTTTCCTGGAGGAGTCTGCCTGATGGAGGCAGGAGAAGTGGAGATCAGGCAGTCAGGTGGAATGATGTGTTGCGGAGAGAGTTCAACTTCTGAGGCATCCGAGGAACGAGAGAGAGCATCGGCCCTAATGTTCTTATCGGCAGGACGAAAGTGAATCTCAAAATTAAATCGGGCAAAGAACAGAGACCACCGGGCCTGGCGAGGATTCAGCCGTTGGGCAGACTGGAGGTAGGAGAGGTTCTTGTGGTCGGTGTAGATAATAACAGGAGAACTTGATCCCTCCAGCAGATGCCTCCATTCCTCAAGTGCTAATTTAATGGCTAGAAGCTCTCGATCCCCGATGGAGTAGTTCCTCTCCGCTGGAGAGAAGGTCCTAGAGAAAAAACCACAAGTGACAGCATGCCCGGAAGAATTTTTTTGTAGAAGAACAGCTCCAGCGCCCACTGAGGAGGCATCAACCTCCAATAGGAAGGGTTTGGAAGGGTCAGGTCTGGAGAGGACGGGAGCCGAAGAAAAGGCAGACTTGAGTCGTTTAAAGGCGTCTTCTGCTTGAGGAGGCCAGGACTTGGGATCAGCATTTTTTTTGGTTAAAGCCACGATAGGAGCCACAATGGTAGAAAAATGTGGAATAAATTGCCTGTAATAATTGGCGAACCCCAAAAAGCGTTGGATAGCACGGAGTCCGGAGGGGCGTGGCCAATCTAAGACGGCAGAGAGTTTGTCTGGATCCATCTGTAGTCCCTGGCCAGAGACCAAATATCCTAGAAAAGGAAGAGATTGGCATTCAAACAGACATTTCTCAATTTTGGCATAGAGTTGGTTGTCACGAAGTCTCTGAAGAACCATACGGACATGCTGGCGGTGTTCTTCTAGATTGGCAGAAAAAATTAGGATATCGTCCAGATATACAACAACACAAGAGTATAACAGATCACGAAAAATTTCATTGACAAAGTCTTGGAAGACGGCAGGGGCGTTGCACAGGCCAAAGGGCATGACCAGATACTCAAAGTGTCCATCTCTGGTGTTAAATGCCGTTTTCCACTCGTCCCCCTCTCTGATGCGGATGAGGTTATAGGCGCCTCTTAAGTCCAATTTAGTAAAGATGTGGGCACCTTGGAGGCGATCAAAGAGTTCAGAGATGAGGGGTAAGGGGTAGCGGTTCTTAACCGTGATTTTATTAAGACCGCGGTAGTCAATGCAAGGACGTAGGGAGCCATCTTTTTTGGACACAAAAAAAAATCCGGCTCCGGCAGGAGAGGAGGATTTACGGATAAAGCCCTTTTTTAGATTCTCCTGGACGTATTCGGACATGGCAAGAGTCTCTGGGGCAGAGAGAGGATAAATTCTGCCCCGGGGTGGAGTAGTACCCGGGAGGAGGTCGATAGGGCAATCATAAGGCCTGTGAGGAGGTAGAGTCTCAGCTTGTTTTTTGCAGAAAACATCCGCGAAGTCCATATAGGCCTTAGGGAGACCGGTTACTGGAGGAACCACAGAGTTACGGCAAGGGTTACTGGGAACCGGTTTTAGACAGTTCTTGGAACAAGAGGACCCCCAACTCTTGATCTCCCCAGTGGACCAATCCAGGGTTGGGGAATGAAGTTGAAGCCAGGGAAGTCCAAGGAGAATTTCCGAGGTGCAATTGGGGAGGACCAAAAGTTCAATCCTCTCATGATGAGATCCGATGCTCATAAGAAGGGGCTCCGTGCGGAAACGTATGGTACAGTCCAATCTTTCATTATTTACACAATTGATGTAGAGGGGTCTGGCGAGACTGGTCACGGGAATGTTGAACCTGTTGACGAGAGAGGCCAAAATAAAATTTCCTGCAGATCCAGAGTCCAAGAAGGCCACTGTAGAGAAGGAGAAGGCAGAGGCAGACATCCGCACAGGCACAGTAAGACGTGGAGAAGCAGAGTAGACATCAAGGACTGTCTCACCTTTGTGCGGAGTCAGCGTACGTCTTTCCAGGCGGGGAGGACGGATAGGACAATCCCTCAGGAAGTGTTCGGTACTAGCACAGTACAGGCAGAGGTTCTCCATACGGCGTCGTGTCCTCTCTTGAGGTGTCAGGCGAGACCGGTCGACCTGCATAGCCTCCACGGCGGGAGGCACAGGAACAGATTGCAGGGGACCAGAGGAGAGAGGAGCCGAGGAGAAGAAACGCCTCGTGCGAACAGAGTCCATATCTTGGCGGAGTTCCTGACGCCTTTCGGAAAAACGCATGTCAATGCGAGTGGCTAGGTGAATAAGTTCATGTAGATTAGCAGGAATTTCTCGTGCGGCCAGAACATCTTTAATGTTGCTGGATAGGCCTTTTTTGAAGGTCGCGCAGAGGGCCTCATTATTCCAGGACAATTCTGAAGCAAGAGTACGGAATTGTACGGCATACTCGCCAACGGAAGAATTACCCTGGACCAGGTTCAACAGGGCAGTCTCAGCAGAAGAGGCTCGGGCAGGTTCCTCAAAGACACTTCGGATTTCCGAGAAGAAGGAGTGTACAGAGGCAGTGACGGGGTCATTGCGGTCCCAGAGCGGTGTGGCCCATGACAGGGCTTTTCCGGACAGAAGGCTGACTACGAAAGCCACCTTAGACCTTTCAGTGGGAAACAGGTCCGACATCATCTCCAGATGCAGGGAACATTGGGAAAGAAAGCCACGGCAAAACTTAGAGTCCCCATCAAATTTATCCGGCAAGGATAAGCGTATCCCAGGAGCGGCCACTCGCTGCGGAGGAGGTGCAGGAGCTGGCGGAGGAGATGACTGCTGAAGCTGTGGTAGTAACTGTTGTAGCATAACGGTCAGTTGAGACAGCTGTTGGCCTTGTTGCGCTATCTGTTGTGACTGCTGGGCGACCACCGTGGTGAGGTCAGCGACAACTGGCAGAGGAACTTCAGCGGGATCCATGGCCGGATCTACTGTCACGATGCCGGCTGGCAGGTAGTGGATCCTCTGTGCCAGAGAGGGATTGGCGTGGACCGTGCTAGTGGACCGGTTCTAAGCCACTACTGGTTTTCACCAGAGCCCGCCGCAAAGCGGGATGGTCTTGCTGCGGCGGTAGTGACCAGGTCGTATCCACTAGCAACGGCTCACTTCTCTGGCTGCTGAAGATAGGCGCGGTACAAGGGAGTAGGCAGAAGCAAGGTCGGACGTAGCAGAAGGTCGGGGCAGGCAGCAAGGATCGTAGTCAGGGGCAACGGCAGAAGGTCTGGAACACAGGCTAGGAACACACAAGGAACGCTTTCACTGGCACAATGGCAACAAGATCCGGCAAGGGAGTGCAGGGGAAGTGAGGTGATATAGGGAAGTGCACAGGTGAACACACTAATTGGAACCACTGCGCCAATCAGTGGCGCAGTGGCCCTTTAAATCGCAGAGACCCGGCGCGCGCGCGCCCTAGGGAGCGGGGCCGCGCGCGCCGGGACAGAACAGACGGAGAGCGAGTCAGGTAGGGGAGCCGGGGTGCGCATCGCGAGCGGGCGCTACCCGCATCGCGAATCGCATCCCGGCTGGCAGCGGAATCGCAGCGCCCCGGGTCAGAGGACGTGACCGGGGCGCTGCAGCGGGGAGAGTGAAGCGAGCGCTCCGGGGAGGAGCGGGGACCCGGAGCGCTCGGCGTAACAGTGTGTTAATACAGCAACTACGTTTCTGTGGTCTCACACCACCACTTGACAATGGTGGCGTGAGACCACAGAAACGTAGTCATTGTATTTATGAAATAAAGCTACATCCTTTATTGAATACGCTGGTGTGCTGCAGTCAACCTTCTTGTATTTACTTTGTTGGACCCAGGATCGGGGCCCCTGCGACTGCTTGCACCCACCATCTGCACTTTACTACTACGGTGTGCTGCTCTTCTGATAAATATAAATACATACTGTATATATACTACCACTATGGTCACTTTGCTCTTGTGCTTGAAAAAGGCTGCATGGGCAGCTGAAACGTTGCACATTTTTTGGATTGAGATAAAGCTACTTACTTTTTCACTGCATCAGACTTGTTTTCTTGTTGACCTCTTTTTCCTCCAGACCTGAGCCTCACCGCTGCCTGCACCACCTACCTACTATTATTAATGTACTGCCCATCTTGGATTTTGTTCTATCTATCTATCTATCTCATATCTATCTATCTCATATCTATCTATCTATCTCATATCTATCTATCTCATATCTATCTATCTATCTCATATCTATCTATCTATCTATCTCATATCTATCTATCTATCTATCTATCTATCTCATATCTATCTATCTATCTATCCTGCACGCCTGACATCAGATTTCCATTGCCCTCTGGCTAGGTGTGTGCAGTATTTCTATAAATTGCTTTCTGTCAGATACAGATGCATCGCTCCTCATAGCCATCTGCCTTGTTTCTATTTCTTCTCCCTTAAGTGAAAGGAGAACTGAACGTCTTTATTCCCTCATTGCACACTGGAGATCTGAAGACTTTGTTGACGTGTTTTATCTAATGAGATTTCTGTTCTGCAAAGAAGGACACACAAATAACACAGTGACCTACAACCATTCTGCTGTCTGCATTGTAAAGAGTGGCAGAAGGCTTGTGGCATGAAAGGAGTGGCAGAAGGTATGTAGCATGACTGAAATAGCAGCAGGTATGTGGCATAGAAGGAGTGGCAGCAGGCATGTGGCATGGAGGGAGTGGCAGCAGGCATGTAGCATGGAGGAAGTGGCAGCAGGCATGTTGCATGGAGGGAGTGGCAGCAGGCATGTGGCATGGAGGGAGTGGCAGCAGGCATGTGGCATGGAGGGAGTGGCAGCAGGCATGTAGCATGGAGGAAGTGGCAGCAGGCATATGGCATGGAGGGAGTGGCAGCAGGCATGTGGCATAGAAGGAGTGGTAGCAGGCATGTGGCATGGAGGGAGTGGCAGCAGGTATGTGACATGGAGGGAGTGGCAGCAGGCATGTGGCATGTGGCTACAGTTATTTTTGTAAAATAGATAGAGATAATACCTAAATAACTGCCTGATAATACAGATGGCAATGCTCTTTGCACATATACCATGCATCACTCCTGTCCAGCCCTACCATACAATAAAGGTTGACTGGGAGAGGCATTTGTAATGGGACAAGTCAGGAAGGAATTTTTTTTATTCAAATGGGGCACTTAGCATCAGACTCATGTTTTTTTTATTCTTCCTTCCTCTGGATCAACACAGTAGGGCTTTAGGTTGAACTTGATGGACTCTTGTCTTTTTTCAACCTTATAAACTATAGGATGTGTATAGTGTCCCAGTAACAGTGTTTCACCAGTTATGTATGAGAAGCTGTTGTGTGGCTGTGAGAAAAGCGTTCTGAAAACAACATAAATGTATATAGGGTACTGTGAGGTTATGTTAGTTTACTTTCAATATTGTTTTGTGCATTGCACCACATTAACACTGAGGTATTCCAGCAGAGTTAGGGTTAAAATCAATATATTGATTGTATTAAATGTATGATGCCTTGGTCACGTGATACTCTCTAAATCTATGGCTGTGGAAGAAGTCCCTACTCCATCCTTCTCTCCCAGGAGAAGAGGTAGACCTACTCCCTGTTAGTCAGTATAGGCCTGCCTTTTGCCAAAACAACATCTCCTAGCCTCTGCTCCTGTTAGACATACCTACACCTAGGCCAAAATGTTATTTATAGGTGGGATCCTGTTCTGCAAGTTACTGTCCTGTTCCTGTTCCACTCTGAGAAGATAAAGTGCTTCAAGTCTTCAGCTCCAAGGAAGCGTTTGTTTATCTTAAAGCAGAATAACCAGCTTAACAAGGGTCCCTCTACATACACTAATCTCTTCAATGACCTACGGTTGGAGTTGTTGCTGGGTGGCCTTCACGTCATCGAATGTTCCCCATGCATGTCCCTCCGGGTATTGTGCCGTAACCAGAGTTCATGAATGAGAGTACTTGGCTGTGGGAAGTCTTCAGGGCATTCTGGACCAGATAGAGAGGCAAAAGCAAAGAAAACTCTGATCAGAGAAGATATCATCTCACCATGTACTGTCCTCCTCCAGACCACTCTGTTCCCTCTTTACCTCTATGCCTTTAGACCCCTCTATCACCCTCTCCTCCAGACTCCCCTACCCCCCACAGACCCCTTTGTCCTTTTCTGTCCATGAGCCCCTCATTTTAGGAGCATGGCACCTTGTTAAAGGGTACATAACTGCTCAGCGTTTGGAACAACCTGTTCAGAATGCTGGAGCCGATGTCTGGAGCTCGTGACGTTATAGCCCTGCCCCCTCATTATGTCAGGCCATCCCCCTCAATGCAAGTCTATGGGAGGAGGCGTGGCAGTTGTCACGCCCCCTCCCACAGACTTGTATTGAGGGTACGGGGCGTTGACATCATGAAGGAGCGGGGCTATGACGTCACAAGCTCCCGGCGCCGGCTCCAGCTTTCGGAACAGTTTGTTCCAAACGCTGAGCAGCGGAGTACCTCTTTAAGGAGGCATTGTGCTGCACATTGGGCATAGTGGGCAGATTGTGTGGTGTGGCGGCAAGTGAGGATCCAGATGGTTCTCCTGCTCAGAGTGGAGCAGCCTAGGCAGGAACATGTTTATGACAATAGGGGCACATCAGCTACCAGTAGCCACTGCTGCTTTTAAAGTGGCAGAGTGTCCCTTCCCCGGTTGACTGTACTTGGGGATGGAGGACCAGCCCGGAGCGAGGCCTCTTCCAGCGCAATCACCCCGGAGCTAAGTTGATCAACCACACAGGCTGGCAGAGTGGCCAGGGCAGCAGATGTTTATTAAAAAAAAAAAAAAACTACTTGACGGTGGGGACAGTCGGATGGCCTGATGGCCAGTCCTGGCCTCACCACGGCAGGCGCCATTGAGAAATAGCATCTTTAAAAATAAGTTATCTACAACTTGATGCAGTTTGTCAATAGTATACATAAAGCTAAATGTCCCTTAAATTTACAATCACCACTGGATGGATTATACATTAACATCCTAACATATATACTTGTATACAGAGGTTGTTTTTTTTTGAGTGTAGATAACTCTGTATAACAGTCGCTTTTAGTCTACCTGTTCATAATTCAAATGTGCTCTATGGCTACTGTCTATGATATACCCAGGCCACCATGTTTTAGTACATTGTGTATTCCATTGTTCTATTAAATATAAATGGCCCAGTCACAGCTCAACACCAGTGTCCTGCAGTCTAATGTCCGTCTGTTCCACCTTGATGTTATTGCTCTCTGGTATCTGCCAAGGTAGCTTCATCCACTGCCTTTTATATCTAACAATAATGGAACATTCTGCACCTTTTATTTATGTTTTATTTCCACTCAGGATTTTGGCTAAAGAAACTCATCAAGAAACATTGTATGAACAAGACTTGTAGACCCAAATTACAGAAACATGAAAAATATAACCAGATGAAATAATACATTTTAACCCTTGTGTATTCTTTTTCAAACGTATTGCCAGCTACCCGTCATGGTGGTGCTGTAAGTTCTCAAATATTTCTCAAAATGATTATCCAGAATATTCTGCACTGCCAGAAATATAGTGATTTTTTTTTTAAATTAATAACAGAATGGCTTTCTTGATATAGGTAGGACCCTCAATTTCCTTTAAAGCTACAATAAACACAAACCATTAAATGCACAAAATATTCTTTAGGTGTCAAAAATGTCCACAGCTTTGTTTAAATGACCGGACTTAAAGGGGTTATCCACCATGGCTTTAGTACTGTACTTACCTGCTAGTCAGTAATGGAAATGCTTAGGATCTGTGCTTGTCTTGGGGCTAAATAGCTATGTTGTGAGATTACCATAATGCTGTGGCTATCTTTTTGTGAAATAGCTATTTCCTGTTGGTTCTCAAACTACACATCCCATAGTTCCATGCTTGTAAGTTTGAGGTCACTTTCCTCCCTCCCACACATCAGCCACCCCACCAATTGAAACACAAATGGAGTTGCATTCCATTCAAAAGACCAGTGTTTTCTAACTAGAGTGCCTACAGCTGTTGCAAAATGATCTCTCTCCCACCCAGCGATCGCTCGAACCATTGAAGCAGACAGGCTCCCTGTCATCACCAGACTAGTGATGTAATGTCTCAACGCACTGCAACCTGGGAAAACCCGAGAACTGAGTAATTTTGTATGCTCTTAAAAATAAATACTGTGGCAAAAATGACGAGACCACCGTCACACTTAGGTACAGACACTATATCATGAAATACATTAACTTTACAGCCCCTGTAGCATAGTTACATAAAAAAAAATCCAGGAGTACCCCTTTAAATAAGAACAGAAGTCAGGTGAAATGCTAGGCCATTAGGATTTACAAATACTGTGAGATATCTAGCTTACATACCACACATAAATCAATGCCAGGAACATATAACTTTAAACTACATGTCCAGGCACAAAAATGTGAAAATTGTGCTAAACACAAAAACTCCTCTTCTTTTAGGGAACCATGGCTGAAGGATAGCCCTTCCCTTGGGCTTAGGGGGTAGAAGGACTAATCTGTAACTAATGTCATTACTATAAAATTGTACTAGGTACAATAAATCATGCATCATTATCCAGATAATAAATAATCAGCTGCAGAATAAAGATTAAAACAGGGAGGGTGGGAGGTAAATGTTTTCTCCAGAACTGACAATGCAAGAGCTGATGGTACCAGGGCTAATGGTGCCAGGGCTGATGCTGACAGTGCCAGGGCTGACGGTCTCAGGGTTGATGTTTCCAGGGCCGATGGTCCCAGGGCTGAAATTGCCAGGGCTAATGGTGCCAGGGCTGATGCTGACAGTGCCAGGGCTGATGTGTCCAGGGCTAATGGTGAAAGGGTTGACCTTGCCAGATAGATATTGATTGGCGTCAGGGTTCATCTAAAACTGCAAAGGAGAGAACATTTTCAAAATGTATTGCAGGATCATTTTATGGGCCAGTATGTGGAGAATCCAACAAGACGTGATGCTCTATTGGATCTGGTCATTTCTAACAACGGAGAGAATATAACTGTGTGTGAAAACCTCGGCAATAAAGTTTAAACAATTAAAACTAAATCCTGCATGGTTGACAATTGATGTTAAAAGGGCAATAAACGACAAAGTAAGGAACATTTTAAATAGCAAATGTTGTGCAACCATTTAATACATTTGGCACATGTACATATTAGAACCACACAAAATAAAATTGACAGAAATTGTTCACTTACAACAGTGCTTCCTAATCGGGATGACTCCAGCTGTTGCCAAACAACAACTTCGGCTGTCCAGGCATGCTGGGAGTTGTAGTTTTGCAACAGCCGGAGGCACCCTGGTTGGGAAACACTGACCAGCACCAACAATGATAAATTGCCCCCTCTCCCGTGTGATAATTAAAGGGGTTGTCCCAAGAAGGAGAGCTGGTAAAATCAGATGTGTAACACATACATATATGTAATGGAGGACAAATGTGCTGTCATTAAGTAAAGTAACTTACATCCCTCTACTGTTCTTCTCCCAATAGATCCGATATCTGATCACTTCCTGGTTTCCTCTCTGAACTGTGACCCTACTGTTGCCAGGTAACAGTGCTCACACTTTCCCACAATCCCCCTTGCTTGGGGATTATTACATGCTATATTAGGATTCCCATTTCAAAATTTTGCCAGGGGTCCCTCTTTCTTCTACTCATCTACTGTAAGATATCTTATCAGAGAAAAAAAATCTTCTTACTCCACTTATCAGACTTCCTTACTACCCCCCCCCCTGCCTAAACTTAGCTAAATAGCTAAAGTTCATCTTGAAATACAAGACTATCCAATATCCATTAAATGAGGTATCAGTTTACATACTGCCAACTGAAGTCTATGGAAAGGGGAGGGGAGAATAGTGGGGAATGGCTGGGAAGATACAGAAGCAAACAGATACACTAAAGAGGGACTTCAATTGCTTTCTGTGAGTAATAGATCTAACCCCAGTGCTGGATTCACAGTTCAACACTGCTCTTTTATACCCTCCATGCTGCTGCTGCTGCTGAGGGTGTGAGACAGCAATAAAGGGCTGCCTCTTCTGTGCATGTGCATAGTTGTCTATCTCCATTAGCACGTTGTGCACTGGTCAGTTACGAGTTACAGTCCCAGGCCAATCAGCAACCAAGGCTGGGTATTTGATTCCTCCTCGGTCTTATGGCTGTGCTCTTAACATTTAGCTTTGTCATGAATGAAGTCCTGTATGTTTCAATTCTGATTGGTTTAGCAATGGCTTTGTAGTTTTGCCCCATTTGTAGTTTTGACCCATTGATTAGACATTTTCCTGTCTGTCTTGTGATCTGTCTGTACATATTTGTATATGTTACCTGAACCTGTATTTTGACTTGTATTTTGAACTGTTTGTGTTTTGTGATCCACCATGGTATGGTTCCTGATCCATTGCTTTTCTTACTTTGCCCCCAGCCTGGTGTATTATTTTACTATTCCCTGCCCTTGGCCACACACCGATCAGTACCATTTGAAATAAATACATAGTGTTGTGTCCAGTAAAACAACACGAAGGCAATAAAACTGTTTTGTATCAAAAGTTTATTCAATAAACAAAAGAATGCAACATCGGGTAACATTTCTATAAAAAAATGAAGATGGAACTGTTCTACAGTGCATTAAAAAACCCTTTTCTCCTTGAAGTAGTATACAAGATTGTGTGTAGAAACAGTCAGTCTTTTTTTTAACCTAGAAGTTATTAAGTTTCCTTTCCAGAGAACAGAATTGACATTTAAATATTGCAATGACTAATCTAATTTGGTTAACAATTCAAGAAATCCTACTGCTTCTTCTTTCCATTTGGAGATGGTTTGTATCCGAAATAACCGACTTGGCTCTTCAATAGAGATGTACAACTGGTATAACACGCACATATTTTTGTTAGCAGGACTGGCATAAAGTTTTGTGAATGCCTTGCGTCATACATACAGTGTATTTACAATGTTATTTTTTATTTTTTTACCAACTTTTTGAGAGGTTTGCAAAACTCAAGGGTATAAGGTGTTGAAAATAAAGAAATAAATAAAAAAAATACAACATATGTACCGTATATACTCGAGTATAAGCCGAGTTTTTCAGCACGATTTTTCGTGCTGAAAACACCCCCCTCGGCTTATACTCGAGTGAACTCCCCCACCCGCAGTGGTCTTCAACCTGCGGACTTCCAGAGGTTTCAAAACTACAACTCCCAGCAAGCCAGGGCAGCCATCGGCTGTCCGGGCTTGCTGGGAGTTGTAGTTTTGAAACCTCCGGAGGTCCGCAGGTTGAAGACCACTGCGGCCTTCAACATCATCCAGCCCCCTCTCACCCCCTTTAGTTCTGAGTACTCACCTCCGCTCGGCGCTGGTCCGGTCCTGCAGGGCTGTCCGGTGAGGAGGTCGTCCGGTGGGATAGTGGTTCCGGGCTGCTATCTTCACCGGGGAGGCCTCTTCTAAGCGCTTCGGGCCCGGCCTCAGAATAGTCACGTTGCCTTGACAACGACGCAGATGCGTCGTTGTCAAGGCAACGGCTCTATTCCGGGCCGGAAGCGCGGAGAAGAGGCGCCCCCGGTGAAGATAGCAGCCCGGAACCACTATCCCACCGGACCACCTCCTCACCGGACAGCCCTGCAGGACCGGACCAGCGCCGAGCGGAGGTGAGTACTCAGAACTAAAGGGGGTGAGAGGGGGCTGGATGATGTTGAAGGCCGCAGTGGTCTTCAACCTGCGGACCTCCGGAGGTTTCAAAACTACAACTCCCAGCAAGTCCGGACAGCCGATGGCTGCCCGGGCTTGCTGGGAGTTGTAGTTTTGAAACCTCTGGAGGTCCGCAGGTTGAAGACCACTGAGGGCGAATGATGAGAAGAGGATGATGAAGGGGGGGGTGGGGATGATGAAGGGGGGTGGGGATGATGACAAGGGGATGATGAAGGGGGGGTGTGGGATGATTACAAGGGGATGATGAAGGGGGGATGTGTGGGATGATAAGGGGATGATGAAGGGGGGATGTGTGGGATGATGACAAGGGGATGATGAAGGGGGGGATGTGTGGGATGATAAGGGGATGATGAAGGGGGGATGTGTGGGATGATGACAAGGGGATGATGATGAGGATGTTAATGACGGGTCTGGATGATGACAGGGGGGGATGAGGTATTTCCCACCCTAGGCTTATACTCGAGTCAATAACTTTTCCTGGGATTTTGGGTTGAAATTAGGGGTCTCGGCTTATACTCGGGTCGGCTTATACTCGAGTATATACTATATATATATATATATATATATATATATATATATATATATAGAGAGAGAGAGAGAGAGAGAGAGAGAGAGAGAGAGAGAGAGAGAGAGAGAGAGAGAGAGAGAGAGAGAGAGAGAGAGAGAGAGAGAGAGAGAGAGAGAGAGAGAGAGAGAGTAACAACTAATGGATAATCTTTAGTGAATTGTTCTGGCAAAACAAAAAATAAATTAAATAAAATAAATAATTATATTAATTAAATAATAACAATAATAAATAAAAATCAGAGGGAAAAAAAAAACAGAAATTCCAGCTCTGGAAAACATTCATACAAATACAATCCCAATTGTACATCCGTCTCAAAGCCAAGTTCAGCTATTTCGTAGTGGATACAAATTGTATCATAATTTACCTAAAAGGAACAAATCTAAAGAATAAATTAAATAATACTTATAAAAAAGCACACCCCCACCCCCTCCCCCAAACCAGTTCACAAAGTCAGGAGCTGGCAGAATTATTTTACAGTTATAAAAAAAGTTTTGTGTTTTTATTTTTTTTATTTTTTATTTTTTGTGTTTTTTTTTTTTAGATTTTCTTCTACCACGTTGCTCTCCTTGCACTGAAAAACGTGCAGCATACTGTGATGTATGACCCTCACAATAGTATAGTAATGATCAGAGCATGAACATCCTTTCAATACAACAAGCAGGAGGACAAAAATTTGGGAGATTTGTTAACGGGTTTGAACAAGTTTACAACATTCTTCACAAAGAATTATGATAGAAGGGTGAGAAAGATAATTGAGAAAAAAATGTGTATTGTTTCATAGTTCAATGCCATGTGCACAACTGTGAGGTACCACATAGCAACCGATCTACATCCGCTATTATACGCTATGCTGCTTTATAAAAATGACAAAAAAATATTGCATCAGTCACCATGGGGGAGAGACAATTTTGCACATAGCTGAAGTTTAATCAAGGAGTCGGCATGATAAGGAATTACAAAATAATTTATTTTTCGGTATAGTCTGGGAGTAGTCCAGTTTAGGAAAAAACGAAATGACAGGGGGTCAATTCATGGGGGTCCGACTGCTTTGACCCCCTGCGATCCCCTGCCTGGCTACCCGACTCTCCCCGTGCAAGAAGCAGTGGTCGACAGGCCCCCTCCATGCATCTGTATGGGAGAGCTGGAGATACACAAGTACAATGCTTTAGCTCTTCCATAGAGATGTATTGAAGGGTGAGTGCTGAACCCAGCTCTGTGCATGAGGAGAGCAGAAGTGCCGTGCAGGAGATGGTGGGGGGGGGTCCCAGTGGTTGGACCCCCAGGAACTGACACTTATTCCTTATCCTTTGGATAGGGGATCATTTTTCCAGAACTGGAGTACCCGTTTAAGGTTGCCAATTTTGCATTGACTGGATTCCATTATGATCTGTTTTGTTTTTTTCATAAGGATTGTGGTTAAAATGTTTAACATTAGCCAAGTTACATGAAATACTGTTCGGTCACGTCTGTGTATTGTATTGTATCCAAAGGAAAGTTCTGGCATTGGACTCTATATCTGTCCTCCATGTACGATCTGTCCCTGGCTTTGTATTTAATAACTGCAAATAACAACCTGAACATTGGAACATTTTACTTCTCCAGTTTACTTCTCCAGGTAGAACTATTCTTTAAAAACAATGGGGGGAGATTTATCAAAACCTTTGTAGAGGAAGAGTGGTGCAGTTGTCCTTAGTCACCAATCAGATCGCTTCTTTAATTTTTCACAGGCCTCTTTAATAATGAAAGAAGCGACCTGATTGATTGATATGGGCAACTGCACCACTCTTGCTGTACACAGGTTTTGATAAATCTTCCCAATGTGTAACGGAAAGTCTCAAGGGAAGAGTGAAGCATCGAGGCAGGTAATACCATTTATACTTAGTTACTATATGAAACCTTCGATCTCCATGGATGACGGGAGTTTCTTTGACAATATATAAATATTTAAATTGCGCTAATATAAATAATACTAAAAATGTTTGACTCAAAGGGCTACTTCGCCCCTTAACATCTTAACCCCTATCCCAGCAGCTGGACCCCTGCATTATCTGGCATGGCACCCCAGTCATCTGGTGCACAGAGAAAACTCCACTCCATGCCAGATGACGGACGACCACAGCCGTCACACCCCCTCCATTCATGTCTATTGATGGAGGTGTGAGGGCTGTGTACTAGCCATCATGGCCCCTCCCATAGACATTAATGGAGGGGGCATGGTGTGATGTCAAGAAAACAGATGCTTGAAGCTTCCATGTTCAAAGCGCCACGGTGCCATCCTGGAGATCGTGAGCCGGCCCAGCAGCCGGACCCCCACGATTAGACATCTTATCACCTATCCTTTGGATAGGGTATAAGATGTCAAGGGGCAAAGTACCCCTTAAAGAATATGTAAGGTATGTTTTCATATCATAGGGTTATATTGATGGAACCTATGTATCTGCAGGTTAACGGGGCTCTCCACTTTGGACAATCCCTAATTCTTGGAAGGATCTCTTTACAAAAAAGTGATCCCAAGGTGACCTTCTACTGGAACCCTCCCAGTGATCATCTGTAATTTCTGGGGAAAACTAGCAGTAAGTGTTCAATTTCCTTGCAGTACCATCATAGTCAACTAAAGGCAACTCCTATGGCATGGGGGAAGGACTCACCCTTGCCATAGAGACAGTAGTTAGCAAAGATGCATAGCAGATATGGGACACAATGCAGCTGTCGTAAACCAGCCTATTTGGAATATATGGCAATATATAGAAGGAGAATGGAAAAGAACTGAAATAAAGAGGATAAAGCAAGAGAGAGGGAGAAAAGGGAATAGCCGAAAAAATAAACTGAGGGTCAGCTGTAACAGATTATAAACCCCAGCTTTCACCTTACTTGATCCGCATGTTCCAATCCTTTTCTGCCCTGCCATTATGGCAGGGCAGAAAAAGACAAAAACATGAGGACCAAGTAAGGTGAAAGCTGGGGTTTGCAGTCTCTCACATGGTCATGTATCCCTCTTGGAACTGTCTACTAGTTGGCAGCATAGCACCCCTGTAGCATAGACAGGTGAAAGACTAAAATTGTATCCTCCACCTCCCCACAGTAGCCAGAGAGGGTGCTGGCCTCACTTCCCCCCAACTTCCAGACTGCTTCAACTGAGTTAGTGGTTGGCAAGCAGCAGGTGCATGACAGACTTGATGGCAGAAACCCAACTATCCCAAGGGACAAAATAGGAAATTTATGTTTTCCACTACCCCCAAACCGTCTAATAATAAGTGTATAATCTCCATGCCCTCCAACCGAAGTAGTCACTGATGGAACCAGTCTCTATAACTTTTCAATCAATCTGGCAAAATGAAGCATCTGACTTTTGACACAACAGGATGTAACCAGATGAAAAGATCGGGAAAGCCGCAAACCCTTTGATACTTTGTGCCAGTCGTCACGGTATGATGTATTGTATCAATTTTATAAAGAAGGTAACTGACAGTGCCATATACCCACTCATCTGTGCTTTATCACTACTGCAGAGCAGGAGACATAAATCATAACTGGAGAGACGTCTGAGGTCAAAGAATTGTTTTCCTTCGTCTTGGTCAACTTCTGCGTACGCGGGTGATCACAGGAATACAACAATACTGTTATTAGGTGGATATGAAATGTGTAAATAAAATTAGTCAGTTACGTAACATTTTGAATGGGTTTTAGGCCTTCTGCACTCGGCAGAGCCATCTGTATGTAAACCATATGGGGCCACCATACAATGCCTCCATATGTTACATATTACGGAAGTAGTCTTCCCTGCTAGTAAACCTCAGTAATATAGTATTCAATCTAATATACCCTGATGTTTATATTAATGGAAATTAATGTAAAATCAGAGGCATGCAGATGTACAGTATGGCTCTACAGACGTCTATGTAAAACCTAAAGCTTGTATGGAGCTGTAAGACGACCATGTGTATGATCCCTAAAGGGCATTCTACCACATTACTCTGGGAACACCGCCAACAAAATGTTCAAATCTTTTAATGTTTCCATCTCTTAAATTGAGCTATTTTGGAAAAAGCCATGAGCTTTAGAATTGTAAAGGAATAAGAGCTTTTACATGCAATGTATTATGGCTACTTTTTTTTTTTACGGAGATAGAATAGGACTTTTATATTGGTCTCCGATTTTATACGGAAGTCCAAAAAATAGTTCCTTGCTCTGTATGTATGTATGGAAGTATTTTTAACTACAACTATCTTTTCTTAGGACATTATCCAGTTTTTTGCCTGCTTCTCTACATATAAGAAAAAGCCCTATAGGCTCAGCTCCAAGAATTCTGCTGTGTGAATGATTCCTTTGGCTCATAGATAAAGGGGCTATCACAACATTATAACTTATCACATATTTAATGTCTGATCAGCAGGGGTGCAACTGCTCCAAATATAGCTTAGTGCTGTGGACCAGAGGTCCCGAACCCAGTCCTTAAAGTCACTGACAGTTCAGGATTTTAATTATTTTCCGTTCTATTCCAATGGAGTAACTTCAGGACTGGGTCGGGGACCGCTGCTGTAGAGGACTATCTCCGGCAGTCACATAGTAACTGAATAGGGAACGTGTCTGACTGCCTCTTCCCTCATTCAGAGACAAGGGATCCTCGTCTTTGTGCTCTGTAGTGGTACTGTGGAAAGGTAATAAGTTATATTCTTGGTCTTGTGACAAGCATGGGGAATTAAACATGTTGACCGATATGATTTTTCTTGGAAAACCCCTTAAAATTGAAAACAAAAAAAGACTTGCTATAAAGGAGAACTATCGAATGAAACACGTTCTACTCCATCTGTACGTCATAGACTTGTAGGTTCACTCCTTTTCCTCAACACCTCTTTATGAGAGTTTTCTGTTTTTGTTGTATTTTTTTATGTGTCACATACTACAACGTGTTCTTTTCCTTATGTCGATTTCAAAATAAAAGCTTTTCCTAAAAAATGGAAAAAAATAAAGATTAACCTTTAAATATTACACCCTTACTAAACCCCCAAACAATGAACATGGAATGAGAACACGTCCGATTTCATCAATAAATATATCACCAGGCTGGAATTATAGACCGGGCTTGGCGTATCGGCATTTCAGGTTCTGAAGTGTCACTCAATCTTTCCAGCGAAAGAGTCTTTGACACAAAATCCTTACATTGATTTCCGTGAACTAAGAAAACAGATAAAATGGTTCTGAAGAGATGAGTCGATGGGTACGTGAATTCTTGCAAGTATTCAATTCATGGATGGGGAAAGGCCTGTGGGTCCGTCCATTGCTTTTCATTGTAAAACACTGGTATGCTGCAACATTTGTGGGTGTCCAATTAACTCCTTGGCTACCATTCAGAGGGAGCTAAAGGGCATTGCTCTGCAATGCTTTCCAGGCCCATCGGCAGCAGAAAGAGTTAATTTCCTTTCAGATGGTCTTAGAAAGCAGAGCCTGTGATAGCGTTGAGCTGCTTCATCAAACCTTCTAAGCTTGCCATTTGTTCACTCAGGTCATCTTGCTCGTACACCTGAAAATGCAAAAAAAAATGTAATTACAATTTTTTTTATTTTTAAGTTAAGTATAAATATATTTTACAGTCAAAATTATAGTGATTGCTATAGCCCATGGGCACAAACATGCAAACTTTGTAACAGGACCCCCAACTATAATGTGTTATGTCTTCTTATGTGACATGGAGTCCATTGGACCTCTACTGAACCGGTAACTGGCGTGACCACAACCACTGCACTGCACATACACTCTGGAATAGATTACTAAGATGGAGACAACAATGAGTCATGGATAAAGCTCCACCCAGGAGGAACAAAGGATACATTCTATGTTCCTGCTAATTCTGCCTCCTGTAGTTATAGTATGTTGAAGCTAGATTTTATCATATTTTCCATGAGACTCCCAAATTCTTTTAATAAATGAGTATTTTAGAGGTAGCTCTTACACTGGCAGGGTCGTCTGTGTGTTTATGACTCTCCTCTGACACTTCTGGAGCAGTCGGTACTGACACAGGGAGAAGCGGAGATCTTGCTTTTCCTGCCAGGCCCAATGATGCTGTCTTCACTTGTGGCTTAGGTAAACTGGACCCTAAAACACCCAATAAAAATAATAATAATAAGTTAACAAGTTATACATCAAGATTACAATCTCTACTAAAGTTGGTAGCTTAGAAGGACAGACAACATTGTCAAAGGTGGGTCGGCGTCCCAATATGCCAAAACTACTCACTACGCCAATGTTGAAGCCTGGGGTACAGAAACCCCTTACATAATCAAAACTTTGATTATGTAGGGAGTTTTTGTATCCAAATCTTCGGCCTCGGGGAGTCAAAAGGTTATAGCTAGTTCACCCTCATTCCCTTGTAGTATAATGTTTTTGAAATGATATTTAAACAGGTTTTAAATATTCTGTTTGAATTATATTTTTACTCAATCCCCTTCCCCTACAATGTAAATTGGCCATAAACTTCTGCTGCCTTATCTCCCAACTACTCCTTTATACACATGGACACTAGGTTTGACCTAACATGACTGTTTCCAAATGGGAAGACCCACATCCCCCAAGAACAAAAGGACAGGCCATGGTGAGACCCATCTGCCAGAACCTTCTTTTCCCCTCATCTGTTGTTGGGCTAGAAACGGGAGACCACAAAACACATAAGATGGTCATCAATTCCTGTCAAACTTGGTTGTTTTGGCCAACTTTAACCCCTTGGGGACTCAGGGTTTTTCCGTTTTTGCACTTTCGTTTTTTCCTCCTCACCTTTTAAAAATCATAACCCTTTCAATAGTGCACCTACAGACTCATATGAGGGCTTTTTTTTTGCACCACCAATTCTACTTTGTAATGACATCCGTCATTTTACCCAAAAATTTACAAAAACAAAACAAACAAAAAAATCGTTGTGCGTCAAAATAGAAAAAATACGGCATTTTGTTACTTTTGAAAGTCTTCATTTCTACGCAGTAAATTTTTTGGTAAAAATGACACCTTGGGGGAGATTTATCAAAGGATTTAGACTGGTTTTTCTTGTCTAAATTTGTCACACAGAAAGTCGCAGTCTAAATATGTGCAACTTTTCAGCAACTTTTGCTCTAGAGGATTTTTAGAACATGAGGCATGCTAGTCTATTTTAGACTGAAATGCATTGAAAAATGCATTGGTGCTGAATTTATCAAAAGCGACTTTTCAGTGACAAGTCGCATAGGCTGAAAGTACGCCGAAATGTCAGACCATGCTGGAGAAGGTTTAAATATAGACTAAAGCATAGATCATGCAGTCTGTGCACAGAATTTATCAAGAGCTGTGCGCCATTTGATAAATTAGGCGCACAATAGACCAGCCAAACTCTCTGTAGTTTTCATCTATATTGATGCGGGACATAGACAACTTTGATAAATATCCCCCCTTATCTTTATTCTGTAGGTCCATACGATTAAAATGATGCCCTACTTATATAGGTTTGATTTTGTCGTACTTCTGGAAAATATCATAACTCCATGCAGGAAAATTAATAGTTTAAAAATGTTCTATTCTGACCCCTATTATTTTTTTTTATTTTTCCGCATACAGGGATGTTTGAGGGCTCATTTTTTGTACCATGATCTGAAGTTTTTTTTATCGGTACCATTTATGTTTTGATCAGACTTTTTGATCGCTTTTTATAAAAAATTTTAATGGTATAAAAAGTGACCAAAATACGCTATTTTAGACTTTGTAATTTTTTTGTGTACGCCATTGAACGTGTGGTTTAATTAACAATATATTTTTATAGTTTGGACATTTACACGCGTGGAGATACCACATATGTTTAGATTTATTTTTATATACACAGTTTATTTTTTTAAATGGGAAAAGGTTGGGGGATTCAACTTTTATTAGGGAATGGGTTAAATCCTCTTTATTAACTTTTTTTTCACTTTTTTCCCCAATGTTATAGCCTTTTAGGGGACTATAACATGTAATACACTGATTGCCAGCACTGATCAATGCTATGCCATTGCATTGCATTGATCAGTGTTATCGATAGTCGATTGCTCAAGCCTGTATCTCAGTCTTGGAGCATTCAATCGCCGATCGGACGCTGAGGGGTAAGGCAAAGGACCCTCTTGTGTCCTCAGCTGATCGGGACACCGCAGTTTCACCGCGGTGGTCCCCATCAGCCCGACTGAGCTGCCATGATGTGTTTTTTTACATTTTAGACACGGCAATCAACTTTGATCACAATGTCTAAGGGGTTAATACCAGACATCAGCGTGATCAGTGATGTCCCGGCTACCATTAGCCGCTGGGACCAACCCGATATGACGCGGGGTCACCGCGTGACCTTGCGATATATCGCGGGAGGGGGACAGGGCGTACAGGTACGCTCTGCATCCCCAAGAGTTTAAAGGGATATTCCAAGAAAAAAATGTTTTAATATATATATATATTAACTGGCTCTAGAAAGTTAAACAGATTTGTAAATTACTTCTATTAAAAAATCTAATCCTTCCAGTAGTTATCAGCTGCAGAAGTTGAGATGATCTTTTCTTTCTGACAACAGTGCTCTCTGCTGACACCTCTGCTTGTCTCAGGAACTGTCCGAAGCATTAGAGGTTTGCTTTGGGCATTTGCTCCTACTCTGGACAGTTCCTGAGACAAGCAGACGTGTCAGTAGAGAGCACTTTTGTCAGACAGAAAAGAACAACTCAACTTCAGCAGCTGATAACTAATGGAAGGATTAATATTTTTTTTTAATATAAGTAATTTACAAATCTTTTTAACTTTCTGGAGCCAGTTGATATATAAAAAAAAAGTTTTTTTTCCCTCCCTGGAATACCCCTTTAATCTTGTGTGTAGCCATCTTTAGTGTGATGGTACTTCATCTAAGGCAGGGGTCTCAAACTGGTGGCCCTCCAGATGTTGCAAAACTTCAACTCCCAGCATGCCTGGACATGTCCAGACAGCCATTTGCTGCAGCTAACAGCTGTAAGAAATGCTGGGAGTTGAAGTTTTGCAACATCTGGAGGGCCTTCAGTTTGAGACCCCGGTGATATCCCATCATATGGCTTCTATAGTTGGTAATACCACTGTGGCTCAGTTGACAAGCCATCAATAGGGAAGACAAATCATCATTTGTCCCTTGCAGCACTGGGGTTTGAAGCCAACCTAGAACACCACATATATATCTTCTCCCCATGCTTGATGGGTTTCCTCCGGCTTTTTATTTTCCTTTCGCAATTTAAAAATAAGTTAATTTGCTTGCAATAAAATTGTCATTTTTTACACGAATATTAGATTGTCAGTCCTATAGAGGACAGGGACTAAAATGAAAGGTGAAAGTCTCCATGCAATGAGTATAGAAAACTAAATGCATTTCAGGTTATTTGAATAAAAATACTTTAATAAAACCCAGCATAAGTCTATGGAAATTTCTGGTAGAGTTGTCCTTTAATAAAGCTTCTTTAGTGCATTTAATCCTATGATAACTACTCCTTTTTGTATATAAAAATATCATGGATGGTAATCGTATCTGGGAACACTGAGGACATAATTCTCCGTTAAAATATGTAAATAGAAGCATTTAGCATTTTCGCTGGCAGCCTTCACCCTAATGATGCTAATACCCTTTTTATTATAATCACGGGGATGATTTTTCATGACTTATTATCCGGTCCCGTTCAGTTTCCGATGCTTATGTCAGCAAAACTGGATCAACAAATGACTTAAGTAATTGTGCAAAGTGCACAGCGCTTGGAGGCCTAAATTACACAATAAATGGTAACATTTAGAAAAGGTGTATTGTATCTCGGCAGCGGAAGATCCCGAGGATTTGTGTTTCTGTAATATCTTATTGGAGTCACAGCGCTTTATCATCTCCATTCCGTTGGCAAAAGTAAAATGTCACCATGTAAAAAGACTCTGCAAGTAAAGGGAATTAATTCGACTTGTGCCGGTGCGCGGGTGCCAAGAACGCTTGCTTGTCATCCCAACTAATTACTAGGAGCAGGATAGTGAGCAGCGGGAGGTGAAATGGAGAATAAATACATAATGAGATTGTGTTGCCATTTGGTCTGAAGACAGTAGGCTGCCAATATACAACATCCAATTCTTAAGGAAATCGACCAGCTGCCAACTATTGTGAAAACAAACACGGCTCGGAAAGATTACCACCAATGAAGCAAATTCTACCATAAAGGGTCAAATGGAGACAGCCAATCCATTGAGAAATGGAGACAGCCAATCAATTGACAAATGGAGACAGCCAATCAATTGACAAATGGAGACAGCAAATCAGTTGTCAAAATTTAGGGGGAGATTTATCAAAACCAGTCCAGAGGAAAAGTTGCTGAGTTGCCCATAGCAACCAATCAGATCGCTTCTGAAAGAAGCGCTCTGATTGGTTGCTATGGGCAACTCAGCAACTTTTCCTCTGGACAGGTTTTGATAAATCTCCCCCTTACTGTACTAACTACCATTGACAAGACTAAGGAAAAAAGTCGAAATGGGCCTGAATGCATTGGTGGCGGTGTCTTTTATTTTCATATCATGTACTCCGTGCGTTTTAAGATTATTATTATTTTTTTTTTGCAATAAAGTCTGAAATTTATCTATTCTGTATTCTGAATATCATACTTTTTCTTCTACCAAGGACCATTTGTGTAATGGTTGGACAGTTTATCCGTGCACAGGAATCCATACATGGAAGTTCTGGACAACATGAAGAGGGGTCAGCTGATTTGAAACTTTTTCAATATCAAGTTTGCATAGTATTAGCAGGCTATATCAAGTGCACTGCTCAAAAAACTAAAGAGAACACTTAAAGGGGTACTCCAATGCCCTGTGTCGGAAGCTCCGCTCCCCAGCGTCCGGAAGTTTATGGTTCTGAACGCTGTGTGCGGTCTTCCGTGTTCTGGGCCGCCCCTCGTGACGTCACGCCTGCCCCCTTCATGACATCACGCCCGCCCCCTCAGCAAAAGTCTATGCGAAGGGGGCGCGATTGCCGTCATGCCCCCTTCCCATAGACTTTCGTTGAGGGGGCGGGCGTGATGTCACTAAGGGGGCGGGCGTGACGTCACGAGGGGCAGCCCTGAACACGGAAGCCCACACACAGCGTCCGGAACAATAAACTTCCGGACGCTAGGGAGCGGAGCTTCCGACACAGGGCAGCTGAGTACCCCTTTAAACAACACAATGTAACTCCAAGTCAATGACACTTCTGTGAAATCACACTGTCCACTCAGGAAGCAACTCTGATTGACAATCAATTTCACACGGTGTTGTGCAAATGGAACAGACAACATGTGGAAATTATAGGCAATTTGCAAGACACCCCCAATAAAGGAGTGGTTCTGCAGACTACTTCTCAGTTCCTATGCTTCCTGGCTCATGTTTTGTGCACAGCTGGTGGTGCTTTCACTCTAGTGGTAGCATGAGACAGAGTCTACAACCCACACAAGTGGCTCAGGTAGTACAGATCATCCAGGATGGCACATCAATGCGAGCTGTGGCAAGAAAGTTTGCTATGTCTGTCAGCGTAGTGTCCAGAGCATGGAGGGGCTACCAGCAGACAAGTCAGTACATCAGGAGACGAGGAGGAGGCCGTAGGAGGGCAACAACCCAGCAGCAGGATCACTACCTCTGCCTTTGTGTAAGGAGGAGCAGGAGGAGCACTGTCAGAGCCATGCAAAATGACCTCCAGCTGGCCACAAATGTGCATGTGTCCCCTCAAATGGTCAGAAAGAGACTCCATGAGGGTGGCATGAGGGCCCGACATCCACAGGTGGGGGTTGTGCTTACAGCCCAACACCGTGCAGGATGTTTGGCATTTGCTAGAGAACACCAAGATTGGCAAATTCACCACTGGCACCCTGTGCTCTTCACAGATGAAAGCAGATTAACACTGAGCACATGTGACAGACGTGACAGAGTCTGGAGATGCCATGGAGAATGTTCTGCTGCCTGCAACATCCTCCTGCATGACTGGTTTGGCTGTGGGTCAGTAATGGTGTGGGGTGACATTTCTTTGGGGGGCCGCACAGCCTTCCATGTACTTGCCAGAGGTAGCCTGACTGCCATTAGGTACCAAGATGAGATCCTTAGACCCCTTGTGAGATCATATGTTGGTGCGGTTGGCCCTGGGTTCCTCCTAATGCAAGACAATACTAGACCTCATGTTGCTGGAGTGTGTCAGCAGTTTCTGCAAGAGGAAGGCATTGATGCTATATGGACTGGCCCGCCCGGTCCCCAGACCTGAATCCGATTGAGCACATCTGGGACATTATGTCTCGCTCCATCCAGCAACACCACGTTGCACCACAGACTGTCCAGGAGTGGGCGGATGTTTTAGTCCAGGTCTGTAAGGACATCCCTCAGTGACCAACCTCCACCTAATCAAGAGCATGTCCAGGAGTTGTAGGCGGTCATACGGGCACATGGAGGCCACACACACTACTGAGCCTCATTTTGACTTGTTTTAAGGACATTACGTCAAAGTTGGATCAGCCTGTAGTGTGGTTTCCACTTTGGGTTGATAAATTTAATTTCCATTGATAATTTTTGAGCGATTTTGTTGTCAGCACATTCAACTATGTAAAGATGAAAGTATTTCATACGATAAGTTCATTCATTCAGATCTAGGATGTGTATTCTTAGTGTTCTTTTTATTTTATGAGCAGTGTACATATCACCAGGCTATGGCAAGTACTAATGACAGAGCTTTATCACGTGAAATGACCCGGTTATACTAAGGACAAGGGATCAGGCTATACCAAGAGCAAAAGACCAGGCTATATCAAGTACAAAAGACTAGGCTATAACAGGTACAATACACCAGACAATGCAAAGTGTAAATTACCAGGCTATGCTATGTAGAATGACTAGGCTAAAGCAAATGACCAGATTATACCAAATGCATATGAGAAAACTATACCAGATACACATGGCAAGGTTATACCAAGAGCAAAATACCAGGCTATATCTAGTACATGAGTTTGTGATTTCGATCATCCATCTTATAGCTGGTTGTTTGTTTTCTCTGTTATTTTTAGCTCTTCTGAGTGTAATTATCTTTAACGGCATATTGTCTCATCACATTTTTATAGAAATGTTAGGCCAAGTATGGTCCTTTCTGTTCACACTTTACTGTAAATGACACATCTGTTAGTTAACAAATGATGATGTAATTTGGGTGACATGTCTAAATGACCTGTTGATTGGTGAGGAAGGCCTTAAAGTGCCCATACACATTAGTAAAATGTTGGTCAAACCTGCCAACTGACTATTGTGTATGGGGCCCCCTAACTCTCTTGGATTTCAAATGCCCAACCCAATTGTTCACAGAAAGAAAAGCCACCGCCAGAAAGTCTGGCAGCACCTCCTACCCTTTAGACTGGGGACCCATGAATGTTTGGCTTAGATAAGCCCTCCCCCCACCCCCCGGGTGGCACCCAGGCTCTCCTAATGCATGGAATGACCACAGCTCCATGCATGGATCGGTGTCAACCATCGCACCGAGCAGTGGTAGACAAACCCCCTCCATGCATCTCTATGGAAGAGCTGGAGATACATGAACGTGAGGTGATTGACATCAGTCCACGGTGGTCATTCCGTGCATGAGGAGAGCCGGGCGTCTGACAGGAGATTGGGGGGGGGGTGGTTCAGCAGGCGGACCCCCACAATCAGACATTTATCCCCTATTCCCTACCCCTATATATGTGGATAGGGGAAAAGAAGTAAAGTAACAGAGTTCACTTTTAAACATACAATGACTTCATATACATGGCTGTTGATGAACACATTATATTGGGGAGAAGTTATGCCATGTGGCTCACATGATGTGCCTCATGGGTTGCATAATGTGCCAACATTCTATCCTCATCGGATATATATGCGTATATAGGATTACAAGGACTGGAAATTTGCCAAAATTTTGGACACAAAGGGTAATACCTATAAGATTGCAGTGGTAACAGTAGTACTCAGGCCCTGGTACCTGAGGGCGCCCAAAGTTCTGTAACATTATACAGTAAATGGCCCAATCTAGGTGGTGAGTCATCAAGTTATAATTCTGACCACGAATCACTAATTTGACAATACATTCAGTGCTGCCTGTAACCTCTAGAATCCTGGATAATTTCAATCTTTTTTGGACAATTTAAGCTTTCAGATGTTGCACTGAAAAGCAAGAGGTTGGTTTTATTATTCTATATCTTGCCTACCCAGATTCTGATCGAAGTTAGAAACATTATGGAGTGACGTAGGCTGCACCTGTATTGCCCACGGCCTACCATGAAGAGACTTTGATCAATGACCCCCTCAATGACTTGTGAATAACCCCTCTACGCATCGCAATAACAGTGTCCCTCGTTGTCTCATTAACAAAATGTTCTCTATCCTTCAGAGCTGCATGGTGCATGATAAGCAGATTTAAACAATACAGATTATTTCTGGAACGTGTACGTTTGGGCCATGCGCAGATCTTTATTGTCCTGAAATTGCTTATTGCCTGCTATATTAATCTTTGCTGATGTTAATATATGAATAGAGCCAAACAATAAGAAATGCACACATTTTTCTCATTGTTACAATGACCATGTAGAAGTCTCACTGGAAACAAACGGATTATAAAAGATAAAATTTACCTTACATTATTCACATAGTACCTGGTGTACAGAATGGCGAAGACCTGAGACCCTTTGTATCTTGCTATATCAGAGGCTCCTAAGTCCCAATACAAAGTCTAGAACAGGGCTGCTCCTACCATGGCCATTTTGGGGTCTTTGAGTACCATCAAGCTCCAAGGCCTTGGTGTGACTACTGGCTTTGGTCTCCCTATAGTTATGCCTCAGTTCATAGTATAATTGTCCCCTTTCTCCTCAATTTTAGGCTGATCTCATCATTGCAATCACCGCCATCTTGAAAGCAGCCATGCTTAGCTTAGTTAGAAAATGGTAAAACATAGATATTTGTGTGGTTCCTGAAATTTGAGCTTAATAGGCATTCTCATATGTTATTTTGACTTGAACCCTTTTACAGCCTCCATGCAATGGAGCTCATAATAGCAATGACTATCTTTCAAAAAATAAGTGTGGGGAGGGTAAAGGTATAAGTTACATCTGGGCCTTGGTGTTTTTGAGTGTCCAAAGGCCTAAAATAAGGTTGTTTAGTTTGGGGAGGACATATCTTGTATATCAATTGATGCAACAAGTAATCATGTTTGCCAATGGGATAATGTCACAGTACGGGGATAATGCACACATAATAGAGAACATAACATCTGGCCTGTGACCTTATAAGCTGCTGTATGCTATAGAGGAAGTTGGTTGTTCTACACAGCCTCCTCTGGAGCTTAAAACAGCTGATAAGTACTGGAAGGATTAATATTTTTAAATATAAGTAATTTTCAAATCTGTTTAACTTCCTGGAGCCAGTTCATTTAAAAAAGAAAAATAAAAAAAAGAAAAGAAAATGTTTTCCACTGAAGTTCCCTGTTAAATGACAATTTACTAGTCTAGTCACCCATGTAGCATTAACAGCTTTATGAATTACCACAGTCTTCAGAATATTTTTAGAGGGGGGGGGGGGGGGGGGGGGCTTTAAAATAAGCTGCAATGAAGACATAATCAGTAGAAAATCCTACAATGAACCATAATAAGGTCCTATTCTACCAGCTGTGTAAAGCATTAACCCTATACTGGTTAGAATTGCTCTGTGGTTGGGCAATGCCACCTTTAACAACCAGAGTATTCCAGAAACAATTCATTTCTAGATTATAGAAAAACAATCTTTCTTCTGACTTTTTCTATTGTCTGTGGGAAGTAGATAAATGTCATTTCGGATGTAAATCCATTTAATGAACAATCCCTTTAAATTGGGAACTAACCATACAGTACAATTATTTTCTTTGACAAGCCGGTTTGGGTAACCTTCTGAAACGTCTCAGACAGACCTGAGCTTCTCCGCTATTTCTTTTTTTTTTTTTTTCCTGACGAGACGTTATCAGCTTTGATGATTATTCAGCCTGTTTAATATTGATATTACAAATTGATTTCCAGGCCGTGAATAAGTTAAGTCTGAGAGAAAATGACATTTGCGGAAGATGAAACTTATATTTGAGCTGACAAAATATGTATCGTCTCCTTTCAGGTTCTGCAGTTAGATTACGTTCAGCTGGCAGTTCAGGAAATGGATAGAAAACCAGACTATTTTTATTTATTTCCAAATGATATCTCAAAGTCTAAATGGATCTCATTAACTTCTTCTCGTTTCAATGCTTCAACGCCTACTGAGCACTTTTGACGTTACCCCCGTATCAGAAGATACATAAGTATTCTTTTTTCGTCTAAACTTTTCAAAACTAATGAAGATCCTTCTTCTTGAGTTTCTTCAACCAGTTCCCAGTGGATTTCACTTCTTGAAGATGCAAATGAAAGGAAGTTACAAATATTGAGTCATATCTTATCCTTACAGAACAGTCAACAACATTAGAGGAGTCTCCTTGGAATAAGTGTGAGTATGTAGCCCTTCCAGTAAATAGGAAATCAGAGTCTATCAATATGTGGTAAGGAAGTCAAAGAAATGAAAAACATTACATAACTTCAAGGATATGGTTCTGTTCACGTATGATAGATCTTTTAACCATAAATGGGCACTGTCAGATTCAAAAGCTTGTTATACGTTGTACATCTTGGCAAACATTTTCATGAGAACATTTTATTTCCTTTTTATAGAAATTATGTCTTATAAAAATCACCCCATAGCATGCAGAACACAATTCTGTCTGGCTGCAGCATCATCTTTGTCCACAGGCATGGATAAAGTCCAGTAATTGAGGGTGGGACTAGGACTCCTCTGTGTTCACTCCTGTCCTATCAGACTGCAGCAGGCAGGAGGGGGTTATAGAGCAGCCTGCAGTGATTGGATGAAGAGACCCAGCACTCAGGGAGGAAGTGGAGCCAAGAGGACACGCCCCCTCCAGTGCACAGAATGACAAACCAAGTGATCAACAGATAGAAGGTATTTGTGAGAGAGATATAGGGGGAGATTTATTAAGGGATTTAGAGCTCTTTCTTTGCTTACAAAAGTCGCACAAAAAGTCACGTGCACCTAAGCAAATTTTTGTGCGACTTTTGGCTGTAAGCAAAAAGCTACAAAAGGGCTTACCAAAGTGAATTTCATTTTTCAGTGGTCAGGGATTTATCAAGTGCTAAAGTCGCACAAAAAGTCGCAACACCTCAAAAACTCTGTAAATGCTTACAGCTCGGACCTGGCTTGCAAATTTTTATATTTCCCGCTGGCAGCCGTGATTGCAGCTCCAGTGGGAAATATGATATAACACCTGTACACAGGAGCCCAGGCTAGCATCACTCTGTTGGCACCATGGCTCCATCT
Organism: Hyla sarda; assembly: GCF_029499605.1. Classification (NCBI taxonomy): domain Eukaryota; kingdom Metazoa; phylum Chordata; class Amphibia; order Anura; family Hylidae; genus Hyla; species Hyla sarda. The sequence goes on from NC_079189.1 coordinate 581,665,598, forward strand.
GATTCTAACCCGCTACCCTAACTTAATGACGGGGACACTGATTTATATCCCCCCACTTGTCTCCCATACTGCACATCTCCCATCTGTCTGCTAACTGTTGCAAAACTACAACTCTCAGCATCCCTTACAGTGCTTTACATCCCCCCCCCCCCTGTCTCCCACCCGCCCGCAATGCACATCTCCTGTAAGGGCATGCTGGGAGTTGTAGTCTTGTAGTGAGCTGGAGATGTGCTGCGCGGATGGGTGGGAGACAAGGGGGGATTTAAATCAGTGTCCCAGTCCCCTCATTTAGTTTGATAGAGTAGGGGGATAGCATTAGATGGAGACCGGAAGGCTGCAGAGTGATGCCGCACATCTCCTGCAGCACATGACTACAACCCCAGCATTTCCTTACTGTAAGGGAATGCTGGGAGTTGTAGTCGTGCTGCAGGGGGTAGGTGACAACCTTGCCATTTGCCTGCACATCTCCTGCACCACATGACTACAACTCCTAGCATGTCCTTACTGTAAGGGCATGCTGGGAGTTGTAGTTGTGCGGCACGGGATATGCACGGGCTATTTTTCTTCTTATTTTTTTCTCATTTCAGATCCGTGTATCCTGTGGACTACTTTGGATTCGGTAGACTACTTCAATGACCAGCATTTTTTCTGTTTTATGTTAAAGGAGTAGTCCAGTGGTGATTCAGTGGTGAGCAACTTATCCCCTATCCTAAGGATAGGGGATAAGTTGCAGATCGCGGGGGGTCCGACTGTATGGAGCCCCGACAGCCGGCGGGAAGGGGGCGTGTCGACCGCCGCACGAGGCGGCGGCCGACACGCCACCCCCATTACAACTCTAAGGCAGAGCCGAAGCGCTGCCTTCGGCAATCTCCGGCTCTGCCATAGAGATGTATTGAGGGGGCGTGTCAGCCGCCGCTTCGTGCGGGGGTCGACACCCGCTATCTCAGCGGAGAGCCGGGGCCCCGTACAGAGAGATCGCAGGGGGCCCCAGCGGTCGGACCCCCCGCGATCTCAAACTTATCCCCTATCCTTAGGATAGGGGATAAGTTTTTCACCACTGGACTACCCCTTTAATATAATGGTTAACGCGGGCTTGTGAGGGAGTGTTTTTTTGGAATATCTTTTTTAAATGTGTTGTGGTTTTTTTATTTACTTGACAGGCTTATTAGTGGAAGCTGTCTTATAGACTGAATCCATTACTAAGCCGAGGCTTAGCGTTAGCACCAAAAACAGCTAGCACTACCCCCCAGTTATTACCCCGGTACCCACTGCCACAGGGGTGCAGGGAAGAGCCGGTAACAACAGGCCCAGAGCGTCAAAAATGGCGCTCTTGGGCCTAGGCGGTAACAGGCTGGGGTTATTTAGGCTGGGGAGGGCCAGTAACAATGGTCTTCGCACACACTGGTAACGTCAGGCTGTTGCTGCTTGGTTGGTTTTTGGCTAAAATAAAAATACAGGGAACCCTATGAATTTTTTTTTTATATTTAATTATTTATGCAAAAAAAAAAAAAAAGCATAGGGTTCCCCCTATTTTTATTCTCAGCCAAATACCAAGCAGCAACAGCCTGACGTTACCCGGGTGGGCGAGGACCATTGTTACTGGTCCTCCCCAGGATAAGAAATGCCAGCCTGTTACCACCTAGGCCTAGGAGTGCCATTTTTGATGCTCCGGGCCTGTTGGTACTCGCTCCTTCCAGCACCCCTGTGGCGGTGGGTACCGGGGTAATAATTGGGGGTTAGCGCTTGCTGTTTTTGTGGCTAACGCTAAGCCCGGCTTAGTAATGGATTCAGGTCTATAAGTAAATTTAAAAAAACAAATGTTTAAAAAAAAATGTATTCCAAAAAAATCCCCCAAAAGCCCTCGTTAACCATTTTATTAACATTAAACAAAAAAAAGCTGGTCACAGTACTCCTTCAAATCTAAAGTAATCCACAGGATACATGGATCTGAAATGAGAAGTTAAAAAAAAAAAATAAAATAAGAAATGAGTTACCGTAGTATATTTAGTGGAAAAAAAGTGGTTAAAAAAAATGTAATAAACATATATATATTGCACATTTTTTCAAAGCTGTAAATTGGTGTTCTGAAGTCATTTATTGGTTTTCGCTTATGTGAGCTAAAAAAATGGTATTCAAGAGTGATTTATAGTTTTTGTAAGCCAAATTTATCAACCCCTCTGTGATAGTATAATAAATGTGTCATACATAAGCAAAACCAAAAGCAAGAAAAAAAATGCCTACAGAACTTGCTTACCAAAGCAACGATGATAAATGTCCCTGATAGTGACTAGACACATAACACATAATTTTTTTTTTTTTTTATAGATAATTTTTCCCCTTTATGCAGCTATTCTGGACCATAAGGACACAGCTAATTTTTTTATTTTTTCCAGGCATTCAATTTTTTTTTTTTTTTTTTGGAGAGGTGAAATGGAAGCTGACCTTGTGGAATAAAATACATTTGTTTTATTCTGTGATTATTTGGGAAATCCCTCAAGAATATATTTTTTTATATTTTACTACTTTTGGATAATAAAAATACTTAAAAACTAATTGTTTGTTTAACGTTCAAGAAATGTAGAAATTGAAGGCGGCACTCACCAGGTTCAGGGAAATGAATCTTCTTTAATGCAAAGACGGTGCAGGAAGACAGGGACGCCGGGTGACCCAGCACGGTCACAGCTGTATCATGCCTCTGCACGTCATCAGACCGTCACATCCACTGGGGGGTGATCTGAGAATCTCCACCAGGGGGTGGTTGTTCCTGTAACAGCTCATGTGTGAATACATTTAAAAAAACATGTTAAAAGAATAAAAGAAACAAACTGGGTACAAAACACTGTGGTAAGTTAAATGAATCATATAAAGATACTCAAGTCTAGTTTGTCATTTAAACCGAGGTTCCTTTGCGCATTAGGACGCATTATTTAGCAAGCCTCGGTTTGTAACAGTGCTCTGCGTCTATCTGAACCGTCCCTCGGATACACCCTTTCAATGCCCAAGAATTTTAATGAACGAGGGTCTCCTGCATGATCTTTGGTAATATGATCTAATACTCGGGGGGATCCTTTCTTAGACTTTAGGGAATAAATGCGTTCACAAAATCTGTAGTGTAACGGTCTTGTAGTGATACCGATGTAAAATCGACCACATGCGCACAACAGACCGTACACCACAAACTTCATTCTGCAACAACAAAAATTGTTACTGTTACGCCGAGCGCTCCGGGTCCCTGCTCCTCCCCGGAGCGCTCACGGCGTCTCTCTTCCTGCAGCGTCCCGGTCGGTCCCGCTGACCGGGAGCGCTGCACTGACATGGCCGTCGGGGATGCGATTCGCACAGCGGGACGTACCCGCTCGCGAATCGCATCCCAAGTCACTTGCCCGTCCCGGTCCACTGCTGTCATGTGCTGGCGCGCGCGGCTCCGCTCACTAGGGCGCGCGCGCGCCGGCTCTCTGAGACTTAAAGGGCCAGTGCACCAATGATTGGTGCCTGGCCCAATTAGCTTAATTGGCTTCCACCTGCTCCCTGGCTATATCTGCTCACTGCCCCTGCACTCCCTTGCCGGATCTTGTTGCCTTGTGCCAGTGAAAGCGTTTAGTGTTGTCCAAAGCCTGTGTTACCTGAACTCCTGCTATCCATCTTGACTACGAACCTTGCCGCCTGCCCCGACCTTCTGCTACGTCTGACCTTGCCTCTGCCTAGTCCTTCTGTCCCACGCCTTCTCAGCAGTCAGCGAGGTTGAGCCATTGCTAGTGGATACGACCTGGTTGCTACTGCCGCAGCAAGACCATCCCGCTTTGCGGCGGGCTCCTGTGAACACCAGTAGCCTCCTAGAACCGGTCCACCAGCACGGTCCACGCCAATCCCTCGCTGACACAGAGGATCCACTACCTGTAAGCCGAATCGTGACAGTAGATCCGGCCATGGATCCCGCTGAGGTGCCGCTGCCAAGTCTCGCTGACCTTCCCACGGTGGTCGCTCAGCAATCGCAGCAGATTGCCCAACAAGGACAGCAGCTGTCGCAGTTGACCGCCATGTTACAGCAACTTCTGCCTCTGCTACAGCAGCAACCATCTCCTCCGCCAGCTCCTGCACCTCCTCCGCAGCGAGTGGCCGCTCCTAGCCTCCGCTTGTCCCTGCCGGACAAATTTGATGGGGACTCTAGACTCTGCCGTGGATTTTTGTCTCAATGTTCCCTGCATATGGAGATGTTGTCGGACTTGTTTCCTACAGAACGGTCTAAGGTGGCGTTCGTAGTGAGCCTTCTTTCAGGAAAGGCCTTGTCTTGGGCCACACCGCTCTGGGACCGCAATGATCCTGCCACAGCCACAGTCCAGTCCTTCTTCGCTGAAGTCCGGAGTGTCTTCGAGGAACCAGCCCGAGCTTCTTCTGCCGAGACTGCCCTGCTGAACCTGGTCCAGGGTAATTCTTCAGTGGGCGAGTACGCCATCCAATTTCGTACTCTTGCTTCCGAATTATCATGGAATAACGAGGCTCTCTGCGCGACCTTTAAAAAAGGCCTATCCAGTAGCATCAAGGATGTGCTGGCCGCACGAGAGATTCCTGCCAACCTGCAAGAACTTATCCATTTGGCCACCCGCATTGACATGCGTTTTTCTGAGAGACATCAGGAGCTCCGCCAGGAAAAAGACTTAGATCTCTGGGCACCTCTCCCACAGCATCCTTTGCAATCTACGCCTGGGCCTCCCGCCGAGGAGGCCATGCAAGTGGATTGGTCTCGTCTGACCCAGGAAGAGAGGAATCGCCGTAGGGAAGAAAATCTTTGTCTGTACTGTGCCAGTACCGAGCATTTCTTGGTGGATTGCCCTATTCGTCCTCCACGTCTGGGAAACGCACGCACGCACCCAGCTCACGTGGGTGTGGCGTCTCTTGGTTCAAAATCTGCTTCTCCACGTCTCACGGTGCCCGTGCGGATTTCTCCTTCAGCCAACTCCTCCCTCTCAGCTGTGGCCTGCTTGGACTCTGGTGCCTCTGGGAATTTTATTTTGGAGTCTTTGGTGAATAAATTCTGCATCCCGGTGACCCGTCTCGTCAAGCCGCTCTACATTTCCGCGGTCAACGGAGTCAGATTGGATTGCACCGTGCGTTACCGCACAAAACCCCTCTTGATGTGTATTGGACCCCATCACGAAGTGATTGAGTTCTTCGTCCTTCCCAACTGTACCTCTGAGGTCCTCCTCGGTCTGCCATGGCTCCGGCTTCATTCTCCCACCCTTGACTGGACCACCGGGGAGATCAAGAACTGGGACTCTGCTTGCCATAGGAAGTGCCTCTCCCCCCCTCCCAGTCCCGTCAGGCAAGCCTCAGTGCCTCCTCATGGTCCCCGACCTGGTGACGCCGTTACGCCGAGCGCTCCGGGTCCCTGCTCCTCCCCGGAGCGCTCACGGCGTCTCTCTCCCTGCAGCGTCCCGGTCGGTCCCGCTGACCGGGAGCGCTGCACTGACATGGCCGTCGGGGATGCGATTCGCACAGCGGGACGTACCCGCTCGCGAATCGCATCCCAAGTCACTTGCCCGTCCCGGACCCCTGCTGTCATGTGCTGGCGCGCGCGGCTCCGCTCTCTAGGGCGCGCGCGCGCCGGCTCTCTGAGACTTAAAGGGCCAGTGCACCAATGATTGGTGCCTGGCCCAATTAGCTTAATTGGCTTCCACCTGCTCCCTGGCTATATCTGCTCACTGCCCCTGCACTCCCTTGCCGGATCTTGTTGCCTTGTGCCAATGAAAGCGTTTAGTGTTGTCCAAAGCCTGTGTTACCTGAACTCCTGCTATCCATCTTGACTACGAACCTTGCCGCCTGCCCCGACCTTCTGCTACGTCTGACCTTGCCTCTGCCTAGTCCTTCTGTCCCACGCCTTCTCAGCAGTCAGCGAGGTTGAGCCGTTGCTAGTGGATACGACTTGGTTGCTACTGCCGCTTTGCGGCGGGCTCTGGTGAACACCAGTAGCCTCCTAGAACCGGTCCACCAGCACGGTCCACGCCAATCCCTCGCTGACACAGAGGATCCACTACCTGTAAGCCAAATCGTGACAGTTACATTTAATGTCTATCCCTCCTATTTTGATAATTTTTCCACACAGGATGTATGATCCATACATTCTGTAAATGTAATGATTTATGTTGCTGCAAAACGATGTTTGTGGTGTACGGTCTGCTGTGCAGCACTGTGAGCACTGCAAAAAACGTAAGCTCGCTGGATAATGCGCACTAACGCGCAAGGGAACCTCGGTTTAAATGACAAACTAGACTTGAGTATCTTTATATGATTAATTTAAAGGGGTTATCCAGGAAAAAACTTTATATATATATATATATATATATATATATATATATATATATATATATATATAAATTCCTGGAATACCCCTTTAACTTACCACAGTGTTTTGTACCCAGTTTGTTTCTTTTATTCTTTTAACATGTTTTTAAATGTATTCACGCATGAGCACTGAGTTACAGGAACAACCACCCACTGGTGGAGCTTCTCAGGCATTTACCATGTGACCCTCCAGTGGACGTGATGGTCTGATGAAGTGCATAGAGGCACCATACAACTGTGACTGCGCTGGTCACCCGGCGTCCCTGTCTTTCTGTATTTTATGTATGACACTGCACCGTCTTTGCATTAAATAAAGAAGATTTGTTTCCCTGAACCTGGTGAGTGCCGCCTTCAATTTCTACATTTCTTGCACGTTGAATATTGTTACGTCCAGGCTGAGCACCCCCGTGTGTGGTATGAACATCTACACCTGGCTCCCACATTCACTTTATTATGAAGTAAAAGCTGTGCCGAACGCTGTTTCTCCTGTACAAGCAAACTGTTTGTTTTGTGTCACCAAAGCTTTTGTTTTTATACTTTCAATGGAGCTTCATAAGCACTTAAGATGGGTTGTCATTTTCATTGGAATCCCTTAGGAGTAGACAGGACTTATTTCTTCACTCTACTTATTTTAAGAAGAGAGTTGAGCAAAAAATAACCACATTGGAATTTTGATTTTATGGTGTTAAATGTATGGGATGAATTACCCATGGGTACTGTTGTGGCAAGACTAACTATTGGTTGTTTTTCAATATTTTTATAAAGCATTTTCCTAGAGTGAAAGGTTTATTTTCCTTTAGAATTTTCTTTTATACTTTTAAAAACTCTAAGATAATAATAATAATTATTATTATTAGCATTATTATTATTATGTTATTTATCTTTTTGAGTTCCACTGTGGGACTTGACAATGCAATTTTTTTTAATCTATTCTACTAAACACTGCAATACTTCTATTTATGCTCTGTTAGTGTAAAACTCATGTAGGGAGCAAATAGTCATGAATACATAAATGGCAGATTTGAAGGCCTCCTTTAGGTTCCCTAGTACTAAAGAAACCTATCGGTACCCCAGGATCATGTCACAAGGTTCCAATGGGGAGAAAGATGGAGCTTCCTCTCCCCTCTGTCCATCTTCTTACGTGCCATGGTTGCTACTGAAAGTGAAGGCTACATGGGTCAATTCCAATAATAATTGTCCATCTGACAGTTGGGGAGGAGGCAATCGGAAAACAAGAGAGCTTGTCCCAACCCGGACCATAGGTGAGATTTTAAGCTATTTATTTGACAATGATCCTTCCAGTTCGTGAATACGAATTGAAGATTTCATAACCACCTTACTGTCCCCCTTTATGAGTAGAGAACGTAACCTTGCGTGCCACCGCTTTATCTAAACCCCTGTTTCTACGACAGCCAAGAAAGGTTATGATGACTTTATTCCGCCCCCCGGCCCAGTAGATTTACACCCTGGTGCGCTCAGCCCATAATTTTTTCATACAGCTTTTGCATACCATAAACAATAAGTAAACCCCACAGCGGAGCCTTCCACATTACACACAATATATACATCAAAGTCATCTCCCAAAGGTCACCAGTAAGAATAACCCACATGCATTTAATTTCTTTTTCATGTTCTTTTCAGGCTAGAGGCTTCATCCTAGTGATAAATGGACACAAATAGCCTGGAGATGATTCAATAGAAACAATTCCAGGCCATGCACAATTGCTTAAAATTCCATAAATGTATTTTTTCTGCGTCATTTAGAACATAAGAAATCCATCAGCTTTCTTGAAAATAAAAAATGGCTGCCCCCACAGAGTTGACTTAAAGGAGACCAGGCAGACAAAAAAAAGAATAATACATGTGTAACAACTGTTGTTCTTAGATATTTATGCTGAGATTTCACTGATCGTAGCTACGGGCCTAAAGCCTGAGGCTGTACTACTGAGAGATTCTGATGACTTCTGATTGTCAGGTGCAGTGTAGTCACAGAAACCGTGTAGCACTGATTCAACAGCATCTACATCTCGCTTAGCTTGATCTCTGATAGTTATGGGTGTAGATCAGTGGTCTTAGACTGTGGCCCTTCATGTTGCAAAACTTCAACTCACAGGAGATGCCCCTTGTGATGTCACATCCCGCCCCCTCAATGCAAGTCTATGAGAGGTCCCATAGACTTGCATTAAGAGGGGGGGTGTGATGTCCCAGAGGGAGTGTGGCCGTGACGTCACAAGCCTTCAGCACCGCATCATCAATCATCCGGCACGGAATGAAGTTCGCTCCATGCACCAAATGACTGGTGTGCCGCAGCGGAGATCGCGGGGAGTCCCCAGTGGCAGGACCCCTGTGATCTGACATCTTATCCCCTATCCTTTGGATAGGGGATAAGATGTCTAGGGGAGGAGTACCCCTTTAGGGGTAGGGTCACATGTGTTGCACATTGGCTGCTGCATATTCTCCTACCCATTGAAGTCAAGGGATAACAAAATAGGCAGCTGCTTTGAGTAGGAAAATACGCAGCAGCAAATACACAGCAAAATACGGTAAGTGTGACCCAACCCTTAGGGAACTGAGCTGCAATACCACAAACAACCTGAGAACAAGGGTAACTTTGTTTCTGGAAGAAAACAGCTATGGTTTTCCTAATCCGGGAGAACTTTAGGAATAGAAGTAAGGGAGTAATATTGCATCCGTCGGTAGAGTATCGCCACTGACTCCATAGACAAAGGGCTCTCCTTTTAACTATGAAATATGTAGCAGAGTTGAAATGTGCGTGCAACTACAGTAAGCTAATGCAGTAGCTTTACCTGCATTTCTATACAAAACCTTGCTATACAAAGATGGAAATAAGGTGCGCCAAATGACAAACGTGGCTCATCTACATCAGCCCCTTTTTTTTCGGTTTCGCATAGATCACATCTGTATTAAGATCAAACCCGAGGGACAATTTCACTTTAATTTCCCTTCCCTCGCCTTCCAGTCATTTGAGGAATTCGCTTCCCAGTAATAACTCCACAGAAAAAAAAAACATTAAAAGAAACCGCTCTGGAAATGTTAATGTAAAATAATACGCAATCGGAGCCAGATCAAATTCTTCCATAGGCTTATAAACTTCTCTTAAACCTGGTTTGCTTGAAATGCAGATGATTATTTTAGTAGCTTAAGGGAATTTTCACTTGTGAAGGAAAAGTATGGAATTTATGTCAGATCTATAATGCAGTCAGCTTAACACTCCATCAAACATTTTCAATTTACTTGAAAGCGGACTAAACCAAATCACTTATATAGCCGTGTTTATGATTATTATAGAGGGATGACAGGACGCACCGAAGGAATCTAGCATCTTATCTTAGGATTAGGCAGAAGGAGAACATGCTGTTTTTACATGCAGAAACCCTGACTGGAGGCCATAAAATATTTATGAAACCAAAGGGAACCAAATGATTTCCAGTGAATATAATACAACGTAAGAAAAAGTTACACCTCAATGACTTTGACGTGTTAATGTGGAGAACAAAAAAAAACATCCTAGAAGCTTTTCGTACAGCTGGCAAGATGGGGCAAGGTGATTGTTGATTGTCCTGGGGGTAAATAAAAGGGGCGCCTGTTGTGGGTGACATTGTGGGAAATTAAAAAGGTTGTCATCTGGGTGAGAATGTGGGTAGAACGGCATAAAGCGCCATGTTGGAGATTGGCAGTGGCATACATAGAAGATAGGGTGCCCCATAGCATATACTGAAATTGTCCTACTATTACTTCACCTGATTTTGCCCCCAGGACAAAAAGGTCTGGTGTATAATTTGGTATTCCAGTGTAATACCAAAAGAAAAAGTAATGGGACAAACCAAGATAGGGCCCACTCTCTCCAAGGGCCTGATAGCAGATGTATGGTCTGACACTATGAACCCAGGAGATTTTTCTTTCCCACCAGTGAAAACATGTGCACATCCATTTCCTCCTTGCCTTGCATGTTTTATATTCTACACACTTATGGTTTTTATTAAACTCATTCAATGACTGTATGTTGTAAAGGTACGGATCTAGAACAAAACTGTGTATCATGGTAAAGCACGTTATTGTTGAGCTTAAGCCAGACCCCCCCGTATCATATTCAGCAATATGGTAGAGTTGCCATTCGGCATGGTGGCAGCAGATCATCGCATTTAGCATTTTCTAATCTCAATCAAACATGGTGAAAGGGAACCATGGCGGACTGTCCATGCATTCAGTGTTGTGCCCCATTTAAACCTATAGGGTATTGGATGGGATGGTGGTTTTCCCATCCTGAACAGCTCTGGATCACCATATGTGAACCCAACATTGGTTACGTGGGGTGAAATTTTTTTTATCCAGAGAGTGAAAGTCAAGTAGAATATTGTAAAAGAATAATAAATATAGATTGGGAAAGCATACTTAAAATTATGTAGGTAATAGAAGGCAGTAGAGTTAAGGCAACAAACACCTTCAACAGATGGTGGCCCAACACTCATACAGCAAAACAGCTATTCCGTTCTCCACATACACATGTGTGCTTGGGTAATCTGTGTTTGCATGTGTTTTCAATGAGAAAAGGGAAGTTACGAGGAAAGTCATGTACTCTTAACACCTGTGGATAGGGGATAAGCGTTTGATCGCAAGGAGTCCAAGTGCTGGGACCCCTGAGATCACCTGCCCGGTGCCCTGGTGCTCTGAAGATTTTTGTTCAGAACACTGGCTTTCTCATGCACTAAGCAGCGTGGTTGACACACTCCCTTCATGCACTGTCTATGGAAGAGCCGTACTCGTGTATCTCCAGCTCTCCCATAGAGATGCATGGAAGGGGATGTTCGTGCATGAGGAGAGCTGGGGCACCGGACAGGAGATTGCAGGGGGGTCTCATCGGTCGGAACCCCTAGGATTAGACACCTTTCTCCTATCCTGTGGATAGGGGATAGTATATTAAAGGAGTAGTCCAGTGCAAAATAACTTATCCCCTATCCAAAGAATAGGGGATAAGTTATAGATCGCGGGGGGTCTGAGCACTGGGGCCCCCCGGGATCTCCTGTACAGGGCCGCGACAGTCTGCAGGAAGTGAAGTTTTGTCCCCAGCAGAAAGCTTCAGCAGACACGCCGTCTCCATGTATCTCTATGGGGTACATGGAGGGGGCGTGTTGGCAACCGCGTCATGTGGGAACGGAACGCCCCCTTTCCAGCATACAGCCTTGGCCCCGTACAGGAGATCCCGGGGGGCCCCAGCACTTGGACCCCCACAATCTATAACTTATCCCCTATCCTTCAGATAGAGGATAAGATATATTGCACTACAGATGTCCTTTAAGTATCGGAGTTCCCTGTTGACCTTTTTCAGACACTTTTTATCAGCCTCGAGATTAAAAAAAGGATTGGTCACCGAAATTCAACATGCCAAATCCTTCTGCTGAAATCATCTTTCAAGGAGATTCAACTCACATCCATAAACAAAAGATCAGCACCCATTTCCAATAAAACTAGTGGCAGCAGACAACTTTGATCCTATAGGTACCTGAAAACTTACAGAGGAGGTCTCAGTCTCTAATCTCAGTCCCATGCAGACTACCTTAGAAAGCTTCATTCATAAACTTCAGTGAGATTGTATGGTATTTGTTTAGGAAATTGGACTTATCTTGAGATAACCCCTCAAGGACCAAGCCCATTTGCACATCTGACCACTGTCACTTTAAGCATTAATAACTCTGGAATGCTTTTACTTATAAATTTGATTCCGAGAATGTTTTTTCGTGACATATTGTACTTTAACATAGTGGTACATTTTCGTCGATACTTACATAATTTCTTGATGAAATGGGAATGGGAATTTTTCAGGGACCAGTTCAGTTTTGAAGTGGATTTGAAGGGCCTTCATATTAGAAATACCCAACAAATGACCCCATTATAAAAACTACACCCCTCAAAGTATACAAAATGACATTCAGAAAGTTTGTTAACCCTTTAGGTGTTTCACAGGAATAGCAGCAAAGTAAAGGAGAAAATTTAAAATCTTCATTTTTTACACTAACATGTAATGGCCGCCGAATCAGGAAGATCGTGAATTGACATGGGGGGGTTGCACGGGGTGCCTGCTGAATGAATTCAGCAGGCATCCCGGTCCGGTCCCCGCTCGGCGAGCGGCAGGGACCGGAATTCCTACGGGCATACAAGTATGCCCTGGGTCCTTAAGTACCAGGACGTCAGGTGTACCTGTATGCCCTTGGTCCTTGGTCCCATCAACAGGATAGGGGATAACTAACTGATTTGTGGGCATCCAAACTTAGGACCCAAAATGACCACGAGAACAGAGATCCACTGTACCCCAAGTGCTCGACCAAAGCTCTGTTGACTCTCTAAGGAACTTCTTAGCAAGGTCTGGAAATCCCATAGACAGTGAGTGGAACTTTGGCAACATTTAATCTTGGGATTAACCCCTTTTACCCAACCAAACAAAAATAGTTGAACACTAATAAGAGGAAAAACCAATGCAACATTACCTGCTTGAGATAAAAGTGACGTATAAGGAACTTTTGGTTCCAGTGCAGACATTGGAGGAGGTAACAAGGGGTTGGCAAAGCTTCGCAGGGGATGTGTCGGCCGGACGCAGGCAGTAGGGATCGTCCGGCTGGGAGCATCCTCATTGCTGGGGTGTTCTGGCTGCGTGTGGGATATCATGGTCGCCTGCTGGGGCTGTTGGGTCTCATTCACTGCCAAAAACAATCAGATGAACATATTTCAGTGACTTTTAGCCTACCATCCAAAAATGTTACAATAATAGAAATAATAATAATATTATAATACTACTACTAGCAATAATAATAATAACATAGAGTAGCTATAAATTATGAGCGCTTTCATTAATTTTCTTTCACTATCTTCAAAATCGGAGCATTTTTTTCTTTTCTCTTTTACTTTTTCTTGGTATAGCTTTATAATTTTTTTGTTACATTATTTAAAGTTTCTTAGGGATAATGTTAGTGTTAATTTGGGTTAATATACAGTATATACATATTTTTTATTCGTTTTTATTAAGTGCAAGTTTTACATGAAGGAAGGTAGCATGTTGGAATCCTAGGTTCAAATCCTACCAAGGACAACATGCAAGTTCACATTTCAGTGATCAGCTTCTTCTCAATGAATATCAAAACTTTTAGCCTTACTTAGTGGTAGAAATTATCTTTCACAATAGACAATACCACCTGGTATTACAAAGGGTTCATGGTAGATGAGGGCCCTGTTACAGATTTAGTACTTGGGTCTTGAACTTTCGATTATGCCTCTAGTTGACTTTGTGTCTTCCGCATGTGTAAAACATTATATGAACCATTAGAAAAAAATAAGTTTTCCCGGTTGGCCCCCCAAGTTGTTTAACTTGAATCGACCCCGCTGGTTTCCCAGTAATTATTAAAACACATTAAAGTAATTGGTGTAAAATGATAGACAAAGCAATTTCTGAGCGGAAATGTGAGGGTGCTGCTCGAATGACTCATAACAGGGCAGTGACTTCACTGCGGAATGAGAAGGAAAATACATAAAATGATGCTTCACGGCCCTGGAGATAATACATCATCCTGGATATTGTTTTGCAGCCCTCACCATAAAGAATTTCATCGTCCCAATGACAATTGATTCTGTTTTATCGTAGTAATATATATGCGCTGTTACTTAATAATAAAACCGCTGCCTGTTAAACAAGCTATTTTTTAACTTTTTTTTTTTGTTAACTTTTGGGAAGATTTCTTTTAAGTATTGAAGGAGCTTTTATGGCTAATTATAAGTCTCTTTATCATGGTTCTGGTTCTATGGGTAATATGAAGCAGTAATGCAGCTAAGCCTGATAATTTCCCTTTATACAGAGTGTGAGTACAGCATGTAAAGCCACTCGTCCTGTTTTATACCTAGTTATAGTTTGAAGATCCATAATATCTTTTCATTCTCTAAATTTACGGAATAAAAAAACAAGACTGCATGGTAGTCTGGTGTACTGCGGATAGACCATTTACAGTACAGGTGGACATATAGACTGATGTGGAAGCCAACACTAGGTTTTGAACCCAAAATCTCTGCAGCAGGTATGTGGATATAGGTCCAGCTCCCTTCCTCAAGCACCATGCGCACGGACTGGCGTGGGCAGCGCCAAGCATGTACAAAATAGAAGAAGAATGTCCAGCGCAGAATAGGTCCAACTTATAGCTTTATTGGTTAAAACCTAGGAAACATGGACGCGTTTCGGCTCAAGGAATGAGCCTTAGTCATACAAAATCTCTGCAGGCACTAACTCTTTCCTCTAAGCTATTAATTGTGCTAGATAGCTACTGTGCTGAGCACATTATCTAGGTCATATTGTCTTTTGGGATTTAAGTTATGCCTTCTTGCTTGGCTCCTCCTCTGGACTTCCTTTATAAGCCTGGCCATTCCACTTCCTCTGGCTGACTACTGACCACAAGTGTCTTCTCCAGACCTCTTGGTTACCCCTGACCACACATGTCTCCACCAAATTGCTGATACCTGTCTACCAACCTCTGACCACACGTGTCTCCACCATATTGCTGATACCTGTCTACTGATCACTTATGTCTCCACCATATTGTTGATACCTGTGTAACAACCACTGCTGAATGCTGAGTACAACTTATTTCTACTATGCTCCCTGTATCCAGTGTTGTTACTGCTACTGAACTCTGATCATGACTCCAGACCATTACAGTGGGCTTGGTACATCGTGTTGACCTAAGAAAATATACCCAAGTTATATCAAGCCAAGGGTAAAAAGATGAAGTAGGTCGGGGTCAACTGTACACTCTGCTGCCCAAGGGACTAAATGAAGCTGGTATCAGCTCAATTCTTCAACAATTAACCATGTGTTTAGTTGTAAACTTATACTCTCTCTGAAATATAATGTATGGAAGATCGTCATTCATTTTATGAATTATTCAAAGATATACATTTTTGTTTAGTTTTTTAGCTATAATAGTATTACCAGATGTTAAATTTGCTTCTGGGCACTGATACCTGGGGGAGCCCTTCTGTGCCATAAGAAGAAACCAGTATTACCAATGGCTAATGGAGCCATGTCCTCATGTTGCATTGGGGCCAAAAAGCTTCACGTTCTGCCTCTATATGGCAGAGTAGGTAAGTTAAGATAGCATATATTTCTTTTCTTTTTTTTCAAATATTGTTATTTTATTTCCAAATGTATAATAGAAGACAGGTAAGAAGTCATGGGCAAAACAAGCATAATAGAATTCTTATTTTGGAGTGCTTCAAAAACTGTAAAATATCCTTCAGATATGCAAAAAGAAAGATTAATGTTATTGACTATAGAGTTAAATTGTGGGTAGGGTACAGAGAATATTGAAATGCCTACATAACCAAAGAACATAATGTACAGTACAGTAAATATGAATTATTTGCATTAAAGGGTACCTCTCATCAAATAAACTTTTGATATATTTTAGATTAATGAATGTTGAATAACTTTCCAATAGCATGTTAATGAAAAATATGCTTCTTTCTATTGTATTTTTCCCGATCAGTCCTGTCAGCAAGCATTTCTGACTCATGCTCGAGTCCTAAACACTTAGAGCTGCCAGCCTGCTTTGTTCACAGCCAAACAGGCTGTGAACAAAGCAGGCTGGCAGCTCTGAGTGTTCTCCTTTGTGAACAAAGCAGACTGGCAGCTCGTAGTGTTTAGGACTCCAGCATGAGTCTGAAATGCTTGCTGCCAGTACTGGTAGGGAGACCCCTAGTGGTCATTTCTTCAAAGTGGAAAATTACATAGAAAGAAGCAGATTTTTTAATAACATGCAATTGTGAAGTTATTCTGCATACATTAATCTATAATATATCAAAAGTTTTTTTGATGAGAGGTACCCTTTAACAATGGGGAAACATCTTCCTTGTCCGTAAAGCAGTTTTTCCCAACAGGGTGCCTCCAGCTGTTGCAAAACTACAACTCCCAGCATACCCGGACAGCCAAAGGCTGGAAGATGTAGTTTTGCAACAGCTGGAGTCACCCTGGATGGGAAACACTGCCGTAGAGCAACACACTCATGTTTCCATTGTTCACTACATTACAAGATGCATTCAAAGCGGACCAGGTAGTTTAGATTATGGTAATGCAGAACATTTGTGCACTCCCTTATTTTGAGAGGGTTTAATAATAATAATAATATATATATATATATATATATATATATATATATATATATATATGTATATATATATATACATATATATATATATATATATATATATATATATTTTATTTGTATTTCTATTTTGTATGCTTTAGAGTATTGTTTTTTCTTATGGAGGCTGCCAAGGGTGTCTGCTTAGGATGTCTTATAGGCCATGTTCCTTGTGAAATGCTAGCCCTCGAATGCCACCTATGTCTGGACCACTAAAAAGTCTAAGAGAGTCTAAAGAGGAGAAAAATCCCAAGTTCATGACACAATCCACCAGTGATTTAAAGGGGTACCCCGCCCATAGACATCTTATCCCTATCCATAAGATGGGGGATACAATGTCTGATGCCATACCCCCTGCGATTTCATGGCAGGCACCGCAGAGTTCCGTACAAGGAAGCTTGGAGCTTCCATGTTCAAGAAGTCAAGCCACGCCCCCTCTGTTCATGTCTATGGGAGGAGGCGTGACGGTACATAGCTGTCACGGCTCCTACCATAGACATGAATGAAAGGGGCGTGATGGCTGTGATCACCTGCCATGCAGCACGGAGCGGAGTTCGCTCCATGTGCCAGATGATTGGGGTGCCACGCCGAAGATTGTGGAGGGGGGGGGTCCCAGAGGCCAGACCCCACCGAGATCAGACATCTAAGGTGTTTAGGTGCGGAGTACCCCTTTAATGAATCACAAACAGATTTAATTACATATACCAAGGCAGAACACCCAACACCCGAAAGGCTGCACCATCCTTATTATGTCTACTTGGTGGTTAAGCACACAACAGAATAAGGTTAGTGGGTCAGTGCGTCCCCTGGGGGGGATCTTTACTACCTATCCTTATCATTGTACTAGACAGGGGAGCTCTGTTTCTTTTTTTGGATATAAACTAAAAAAAATTATAATGCGGCCTGGCCGGAGTACTCTGTATTTGTAAAATCCTTTGTAATATCCGTAACAAGATTTTGAAATGAATGTCTTTCAGTCTGCCATATGTAGGGTTTGCCTCTAGATTTCGTAGTGGCGTATGTGCGGTACATGTTGATTTTCACTTTAAAGTTAAATTATCTCCCATCTTCTGTGCAGTTCTTGGCGGCCTGTCTATTAACAACACCTTGAGAGTCTTTCAAAAGCACTTGAAAGAAGCCAGCGCTCCTCTCTGACAAAATAACAAAAGTAATTTGTGACAGCGCCACAAAACCCGGCAGAACCCAATTTTTTTGTTCCTGTCTTACAATATTTTCTCTTGTTGAGCTTTGTAGTCTTTAAGGTGTTTGCGGTAACAATCACTACTATCAAAACAAAGGCGGATCAGCCTTTTGAAAAGCAATTTGCTTGCTGTAAAAATGTTATATAGTTTGCAGAGCTGTTTGCTTCCAAGGCCGGCTGAGTATTTTACCATACAACTTTGAAGTATTCTTCTTTTGAAGGTGTAATGTGTCATAAGAGCAGCCGTAGAAGGCAACGCTCGTATCATCTCCTGACTCTTCATGCCTTTGATGCGAACGCAGAACCGGGAACTTTTCACAGTCTATTAAAAAGTCTGATCTAGCTTGTTTCCTATGTCAGCCAACCCAACCAGCAAAATGAATGGTTAATGCAAATTAATAGGAACATCCAATAACGTGCATAAAGGATATTGTAGCTACTAACTTTACCCGGTTCCTGTGCCGAAATCCAACGATAGAAAAAAAAAGTTTACCTACCAAATGCTTCCTCTCCTTCTCTTGGCTCTTGCTGAGGCCTTGCTGGTTCGATTTGCAACACTCCTGTCCATGCTGCATAGAAGTGTCTAGTTGCCAAGGCTATGGCACCAGAAGATGATGTCAGACCTGGTGGCCTATTCAAAGGGGTCTTGTCCCACAATGCATCGTCTGCTTATTAAAATACTTACCTTATCTGGTTCCTGTTCCTGTAAAGTGATATTGACTACTGATGTTCCAGATTCCCGATGCTGCCTTACCTTTTAGATCTTTGTTTCTCAAGCGCGGTCCTCAAGTCCCCCCAACAGGTCATGTGTTCAGGATTTCCTTAATCTTTCACAGGTGATATAATTATGGCCCGTACATCAGGCATCACCACAGTCATATCACCTGTGAAATACTAAGGAAATCCTGAAAACATGACCTGTTGGGGGTCTTGAGGACCGTGCTTGAGAAACACTGTTTTATCTGCCCTATCCTTGTTGTGCTACAGTCCTGACTATACTCTAGTCTAATTCCCTGGACTTAGACATTCTGACTGCTCTTTTTTTTGTTGGCTACAATGCTGACTAAGCTAATACTGCAATATGGGACTCTTACTGCACACCTCCTTGTGGGTACTAGTGGACAAAACTAGAGGAGCCTTAGGGCTCTGTATGTCAGTCTACTTGAAATGAAACAGATTGTGCTATTCGAGATTCCACATTTCTCGTATGAGAACTTAATAAAAAAAAAAGGGATCAAAAGAGTAGCCTGTAGCTGTCATGGGGCCTACAGAGAAGGAAGGTCCAATGCCACAAATGAACTACCACTTCTCTATCTGGGTCTTGAAATGTGGGCAAATACAAATGGTTTGTAGCTGCCCTAGGAGTCATCTTGTCCTTCTCCTGCACAAAAACTTTAAAAATTAAGGTAATGGGCCATTGGGTTGGACAGGTATTAAAGTGTTCACAGCTGCCCATCTAGCCCCTTATGGGGAAATCGATTTACTTCATTCACATCCAATAGTTTATTCACATCTTTTCATCAGACCAACCCAAGAAATTATCTTTGAACTGCAAAAACTTTAGAAAAGCACAGAAATAAATTCCAAAACTAGTCTAGTAGCCATAGAGGGTGCACTCACACCTTGACCATGATGTCTTAAGGAGGGCCCAAGAAGACCGTGATACTCATCGGTATGTGGGAAGTGGATGCCCTGGTACATATCATGCACAAGAACCAAGAACTTCCGTTTTGGTTTCCCACCATTCTTTTCTCTCAAATCCTCCATGATTCTTTGCTCCTCTAATCCTGAACTTCATATTTGATCCAATCTCATATTTCTTTTATGATTTGATGCCATTTGGACCTTACAAAATCTCTACACCAAGATTATTTTTGTGTTAATATGTAAACGAAAAAATATTCAAGCAATAATTTCAGCAAGGAACCATAAGCATCCCCCTCCTTCACCAAAACCCCCCCCAAAAAATTGGAAAAATAATATGTAAAGCAGCTTGTTTATATGCCACCTGGTGTCACCTGACCAGGTGGCATAAAAATTAGCTACTTTACATATTCTTTTCCCCAGAATTTCTAGTGAAATACTAAAAGGCTTTAAAATCTCCATACACCTCTAAAATGCTTTTCCTCAGGAGTACCAATACCCCTTTGAAGAAAAATTGGAGGTATGCCTTAAAGGAGATCTGTAGCCCTAGACACTTATCCCCTATCGGCAAGACAAAATAGGGATAAGTGTCTGACCGCGGAGGTCCAAATGCTGGGACCCCTCCGCGATCTCCTGTATGCGGCCCCAGCTCTGCCGCGGCTCTCCCGTGCAAGAGGCGTAATGCTGCAGCATGACGCCACGGCCAACACGCCCCCTCCATGTATCTCTATGGGAGAGGCAGAGATGCAGCGTTTGTGTATCCCTGTCTCTCCCAAAGAGCTGTATGGAGGGGGCAATGTCGGGTCCTGAGTACTCATTAAACATAACCTCACATTTCATACCGCAAAGTTTTCAATTTTTTTTTTTTTTTGTCTTACCTCTACTTGGTCCGAATCCCCGATCCACTGAAAGAGTAGGGAAAGGAACAGGACGCAGCGTAAACTGCGGATGAGGATATACACAGGTCGGTGATGGAAGTATTCCCGGGTACTGGGCGCTTTCTAACGTGGGCACTGGTATGGCACTGACAACAGCTGTAATAGGAAGAAGAAACCATCTTGTAGCACAACACAGCACGTAATACAAGCTTTAAGTCACATAAACGACATTCATGTATAGTATTATAGTATCTAAGCCACCAAGAAATATTAGTGTCAATGGAACCTTTAAAGGGGAACTCTGGTGGAAAACTTTATTTCTTTTTTTTTTTTTTATCAACTGGTGCCAGAAAGTTAAACAGATTTGTAAATTACTTCTATAAAAAAATCTTAATCCTTTCAGTACTTATTAGCTGCTGAATACTACAGAGGAAATTATTTTCTTTTTGGAACACAGAGCTCTCTGCTGACATCACGAGCACAGTGCTCTCTGGTAACACCTCTGTCCATTTTTGGAACTGTCCATAGCAGCATATGTTTTCTATGGGGATTTTCTACTACTATGGACAGTTCTTAAAATGGACAGAGGTGTCAGCGGAGAGCACTGTGGTCATGATGTCAGCAGAGAGCTCTGTGTTCCAAAAATAAAAGAATTTCCTCTGTAGTATTCAGCAGCTAATAAGTACTGGAAGGATTAAGATTTTTTAATAGAAGTCATTTACAAATCTGTTTAACTTTCTGGCACCAGTTGATTAAAAAAAAAGTTTTCCACCGGAGTACCCCTTTAAAGCTAATGCAGTGAATCCTCACAATGTAAATATGATGTAAATAAAGTGCAGAATCCTACAGGCACATATACAGTGGTCCCTCAAGTTACAATATTAATTGGTTCCAGGACAACCATTGTATGTTGAAACCATTGTATGTTGAGACAATCACTCTATGGAAACCTGGTAATTGGTTCTGAAGCCCCAAAATGTCATCCAAAAATAGGAAAAAGTGAGGATTAAAGAAAAATAAGTAGATAACTAATATATATAAAGCAAATCCTTACATACAGTAATAAAGATCTGCTGGGAGCTGTAATCACTGTCTATGTCAGCGTTTCCCAACCAGGGTGCCTCCAGCTGTTGCAAAACTACAACTCCCAGCATGCCCGGACAGCCAAAGGCTGTCCGGGCATGCTGGGAGTTGTAGTTTTGCAACAGCTGGAGGCACCCTGGTTGGGAAATGCTGGTCTAGGTAGAGGACAGGAGCTTCTTCAGGGCCCTGTACAGTGCACGCAGTGTCCTAAAAATTTAAAATGGAGCCGCCCTCACCTGGTGTCCAAAGGAGCAGCTTACCCTGGAACAGGTAAAGAGTACAGAACATGTGATACCTTCCTGTACTGTAGGGGGCACTACCAGACAGCCAGTCAGTGCATGCACTTCAGTAATACAGAGGTTTTACCAGTGAATGCCCATTCTGATTGGTCGGTTCTTTCAGCCATTGACACGTTTCACAGATCTGGACTGTCCGTACATTGTATGTTGAGTCTGGTTTCAACTTACAATGGTCCAGAATAGACCATTGTATGTTGAAACTATTGTATGTTGAGGCCATTGTAAGTTGAGGGATCACTGTATATATATATATATATATATATATATATATATATATATATATACATATATATATTGTCAATCAATATTATATTACCTCTTTTTTTTTTTTTTTTTCTAGGCCATTATTCCACAACCGGATCTAATTGAAAATCTGCAGCGAAAATTCCGCAGGTTGTCGGCAATTGAATCTGAATGTGACACTAATGTTAAGAGTTTGGAAGTCTTGAATGTTAAAACAAATCATGTTGAGTTTTTACAACTCCGCAGTCCTATATCACAGAAGCAATTTACTGTGCGCTGTCAGGTTTTATATGCAGAGAACGAATGCCTTAACATTGGGAAAAAGAGATAAACAAAACAGATTTGGCCTCCGCCTGCCACTATATTTCCATGTGATATTGTTCGCATTGTCTCCTACAATGCACTTGCTGAAATGTATTACCGGAGGAGAAGGGGAGAAAATTGCATTATCCTAAGTTATTGTCGCCGGCGTGTCAACATGAAAACTATTTTCTATTCACACCCGTTATTATTAGTCTTTTGAATGACAAGGTTTTGAAATATTATTTGTTTGTTTTTTATGTGTATTTCATGACACATTATATAATCACATCACTTATGATACACCCAGCGTCAGGCTAGGGCTTAAAGAAGGACTCTAGGGTGTTGTTTTTTTACCCATATCATGCACACTGGCCCTGTGATCACCAGTCTGACCCACAGAAGATCCCAGTGGTTAAGGGGGTACTCCGGTGGAAAAAAAATGTTCTTAAATCAACTGGTGCCAGAAAGTTAAACAGATTTGTAAATTACTTCTATTAAAAAAATCTTAATCATTCCAGTGCTTATTAGCTGCTGAATACTACAGAGGAAATTATTTTCTTTTTGGAACACAGAGCTCTCTGCTGACATCACGAGCACAGTGCTCTCTGCTGACACCTCTGTCTATTTTAGGAACTGTCCAGAGCAGCATATGTTTTCTATGGGGATTTTCTTCTACTCTGGACAGTTCTTAAAATGGACAGAGATGTCAGCAGAGAGCACTGTGCTCGTGATGTCAGCAGAGAGCTCTGTGTTCCAAAAGAAAATAATTTCCTCTGTAGTATTCAGCAGCTAATAAGTACTGGAAGGATTAAGATTTTTTTAATGGAAGTCATTTGTTGCTGCTCTGGACAGTTTCTGACACGGACAGGAGTGGCAGCAGAGAGCACTGTGGTCAGGCTGGAAAGAAGCACACAACTTCCTCTGGAGCATACAGTAGCTGATAAGTACTGGAAAGATTAAGATTTTTAACCCCTTAAGAACACAGCCCATTTTGGCCTTAAGGATCAGGAGATTTCGTTTTTGCACTTTTTTTTTTTTTTTCTCCCCTTCTACAAATCATAACCTATATGAGGGCTTGTTGTTTGCGTCACCAATTGTACTTTGTAATGACATCACTTATTTTATAACAAAATCTGTGGCAAAACAAAAACTTACTAGTAGGGTGAAATAAATAAAAAATGCAATTTTGTAAAATTTGTGTTTCTTCTGTTTCTACGCAGTGCACTTTTTGGTAAAAAAATGACACCTTATCATTATTCAGTACATCCATACGATTACAAGGATACCCAATGTATGTAGGTTTTATTTTATTTTACTACCGTATATACTCGAGTATAAGCCGACCCGAATATAAGCCGAGGCCCCTAATTTCACCCCAAAAACCCAGGAAAAGTTATTGACTCGACTATAAGCCTAGGGTGGGAAATACATCATGTCCCCCCATGTAATCATCCAGTCCCCTGTCATCATCACGCTGTCATCATCCCCTCCTTCATCATCACCCTGTCATCATCACCCTGTCATCATCCCACACCACCCCCTTCATCATCACCGCTTGTTAATGTCTGATTTAACAGTGGTCTTCAACCTGCGGACCTCCAGATGTTTCAAAACTATAACTCCCAGCATGCCCGGACAGCCATCGGCTGTCCGGGCATGCTGGGAGTTGTAGTTTTGAAACATCTGGAGTTCTGCAGGTTGAAGACCACTGAGGGCGGAGAGTTCACTCGAGTATAAGCCGAGGGGGGGTGTTTTCAGCACGAAAAATCGTGCTGAAAAACTCGGCTTATACTCGAGTATATACGGTACTTTAAAAAAATCCTAACTACATGCACCAAAATTTGTATGTTTAGTATGTTTTATTTTTCATATACAGGGATGTATAAGGGCTCATTGTTTGCGCCATGGTCTGTCATTTTTATTGGTACCATTTTTGTTTTTTGTTATATATTTTTTATGGAATTTTTCATGACCAAAAATGCGCAATTTAAAATTTGGTATTTTTTTACGTGTACGCCATCAACCGTGCGGTTTAACTAACCTTATATGTTAATAGTTCGGACATTTACACACCTGGCGATTTTTACACATTTTTCTTTTTTTTGTCCCCATAGGGGTCTATACCATGCAATCTTGTGATTGCATATACTATTCAATGCTGAGCTTTTGCTCATTACACATAAAGGCTTTAAATTACTTTTTCAAGGGGTGGGGTGGGGGAGGGTGCTGTTTCTTTTTGTGGGGACCACTAGCTGGCATTGGGAATCTTACAAGCAATGTTTCCTGGGAGATAATATGCAAATTAGATGTCCTCAAGAAGAAAACTGTCTCTTTAAGACCATGTTCAGGTGACGAAAAATTTGCGGAATGTCCGCCGGAAAATACCGAGAGACGTTCAGCACATTCAGAATTCAGTGGGCACTAGGACCGCTAGGAAATGCTCCGTCTCATAGACGGCAAAGCATTTCCGAGCGGAATCCGCAGGAAAAAAAGGCAAGGTTATTCTTTCTGCGGAAGCCAGAATCAGTATTTTGGGAAATTCTGTCATCTGCACAGCGTAGCTAAATCCATTGATACCTGCGGAATTCAGCTCGAAAATTTTGGTGTGCGAACAAAGCCTTATGCCACCTATTAATAGTTAAGGTGAAGTCAGTGTTTGGCCCCAAAAAAAAGGGATTTTAACCAAGCCAGGTTGTCTTTCTAAGGGTGCGTTCACACTGTGGAATATTCAGCGAGCAGAGAATCTTCTTCAGCGGACTGAATTCAGCGAGCGGAGTTTCCGTCTGGCGACCGCCGCCGAAAATACTTGGGCGCTAGGGCCACGGGGCACTGAGCCGTCACCACTGACGGCTATGCAGTGCTCGCGGAATCCACGCAAAGAATGAACATGTTCTTTCTTTGCGCGGAACAGTTTCAGAGACGGAATCGTCTGCCGCTGAAATTCCGCAGTGTGAACGGGTCACTCGGAGACCCATTCACACTAATGTTAGGTTCACACCGCGGAATTCCGCCCGTGGGATTCTGCCGGTGCAATTCCGTGGGAATTCCATAGTGTGAACGTACCCTATGGCTATGTTCACACAAGCGTAAAATGTGCACACTCTGCTGCTGCAGAATTTCTGAGTGGAATTATTTTGCAGAATTCTGCAGGGAAATTCTACCGTGTGAACAGGGGCATAGCTATAGAGGTAGCAGTGGTAGCAGTTGCACCGGGGCCCTGGTGCCTAAAAGGGCCCCAAAATACATCTTCCCCATAAGAGAGCAGTACAATAATTAGCATATGGGGCCCTGTTGCAGATTTTACATCGGGGCCCTGAAGCTACAAGCTACGCCTCTGCGTGTGAACATGGCCTATAGCAGTGTTTCCCAACCAGGGTGCCTCCAGCTGTTGCAGAACTACAACTCCCAGCATGCCCAGACAGCCTTTTGCAACAGCTGGAGGCACCCTGGTTAGGAAACACTGCTCATGGATTCCAAGAGCATCACAGATGAGTGTTGGCCAAAGGACACATTAGATGAGTGATGACCTATTAAATTGTCATTTAAAAAAAAAAAAAAAAGCCAATTTTTTTCTATAAAATATTTTATAATATTTTGTGTCTTCATTTCTACATTTTCTTATTTTTTATCCTAATACTTCCAAAACGATTGAACATTATCCAGTCTTCATGCTTTCTCAAATCAGAATAATTGCTATTCATTTCGCGGGAGAATAGAAAGATTTGTCTCTATTGTCCTTGGCGTGAACTCATAAAAAATTGATTTCCTCACTCACTCGTGGCTACGGAATCCATATCCTGCTTGACTTGACCCCATTAGTTGGCTTTTTACCATTACGTCATAGCAAAGTGCGCGGTAGAGTTCTTGGCGAGAAATGTTATGGCAATTTACAATGCCAAAAAGTTGTCAAACAAGGGTTTTATACAATGAAAATAAAGTTGAAGGTTGTAAACAATTCAACATACTGTATTTAGGGGGCAAAAATATTTCATGGATTTACCGGTTTATGCACAGTAAATAAAGCTCCATTACTGAGAAGGGAAGACAATTGTATCCAGTCTAGACAATGCTCTGTGAGCTAAACAGCCTGGAATCCAGACTGATACATTGTACATAGCTAGTCCTGCTCTCAGCTGAGAAGAGTATATATAATTGTATCCAGTCTAGACAATGCTCTGTGAGCTAAACAGCCTGGACTCCAGACTGATATATTGTACATAGCTAGTCCTGCTCTCAGCTGAGAAGTGGAGACAATTGTATCCAGTCTAGACAATGCTCTGTGAGCTAAACATCCTGGACTCCAGACTCATACATTGTACATAGCTAGTCCTGCTCTCAGCTGAGAAGTGGAGACAATTGTATCCAGTCTAGACAATGCTCTGTGAGCTAAACAGCCTGGACTCCAGACTGATACATTGTACATAGTTAGTCCTGCTCTCAGCTGAGAAGTGGAGACAATTGTATCCAGTCTAGACAATGCTCTGTGAGCTAAACAGCCTGGACTCCAGACTGATACATTGTACATAGCTAGTCCTGCTCTCAGCTGAGAAGAGGAGACACTTGTATCCAGTCTAGACAATGCTCTGTGAGCTAAACATCCTGGACTCCAGACTGATATATTGTACATAGTTAGTCCTGCTCTCAGCTGAGAAGTGGAGACAATTGTATCCAGTCTAGACAATGCTCTGTGAGCTAAACAGCCTGGACTCCAGACTGATACATTGTACATAGCTAGTCCTGCTCTCAGCTGAGAAGAGGAGACACTTGTATCCAGTCTAGACAATGCTCTGTGAGCTAAACATCCTGGACTCCAGACTGATATATTGTACATAGTTAGTCCTGCTCTCAGCTGAGAAGTGGAGACAATTGTATCCAGTCTAGAGAATGCTCTGTGAGCTAAACATCCTGGACTCCAGACCGATACATTGTACATAGCTATTCCTGCTCTCAGCTGAGAAGTGGAGACAATTGTATCCAGTCTAGACAATGCTCTGTGAGCTAAACAGCCTGGAATCCAGACTGATACATTGTACATAGCTAGTCCTGCTCTCAGCTGAGAAGAGTATATATAATTGTATCCAGTCTAGACAATGCTCTGTGAGCTAAACATCCTGGACTCCAGACTGATACATTGTACATAGCTAGTCCTGCTCTCAGCTGAGAAGTGGAGACAATTGTATCCAGTCTAGACAATGCTCTGTGAGCTAAACAGCCTGGACTCCAGACTGATACATTGTACATAGTTAGTCCTGCTCTCAGCTGAGAAGTGGAGACAATTGTATCCAGTCTAGACAATGCTCTGTGAGCTAAACAGCCTGGACTCCAGACTGATACATTGTACATAGCTAGTCCTGCTCTCAGCTGAGAAGAGGAGACACTTGTATCCAGTCTAGACAATGCTCTGTGAGCTAAACATCCTGGACTCCAGACTGATATATTGTACATAGTTAGTCCTGCTCTCAGGAGAGGAGTATATACAATTGTATCCAGTCTAGACAATGCTCTGTGAGCTAAACATCCTGGACTCCAGACTGATACATTGTACATAGTTAGTCCTGCTCTCAGCTGAGAAGTGGAGACAATTGTATCCAGTCTAGACAATGCTCTGTGAGCTAAACAGCCTGGACTCCAGACTGATACATTGTACATAGCTAGTCCTGCTCTCAGCTGAGAAGAGGAGACACTTGTATCCAGTCTAGACAATGCTCTGTGAGCTAAACAGCCTGGAATCCAGACTGATACATTGTACATAGCTAGTCCTGCTCTCAGCTGAGAAGAGTATATATAATTGTATCCAGTCTAGACAATGCTCTGTGAGCTAAACATCCTGGACTCCAGACTGATACATTGTACATAGCTAGTCCTGCTCTCAGCTGAGAAGTGGAGACAATTGTATCCAGTCTAGACAATGCTCTGTGAGCTAAACAGCCTGGACTCCAGACTGATACATTGTACATAGCTAGTCCTGCTCTCAGCTGAGAAGAGGAGACACTTGTATCCAGTCTAGACAATGCTCTGTGAGCTAAACATCCTGGACTCCAGACTGATATATTGTACATAGTTAGTCCTGCTCTCAGCTGAGAAGTGGAGACAATTGTATCCAGTCTAGAGAATGCTCTGTGAGCTAAACAGCCTGGACTCCAGACTGATACATTGTACATAACTAGTCCTGCTCTCAGCTGAGAAGTGGAGACAATTGTATCCAGTCTAGACAATGCTCTGTGAGCTAAACATCCTGGACTCCAGACCGATACATTGTACATAGCTATTCCTGCTCTCAGCTGAGAAGTGGAGACAATTGTATCCAGTCTAGACAATGCTCTGTGAGCTAAACATCCTGGACTCCAGACTGATACATTGTACATAGCTAGTCCTGCTCTCAGCTGAGAAGTGGAGACGATTGTGTCCAGTTTAGACAATGCTCTGTGAGCTAAACATTGTCTAGACTGGATACAATTATCTCTACTTCTCAGCTGAGAGCAGGACTAGCTATGTACAATGTATCAGTCTGGAGTCCAGGCTGTTTAGCTCACAGAGCATTGTCTAGACTGGATACAATTGTATATACTCCTCTCCTGAGAGCAGGACTAGCTATGTACAATGTATCAGTCTGGAGTCCAGGCTGTTTAGCTCACAGAGTATTTTCTAGACTGGATACAATTATCTCTACTTCTCAGCTGAGAGCAGGACTAGCTATGTACAATGTATCAGTCTGGAGTCCAAGCTGTTTAGCTCACAGAGTATTTTCTAGACTGGATACAATCGTCTCCACTTCTCAGCTGAGAGCAGGACTAGCTATGTACAATGTATCAGTCTGGAGTCCAGGATGTTTAGCTCACAGAGCATTGTCTAGACTGGATACAATTGTCTCCACTTCTCAGCTGAGAGCAGGACTAGCTATGTACAATGTATCAGTCTGGAGTCCAGGCTGTTTAGCTCACAGAGCATTGTCTAGACTGGATACAATTGTCTCCACTTCTCAGCTGAGAGCAGGACTAGCTATGTACAATGCATCAGTCTGGAGTCCAGGCTGTTTAGCTCACAGAGCATTGTCTAGACTGGATACAATTGTCTCCACTCCTCAGCTGAGAGCAGGACTAGTTATGTACAATGTATCAGTCTGGAGTCCAGGCTGTTTAGCTCACAGAGCATTGTCTAGACTGGATAGAATTGTCTCCACTGTTCAGATAAGAGTAGGACTAGCTATGTATAATGTATCAGTCTGGAGTCCAGGCTGTTTAGCTCACAGAGTATTTTCTAGACTGGATAAAATTATCTCTACTTCTCAGCTGAGAGCAGGACTAGCTATGTACAATGTATCAGTCTGGAGTCCAGGATGTTTAGCTCACAGAGCATTGTCTAGACTGGATACAATTGTCTCCACTTCTCAGCTGAGAGCAGGACTAGCTATGTACAATGTATCAGTCTGGAGTCCAGGCTGTTTAGCTCACAGAGCATTGTCTAGACTGGATACAATTGTCTCCACTTCTCAGCTGAGAGCAGGACTAGCTATGTACAATGTATCAGTCTGGAGTCCAGGCTGTTTAGCTCACAGAGCATTGTCTAGACTGGATACAATTGTCTCCACTTCTCAGCTGAGAGCAGGACTAGCTATGTACAATGTATCAGTCTGGAGTCCAGGATGTTTAGCTCACAGAGCATTGTCTAGACTGGATACAATTGTCTCCACTCCTCAGCTGAGAGCAGGACTAGCTATGTACAATGTATCAGTCTGGAGTCCAGGCTGTTTAGCTCACAGAGCATTGTCTAGACTGGATACAATTGTCTCCACTCCTCAGCTGAGAGCAGGACTAGCTATGTACAATGTATCAGTCTGGAGTCCAGGCTGTTTAGCTCACAGAGCATTGTCTAGACTGGATACAATTGTCTCCACTGTTCAGATAAGAGTAGGACTAACTATGTAGAGTCTATCGGTCTGGAAAAAGCTTCACACATGTTTGCAAACAGTGTAGAATATTGCAGATCAGCCTCTTTCACTTTAATGGAGCTGAGCTGTAAAACCAGGCACCACCATTGGACAGGAGTGGTGCTGTGTCTGAATTAAAGCAACAATATGAAATTAGTAGATATTTTATTGCCGCACAGGGCACATACTGGACACTTACGGGGGTTGTTGGACTGTGAGTCCATTGGGATCATGAGTTTGGCTCTTGTGGCTCTCCGTGCAGCTAAAGATCGCTCCAGGGTGGAGATGTTACTTCCAGCCTCATCAGTGTCCGGCCCTGTACAGAACAGACACAACTTACTAATGAAATACTCAACAAAATATTACTAAATACTAATCCTCTGTATTTCTCAATGATGGGAGAAAGGATTAAACGGGTACTCCGCCCCTAGACATAAGATGTGTGATCACAGGGGTCCAGCCGCTGAGACCCCGCGCTATCTGTGCCATTATGTTCTGAACGCTGGGTTTGGGCGGCCGTGTTTGTTATGTCATAACCTCTCCATTCATGTCTATGGGAGGGGGCTTGACGGCCGTCATTCCCCCTCCCTTAGACATGAATGCCACGGCTGCCCGAACCCAGCGTTCAGAACATAATGTTCAGAATGCCGGGGTGCCAGCACAAGACTCTCACGATCAGACATCTTATCCCCTATCCTTTGGATAGGGGAAAAGATGTCTAGGGGCGGAGTACCTCTTTAAAGGAATTCCCACTTCTTAATACCATGATGTTTTAGGCCCCAAATTCTGTGCAGCGTAATCCCTTTGTAGTGCTCTGTTTGTTCTGATACAAAGCATCAAGTTCTGTAAATAAATACCCAGAGCCACACCTAGTGGAATCTTTCTATCTATCTATCTATCTATCTATCTATCTATCTATCTATCTATCTATCTCATATCTATCAATCTATCTATCTATCTCATATCTACCTATCTATCTATCTAATATCTATCTATCTATTTCTATCTCATATCTATCTGTCTATCTATCTGTCTATCTCATATCTATCTGCATATCTCATATCTATTTATCTCGTATCTATCTATTTCTATCTCATATCTATCTATCTCATATCTATCTATCTCATATCTATCTATCTCATATCTATCTATCTCTATCTCATATCTATCTGTCTATCTCATATCTATCTATCTATCGCATATCTATCTGTCTATCTATCTATTTCATATCTATCTATTTATCTCATATCTATCTCATATATATCTATCTATCTCATATCTATCTATCTCATATCTACCTATCTATCTATCTATCTATCTATCTCATATCTATCTATCTATTTCTATCTCATATCTATCTGTCTATCTCATATCTATCTATATATCTCATATCTATCTATCTCATATCTATCTATCTCTATCTATCTCGTATCTATCTATTTCTATCTCATATCTATCTATCTCATATCTATCTATCTCTATCTCATATCTATCTATCTCATATCTATCTATCTATCTCATATCTATCTATCTATCTATCTCATATCTATCTATCTATCTATCTATCTAACTCATATCTATCTATCTCATATCTATCTATCTATCTATCTATCTCATATCTATCTATCTCATATCTATCTATCTCATATCTATCTATCTATCTAGACAAAGAATAAGTCAGCCAGCACTTTAGTTGATACCAAACTATTATATGGACCTGGCCTACAGGTGCACGCTACTAGGCTAGATATACAGCAACAGAAGAATGCAGCAGCACACTGCCAGCACAAGGATATAGGTGCAACATGAATATGCAGTTAAAACATGGAGAGCTATACAGCTATGGTGTAATAGATGCAAATGTAAAACTATGAAATAGTGAGGCACTTAGCTCGCAAATTTGTCTCCGCCGGCGGTCAAATAGCTTGGACCGTCCCACCGCGATAAGGTAGCCTCCTGGGACGGACCCTACTCTGTGAATATGCCTCTGTGTGAACAGTTCAGTAAGCATGGCAGGATCTGGAACATCCAAGCCTTGCACCCCACCCACCTCTATCAGGTGTGTATATAAGGTGGCTTGGATGTTCCAGATCCTGCCATGCTTACTGAACTGTTCACACAGAGGCATATTCACAGAGTAGGGTCCGTCCCAGGAGGCTACCTTATCGCGGTGGGACGGTCCAAGCTATTTGACCGCCGGCGGAGACAAATTTGCGAGCTAAGTGCCTCACTATTTCATAGTTTTACATTTGCATCTATTACACCATAGCTGTATAGCTCTTCATGTTTTAACTGCATATTCATGTTGCACCTATATCCTTGTGCTGGCAGTGTGCTGCTGCATTCTTCTGTTGCTGTATATCTAGCCTAGTAGCGTGCACCTGTAGGCCAGGTCCATATAATAGTTTGGTATCAACTAAAGTGCTGGCTGACTTATTCTTTGTCTGTATTGCACATACGGGGGAGTGGCTACCTCCATGTTGGCCTTGCACCCCACCCACCTCTATCAGGTGTGTATATAAGGTGGCTTGGATGTTCCAGATCCTGCCATGCTTACTGAACTGTTCACACAGAGGCATATTCACAGAGTAGGGTCCGTCCCAGGAGGCTACCTTATCGCGGTGGGACGGTCCAAGCTATTTGACCGCCGGCGGAGACAAATTTGCGAGCTAAGTGCCTCACTATTTCATAGTTTTACATTTGCATCTATTACACCATAGCTGTATAGCTCTCCATGTTTTAACTGCATATTCATGTTGCACCTATATCCTTGTGCTGGCAGTGTGCTGCTGCATTCTTCTGTTGCTGTATATCTATCTATCTATCTATCTCATATCTACCTATCTATCTATCTAATATCTATCTATCTATTTCTATCTCATATCTATCTGTCTATC
The DNA here is from genome assembly GCF_029499605.1 of Hyla sarda. NCBI lineage: Eukaryota > Metazoa > Chordata > Amphibia > Anura > Hylidae > Hyla > Hyla sarda. Next base: position 581,698,608 of record NC_079189.1, read on the forward strand.
TATCTATCTCATATCTATGTGTATATCTCATATCTATCTATCTCGTATCTATCTATTTCTATCTCATATCTATCGATCTCATATCTATCTATCTCATATCTATCTATCTCATATCTATCTATCTCATATCTATCTATCTATCTCATATCTATCTATCTCTATCTCATATCTATCTGTCTATCTCATATCTATCTATCTATCTATCTATCGCATATCTATCTGTCTATCTATCTACCTCATATCTATCTATCTCATATCTATCTCATATATATCTATCTATCTCATATCTATCTATCTCATATCTACCTATCTATCTATCTCATATCTATCTATCTATTTCTATCTCATATCTATCTGTCTATCTCATATCTATCTATATATCTCATATCTATCTATCTCATATCTATCTCTATCTATCTCGTATCTATCTATTTCTATCTCATATCTATCTATCTCATATCTATCTATCTATCTATCTATCTATCTATCTATCTCTATCTCATATCTGTCTATCTCATATCTATCTATCTATCTATCTATCTATCTATCTATCTATCGCATATCTATCTATCTATCTATCTATCGCATATCTATCTGTCTATCTATCTATCTCATATCTATCTATCTCATATCTATCTATCTATCTATCTATCTATCTATCTCATATCTATCTATCTATCTCATATCTATCTATCTATCTATCTATCTCATATCTATCTATCTATATCATATCTATCTCATATCTATCTATCTCATATCTATCTATCTCATATCTATCTATCTCATATCTATCTATCTCATATCTATCTATCTCATATCTATCTATCTCATATCTATCTATCTCATATCTATCTATCTCATATCTATCTATCTCATATCTATCTATCTCATATCTATCTATCTCATATCTATCTATCTCATATCTATCTATCTCATATCTATCTCATATCTATCTATCTCATATCTATCTATCTATCTCATATCTATCTCTCATATCTATCTCTCATATCTATCTATCTCATATCTATCTATCTCATATCTATCTATCTCATATCTATCTATCTATCTATCTATCTATCTCATATCTATCTATCTATCTATCTATCTATCTCATATCTATCTATCTATCTATCTATCTATCTATCTATCTATCTATCTATCTATCTATCTATCTCATATCTATCTATCTATCTATCTATCTCATATCTATCTATCTATCTCATATCTATCTATCTATCTATCTATCTATCTATCTATCTATCTATCTCTGTCCATTACCTGAATGTGATGCACTTTTGCTCCCTAGCTGTGACTCTGACTGGCTATGACTGACAGGCGTGATGTCCTGACAGCTCTGTCTTGGCGATTCTCTTCCTTGAGTGTCACATCCCACCGGCTTCTCAATGTTCTTCATTTCCATCTCCTCATGGTGGATCCACAGATCCGGTGGTCTCAGATCCTTCTGACTCCCTTTCCTCTTACTGATACTGTGTGTGGCTCGCTTTCTAATAATAAAAAAAAATAAAAATAAAAATAGGAAAAATGCATAAAATTTCACAGGCATAAACAGGCCTAGAATATAGCAAAAGCATAAAACGACCGAATATAACAGACAGCGGAGGAGTGTGCGCGCTCAGTGTGGTGCCACCTCAGCCCCAGCCGCTTACTGATCCATAGCTGAACCTTGGAAATGCCAGGACTGAGGATCCAAATGCTACGATGGGCCGTACCAGGGCACCGCTTCATTTCATGCTTTACAGACAAAGAGAATGCTTTCGTCTCAGCAGGGAATTGAGGACAATGGGGGAGATTTATCAAAACCTGTGCAGAGGAAGAGTGGTGCAGTTGCCCATAGCAACCAATCAGATTGCTTCTTTCATTTTCCACAGGCCTCTAAAGAGGCCTGTGGAAAATGAAAGAAGCAATCTGATTGGTTGCTATGGGCAACTACACCACTCTTCCTCTGCCTAGGTTTTGATAAATCTCCCCAAATATCTGTAACTATTTACCATAGAAAAGCATAAAGTCAGGGGAATATTATTAGATTCTATTAACATTTAGTACTTACAGTATTATAGAGTCACAACAGTAGGTTGTCGGAGCATAATGTATTGGTATATGCTATAAAACATCTAAAAGACCACTCCATCATCTAGACCAGTGGTCTCCAAACTGTGGCCCTCCAGATGTATATACAGTGAAGCCTCTCCAAAACTACCAACCAAACTTTGTCTTCTATAGGGGTGGACCTCCCCAAGAAGATGAAGTCTAGATCAGTGGTCTCCAAACTGAGGCCCTAAAGGAGGTGCCACCCCTGCCCTCAGGTTATGTGTGGTACTGCAACTCAGATTTTTTAATCAAAGTAATTTACAAATCTGTTTAACTTTCTGGCACCAATTGATAAAAAAAAAAAAAATGTTTTCCACCAGAGTACCCCTTTAAAATCTTTTCAAATCAACCGCTGCCATAAAGTTATGCAGATTTGTAAATTACTTCTATAAAAAAAATCCTAATCCTTCCAGTATTAATCAGCTGCTGTATGCTCCACAGGAAGTTGTGTAATTCTCTCCAGTCTGACCACAGTGCTCTCTGCTGACACCTCTGTCCATGTCAGGAACTGTCCAGAGCAGGAAAGGTTTGCTATGGGGATTTGCTTCTACTCTGGACAGTTCCTGACACAGACAGAGGTGGCAGAAAAGAGTACTCTCGTCAGACTGGAAAGAACTGCACACTTCCTTTGGAACATACAGCAGCTGATAAGTACTTGAAAGATTAATACATTTTTAATAGAAGAATTTACAAATCTGTATAACCAGTAGATTTAAAATGTTTGTTTTCCACCAGAGTACCCCTTTAATGTGTCAGGAAGTGGTCATTCTTAAGGTCAGCTGACTTCCTGTGAACTACATCATGACATCATCGCCTACCAGATCACTCCTGTTAGCACCCAAACCCCTCCAACTCTATCTGTATACTGCTGTGGCTAGTAGTGGTTAGTAGAGTTAGGGTCATTAACCAGTATTTTCCAACCAAGGTGCCTCCAGCTGATGCAAAACTACAACTCATAGCATGCCCAGACAGTTGTAGTTTTGCAACAGCAGAGGTACCCTGGTTGGAAAACACTTCCTCCGATCACCAAAATGGTGGCCACCACGATTAGCCCCAAACTCAGAAAGAATTCATTTGTTTGAATTTTGCTGGTCTCTAGTAGTATAATGGTATACTGGTAACTGAAATAAATGGCTGACCGTGTAATCCACTGACAAAGTCCACTAATAAGGGAACAGCTTTCTACTGTGGATAATAGAGGGGAAGGGGGTCCTGACTTGAGTAGTGCAGTTTGTGTTCATAAAACATTAAATGGGCACTGTCCGGTACAAAAACTTTCGATATGTTGTAAAGCATGTATAACCAATAGAGTGCCTGCTTGGACACATACTAGTCCTGCTGTGTCCATGCGTCATCATCTATGTCATGGACACACTTCCTTGATTGACAGCTGTGAGCGCAGGGCTCACAGCTGGAGGAAAAATCCTCCCACTGTCAGCTTGTGTCCGGCTACTGTCAGTGAGGACAAGCTGGGAGTTGTAGTTTTGCTAATGCTAGGGGAGATGTGAGCAGACAGCATACTGAGGGAGGGGGCGGAGACCTGCACAATGAGGCCACGCCCCCTCCCTTTGAGAGGAATTCAGACTAGTGAGCTAAATTAAAAGTGTAATAAAAAAATAAATAAAAGTGCTAGACACATAAAAATTAGATGTACATGGTCAGGATTAGGCGCTGAGTGATATATTTAAAAAACTATTTTGTTGGATCTGACACTTTAAATGACACACTTAGCTCTGCTACATCTATAGAATAGTACAAATAAATAAATACATTTATATATGCATATACATAATATATATATATATATATATATACATATATATATATATATATATATATATATATATTTATTTAGTTATTTATAGATATATATATATATATATATATATATATATATATATATATATATATATATTTATCTCTCTCTCTCTACACACATATATATTTTCTGCTAAATGTCCCTGTGTCTAAGATCTTCACATGACAGGCTTTATAACGTCTATATAGTGGAGACCTAAAAGTCAGAAAAATGTCATTTCCTAACCAAACATCTAACTTGTCTGCAGACTGAAATTCAGCGTCTCAATTCTTATCTGTTGTCTTCTTGTTACCCTGCCAGCTGCTGGGGAACTTGTCTTGGAAAGTTTTCAGATAGACGTCATTTCACATATAATTCTTAACAAATTCAGGAACATTTCTCTTGCTGGCTACTAAACGCAGCCATGATCTCGCTCTCTACTGTTCCCTTGCGAATGGTTTTAGGCACCGATTGCTAGAGGGCAACAAATGGAAGAGGTAGTATAAGAGCACAGCGGAAATGTTAGGCAATATATATATATATATATATATATATATATATATATATATATATATATATGGAGTTGTCATGTCCCCATCCTGAGGCTCTCCAGCTGCTGCAAAACTACAACTTCCATCATGCCTAATAAGGGGCTTTTTTCAGTTTTTAGATCCCTATCTAATGTTATACGTCTAACTCAAATAAGGTCTCATTTTTAAAAAGAAGTATTCCAGATTAGTTTTTTTTTTTGTCCATATCATGCACCTTCAGCGCCATCTGTTTCATTTCAGCATAGCTGTATCCATGCATTTCATTACTGTAACTGAGTCACGTAATCACCAGTCTGACCCACAGAAAATTACAGTGTTTCATGCAGTGGTCTCCAAACTCTAACCCTCCAGATGTTACAAAACTACAGTCCCCAGCATTCCCGAGGGCCACAGTTTGCAGACCACTGGTTTACTTTATCAGAGGAAGTGATCTGTCCTGTGGTCAGCTAACTTCATGTGAACTACAGGATGACATCATCACCTATAAGACTCTCTTGGCAGCACCAAGACCCCTCCTCTCCCAGTTCTGTATAGTGCTGCTATCTCTATAGACTCAGGATAGATATATATATATATATAAATGTAGAAAAAGCGCAGCACTCCTCAATAACGTGAAAAAAAGTGGTGATTTATTGGCTCACATAGCAGCAACGTTTCTGTCCTACCATAGGACCATTTTCAAGCTTGAAAATGGTCCTATGGTAGGAGAGAAACGTTGCTGCTATGTGAGCCAATAAATCACCACTTTTTTTCACGTTATTGAGGAGTGCTGCGCTTTTTCTACATTTATATCACATGGACTTTGATCGGGTCTGGGGCGTTGGCACCCGCTGCTGTATTGGATAAGTAGTGCTGCAGATTCTCTTCATTGATATATATATATATATATATATATATATATATATATTTATACAACTGCCCTCCAGCTTTATCTGTATATTGCTGCAGGCTATTTCTATGTGATGAGGATGTTTAGTAGTTATACACCTCTACTGAGGTTTCTTCCTGTTTTTCTAATGATTTTCCCTAAATCACTGTAAAAACTATTTACCGGAATTGCAGCGGTGCAAAATGTAATAAAAATGTATAAGCAATACAGCAAAAATGCAACGTGTGAATACATCCTTAAAGAAAATTTCCAGTATGAAGAAATGTTTCCCCTTAATGTCTGGTTAAAACACGTGCCCTCCATTCATCTATATGGGAGAGGCGGAGACCCAGAAATGCAGTGTCTCCACTTTTCCCATAGAGACGAATGGAGGGGCGTGTTTCAACCAGCTGACCTGCTGTTCGAAACACACGCAGCAGCTTAACCAGGGCCGAGTCGGGGCCCCGGAAGTGAGATCAGACACTTAGGGGATACATTTTTTAGTACTGGACATTTTCTTTAAGGTTTAAAATCTTCATAAATCACTTTAATTTTGATGTCGGGTCAAATCACTTTCCCCTCATGTCAGTATTTATCGCAAGAAAATGCATCAAAACTGCACATAATGTGAACTGACCTCAAATCATTAATGAGTGTCAGCAGTTTAAGCTTCTAGTTGCTAAAGCCTGGTGATTAAATTTGTCTCATTAGGTGAATTACAGTGATGAGACTCCACACCATCTCTCTGAAAAGCCAGAAGATTCATGGGAAATATAGGCAGCATGAGAAAATCATTTCTGTTCTGAAATAGGAATTAGTATGGCTGAAAATTAATTCCTGCCATATCAGATAAAACGGGTAATCACAAGACTTACACAAAAACCTCTGCACTATTTTCTAGTTATAGTCTATGCTGCACCATATAAGGAAAAAATAAAATTTGAAGTGGTTCTTTAAAGGAGAAATGTCATAGGGAAAAACGTATTGTTACGCTGAGCGCTCCGGGTCCCTGCTCCTCCCCGGAGCGCTCGCGGCGTTCCTCTCTCTGCAGCGCCCCGGTCAGACCCGCTGACCGGGAGCGCTGCACTGACACTGCCGGCGGGGATGCGATTCGCATAGCGGGACGCGCCCGCTCGCGAATCGCATCCCAAGTCACTCACTTGTCCCGGTCTCCGGCTGTCACGTCCTGGCGCGCGCGTGCCAGCTCTCTAAGATTTAAAGGGCCAGTGCACCAATGATTGGTGCCTGGCCCAATCAGTCTAATTAGCCTCCACCTGCTCCCTGCTCATATAACCTCACTTCCCCTTCACTTCCTTGCCGGATCTTGTTGCCTTGTGCCAGAGAAAGCGTTTATAGTGTTTGCCTTACCAGTGTTCCTGACCTCTTGCTATCGCCATTGACTACGAACCTTGCCGCCTGCCCCGACCTTCTGCTACGTCTGACCTTGCCTCTGTCTAGTCCTTCTGTCCCACGCCTTCTCAGCAGTCAGCGAGGTTGAGCCGTTGCCGGTGGATACGACCTGGCTGCTACCGCCACTGCAAGACCATCCCGCTTTGCGGCGGGCTCTGGTGAATACCAGTAGCAACCTAGAACCGGTCCACCGACACGGTCCACGCCAATCCCTCGCTGACACAGAGGATCCACATCCAGCCTGCCGAATCCTAACACGTATCCCCAATCCGCAGGATAGGAGATCAGTTTTAGATCGCAATCTCCTGTACGGGGTCAAGTCTCCCCCTGGGAGTGGTGCGTCATGACTCTTGCCCGAAGCCGCGACGCCCCCTCCATATATCTTTATGGGAGAGCCATTAAAGGGGTTATCTAGGAAAAAACTTTATTTTATATATCAACTGGCTCCAGAAAGTTGCACAGATTTGTAAATTACTTATATTAAAGTACTTCTGAGCTGCTGAAGTTAAGTTGTTCTTTTCTAAGTGCTCTCTGATGACACGTGTCTCGGGAACCGCCCAGTTTAGAAGCAAATCCCCATAACAAACCTCTTCTACTCTGTGCAGTTCCCGAGACAAGCAGAGATGTCAGCAGAGAGCACTGTTGCCAGAAAGAAAACAACAACTCAACTTCAGCAGCTGATAATTATTGAAAGGATTAAGATTTTTTAATAGAAGTAATTTACAAATCTGTTTAACTTTCTGGAGCCAGTTGATATAAAAAAATTTTTTGCCTGGAATACCCCTTTAAGCTATCTTCAGCTCTCCCATGGAGATATATGGAGGGGCAGTGGTGAACGCCGCTTTAGGACAGGGTCGTACAGAGGCCCTGTACGGGAGATTGCAGGGGTTCCTAGCAGTCGGACCCCCACTATCTAAAACTTATCTCCTATTTTGCAGAAAGAAGATACTTTTTTCACTATGAGACTTCTCCTTTAAGAAATGTCACCTCAGTTGTTTAGTCGAGCAATCCAATGATGGGGTGAGAGTTATTTCATTATCTATTGATGCCCTTGAAACCTCTAATGAGGCGTTGTCGATGACAGGTTACATACTTTCTCTGCTGTGCGGACGATCTCCTTGTGCAGATCACGGCCACGATCACCACCACCAGGATTGTGATGGCTCCAACAGTGACCACAATGATCACCAGGAGGTTGCTGTTCTTCTGGGGTGTTACACCATGAGGGGGGTGCATCTGTCCTATAGGAGGTTCTACAATGGAGAAAAAGAATGGAGAATTAGAGACAACATAGAACATCGGCATATGTATGACATTGGTAAGGAAGATAGTGGGGGTATTTATTAAGACAGTAGCTAATGTCAAATGTTACAAATTTTTTACCAAAATCGCCCATTTATGTGAAAAAATAAAAAGGGCAGGTACGCCACCCGCACCAATGGGGCATGAAGGAAGGATAAAAGAGGTTGGTTCGGCTCTTGGCCTCACATGGAGTGAGTGAGCAAAGAAATCTTTCCATAAGCTTTGGTTCTCTTTGGTGATTGGAAGCCTACCATAAAGGCAAGGAAATGTGACTGCTATGGGGCATGGCGATCAGGGACCAAACGGCCGTGGTTGTTGGTTGAATTGGTGGTCCAACCTATTGGACCAGTGTCTCCCAACCAGGGCGTTCACAGCTGTTGCAATACTAAAACAAAAACAACTACTACTTCTACTACTACTACTACTACTACTACTACTACTAATATTATCATTAATACTAACAATAATAAATAATAATATTATTATTAATACTAATAATAACAAATAATATTATTATCAATACTAATGATTTAATTGTTTATTTATTTGTTGAATAATTTTTGCCTCTAACAGCCATACAGAATAGCAGGGGTCACAAAACAAAATGTAAATGAAATATTTATTCTTAATATTATTATTGTCATTATTAATAATAATAATCATCATCACCATCATAAATATTAATATTAATACTACTAATAATAAATAATAATAGTATTGCTAATACTAATAATAATAAATAATAATATTATTATTAATACTAATATTTGAATTGTTTATTTAGTTGTTGAATAATTTTTGCCTCTTACTGCCATACAGAAAAACAGGGGTCACAAAACAAAGTAAAAATATACGGTAATTAAATATATTTCATTTTAAACTATATGTAAATTAAATATTTATCATTAATATTATTATTTTCATTAATATTATTAATAATAATAATAATAATAATAATAATAATAACCACATATAATTGAATATATTTAATTTAAACTATATGTAAATTAAATATTTATTATTATGATATTTTGTTATTTTTTAAATAATTTTTGCCTACAAATAAAAAAGTGTTTCCCAACCAGGGTGCCTCCAGCTGCTGCAAAACTACAGCGGGAGGCACCCTGGTTGGGAAAAAACACTGCCTTGGACATCAGTAATAAAATAGAGTTGGCGCTTCTGATCACCCAGCTGTAAGGATATACAAATTTTATTGCCGAGAATGAAAGATATATATTTATATATATATATATATATATATATATATATATATATATATTACAAATTACTAAAACTAAACCATTACGACATGTATCATAGGTTAAAAAGCCACCTGCAAACTCAGCAAAACAAGCCCCGATGCATCGGAGGCGGAGGAGCTTGCGGAGGGGCTTGGAGACATCTCAAAATATTTTATGTATGGAAGATTTATTTAAAGACCTTGGTGTATACAGCGATGCTGCTCTGTGTACATTTATTTCATATTGATGGGAAAACTGTGCTCCGAGCAGATGTGAGTTATGGGGAATGTTCTTAAATATTAGCCGCAGCCCCTGTGCGTGCAGCCCGGCTCGCTGCTTGTCATGTTAATTTATACGCGCATTTAATGTTGACTTTTGCATAAATGAGCATGCGGGAGAAGAATTTACAGCAAATTCCCAAATTTTATGCTTTACCGCAGACCTGTGCAAAATTAGCGTACATACTCTAGATGTGAAAGATCCATGGAAACGGTGGAATTTATTTTATTGGGAATTTTTTTTTTCTTAAAGCGAATTGAAAAAGAAAGGAGAGAAAACATTAGAATTAGGGTCTGAATGGTAAAAGAAGATGCCTCGGTGACTATGGGCACCATTCAAGGTTGGCTCCATTTGGCTTCACCATGAAAATGGAAAGACCACAAGCACTTAAAGGGGTACTTCGGTGGAAAAATAAGAAATAAATAAAAAAAAATAAAAAAACAACTGGTGCCAGAGCAGGACCAAATCCCCATAGCAAACATATGCTACTCTGGCCAGTTCCTACAATGGACAGAGGTGTCAGCAGAGAGCATTGTGGTCATCACAAAAGAAATCAAAAAAGAAAAGAATTTCCTCTGCAGCATACAGCTGCTAAGAAGTACTGTAAGGATTAAGAATTTTTAATAGAAGTAATTTACAAATGAACAGAACAGAACTGAGAAGACTCGGCACTGCTGCGGTTGTACTGATGGACTAGCTCGGTGTGGGACCAGGAGTAGACAGCTGGGTGAACTCGGGCGGTGCTCAGACAATGAAACACAGTTCAATATATCTTGATAGAAGAATGAATGAAAAAGTCGGCAACTCACCACGCTTGTTCTATGTGAGATCCTTCTTTATTGCGGCATACTCACAATAACTTAACAGGGAAGAGACACACTGCGGGGGGTACAAAAGTTGGCAACGGAACCGTTTCACACAGTGAATGTGCTTCTTCGGGCCTCTTGAGGCCCGAAGAAGCACCTTCACTGTGTGAAACGGTTCTGTTGCCGACTCTTGTACCCCCCGCAGTGTGTCTCTCCCCTGTTATGTTATTGTGAGTATGCCGCAATAAAGAAGGATCTCACGTAGAACTAGCGTGGTGAGTTGCCGACTTTTTCATTCATTCTTCTATCAAGATCATTTACAAATCTGTTTAACTTTCTGGCACCAGTTGATAAAAAAAATTAATAAAAAATAATGAAGTTTTCCACCAGAGTACCCCTTTAACTAGACACAAAAATGTAGACGGGAACCAGCTTGGCCGATGTCTATTGTTGCATATTTTATCCCCATACAAGTAACTAAAGCTGAGCTGAAAAAACAGACTTAACAACCCATGGTTTAGTGTGGAGCAGTTTCTAAACCAAGATAGGGCATGATACATATTTATCTCGTTGGCCATAAGTGTGATATGAAGTTCCTGGGCACAATACATGGTTTCTAACAGCCCCTTCTTATGTAAGAGAGGAACCTTTGGGCCCCTTTGAGTAACAGGGACTAGGCACAACTACTACCTTCAAAACTCCAATGGTTACTCTCTTGTCTTACGTGAAAAGTGAAAGTTGAGGAACCAACCCACAAATCTAATTCCTTCTACTTGTTTGTGTTAAACAATGACATAGGCATGGAGGGCATGGTGGGATTTTCTGGAAGGGTAGAGCCTCCTTCCCGTCCCCTGCAGTGTCCATTTGTATGGATGGTGCGATCCGGTCCCCCTGAGCGGGAGTTAGAGCAAGCCTGCCAATTAGTGATGGGGTCAGGGTTTTCCTGCACCTTTGACCCCCTACCCCTTCAATGCCTTTTATATTGTGGTGTGCGGTTTGGCCCGCCTCTTCCCCCATTTGGTTCCCACAGGTTTCTCCCTCTCTATTTTAGACATGTGGGTTTCATATGTGCTATTTCTATTGTGTGTTTTGTTGTTTCTGTCCTTTTGTTTTAAGTCAGAGCGGGAAATGATTTAAAGGAGTACTGCAGCCAGAATGGGGTCTGACCGCTGGGGCCCCCCACGATCTCTTGAACTGAACCCAGTCCCACTCAGTCAAGAGTGCATGTCATCTACCTCTAGATGGCACGCGCTCCATTCATTTCAATGAGTGTGTGCCCTCTAGAGATAGATGACACATGCTCTAGAGCCACCATTCAGGAGATTACGAGGGGCCCCAACGATCGGACGCCCCCCTCCCCTATGATCAGCTACCTAGCCCCTATCCTGCTTATAGGGGATAAGTTAATTCTGGCTGCATTACCCCTTTAAGTGTTTGCACTTATGGTGGGTCCGATGGGTGACTTTCACACTGGAGCCTGTGGGGCAGACTGCTTGGACTTCATTTGTTGAATTTTTGTGCTTTGTTTATAAAAGTATTTATAAGAGTTTTATAATAAAGCTATGGCCAACCCATACCCATTAAAAGTTAAAATCTGTCTAATGTCTTTATTTGGGGATGAAGTTTCCTTGGGGATTTAGAGTTAAGCTTTAGTCTTAGCAGTCTGTAGGTACAGGTCACATAGGGTTATTGTACACAAACTAACAATTCTCCCATTTTTCCTCCAGATCCTGACAGATCCCATCCATTATTGATTCTTCCCAACAGTCCTGAGACAATCCAATGAACTGGACCAAAAAGATGAGATTACATAAACGTGCTTAAAAATTGATATCTGGGGTCATTTTTGAAGGGATTTATTGCAGCAGAAGACTGGTTGAGGAGATCAGCTGTGTATTTGGAAAGACTACAAGAAACTTGTGTCCTCTCTACATAAGACCAGTATCCCAAAAGTGATGAGTCTATTTGCCCTTAAACATGGACATAGCCATATGAAATGCAGACCAAGCCTTACACATAACAAGAAGCCAGTATTGGCAGATGTTAAGTGGGGACCTTGGTACATATTTTGCATAGGGACTCGGGGGCTTCAAGTGACACCTTTGCCCTAAGGGACCCTTGGCATGGTGCCCTGCATAAACTCTTCTAGATATACAAGAGGTTCCTATATGAGAAATTATTGACTTCCCACTTGCACAACTCATTACTTTCAGTAGATATAAACAAGTGATTGGTGAATTTCTATCCACCGATTGGCACCTTCCCGAGGCTTTGAAGGAAACCTCACACTATTCTGTGAAAAACCAGGGGGTAAAACGCTGGCTGCCACTGTGCCATATATACAGCATTTCCTAAAGGCACCGCTCACAAAGAGAACACATTGTTTTGCATTACTAAAGAGCCGACTAAATAGTTGATGTCAACGGCAAAACAATAAAAGAAAAGATGGGCAGTATTTAATGCGGCTCGTATGGAGGCTCCTCACTGCGTCTCATCTCCAGGTTTTTTTTTTTTCCTTTTATGCCGAATATACATTTACACAGTGAGATGAAGAATAAAGAGAACTGATTTCGTATGCTATCCTCCCTTTATCTTATCAAGAAGAAGAGAATCTCTTCAAACGTCGCTACATCCTTCTGCTATGCTGAAAGTTTAAAGCCTCATTGAAACCCCAGACAGCTCCACGCAATACTCCCAGCCTCATTACTCGCATTTCAGAATCAGCCATTAAAATAACATTTTACCAAAATGACATTTGGCTACGTCAGGATCTGGAGAATTATTATGCTGGTGATTAAAAGGATGAGTAAGTAGTACAGTCAAGAGATTCCTGTAATGTATGTCATCTTCTGGGCTCCGTAAGCACGGAAACATGTCATTTGTTGTAGATCTACAATGTATATACAACCCCTGGTAAAAGATATGTAATCTGTACGCTAAGAATTTTTTTATTTAACTTCTTTTTTATTTTTGCTATGGTACAAAAAAAAAAATTAAAGGGGTACTCCGCTGGAAAACATATATATATTTTTTTTTTAAATCAACTGGTGGCAGAAAGTTAAACAGATTTGTAAAATATTTCTTTTAAAAATCTTAATCCTTCCAGTACTTATCAGCTGCTACATGCTCCACAGGAAGTTCTTTTCTTTTTGAATTTCCTTTCTGTCTGTCCACGGTTTTCTCTGCTGACACCTCTGTCCATTTTGTGAAACTGTCCAGAGCAGGAGAGGTTTGCTATGGGGATTTGCTCCTACTCAGGAACTGTCCAGAGTAAGGGCAAATCCCCATAGCAAACCTCTCCTGCTCTGGACAGTTCTTAAAATGGACAGAGATGTCAGCAGAGAGCACTGTGGTCAGAAAGGAAATTCATAAAGAAAATAACTTCCTGTGGAGCATACAGCAGCTGATAAGTACTGGAAGGTTTAAGATTTTTGAATAAGATAAGATATAGGGAGATATGCCAACACAGGGAATCACAGCTTTCTTCATATGGGGTTGTGTAGCTGCAGACCAGATAGAGTGCCAATTCTGATTATTATCCGAACTGGAGCATAGAGCAATACAAGTATACAACCAGGTCAAATGGATCATGTATTACATCATGTGGGCGGCAGAGTGCATGTGCATCACTTTCCTCCGGAAGGGATGGCACCAGGATGCCAGGAAGAAGACAAGCCAGCAGGCGCAATATGATGGACAATGTTCTGGTGGAGAACCGCCTACCTACACATTGTACGCACCAAGTCTCTCACTTTATGGCAGCCAGATAATACCCTTGCCATACTGTAAAAATTGTTTAGACATGGTTCTAGACATTGGACTCAATAAAACCGCTGACTTGAGTGATAAAATGATGGTGGTGCCCCCAAGAGTACTGCCACCCCTTCATTGTGTTAATAGTTGGGGGTCCACACTGAGAGCTCTTAAAATGATGTTTTTTGTTTATAAAATAACCAGAATTTTATGTAAATCCTCTTTTTCTCACCATGATATTTACGTTCTCTATTTCCTTTATCTCCCCCTCTTTCTTATTTTCCTTCATTTCTTTCGAACTAATGATCTATTAATACAAAGTCACTTCACGGCTGATAAATTACTTGGATTCTCTTGTACTTTCTTATAATTGTGTCTTAGCCCGAGCTGTTCTACAAGTAATATCCAGAAATCTCGGAGGTTCCCGCTCCCCGTGGAGCCTCTGCTGGGAGCTGGTAATGAATTTATTTAATCAAGGAGTCCTGCCATCACTTGGTTTCTCACATTTAGGAATAACGCCACGTTCTTGGATGGCCAGCTTGCTGATCTTTGGCGCTCCATTTGATCATGAAAATAAGCGGCATTTGGCAGGCAGCAGATTTCCACCAATGGCAGTCACGTCATTTATCTATTGTCATCTCTATGGACCGCTGCCACATCTCACACAACAAGCCTATAGTTAATTAATATCTTATTTCCCCACAGATATTTGGAAGAAAATTAAGTATCCTGCCGCATATTAATTTTCAGCTTGGCTAAGCATGCAGAGGCTGTTGTGTCGGCCGTATTCAGATCTCCGACTCATTATAAAATACATTTGTCTTTATCATTACTTTCTTTCAGAGTGCTATTTAATGTTTAATAGGCTGCATGGTGAAGTCAGTGTAAACAGGATGATGTCGATATCTATCACAGTCATGATCTCCACGTACATAAAGAAGTAGAAGAAGCCAAAAGCCAGTCATAGTCAAATTCTTTTTATCTAAATTTTTGGAATGTTTCTGATTTGTTACGGCAGCCAACGAGTCAGCCAAGTGGATGGGAAGTCAACGGGAAGTGCAGCTATTTAGATTTACACTGATCATTGAAAGGTGAAATGGTAAAATACATAAGATTGATTATCTGATGACAATGGGGTCTGTCCAGTGGTGGATCCAGTTGCCCCGTTGCCCCCCCTCCCCCCTCCACCTTGCATGGTGGAGCCGAAGCTGTAAGCTCCAGCTCCACCATTCACTAACCTTTCACACGCTGTGATTACACAGCGTGTGAGCTGCGGGGACGCGATCCACTAGAGGCCGGCGCGATGACATCACATCATCGCACCGGCGCC
Source organism: Hyla sarda (assembly GCF_029499605.1). Taxonomy (NCBI): domain Eukaryota; kingdom Metazoa; phylum Chordata; class Amphibia; order Anura; family Hylidae; genus Hyla; species Hyla sarda. The sequence goes on from NC_079189.1 coordinate 581,714,055, forward strand.
CGGAGTGGGGGGAACAGGACGGGTCATAATTATTATTATATGTAGGGGCACAAGATGGGGCATTATTACTATATGTGAAGGCACTGAGTGTTTTGTATTTTAGAAGTATAGTGTATATTATGAGGAATTTCTTGTGTGGTACGTTTTTATGGGCCACAAAACATTTGGGTATTTTATTCAGAGGGTGCACTGCTCAGCAAGTTATATTCAGAGAGTGCAGTGTGTGGTAGTATTACATTTAGAGAGCACAGTGTGTGGTAGTATTATATTCAGAGGGTGCAGTGTATGATAGTATTATATACAGAGGGTACGGTGTGTGGCGGTATTATATTCAGATGGTAGAGTGTGTTGTATATTCAGGAGGTACAGTGTTTCAGAATTATATTCAGAGGGTGTGTGGCGGTATTGTATTAGAAGAATACAGTGTTTGGCAGTATTATAATAATTATTGTTTTCATATAGAGGATCAGAATCCGCTGACATAGAAACCATCTGGGCGTCAAGTTCTGCTGAGAGAAAATTTAGCTGGAACAAGTCCCGGCGGTATGTAGCATCTGAATTAGATAAGGAAAGACTATAGTGAAGACGTCACCTTTAGTCACTGACATCATTGTGTATTCTCCTTACTGTGTCCTATCAGAGGTGGAGTCACTTGTGAGTTCTGCAGTAATGATGGGTGAAACAACAACTCCCAGCATCCTCTCACCACTGCTTAGGTCATACTGGGAACTGTAGTTTTAAATGGTAAAAACCTCTTTAGCGCTTTCCCATTCTGTGGCAATTGGTATATTAGATTATTATTCTGACCTGTGAACATGTCCTAAGAGTCCTAAGTTAGTTCCGTGAGCAACATCTTATTTTCTGTCCGCCAACACAAAATACTCTAATAGTGCCCCTCCCGAGAGTAGACTCTGGATCCGCCCCTGGGTCTGTCAAGGTGTGGGACGTGCTGCAAGTGAACAGTCAGTTCTAAAAGTTAATGTTGGAAGCCGGAAAATGGACAAGTGTAAGGATCTAAGTGACCATGACAAATGCCAATTGTGTGATGTGCAGACAACTGGGTCAAAGCATTTCCATAACGGCCGGTCTTATGGGGTGTTTCTGAAATGTTGTGATCAGCACCTACAAAGAGTACTCCAAAGAAGGACAACCAAGGGTCCAGCAACCAGAGTTATTGGGGGCTAAGGCTCATCAATGTGTATGGAAGGTAAAGGCTAGCACATCTGATTCCACAGAAGAGTTGCTGGAGTGCAAACTGCTATAAAAGTTCCTGCTGACTGAAGTTAAAAGGTGTCAGGTCACACAGGACATTTCAGCTTACAGTGTGTGGTGCTGTGTAGCTGCAGACTGGTCAGAATGCTCATGCTGCCCAATTTCCACCACATATTTGATTTTGTTGTCAATGACCATCAAAACTAGACCATGTAGCAATAGAAGAAGGTCGGCATGGATCAAATTTTACATAATGTGGCCGACCAGATGCATGTGTCACTTAAAGGAGTAGTGCACAGGATGGGGTATAATTTATAAATCGTGTGTGTTCAATTGCTGGGAAACCCTCGCAGTCTTCTGGAAGCAGCTGTTCTGACCCCCGCAGAAAACCGAGGCTGACATGACCCCTCCATGTATCTCTATGGGATACATGGAGGTGCGTGTTGTCTGCCACTCCGTGCGAAGGTTGACACGCCCCCTTACAGAAGACTGTTGGGGCCCCGTTCATGAGATCTTGGGGATTCCCAGAGGTCGGACCCCGGGATCTATAACTTATCCCCAATCCTTTGGATAGGCGATAAGTAATTTTTCACTACACTACTCCTTTAACTGGGGAATAGATGCACTATGGGAAGAAGACCAGTCAGCAGGGAGCAATGTGATGGGCAATGTTCTGCTAGAAACCTTGGGTCCTGGCTTCATTTGGATGTTACTGTGACAAGTACCGCCATGGCAGTGGGTCCCCCTCATGGCCTCTTTTAGCAGGACTTTTAGCCACTCGGCAAACATCGTTCATCAATGAAGAACAAGACAAAGAGATTAAGATGTTGACACGGCCTTCCGATCAATCATCTTGCGCAACACGCAATTTACATGAGCTACAGGATCTGCTGCTAAAGTCTTGGTGCAGATACCACAGGAGATATCACAGGTGGAGTCCAGGCCCCAACAGGGCACCATAAGGGGACCTACAGTGTATTAGGTTTTAATATTATGGATGATCTGTCTAGTTAAGATAAATAAATGAAAGAGAGATGAGCCTGATGTGTCCTGTGTGATCACAAAGGCCGGTCGTAAGTCTAGTATGGGATAATATTTTATAATGTAATATTTATGCTTAGTTATTATTAATAATGATGTCTCGCAGGGCAACAAAATGGTCCTCTCTGTGTAGTCAATGTCCTTCCATCGACAATTCTTTGTCGGACGCATAAAGGTCTTGCACTGCCGAGTTACCAGAAGATTGATATGTAACTTTATTATCATCTCTTACAGAATAAACCCTTCCTGACCCCAGATACACTGCAATAACTGAGGTAAACTGGGGATGATCTCGCAGTCCCAGGTTAATTCCCTGTAATTTGCATTTAATTAAGAAAACCTTCTGTATTATTGTGCTCCTCCTGTAAGTTATTGAGCTGAAGCCATACAACAAGGTGATAAATCACTTTCTGGCTTCCCTACTATAAAGGTTACACGCTGATACTAGGAAATGAGGGAAGACAATTACACTTTAACTTAATTGTTAAAATAAATTAATAAGCATTTTTCATATCACATAATGTAAATGCAACAGAACTACAGTGCAAAATACTTAAAGGGGTACTCCACGCCTAGACATCTTATTCCCTATCCAACGGGTCAGGCCACTGGAACCCCCCGCGATCTCCGGGCCGGCACCGCAGTGTTCTCAACCCAGAAGCTTGGGGCTTCCGTGTTTTTGACGTCACGCCACACCCCTTCAATTCGCTGATCATGGTGTTCTAAACAAGGAAGCTTGGGGCTTCTGTGTTCGTAATGTCACGCCACACCCCCTCCATTCATGTATATGGGAGAGGGCGCCTCTATGGTCCCCTCCCATAGACATGAAAAGAGGGGGCCAGGCGTGAAATCACGAACATGGAAGCCTCAACCTTCCATGTTCAGAATGCCGCGGTGTTGGCCCAGAGATCACGAGGGGTTCCAGCAGCCAGATCTCCCCCCCCCCCCCCCCCCACACACACACAATCAGACATCTTATATCTAAGAGCGGACTACCTCTCTAAAGGAACATAACATCTAGAAATAAATTGACAGGAGGTAAATCTGCTCCCAGTTTTTGTTGGTCTAAAGAATTTTCCTACAGGTTTTGAAACAATGTTCTAGAAACTGTGCAGAAAACTTGCTGATGTCTTCAGTTTTTGACTAGTGATGTCTGAGGAGGTGGGGCCTAGACTTGAGGGTGTGGTTTAATAATCTTTGTATTCTATCACAGGCATAGCAATGTTACTAAGAAGCAACTGAATTATAATTGAACACATTTGAAGTAGCTTAATGGCCACATATTTCTTTAATGTAGAAACCCTACTGTAAGAGCAAATAAAGGAAAATGTTTTCATTAGTCTATTGAAATTTTAGTTGGAATCCTCCTTTAATTTTATGTCAAAATTCCCATCTAGAGCTTCACTTCTGAATTCTGCAGACATACTCTTAGCTCTGACTACATATCTTGCTGGCGATACCTAGAAGTTTGTTGAGCATTGTAGCTAATAATATAACATGACTACAAGACTGTTGTAATATCGATAGAAAACAGTCCTGCCCAGTGCATTGTGGGAGCTGAGATAAGCTGTGTAGTGTATCTGTCCAGTGGTGCCCAACCTATGACTCTCCAACCGTTGCAGGACTACTATATTTGCTGGGAGTTGTCATTTTTCAGTAGACCTAGGCTGGAGATCACTGATGCCTAGCAGACCATACAGACTATATAATCTATAGCCAAAGATTAAACTTCTTGTAACTTGTATGTAGAACTTCGGCCAGAGCAGAATCGAACGCATCGGCCATCGATTAGTTTAGTCTGGCTGAATTAGTTCTGCTTTTAAAGTACTCAGGGTGCCCAGAAAAGTCCAGGATGAAAGGCCTGTATCTATCTTTCCCAAGAAACATTTTGATCAGACAATTTTGGCCAAACTAAACCATTCAATGGCAAATATGTTTGGGATTTTGTTTGGGTGGAGGTTACTGTAGTTTTTACCTCTTCTTGTATCTATAGAACAGATCATGTAGGGTCTTATTACTCTATGTTAAAAAAAAGACAAAAAAAATAAAAATCATGACTACTTTCTTTATGTAACAGCAGTAAATTTGTGCTGCAATACCACACACACCCTGTGCACAGGGGTGGCGCTCTTTTTTGATTGTCAACTTATCTTCTAATGAATAATTTTGTACTGGTGCTTTTATGCTGTAGAATTTATCCTGTGCCTTATGACACAAAGATGAAACTGCCAAGGAATAATTAATTTTCTGCAATTAACTTCTACATTTCTCGCCCTAATCTTTTGCCATTCTCCTTTCCTCATATAACCTATTTCACACGGCCGCGCACACTAATATCTACAATACACTCAGTAATTGGCCATAAAATATAGCTTGGCTAATGTGTCCCCGCAATACCCCAACAACTCTGCACAGCAAAGTCACACTTTATTACTATTAACATTCTTATTTAAAGGGCATCCGTCCATTTAGCGTGGAAAGTGGTCATTTTGTGACTAATGGTTTGGTTTGAAGGTCAAACTCATCTATGAAGGGGTCTTGGTAGAGGGAAATTGTACGATTTGCCATAGAAAAACTCTTGGGAGAACAACAATGAGTTCCATATTTGCCAACAGTACAGTTTTTTTGCATAAAAATCCAAGGAACCAGGCTACCATGGGGGGAGAGGGGGTTTATACATGCTAAAAGTGTATGTTTGGGGGGTGGATGTCTCTGGTATTCTGAGGATGCAACTTATGTCCAGACTTTGGCTTTTCAAATGTCGGTATAAATGTGATTGATTTGTGATTGATTTGCACTATTTTCAATGTCACCGACAAGATCATGGAAAATATGGATAATCTATTTGTTTGGACCCAGTTCTGGTATTAGCATTGGGCAAACACGGGTTCAATGGGCTTGGGCCTTGCTAGTCTGTACATGTATTTAGGGACTGGCATTAGCACTTTGACACGCTGGGTTTGAAAGGTTCATGGTGTCTTTACAAGCTATATGATCGTTAACCTGATGGGTTATACATTAAGGCCACATATCTCTGATAGAAATGAGAAAATCCATTCAATATTAATAAAATTTGAATCAAATCTTCCCCAAAAAATTAGATTTCAGCCATTGTGAAAGTGGTGCAGACTTATTTGGGGTGAATAGCTCAAAATGGATGCCACCGTTTTAGCCCTCAGAAGAAAGGTTCAGTTAAGGTTAGGAACCCTAACCCTAATGAGGGACCCTAATGACCTTCATTACTAAGAGTATAGGGTTGTATTTGTCGTAGATTTAATAATTCTTTATGTTTGTGGGGGGTTTTTAGCGCAATTTTGAAGCCCTCTGGTAATTCTAAACTGCCTTTCAAATGAATAATTGCACACACTAGTGCCAAGCCAAATCCTTCAGAATAAAAACAACCAAATTCCCAAGGGTTAGAAGTGAAGGGCTTGAGTAATGTGGTTTTGTAGGGGTTTTCAGACAATTTTTATTTCAGATAGAAAATTTCCCCACAGAATTCAAATTTTTTACTCAGAAACCTTCATAAAGATGTAGGTTTCTTGTGTACATTAGTTGCCCTGCTCTTTTTTGTTGGGTTTTATTTGATTTTGGTTGGTTTTGTGTTTTTTTCCGACATTGGCCTTCATTTATTAAGAGGGGTGTGTAGTTTTCTTTGTGGGCTTTTGTTTGTTGTATTTGGGTATTTTGTTTGTTGTATTTGGGTATTTTCCTTATGTTTTTGCTTTTTTTTTTTTTTTTTACACATGCTCTGAGCTGTTGGGTTTTCCAAAGCTAAAATCCACAACATTTTATGTAGAAACCTTAGTAAATTTGTAGTTTTTTATTTTAAAAATGTACGTTTTTTGGAGACATGCCCTTTTTCCCTGATGGCCACACCCCTTTGTTGGGTTTTTTGAGTAAAGTGGAGAGTATGTAGATTTTTTTGGTCTTTTTGTTGGAAATTCTGGGGAACGACACGTGGAAAACAAAAAACCCTACAAAATCTACTCGGAAAAGCCTTCATATGTCCCATTATGTCGCATGCCAGCGCATGATGGTGCAGCCTTGGCACAGGCATGTCGCAAACAGCGTGCGTCGAAAAACCAACAAAACCTGCTGAAAGGAGTTTAGTAAATGAGGGCCATTGTGTACATTTCTAGGAGACCAAAGAATGTAATACACAACTTTTCAGGATGATCGGGTGACTTTTTCATTCTGACTGTATTTATTGGATCCAAATCTCTTCCGACAGGCTGATCCTACCAAATAGGACATGGAACAAACTTTGGGAAATGTAATCCTAACTAATCCTTGGATTCATCCTTGCACGTTTTTATATAAAGATATTGTGGAGATTTATCAAAACTTGTGTAGAGAAATAAAATGGTGCAGTTGCCCATATCAACCAATCAGATGGCTTCTTTCATTTTTCACAGGACTCTTTAAAAGTGAAAGAAGCGATCTGATCGGTTGCTATGGGCAACTGCACCACTCTTCCTCTACACAGGTTTTGATAAATCTATCCCATTGCCCAGAAAAGTTATAAATAAATATATATATATATATATATATATATATATATATATATATATACTTCCGTACATATCATTAAGACTATTTTGTAGTTGTTTTTTTTTTTTTTTTTTTTTACTTTCAAGGCATCATTTTTCATGGGCTGGCATCAGCACCAGGCTAGAATGAGCAGAAATCATACCCACTGGGCTTGTAGTGGCCCATAATGACCTGGGTAAATATGCTATATGCTTAGGGTGGAGTATACATTGACCTGGCACAAGCCCATTTGCTCATGCAAGTGTTTCCCAACCAGGGTGGCTCCAGCTGTTGCAAAACTACAACCCCCATCGTGCCTGGGCAGCCGAAGGCTTATGCATAATAAAAAATACCGCTAACAAAGGCAATGTAAGAAAGTGTACATACCATTAAGGCTACTCCTGTCAATCAGATTGTTATCCACTGGCCAGTACATCCCGTGTTGACCTATAAGAAGAGAAAAAAAATGTAAAGTTTATACACACACAGGTAGTTAGGTTTATAATACATATTATAGGGGACTCAAATGGGGAAGGGTTCTATCTATGGTACATAGGATTGCTTTGGAACATTAGAAGACAGAACAGGACATTGTGCCGCTTTAGGAATAGAGATGCAAAACAAAAGGGAAAACATACATGAGAAAAAAGGTTGGCCAAATGACAAGCCTTCTTCTAATCCTCCCCATACACATCCACGCTCAGTTGGGTGAACCCTGCCTGGTGAAAGTAATCTTTTGCTATCTAAAAAAAGGACTGGGCATTGAGACTCAACATGTCTGATCTTTCTTTGCCCTGACATCATCTGTCAGGGAGAGTCAGGAGACCATATAATAGTCTTCCAGCAGAAGTGGTCGCTGCAAATACAGTTAAGGAGTTTAAGCATGCATGGGGAGGCATAAGGCTATCCTTCATATAAGATAGGGATCTGCATAAGGCTATCCTTTATATAAGATAGGGATAGGCATAAGGCTATTCTTCATATAAGATAGAGATAGGCATAAGGCTATCCTTCATATAAGATAGGGATAGGTATAAGAATATCCTTCAAGTAAGATAGGGATAGGCATAAGGCTATGCTTCATATAAAATGGGGATAGACATAAGGCTATCCTTTATATAAGATAGGGATAGACATAAGGCTATCTTTAGTATAAGATAGGAATAGGCATAAGGCTATCCTTTATATAAGATAGAGATAGGCATAAGGCTATTCTTCATATAAGATAGAGATAGGCATAAGGCTATTCTTCATATAAGATAGGGATAGGCATAAGACTATCCTTCATATAAGATAGAGATAGGCATAAGGCTATGCTTCATATAAGATAGGGATAGGTATAAGACTATCCTTTATATAAGATAGAGATAGGCATAAAGCTATTCTTCATATAAGATAGGGATATGCATAAGGCTATGCTTCATATAAGATAGGGATAGACATATGACTATTCTTCATATAAGATAGGTATAGGCATAAGTATATCCTTCATGTAAGATAGGGATAAGTATAAGGCTATCCTTCATATAAGATAGGGATAACATAGGGATAGGCATAAGACTATCCTTCATATAAGATAGATGTAGGCATAAGGCAATCCTTCATATAAGATAAATGTAGGCATAAGGCTATCCTTCATATAAGATAGGAATAGGCATAAGGCTATCCGTCAAATAAAATAGGGATAGGCATAAGGCTATCCTTCATATAAGATAGGGATAGGCTTAAGGTTGTCCTTCATTTAAGATATGGATAGGCATAAGGCCATCCTTCACATAAGATAGGGATAAGCATAAGTCTATCCTTCATATAAGATAGATGTAGGCATAAGGCTATCCTTCATATAATATAGGGATAGGCATAAGGCTATCCTTTATATAAGATAGGAATAGACATAAGATTATCCTTCTTATAAGATAGGGATAGGTATAAGGTTATACTTCAGATGAGATAGGGATAGGCATAAGGCCATCCTTCATATACGATAGGGATAAGTATAAGGCTATGCTTCATATAAGATAGGGATAGGCATAAGGCAAATAAAATAGGGCCAGGGACTATTCATAGTATTCAGAATATTGGGCAGACTAGATGGGCCAAATGGTTCTTATCTGCTGACTATATTGGCTGGTTCCTCCAAAATATTCCAGGGTTCGGCTGACTTTGTACAGACGGATCGTCTGCCTATCAGTATTATATCTTACAGGAGATGACATAGAAAGATAGGCTTTGAAGAAAAATTTTTTATTCATAGGAGTCTAAGTAGCTTCTCTTACATCTTCAGATCAATTAAACAGCTCTTTAGAGACTTGTGATCCAATGCTGAGCTTTCTAAGTAGCGGCAGGAAAAATACCATATATTGAAAAGTCGAAATACTCTCGGTCTCCTACCGAACATCAACCCATGTGACACCAGCCGTAGGACCCTAAACGAAACCCTAAGCTCATGTGATGTTCAATGCCATCCCTCAACTTCACCTTGTTCTAGGCTTCGACATGCAGCTTAATAGACCGTGTCTTGACGGCTGTCTCATCCCGGGATACATACATAAATATATGACACGTGAGTGTCTAACGCCGGCTTCTTGGAAGCTGCCAATCTTTAGTCAAAAATAATATTTTTTGTTCCTAACAATCAGAGTCACAGAGAGAAAACGACCCCCCCCCCATCCGTTATAATTCATAACGCTGACTCTTGTTTGACAATCTCTGATGGACCATAGAGATCATGTAACACATGACAGACGTAATACAGATTCCCATCACATCTCATCTGCCCGACCCACTTGATGGCTTCCAATGGACATTTTTCCTTGGCAATAGAAAAATTGCCTTTATTATGTGAAATTGTGACAGTCAATCTCATCTACACCGTGCGCTTAAGTCTAAATTTACTTGTCATAGAAAATAAGGCGGCTGTCATGTCCTAATATAGATGGGAATATGAATCTTAGAGGAAGCTTGGTTTGTTAAGAGTCGTGCTCTGGGGGCGTCTCACACCAAAACGTTTAAAGTGTCTACCTGGAGTTGTGACAGATATGCTCACGTCCAAGAGACAAGGAGTTGAACTGAGATAACCACCCAACCTTCCTCATCCCTGGTGTAGTATGCCACGGGAAATGGCTTCTTGTTACTGACCTGAAATGTTTCAGTTCAATAAGGTGACCCAATGAAAACAGTGCAAATTCCCTCTATTGCACCTGGACCAAATGTACAATCAGTGGTCTTGGTATAACAATGGCTACAACAAGACCTTCATCAGGCTCATGGAGTTAAATTGAGCTACAGCCTGCATGTCTGTTCATCTCTTAATACAACTAGGGGAAAAAAAGCAACCCCTCCCCCCATTCTTATTAACGTGGGGTTTGCAAAGGTATGAACCCCCCTCCCCCCGCTGATCGGACACTCATTACATATCCTGCAGATGAGCAATGAGTGTTGTTGGTGGGGAACCAACTTTAACTCTCATAAAAGAAAAGTAGTTCTTAGAGCCAGTCAGATCTCACTTCTAGACAAAGATATTTTATGGCAGATATATAAAGGTGGGGGGTGTAGCAATTTTGTAATTATTTTGTGTTTTTTTTTTGCTCATTTTATCGAAAACACATTTCTTTTATTTATTTGCTTATTTATTTATTTTGGATGGGAGCTCTCTTATTAATTAATTTATTACTTTAGATTGTACTTAAAAGATACACTATATTTTGAAGTACAAAGTATTCTAAAATATTACTGCCATTGTAAAACTAACAATCAAACCATATTAGATTCCTCTGGCAGACCTGAGGCCTTGGTCAAACCTTTAGCTGCCATGAAAGACCATTGGCACCCCACAATGACATTGCACTTCATATGAGTTAAATGGCTGTGAACTAAGATAAGTCTAATCATGGCTGTTGCAATAGGTCAATGACATGACATAGCTCCTAAGCTCATGATGTCCCTCGGATGTACCATTACACCCTACTGTGTTTAGAACTCCTTAATTAGGACACGATGGTACTTTCATTGGTTGAAAGGGGTTAAAAATGGATCTTCTGTATAGATAGGAGGTGGGTCCCAGAGTAATTAGGACATGATGGTACTTTCATTGGTCGAAAGGGGTTAAAAAGGATCTTCTGTCGAAAAAGGAGGTGGGTCCCAGAGTAATTTCCTCTAGTGAGCCAAGGAAACCACAATGCGTTGCTGTCTACAGATAGAATTGAGTTGTGCTTAAAGAGGTTATCGAAAAACTGTATCAAAAAGGGGGAATCGAAAAACTTAGCTAATTTCTTTCAAAAACCACTCCCAGTCTGTCTCCAGGTTGGGTGTGGTTCTGCAGCTCAATTCCATTGAAGTGAATGGAGCCAAGTTGCAATACCACACCCAGCCTGGAGACAGGGAGCATTTTTTGAAAGAAATTAGCTATGTTTTTCGATTCCTGGATAACTCCTTCAAACCATTCCACATCTTAACCAATTACAATGCTAAATTAGATTAAAATTTGGCAGAAAATGCATCCGGCAAGGCCGTGACGATTGTCTCCTAATACACAGTTCTAGATGTTTTGTTTAATTTGAAGATGTCGCGGTAATTTACAATAAAACATCGCTGTCTAGATTCTTTAGTTAAAAGCAGACACGGATCCTACACTTAACCAAAAATAACAATCATCCTCCAATGCTAAAAAAAAGATTGAAAAAAAAGTTAAGTATAACCTATGTTTGCGTTACATCCACCCCCCCTCTTCCCAATAACGTCTGGAGAGAGGGGGAATAATTTACAATTATTTCAAATGAAAATCTGCAAATGTATTCTACAGCCAATGAAAAGGGGATGCGAGAGCCGCCTGGAAATTATGCCGAGCTTAATTATACTTAATGTGAATTATTCAGAAGCGCGGGGAGAGAGACTAAAATTTATTTCATACAAAGAAGCTTGACATTTTAATTGGTCCTTCAGAAAAAAGAGACAAAACAATTTCCTCTCAAGAAAATTTACATCGCTCCCATCAAAGCGCCGGCGGTGGCGGTCCTTGTCCTAGCAGAACTTCATTAACAAGATTAATTAGCTCGTCGTTTGTCTGCGCCTCATCAGGTGTGGTATGGTCCAGGTGAGAGGCGAAACGCGCCGCTCTGTGTGTGTGCGGTGCTGACATCATTCCGAGAGCAAACCATTGATTTTTGGTGAAAGGGAAGGGGGGGGGGAGTAGACAGAATGAGGCCACCGTACCTTGGTCATTAGGCATTTTGTCAGACTGTTCCACTACAAAGAAGAAGAGAGATATTATCATTACATTATGACAGCTTCTCATAAGATGTTTGACATATCAAATCAGCAATTTCGTTGGCAGACTTTTTTTTTTTTTTTTTCAAGCTTAATATGCATTCTACAGGCTGAAACGCTACAAGACTTATGCTGAAAGGGCTGCCCACGGAGTGCCTGAATCATTTGTAGCTTTTATTTATCTATTTGAAATGTCCTCAAAAGAAAAATAACTAAAAAAAAAAAAAATACATTTATATATATATATATATATATATATATATATATATGCCGTATATATATATATATATATATATATATATATATTTTTTTTTTTTTTTTTTTTTTTCAGAAGGGAAGAAGACCCATCTGCAGACAGCTGTTTCGAGGTGCTTGCCCCTCATCAGTACAGAGCAGGGTGTTTTGGCTTGGCTGTGGTGAGAGGCCTAGGGAGAATACTAACCCCTTAAATCTCCGTTCTACACCGGAAGTGGTGCTCCTCCCTAAGGAGAATACATACCCTTTTAGCTATATATATATATATATATATATATATATATATATATATATATATAAATGTTTGACCCTAACCTCTCTATATATGGTAAAGGTTAGGATCCAGCATTTATTTATATATAATTTTTTTATTTTTTTATTAAAATGTCATCACAGGAAAACTATGTAAATAAATAAATAAATAAAAGCTAAGAAATGTTTAATAAAATTATTTATATATATATATATATATATATATATATATATATATATATATATATATAAATATATATATATATATATAATGTAGCTTTTATTTATTTTTTTTATTTAAAAAGCCATCACAGGAAATATCAATAAATACATAAATAGGAAATATCAATAAATACATAAATAGGAAAAAAAAAATATATATATATATATATATATATATATATATATATATATATATATATATATAAATAAAAGCAAACACAATGATCCAGAAAAGGGTAAATGTTAAGATGTGCTAGTTGATTAAAAAGTATATTTATTAAAAGTTATAACCAAAAAAGTTGTTTAAAAACACCAATGTATTCTTCACTATGACTGGAGGGCATGCGCCCACAATCATGAAACACTGGAAGTATCACATCATATATACAGTTGATGGCTGCAGTCCTAACAAGTATAATTAAAATATGACCGGTGACACAGGCTTATTAAAAACTCAGACAATTAGCCCCCCTGACATGTTTCACTCCGCAGAGCTTCATCAGAGGTCTGGACTAATGGCTTCCAAAATAAAGACTGTTTGGCCTTATGTGCTATTTGACTGTCAAAGCTGGTATATGTTTCAAGGACCCTCGGAGAGAGCAGCCAGAGCTGTTCGTGTTATAAAGGAGGACGGAAAACAGGGAAGATGCAAAAAAAAAAAATTATTCATGTATTATTATTATCTTCCACCTAGCAAACAACAATGGCGCAGATTTACTATTGCATATGCATTAAAATTCCGGTGTACAGTGTACATGTTGTGCACTATTTTACTGTGTTTTTACTGTGTGTTTTCTCTAGTGTTTCCCAACCAGATGGCCTCCAGCTGTTGCAAAACTACAACTCCTAGCATGCCCGGACAGCCGTTGGCTGTCCGGGCATGTAAGGAGTTGTAGTTTTGCATCAGCTGGAGGCATGGATAACACTGGTCTAAACACTTGCTTGACAAAGAGATGTGACTTTGTTAGTAAGGGGCATGGTTTTGCCAATGGCTGTCTGGACATGGCAAGAGTTGTAGTTTTGCAATAGCTGGGGGTGTACAGTTTTAAGACCTAGGACCTAAAACAATCAGCTGTTAGCCAGAGCCTAGACACTCCCATAGTAGAAAAAGCCTGAAGCAAACAGCGCCATTCATTGTATAGTGGCCATGCAGGATAACTACAGCTCAGCTAGGAGCTGAGCTTCAGTAACAAAGCATGGCCACTATACAATGTACAGAGCTGTCTGCTTCCGGTTTCCTGTATAGGCAGATACCATGGCTCTTGCAAACAGCTGATCGGTGGGGGTGCTGGGTGTCAGACCCCCATAGATCAAATATTAATGCCCTATTGTGAAGACCATCAATGAAAAAGTGGGGGAAAAAATTTTGAGGCTGAGATTCCACTTTGCAGTTTTTGAGCCAAAGTCAACAGAGGATTCATGAGGAATGGGAAATATTAAAGGAGAAGTATCATGAACAAATCTTAACCCCTATCTGACCTCTGAGACCCACCATGATATCCTGTAAGGGGCCCCAGCTCTCCCCAGGAATAGAGCATGTCAACCCTCACACAAAGCTGCGCCCCTATATATCTCTATAGGAGAGAAGATAGCTGGAACAGCTCTACTGTAGAGATATATAAGTCGTGCGGGGGTCGACACAAACTACTCCTAGAGGGCTGGGGCCTCGTACGGGAGATAGCGGCGAGTCCACCCCATGATCTAAAACTTATCCCCTATCCTGCATGATATATCTCCTTTAAGGAGGGACTTCTTCATTATGGATCCACTTCTAGTTCCAAAAACAGCCAAGTGAAAATCCAGCCTCATTCTTTCAATGGTGCCAACTGGAATCAATGTAAACCAAAGACATAGGGCTACCCATCCTTCCCCAATCCCTATCGGCCAATTACAAGGACCAGCAGAAATCAGGTTCTATGGTGACTTTAGGCATAAAGGAGATGAAGGGGCCTTCAACCAGATGCTCCACTATAAAAAAAAATATACTTTCATGGTGAAAGATGTTCTTTACCTAAGACTCGACAAATACATGAGATGAAGGACATAGTCTATGCACGGGTCTGATGACTTCCCATGAATTATTATGTTAGCAGTGTATATAATGGTGCATAAGATCAAAGGAGGATAACACATACATAACAGGACCTTTATCCTCCAAGCTCTTTGTGCAGGGTCTACACCGTAATATAGAATTCTTAGGTTCAAGGAAGATGACTTCTAAGAGTGATGGAGATGAAGAGCTTGTATAATGAGAGTCATAAAGCTTCACATCCCTCATCTTCACCGGGAACACAGGGTTCTCAGGATTAGTAATACCAAGTAGATGGTTTATTCTTCAACTATAAGGTAGGAATGCATTGTGGGTATTAACACATAAGGTGCCATTTTTTTTTTGTTCAGTTTTGAGGAAGAACCGGATATGATGGTTGGATTTTGTCTTACTAACTAGCTCTGTGTGGTTGCTTTTTCCCCTTGTAGAGATCTACTTGGAGGGCAATTATTCCTGGGAAGAAAAAACGGTCTCCCTAGTGACATCTATAGGTAGATACCCTGTTATTCTATGAATTCCTGAAATCATCTGCCTATCTTAAAGTGTACCTGTCAGAACCCACACAAAAATAAAAAATAATATGTTAATAGGAAATAGTACCAAATCCTGACCATGTACATGTAATTTTTATGCTTCTATCACCTATATTTATTATAACAATCCCTCTTTTCATTAGCTCACAGTGTTAGAAATCCTTTCAGGGGAAGGGGGCATGTCTCTCCTTCTGGTCATGGAGGTGATTGGTGTTTGGTGGGAGGGGACGAGTCCCTCCTTGTGGTCATGGGAGGTGATTGGTGTGTGGTGGGAGGGGATGAGTCCCTGATTGGTGTGTGGTGGGAGGTGGCGTGTCCATTCCTTGTGGTGGTGGGAGGTGATTGGTGTGTGGTGGGAAGGGACGAGTCCCTCCTTGTGGTGGTGGGAGGTGATTGGTGTGTGGTGGGAGGGGGTGAGTCCCTTCCTTGTGGTGGTGGGAGGTGATTGGTGTGTGGTGGGAGGGGGAGAGTCCCTTCCTTGTGGTGGTGGGAGGTGATTGGTATGTGGTGGGAGGGGGTGTGTCCCTTCCTTGTGGTGGTGGGAGGTGATTGGTGTGTGGTGAGAGGGGGCATGTCCCTCCTTGTGGTGGTGGGAGGTGATTGGTGCATCTGCTCACACAGTCCTGTCCATGAGTCATCTATTTTCCACAACTCATGGACAAGACTGATGCTGCTGCTCTAGGGGTCAGCTGGAAATACCCTAATGCTGTATTTGTGTATCTCCTGCTCTCCCATAGAGATGAATGGAGGGTGGGTGCCGAACCCCGCTCTGTGCACGAGGAGAGCCAGAGCACCATGCAGAAGATCACAAGTCCCAGCAGTTGGACCCCCGGCCATCATACACTTATCCCCTATCCAAAGGATACATTTTCCTATTTTCCTACACTGCAGTACGCATTTAAATGTAATTTATTGGGGCAGATGGACCTTTTACACCCTACCAAGGCCCCAGTGCCACCACAACCTCTGCTCCTTTATGATCACACTGCACGTGCATTGAAGCTTCTATGGGGCCCTGCAACTGAGGGCCAAATTCAGCAGCTAAACATCTCAAGGGTGGTGCAGTCATTGATGTCTATGGATAATTGTAATTGATGCAAATTTCCATAGGGTCTCATCGTTAGACTAAATAATAACAACTCCTTCATGCCATGCAAGAGACGCTTTCAAGTTTTGCTGATTATTTGTCACTCCCTTGTTACATGTAAACTACATTTCGGTCACAACTTAGTAGACAACGCAGCTAAACAATGAGAAATGTATGATCCCGGTATGATCCTACCTTATGATCCCATAAGCCAGTGTTTCCCAACCAGGGTGCCTCCAGCTGTTGCAAAACTACAACTCCCAGCATGCCCAGACCGCTGAAGGCGGTCTGGGCATGCTGGGAGATGTAGTTTTGCAACAGCTGGAGGCACCCTGGTTGGGAAACACTACTATAAGCA
The DNA here is from genome assembly GCF_029499605.1 of Hyla sarda. Lineage (NCBI taxonomy): Eukaryota > Metazoa > Chordata > Amphibia > Anura > Hylidae > Hyla > Hyla sarda. Next base: position 581,730,863 of record NC_079189.1, read on the forward strand.
TGTTTCTATACACGATCTGTGCCACCAAACCAGCCCTTCAGAACGCTATCAACCTGCAGTTGCAATTACAATACTGAGCATTAGGTGGCGCTCAACAATTGAAAATATTTCTCTGTTTTGTTTAGTATTTTAAGGCCATCAAATTGCAATTTTTGCATTGTGATAAGTAAAAGGCATCTAAAATGCAGCGAGATTACTTTCTATTAATCACATCTCTATGAAGCGGTGTTAGAGTTGAGGTTTTAATTTAACTGGGGCTTCATTTTTATGGAGTAGCCCATTTAGGTCTATTACAATCAACATGTCCCTGATTGTCTATTTTTTTGTCTGTTTGCATTTCGCTTAACCCTCGAATAACCGCTGGAGGAGATTCCTGAAAAGAGCAGATATCAGGACCAGGCGCTGGATTTTTACTTATTATTAGGTATTATGCTTTTACTGCTATTTTGGATGGCGTCGTTTGTACCTTGCTATCAGGGATGTGCACTGGTTGACTAGAAAGGGGGCTTTGAGCCCCTGCCCTTTTGATGTTACTCCTAAAAGTGCCCTGGACAGTGCTGGGCAGTCTGGCATCATAATGTAAACATTTATATAAATAATTATGGGAAGTGCCCTTTTACTTCAGTTCAGCCCCTGCCCCAAAAATGCCTGTGCACGTCCCTGCTTGCTATACAGTGGTCCCTCAAGTTACAATATTAATCGGTTCCAGGACGACCATTGTATGTTGAGACCAGAACTCTATGGAAACCTGCTAATTGGTTCTGAAGCCACCAAAATGTCATCCAAAAATAGGAAAAAGTGAGAATTAAAGAAAAATAAGTAGATAACTAATATAGATAAAGCAAATCCTTACATATAAAAGAAAGAAAGATCTGCTGGGAGCTGTAAATCATTGTCTATGTCAGCGTTTCCCAAGCAGGGTGCCTCCAGCTGTTGCAAAACTACAACTCCCAGCATGCCCGGACAGCCAAAGGCTGTCCGGGCATGCTGGGAGTTGTAGTTTTGCAACAGCTGGGGCCACCCTGCTTGGGAAACACTGGTCTATGTAGAGGACAGGAGCTTCTTCAGGTTCCTATACAGTACATGCAATGTCCTAAAAAAGTAATGGAGTCGCCCTCACCTGGTGTCCAAAGGAGCAGCTAATCCTGATACAGGTAAAGTGTACAGAACATGTAATACCTCCCTGTACTGTAGGGGGCACTACCAGACACCAGTCAGTGCATACGCTTCAGTAATACACAGATTTTACCAGTGAATGCCCATTCTGATTGGTCGGTTCTTCCAGCCATTGACACGTTTCACAGATCTGGACTGTCTGTACATTGTATGTTGAGTCTGGTTTCAACTTACGATGGTCCAGAAAAGACCATTGTATGTTGAAACTATTGTAGGTTGAGACCATTGTAAGTTGAGGGATCACTGTATTGTGCATGAAAATGTTGTTGTTTTTTTGCAGTATACTGTAATGTTTTAGCCCATCCTCAGGGCTGGCCTTAAGGACGAATGCATTACTACTAAAGGAGGTGCACATAGAACACAGCCACATTCCCTTGGGTAATGGTTGGTTATATAGGAAACTATCTGGCAGTATTATTTATGCATGGTATTACTGTATTGTTTATCTTCTTTTGAATACATTGTGAAGGGGGATTTTTAATAAGCACAAGGCATCAATAAATCTAAGGCCAGATCCGCCTATACTACCAGAGCGTGAGACTGGCATCACATTAGGCTTGTGCCTTCCGAGGCAAAATCGGATGCCGATGTATCAATGCCTCGAAAGGTATGGGCCTCATTGACATCAATGGACAGAATGTGGTCTACTAGTGACTACATTCAGGTATTTTCCAACTATTTATGACTTTAGTCTTGGACCCAGCAAAACACATATACACTGTGCAGGCAACCCAGACTTAGTCACTAGATGACTCCATTTGGACCATTGGAATAAATTAAAATGGTTATCCAGGAATCGAAAAACAGAACTAATTTTTTTCAAAAACCACTCCCTGTCTGTCTCCAGGTTGGGTGTGGTATTATAAATCGTCTACATTCACTTCAATGGAACTGTGCTACAGAGCCACACCAAACCTGGAGACAGACAGGGAGCGGTCTTTGAAATAAATTATCTCTGTTTTTCGATTCCTAAATAACCCCTTTAAAGGGGTATTCCGCCCCTAGACATCTTATACCCTATCCAAAGGATAGGGGATAAGATGTCAGATCGCCGCGGTCCCGCTGCTGGGGACCCCCGGGATCCCCGCTGCGGCACCGCGCTATCATTACAGCACAGAGCGAGTTCGCGGGTGCCGCAGCGGGGATCCCAGGGGTCCCCAGCAGCGGGACCGCGGCTATCTGACATCTTATCCCCTATCCTTTGGATAGGGGATAAGATGTCTAGGGGCGGAATACCCCTTTAAGGGCCGTGTCTGTCCATGCAAGTATATCTCAGTATGACATTTTGCCAACGCGTCTTCAGATACCATTTTTTTAGCATAAATATCAAACTACAAAATGCTGCCATATAATGCCAAAATAATAACATGCAGCAGCTGACAATCCTGTAATACAAAAGCTCACATAATTCTGTGATTCTAATCCCAAATAACACCGCTATATACTGCTAAATGATACTGGTTAGTCTCAGTTTACTCTTGGGGGTTCTTGTTGAATAAAAAAAATTACATCTTTCTACCCCAAGTTTCATGACCTCTAAAGCCAGCCCCGGAAAGTGTATAAGCTACAGCAATTTGTTATCTCTGGCATCTCAGCCATTTGTAACTTGGGGGAGGAGGGGTTGTCCAGAAAGAAAAAAAAAAACAGAGCTAATTTCTTCAAAAAACAGCACCACCCCTGTTCTCAGGTTGTGTGTGTTATTGCAGCTCAGTTCTAATGAAGTGAATGGAAACAAGTTGCAACATCACACACAACCTAAAGGGGTGGCACTGTTTTTGGAAGAAATTAGCTCTGGCTTTCTATTCCTGGACAACCCCTTTAATGGAAGTCAATGTATGGTGGACATTTGGCTTTATTGGACAGGTATTATTTAGTGGAGGGAAAGGTACTGATATTAGTGTCACTGTTAAAAAACATGACAATTTGCCTTAAGTTTAAAGGGGTACTCCGGTGCTTAAACATCTTATCCCCTATCCAAAGGATAGGGAAAAGATGCCTGATCGCGGGAGTCCCGCAGCTGGGGACCCCCGGGATCGTGACGTCACACGGGGGCGGAGGCGTGACATCACACGCCGCCAGCCCTGCGGTCGACCATAATCAGACCCGGAGCGAACACGCTCCAGGTCTGATTACAAACGGGGTGCCGCGTGCATGATCCCGGGGGTCCCCAGCTGCGGGACTCCCGCGATCAGGCATCTTATCCCCTATCCAAAAGATGTTTAAGCACCGGAGTACCCCTTTAATGCACACAATCATGGGTAGTTCGGCTATAATATGGTGCGTAGTACTGAACCAGATTTGCACCATATTAGCAAGTTTACCTCTAGAGCAGTGTGTTCCAACCAGGGTGCCTCCAGCTGTTGCAACACTACAACTCCCAGCATGCCTGGACAGCCAACGGCTGTCCGGGCATGCTGGGAGTTGTAGTGTTGCAACAGCTGGAGGCACACCAGTTGTGAAACACTGCTCTCGATGTCCTAAAATTAGCTACCCTAGGGGGAAAACTTGGTCTGATGACATATGCCACAATCCTCATAGAAAATCTCTGTATACTGTTGCATTTTAATATACGCTGGTAGGAATGGCCCTATTGAAATGCAATATTGTATGGTGTTATGTCGTATGGATCCCTAATATATGTCATATGTCTGCTATAAAAACATAACATGTAAACCATAACACCATATAATTAAAAGTTAGATTTATATGTTCTGCCTAGTGGACATTGGTGGTACTGCATCTTATTAAAAAAAAAAAACAATGTTCCCATTTGCCGGTTTCATAAATTACATGATAAAGTGAAATCTTATTCATTTACGTGTCCCTGCGGGCGATATGAAAGAGCATAGAATAGCTTGCAGTTGTTTTCATGCAAGGCTCAGAGGGGGGGCGACTTCAATGAAAGGCGGCTCCGACCAGTTTAGCGTCTGACGAACGCAAAAATGCTCCGGCTTTAGCGCAGATTTCTAGCCGTGGCAAGTACCTCATGGGGTCTTGGCCCCTTAGATGGGTCGACAGGTCTCTCGGCTATAGAATGATGGACTGTAATAAATAACTACATTGGGAATGACCTCAAATGTTAATTTTTTTTCTTATCCTTTTCCTTACTTACTATAATGTTTTTTGGTTTACATTTTGATTTTATTTGTCTTTGTTGCAGCTAAAAAGCTAAATTATTTCCTAAGAATTTAGAGACAATTAAAGGGGTACTCCGACCCTAAACATTTTATCTCCCATCGAAAGAATAGGGGATAAGATGGCTGATCACAGGGGCTCCGGCCACTGGGACCGACCCCGATCTCTGGGCCGGCACTGCAGCATAATAAATACGGAAGCATGTTCGTGATGTCATGTCACGCCCCCTCCATTCATGTCTATGGGAGGGGGGCGTGACGGCTAGTACATAGCCATCACGCCCCCTCCCATAGACATGAATTGAGTGGGTGTGACGGCTGTGGTTGCCCGTCATTCGGCATGGAGCACAGTTGGGATGACTGGGGTGCCATGCCGGAGATTGCGGGGCGGGGGGGGGGGGGGTCCCAGTGGCAACCCCCTGCGATCAGACATCTTATCCTCTATACTTTGGATGGGGGCTAAGATGTTCAGGAGCCGGGTACCTCTTTCAACTCAATCTGAATGTAACCAATGAGTAAATTTTCTCCAATTGGAGCACCTGAAGCTTCAGTCCACAGAAAAGATTCTATAAATTGTTATTTAAGCAATTCAATGGAATATCCAACAAGACCTTTTCAATCTCTTTAAATAATGTTTAAAGGAGCTTTGTGATGAGAACTATTTACAACTCTCTAAAAAATATCAGCAAATATAGTTATTTTACAACCTTTCAGTGGTCTTACATGCTTTCCTTCTGCTTCGGATGCAAACGGTCTGCTCTATTGTCCTCATTGCTGCTTCCTAAGTGTATATGCTGTAATGGACTTACCGTTTCAGCTATGCACTCAGCTGGGAATTAAGCCAACTCTATTGTCCTAATACTTCATCCACAGGAGCCACCCACATAGTCTGCTCTGTTATCTTTACTAGCCCAACTTACTGTCTAGTCTAACACCTGAAGTTTCAGTTTGCAGAAAGATTGTATGAATTGTTATTTAAGCAATTCAATGGAATATACATGAGACCTTTCCAGTCTCTTTAAAAATTGCTTTAGGGTAGGTTCACACCACGTTTTTGAAATACAGTTCCCATATCAGGTTTTTGGATGAAAAATGGATTCCTCAAAACCGGACTAAGCTGTATCAAAACGTATGTACAAATTTTAACCCGTATACTGTTAAAAACCATATACAGGTTGAAAAATGATGTCCGGTTGCATCCATTTTTTAAGAAAATAAATTGTATACGTTTTTAACTTTTCACTCTATTATGAATAAAGTTTCACTTGTTTGATTGAAATTTAAAGACAAAAAATGTGCAAAGTCAAAAACTGTATGGTGCAAACCGGATGGAACCGTTCGCACTTACGATTCTGTACGGTTCACATTGACTCCCATGTTAAAAAAAAAAAAAAAAAACTGTATACGGTTTCCATTCGGTTTTTTCATCTTTACCAAAAACCGTGGTAGGCTGCGGTTTTGGGTAGGGAAAAAACTGACAAAACCGTACAAGATGCAAAATGGACACAACCGGATGCATCGTTTGGCATACAGTTTTCAATGGAGAGTCAATGCATACGGTTTTCAATACTGTTCCATACGGTTTTCAAATTGAAAACGTATAAGGGAACTGTGTTGCAAAAACATGGTGTGAACCCACCCTTGAGGAGTTTTGCAATGATTAACCTACCTTCAACTGTCTAATAAATGAACATATATTAGTAAATACATTCCGAAGCAAACTGCTATATTGTCCTTATTGCCCAACTTCTTATCTAGTTTACATCCTATAATGGACTTACTGTTCCTGCTGAACACTCTAGCTGTGAATTCTGCCCACTCTATCTCCCAACACCACATCCACATAGTCAACTCTGTTATGTTTACCAGGCCAACTTCCTGTCTAGTGTAAATCCTGTAAAGTCTTTCCTTTTCCTGCTGTACATTCTAGCTGGGAATTCAGTCAATGTTCCCTGTTTCCTACTATGTCAGAGGCTCCTGTGGTTGTCGTAGGCAAGGTTATATTCAAGAAGGCATAGTGGGAGGGAGATAGAGTTGGCTGAATTCCCAACTAGACTGTACACCTTTAAAGGACATACACTAGACAGGATGTGTAACAATATAGACAACAGAGCAGACAGTTTCCATTGGTTGATAAGCCAAGGGCTACATGGTTGGGAAAGACAAAGACCGCATAGCAAAAGATCGCCATGTCACGCTCTCTGAAATCATGCAGCATCGTAACCAATGTAAGTGAATGAGCAAATCGACAATTCAAGATGGAAGTATCATTGTGGTTGAGCAATTTGTGAAGCACAACATGACCTTATTCCTTTGCATTGATTACAATTCAGCAAAATTCAGGAATGAAGTCAATTGAAAATTGTTGCTATGTTTTGTCTCAATCCAGCCCAGACCACTTACTTAGCTCGAAGCTATTTATGAAGGACATGTGCCTTTTAAAAAAAATTGGGGAAGTACACATGATGTAAGCCCAGGTAAAAGTTGGGAAAAATAACTCAATTTAAATTTAAGTGTTCTCCATTTAGCTTGTGTTTTGCATATGCCAAGAAGGCTTCAAGGAAGTCTGGAGACAGCAGAAAAGTTTTTCCTTCCGAGTCTTGCAGAGTTCCTGAGTGGATCCACCATAACATTTCATCCCGCTGTGACTCTCCTGTGTCACATTTAAATAGTCAAAAACATTTAAAAAGGCAAATAAATATTGAATAAAATGGAGTCTCACCTTTTGGCGTTCTGAAAGGAATTGGGTCAGAGAGGGGCCCCAAACCTTTGGCATTACGAGCCTGTATCCTGAAATAATAAGCTGTATCTAGGTTGAGGTCGAGGATCTCATGAGTGAGTCTGTCGCCGCCAATCGTCTCCATTACCCAGTCATCTATCTGGAGGTTCTTATCCAAGGTATAAAACAGGATATACGCTAAAAACACAAGTAAAAAATATAGATTGTGACAGCTTTAGGGAAACATTTTAAGCCGCAATGAATTATGAATGAGTCCGGGTCCTGCATTATGTATTTGTAGCTACGGTATCAACATCATGACACATTATGCTTCCGATGTAGCAAGTGCCAGCTTCCGTCAATTCTAATTATGATGAACCATGACGTTTCCTACCTTGTTGTACTGTTGTATCTTTCTAGATTTTTCATTTGCTTTTCCCTAGAAACTAAAGTCTAAATCACAGCTGAGCTTCTGACAGTCAAATCAGGTGACTGTACATTATCATCAGGAGGTATCATCCCAAAAAAAAGCCATACAGATTTTCTGTGGTGGGCATAAATCATTACTGCTTACTGTAAAGAAGCGGGGACTCTTGTCTTTGAAAGGAGTCCCTATTCCTGCATATACTTACCATAAAGGAGTTGTCCGAAATGAATCTTTTTTTTAATCTGTCTAATAAATGAACATATATTGTTAAATAAAGTTATTTTACTTCCATTCTATGGACATTTATGTTTTCTTTCTGCTGCAAACTGGCTGCTCCATTGTCTTCATTGTCCAACTTCCTGTTGTTACAGCTAGCGCTCTCTTCCTCTGTCCTCCGGTGGGCCCAAGATTCGCATCGCTGGACGCGCCCATATGCAAATCTCGGGCCGTCACTCACCTCCTCCAATCTATTATTATATTCCTCAATATTCTTATCCTAACAATAATCATTTTTTTTTTACTTGATGAAAGCTGCTGCTTTGTAATTTTCTCCCAACATATAATTATACATTATGAGGTTATATCGTGTTTGCTTAAAGCATTCTTGTAGCTGAAGGAGACAACTATAGACCAGCTTTGGAATAACTTAGTTAGGACCATAATGAGAAGATGGAAATGGGATAATATTATCATTATTTATCTATCTTCATTTGTTGTAATATAAAGATTAGTCTTTGGGCTGGAATCCTGTGCTTGTATGACAGTGCTGCATGAGAACATGGAAGTGATATAACAGCACATAGAAGGTATATGACAGTACATGGAGGGTGTATGACACTGTGATAGTAAATGGAGGGTGTATGACACTGTGATAGTACATGGAGGGTGTATGACACTGTTATAGTAAATGGAGGGTGTATGACACTGTCATTGTACATGGAGGGTGTATGACACTGTGATAGTACATAGAGGGTGTATGACAGTACATGGAGGATGTATGACAGCACATGGAGGGTGTATGACAGCACATAGAGGGTGTATGACAGTACATGGAGGGTGTATGACAATACATGAAGGGTTAGAGGAGTGAGGATAAGGTTACTCACTGTATTTTGTCTGCAATTCGGCACTATCAGGAGGGCAGTGGCAGGGCCGGATTAAGAGCATCATGGGCCTGGTGCTGAGAATTTTTCTGGGCCTTTCTATGAAATGTATCACTCCTATCCTTATATAGTGATCCAGACACAGAACAGAACATCTATAATATTGGTTTAACGGCACTTAGATAGTGCCTGTGTCTCTGTTCTCTCTCTACATATTATAGTACATGAATAGTGTATGACAGTACATGGAGGGTGTATGACACTGTGACAGTACATGGAGGGTGTATGACAGTACATAGAGGGTGTATGACAGCACAGAAAGGGTGTAACATAGCATATGGAGGATATATGACAGTACATGGAAGGTCAATGACAGTACATGGAGGGTGTATGACACTGTGACAGTACATGGAGGGTGTATGACACTGTGACAGTACATGGAGGGTGTATGACACTGTGACAGTACATGGAGGGTGTATGACACTGTGACAGTACATGGAGGGTGTATGACAGTACATGGAGGGTGAATGACAGTACATGGAGGGTGAATAACAGTGCATAGAGGGTGTAACATAGCATATGGAGGGTGAATGACAGTGTGGTGTCCCAGTACAGGTACATTGTGTCAAGGTATTTTAGGCCCTGTCAGATTGAGACCTCCAGTGTCCTGGGGGCTCCCCTGCAGGGACTCAACCATTTCTAATGTGTATTTGCACTGTTATAACTTAGCAATCCGTTATTAGGTGTCTGTAGCTTTAAGTATGTTACCTAGCAACCTCCTGCTTAGTCAGGGTATGTGAGAGTGGAGGACTGAGAGCTAGACTAAACTTTTGTGTAAGGTGTTATATTATGTTATTACTTGTATGTAACTTTATTGTAAATCCTAAAGGGAATACAGACAACTCTATGATCCACAGCTGCTTGGCCAATGGGCTTTAGTTTAGCCTGCTCTTATAAGGGGTGGCATTTCCTGTGTGAAAGAGAGTAGGAGAGTAGGGGAGGAGAGGAATTGAGAAGAGTGGTGTTGAGTTCAGAGTACAGAGTGGAGGTCCGAGCAAGTTCAGAGGAGGTGAAGCTCCGGAGTAGCAGAGAGAATCCGCAGAGGAGTGAGAGCAAAGATGAGAGAGATAAGAAAAGCATGAAGTAACCCCAACTAATAGTAAGCCTTTACTTCAGCCTTGATCAGAGAATTCCTAAAGGACAATTCATAATCTTCCGGCAAAAAGCCACAAATCTACCGATACTTCAGTAAGTGACTTTAATCTCAAGCCTAATATAGCGCAGACCTAAAACTCCTAGTCCGGCCGCAAGAGCCAAGCATATATGCAATATCAAGTCCAGGCACTGCAAGCTGTGTAGTCCTCTAGAGACTGTCTGTTAAACCTTTGGGAGACTTTGGTTGAGCGCTATGGAGATTGTACCACCTATCTTCAAGTTAGTAAAGCCTCCGTTAAACTGCAACCTAGTGTGGAGTCAATTCTTTCCTTGCTAGCCTGTGGGGAGACGGAGTTCCCCGGACCTGTAGTACCCCGGGAGATACCAAGACTACAGTGGCGTCACGTGACATTAAGGGTTAATACCATCCGACCCTGGGTTCATAACCCCCCCAAGAACCAAGTAGCTAATCCCAGCGTAGTGGCGGTCGCGGGTTTCACTTGTGGTTACCACAACAGTACATGGAGGGAGTATGAAAGTACATGGAGGGTGTATGACAGTACATGGAGGGTGTAAGACAGTACATGGAGGATGTAAGACAGCACATTGGGGGTGTATGACTGTACATGGAGGGTGTATGACAGCACAGAAAGGGTATAACATAGCATATGGAAGGTATATGACAGTACATGGAGGGTGCATAACAGTACATGAAGGTTGTATGACAGTACATGGAGGATGTAAGACAGTACATGGAGGATGTAAGACAGTACATGGAGGATGTAAGACAGTACATGGAGGGTGTTTGACAGCAAATAAAGGGTATAACAGCATATGGAAGGTATATGACAGTACATGGAGGGTGCATAACAGTACATGAAGGTTGTATGACAGTACATGGAGGATGTAAGACAGTGCATGGGGGGTGTATGACTGTACATGGAGGGTGTATGACAGTACATGGAGGGTGTATGACAGTACATGGAGGGTGTATGACAGTACAGAAAGGGTGTAACATAGCATATGGAAGGTATATGACAGTACATGGAGGGTGCATAACAGTACATGAAGGTTGTATGACAGTACATGGATGTGATATGATTGGAGGTGCATGGAGGGTGTCACAGTATATGGAGGGTGTATTATAGTGTACAGAACCTATGTAACAGTACACAGAGACACTAGAAGTCCTAGGACACTACATGGAGGCACTTTAAAAGTGAATGAGGTATTTATTGTGCACAGAAGCTGTATGACAATTTATGCTTACAATGTTCTCTCCCAGCTTTGTGTGATGTGACCTGTAGGAACTCATAATGTTAGTCCATAGGGGCGTCCAGGTCTTCTAGACACAAAGTGGCAGGGAGGGTGGGGTGGCGGCAACACGCGGATGCCCACTCCTCTCCCTCATTCTTGTCATTGGTCAGAGTCTGAACACTCACAGTAAAAACTTTTGACATGTCCCTAGGAGTCCTCTCACCATATCCTAGATTTTTGGTCAAAATAGCAAGTTCTAGCATGCAAACCTCATGTTCTTTATCCGTCTAAGAAATGCAATCAAAAGGTATACCGCTAACACGAAGAGAAAGTCAAACAGTGAAACATTCAGTATGGGAAAAAAATAAAAAGATGCAGAACAAGCAAATTACCAGTAATCTTGCCGTTGGCTTCGATGGGCGGCTGCCAGCTGACTGTAACAGCTCGAGGCTTCCTTTCCCTTGTGATGACTGTTAAGTCCTTCGGGGCAGATGTTGGCGCTTAAATTGTGTAAAAAAAAAGGGGAAAAAAAAGAAACACTTGGCTGTGAAGGAGGTGTAAATTAACAGTACGACATACAAGGTGCTGATAGGAAGCATTATCCCGGCAGAGGCGGGCGGCGCAATGATCAGGAGATTCACACATCTAATTATGACATCCTGATGCTTTCCTGCCCCAGAGTTTAGTTCTCATATATAAAGTATGAAACTTAGGGAAAGAAGAGGTGATACGGAAATCTGCCATGGTACTTTCTTCCTAAAAAAGTTACAAAAACAGAATAATGTGTCCCCTATGTAAAACAATATTTGAATTAGGAGTTGAGATTATATGAAGCCACAAAGCCAGTGACTGTGCATTAATACAAGTCACAGGACTCAAGGTGACCTTGAGAATTCTTGATAGTTATTGTAGATGGTACATCATTTCTTAGTATAGACACTCTTGCATAAGATTTTTTTGAAGTGAACGGAGGAGATTTGTGTCATTCATGAAAGGGGTTCACCTTGATGTTAACATTGAGTGACTAGCTTTAGAAATGGTGGAGTTCCAATCTCAATGGCAAGCCACATCTAGCCCCTTCACTGTGCCGTCAGACCTATGCTTTACTGGTTATGATCGGTGGCATAGCTATAGGAGTGGCAAAGGTCACAGCAAAGGTCACAGCTGAGATTGGACCCCTAACATAGGGGGGCCCAGAGGTCCCCCCTCACCTTGCTAAACTTGACTGCTTCTCCTGACGTGCTAAAGACCTGTTTGTCAGGTTGAAGGAGCCATGTGTGGTAAGGAGAAGTGCTGTAGGTGCGGCGGCTCCTATGTTGGATGGACAGATTACTTTTTCTTAAAAGCTGAATTGTAACTAGTTCCGAAACCCTGGAGACTTATCCTAAAACTGGGCCACCAAGGTTCCACAGTTAAGGCATTAAAATGCCAATAACATAACCCCGTAATGTAAAGTTATAATGCCCTATAAAATAGCCAATCTCTATATAATTGTATTGATAAATGACCCTACACTGTTCCACCTAGATGTTTTATTGCAAATGTATCCATGACGGATTTTAGCTGTTTTAGTTGTCTGGTTGGGTATGACTTGTGCCTCCCCAAGTTTAGGATGAAACCATTTACCTTTGTGGAGGTGATGGTAATACTGGTTTTGCCACTGAGTGTGTCTACATTTCCTGGCTTGTTTAAATGGTGTAGGCAACCCCTAGTTTGTTACCCTTGGTCTTCTACTAACTTGTTTTTGTCTTATCTTTCCTGTTTCTCTATATTGGTCAGCAGATGTGGTTCTTGTTTGCTAGTGGATATCATCGGTGGCCTAGCTATCGGAGTCTCAAGGGTTGCAGCTGTAATTGGACCCAAGGAGGACCCAGAGCCCCGCCACACCCACACCTATCATGCTATGGCTGACTGCTTCTGCCAGACCTGCTAAAACTCAGCGCCTATGCTCAGCTTTTTATGGAGGTCTGTGCAGCAGCACTGACAGGAGCCAGGAGGTGTCACGTTATAGGAGGCAGGTTAGATGTCATAAAACAAGTGGCTGCATTGACAGGTGCAGAGAAGCGGGCACAATTTGGTGAGTCTGAGTGTCAACTTTTTTTTTTTTAGAGGGATTTGGATTTGTTTGGATTCATACAATATTCCCTCTTATCTTAGAAACTAAGGGTGAGGAAGGGCCCCAACACGTTTCATATGAAAGTATTCTGGATGTTGTATTTGGACCAGTTAGTAAAAATGATCAATACTGGATTACAGTGGTCATAGAACACCTTCTGGAAAATAAAAAAAAATAAAAGACATCACATTGGCCTTTATTCTATCCTTACCTGTTTCATAAGTAGTAGCATGAGCTGTCATACTCCATGTACTAGACCTTCTGCCTTTTGTGACCATCACTGAAAACTCATACATGGTGTTCGGTTTCAGACCCGTAACTGTATGGCTTAAAGATGTTGTATCAGCAGACTTATAGAAAATCAAGCAGAAAAAATACAACGTTAGATTAAGGGTTCACTTTTTACACAACCGCAAACAGTTGAATGAGTGTCAGGAAGTGTTCAAATTCCCTACAGCACCAACGCAGGAGAAATAAAGCATTACATGGTACCCAATTAAATCAATTTAATACATGAATACAATGGGTCCTCCAGAGAAGAGACCCCTTCTTTGTAGTCAACTAATAGATGGGGGGGGGGGGTCTTCAAATGGTGCACCATCCTCTATTTACTCATAATGTCCTATATCAAAGTGTCTTACAATGAACCAAACAATTATATCATTATGTAGAAAAAATGTATTCTCAAGTCAACTTACCTTGTATTTGGAGCTGGATGAGTAGCTTGTCCTCCACCGTATTGTGTAGAAACGAACTTCTGCGGTCTTTTGGTTCTTTTGGACAGAATTGTCTGCCCAGCTGACTCTCACGGCATCATGCGTTAAAGCAACGGCCTGAACACCTACTGGTGGGAGCATGGGGGTGGACATTTCTGGGACTGAGGTAGGAAAATCATCAATAAAAGGATAAAACTCAATTTCTGAGGGATCCAAGGGGTCTGATAAACATGCATCAAATAATATATTGAAGTAAAAAAAAAATCAAATAAAAAAAAAATATAAGTAAAATATAAAAGTATATTTACACAGCAAAGGAAAACACAATGGGTTAAATACAAAATAATGGTAAGGGTGAGAATGGTGTGAGAGAGATAGAGAAAAAAATCGCAATTAATTATATTATATGGGCTTTGTTTAAGCTTTCTAAAATGCGAACAAATACATAAATTTACATTATTTTCCATTTAAAAAGATTTAAAATAAATATATTAAATATATAAAGAAATATCTATGTAAAAAAAATGTCTTTGGCGCTAGAAAGAGCTTTTGGAAAAAAGTAGATATAGTAAAAATAGAAATGTACATAATTTGCTGAATTCTGATATTTTCTGTAACACCACATACTGTATTAATATATACTGTTTGAGAAGGGAAAACATCAATCCCTTAATAGTCAACGTTACTCCCTGGAGACTGTTGACAGTGGAAAATCACACTTTTGTATTGACTTATGAAATGTCCTTGAGTTCTTTGCAGTAACAGATTATTTCTATACATGTTTCCATAGGGGTAGAAATCAATTATATGGTAATGAAAAGATATGTAGGCAGAGTGCATTAATTTCAAGCACCTAGAAAATTCAATTATAATTCAATAAACATTATAGCAGTATAACTACTAACTTGTAATTCACCCAAAGCGTATTTATTCTTTCCTACAGAAGCCTTGAGCAACAAGAAAAATAAGTTTTGCTTTCAGATATTACAAAAAAAAAAAGTTTTTATAATTTATTATTATGTTGAAGTATAATTTTTTTACTCTATTATTCTTTTATTATATTTTTTTATTATATTAATTATGTTTTGGTGATTATGTTTTGTTTATTTATTAGCATCTATATTCTTTTAGGAAATGGTTTAGGCTTATAAACAATACATGCCTGGGTCAATCAGAGTGTATGGAGGACAAGCCAATGACTTCCAGCCTCAGTGTACACACCCTTTTGAGGTAAATTATTTAAACCTCAATCTGTCATCTGCACATTGCCTGTGATAGAGGTTCTTTCTTGTTACTGAATATCTATCTGCTGTATTCCTTTCCATTTTTACCTTGGCTTGTGACCTCAATACCCTCTTGCTTTCTGATTCTCTACCTCACCGCTATCTTGGCTTTGACTTGGCCTGTCGAACTTCTCTTTATCTGTCAGTTTGTTCATTACCTGTGTTTTTTGATTACTTGGTTTGTGTCTGTTTAACCAATTGTTTCTTGACCTGTTCCCCGATTTCTGCACTGTTTTTTTTTTTTTAACATTGCTGTGCCCTGCAAGGAAGGGACCATTGCCAAGTTTGGGGTCTGTTGCTTTAACCTAATTATCAGGTAGATAGGGAATGGGTTGCGGGTAGCCTAGGTTTGCATTTACCCTTGCCCTATGTGACAGATGCGTTTAGATTCCATTGCAATGTTTTTTAATGTTAAATTTTCAAATGTAAATGCATGTCCTGTGATAAATTTTCACCTTCTATACTGTAACATATTTCCTATAAAAGTCTATTTGTGACAACTCAATGGCTGTTATGTAAATTGCACTTTCAAGGGTTTTACTGTCATGCCACTGTCATCTTGGCTTTGACTTGGCCTGTCAAACTTCTCTTAATCTATCAGTTTGTTCATTACCTGTGTTTTTTGATTACTTGGTCTGTGTCTGTTTAACCCATTGTTTCTTGACCTGTTCTCCGACTTCTGCACTGTTTTTTTTTTTTTTTTTTTTTTAACATTGCTGTGCCCTGCAAGGAAGGGACCATTGCCAAGTTGGAGGTCTGTTGCTTTAATCTAATTATCAGGTAGATAGGGAATGGGTTGCGGGTAGCCTAGGTTTGCATTTACCCTTGCCCTATGTGACAGATGCGTTTAGATTCTATTGCAATGTTTTTTATGTTAAATTTTCAAATGTAAATGCATGTCCTGTGATAAATTTTCACCTTCTATACTGTATCATATTTCCTATAAAAGTCTATTTGTGATAACTCAATGGCTGTTATGTAAATTGCACTTTCAAGGGTTTTACTGTCATGTCATGATAATTTATTGAATTAAAATTATGAGAAAGAGGAGTCCTTTATGAAAGGTAAGGTACGACGCATCTGTATGTACAAAGTATTTGTTTAAGAGACAACGGCCCTTATATACTAAGAGTGGAGTGTAGGTTTCTTTGTGGGTTTTAATTCCCTACAATTTATTTTCCACGGTATTTACTAAGGTTTCCCTACATTTTCCACTTTCCCTACACTTTGCTTTTTTTACACATGCTCCGATCTGTCTGGTTTTCCTCAGCTCAAATCCACCACATTTTATGTGGAAACCTTAGTAAATATGTTGGGTTTTTGTGAAAATGTCGGGAACATGCCCCTTTTCTGAGACCACGCCACCTTTCAATGGTGCCCATGTCCCTTTTCCAGGTTTTCTTAGCAAAATGGAGAGTTAGTGAGGTTTTTTCAATTCTGGTGCAAAATCTGGCGCAGACAGAATTTCTGGCGCACAACCCGACAAAATATGTCGGGTTTGCATTAGTAAATGAGGGACAATCTGTTTAGGTTTTGTTCACATATGGGTCAGGGAACTCCGTTGCAGGATCCCTTTAATATGAGGGACCTGGCCGGACAAAAATACTGCAAGCAGTACTTTTTTGACTGCCCAAATCCTGCAAATAAAAATAGATACAAGCCGGAGACCCAATGGACCCAACTAAAGTCTATGTGATATCTCAGGATCCAGTGGTGTCTGTTTTGTGGTGCTGAACGAAGTCTGCGATGGAGCTCCCCAATCAGAGCTCCGATGCAAATGTGCACTTAGTAAGGTAAAGAGGAACTACATCTATGGAAATATTTGCAAATTACTTTTTAAAACTGAATTATCATAAGTCTACATAGCTTTAAAGGGAATTAATCTCAAAGGGTTATTGTCACCTTAAAATCTTATGACATATCACAAATACATGCAATTAAATCAGAGTCAATGAAAATCCAAGCTCAGGAGACCTTCAATGACCCTTTATACCCTAACACCCCTTTAGTAACAATCTTAACTTAGCTATAATAAATGGCCAACTGCAAATAACAAATAGGTGTTTCCACCCAAGGAGTTATGTATTCATTCAAAGGTCTGTACTGTATGCATACATGAGTAAAAATAGTAAAATAATATCAAACGAGCAAGAAAAAATTAATAAAAATCCAATGTGTCAAACATTTTCTGTTCCAAATAAAATATTTAATTTTACTTAGCCAGTCTGGTCTTGTTTATCACACAGAGCTGGTGATGTTATCTGTATTGATTTTAACTCGGGAATATTTCTTAGCAAAATTGTTTTCAGAAAACAAGTGATATATATTATAATATTTTACAATGAAATTGAAATTACATATTGATTCAGTCAAGACGATGGGACAGTGGAAAAATGAAAAGCCAAGCTTCCTGGACTATTTCTTTTGGGAATACTTCATAAAAAAAATAAAAAATCTAAATCATTAAATTGTTTCTCTCCTGTGATCTCCAAGATTGCATTTGACTGGAATATTTTACAGAGTTCCCTTTTGGGATAGTATGTCTTAGGGTTTCTGTGCTCTCAATGATATACGGTTCTTACTAGAAAGAAACACTGCATAAATATTCCATCAAGTGAAGGCATGTAGAGTATATATATATATATATATATATATATATATATATATATATATATGCATTGAATTAATTCTAATGTCTACAAATTTATCAAAAAGTTTATAAAATTATAAAAAAAAAAATTACTGCCTACTTCCTTTTGTATACCTTACATTAAAGGGTAAGTATAATTTAGCTGCTCAAACTCTAGGTAGATACTAATGTAAAAGTTCGATGGAATGGCCATCTGAGTCTATGGGACTTTCAGCAATTTTGTTAGAGTGTTCACTTAAGAGTTGCCGGAAGTTTGAACGTGTAACGAAAATTATAGTTATCCTTTAAACTTCTCTATATGAAAATTTATAAAATTGTGATCATTTTATTATACAGTATGTTGCTTTGTAAATTATATGATATTGATGTGAACGCAGAATGACTAAAATATAAAACAAAATATAGTAGCATAGATAAGTAGAAAGAGTAGCATAGTAATTAAAGGAAACTTGTCAAATTGTATGTGCAATTTGACCTAACAGCAGCAGGTTGTAGAGCAGGAGAAGCTGAGCAGATTGATATATAGTTTTGCTGGAAAGGATTTAGTATGACTTGTAATCTATTGATTCAATTTCCTGCCCTTTTTAGGCTCAGGAGGAGCCCAGTGGGTGGTCCTAATCAGTAATTGACAGCTATATTTACATGTACACTTAGGGTTGGGGGAGTGAGACTTCCCACTGGACTCCTAGGCTTAGAATGAGCAGGGATTTCGATGAACAAGTCAAAAGCTATATTGAATCTTTTCCAACAAAATTATATATTGAGCTGATCAGCTCCTTCCATTTTGTGATGATCCTCGTAGAATCAATAGCATTTTTATTGTGACAGGTTCCCTTTGGTGCTTAAAGGACAGTTTACAAAATTAGCAAATAGAAAATTCAAATTTTGTATAAGGAAATGTTCACAATTGTCCACAATTTAGCTAATTTTGGTCAAAATGTACTAAAAAACTGAACTGTATATAAAAAAAATAATAATTTTTTTTCTACTATCAATTATATTTTGAGAGAAATTTTTTTTTAACAAAATTAGCAAAAAGAAAATTCTAATTTCGTATAAGGAGAGGTTCACAATTGTGCTGAGCTAATTTTGGTCAATGTACTCTGGACACTGTACAATACAATTAAATAAAGTTATCAATTATCAATTATATTTTGGGAGAAAAATGTTGCATGTTTGTATTGATGAGTAGAGATGAGGGAACGTTCAATAATTCGATTTGTCACAAACTTCTCGGCTCGGCGTTTGCTGACTTTAGCCTGCGTAAACGAGTTCAGCTTTCCGGTGCTCCGGTGGGCTGGAAAAGGTGGATACAGTCCTAGAAGACTCTCTCCTAGGACTGTATCCACCTTTTCCAGCCCACCGGAGCTCCTGAAAGCTGAACTCATTTATGCAGGCCAAAGTCAGCAAACGCCGAGCCGAATAGTTCGTGACAAATCGAATTACTGGAAGTTTGCTCATCTCTATTGATAAGCAAGCCAAAATTTATGGATCATTGATGTAGAAACCTAATAAGAAATAATTTTTCTGTGTATCCACAGAAAAAATGTTGCCGGACACATTCCTTTGTGTTGATATTATTAAATTTTCCTGTTTAAAAAAATTGTCTTTACTTAGTTAAGTGCATCAGACTGATGAGCAATAATTATAATGCATTAGGCCGTGTTCCCTGATTGCTCTTCACTTACCTGTTCATTTTGTACAGTACTCGAAAAAAATAAACATACGGTCGAAAATACGGAAAATTACAAATCTAAAAAAAATAAAAGCCTTTTCTTCTATTTATTTAAATTTTTTTTTAACCTACCAGTTTGAGATCGAGTTGTGGCACTTTCATAGAGAGGGACCCCCTCTCCGACGTTATTAAAGGCTTTCAGGGAAATCACATAATGGGAGCTTGGTTCTGCAAACAAAACAAAAATACATTAAAAATAAAAGCTAGATGGTTCTGGGATGACAAAGAGAAGTAAAATGAAATGTCTTATTCATTATTCCATACTTGAAGTAAGAAAAGAAATAATATAAATAAATAAATATTCAAATGAATGACTTTATATTTTTCCCCCTTCTATTAATGGTCTTTATCACAGCTTCTTGACACTGAGTGCTACAACAATTTCCACCTAGAAGAATAAAACATTTTATTGTGCACATAATTCCATGTCCTCGACTCCTTGAGTTTTCCTAATGCCATTTACATATGAACGTCATCATTCAAGCCTTTTAAGCAGGATGGATTAAGGGTAGATGTTTCTTTTAAAAGCAATAATGATTCAGAGGAGGAAGACGAGGTCAACCCGCGCTGAATTCTTAGGATGTTATTTGCTAAGACGGAGATGATCTTAAAAATATACATTTTAATGCTGGTGTTACAAGGCAGCTGGAACTGAACAAGCAGATTCCAAAAAGGTCAATAATCTGCAGATTAAATAATGAGAATCTGGAGCACACAAGTTCATAGGTGGAGACATTCAGCTGCCATGTATTGCTATATGCTCCTCATTAATAATATAAATATTATTTTTATTTATATAGGGCCAACATATTCTTTAAACGCTTTACTATTAAGCAAGTTACAAACAAATATAAAGAGAGATCTGTTTATAAGATCTTAAACTCTACAGGAGAGAGGACCCTGTACATAAGAGATTACACTATACAGGAGAGAGGACCCTGTACATAAGAGATTACACTATACAGGAGAGAGGACCCTGTACATAAGAGATCACACTATACAGGAGAGATGACCCTGTACATAAGCGATTACACTCTACAGGAGAGAGGACCCTGTACATAAGAGATTACACTCTACAGAAGAGAGGACCCTGTACATAAGAGATTACACTCTACAGGAGAGAGGATCCTGTACATAAGAGATTACACTATACAGGAGAGAGGATCCTGTACATAAGAGATTACACTATACAGGAGACAGGTCCCTGTACATAAGAGATTACACTATACAGGAGAGAGGACACTGTACATAAGAGATTACACTATACAGGAGAGAGGACCCTGTACATAAGAGATTACACTATACAGGAGAGAGGACCCTGTACATAAGAGATTACACTCTACAGGAGAGAGGACCCTGTACATAAGAGATTACACTATACAGGAGAGAGGACCCTGTACATCAGTGATTACACTCTACAGGAGAGAGGATCCTGTACATAAGAGATTACACTATACAGGAGAGAGGATCCTGTACATAAGAGCTTACAGTCTACAGGAGAGAGGACCCTGTACATAAGAGATTGCACTCTACAGGAGAGAGGACCCTGTACATAAGAGATTACACTATACAGGAGAGAGGACCTGTACATAAGAGATTACACTATACAGGAGAGAGGACCCTGTACATAAGAGCTTACACTATACAGGAGAGAGGACCCTGTACATAAGAGATTACACTATACAGGAGAGAGGACCCTGTACATAAGAGCTTACACTATACAGGAGAGAGGACCCTGTATATAAGAGATTACACTCTACAGGAGAGAGAACCCTGTACATAAGAGATTACACTATACAGGAGAGAGGACCCTGTACATAAGAGATTACACTATACAGGAGAGAAGACCCTGTACATGAGAGATTACACTATACAGGAGAGAGGACCCTGTACATAAGAGATTACATTCTACAGGAGACAGGACCCTGTATATAAGAGATTACACTATACAGGAGAGAGGACCCTGTACATAAGAGATTACACTATACAGGAGAGAGGACCCTGTACATAAGAGATTACACTATACAGGAGAGAGGATCCTATACATAAGAGATTACACTATACAGGAGAGAGGGTCCTGTACATAAGAGATTACACTCTACAGGAGAGAGGACCCTGTACATAAGAGATTACACTATACAGGAGAGAGGACCCCGTACATAAGAGATTACATTCTACAGAAGAGAGGACCCTGTACATAAGAGATTACACTATACAGGAGAGAGGATCCTGTACATAAGAGATTACACTATACAGGAGAGAGGACCCTGAACATAAGAGATTACACTATACAGGAGAGAGGACCCTGTACATAAGAGCTTACACTATACAGGAGAGAGGACCCTGTACATAAGATATTACACTATACAGGAGAGAGGACCCTGTACATAAGAGATTACACTATACAGGAGAGAGGACCCTGTACATAAGAGATTACACTATACAGGAGAGAGGACCCTGTACATAAGAGATTACACTATACAGGAGAGAGGACCCTGTATATAAGAGATTACACTTTATAAGGAGAGAGGACCCTGTACATAAGAGATTACACTATACAGGAGAGAGGACCCTGAACATAAGAGATTACACTATACAGGAGAGAGGACCCTGTACATAAGAGCTTACACTATACAGGAGAGAGGACCCTGTACATAAGATATTACACTATACAGGAGAGAGGACCCTGTACATAAGAGATTACACTATACAGGAGAGAGGACCCTGTACATAAGAGATTACACTATACAGGAGAGAGGACCCTGTACATAAGAGATTACACTATACAGGAGAGAGGACCCTGTATATAAGAGATTACACTTTATAAGGAGAGAGGACCCTGTACATAAGAGATTACACTATACAGGAGAGAGGACCCTGTACATAAGAGATTACACTTTACAGGAGAGAGGACCCTGTACATAAGAGATTACACTATACAGGAGAGAGGACCCTGTACATAAGAGATTACATTATACAGGAGAGAGGACCCTGTACATAAGAGCTTACACTCTACAGGAGAGAGGACCCTGTACATAAGAGCTTACACTCTACAGGAGAGAGGACCCTGTACATAAGAGATTACACTATACAGGAGAGAGGACCCTGTACATAAGAGATTACACTATACAGGAGAGAGGACCCTGTACATAAAAGCTTCCACTATACAGGAGAGAGGACCCTGTACATAAGAGCTTACACTCTACAGGAGAGAGGACCCTGTACATAAGAGCTTACACTCTACAGGAGAGAGGACCCTGTACATAAGAGATTACACAATACAGGAGAGAGGACCCTGTACATAAGAGATTACACTCTACAGGAGAGAGGACCCTGTACATAAGAGATTACACTCTACAGGAGAGAGGACCCTGTACATAAGAGATTACACTCTACAGGAGAGAGGACCCTGTACATAAGAGCTTACACTCTACAGGAGAGAGGACCCTGTACATAAGAGATTACACAATACAGGAGAGAGGACCCTGTACATAAGAGATTACACTCTACAGGAGAGAGGACCCTGTACATAAGAGATTACACTCTACAGGAGAGAGGACCCTGTACATAAGAGATTACACTCTACAGGAGAGAGGACCCTGTACATAAGAGATTACACCCTACAGGAGAGAGGATCCTGTACATAAGAGATTACACTATACAGGAGAGTGGACCCTGTACATAAGAGATTACACTATACAGGAGAGAGGACCCTGTACATAAGAGATTACACTATACAGGAGAGAGGACCCTGTACATAAGAGATTACACTATACAGGAGAGAGGACCCTGTACATAAGAGATTACACTATACAGGAGAGAGGACCCTGTACATAAGAGATTACACTATACAGGAGAGAGGACCCTGTACATAAGAGATTACACTATACAGGAGAGAGGATCCTGTACATAAGAGATTACACTCTACAGAAGAGAGGACCCTGTACATAAGAGATTACACTATACAGGAGAGAGGACCCTGTACATAAGAGATTACACTATACAGGAGAGAGGACCCTGTACATAAGGGATTACACTATACAGGAGAGAGGACCCTGTACACAAGAGCTTACACTCTACAGGAGAGAGGACCCTGTACATAAGAGATTACACTATACAGGAGAGAGGACCCTGTACATAAGAGATTACACTCTACAGGAGAGAGGATCCTGTAAATAAGAGATTACACTCTACAGGAGAGAGGACCCTGTACATAAGAGATTACACAATACAGGAAAGAGGACCCTGTACATAAGAGATTACACTATACAGGAGAGAGGACCCTGTACATAAGAGATTACACTATACAGGAGAGAGGTCCCTGTACATAAGAGATTACACTCTACAGAAGAGAGGACCCTGTACATAAGGGATTACACTATACAGGAGAGAGGACCCTGTACATAAGAGCTTACACTATACAGGAGAGAGGACCCTGTACATAAGAGATTACACTATACAGGAGAGAGGACCCTGTACATAAGAGATTACACTATACAGGAGAGAGGATCCTGTACATAAGAGATTACACTCTGCAGGAGAGAGGATCCTATACATAAGAGATTACACTCTACAGGAGAGAGGACCCTGTACATAAGAGATTACACCCTACAGGAGAGATGATCCTGTACATAAGAGATTACACTATACAGGAGAGAGGTCCCTGTACATAAGAGATTACACTCTACAGAAGAGAGGACCCTGTACATAAGAGATTACACTATACAGGAGAGAGGACCCTGTACATAAGAGATTACACTCTACAGGAGAGAGGACCCTGTAAATAAGAGATTACACTATACAGGAGAGAGGACCCTGTACATAAGAGATTACACTACACAGGAGAGAGGGCCCTGTACATAAGAGATTACACTATACAGGGGAGAGGACCCTGTACATAAGAGATTACACTATACAGGAGAGAGGATCCTGTACATAAGAGATTACACTATACAGGAGAGAGGATCCTGTACATAAGAGATTACACTATACAGGAGAGAGGACCCTGTACATAAGAGATTACACTATACAGGAGAGAGGACCCTGTACATAAGAGATTACACTATACAGGAGAGAGGACCCTGTACATAAGAGATTACACTATATAAGGAGAGAGGACTCTGTACATAAGAGATTACACTCTACAGGAGAGAGGACCCTGTACATAAGAGATTACACTATACAGGAGAGAGGACCCTGTACATAAGAGATTACACTATACAGGAGAGAGGACCCTGTACATAAGAGATTACACTATACAGGAGAGAGGACCCTGTACATAAGGGATTACACTATACAGGAGAGAGGACCCTGTACACAAGAGCTTACACTCTACAGGAGAGAGGACCCTGTACATAAGAGATTACACTATACAGGAGAGAGGACCCTGTACATAAGAGATTACACTCTACAGGAGAGAGGATCCTGTAAATAAGAGATTACACTCTACAGGAGAGAGGACCCTGTACATAAGAGATTACACTATACAGGAGAGAGGTCCCTGTACATAAGAGATTACACTCTACAGAAGAGAGGACCCTGTACATAAGGGATTACACTATACAGGAGAGAGGACCCTGTACATAAGAGCTTACACTATACAGGAGAGAGGACCCTGTACATAAGAGATTACACTATACAGGAGAGAGGACCCTGTACATAAGAGATTACACTATACAGGAGAGAGGACCCTGTACATAAGAGATTACACTATACAGGAGAGAGGACCCTGTACATAAGAGATTACACTATACAGGAGAGAGGACCCTGTACATAAGAGATTACACTATACAGGAGAGAGGACCCTGTACATAAGAGATTACACTATACAGGAGAGAGGACCCTGTACATAAGAGATTACACTATACAGGAGAGAGGACCCTGTACATAAGAGATTACACTATACAGGGGAGAGGATCCTGTACATAAGAGATTACACTCTGCAGGAGAGAGGATCCTATACATAAGAGATTACACTCTACAGGAGAGAGGACCCTGTACATAAGAGATTACACTATACAGGAGAGAGGACCCTGTACATAAGAGATTACACTATACAGGAGAGAGGACCCTGTACATAAGAGATTACACTATACAGGAGAGAGGACCCTGTACATAAGAGATTACACTATACAGGGGAGAGGATCCTGTACATAAGAGATTACACTCTGCAGGAGAGAGGATCCTATACATAAGAGATTACACTATACAGGAGAGAGGACCCTGTACATAAGAGATTACACCCTACAGGAGAGATGATCCTGTACATAAGAGATTACACTATACAGGAGAGAGGTCCCTGTACATAAGAGATTACACTCTACAGAAGAGAGGACCCTGTACATAAGAGATTACACTATACAGGAGAGAGGACCCTGTACATAAGAGATTACACTCTACAGGAGAGAGGACCCTGTACATAAGAGATTACACTCTACAGAAGAGAGGACCCTGTACATAAGAGATTACACTATACAGGAGAGAGGACCCTGTACATAAGAGATTACACTCTACAGGAGAGAGGACCCTGTACATAAGAGATTACACTCTACAGAAGAGAGGACCCTGTACATAAGAGATTACACTATACAGGAGAGAGGACCCTGTACATAAGAGATTACACTATACAGGAGAGAGGACCCTGTACATAAGAGATTACACTCTACAGGAGAGAGGACCCTGTAAATAAGAGATTACACTATACAGGAGAGAGGACCCTGTACATAAGAGATTACACTATACAGGAGAGAGGGCCCTGTACATAAGAGATTACACTATACAGGGGAGAGGACCCTGTACATAAGAGATTACACTATACAGGAGAGAGGATCCTGTACATAAGAGATTACACTATACAGGAGAGAGGATCCTGTACATAAGAGATTACACTATACAGGAGAGAGGACCCTGTACATAAGAGATTACACTATACAGGAGAGAGGACCCTGTACATAAGAGATTACACTATACAGGAGAGAGGACCCTGTACATAAGAGATTACACTATATAAGGAGAGAGGACCCTGTACATAAGAGATTACACTATACAGGAGAGAGGACCCTGTACATAAGAGATTACACTATACAGGAGAGAGGGCCCTGTACATAAGAGATTACACTATACAGGGGAGAGATCATTACCCATTAGAGCTTCTATCTACAGGTGAACAGTCCCTGTCTACATGTGAAATGAATGGGGGACTGACACATTAGATGATGATGGTGATAAATTTGTCCAGTTGACCAGAATTGTGTTTTAGCAATAAGGAAATATGTAAATAAAGCTGCATGGACCTGTCACCAGAGAGTATCTGATCCCACATATAGATATAAAGAGCAGAGCTAGATGAGTGACAGGGTGGACATGGACATTTACTGGACATGATGATGTGACATAGGACTTCTTCAAAACAATTAATTTTAAGACACAGTTACAACTGGAAATTTCAGCAGCAGAGGTTCAGGGCAGTGAGTTCTGCAGAAGAGCTGCAGCACAGAAGTCTTTTAGATCGGAGTTACAGTTTTAATGGAGGATTAAAGTCATGAGACAAATATTAATCTTAAAGTGTGTCACGCCACAGTAAATGGCTGTGTGTATGGAGATGTGCAAACTTTCCCATGTTGCCTGAACCACAAAAGGTACAAAAGGCAATGACTGATTTTATGAAGGTCACATACATAATATGGGAATCCAGATTTTCTGGTTCATAACCCACTGATTATGATGCTCATCCTGCCTCCATGAGGAGCACCTTAATAACTATTAATCCCTTCAGTGCCCACTGGACCCATAATGCATTGCGGATGACGCTCCATCCAGATCTGAAGGGGTTTAATTGTTAAGGACTTCCTGAGAGATTACTGAATAATTGATTAGCTCATTGTGAATATCATTAGGACCGTGGCCAAATGAATGAATAAACAATATGATCTAAATGGGAAGCACTTCCCGATCCTCATTGGATATGATATTCATTTATTGCATTCCTTTTGAATTCGATATAATACAATTGGCCTTCAGAAATTACTTTTGTAAAACATACTGCTTTCTGTTTTAATTTTTCTATAGAATAATGAATTGCTTAAATGATCGAGGCAATCAACGCAACAAAACCATTCATCCATGTTCATTTTCAAGTGGAACGTGCTTGTCCTTTCACAAGACCATCAAAGCGCTCATTGCTCAGATCCCATCTTACTCGCATTCTTCTTCAACTCAATATGAGGACCTGTTATTATAGACCTCATTTACTCCATTTATAAATGTATGATGAAGAGAACTGGTAGTTAATACTCAGTGCCATACATTTACATCACTATGATCGAGTGGGTAGAGTGGTTGTGCCCATGCAACCATCCACATTGGTTCAGCTGTGATGGACACCTAGCAATCACGGAAATGGCCAGGTTTTGGAAATTCTCATCTCATCTGTTTAACCATTTTAACTCTCACACAGTGTTGTCCTATCTTCTCTTGGCCACTCGATGTCCTACATCATATCAATATTCCAAAGGACAAATGCAAGAAAAGGCCAATAGTGCCTTAATGTTATCATTATGTAAGGGTAAGGGACCCTCCCAATCACTCTGGGCCTCACCCATAAGCTTAATTTGTTATTTTTTTTATCTGCCAATGTGTTTTGTTTATGATTCTCCAGTTAATGATCCAACATGAATATAAAGCCATCTGCCTATTTACTGCCCACCTTAACCACTACTAGAGATGACCAAACAGTACCTGCCTCAACTTGAATGCTGTTGGACTATGATCTCTGCCTGCTGTCTTGATACAGTGCCCATATTTCCATTCCATAACTACATGGTGGCCATTGCTAACATATACTACTCCGGTGGTAGTGACCTGAGGATTGCCTGTGGACACATCCCAATTGGGAGTGTTAAAGATGAAATGCAATTCCAAAAGCTGGCTACATACAGTAACATTAGATATGTTTTGGCTGACAAAGTTGGTGGGAACAGCCAACCATCTAATGTGTATGGTAGCCTACCTTCAAAGACAGATGTCGGAGGAGAGAAGTATAGGACATGTTGGATTTTACTCCCTTTCTTTTGTTGTCAGTGAAATAAGCCACTATGACCAGCCTTAGTCTTTATTTATCCCTATGCCAAATCCAGTAGTTAAAAGTTAGTCAATATCCCCTGTAGGTGTGACAGTGATACTGCGGTCAATAAATCAAGGTTGGCTGAAGTATTAGCACATACCCAAGGCATTACTGAAATTCAATGAAACTATGCAGAACACATAGGGACAACCCTTCAAAGGAGTTGTCCGCGACTGGAAAAGAGTCTACCTTTTCCCTAAAACAGTGTAAGTCCTGTCCATGGGCTGTATCTGGTTTTCCCTTAAATTTGGATAAGTTGTAGGACCTGACACAGCCTATGGAGAAGAGTTACTGGAGGAAAAAAAAGAAAAAAAGCACAAAAATTAGAGAACATTATGGTAAACCAGCAGCTAAGAAATAAACAAAGAATTGTATATACAGTAAGTATAATGTGGATATTTCTCATATAAAAGCAATGATTTTACCCTAGTAATATATCTTTAAACATTCAAAGGAAAAGGGCACAACTATTCCTCTCCCATTCTTTTGACAATTCAAATCCTTTGA
Source organism: Hyla sarda (assembly GCF_029499605.1). Classification (NCBI taxonomy): domain Eukaryota; kingdom Metazoa; phylum Chordata; class Amphibia; order Anura; family Hylidae; genus Hyla; species Hyla sarda. The sequence continues at coordinate 581,759,962 of NC_079189.1, forward strand.
GCGTTCGGGAACACAATTTTCCTTCAGTCTGTTAACTACAGTGTAACTTGTGATAATAAAGAACTTCATACGTAAACAACGCTTTGGGTTTCTTCTCTCTAATACATTGTTTTTGTTCTTGTCTTGTTAAGTAGTAAGAGATGTATGACTTGTTTTCACTACAGCCGGCGCAGAATACATTAACTAGAATGAAAAATAATTTTTCACAATGGGAAACCTAAGCCGACGGTAAAAGCCCAATCATGAATAGTACAGCCTGATAAATTAGCTTTGGAAAAAAAAATTGTTTTAGCATTAAAGATCTGTAGAACTATAAAAATACCATTACATAGCAATTAAGAGAAGTAAACATTGTTGTAATCATGTTTATCACCACATTTTTTTACATCTCCAGAGAACCCCAATATATATGTCTCATGAAACACAGTTTAGCAGTATTGTCTATTTGGACAACCCTTTTTTCTGTTAATTGAACCCTAAAAATAATCAGATTATAGTTTTTGTTCCATTTCCCTGCAGCACCCCCTCAGGAGAATTGAAGCATTACAAGATTCCTATTTTATTCACTTAGTTGTCTGTATAAAGCAAGAATGTACCTCCAGAGCGGGTAAGAGATGTGTATTTTGTAGCTCCTATCTGCTTTGCCTTGTAGATGGAGGACTTGGACAAGGTACACCCCTATATTAACTAAGAATACTGTAATTCCCACATCACCTCCAAATACCAATGTGTCTATGGTCCGAGTTTTATACTGCAAAGAAGAAACCTTATAGTAAAACCAAACTGTTTGAACAAACATCAGAATTCTTGAAATATCAGGATTGTTTATGTATAAAATTGGATTTGGTGGAAAATGAGATCATAACAAAAAATAAATAAATAAAAAAAAAACACCTTTAAAATACAAAAAAAAATCTTTAAAATACAAAAAACAGACATCAGAACATAACTCCCAAACACATACCTATAATGTACCTGTTTCAAACAGATATGCTGCATAAGAAGATAATAATTTTTTAGAGAGGACCACACCATGGAGACACCCACCACCTTCTCATTATTCACCTCAACCTCTTACACACAGACCTCACTAAGGTTACAACACATATCAGCCATACCCCAGATACAACTCTGGTCCCTATCCAAACAGTCCTCGTCCCACACACCACTACCACTCCAATTGGAAAACACCCAGACCATATACTCCATACAAACCCCAACACAAATGGTACTATCAAACACAGAATCACCAAGTAACCCACCACACAGACACCTACACATCAAGCCATTCACCCAACAGACACATCCACCAAACACACAATGGCACCCCGGAAAACCATCTAAACCGTAGAAACCAACCATAGCACAGATCCACTCAGCTCCTCTGACCACTCCCACCACACAGGATACCAACAGAAAAAGAGAGTTCATAGAGGATGTCATCGAGGAAGTCGAACAGCCCAGAATAAAAGTAAGCAAGACATAGAACAAACAGAAGCAGAGAGCACCATATTTAACCTGAGCTCCATTCCACTGAATCCAAATCGACTTAGTTTACTTAATAAAGGACTTAAGTTTGCACCCTGCAAACAACTGGATACATTTGATGTGTATATTGGGATAGAGAAATATATTCACAAACTTAGTCTAAAGAAATATTTTATGAAGAATCCAATAGAAACCCAGGCTATCACCCTGTCCACCTATAAACACACAACCCTGAGAAATAAATCACACTTTTTTTCCAAGACAAGAGATAAAAGGTTGTTGAAAATGATCTGAGAAAAATAAAAATACCCAAACAAGCATGGGGGAATTTAACACTGGGAGAAACTACAGCAATAAATAAACTACAACAAGACCTATCCATCACCATTAGGCCAGCCTACAAAGGAGGCGGTATAGTGGTGATGGATACATCAGCTTATACATTTGAATGTTTGTCCTAACTGAATGATAATAGCACATATGCAAAATTGAAAGGTGATCCCACCACACAATATTCTGATGAATTAGACACATTATGTAAAAAAGCCAAGGAGCAAGGTATCCTATCTAAACAGGAATATGAATTTATCACAGGCACTCAGAAACACATACCGTTTTTTTTACACCATACCAAAGATCCATAAAACCCCAATCAACCCCCAGGCCGCCCTATAGTTTCAGGTATCAGATCCATAACATCAAATTTATCCCAAAACATTGATCAATATCTTCAACCATGTGTCAAGTCAACCAAATCATACTTACGTGACATAACACACATTTTTCAGATTATTGTAGGTATTGAATGGAATCCATCTTGGTTTTTGGGTACACTGGACGTAAGTTCACTTTATACAATCATTAATCATCAACAAGGTTCAACTGCCATCCGAAAAACATTAGAAAGCCATGCAGATTTATCACCGGACCAAATCAACTTCATAACAGACAGTATTGAATTCATATTAACACACAATTATTTTACGTTTGGATCTGATCATTACCTGCAAGTTAACGGAACTGCCATGGGCACCAGATTCGCGCCCAGCTATGCCAATCTGTTCATGGCAGATTGGGAGAGTACTACCATCACTCCACAACTGGGCGGCCATCTGGTTTCATGGCACCGTTACATAGATGATATATTTTTCATTTGGTGTGAAACTCAGCCGGATCTTGACAATTTTATTCCATCTTTCATCACCAAATATTCAAATCTCAAATTCACTCCTAACATCAGTGCAGCATCTGTCGAGTTTTTGGACCTATTAACCACCACTAATACAGACAAACTCATATGTGGTACAAATCACAAGCCAGTAGCCAAAAATGGCTTCATACTTCATATAAGCTGTCACCTCCATCAATGGTTGGTCAATGTCCCAACCAGTAAATTCTGCAGACTCAAACGAAATTGCACCAATAACAACCAATTCGAGGCTGAAGCCATTTCCCTCACCAACCAATTTATTGAGAAGAAATACCCCTTGGTAAATCAACAACAATCCCTTGGCAAAGTGCGCAATTTAGACAGGGCATCATAGAACATTCTAAATTAATTATTCCCTTTAATACACATAATTTCAAAACAGAAACTATTATTAGAAAATATTGGCCGTTACTTTGCCAAGAAAAAATGTTAAGTGACATTCTTCCAGCCAAACCACCCATTGTATATACCAGAGCCCCAAATTTGGGTATTCAAATAGCTCCCACTGTTCGCTCATCGGCATTTGGCTGTGTTCCCAGCACTCCGACGAGCCCTATATTGGTCCCGCTCCCCATCTTCCACTTATATTCAGCTAGGAAGTGTGATTACTAATTAGCCTTATAACATATTTTATATTTCTTATACATTTTATTTTTTATTTCTTATATTATAAGAGGTTTATTAGGGTGCTTTTTTCCTTTTTTTCTTCTTTTTTCTATTTCTATTTTTCTGTATATAAAATATGTATAAAATTTGATTATATATGCAAGTATGCAATTTTAAAGGTGAACATACTAATCTATAAAAAAATGTATATTATTTTATTTCTAGACTATGTACTTATATTTTATATGCATATATTCCATTAGTCTATGTCATTATTATATATAGAATTTCCAACCAACAGTTTTTATTAATGTTAGCATACCACTATCTATTCCCTATTAATATATAGTTGTGAATTTGCCAATACCTACTGGTTGCGATGTCAGCAATTAAGAGAAGGGGCTTACCATATATAATGTTGAGTAATTGACCCCCAAAGATATCTATATTAAGCTGCTGAGAAAAGGACCTATGGGGGTCCTGAAACGTGTCCAGCCTATTTTCTATAAAGTTTGAGACCACCACCAACACCTATATATTGTGACCTAAATCCATCTATGAACTTTATTTATCAAAGACATCAGTCTGTCAAAGTACCTGACAGCGTGTGCTGCAGATACACAAGGATGCCGCCGGGACCATCAGCCATTTATGCGTGAGAAGTGCTGCAGTCCGCCGAGTTGAAGCTCAGCGCTGCGATCATGCGAGATGGCCGAGTCTCCAGAAGCTTTCTCCAGCCAAGAGAGCCTGCACAGGGAGCAAAGACCAGCGCACACAGGAAGATAAAACTTTATTTACCGGCATCTGATTAAAGGTAACACGGCTTATCATTAGTAAAGGCATTTACTCCCAGATCGGTGAATATTCCATCTTTGATAAACTGAGGTTACTGCATTCATTTACTTACAGTTAATACTGCATCCAAGGATAAAACGGAACTTTAGTAATACTAGTATCACGAGCATATACATACTAGTTACTATTCTGCCAGAGGATATTAACAGAACTTTCCGCATATTATTAATGCTATGATGAACTGGTCTCATTAGGTGCAGGGTTAAATTTTTATATTATTTATATTTTTTATTGCATTATTGCATACATTTTTTACATTTTACTGCATCCATATAGCTGAAGTGGTGACCCTGACGACCCACAAGGGCCCTGTGAGTCGCAGGTCACAGTGTATTTTGTTAATATATGTATGTTAATATTTATCCTATACAATAAATACTATATTAGTTAAATATCCGTGACCTTGAGCCCCATATTTTGCATTGCATTTACCCATTTCTCAGACACCGTGGGTATAGGTGTCAGTTGGGTAGCTCGGGTCTTTATTGGTGAATAGTTTGTCAAGAGCCTCTCCATATTTTTATACATAAAACCAAACTGTGTCCACTTTTTTAAGGAGGTGGGCTTCAATCATCCATTTCGCGACCATCCTCTTCTATGACTTCACTGCCGATCTTTTAGAATATTATAGGAAAGAATTATCAAGTGTCACTTATTCAATTTGGATAGACTTTAGGCAGAAACACCAAATCCTCCAACTAGAGGTGTAACATGTAGCTTATGAGCCCCAAAGCAAAATCTGCAACAGGATCCCATGTGCCATTTATAATACTGGTCTTTTATGGGGCAGGTGTGCAGGGTCCTGGTGCAACTGCTACTTCTGCAACCCCTATAGTTATGCCCCTGCTCCTACATCTTACAGACTCTAATACTGGCATACAAAGGCATATATATAGGGATTGTAGCAATAGCAATGTCATCTGGGCCATTTTCTGAAGGGTCCTTTTTGCTATATAGGAAGAGAAACGGGAGAGCCCACACATTTCAGGTTACAATTAAAAATAGACACTAGGTGGAAACACCATAACCCTTCAATCTATAAAAATGACATGTAGAGGCATAGCTATAGGGGAAGCAGAGGTTGTTGTCTCCTCCATGCCCTAGTGCCTAAAGGTTCCTTGACACATAAATAGACATGTAAGTAACACATGATAGGTGGGGGCCCCAGTTGTAAGTTTTGCATTAGGTCTCAGAAGAGTCAGGTTACCCCTGTGCTGGCATGGTCCACCAATAGTAGGTATGTCACAGGGGATTTAAGCTTTGTGAAGAATTTTTGTTTCTAGTAAGTCATTGGCATGCATTGGTTAAGCATAAGACATTGCCAAGTTCCACTGTGCATTTGGTCCGTACATTAGGTCCATTTTAATCTTATAGAAATATTCTGTCTCCATTATTTATAGCTTAATCAAATCTTGGTTACTCCAGTTTAAACAGTCCCCATGCCGTGACCATTCATTTCATTACATCCTTGTCTGCATGAAAAACAAATATTCAATTCCATTTTTCCTATCTTCAATGAGCAGCACAAATGGAAACACAATCTTACACTTTTTTAATTAAGCCAAATAATCAACAGGAACAAGATATGAAGGGCATAAACTAAGCGCAGGTTCACCTTCCTCTGAGCCGGTCATTAAATAATGTGGAAATAAAGAATATCATTATTTGGCCATGATAAGGGCAACGCGCCTCCGAAGATTCTAATTTATTATTAGCAGGAGGCTGGAGAGAATATGTTTCATATCTCCCCACAAAATGAAATCTAAATTTTGTGGAAAGAGGACTGTGAGTGCAGAAATGTAAAATGAATTACTCCGTAATTACGCTACTAATGTCAGATAAGTTTCCATAGGAAAGATAGTTACATGGTAAAAGTTTTGGGTTAAAGAGACATTCCAAAAAGTGTGTTACATGTACAACAGCCTATTAAATGGGATATCTCAAGATTATAAATTATTATCACCAATCATGTGAAAATTATGGAGTGGTGGTGAGCATGCCATTGGTGCTCCATTCACTCAAGGAGACAAAAAACTAGATATAGTTGGCCTGGCTTCTCTGCATGGGAGAGGAGTCAAGTATGTATTTTTTTTTCTATTGAGGCAGGGGACTACAGTGGAATGACTGCTTGCCCACTGGTTAGATCTAAGGACATACTTGCCCACCTGGGGGAGGGACTACCTATTGACATAGCTGTCTACCTGGGGAGGGGGCACCTAAGAACATGCCTGCCTACCTGTGTGGGCTACTTAAGGACATACCTACATGGGAAGGACTACTAAAGCACATACCTGTCTACCTGGGTGGACTACAAAAGGATAAAATACCTGCCTACCTGGAAGGGGACTATCTAAGAGTATTCCTGCCTATCTGGGTAAAGAGCACTTATGGAGATTCCTGCCTATTGAACTACCTGACTATTGTGGGGGACATATGTACCTACTGGGGGAAAAACCTGCATAATGGAGGAATGATGTGCCTAGTGTGGAACATCCCTACTTAATGGGAGAACTACCTAACTACTTTTGGGAACATATATACCTAATGGTGAAAGTACCTGTCTACTTTGGGGATTATACCTTTTTAATAGGGGCCCTTTTTACCTACCTACTGTGCGTAAGACCAAGGTGGGGCATTATTACAGTTTAGGGAGCTACAGATGTGGAGTTTTGTGAGAATATGGAACCTAAAATGATTGTCTTGCAGATTCTGAAGATGAAAAGTCACAGCTGGATGAAGTCAACATGGCAGTCTGAGTTGGTTGGAAATGACCAACGAGGACAACACCGATTAGGGAAGATGTCATTTGTGAGTCACTAGATGTAACTGTAATAATTACTTATATGGTCTGCAGAGCCTGTGTACAGATCTTATTTACCACTATAAGGTCACTGAATGGCGGGGAAGACATTGGTCAGTGTATACTGGTATTATTAGTAATTTTGGTCTTTGTAGTCTGTGTATAGTAGTTTTTACCCATTATCGGTATGGTGGTATTATCCAGTCACTGTGTTAGGGTAATGGTAGTGGTTATTGTGTAGTAGTATAATTAGCCTCTTGTATACTGGTATTATCTGGTAACTGTATGACTATTATCTAAATCATAAACCATGATTATGTAGCTAACACAAAAATTCCTAATTACATCCCAATGAGTTTTATATGCATTTCTACCAAAACAGAGGCATAAAGTACATATATTCAGTCCACAAAATGGCACTTTCACTTATGAAACACATTAGTCAAGTAGGTATTTCTCAACATTCCTAAACAAAGCACCCCAACAAACAGATCTGTAATATGGCCACATGCATTAGACCACATCATAAGCAACAAGTAACTGTTTAGTTGTAAAAACAGCGCTGATCAGAGACATAAAAGACTACAAACACAACATGGCCTCAGTAAATTTCAGTACTTTGTATTTAGCAGGAAGAAACCATGAGCGATTTTATTTCTTATGACAGCGTCGGGCTCATTCTGTGTCACTACCCATTCCTAAGCATGGTGCAGACAGCATCACAATGAGGTTTTCACGATTCGCTGGAGACATTTTGCTTTAATACAGACTGGAAAATTGACTTGGGAGTTGGGATTGTAAAAATATCACTTCGGCCCTTATCCATTACCGTGTTGACCTTCACCTCTCAGGAATTTGATCTGACTCCCCATTCGGTCGTACAGGAAAGATTATAGCCTCTGGCTACTCCTGCTTTCTAGTATGAGTTTGTGTTCAATAGTTCTTCGTTCTTTTTAAGACTCTCTAAAATTGTTAACACAGAAACAATGTACGGAGAAGAATCCTTGGGGTAAGATGAACATGAACTCCTTCTTTATCTACATTCATGTCTTACACTCTTAGGGGAATGCTCAACCCCTTATGGCTGCAGTATTAAGGGGCTTAAAATCACTGCAAGGTGACCCAAAAACGCCAAGTCTGGCACTTTACAATTTTATTTATTTATTTATGACTTACTTTGCTTATTTATTTATTTTTTCTATGTTATTTAGTATGTAAGACAAATTGTTACAAGTGCAGTGATACCATTTAAGTGCATTATAAATATATATAAATATATATATATATATATATATATATATATATATATATATATATATATATATATATATTAGGCTTGAAATAGCAACAAATGTCTATTAGATGGTTATGATTTTCACTTAATTTTGAACCAATAAATATAATAATAATATAATAAATAATAATAATAATATAATGTAATACATAATAAATATTTGTAATACTGGCTATTATGCCTACTCACATGGTTCACCTCTCTCTCCACTTAGTGAGTTCCAAGTAAAATGGTGTCATTTTTGTCCAAACATGGGAGGCCTAAGCTCACAGAACTCAGATAATGTCTGCTGACATATCCATATAATGTGGATATATGCAGAATGTCACATTTCCCAGAATGCAACATGTGCACAGCTGAGGTCACATGAATATGTTTTTCCCCAGAACAGGTGACTGACAGCACAGCTCACTATTGAGTTCAAAAAGCTTACTTTAATAATCACTTTTATTGTGTTGCTGACTGTCGAATTCCCTGCATTAAATAATTTAAACATTGATAGTATCCAATTTTTTTAAAACATTTCTTTTAATTCCGAAACAAACGCTCAGAAGGCACAACACTGTTAAGAAAATATAGCGGGAGGTCGCCATTCCTCACCTCTGGCAATGAATAAAAGACAGTCTCATTTTTAACCAAAGAAAAGAAAGCTCTGAGGATCCCGGCACAGAGAGGAGATGTAGTGAGAGATGATTGCCATTCTTTCATTTAGTATTTCATTATCGCTTAAGGTCAGGGTATAATGGGGAAAATCACAGAAATCTTGGCCTTGTTAGCAATTTGGAAAATTTTTGTGAAGATTTGTGTTACCGAGCACTGATTATAGAGAATAAAAGAATGAAAGAGGAATAAGGTGAATGAAATTAAACAGTACGGCTGCGTCTTCGTGTTGGTAATTGTCTGGCTTTGATGTCTGTAAATGTAAAAAGTTCAACAAAATCCTGATCGAGCAAGAACATTCTTCTTCTCCTTGGTAACATTTGTCCATAAACATGCAGACACCTCACTAATAATAAAATCCTCTAGTATAACTGCACAGGAGAATGCAAGCCCTAGAAGCTTTCTTTTTCTTAAAGGGCTTGGGTGGTCTCCAGAAACCAAATTTAAATACCTGGTTAGGAATTCTTAGATAATGGAGGGGTGTCCCCGATTCAGGGATGTCATCTGTGGGTCGGAGTCAAGAGCAACTACAGATATGTACTTCCTTATATTTTCTCTTGGCTTGACATACCTCAAGAAACTCATTATTTCCCTTTACTCTAACAGGAGTTGTTTATGCCATATCTATCTCTATGTGGTTGCCCCAGTGGTTATCATGTGCATTGCAGTCCTTTGAGGGTTTGAGTAGCATGTCAAGATAATGTATTGAATTTGAATTGTAAGAAATTGGAGTTCTTAACAGCATTTGCAGAAAAATGAGGCAAATCTGTAAATCAGCATCCGTAAAGAAGAATGTGTAATATTTCTCCTGTGCTGCCCAAAATTTTACAGCTGATCTCTAGCAGGAGGACAAGCTGACATTTTATTCCCAGGTTATCATTTTGTTAAAATGGCCAAAGTAAAATTCAATTTAAATTGAAGGCTGTCATCACTTCTATGCTGCCTGAACAACAAGTCATCCAGGCAGTCCACACCTATGACCGAGAGGTCTATCACTAAACCTAACTTGGGAGAGACCTGTCAATCAAGACTCTTGGAGCAAGAAGAGGCCCCTAGTGACCGCCCTGATGACTTGTGTTTCAGTCAACGTGATGACAGGTCCGATTTTTTTTTTCTTTAGTTGAGGGCTCAAGGCTTTACCAGCTGTTCATTTTGGGCAATGGTTTTGGTTACAGTATGAGCTAACAAACTATCATCAATGGTATGCTCTAATTTTCATAGTGATAACACTGAAGTGAACTTGGATTCAAGCAAATTGGCTTGGAATAAAAACAATATTTCACTAACCCTTTGGACAGTAGTCTAAGATTCCTGGGGGTTCTATATATAAGATATTTATATAAGATGTTATTGCCAACAAATAAAGAAAATGTATATTTGTCATTGGTTAAGGAGGTTCAGGCAGTTCCAATTTGACATTACTCTCTCTACACTGTTTATATAAAAGAAACATCTTGGAGCTAGGGGGTCAGTGGTCCTCCTGTTGTTCAACTTCCATCCACAATCATGTCGGCTAAATGGCCCTTTACTCTAGGCTCCTAACTTTTTTACTAAAGCACAGCCTATAACCAAGAACCATCTAATTTCAAGTTGACAAGCCACCCCCTGATGACATGTGCCACCTAGCTGTATGTTCCACTGCATCGACGTTCAATCAGTCCCCCGTTGTCTGAAGACTACTGAGATCACCTGACAGCTGGGGACAAATTGAACACTGATGCGGTGGAACGTACAGCTGGACTGCACATGTGATCAGGGGACTGACTTGTCAGGAAAGACAAGAAGAAGTCAAACCCCCTGTGACCATCTGTTGTCTGGAGCCAAACAGGATACCGGGAAAGGCTCGAGCCAACAGTCATCCAGAGTCCAGAAGAATGCTGAAACAGGTGGGCCATGAAAAGACAAAAGAGGAGTCGATCAGCCCTACACAGGTAACATAGATGTAGTTAAAGTAGTACTTCAGGATGTAAAAATGTTGTTTTAGACTGCCAGCAGTAAAAAAAAAAAAAAAAAAAGGGATACATATCTGCTGCCACTTCTCCGGTGCCTCCATTAAGCCACTCCGGCCTACGCCGCTATTCTCTTCCTGGCTGCCTGTGGTCGGTGAGTCATACTGCCAATTACCAGCCGCAGCAAAGTCCTGACTCAGGAGGCAATAGGCTGAGCGGCAGTGTGACGTTTCCAGCCCCGGCACCAGAAAGAAGACCAGTACCGGGGCTGAAAACGTCACACTGCCTATGGCCGGCTGAGGTGGAACTTCGCTGCAGCCAGTGATTGGCTGAGTGCAGTATGACTCACCGACCACCGGCAACCAGGAAGAGGATCATGGCAGAGGCTGTACTGGGTTACCGGAGGAACCAGGGGAGCGGCGGCAGGTATGTATCCCTTTTTCTCTCCTTTGTTTTTAACTGCTGGCAGGCTAAAAAAATTTTTACATCCCAGAGTACTCCTTTAAGACATAAAGTTGCATCAGGGGCACAATACCGCAATGTTACAAAAACATGGAATTTTAAACAACTGAAAGAAAAGTTTGAACGGAAACTTCCACACAACACAAGGTCTCGTAGGATTGATAGATAGTACTCTTTTAAACTGATACTGACTACAACACATCCTACACTAAAGCCTATTGACTGATAGACGAAGGATAACATCTCTTTCCTTTATGTCCCTCAAAAACTCATCACATTGATAATAACCAGAGAATGCTAGTAGAACATCTATTGCTCATCCGACAAATGCCGGCCGAGGATCATCTAATAAATTGATCCTCATCCCCGGCACTGGGCAGTTGTCATCTTCTCCCCATGACCGCTTTTAATGTGCGGGATTCTGAACGTGGCTCTCGCCAACAACAGCAGAAATAAGGCATTACAGATGCAAGGAGCATTACATTCAGCATCTCCTCTGCGCTGTTCCCTTCGTCCAGGCCATAAGGCATGGTTTATCGGGTTTGGTTTATTACACCCATATTGCAGAGAAATCCAGCCAGCGATGTAGGGAACGCAAGATGATAAATGTTGCATTTTTGTTTGTTTTTTATCGCCTTTATGATGGAGCACCTTTTTTTTCTACTTTATAACTTTTTTTTCTGTGATATTGTTTAGAACCTTTTTTAAATCAGGAGAACATTTTGCAAAGTTTCCTGAACTTTTGTCTTTAAGATCTATAGGGCTGCGTATACTCTTATGAGAGGGAGGCAAAAGATCTTAAATTACCTCTACTTGGTGAATTAAAGGAGAACTTGGGCTAAAATCCTCCAAAAGAACATTTCCAAAATGATGAGCAATAGAAATCCAGTCCATTGTAACCTAAAAGAAGCCTATAGATCCTCAAGATAGCCACCCTGTAAGTCAGTGTTTCCCAACCAGGGTGTCTCCAGTGTTTGCAAAGCTACCATTTCCAGCATGCCCGGACAGCCGAAGGCTGCCTGGGCATGCTGGGAATTGTAGCTTTGCAACCGCTAGTGGCACCCTGTTTGGTAAACACTGACTTGCAGGGTGGCTGTGTGCAGCTTTAGCCAATCATAGCTCATCTTACACACAGAACTGCTCTAGGCTATGTGTAGCAGAGTGAGGGAGGAAGTTCTCCCCTGTATGGCTTCAGATGATGTTACAGGGGAATGCCCCTTCCCTGGCTGTGAATCTGACTGAGACTGAGCAGAAAATACAGAGCAATATCAAGGTAGAAAACTTAAAAATAAAGGCAGGGGGTGGTTTATCATGATGGGGGCAGTGAACTGGGAGGATTAGAACATTTAACTAGATCATGAGTGGTAGTCTTTAAAGGAGATTCCCTTGAGGAGAACCGGTTGGTGTAAAGAGATTTAGAGGCAATGCTTTGTAGGTGAAAAAAAAAAAGTATGCAAATTAGCTCCCCATTGGAAGGAAATTTATAGGTAACTACTCTGTACGCCTAAATCTAACTCACAGAAGAGCCTTCAAACAAGATTATTTAGCCATCTAGTAGTTGGTGCTCAAGTAGGATCCCACTCCTTTGAATCATAGAACAAAAAGACTTGGCACTCAAATACTGCAAATGTGAGATTTATTTCATATGCAATCAAAAACAAGAGATGTCCCATGATTTATGTGGGTCTCTTGTTTTGGATTGCACATGAAATAAATCTCACATTCACAGTATTTGAGTGCCAAGTCTTTTTGTTGTAAGATTATTTAGCCAACACAGTATCTCCTACAAAAGGAAGAGACACTCATCTTTAGACACCTAGTTTATAATTCTTACCCCTTTATGATTCTTATGCCTTTGATGCAAAAACCTCAAAACAGCTGTCTACAAATGGAAGTCACTTTCTTTCAAAAAATACTTTGGCTAGATCTCTAAGACATCTCTATTCAGGTTTCAAGGCTTTTTATGGGTCAGATATTGGTTTGGAAGGTAATGGGTGACCTATTTTGAGGTGGAGAGAGAGTTTTCATTCTTCTAGAAATTTGCATTTTTTTTCCCCATAGAGCATTGCCGATAAATCTCCATAATCCAGTTGGGCACTTGACAACATAAGATCTTTAAGGACGCCATCTATTAGCCATACATTCACTGTGGTTCCTCTGATGGGGCCCCACTCCATGTATACAAAACATTTACATGTCTATTTATATTTACATTGTAACTTTTTTATTTAAATTATTGTACATACAGGACAAGACTCATCCTTAGATTTAATAGGTTATTACTGATCTCTCCATAAGAAATAGACCATAGTGGAAAGTGATGGCTCCAAAGTCAGATTCAAATGGGGTTGTCTTCTCCACTGTCCCGCTCACACAGGGAACTTTTGAAGTGTACCTAGGACATGGCAGGTATGGCAGGTATTGCACATGCCCTTGGTGACACTAGACGGGACACAGGGACAGAATAACCTGTCCATCTGTCACGGGGGCCCAAGAGCCAGCCTGCTGCCCGCCTTTAGGGCTCCCATGAAGTGGCTTGTTGCCTAAAGGGGAGCAGGCGCTACTGCCTACTTTACACCAAAACAATAAAGAGGCCATAAGGGAAGATCAGGGCTCTTCACTGCTTGCTTTGCTCCCATGAGCGCCCTTCAGGGATGCCGGAGGCTGGAACATGATGTCACGTTCCATCTTGTCTCTGAGTGTGCATTGGAGCAGAGCAGGAAGTGAAGAACTGAAACCTATCAGTCTCCAGGCCGCACTAACTGGGGGGCACAATTTTAGTAGACATATCTCTACTTCCAGTAAATTCCCACACCATTATATTGTATGTGATGAGCACTGTATAAACCCATTATATGCTATGAAATGTATTTGTATCTATATCTCTAACATACAGCTTTACTCTTTCTTCTTCTCCCCCACTGCAAGTTGAGCTACTACAGGCTCCGTTGACAGGCACTTATAGTATCATCAACCATAGGGATTTATTGGGGATTATTATACTTTTATACCTTTTAAGAATAAATGTGAAGTGCTCAGCACAGAATATTTTTCTATAGAGGAATATATGGTAGCTTCATATTAACCTAAAAGGCAAGTATTAGCAGAACTAAACATCGCTGCGGAACCCCTTGAGACTTTGAGCTGTCATTCAACACTTTGCTGAGCTAAATCACATAATTGGATCCCGTGACTGAAGACTCTGTATTCTAAGAACTTCAGCAGCCGGACAAAACACATTGAATTCCAAGATGTGCACTTGACATGCTGCAGTGGTTTACATAATTTATTCAATTCTAAGGCAAATGTACACTTTGCCCAGCACAGTCCTGCATTTTCCAAGTATAAATCATTGTTAAAGCAAAGAGGTCCTGCAGGTCACTCAATTTATTATTGGACATTCTTGGTGGTGGTGGAAAAGATTGGATGAGTTCTCCTTAGAATAACAAAAAATCTGGATTCTATAAGCCACTAATTCTGAGATTCTGTATGATAGACATGATTGGACATGTTAAGGGGGTATTCTGGCTTTATACATCTTATCCCCTATCCAAAGGATAGAGGATAAGATGTATGATCGCAGGGGTTCCACCGCTGAGGAATCCCCGCCCAGCAGGCAGGAGCAGACGAGTGCCCAGAACATTGATCAATGCTGTGCTATGGCATAGCATTGATCCGTATATGCAATCAGAAGATTGCATGTTTTATACCCCTATGGGGGCAAAAAAAATAAAAATAAAATTCCCATTTTTTAAATAAAATAATGTAATAAAAAATAAAAATAATCATATGTGGTATCGCTGCATGCGTACATGTCTGAACTTTTAAAATATAAGGTTAGCTAAACCACACGGTCAATGGCGTACACCTAAAAGAATCGTCACTTCATATACCATAAAAATATTGATAAAAAGCGATCAAAAAGTCCCATCAAAACAAAAATGGTTCTGATAAAAACTAGAGACAACAGCGCAAAAAATTTGCCCTCATACAGCCCCATATATGGAAAAATAAAAAAGTTATAGGGGTCAGAAGATGACAATTTTAAATATACTAATTTTGGTGCATGTAGTTTATAATTTTTTTAAGTATTAAAATAAAATAAAACCCATATAAATTTGAAATTCTTGTAGCCAGATAGATCTACAGAATAAAACTAATGTTTTTTTTTTTTTTTACCGAAAGAAGTCACAGAGATTTCGCGCGGAATTTCACACGGAATTGGAGCGGAATTGGTGCGGAATTGGCGCGGAATTTGAGCAGAATTCCACACGTGGAAAGGAAAATTTCAAGCGGAGGAGGAGAAGAGTTTAATATATATATATATATATATATATATATATATATATATATATATTATCCTCTTTTTTTTTTCATGCGGAAATTCCGCACCAATTACGAAACAAATTGCACGCCATTTTCACGCCAATTCCGCGTGGAAATGATTCTGACTGAAATTTTTTTTTACTTTGATCTCTATGGGAGTAAGACTATTTCGCCTGAAAGAAAGAACATGTTCTGTCTTCAAGCGGAACAGACTTCCTCGTCAGAATTCTGCTTGAGGAAATTCCTCAGTGTGAACTGAGGGGCAGAAATTCTGCACAACTCTATGGGGATTTTCACTGCTGAATGAATTGGAGAGGAAAAAGCGAGCAGAATTACTCATAGAAATTCCTCTCCAATTCCTCAGTGTGAACATACCCTTAAGGTGAAAATGGGCTGAGTCCTTAAAAGGGTACTCCGCTACTCAGCACCGGAAGCTCGTGACGTCATAGCCCTGCCCCTCATGACATCACACCCTGCCCCCTCAATGCAAGTCAATGGGAGGGGGCATGACAGCCATCACGCCCTCTCCTATAAACTTGCATTGAGGGGGCGGGGCATCATGAAGGGGCGGGGCTATGACGCCACAAGCTCCCGGTGCCGACTCCAGCATTCGGAACAGTTTTTTTTCCAAACGCTGAGCAGTGGAGTACCCCTTTAAGGGGTTGAAACATAATAAATAAATAAATCACATCCTCTGAAAAATGTGTTGGGACAGACAAACACTAGGGTCAGGTTGCTATAATTTATCATTACAGTTATTTGCAGAGCACAAGCACATTTATACAATACTGTGTTTGTATTCAGTCATGGACACTTACCTAAATTCTCAATGGAATAATAGCGCTGTTTGCTGTCCACTCTCACCGTCTCGGCATAGGGGCTTCCGACACCATAGCCAATTATGTACCCGCGCACCACAATGTTAGGGTTCAGCGGCGGAGTCCAACTCATAATGATACTGGTAGTCAGAGGCCTGACATGAAGAGAACTGGGCTGGTCGGGCACCTGAGATTCTACGAAGTTAAATAAAAAGAAACAGCATTAATATTCTAATGAGGCATTAAAGCCCACAGCGTTACTGATGCATTCTGATCATAGTGTGAATGTGAAATATTGTGTTATAAATAGATAATCCATGCTCGGAGACCGGGGGCTTCTATCTAGTCAACAAAGCCAGAAGAACAGATTTCATAGACATTTTAGTATGATTAATGCAAAAACAATCCAATATTTACTAGTAACCAACTGCAATATCTGTTCAGAAAAGGCTTTTCTCCCTTAGCTTGTTTCACCGCGTATTCGATTTTTATTTGAGAAGCTCCGAGATATTTACAAAGCCTCATCTTGACAGTATAAGAAACAAATATTCTGCATTAAAGGGGTACTCAAGTGAAAAACTTTTTTTTTTTAAATCAACTGGTGCCAGGAAGTTAAACAGATTTGTAAATTACTTCTATAAAAAAAAAATCTTAATCCTTTCAGTACTTATTAGCTACTAAATACTACAGAGGAAAGTCTTTTCTTTTTGGAACACAGTGCTCTCTGCTGACATCACGAGCACAGTGCTCTCTGTCCATTTTAAGAACTGTCCAGAGTAGGAGAAAATCCCCATAGCAAACATAGGCTGCTCTGGACAGTTCCTAAAATGGACAGAGATGTCAGCAGAGAGCACTGTGCTCGTGATGTCAGCGGAGAGCTCTGTGTTCCAAAAAGAAAATAATTTCCTCTCTAGTATTCAGTAATTAATAAGTATTGGAAGGATTAAGATTTTTTTATAGAAGTAATTTACAAATCTGTTTAACTTTCTGGAACCAGTTGATTTAAAAAACAAAAACAAAAAAAAAACAAGGTTTCCACCGGAGTACCCCTTTAAGTCCAAAGTAAGTTTTGCTAAGATATACTTAAAAAGTCACGTCACTTCATATATTTATTACATTTCTGATCCTGGTATTACAACCTGCATTATACTCCGGAGCTGAAATTACAATTCTCTTGGTTACTACTGACTTTTGACAGATACGTCCCAACAGCTTAGCCGAGCTTTTGTAATGCAATGGTCTCTGCTACAATGCATTCTGGGGAAGTTTTTTAATTAATTTTTTTAAAGTAATATTCCACCCTTCATAGCCTCACACTCAGAATGCGAATCAATAGAGCAAACTCTGTACGGACACTGAACAAGCAAGGGGTGCTGCAGGATCTTAGCTCAGAATCCTGTTGAATTGCGAATAGAGGTCGGGATAGAATTTTAGTCTGGGAATATATTTGACATTTTTTTTTAAATTGCACCATGTACTGTATCTTCTCATGTCATATATTGTTTATATTGTGACATGTTAAAGTAAGATTTGCACACTTACCAAGGGGATCATCTGTGAAACAGATTGTTCAGTTTTCAATGCTGGAGCCAATTTTCGCAAATAGAACCCAGTACTGGATATATACAATATTATGGTACATTTTCTACATTACCCATATTACCAAGTGGGGGTGATAATGTCTGGTAAAAATGTGTAATTCTGAACTGGTATATGGTTCAGTGGAGGGATGATAGGTAAAGAAGGTAGTTCCCTAGGGCACCTTTGGGGTAATATCCTTTAGCTACTTAACCCCTTCCCTCTTTGGCGATTTTTCATTTTTGCACTTTAGTTTTTTCCTCCTCACCTTCTTAAATCATAACACTTTCAATTTTCCACCTAAAAATCCAAATGAGGGCTTGTTCTTTGCACCAACAATTTCCTTTATAATACCATTAAAGGGGTATTCCAGGCAAAACCTTTTTTTTATATATATATATATATATCAACTGGCTCCGGAAAGTTAAACAGATTTGTAAATTACTTCTATTAAAAAATCTTAATCCTTCCAATAGTTATTAGCTTCTGAAGTTTTCTGTCTAACTGCTCAATGATGATGTCACGTCCTGGGAGCTGTGTATGATGGGAGAATATCCCCATAGGAACTGCACAGCTCCCGGGACGTGAGTCATCAGAAAGCAGTTAGACAGAAAACAACAACTCAACTTCAGAAGCTAATAACTATTGGAAGGATTAAGATTTTTTAATAGAAGTAATTTACAAATCTGTTTAACTTTCCGGAGCCAGTTGTTATATAAAAAAAAGTTTTGGCCTGGAATACCCCTTTAATAATTTCCCTACAAAGTCTACTTTAATTTCACTACAAAATCTACTTTAATTTTTAGCGGCTTCTGTTTCTACTAGTGTAGTTTTTGGTAAAAATTGCACCTTTATTTATTCTGTAGGTCCATAGGGTTGCAAGGATGCCCAATTTAAATGTCCTCTTCTGACCCCTTTAACTTTTAAATTTATCCGTATGAGGGCTCCTTTTTTTGTGCTGCGATCTGAAGTTTTTATCGGTACCATTTATGCTTTGATTGGACTTATTGATCAATTTTTTTTCATTTTTTTTATGGTATAAAAAGTGACCAAAAATACACTATTTTGGACTTTGGAATTTTTTTTTATGTGTACGTCATTGACCGTGTGGTTTAATAGTTTGGACAGTTACGCATGCGGTGATACCACATTTGTTTATATTTATTTTTATGTACATAGTTTTTTTTTTATGGGAAAAGGGGGGTGATTAAGACTTTTATTAGGGAAGGGGTTAAATCACATTTATTAACACTTTATTTTTATTTTTTTGCAATGATATAGCCCTCATAGGGGACTATAACATTGCACACACTGATTTCCTGTCATTCATCATGGCATTGATCAGTGTTATTGCTGCTCGATTGCTCCTGCCTGGATCTCAGGCAAGGAGCAGTCATTCGGCGATCGGACAGCGGGCAGGCAGGTAGGGATCCTCCTCGTGTCCTGCAAGCTGTTCGGGACACCGCGATTACACCGCGGCTGTCCCGAACAGCACCACTGAGCTAACCGGCAATGTTTACTTTTGTTTTAGACGTGGCAATCAAGTTTCGCCCGTTATTAATAACAAACATTATTTTGTGACGGGCGATTGAACGGAAGAAATAGTGCATGCACTATTTCTCCCGTTACTATCTTCCATCACAAAATAACGTCCGTTATTAATAACGGGCAATAACGGGTTAAAATGTCTATTAGAAAAATCCCATAGACTATAATGGGATTTTCTAACGTCCGTTTGGGATTTTCTAATGGCCGTTTAACCCCGCGATCACCCGCTATTTTATAACAAGCATTATATAACCGGTACTTCTCATAGTGTGAAAGCAGCCTTAGCACTACACGTCCAGGTGTCAATGGTAGAGAACTAGATGCCAGCGGTATTGAGCCTGAAATAATACTACTTGTGTTCTCATTTTTGCAGTTTATTACTGCTGACTTATTTTATATATAAGTATATACCTCAAGGTATGGGTTAGTTAAAAGCCGGAGTTGTACTCTGAATGATTAATGCCGGGACAGATGACAAGGTGCTGAGTCTCAGACTCTCAATGGAAAAGCAACATACTCCATATAAATGACTCTTATTATCCACCATACTATCAACAACTCTCAAGAGCCGGTCACTCACATACAGCGTACAGGGGCCAAGAGAGCTGGAAAAAGTATATAAAGTGCAAATATAAGAACAAAATATTAAGGCACCAAAAAGGTTAAAACCAAATAAGATAACATAAATACAGAAATAAAAATATCAATAATAATAATATTAAAATGCTAATAAAAATGATATAGTCATGAATAGGCTAAGATAGGAGGCAGTATAGTGCACAGTAATAGACTAAGACTAGATATGGTGACAGATAAAGAAAAGTAAAAATAAAATAAACTGCATTTAAGCAAATTGCATGCCGTTTCTTTGGTTGTGAACTCTAGTACCAATCCATGATGATATAAGAACACTCAAAAGGCTTCATTATATGGTAATCCCTGGGTTTCCTGGGTGTCCACACATACACATCCACAGTGAATACATCTCCTGACAGAGCATCACAAAATCATGTTGTTGTGAAAAGATAAGTTAAAATGGTACTCCAGTCATGTAAAACTTATTCCCTATCCCCACGAAAGGGAATGAGTGTCTTATTGCTTTGGGTGGGGGGTGATTCTGACCCCCTCCACCGCCATCTCAAGAACAAGGACCATATCTTACCACTGAGCGCTCCAGCCCTCACCTTCAGAGACACATTAATGACAGGCTGCAAGTAAATCACTGGCGCATAGGTGTCCTTCCTCAGCCGGTGATTGGCTGAGCGGGCAATTACTGCCAAGACCAGTTTTTCTCAG
Organism: Hyla sarda; assembly: GCF_029499605.1. Lineage (NCBI taxonomy): Eukaryota > Metazoa > Chordata > Amphibia > Anura > Hylidae > Hyla > Hyla sarda. The sequence goes on from NC_079189.1 coordinate 581,780,852, forward strand.
AAGGTGGGGGCCACAGGTAAAAGATGACCCTTTTCTGGATATTGTGTAACCCAAGATAATAGTTATGAGATTACCAGCATTGAAACAAAAAACTCTGTTGAAAGTTGTTTATACTATTTGTGTCTATATGTGTCACATAGTGGTAATGATAAGAACTGCAGCCTGTTGAGGGTATATCACAATAATGTAATTAATTTGTAAGTTTAAGTAATAAGTTTTGTGAGAAATCAGAGTCCTAATGGAAATTATCTCAAGGAATAAGCAGCCATATTTACAGTATAACTCTGAATACTCTGATTCCAAAGGCGTTTTTAATATGTGGCTATGCCCCCACCCAACCCCACCTCACCTTTTCCAGAAATATAGGGATTTTACTATTTGGTTGACTATCTGCACTTTTCATTGAATAGTCAGATGGGTGGAAACTTTACTGCAAAATGAGGCGTGACTGCTAGGGGGAGGGAATATGAGTCTGTGGGGAAATCACACCCTCTGAGCTTAGCATTCACGTCCCATATTTGCTGCCTTATACCTCGGGAGAAGGGGGTGTAGCAAGAAAGCAAAAACAGTGTAGGAATAAAGGTACCTGAGGCTATAAAATTGTATAAAAAAGTCCTTTAATTTTGGACTGACCAAGGGTTCTCTTTACTGTAGATGGACTTGTCCTAATACAAAAAAAAAAAAATTCCGCCTAGGTGTCTACTGCCAAAGCTTGGAAAGCACCATTCCCATTCAATTTTGTTTAGAAGCAATGCCATCTGCCCCCATTTAGGCCCCATATAGGACCTTTACCTGCACTACTAGTACGAGTGTCATCACAAGGTATGAGCCCCCTTTTAAGGCCCAACATAATCTGTGCATTTTGGGTGTTTCGCTCTGTTCTTCTGTTGACATGCTACTTCTTTTGGAACATTTTCACTTAGGCAAACTGAATAAAACCTTTTAAAGGCAATTCTCTCCGGGTCCCTACAGGAATCTGAAGTCTAAAAATAAATATTTGAGAACTTCCCAGATGTCAGTAACCACAAGGGAGCATCATGGGGAACCTTGACTCTTTAGTGGCTTCCCAATCACTTTAGTGAAATGTTCTAATTAAAAGGGATCTCCGCGGGGAACAGCGGCAACTCTCCAACATACTGTCTATCTCACTGATGCTCATTTCAAACAGAAATACAGGCAAGGCGAGGTGAGCAACATGAATCCTACACGCTGTAAAGTAGCTGTCGTTACCAATCTGTCTGGCAGTTCTGTCTATATGAAGCTGGCACACCGAGGACTCTCAGCATCTAATAGGTGTTTGGCTCTCTTTGGTTTCATCAAAGCATAAATGAAACTTCATCTCCCACGCAAAAAAAAAAAAAAAAAAAGCGTGTTTTAATATTACACATGGTAGGGGTCAATGGAAAGTGTTGAGACCTTCTTTGTTTTCATGTTCAAGCTTGTTCCAGACCCCAAATATCATTGGATGCTTTTGAGCTGGAACAAAATTGCAGTCTAAGAAATCCAAAAATATGGAAAATCTACTTAAAGGGGTACTCCACCCCTAGACATCTTATCCCCTATCCAAAGGATATAGGATAAGATGTCAGATCGCTGGGATCTCGCTGCTGGGGACCACTGGGATCGCCGCTGCAGCACCGCACTATCATTACTGCACAGAGCGAGTTCGCTCTGTGTGTAATGACGGGCGATACAGGGGACGGAACCGCGTGACGTCATGGCTCCGCCCCTCATTACATCACGGCCCGCCCCCTTAATGCAAGTCTATGATGAGGGCGTGACGACCGCCACGCCCCCTCCCATAGACTTGTATTGAGGGGGCAGGCCGTGACGTCATGAGGGGCAGAGCTGTGATGTCACAATGCTCCGTCCCCTGTATCGCCCGTCATTACGCACAGAGCGAACTCGCTCTGTGCAGTAATGATAGTGTGGTGCCGCAGCGGCGATCCCAGGGGTCCCCAGCAGCGAGACCCCGGCAATCTGACATCTTATCCCCTATCCTTTAAGTTGTCCAAAAAGTGGTGTCCAAAAAGGATTCATGGTCAACAAGCTTGACCTGTAGCCTATGACAGAAAAAATGACACAGCCTAATGTCTTCCTTTGAACATGACTAAAGCTGGGTTTGCATATAATGTTTGGCAAAATGTCCAACAAAAAACTTTCTTTTAAAATAAAAATTTTCTATAGCTATTTTTTATGTGTGATGAAAGTATCCTGTAGAAGCCTATAAAACCCTATTCTAAAGCTACAATGTGAACTAAAATGACAACAAATCACGTACCGTCAAGATCGTTCTCCGGCGTTTCGGTTGTATACCAGTCAGATGAGGGTCCAGTTCCATTCACGGTCATTGCAGAGACTTGGAAGCTGTACTGGCTGCCCTTCTCAAGTCCTGCAACACACAAAAGGCATACAGTGTTCTCAATGGCAAACCATATAGAAATGAGAGAAAGTATTTCTTATGTGCAAGAGAACAATGGGGGAGATTTATCAAAACCTGTGCAGAGGAAAAGTTGGCTAGTTGCCCATAACAACCAATCAGATCGATTCTTTCATTTTTGAAAAGGCCTCTGAAAAATTAAAGAAGCTGATTGGTTGCTATGGGCAACTGGTCAACTTCTCCTCTGCACACGTTTTGATAAATGTTCCCGAGTGTATCGTAGCAGGATTGTTTCATAAGAGATTGATGTCATATTGCCAAGATATGGCATTAAAGGGGTTATCCAGGAAAAATCTTTTTTTATATATATAAACTGGCTCCAGAATTTTTTAATGACTTCTATTAACCCCTTAATGACCAAGCCCATTTTCACCTCAAGGACTGGGCCAATTTTATTTTTGCGTTTTCATTTTTTCCTCCTCTCCTTCTAAAATCCATAACTCTTTTATATTTCCAACTATAGACCATATAAGGGCTTGATTTTTTGCGTGACCAATTGTACTTTGTAATGAAACCTCTCATTTTACCATAAAATGTACGGCAAACCCCCCCCAAAAAAATTTTAGGGAGGAAATTTTAATGAAAACCAAAATTTTGCACATTTTGGAGGGTTTTGTTTTCACACTGTACACTTTACGGAAAAAATGATAGGTGTTCTTTATTCTGTGGGTCAATACGATTAAAATGATACCCATGGCTAGATACTTTTATATTTTTGTACCGCTTAAAAAAAATCTAAAACTTTTTGTACAAAATCAGTAATCTAAAATCGCCCTATTTTGACCACCTATAACTTTTTCATTTTTCCGTATATAGGGCGGTATGAGGGCTCATTTTTTGTGCCGTCATCTGTACTTTTTTTTAGATACCACATTTGCATACATAAAACTTTTAGATCATTTTTTATTAATTTTTTTTTTTATAAAATGTGACAAAAAAAAGCAGCATTTGTGGACTTTTTTAATTTTTTACGTTTACGCCATTCACCATCCGGGATCATTAACATTATATTTTGATAGTTCGGACATTTACGCACATGGCGATACCAAATATGTTTATTAAAAAAAAAATTATGCTTTTTGGGGGTAAAATGGGAAAAACTGACAATTTTCATTTTTATTGGGGGGAGGGGATTTTTCACTTTTTTTTTACTTTTTATTTTTACATTTTTCAACTTTTTTTTAACACTTTTTATGTCCCCATAGGGGACTATCTATAGCAATCATTTGATTGCTAATACTGTGCAGGGCTATGCATAGGACAGATCACTGCTCAGTATTATCGGTGATCTTCTGCTCAATCGCAGACCAGAGCAGAAGACCCCGGGAGATGGCCGGAGCCAGGTAAGGGGACCTCCGGCTGTCATGCTGGATGATCGGATCCCCGCGGCAGCGCTGCGGGCGATCCGATCATCCAATCAAAGTGCCGCAATGCCGCAGATGCCGTGATCTGTATTGATCACGGCATCGGAGGGGTTAATGGCGGACATCCGCGCGATCGCGGATGTCGGCCATTACCGGCGGGTCCCCGGCTGCTGCTAGCATCGGAAGGGTGCTCGCGGTTATACACAGGACGTAAATGTACGTCCTGGTGCGGGAAGTCCCGCCAAACCAGGATGTAAATTTACGTCCGTGGTCGTTAAGGGGTTAAAAAATCTTAAAGGGGTATTCCAGGCAAAAACTTTTTTTCATATATCAACTGGCTCCGGAAAGTTAAACAGATTTGTAAATTACTTCTATTAAAAAATCTTAATCCTTCCAATAGTTATTAGCTTCTGAAGTTGAGTTGCTGTTTTCTGTCTAACTGCTTTCTGATGACTCACGTTCCGGGAGCTGTGCAGTTCCTATGGGGATATTTTGCCATCATGCACAGCTCCCGGGACGTGACATCATCATTGAGCAGTTAGACAGAAAACTTCAGAAGCTAAGAACTATTGGAAGGATTAAGATTTTTTAATAGAAGTAATTTACAAATCTGTTTAACTTTCCGGAGCCAGTTGATATATGAAAAAAAAGTTTTTGCCTGGAATACCCCTTTAATCCTTTCAGTACTTATGAGCTTCTGAAGTTAAGGTTGTTCTTTTCTGTCTAAGTGCTCTCTGATGACACATGTCTCGGGAACCGCTCAATTTAGAAGAGGTTTGCTATGGGGATTTGCTTCTAAACTGGGCGGTTCCCGAGACACGTGTCATCAGAGAGCACTTAGACAGAAAAGAACAACCTTAACTTCAGAAGCTCAAACGTACTGAAAGGATTAAGATTTTTTAATATAAGTAATTTATAAATCTGTTTGACTTTCTGGAGCCAGTTGATATATATATATAAGTTTTTTCCTGGATAATCCCTTTACTGTCCAATGGGTGGGAGAGAGATCATCGTGAAACAGCTGGAGGCACCCTGATTAGAAAACACTGGTCTGGTCATTTGAATGAAATCCATCTCATTTGTGTTTCAATGGGTGGGGTGACTGATGTGTGGGAGGGAGGAAATTGACCTCAAACTTACAAACAAGCAACTATGGGATGAGACTGAACTTCAATAGGAAATACCCAGTTCACAAAAAGATAGCCACAGCATTATGGTAATCTCACAAGCACAGATTCTTCCTACGCATGTCCATTACTGTCTGACAGATGCATACTAAAATCCCCTTATGGTGGACAACCCCTTTAAGTATAGTATGCTTGGCGGTATCAGTGGCTGGATGACAGCTTTTAACCCCTTAAGGAGACGGGGTTTTTCCGTTTTTGCATTTTTGTTTTTTCCTCCTTACCTTTAAAAAAAAAATCATAACTCTAACACCTAAAAATCCATATGATGGCTTATTTTTTGCGCCACTAATTCTACTTTGTAGTGACATCTGTAGTTTTACCCAAAAATCTGTGGCAAAACAGAAAAAGAAATCATTGTGAGACAAAATTGAAAACAAAACGCCATTTTGTAACTTTTGGGGGCTTCCATTTCTACACAGTAAATTTTTCGGTAAAAATTATACCTTCTCTTTATTCTGTCCCGACCGTAGGCAAAAACGCAGTCGACCACGATTTTGCCTGCGGTCGGGAAACTGCATTCAGCCGAAAACGCAGCCGACCGGATGCTGCGGTTCACTCCGGTCGGCTCATAGACATGCATTAAATACAGTTCCCCTATAAGCCGCCGCAATTAAGCCCCACCCCCATCCTCCCAGCCGTATATGGGAACCGTAAGTGCAAAACGTTGTGTGAAACCACCCTTATATAGGTTTGATTTTGTCGCACTTCTGGAAAAAATCATAACTACATGCAGGAAAATTTACACGTTTAAAATTGTCATCTTCTGAGCCCTATAACTTTTTTATTTTTCCGAGTATGGGGCTGTATGTGGGCTCATTTTTTGCGACATGATTTGAAGTTTTTAGCGGTACAATTTTTGTATTGATCTGAATTTTTGATCCCTTTTTATTCATTTTTTCATGATATAAAAAGTGACAATTCCGCACACGGCGATACCACATTACTTTTATTTTTATTTACACAGTTTTTTTATTTAAATGGGAAAAGGGAGGTGATTCAAACTTTTATTAGGGAAGGGGTTAAATGATCTTTATTCACTTTTTTTTGCGATCGGACAGAAAGGAGGCAGGTAGGGACCCTCTGGCTGTCCTGTAAGCTGTTCGGGAAGCCGCAATTTCGCCGCGGCGATCCCGAACAACTCCTTGAGCTAACCGGCAATGTTTTAGTTTCACTTTAGACGCGGCGATCAACTTTGAACGCTGCGTCTAAAGGGTTAATAGCGCGCGGCATCACGATCAGTGCCGCGCGCTATTAGCCACGGGTCCTGGCCATTGTTAGAGGCCGTGGCCCCGCGTTATAGAACAAGAGTGGACTCATGACGTTCCTATATGTCATGGGTCCTTAACAGGTTAAAGGTATATGCACACCTTAACGCTATCCTTATAGCACTCAAGCTATTCAATACTGAGCAGAGATTGGCTCAACATTAGAGATGAGCAAACTTTTGAAAAATTTAATTCGGCTGATAAGGGGTATAGAACACTTTGCTGTGTTCTAACTTGCATATGGAGTGTGCTGGGGTAGTGAAATAATACTGTTATTCAGAATGACATGCAGATTACAGGCATTGTTTTTAGAATTACTGCCACAGAGCGGCACAATGACAGAGCCTGGAGGTTGCATCAGTATGAGGAGACCATATAGTGGCTGAATGACTGCCTGGAGTTTGTGGCAGCATAGGGAGACCCTATAGTTTCTGAATGGCACAGCCTGGAGGTGACTGAAGCATGAGGAGACCATACAGTGGCTGAATGCCACAGCCTGGAGGTGGCATCAGAAGTCCTGAAAGTGACCCTAATGCAAGGAATTTCTGAAACTGGGGATAAGCATCTTAATTATGTTTTGCAGTATCCAGAGCCTAGAGGTGGTAGCATCAGCATGAGGAGACCATAGAGCAGCCCAATTAGAGATCCTGGAGGTGGCAACATCAGCATGAGGAGACCATATGGCGGCACGGCACAATGACAGAGCCTGGAAGTGGTATTATTATGCAAAGACATTGATCAGCACAATTACATAGCCTGGAGATGGTAGCATTAGCATGAGAAGACCATAGAGCAGCACAATGACAGAGCCTGGAGGTGGAAGCAGCATGAGGGCCATACCAACTGAGGGTTGAGTCTGAGGAACCCACCGACTGTTGACTGGGGGTGTCGGATGTCACTTGGGATGAAGTGGATGACCGAGTGAACCTCACTTGGGATGAAGTGGATGACCGAGTGAACCGATCAATCACGGGTGCTGGGTTGCTGGTCACGACACGACTGCTAACAGACACTGGGAGCTCAGACCTCTCGCTGCGATGCCATCTGCCACACACCCCTACTCTGCTGTGACCTCTGCCTGCGCCTGATGAATTTAGGCCTCTGACACTCCTCTGTGCACATCATGGCACTACTCTGCCTGACATACTTATTGCATATATGAGGGGAGTAAAATACGCTTCAATACGCTTAAAACAGTATTTGTCTAGAACAGCAGCAGGTGTGCACTTTTGGCTGTCCTTTAACAATATCTAGGCCCTTGACAGATTAACAAGTACAAAATAGTACACTATTTAGATGTAGGTATGTGGTACGCGGTACAGTACGCTTAAAAAACGTATTTTAGTAAAACACCAGCTGGTGATTACTTTGACCTAGACTTTCACAGTTTCTAGGCCCTTGACAGATTAACAGGTACAAAATAGTATAGTACTTTGATGTAGGTATGTGGTATGCACTTATGAGGGCAGAAAAATGCGCTACAGTACGGTTAATAATTGTATTGGAGTAAAACACCAGCCGGTGATTACTTTTGGCTGTCCTTTCACTCATGTGACTAGGATGTAAAACACTGCTGGAATGAGCTTTTCTGTGTAACACGCACACAGCGATGCCCATCTTATCACTATTAGTGTTGCTCGCGAATATTCGCAATTCGAATTTTATTCGCGAATATCGCATATTCGCGAATTCGCGAATATTCGCGAATATAGCGCTATATATTCGTAATTACGAATATTCGTTTTTTTTAATTTTTTTTTATTTTTATTTTTTTCACAGTACACATCACAGTGATCATACCTCTCTGCTTCCAGCTTATGTGGTGTAAGAAGGCTCTAATACTACTGTGTGAGACCGGTGTGCGAATTTTCGCATATACGAAAATTTGCATATGCTACTTTTCGCATATGCGAATTCTCGCATATGACAATGTTTTTATATGCGAATTTTCGCATATGTTAATTTTCGCATACGCGAATATTCGCATATGCGAAAATAAAACGAGAATATTACGAATATGCGAATATTCGCGAATATGACGAATATTCGTCCATATATTCGCGAATATTCGCGAATTCGAATATGGCCTATGCCGCTCAACACTAATCACTATGCAGTGTAATGAATGATATGACGAGCCGCAAAATGGCTGCCGAATATATAGGGATGTGACATCACAGGGGTCACTGGCTGCTGATAGGCTGCATCCTTCTACTTCCCTTCCCGCCTTCCCAGCGTTCCACCATTTTAGATGCCCTGGAGCCTGGACTGCAATGGAGTTTAATGAAGCGATTTGCGCTATAGAATCACAGTGATATTCGCATTCGTTGTGAATCGAATATTTCATGAAATTCATATTAAATTCGGGTTCGTCAGCTTCGATTCGCTGATCTCTACTCAACATTATAAGCAAAGGACCATGTAAGCTAATGGTGGAAACAAAAGTGTTTTGGCGCTGAACAGTTTTGAGAAGAAGAAAAGTTATAGGGCTACAGATCTTACTAGGCTACTAGAAGCCAAATTATTTATTTTTCTTTTTTTTTTTAAAAAAAGAAAACCTAAACCGGTACTTCGGTGTAGAACTTTTTTAAAACATCATCCCCTGGCTGCCGGCATATAAAACAAAAACCTGGATTTACTTGCCACTGCTCCTGTCCTCTGCTGTGGTCCTCTTCCTGGTTGCCTTGGCCAGCAATAGGCTGAGCAACAGAGTGAGGTATTGAGCCCCAGCACTGGTCTTCTTTCCTAATATGTCACACTGCCACTCAGCCAATCTCTGAGGGACAGTATGACAACCAGCAACCAGTAAGAACCCACACCAGAGGATGGGGGCGGTGATACTGGGGCACTGATGGAGAGACGGCAGGTAAATTCAGGTTTTTGTTTTACAGTATATGCCGACAGCCTGGGGATGATCATTAAAAACAGTTTTACGCTGGATAACTACTGTACTTTTAGTGCTTGTCCTTGGGGGTTTTAAGAATATTGTTACACCATATTTGCAATTTTTTTTTGCCTAAATGCCAAAAAGAAAATATTCCCTTTGAACTGAGTGCTTTAAAGTTATATGTAAGATACTTTACCATTAGACTAATGCAGGATATTTAAAGCTGTAAGTGCAACTTAAATTACCTTGTTATGGCAGATGTCTCATTATTCGGGAAGAATATGTGTTTACTTTGACAAGAAATACGCTTGTAGCGAGTGGAACATTTAACGGAGACACTTAAACAATCAAGACATGTCACTTTTTTTTTTATAAAAACTACAAAAGGTGATATTTTACAACGTTTTAGAAGTAACATATTCAGCCATGTTTTATCCTAGTAGATTGCCCTTTATATTTTTTCCATTTAAATAAAATTTCATAAATTAATAAAAGGATCCGAAATGTTTTAAAATGTCAACAACCATTAACGTTTTTTTGGTATTTGAAATATTATTAATTGACTTAAACAAGGACAGTGAAAATGACATAGACTCCAGTTCAATCCCAAACTCCCGTTGAACAAGTGTTTGCTTTGGACAACCCCTACTTTGAAGCTAGGTCTTACGTTAGTATCGTTTTTTGGAAAATGAGAGAATGTTAAATTGTTTTAGAAAGACATGATGGTTCTTCTTCTTAAAACTTTGTTCTACCATATCAATATACCATAGGTGACAGAGAAGATTGGGGTCTCCATAACAAAGATTTAAAGCGTACCTGTCAGATCTCATAAAAACAAAAAATAATGAATATTTTACTTAGTACCTAATCCTGACCATGTACATGTCATTTTTATGCCTCTATCACCTATATCTAATATAAAAAAATAACTCTGTTCATTAGCTTACAGTGTTAGATAGAAATCCTCTTAGGGGAGGGGGCGTGTCCCTCACTTCTGGTGGTGGGAGGTGATTGGTATGTGGTGGGAGTGGGCGTGTCCCGCGTGGTGGGAGGTGATTGGTGCGTCTGCTCATGCAGCATTGTCCATGTGTCATCTCTTTCCCATGACTCATGGACAAGCTGTTGCTGCTGTAGGACTGGTTACTGTTCCACTAGGTATGGGGACCTTTAGTGGTGGGATTTTTTAGGGGCCCAAATTCTATGTTCAAAAAATTTTAAATGACCATATTACAATGAAAATATTGATAACCACTTAAAGGGGTACTCCGGTGTAAAACATTTTTTTTTTTAATCAAATGGTGCCAGAAAGATAAACAGATTTGTAAATCATTCCAGTACTTATCAGCTGCTGTATAATACAGAGGAAGTTCTTCTCTTTTTTAATTTATTTTTCTGTCTGCCCACAGTGCTCTCTGCTGACACCTCTGTCCATGCCAGGAACTGTCCAGAGTAGGAGACGTTTGCTATGGGGAATTGTTCCTGCTCTGGACAGTTCCTGACATGGACAGAGGTGTCACCAGAGAGCACCGTGGACAGACGGAAAATAACTGTATTATATAGTAGCTGATAAGTACTGGAAGGATCAAGATTTTTAAATAAGAGTCATTTACAAATCTGTTTAACTTTCTGGCTCCAGTTGATTTTTAAAAAAAAATTCCACTGGAGTACCCCTTTAAATTTTAAACAATACAAATTCAACTCATCATGTTAAGCCAAGAGGAAAGGTATGGTAGGACAAATCTGTACATGTTCCTTGGTCCTATTCCTCACCCTCTTTTTTACAGGGCCTAACACAAGTACTTACTAGAGATTAGTAAATCTAATTAGTAAGTCAAATTTAGCAAGTCTGATTTGTTTTGGATTCTGATTTGTAAGTTTCTCAACTGTCTTGTTATAGCACAGGTAAAGCAGGGACTCCTATCAAAGTCAAGAGTCCCTGCTCCTTAAACACTACAGTGAGCAGCTGGGCCAGTTGCCGAGTGGCTGGCCTACTTAATGTAGTAAGAAGAAGCTGCAATGCATGCAGAATCATGGCTTACTTCTGGGCCGCTTATTGTACAGGAGCAGGGGAGAAGCAAATCTCACATTACTAACAAAAAGTCTTGATACCACAAATCCAAATTTTTGGTGAAATTTGGACTGCATAGGATTTGTGCCAAAGCATTTTGTTCATATCTATCTCTTATGACCCAATAGTGAAGAGACAATCAGGACTGTTGTTTTTCAGCCCTTAAGACACAATACAAGATTTAGGGCATAGACAATAGTGGCGCTGTTTTTGGAAGAACACGGCCATGTATTTATTTTTGAAGAACGCAGGTAATATTTTATATACACTGCTTTAAAAAATGAAGGGAACACTTAAACAACACAATATAACTCCAAGTCAATGACACTTCTGTGAAATCACACTGTCCACTCAGGAAGCAACACTGATTGACAATCAATTTCACATGCTGTTGTGCAAATGGAACAGACAACAGGTGGAAATTATAGGCAATTAGCAAGACACACCCAATAAAGGAGTAGTTCTGCAGTAGTGACCACAGACCACTTATCAGTTCCTATGCTTCCTGGCTGATGTTTTGAATGCTGGCAGTGCTTTCACTCTATTGGTAGCATGATACGAAGTCTGCAACCCACATAAGTGGCTCAGGTAGTGCAGCTCCTCTAGGATGGCACACCAATGCGAGCTGTGGCAAGAAGATTTGCTGTGTCTGTCAGCTTAGTGTCCAGAGCATGGAGGCGCTACAAGGAGGCAGGCCAGTACATCAGGAGATGTCGAGGAAGCTGTAGGACGGAAACAACCCAACAGCAGGACCGCTACTTCTGCCTTTGTGCAAGGAGGAGCACTGCTAGAGCCTTTCAAAATGACATCCAGCAGGCCAAAAATCTGCATGTGTCCACTCAAACGGTCAGAAACAGAGTCCAGGTGTTGTTCTTGTGGTGGCATGAGGGCCCGACCTCATCAGGTGGGGGTTGTGCTTACAGCCTAACAACGTGTAGGATATTTGGCATTTGCCAGAAAACACCAAGATTGGCAAATTCGCCACTGGCACCCTGTGACAGAACATGTGACAGACGTGACAGAGTCTGGAGACGCTGTGGAGAATGTTCTGCTGCCTGCAACATCCTCCAGCATGACCGGTTTGGCAGTGGGTCAGTAATGGTGTGCGGTGGCATTTCTTTGGGGGGCCGCACAGCCCCCCATGTGCTTGCCAGAGGTAGCCTGACTACCATTAGGTACCGAGATGAGATCCTGAGACCCCTTGTGAGACCATATGCTTGTGCGGTTGGCCCTGGGTTCCTCCTAATGCAAGACAATGCTAGACCTCATGTGGCTGGAGTGTGTCAGTAGTTTCTGCAAGAGGAAGGCATTGATGCTCTGGACTGGCACGCCCATTCCTCAGACCTGAATCCGATTGAGCACATCTGGGACATCATGTCTCGCTCCATCCACCAACCACGTTGCACCACAGACTGTCCAGGAGTTGGTGGATGCTTTAGTCCAGGTCTGGGAGGACATCCCTCAGTAGACCATCCGCCACCTCATCAGGAGCATGCCCAGGCATTGTAGGGAGGTCATACGGGCACGTGGAGGCCACACACACTACTGAGCCCCATTTTGACTTGTTTTTAAGGAAATGACATCAAAGTTGGATCAGCCTGTAGTGGCATTTTCCACTTTGATTTTGAGTGTGACTCCATATCCAGACCTCCATGGGTTGATAAATTTGATTTCCATTGACAATGTTTGTGTGTCAGCACGTTCAACTATGTAAAGACGAAAGTATTTCAAACAATTAGTTCATTCATCGAGATCTAGGATTTGTTATCTTAGTGTTCGGTTTATTTTTTTGAGCAGTGTATATTCCAATGAGTTTGTACTCTTAGACACCTATTTAGACTACATGGATGTCTAATTTTTACAGTTCCACTGCAGCTTATATGATTTGTCACCTATTCAGAGAAGAAGAGCAGGTCCTTGCCAAAGACTGAACTAGTCTGTGGTTCATAGCTGGTGTGCCACGTCTCTGCCCTTGCCTTCTGGATGCTATATTTCCTCCACTTGAGTTATAACGTCAGCAGCAAAGAAAAGCGATAAGAGTACTGGTTTTATCAAGTCATCTAGCTTTTCAATTACCTCAATCTTCCCTTTCATTTACAGACCTCAATGATACATCTCTTTTTGACAGACAGATCGGCCCTTACATTGAATTCCAATAATAGAGGTTTAATATGGAGATCAATCCTGATAAATATCTGGCGTAGGGCTGAGGACGACCCGCACACTGGGATGATCACTCATTTCGCTTGGCTAATTTCATCTTCAATTAATCTTGTCTTATGAATGAATGGAGAGGAAGCTTGTCAAGGAAAATTGCAGGGAAACTAAAGGACAGATGTCATCTAATTCTAGGTACAAGAAGAAATTTAGTGTTTTTTTAGGACTACATGAGAATCCACTGGGGGAAGACATTGTACGTGCACGCCCTCCCCTTATAGTGCTGAAATAATACAGTGATAGAAAGATACAGTGACAAAATGTCACCAACATTTTTGCTGTATTCTGAGCAGCTGCCTTTTTTGATTTGGGCATCAAATGTTGGATTGGGCAGCGAGCTCTGGATGTCATAGCCATTAAAGGGGTTCTCCGCCCCTAGACATCTTATCCCCTATCCAAAGGATAGGGGATAAGATGTCTGATCGCTGGGGTTCCGCCACTGGGGACCTCCTCCCCCCTACCTGCTGTACCTGGCATTTGTTTTGAGCATTGGGTGCAGCGCCCCCGCCCCCTCCCATAGACTTTCATTGAGGGGGCTTGGCCGTGACGTCACGAGCATGGTTGCGACATCACGAGCCTCCGCTCCACATCGCCAGTTATCCGGAATGGAGCAAAGTTCGATCTGTGCAATATATGCCTGGGGTGCCGCAGCCGAGATCGCGGGGGTCCCGCCGCTTTGGATAGGGGATAAGATTTCTAGGGGCAGAGTACCCCTTTAAGGCTAGTTGGGCACCTCATATATTGACAGAGGAGCTCACCCAAACTGATACCAAGAAGTGGCACATGGAGTGTTCAGTGCAGGGTCAGTGCACATAAATCACAATGTGGGTCTTCCATATCCTTTGCTATTACTAGATAACACAGGATATATCCAAGTAACAGTTGTTGAATTGGTTGATTTATAATCCATCAATTCCAATGTATCTAGAGATACAAAACTCTCTTGTGTATATCAACAATCAGAGTCTCTCAACTGCGGCCATCTTGCAATTTCAACTGGGATTTGAGATTAGGTTTTCATGATTTCTCCGGATTTATTCAGATCCCATCCTTGACTCTAAGTATAAGACCTATACACAGAGGAATAATGGGGTTGTCTCCGTAACTTGCAATCACTCACCTGTGAACAAGTACCATAGATTATTCGGCTCTATAGTCTCCAGTTCTCCCCGTCGGGTGGTCTTTCTGTGACGGATTTTGTAGCCAGTAATAAAACCATTTTGGGTTCCTGATGGGGGCGGCAGCCAGCTAACCTTAATACTCTGAAAAATAAATAGTAGATGCAGATTATAATCTAGAAAGACATTTATTTCTACAACGTTTTACGATATTGTGAGTTGAAAAGATCAAAAATATTTTGCAAAAAAGTAAGAATTAGTTTATATATAATAGTGTTTCCAGGGCCATTGAATTTTTTGGTAAAACCCTTTGTGGTTTAGTGTCTCTTCCTACCTAAACCTTGTGGGAGCAGAAAAGCAGCAAATACGTTCTTGTCTTAATATCTCATCCTCACATCCTGTCTTCATATCCCATCCTCATATCCTGATCTAATCTCCTGATCTGACATCCCAAGCTCATATACTATTCTCATATTTTATCCTCATATCTCGTCCTCATATCCCGACCTTGTATCATGACTGCATATGTCATCCTCATATCCCATATTCTGATCTCATATCCTGCCATTTCCCGACCTCAAATCCCACCATAACTCCACCATATTTTTAGTTGGCATAAAAGTGACCAAGTTTCATTAAAATATCTCCAGCCATTTGGAAGTTTTGCTGTAACATACATAGACACATACATAGCCATATACAGACATAGACACATAAAGATATACATAGACATATACAGATGTACATAGACATATACAGAAATACATAGACACATACAGACATAGACACATACAAATATACATCGACACATACATAGCCACATACAGACATAGACACATACAGATATACATAGACATATACAGACGTACATAGACATATAGAGACGTACATAGACACATACAAACATACATAGACACATACAAACATACATAGACACATACAAACATACATAGACATAAACAGAAATAAATAGACATATACAGACGTACAGAGACACATACAAACATACATAGACATATACAGAAATACATAGACACATACAGATATACATAGACATATACAGACGTACATAGACACATACAAACATACATAGACACATACAGACGTACATAGACATATACAGAAATACATAGACACATACAGAAATACATAGACATATACAGACGTACATAGACACATACAAACATACATAGACACATACAGACGTACATAGACATATACAGAAATACATAGACATATACAGAAATACATAGACACA
The DNA here is from genome assembly GCF_029499605.1 of Hyla sarda. Classification (NCBI taxonomy): domain Eukaryota; kingdom Metazoa; phylum Chordata; class Amphibia; order Anura; family Hylidae; genus Hyla; species Hyla sarda. The sequence continues at coordinate 581,796,656 of NC_079189.1, forward strand.
TACAAACATACATAGACACATACAGAAATACATAGACATATACAGACGTACATAGACACATACAAACATACATAGACACATACAGATATACATAGACATATACAGACGTACATAGACACATACAAACATACATAGACACGTACAGAAATACATAGACATATACAGACGTACATAGACACATACAAACATACATAGACACATACAGATATACATAGACATATACAGACGTACATAGACACATACAAACATACATAGAAATACAGAAATACATAGACATATACAGACGTACATAGACACAAACATACATAGACATATACAGAAATATATAGACATATACAGACGTACATAGACACATACAAACATACATAGACACATACAGATATACATAGACATATACAGACGTACATAGACACATACAGACGTACATAGACACATACATACATAGACATATACAGACGTACATAGACACATACAAACATACATAGACACATACAGAAATACATAGACATATACAGACATACATAGACACATACAAACATACATAGACACATACAGATATACATAGACATATACAGACGTACATAGACACATACAAACATACATAGACACGTACAGAAATACATAGACATATACAGACGTACATAGACACATACAAACATACATAGACACATACAGATATACATAGACATATACAGACGTACATAGACACATACAAACATACATAGAAATACAGAAATACATAGACATATACAGACGTACATAGACACAAACATACATAGACATATACAGAAATACATAGACATATACAGACGTACATAGACACATACAAACATACATAGACACATACAGATATACATAGACATATACAGACGTACATAGACACATACAGACGTACATAGACACATACAGATATACATAGACATATACAGACTTACATAGACACATACAAACATACATAGACACATACATACATAGACATATACAGACGTACATAGACACATACATACATAGACATATACAGACGTACATAGACACATACAAACATACATAGACACATACAAACATACATAGACACATACAAACATACATAGACACATACAAACATACATAGACATATACAGACGTACATAGACACATACAAACATACATAGACACATACAGATATACATAGACATATACAGACGTACATAGACACATACAAACATACATAGACACATACAGATATACATAGACATATACAGACGTACATAGACACATACAAACATACATAGAAATACAGAAATACATAGACATATACAGACGTACATAGACACAAACATACATAGACATATACAGAAATACATAGACATATACAGACGTACATAGACACATACAAACATACATAGACACATACAGATATGCATAGACATATACAGACGTACATAGACACATACAGACGTACATAGACATATACAGACGTACATAGACACATACAGATATACATAGACATATACAGACGTACATAGACACATACAAACATACATAGACATATACAGACGTACATAGACACATACATACATAGACATATACAGACGTACATAGACACATACAAACATACATAGACACATACAAACACACATAGACACATACAAACATACATAGACATATACAGACGTACATAGACACATACAAACATACATAGACACATACAGATATACATAGACATATACAGACGTACATAGACACATACAAACATACATAGACACATACAGATATACATAGACATATACAGACGTACATAGACACATACAAACATACATAGAAATACAGAAATACATAGACATATACAGACGTACATAGACACAAACATACATAGACATATACAGAAATACATAGACATATACAGACGTACATAGACACATACAAACATACATAGACACATACAGATATACATAGACATATACAGACGTACATAGACACATACAGACGTACATAGACACATACAGATATACATAGACATATACAGACTTACATAGACACATACAAACATACATAGACACATACATACATAGACATATACAGACGTACATAGACACATACATACATAGACATATACAGACGTACATAGACACATACAAACATACATAGACACATACAAACATACATAGACACATACAAACATACATAGACATATACAGACGTACATAGACACATACAAACATACATAGACACATACAGATATACATAGACATATACAGACGTACATAGACACATACAAACATACATTGACATATACAGACGTACATAGACACATACAAACATACATAGACACATACAGATATACATAGACATATACAGACGTACATAGACACATACAAACATACATAGACACATACAGATATACATAGACATATACAGACGTACATAGACACATACAAACATACATAGAAATACAGAAATACATAGACATATACAGACGTACATAGACACAAACATACATAGACATATACAGAAATACATAGACATATACAGACGTACATAGACACATACAAACATACATAGACACATACAGATATGCATAGACACATACAAACATACATAGACATATACAGACGTACATAGACACATACAAACATACATAGACACATACAGATATACATAGACATATACAGACGTACATAGACACATACAGACGTACATAGACATATACAGACGTACATAGACACATACAGATATACATAGACATATACAGACGTACATAGACACATACAAACATACATAGACACATACATACATAGACATATACAGACGTACATAGACACATACATACATAGACATATACAGACGTACATAGACACATACAAACATACATAGACACATACAAACACACATAGACACATACAAACATACATAGACATATACAGACGTACTGTCACGATGCCGGCTGGCAGGTGGTGGATCCTCTGTGCCAGAGAGGGATTGGCGTGGTCCGTGCTAGTGGACCGGTTCTAAGCCACTACTGGTTTTCACCAGAGCCCGCCGCAAAGCGGGATGGTCTTGCTGCGGCGGTAGTGACCAGGTCGTATCCACTAGCAACGGCTCACCTCTCTGGCTGCTGAAGATAGGCGCGGTACAAGGGAGTAGGCAAAAGCAAGGTCGGACGTAGCAGAAGGTCGGGGCAGGCAGCAAGGATCGTAGTCAGGGGCAACGGCAGAAGGTCTGGAATCACAGGCAAGGAACACACAAGGAACGCTTTCACTGGCACTAAGGCAACAAGATCCGGCGAGGGAGTGAAGGGGAAGTGAGGTGATATAGGGAAGTGCACAGGTGTAAACACTAATTGGAACCACTGCGCCAATCAGCGGCGCAGTGGCCCTTTAAATCGCAAAGACCCGGCGCGCGCGCGCCCTAGGGAGCGGGGCCGCGCGCGCCGGGACAGAACTGACGGAGAGCGAGTCAGGTACGGGAGCCGGGGTGCGCATCGCGAGCGGGCGCTACCCGCATCGCGAATCGCACCCCGGCCGGAGGCAGTATCGCAGCGCCCCGGGTCCGTGGAACCGACCGGGGCGCTGCGGTGAGGAGAGTGTAGCGAGCGCTCCGGGGAGGAGCGGGGACCCGGAGCGCTCGGCGTAACAGTACCCCCCCCCCTTGGGTCTCCCCCTCTTCTTGGGGCCTGAGAACCTGAGGATCAGACTTTTGTCCAGGATATTGTCCTCAGGTTCCCAGGACCTCTCTTCTGGACCACAACCCTCCCAGTCCACTAAAAAAAAAGTTTTTTCCTCTGACCTTTTTGGTAGCTAAAATTTCTTTGACCGAGAAGATGTCCGAGGAGCCGGAAACAGGAGTGGGAGGAACAGATTTGGGAGAAAAACGGTTGAGGATGAGTGGTTTGAGAAGAGAGACGTGAAAGGCATTAGGGATACGAAGAGAGGGAGGAAGAAGAAGTTTATAAGAGACAGGATTAATTTGACACAAAATTTTGAAAGGACCAAGATAGCGTGGTCCCAACTTGTAGCTAGGGACACGGAAGCGGACATATTTAGCGGAGAGCCATACCTTGTCTCCAGGGGAAAAAACGGGGGGAGCTCTTCTTTTCTTATCCGCGAACTTCTTCATGCGTGATGAAGCCTGTAAGAGAGAATTTTGGGTCTCTCTCCATATGATGGAAAGGTCACGAGAAATTTCATCCACAGCGGGCAGACCAGAGGGCAAGGGAGTAGGGAGGGGGGGAAGAGGGTGACGGCCGTACACCACGAAAAATGGGGATTTGGAGGAAGACTCAGAGACCCTGAAGTTATACGAGAATTCGGCCCATGGGAGGAGATCTGCCCAGTCATCCTGGCGGGAGGAAACAAAATGTCGCAAATAATCACCCAAGATCTGGTTAATCCTTTCTACTTGTCCATTGGACTGGGGATGATATGCGGAAGAAAAATTTAATTTAATCTTGAGTTGTTTACAGAGAGCCCTCCAGAATTTAGACACGAATTGGACGCCTCTATCCGAGACAATCTGCGTAGGCAACCCGTGAAGACGAAAAATGTGTACAAAAAATTGTTTAGCCAACTGAGGCGCAGAAGGAAGACCAGGAAGAGGGATGAAATGTGCCATTTTGGAGAATCGATCAACGACCACCCAAATAACAGTGTTGCCACGGGAAGGGGGTAAATCAGTAATAAAATCCATACCAATCAGAGACCAAGGCTGTTCGGGGACAGGCAGAGGATGAAGAAAACCAGCAGGCTTCTGGCGAGGAGTCTTATCCCGGGCACAGATAGTGCAGGCTCGCACAAAGTCCACAACATCCGTCTCCAGAGTCGGCCACCAATAGAAGCAGGAGATGAGTTGCACAGATTTCTTGATACCCGCATGACCTGCGAGAAGGGAGGAGTGACCCCATTTGAGGATTCCGAGGCGTTGGCGAGGAGAAACAAAGGTCTTTCCTGGAGGAGTCTGCCTGATGGAGGCAGGAGAAGTGGAGATCAGGCAGTCAGGTGGAATGATGTGTTGCGGAGAGAGTTCAACTTCTGAGGCATCCGAGGAACGAGAGAGAGCATCGGCCCTAATGTTCTTATCGGCAGGACGAAAGTGAATCTCAAAATTAAATCGGGCAAAGAACAGAGACCACCGGGCCTGGCGAGGATTCAGCCGTTGGGCAGACTGGAGGTAGGAGAGGTTCTTGTGGTCGGTGTAGATAATAACAGGAGAACTTGATCCCTCCAGCAGATGCCTCCATTCCTCAAGTGCTAATTTAATGGCTAGAAGCTCTCGATCCCCGATGGAGTAGTTCCTCTCCGCTGGAGAGAAGGTCCTAGAGAAAAAAACCACAAGTGACAGCATGCCCGGAAGAATTTTTTTGTAGAAGAACAGCTCCAGCTCCCACTGAGGAGGCATCAACCTCCAATAGGAAGGGTTTGGAAGGGTCAGGTCTGGAGAGGACGGGAGCCGAAGAAAAGGCAGACTTGAGTCGTTTAAAGGCGTCTTCTGCTTGAGGAGGCCAGGACTTGGGATCAGCATTTTTTTTGGTTAAAGCCACGATAGGAGCCACAATGGTAGAAAAATGTGGAATAAATTGCCTGTAATAATTGGCGAACCCCAAAAAGCGTTGGATAGCACGGAGTCCGGAGGGGCGTGGCCAATCTAAGACGGCAGAGAGTTTGTCTGGATCCATCTGTAGTCCCTGGCCAGAGACCAAATATCCTAGAAAAGGAAGAGATTGGCATTCAAACAGACATTTCTCAATTTTGGCATAGAGTTGGTTGTCACGAAGTCTCTGAAGAACCATACGGACATGCTGGCGGTGTTCTTCTAGATTGGCAGAAAAAATTAGGATATCGTCCAGATATACAACAACACAGGAGTATAACAGATCACGAAAAATTTCATTGACAAAGTCTTGGAAGACGGCAGGGGCGTTGCACAGTCCAAAGGGCATGACCAGATACTCAAAGTGTCCATCTCTGGTGTTAAATGCCGTTTTCCACTCGTCCCCCTCTCTGATGCGGATGAGGTTATAGGCGCCTCTTAAGTCCAATTTAGTGAAGATGTGGGCACCTTGGAGGCGATCAAAGAGTTCAGAGATGAGGGGTAAGGGGTAGCGGTTCTTAACCGTGATTTTATTAAGACCGCGGTAGTCAATGCAAGGACGTAGGGAGCCATCTTTTTTGGACACAAAGAAAAATCCGGCTCCGGCAGGAGAGGAGGATTTACGGATAAAGCCCTTTTTTAGATTCTCCTGGACGTATTCGGACATGGCAAGAGTCTCTGAGGCAGAGAGAGGATAAATTCTGCCCCGGGGTGGAGTAGTGCCCGGGAGGAGGTCGATAGGGCAATCATAAGGCCTGTGAGGAGGTAGAGTCTCAGCTTGTTTTTTGCAGAAAACATCCGCGAAGTCCATATAGGCCTTAGGGAGACCGGTTACTGGAGGAACCACAGAGTTACGGCAAGGGTTACTGGGAACCGGTTTTAGACAGTTCTTGGAACAAGAGGACCCCCAACTCTTGATCTCCCCAGTGGACCAATCCAGGGTAGGGGAATGAAGTTGAAGCCAGGGAAGTCCAAGGAGAATTTCCGAGGTGCAATTGGGGAGGACCAAAAGTTCAATCCTCTCATGATGAGATCCGATGCTCATAAGAAGGGGCTCCGTGCGGAAACGTATGGTACAGTCCAATCTTTCATTATTCACACAATTGATGTAGAGGGGTCTGGCGAGACTGGTCACCGGGATGTTGAACCTTTTGACGAGAGAGGCCAAAATAAAATTTCCTGCAGATCCAGAGTCCAAGAAGGCCACTGTAGAGAAGGAGAAGGCAGAGGCAGACATCCGCACAGGCACAGTAAGACGTGGAGAAGAAGAGTAGACATCAAGGACTGTCTCACCTTTGTGCGGAGTCAGCGTACGTCTTTCCAGGCGGGGAGGACGGATAGGACAATCTCTCAGGAAGTGTTCGGTACTAGCACAGTACAGGCAGAGGTTCTCCATACGGCGTCGTGTCCTCTCTTGAGGTGTCAGGCGAGACCGGTCGACCTGCATAGCCTCCACGGCGGGAGGCACAGGAACAGATTGCAGGGGACCAGAGGAGAGAGGAGCCGAGGAGGAGAAACGCCTCGTGCGAACAGAGTCCATATCTTGGCGGAGTTCCTGACGCCTTTCGGAAAAACGCATGTCAATGCGAGTGGCTAGGTGAATAAGTTCATGTAGATTAGCAGGAATTTCTCGTGCGGCCAGAACATCTTTAATGTTGCTGGATAGGCCTTTTTTGAAGGTCGCGCAGAGGGCCTCATTATTCCAGGACAATTCTGAAGCAAGAGTACGGAATTGTACGGCATACTCGCCAACGGAAGAATTACCCTGGACCAGGTTCAACAGGGCAGTCTCAGCAGAAGAGGCTCGGGCAGGTTCCTCAAAGACACTTCGGATTTCCGAGAAGAAGGAGTGTACAGAGGCAGTGACGGGGTCATTGCGGTCCCAGAGCGGTGTGGCCCATGACAGGGCTTTTCCGGACAGAAGGCTGACTACGAAAGCCACCTTAGACCTTTCAGTGGGAAACAGGTCCGACATCATCTCCAGATGCAGGGAACATTGGGAAAGAAAGCCACGGCAAAACTTAGAGTCCCCATCAAATTTATCCGGTAAGGATAAGCGTATCCCAGGAGCGGCCACTCGCTGCGGAGGAGGTGCAGGAGCTGGCGGAGGAGATGATTGCTGAAGCTGTGGTAGTAACTGTTGTAGCATAACGGTCAGTTGAGACAGCTGTTGGCCTTGTTGCGCTATCTGTTGTGACTGCTGGGCGACCACCGTGGTGAGGTCAGCGACAACTGGCAGAGGAACTTCAGCGGGATCCATGGCCGGATCTACTGTCACGATGCCGGCTGGCAGGTGGTGGATCCTCTGTGCCAGAGAGGGATTGGCGTGGACCGTGCTAGTGGACCGGTTCTAAGCCACTACTGGTTTTCACCAGAGCCCGCCGCAAAGCGGGATGGTCTTGCTGCGGCGGTAGTGACCAGGTCGTATCCACTAGCAACGGCTCACCTCTCTGGCTGCTGAAGATAGGCGCGGTACAAGGGAGTAGGCAAAAGCAAGGTCGGACGTAGCAGAAGGTCGGGGCAGGCAGCAAGGATCGTAGTCAGGGGCAACGGCAGAAGGTCTGGAATCACAGGCAAGGAACACACAAGGAACGCTTTCACTGGCACTAAGGCAACAAGATCCGGCGAGGGAGTGAAGGGGAAGTGAGGTGATATAGGGAAGTGCACAGGTGTAAACACTAATTGGAACCACTGCGCCAATCAGCGGCGCAGTGGCCCTTTAAATCGCAAAGACCCGGCGCGCGCGCGCCCTAGGGAGCGGGGCCGCGCGCGCCGGGACAGAACTGACGGAGAGCGAGTCAGGTACGGGAGCCGGGGTGCGCATCGCGAGCGGGCGCTACCCGCATCGCGAATCGCACCCCGGCCGGAGGCAGTATCGCAGCGCCCCGGGTCCGTGGAACCGACCGGGGCGCTGCGGTGAGGAGAGTGTAGCGAGCGCTCCGGGGAGGAGCGGGGACCCGGAGCGCTCGGCGTAACACGTACATAGACACATACAAACATACATAGACACATACAGATATACATAGACATATACAGACGTACATAGACACATACAAACATACATAGACACATACAGATATACATAGACATATACAGACGTACATAGACTCATACAAACATACATAGAAATACAGAAATACATAGACATATACAGACGTACATAGACACAAACATACATAGACATATACAGAAATACATAGACATATACAGACGTACATAGACACATACAAACATACATAGACACATACAGATATACATAGACATATACAGACGTACATAGACACATACAGACGTACATAGACACATACAGATATACATAGACATATACAGACTTACATAGACACATACAAACATACATAGACACATACATACATAGACATATACAGACGTACATAGACACATACATACATAGACATATACAGACGTACATAGACACATACAAACATACATAGACACATACAAACATACATAGACACATACAAACATACATAGACATATACAGACGTACATAGACACATACAAACATACATAGACACATACAGATATACATAGACATATACAGACGTACATAGACACATACATACAAACATACATAGACATATACAGACGTACATAGACACATACAAACATACATAGACACATACAGATATACATAGACATATACAGACGTACATAGACACATACAAACATACATAGACACATACAGATATACATAGACATATACAGACGTACATAGACACATACAAACTTACATAGAAATACAGAAATACATAGACATATACAGACGTACATAGACACAAACATACATAGACATATACAGAAATACATAGACATATACAGACGTACATAGACACATACAAACATACATAGACACATACAGATATGCATAGACATATACAGACGTACATAGACACATACAGACGTACATAGACATATACAGACGTACATAGACACATACAGATATACATAGACATATACAGACGTACATAGACACATACAAACATACATAGACACATACATACATAGACATATACAGACGTACATAGACACATACAAACATACATAGACACATACACACATAGACATATACAGACGTACATAGACACATACAAACATACATAGACACATACAAACATACATAGACATATACAGACGTACATAGACACATACAAACATACATAGACACATACAGATATACATAGACATATACAGACGTACATAGACACATACAGATATACATAGACATATACAGACGTACATAGACACATACAAACATACATAGACACATACAGATATACATAGACATATACAGACGTACATAGACACATACAAACATACATAGACATATACAGACGTACATAGACACATACAAACATACATAGACACATACAGATATACATAGACATATACAGACGTACATAGACACATACAAACATACATAGACACATACAGATATACATAGACATATACAGACGTACATAGACACATACAAACATACATAGAAATACAGAAATACATAGACATATACAGACGTACATAGACACAAACATACATAGACATATACAGAAATACATAGACATATACAGACGTACATAGACACATACAAACATACATAGACACATACAGATATGCATAGACATATACAGACGTACATAGACACATACAGACGTACATAGACATATACAGACGTACATAGACACATACAGATATACATAGACATATACAGACGTACATAGACACATACAAACATACATAGACACATACATACATAGACATATACAGACGTACATAGACACATACAAACATACATAGACACATACACACATAGACATATACAGACGTACATAGACACATACAAACATACATAGACACATACAAACATACATAGACATATACAGACGTACATAGACACATACAAACATACATAGACACATACAGATATACATAGACATATACAGACGTACATAGACACATACAGATATACATAGACATATACAGACGTACATAGACACATACAAACATACATAGACACATACATACATAGACATATACAGACGTACATAGACACATACAAACATACATAGACACATACATACATAGACATATACAGACGTACATAGACACATACAAACAAACATAGACACATACACACATAGACATATACAGACGTACATAGACACATACAAACATACATAGACACATACAAACATACATAGACATATACAGACGTACATAGACACATACAAACATACATAGACACATACAGATATACATAGACATATACAGACGTACATAGACACATACAGATATACATAGACATATACAGACGTACATAGACACATACAAACATACATAGACACATACATACATAGACATATACAGACGTACATAGACACATACAAACATACATAGACACATACATACATAGACATATACAGACGTACATAGACACATACAAACATACATAGACACATACATACATATACATATACAGACGTACATAGGCACATACAAACATACATAGACACATACAAACATACATAGACATATACAGACGTACATAGACACATACCAACATACATAGACACATACAGATATACATAGACACATACAAAAATACATAGACACATACAGATATACATAGACATATACAGACTTACGTAGACACATACAAACATACATAGACACATACATACATAGACATATACAGACGTACATAGACACATACAAACATACATAGACACATACAGATATACATAGACACATACAGATATACATAGACACATACAAACATACATAGACACATACAAACATACATAGACACATACAGATATACATAGACACATACATACAAACATACATAGACACATACAGATATACATAGACACATACAGATATACATAGACACATACAGATATACATAGACACATACAAAAATACATAGACACATACAGATATACATAGACATATACAGACTTACGTAGACACATACAAACATACATAGACACATACATACATAGACATATACAGACGTACATAGACACATACAAACATACATAGACACATACAGATATACATAGACACATACAGATATACATAGACACATACAAACATACATAGACACATACAAACATACATAGACACATACAGATATACATAGACACATACATACAAACATACATAGACACATACATACATAGACACATACAGATATACATAGACACATACAAACATACATAGACACATACAAACATACATAGACACATACAAACATACATAGACACATATAGACACAGTGAGGGAGATTTATCAAAATCTGTCCTAAGTTGCTTAGTTGCCCATAGCAACCAATCAGATCACTTCATTCATTTTTAAAAAGCCCCTGAAAAATGAAAGTAGCGATCTGATTGGTTGCTATGGGCAACTCAGAAACTTTTCCTCTGGACGGGTTTTGATTACTCCCCCTCAGTATGTTTTATTTATAAATAGATATAACTGCAAAGAATGTGCAGATATGAAAGATGAATATATGATTTAATAATTAATATAATACAATGAATAACTTCAATGACTGTAAGAGACTTAATGTGCGATACTTATTGCCTCCTCGCACCGGGAGATCTTGTCGTTCCATCCTTCACACCGTGACTGCACTAAGGTCACCTCAGCCTCCACCACGTATCTGCTCATCACTAACTTCTATAACGTTTCCTCACCTCAGATGTCCTAGATCTATACAATTCTGCATAAATGTTTTCTTCTCTGAGGAAGTGATGATAGTCACATGACCCCACCAAAAATCCTGAATGTAGCAGAGCTGAGTTTATCATTTGCACTATTTGTTGTGTTATTTTTACATTTACATCATAAAGGACATATCCAAAACAAAATAGTGCTTAGTTAAAATTAATTTTTGGTATAAGTTCCACCTATTTCTTCCCCTGTAGGTGACATAGTATTGAGTCAGGGCTAATATATAGACATCTTGTTCCTATAAAGTCCTTTGACTTTCACCTCTGGAGAAAAACTTTGAAACTAAATGAGAAAAGCTGGCAACGTTTCCAGGAGTCAGACATGAGCGAATATATCATGCCGCTGATTTTGGGTGACTCGACTGCAGGGTTGCCAACAATTTGTCAAGTGAGTCATTGAAAAATGTCCAATTTCTTAAATTAGCATCAAATGGCAAAAAGAGAAGAAGTATTCTTCATATCAAACTGGACAGTAAAATGGCAAATAGAACTCTATCAGACGCCTCTGTTCCTCTGTATCACACATGTATTTAGAAAGGCAGCAATAGACACAAGTAGCATATTATATTCCAGAGCTGCACTCACTATTCTGCTGGTGGGGTCACTGTGTACATACATTACATTACTTCCCTGTACTGATCCTGAGTTATTTCCTGTATTATATTCCAGAGCTGTACTCACTATTCTGCTGGTGGGGTCACTGTGTACATACATTACATTACTTATCCTGTACTGATCCTGAGTTATATCCTGCTTTATACTCCAGAGCTCTACTCACTATTCTGCTGTTTGGGTCACTGTGTACATACATTACATTACTTATCCTGTACTGATCCTGAGTTATATCCTGTATTATACTCCAGAGCTGTACTCACTATTCTGCTGGTGAGGTCACTGTGTACATACATTACATTACTTATCCTGTACTGATCCTGAGTTATATCCTGTATTATACTCCAGAGCTGTACTCACTATTCTGCTGGTGGGGTAACTGTGAACATACATTACAGTACTTATCCTGTACTGATTCTGAGTTACATCCTGTATTATACTCCAGAGCTGTACTCACTATTCTGCTGGTGGGGTCACTGTGTACATACATTACATTACTTATTTTGTATTGATCCTGAGTTATATCCTGTATTATACTTCAGAGCTGTACTCACTATGCTGCTGGTAGAGTCACTGTGTACATACATTACTTATCCTGTACTGATCCTGAGTTATATCCTGTATTATACTCCAGAGCTGTACTCACTATTCTGCTGGTGGGGTCACTGTGTACACACATTACATTACATTACTTATCCTGTACTGATCCTGAGTTATATCCGGTATTATACTCCAGAGCTGCACTCACTATTCTGCTGGTGGGGTCACTGTGTACATACATTACATTACTTATCCTGTACTGATCCTGAGTTGTATCCTGTTTTATACTTCAGATCTGTACTCACTATTCTGCTGGTGGGGTCACTGTGTACATACATTACATTACTTATCCTGTACTGATCCTGAGTTATATCCTGTATTATACTCCAGAGCTGTACTCACTATTCTGCTGGTGGGGTCACTGTGTACATACATACATTACTTATCCTGTACTGAACCTGAGTTATATCCTGTATTATACTCCAGAGCTGTACTCACTATTCTGTTGGTGAGGTCTCTGTGTACATACATTACATTACTTATCCTGTACTGATCCTGAGTTATATCCTGTATTATACTCCAGAGCTGTACTCACTATTCTGCTGGTGGGGTCACTGTGTACATACATTACAATACTTATCCTGTACTGATCCTGAGTTATATCCTGTATTATACTCCAGATTTGTACTCCTAGTGGTGGGGACACTGTATATGTGAAAAAGAGCAGACACCTGGAACACATCACATTGATGCGGTTTTTACTTTGTCATACCTTGAGATGGAATGAATCACTTTGAAGATTTCATCTGCATTGGTGGAATGTCTTATCACTTTAGAGGGCTAGCCTTAGCAAAGGACGCCCCCATTTCCCTGTGCTCATCCCCTGCCTCCATAGCTGCCTTAAAGGTGTACTCCGCTGCCCTAGTGTTCGGAACATTTTGTTGGAGTGGGTGTAAGGGGGTCGTGACATCACAGCCATGCCCCTTGGTGATGTCACACCAAGCTCCCTCAATGCACATCTATGGGAGGGGGCGTGGTGGTCACCACGCCCCCAACATAGACTTGCATTGAGGGGTGTGACATGACTTCATGAGGGGCGTGGCTGTGACATCACGGCCCCGCTGTCTGCAAACAGCGTGAACACTGGGTGCTGCACAGAGATGTCTAGGGACAGATTACCCCTTTAAATGGTATCGGGCACCATTATGTATCAGAGGGCATATTGTCCAAATGAAAGAACATTTTTGAGCAACATCAAAAACATTATTAGCGACACTTCACGCCCCTATAAGACTTGGGTTAAGAATGAATAATGAGGACTTCATAGAGTAGACAAATACTTAGGGAGAGGCAGATGAAGGCATTGTGAAGCGGGGCTCTGGCCTTGGAATGATAATGAGGATAGTACTAATCAATCTGAAGCGGGTACTTTTAATAATTTAGGAGATTTCCATTTCATAAAATGCTAATTCACTCTGCCCTGTTAGCGGTGAACCCTCACACTGCTCGCAAATACAGATAATCTGCCTCCGCACAGTAGGACGGTAATTCTAAATACGCATTTGCATCTGCATGGAAGAGCGGCCACAAATCTGGATGCAACTCTGTGTTAATTAAATATGCATGCTTACAAAATGAAAAAAAAAAAAAAAAAACTTTATTTATTCTACCGGAGTAACACAAGTGTAATGACTGCTAAATCCCTATGGACGGATTTATGCAAATATGTTTATTTATTTATTTAATGTAATTTTTTCCTGGAGATGACAAACACTTTGCATTTTTTATGAAAGTGACCCATTCATGCTGCAAATCAGATGACATCACTACGCGCAATGTGCCACGCCGTGACGGCTGGTGAGATGAACTCTCTGCCGTCTGTGTGGCGCATTTGTCTTATGAATAATTTCATGCTTTGGTTATCGAGCTAGGTAAGTAAGAACAATAGAACTTTTTAAAATTTTTTTGTCAGTTTTTTTGTTATTTTTTGCTGAAACAATCACATTCCATGGATCAAGAAGGTGTCGGAATATTTTTTTTTTTTTTACATATTGTACATCCTGGCAAAACATTAACCTTTCTAATATACTTCATAAAAAATATTTATCACCTTTTGATAGAAATCATGACTTATTAAAAAGACCACTAGGGGTCCCCAATAGGGAACCTAATCCTGTCAGGCTGCAGCATCATCTTTTTCCTGGCTGAAGCACAGACAGGGACAAAGTCCAGGAAGTGAGGGCAGGACTACCACTCCTGTGCTCACTCCTGTCCTATCAGACTGCAGCTTGAAAACAGAGAAAAGGGGCTTAAAGAGCACCTTGCAGTGACTGAATGGAATAGCCCAGCACAGCACTGCAGACTCAGGGAGGAAGTGACTGTATGGTGAGTGAGGGGGGCTCAGTGCTTGCCTTGGACACGCCCCTTCCTCAGCAGTGAATGTCAAAATGAGTGAGCAGCAGAACAGAGGGATTTGTGAGCCAAATACAAAAGCAAGACACATAGAAAAGACATGTAAAGCATCTGCATGCCCTAGTGAGTTAATTATAGTAGCATTATTTTATTCTGTGATATCTTAGGTACGCTTTAAGGACGCAGTGATTTTTTCATTTTTGATGTTTAATTATTTTTTCTTCCTTGCTTTTCATAGCCTAAAATCTTAAAACTTTCATATAAGGGCTTGTTTTATTAGCCACCAATTGTACTTTGTAATGGCATCACTTATTTTAAGGGGTATTCCAGCCAAATACATCTTATCCCCTATCCAAAGGATAGGGGATAAGATGTCTTATTGCGGGGGGCCCGCCGCTGGGACCCCCCGCGATCTCCGTACAGCACCCACATTCTATGCGGGAATGCGTCTCCAGTCTCGGAAACCTCTTTGTTTCCAGGATTAGAGATGTGACGTCATGCCACGCCCCCTCATGATGTCATGCCACACCTCCTCCATTCATGTCTATGGGAGGGGGCGTGATGGTTATCAAGGTCCCTCCCATAGACATGAATGGAGGAGGAGTGGCATGACATCATGAGGTGGGATCATTGTAACATCCTTTTCCAGCCCATCTCTGTGTGCTGCCCATCTCTGTTTGCTGCCCATCTCTGTGTACTGCCCATCTCTGTGTACTGCCCATCTCTGTGTACTGCCCATCTCTGTGTACTGCCCATCTCTGTGTACTGCCCATCTCTGTGTACTGTCTCTATTTCTCTCATATAGGAGGAGAATAGATGTTTATATAGATATTTCCTCTGTGTTGAGAGCAGTCATTGTACATGGTGCCCACACTGCGCCCTCCTCCCCTTACACCCCACCTGGTTACTGCCCTCAGTTATTGTTGAGATTGTTGTAATGTCACCTGAGTGTCCATCAATGAGGCTCAGTCTACTGATAGAACATTCTAAAGAGATCTGACAGTATGCACTGCGCTCAGTCACAGTCTCTAGTGATACCTTAGATTGATCTTGTTTTGGTTCTGGCAGATTTTAGGAACAGATGCAGCTAATAAACAGTTGGAAAATAAATGTCCTGAGCCTGATGATAGATGATGAGCCATAAACCTGGCGGAAGGGTAATAAATGTCAACTATGGCTGCTTTATGAGGTTCCCTCAAAGTGGAGGAGGAGAAGTGCCTGTCGATAACTATTAGTCTTCATATGGGGTGAGACCTTAGGGTAAGATGTGACCCTCATAGTGGTCACTTTACTACTACGACTAGACAATGATTTTATTGGATTTATTCCAGGAAATATGAGTAATCAACAAAGAGTTACCTGAAGCTACAAAAATTGTAACAGCGTCACTCAACTACCATCTTCTATTTAGGATACTGGTGTTTCCTCATGTAGAGGAACCTATGGACCCCTCAGATATTTACCAGGCTGCCTTCTTTCATTGCTTCATAGTCGAATTGTAGACACTTTTGGTGGTGGGCAGAGATCAGCATGGGCACTCTGACCGGTCTGCGTCTATGTAGCCCCATACACATTACCATGCCCTGGTTGAACTAACACCTTTCTATCATAGTCAGCAGGAAGTTCTTCAGCAATTTGCTCATCAATAACTCTATTGGGGTAACGGGCCACATGAGCCAGTCTTCTCTACCACATACATCCATCATACTTGACACTGTTAGCAATTCACCAGTTGGCCTGGTTGGAGCACTTTTTGTAGGTACTAACCACTACATACTGTGAACACTCCAAAAGACCTGCTATTTATGATACTCGTGTTTTATGTGTCAGAGGCACCTATGGACCCCCTCAGATACCAGGGACTAGATCCAACCTCCACAGCCACATCCCTGACAGAAGTGATATCATGGTGTGGACCTTAAAGGGGTACTCTGCCCCAAGACATCTTATCCCCTATCCAAAGGATAGTGGATAAGATGTCTGATTGCGGGGGTCCCGCCGCTGGGGACCCGCAACGATCTCCCTGCTGAACCTGGCATTTGTTTAGAGAATCGGGTGCAGTGCCGAAGGCTCGAGACCTCACAGCCCCTCCCCACTCGTGACGTCATGGTCATGCCCCCTCAATGCAAGTCTATGGGAGGGAGCGTGACGGTAGTCACACCCTCTCCCAAAGACTTGCATTGAGGGGGCATGGGCGTGATATCATGAGCGAGGCGTGACCCTCCTCCCCTAATTGTTAGGGGCAGACTACCCCTTTAAGGTTGATGAGGAATACAATAAACTTATTTCAATCATTGTCTGCTTTAGGTAATATCTTGCTTTTACAACTACCCCTTCCCCCCAAAAAACTTACCACAGGCTGCATCACCACTGATAATAATAATAATAATAATAATAATAATAATATGAATGCCTTCATATAGCCAACATATTCTGCAGCACTGTACAGAGATTGTTATCACTCCCAGGCCCCAATGGGGGTTCACAAGCTAAATTCCAATCTAACTTATTTGTATGTTTTACAATGTTGGAGGTAACCAAAGTACCTGAAGAAAACCCACACAAATACAGGGAGAACATACAAACTTGTAGACATTGCACTTGGTGGGATTTGAACCCAAGACCCCAGCACTGCTGTGGACAAACCTTGCAGGAGGTTTGGAATTTCCCTGCAGCTCCACCATAGGTGAAATGAAGCATTGCATGCTGCTCATTGTAATTAATAGGCTGTGCAAGTAATACATTGAGATGGCGGGTCATCCAGAGATAGAGGCACTCTTTGTCAGAACGGTGTAATAGGTTATTTGACTATGGGATTTCCAAACCTGACAACCCTTTTGAATGATTTCTTCATCTTTAAAGCTGTGAAGAACATTCTATGAAAGATAGAAATATTGCTAAATTGCTCAGGAACAGGGACAGAGCTTCATAAATGTATCCAAGCATGCCCCGTCCTGTATAACCCAACCCCCCCCCCCCCCATATTAATTATCCTCTTAATTACATGGATTGGATCTGCCAGGCTGCTACTTGAAGAGTTTTATTAGAATAGGATTAGAAATAAGTCTGAAATATTTTTTCCCCTCGTACAACACTAATGCAGATCTCACCAATGCGACATGAGCAGCGGTAAAACCTGTCACTGGGTCGGCATCCAAGAATGCAATAAGCTGCCGGAAGTTTATACCATTTGTTGGTAAGATGTGACGTCTGCTTTAAGCCGAACATAAAATAGCGAGAACAGCAGTAGAGGGATTTGGCGCTCTTTTATTGCTTAGACCCTACGGAATTTCATTGTATACATAAACAATGTGGAGAACAGAGGCCGAAATCAAGATGGCTTCAGAGATAGCAGATGTTAGCATGTAAACATTCATCTTCTCCAATGGTTCCATTGATCGTAAGAAAATGACTCAAATGGTGGTAAAACAGAGGAAAAGAACAGCTGACTAAACTTGTCAATAAAATTTTATACTACATTAGTAATAGTACAGTATGAAGCAGCCAGAAATGCCGATAAGGTGCGGACTCCATGGATCAGACTCGTTTCTACAGCACATCCCACAGATGATCGATTAGATTTGAAGTCTTTTGTCATGATCGTTATTCCTGAATACTTTTTGTAGTGTTCTAGCATAGAAAGACACGGTAACCCACACTCACCGCAACGCTTCTGCCATATGACTCATCTTCAACTCCTTCTACAGGCCCAGTTCCAGACTCGGTGCATGGGCGCTCAGAGGCGACTGCCAGCGACTCCAGATTTGGAGTCAACATCTTGATCTCTTTGTCATGATCGTCATTCCTGAAAACTTTTTGTAGTGTTCTAGCATAGAAAGATATGGTAACCCACACTCACCGCAATGCTTCTGTCATATGACTCCACTTCAACTCCTTCTACAGGCCCGGTTCGGTGCATGGGCGACTGCCGGTTGTTTCATGCTGTGTGATCTTCTTCCGGCCTCGGGACCAGAAGAAGAGCACACAGTGCAAAACCGCCGGCAGTTGCCTCTGAGTGCCATACAGCGAGTCTGGATCTGGGCCCGTAGAAGGAGTTGAAGTGGAGTTGTCTAGCAGAAGCATTGCACCGCCGGAGCCGCGGACTTAGGACCTTGGTCTCCCGTAGTGATAGAAGTACATGAGCTCAGTTATCCTGTTTGCTATATAGCAGTCGTGACACTTTATTTCCAAGAGTGTGACTTTTTGTAGTGTAGCAGGGGCATTATCCTGTAGAAAGAGGCCATTGCCAATAGGGAATCCCACTGCTATGACTTAGTCTGTACAATGTTTAGTTAGGTGGCTACAATAACATCCACATAAATCCAGGACCCAAGGTTTTCAGCAGAACATTGGCCATCACATTGCTCTCCGACGGCTTGTCTACTACTCATGGTCCAACCTGGTGCCATCTCTGGTACCACGTAAGTGATGCCAATGCATCCAGCTATCCATATCATGGACAAGGAAACATGATTCATCAGACCAGGCTTTCTTGTTCCATGTTTTCATAGTCCAGTTTTGATGTTCACATGCCCATTGTAGACACTTTCGGTGGTGGACAGTGATCAGCATGGGCACTCTGACTGGTCTGTGTAGCCCCATACACATTACCATGCCCTGGTTGACCTAAAACCTTTGTATCATAGCCAATAGGGACTTTTTCAGCAATTTACTCTACAGTAGCTCTTCTGTGGGATCGGGACAGATGGGCAAGTCACTACTCACATACATCAATCATTCATGTCACCAGTTTACCAGTTGTTCTTCCTTGGAGCATTTTTGGTGGGTACCAACCACTTCTTACCAGGAACACCCCATAAGACCGTCTGTATTGGAAATGCTCTTACCCAGTCGTTGCCATCACAGTTTGTCTCTTGGTAAAAGCCTTCAGATCCTTACGCTTGACAATTTTTCTGCTTCCAACATCAACTTCAAGTACAGACTGTTCACTTGCTGCCTGATATATCTCACCCCGACAGTCGCCATTGTCACCAGATACTCCATGTTATTTATTTTACTTCTTGGTGGTTTTCATGAAATATGTGGCAGGGATTTATTCATTTGTCCCCTATGTACTATCTTTATAAGACAACAAATGACAGTGCCCCAATAGCATAAATGTGACATTGAAGTACTTGACCAACTCAGCTCTGCAGCAAAAGTTCTCTTTTATTTCCCCCTGTAAAGTTCTTCCTCCACCTCGTGCCCTTGTTTCAGTTTGGCAAAAGCCATTATTAACCCTGGTGCCGACATCCACAGTAATAAAGCCCGCAGCATTAATGAACATACATAAGACCATAAAAATGTAAATGCTTTGCAGGCAAAGTTACCTGCGCGGCGGCTTCTTTAATACAAAAACTACTTGACTTGTGCTTTTTATTTGAAGATGAAAGCCTTTCCCGTTATTTGTGATGGAATACAGGTCTCCTAGGCAGTCAGAGGAGAAGAAATCCTGGGAGAAAAACTTTTATATTTTGATTTCCTATAACTTTGATGTTCAAATTGGATTGCTCTGATTTCCACGAACCATAGAACCTCCAGCCCCGGGCCCATTAAATAAACAGCCTAAAAAATAAGAACTTTGCAGGGGAAAAAAAACCAAAAAAAT
Source organism: Hyla sarda (assembly GCF_029499605.1). NCBI lineage: Eukaryota > Metazoa > Chordata > Amphibia > Anura > Hylidae > Hyla > Hyla sarda. Next base: position 581,818,145 of record NC_079189.1, read on the forward strand.
AAAAAACAATAGAAAAGTGTTAATATTAATCTTGTGGCGGGGTAAGTTTACCTTAGGGACCTGACGGAGACTCAGCCTAGATGCCTATGTTCTACGTGAAATCAAATATTATGTATTCAGTGAACGCTCAGAGCAACACCGAGGTAATAATCCTACAGAAATATCCTTCACTGGAGAATCATTTAAACCTTGAAGATCTTTCTCTTTTTATGGCTGAAAAACAATTATATCTGTAGTTAGAACACAAAACGGCCCCGAAATTAAGTGTACCTGTTATAGATGTAAAGTTTATTAGATCAGACGGCTGTAACCTTGATGCTCTAAGGAGCTGAATCATCGAGCGTCATCAGTCAGGCCCAAGGGTCACACAGAGGTCTTACAAAGAAGTCAATGGCCAAGAAGCCCAGTTGATTTCTTGGGTCCGCCAGGGAATATGATCCCAGGGGTCTCTCTTCCATGGATACAGAATATATGCATGCTCAAAGTTAGTCTGACCATTTTAGAATTAAAGGGGTACTCCATTACAGAACATCTTATCCTCTATCTGTATCTCCCATAGAGCTAAATGGAGGAGCATGTCGGCCAACGCTTTGGCAGTGGTGGACAGTAATTCGCGCATGGAGCGGAGATCATTTAGTGCACGGAGAGAGCCAGGGTGCCAGGCTTGCAGGGGATTGCAGCGGGTCCCAGCGCTTGGACCCTCCAGACCAGTATCAGACACTTATCTCCTATCCTGGGGATGGGGATAAGATGTTCTTCAATTTCCCTACAGTGCCCCCATATGGAGAAATGAAGCATTACAGAGTGCCCATTGAGATCAGTGGTTGCCTACTTAATGTAAGACAGGAAAGGTCTTCCAGAGTGAGAGACCCTTTTTATACCTGCTTTACCCCTGTCCAAGAAATGAGGGTCCTGAGCAGAGGGCAACTCCCTAACAGTGTATGAAAATGGGTTTTCTAAACTTCAACTCCTATCATACCCTGACAGCTGAAGAAGACCCATGAATTCTCTATTTGTATACTCTATGCACAGTAAGTGTTCCCCGACTTGTGGCTCTTTCACTGTTGCAAAACTACAACCCCCATCATGCCCTGACACAGCTGTAGTTTTTTACCTCAAGGTGGGTGAATTTTTTTAGGGCTTTGACAGTGTCCTCCCCATTGGCAGCAATGCAATACTGCTGAAAAAGAATGAACATGTTCATCATTTCGGCAAAGTCCGGAATTGTCGGAGATTCTGCGGTGTGCACCGAGCAGCAGAATCCCATTGGAAACATTAGGAGGCTGCTGTACCGGAATCTCCATATTTATGTAGTGATACCAGGTCCGTACGCTCTTGGAAGGACGCTGGTGTCACATTGCCCATTGGTCGCGTCTCCAGTGCTGGAGAAGCCACAGGTTACTTATTCTTAGCCGCCAAACAACAGCTCATTAAGTGGCTAATAAGTGCTAAGCCCCCTGAAAAAAAAAAAGGCGAACGCTACTAAGTGCTTCCCGGACATAAGAACAGATCAATTCTGCTTTATCCTCCATTTTCTCCCAGCATTGGCAGATTATCTGGCCTTTTTTTTTTTTGTCTGCAAAAGACAAGAGGATTAAGAATCTGCTCCGTCACATTCTGCCTCCGCAATTACGGACCATCTGTTACTTTCTTCTCTGCCGAAATAGTACCAAATCTGCAACAAAATATCTGTAGTTGACTCAGCTGTAATCTGGATAGGAGAAGTAGCTGCACGTCAATGTTATACAGTTTCCAAACTAGCATGCTGGGAGTTGTAGTTTTGCAACAGCTGAAGGCACCCTGGTTGGAAAACACTGCTTTATGGGGACAACAGGGGCATCATATAATGCTTCCTGCCCCCTAGGCCTTCGGCTGTCTGGGCATGCTGGGAGTTGTAGTTTTGCAACAGCTGGAGGCACTTTGGTTGAAAAGCACTAATATGCTCTATCCACAACTAGTAAAACTAGTAGCATGGATATAGCAGAGTTGAGTTTGTCACATATTGCTATAGGTATACAGGGCATATGCAGCCCTACAGAATTGATACCAGTGTTTTAAAACCAGTGTGCCCCTAGCTGTTGCAAAACCACAAGTCCCAGCATGCCCGGACAGCCTTTTGGCAGCAGCTGCTAGGGCGAGCTTACAGCATACTGTGTTATTAATGAGTTCAATGTAAAAGCAGTATGCAGTGAGCTCTTGAGCTCCCCCTAGTGGTGACTACAAGTATTCAGCATTATACAGTTTACATATACCTCAATGACTGTGATTCCCAATCTGTGCACCTCCATCTGTTGCAAAACTGTAACTCACAGTATTCCCAGACAGTCTTTGGCTGCAGCTGCCACTAGGGTAGGCTTATTGCATACTGTGTAATCATTGAGATCAATGTAAAAACAGTATGCAGTGAGCTCTTAAGCTCCCCCTAGTGGCGACTACAAGTTTTCTATATAACAGTTTACTTCTACCTCAATGCCAGTGATTTCCAATCTGTGTGCCACCAGCTGTTGAAAAACTACAAATCCAATGGCTTTCCGGGCATGCTGGGAGTTGTAGTTTTGCAACAGCAGGAGGCACACAGGTTGAGAAACACTGATTTATACACTATGTATGCTCCAAAACATTGAGCAGAGGCGAACGTTGTCATTCAGCCATATGACAAACTCAACTCCACTACACCAGTACATAAAAGTGTTATAAAAAAGCTATTTTCCTACCAAAACAGAGCAGCCACATCACTTACAAAAGCCATGTAGAGAAAAATACCCTTTTATAAAGCCAATTTCCAGCCCGATCCTCTCTTAGATTGAGAATGATGAGTGATTGTGAGTGATTGATTAGGGTCACAATAAGTGTCACTTGTGGAAAAATAATGGGTCACTCACTTCATTCCAACCTCTTATTCTAATCCGGCTATGGCTGACTGCCTTCCTATTTATGATAAATGTCAAGAGGATGGAGCCGTGCCTCCGCCACGCGCCTCTCCTCCATCAGCAGAAGGCCGTTCTCGCGGTGGACCGGGGTGATTGACGGCAGCATTACAGCCATAAAGCCCTTTGATTAGTATTTTTGGTTATTTTTATTATTACTATAAAATGACATAAACCATCCTCTAAACTTATGTGTGTTTTATCTGAGCGTCCGGCGCAGCTATTGTCTCCTGCAAAACCTATTACGGGAGGATGTTTTACGGGCCCGACATTATGGTTTATTTTTGTTATTTATGACGTAGCTTTTGTACAGTTCGCAGGAGAATATAAATGGCAAATTGACTTGATATACAACCTACCTCATCCAGTATTGTTATGATACACCATATCGTGTATGTGTGTGTACGGTAGTATGCATGCAGTAGCACTGAATAAACTACATATGGGATGTTTAGCAAAGAATTATGGGAGTTTAAATAGGCACTGTCACTTTCAGAAACTTTTGACATTAGACCATTTTGTGTCTACAGCTCTTGTGCTGTTCTATGTGTCTCCAAGGGAACAGACTACAAACATATCATGTGTAGTCTGATGCTGCAGACATGTGTTACTCCACACCCATGCTGCCTCTTCTTGATAACCTGCAAGTAATAGAACAGGAGGCAGATGGAAAGGAGTAACACACGAATGCACAGTCTGACTACACAAGTTATGTTTGTAGTCTGTTACCAAGGAGACACAATCATCAGTGCAGGTGCTGTGGAGGATAAGTTGCCCAGTAGCAACCAATCTGATCGCTTCTTTCATTTTTAAAAGGGCCTGGCGTCCAAGTCAATATTTGCCCCATGCCTAGCCCAGGATCCAGCGGTATACCTTTGGGTGGTGAAGAGGTTAAACCATGACCTGGCATCACAAATACAAGGGGTTAATGCCATCTGTCCCTAGGGTAATAACATCTGCCCTCATCACACCCTCACCACAAACATGAAATAGATAGATAGATATTAGACAGACAGATGGATAGATAGATATGAGATAGATAGATATAAGATAGATAGATGGATAGATAGATAGATATGAGATAGATAGATATGAGATCGATAGATAGATAGATATGAGATACATAGATAGATAGATATGAGATAGATATGAGATAGATAGATATGAGATCGATAGATAGATAGATAGATAGATAGATATGAGATACATAGATAGATAGATATGAGATAGATAGATATGAGATAGATACATATGAGATAGATAGATAGATAGATAGATAGATATGAGATAAATAGATAGATAGATATGAGATAGATAGATAGATATGAGATAGATACACATGAGATAGATATGAGATAGATAGATAGATAGATAGATATGAGATAGATACATATGAGATAGATAGATAGATAGATAGATATTAGATAAATAGATAGATAGATATGAGATAGATAGATAGATATGTGGTGGCCCAGTACGTGAGGTGTTACCCTGTGCTCCTGCTGTCCTATCAGGCCGCCTCCTTCAGTGTCCCCAAGGCCCCCTGCACTTGTTTCCCCATTGTAAATATGTTTTACCATGTAAAGTAATATAAAATGTAATGTTGCTTTAAGAGTTGTACCATGTGATATGTCATGTGATTGTTACCCAGGAGGTACCAGTGACCAGGTGACCCCAGGGGTGACCTATGGGCTCCCTGTTAGTCTCCCCCATATAAGCCCTGGGTGGAGCTAGCTCTCTCTCTCTTTTGCTCTTTCCTCTTTGGAGATAAGTCTTTGCTGAGGTCAGTCGTGCCTAGTGTGTGTGTCCAGAGTGTTGGAGACCTCAAAGTCAAGTCCTGCAGCCACCAAGTCACTATGCAAAAGTCACAGCTTTATGAGTCAAGTCAAGTCAGTCCCTGTCATCTGTCAAGTCAGTGTGGTCTGCATTCAATTGTCCAGTCCTACTACAAGTCCCAGCAAGCTCTTAAGGTCTCTGCGTCACTGGTCACCTCCTTTACCTACCCTGTCTACCCTCAGTAAAGCTATCGTTGTCCGTAACTTGGCATCAGAGTTTTTATTGCCCCCCATGCCTAACCCAGGATCCAGCAGTAAACCTTTGGGTGCTTATAGGCAAAACCCCGCCCTGGCGTCACGAATACAAGGGTTTAATGCCATCTGCCCTAGGGTAACAACATCTGCCCTCATCACACCCCGCTACCACAGATAGATATGAGATAGATATGAGATAGATATGAGATAGATAGATATGAGATAGATAGATAGATAGATAGATATGTGATAGATAGATATGCAATAGATATGAGATATATAGATAGATATTAGATATATAGATAGATATGAGATAGATAGATAGATAGATAGATATGTGATAGATAGATAGATATGCGATAGATAGATATGAGATAGATAGATATGAGATAGATAGATAGATAGACATGAGATATATAGATAGATAGATAGATAGATAGATAGATGGATAGATATGTGATAGATATATATGGGATAGATAGATATGAGATAGATAGATAGATATGAGATAGATATGAGATAGATAGATATGAGATAGATATGAGATAGATAGATATGAGAGAGATAGATAGATATGAGATAGATAGATAGATAGATATGAGATATATAGATAGATAGATATGAGATAGATAGATAGATATGTGATAGATATATATGAGATAGATAGATAGATAGATAGATAGATAGGAGATAGATATATATGAGATAGATAGATAGATAGATAGATATGTGATAGATATATATGAGATAGATAGATAGATAGATCGATATGATACAGATGCAATAGATGATACACATCAGAGAGAGTAGATTCAAGATAGTTATAAACAAGATACAAATTGATTATATTGAGATATGATACATACATAGATATCAGATTTGATTGATAGATCTTAAATAGACTAATACATACATCGATATGAGAGTTACATTTGCATGTTGATTTGTATATATATAATCTAAATTTTGTAGAACTTCCTGATCCTATTCAGCCCACAGCATCCAGTATTAAATATGAATGAAGAAGAACTCCTCATGTAGTATAAGATACTCCATACAACGCATAGCACTAAGTGAATGGGTAATCCTGTCAGTTGTGGTTTGCAGCACACTTTTCTTCTCAGTGTTCAGTAGAATATCCTAACTAGAAAATCCATAGAAAGCACAGCGGACCTCTATTTCAATAATTATAGGAAAATGAACTGTAAAGTTTTATAATAGAGAATATATCTGACAAAGCAAAAGTAACGGGAGCTACAAAATATTTATTCTAGTAACAATTACAGTAAGTGCGGCCAGGGTGACGATTTTCTGCTGCGATCTTAGATGTGAGAGTGAAGAAATATAATACGGTTATTACAGATCAATATTTGTAAGCATTCAAATACCTTGCCAAGCGGTAGAGCCTGCAGTAATGGCCGCTCTTATCTGAGTGATTAGAGTACACAGGCTCCGGACAGGACTTATTTTATATTCTTCAAGGTTAAAGTGCCTTTTTACTGTATCCAAGCTCAGATTTTACTGAACCTACATCAATATGCCCGGACATTGCTTAACGGAACACTCTAAACACAAGGCTGGTGGGGGCAGAGCATGATACAGTCATTCTCTCTTTGGTGTTCTTTCAATCCTATGTACCGTAGATCTCCCAATAGCGGACACTCACGGGGAATACAAAAGTGTCCCCTATTGAGAGATGTCCCCTATTGGGAAAAAAGGCTCAAAAATCTTTCTAAATGACAGAATACTGTCCTGTACTCACTCCAGAATGGAATTACCTATAAAAATATGATTAAAAAAAACAATATTACAGTAGAATCTACCAGTGACGTTTAATCTCCCCCCATCCCTCCCCCCGTATCATTTCATCCCCCTTTATACCCTGTGTCATCTCATTCCCCCATGCCTTGTGCCAAATTATCCCCCTTACCCCTTGTGCCACATAATTTCCCCTTGATCCCCCAGTGCCATTTCATTCCCCCTTTATTACCCTTTGTGTAAATTAATCATCCCCTCTCTTTATGAAGTGGCAAAGGGGAATAAAGGGGGAATAAAATGGCACAGGGGGATAAAGGGGAATGGAATGGGATATGGGGGGGGATGGCACAAGGGGTGGTAAAGAGGGGGTGATGAATTTGAAAAGAGGGCAATAAAGGGGGTTTGAAATAGCAAAAGTGGGATCAAGAAGAAATTATATGACACAGGGGGTTAAAAAGGGGGGAATGATTGGGCACAGGGGAAATAAAGTGGCACGGGGGATCAGGAAAGGAGAGGGGGGTAAATGATGTAGCCGGCGGACGTACAGAAGCTGGAGACCACTGCTTCTGTGCTGCGGGTGCATTGGGGGGCCTTGGGCCCCCAGGAGCCTGGGCCCCTTACTGGGGTATTGCCTGTACCCCCTAATGATGGCCCTGTGTACAAGGTAGGGCCGGCACATAAGCCTGGTTGTCCCCTATTGGGAGTATTTTGCCCCCTAATAGGAGTGTTTTGTTCCCTTTCGGGTGTGTCCGCATCGGCTATTGAGAGTGTCCCCTTTTCGGAGGGTGCAAATACATTAAGTCTTATGGGAGATTTTACTGTATCAGTATTTTGCCTCACCATTTGTATCATGCATCACCTCAGAAAATTATTTTTTATTATATTTTCTTTGACAATTTTTTTCTTATTTCTCTCATCATTATATATCTATATATATATATATATATATATATATATATATATATTATGAAATGTTGAAGTTTTCACTCTAATCATTAAGCAAGTACTTCCTCTTCTGTACAGAAAATGTCTCATCACAGGAAGAAATGCAATAAATGGTGACAGCAGTTTATAGATAAGATGGGAACCACCATTTACAATAGGTGATTCTTACCTTTCCCCTCGTCCTCTTCCGTGCACATTGACTTCTCAGTATGCCTACAAAACTCCCTATAGTAGACAGTGAGTCATTGCTGGACTACAAGTTGTTAAAGGGATATTCCAAGTTACCACACTTATACAACCCTTGTCCGACCACTGGGACCCTCAGCAATTTCAAGTACGGGGCCTGAGTCTTTGTTGAGCATGGAATGGCATGTGCACCACCACACTTGTCTATGGGACTGCTGGATATAGCCAAGTACACTGTTTGGCTAACTTTGGCAGCTCTTTAAACACTGAATGAAACATGGCCATTTTTGAGATTGTAAGGGGTCCCAGTTGTCGGACCCCCACAATATGACACTTATCCCCTTTTCTGTGGATAAGGGATAGGTGTTATTACTTAAAATTACCCTTTATGGTCTATGTGACTGGTGTAAAACAAATTTCTGAACTGCTAACAAAGCAGACCACCAACTCATGCAAGATGGCTGCCCAAATAATAATGTATGTGATTTAAGAAATCTTTATTTGAATAAACTAAAATTGTAATAAAGTAGAAACAGGCTAGAAAACCAAATATCGGTGTCATGTAGGACAGGGAATATTGTGCCTTAGTTTACCCAGAACCCCTTTCCCTGCCTACTTGCATAACCGCCCTAAGCAGTGGTTCTACAACTGGGCGCCAGTCCCAACATATACTGCATCTTAACAAGATATAACAAACAGACAGGGAACCCGAATAACGTACAACAGCAGGAATGCAAAGAATAAACAAAAAGATGTCAGGAATATACAGTGGCAGGTACATAGCTATGTATATATGTCAGTACAGTGACCCCCCCGAATTACGGTGGCCCCGATATACGATCATTTTCACATACGATGGCCTCTCAGAGGCCATCACATGTTGAATGCAGCATCAACATACAATGCTTTTGTATGTCTGGGCCATCGCATAAATGGCTATGCGGCAGCGCAGACTGCTTAAGCTGGATAGCCGGATAGCCATTTAATGTGCTCCGTGGGCTCCTGTGAGTGTTACTCATCTGTCCCTGCCACTCCGGACCATCCTCTTCATGTTCCGCTGCATGGCCATCGCCCTCCTTTGTCGTCATCATGTCACCATGCACGCCGTCCCGTCATCCAATAGGCACGGCGTGCGCGGCAACGTGATGACGGCAATAAAGAGTGACGATCCAGGGCAATGGTGGCGGTCCGGAGCGGCAGGGACACGCGAGTATAACTTTGTCTATTATTATTGCATGGATCCCTCAACATACGATAAATTCATTTTGGTTCATGGTTCATTTGGAACGAATTACCATCGTATGTTGAGGGATCACTGTATATATTCTGACTAACAGCATCAGAACCAAAGCAATGAATGGCAGGTGTGAAAACATGAACAAAACAGGATACCAGGAAATATACTGGCAAGATAAACCAGGAATGAAGGTAGTGAACAGGTTAACTGAAGTCAGAACACTATACAGATAAGGATACACTGGGTCAGGATAATACAAGACTAAACACAGAAACACACCAAGCATAAGAGCAAAGACAAACAGGTCTGAATGCGGGTCAAGATTCTATACAGATCAGGGTTCACAGGTACTGGATTACACAGTGAAACCAAACTCTAGGCTAGAGGCAAAGCAAAGCTATGGATCAGGACCTAACCATGGAGGAATACAAGTTACTAATACAGAGATCAAACTAGGCATGACTAAACTGACCACAGTACAGACAGTAACAAACAGGACTAAGCTAAAAACTAATAAAACGGGTAGGAACTACTAAGCCATGGCAGACACAAAATAACCGGTGTGATCAGAAACAGGGCTGTGGAGGATACAAATACCCCTTCTCAGCTGCTGATTGGCCCGGACCTGTAACTCCTTACTAACCAAAGCGCAACATGCACACCCTGGCCAGATGTGATAAAAAACACATTAGTCAGTCAAATTAGAAATCTTTCCCTCTGCCATCTAAAAAGCAGCTTTAAGAATTCAGCTAACATTTCGCAAACTATTTACAGACTATATATTTTTATTAAAAAAAAATTATATTAATAGAAATGACGACAGAAACTTACCCTTGAGCTCACCACCTCTAATGACACATTTTGAGGCATGGCGCTTGGTACTAGAAGAAAACAAAAGCAGGTGTAAGAAAATAATAGAATAATACAGTATTCTTTTTAGCATCAGCGAGGATCAGCAGTTCAGCAGATCTACAGCTCCCGCATACACAGTGAACAGAGCTAGAAGGAGACAGCGCCATATGCTGTGTACTGGCCATGCTGGGTACTGCAGCTCAGCTCCCATTTAGTTAAAATATTGGCCACTACACAATGTATGGCGCTGTCTGATTTTGGCTCTGTGTCACTGTATAGTATATGCCGGTACTGCAGCTCTGGCCTAATCACTGGGAATTCCAGGTGTTAGCAACCACCGATCTGAAATTAATCCTGCAGATAGGTCATCAATACATTAAGCCCAAGAAAACCTTTACAAAGGTCCTGGCCTATACAAAAATCATAGAGCCCCAAAGTTACTTTAGGTAAAGAGGCACTCAGGTAAAAAATTTTTGCCCATTTATTTTATTTCAGCACAGCTGCATCTATACATTTCATTACAGTAACTAGGTCATGTGGTTACCAGTTTGTAATTCTCTAAAAATTGCACCTTGAATAACAAAATGCATCAAATATGCACATAATGTGAACTGACTCCAACTCACTTATGAGTACATTGAGTCACCTGGGTAATCCAGTGGACTAGCAGCTTAAAGGGATACTCTGGCCCAAAGACGAAAGATAGGGGATAAGATGTCTAATCATGGCGGTCCCGATGCTGGGGACCCCTGCAATCTTCCATGCAGCACCCCACTATTATCAGCCTCCATCACCCCGCTATCATAAGCCTTCACTCCTGTCTGATGAATCACGATCACGGGGCAAGAGTAACGTGATGTCACAGCCCGGCCCCAGTGTTACATCATGCTTTACCCCATCAATGCAAGCCTATGTGAAGGGCGTGACAGCCTCCTTTGGATAGGGGGATAAGATGTCTTAAGGCCGGAGTACCCCTTTAATTAGATGATTAGTAATCAAACATCTGACCCTCAGCTACATTAATGGGAAATATGGGCTGCATTACAGAACTAAATCATTGTGGATTTGCAAACCAAAAATGAAGTCTATCCCATGCATACCACATCAGCTAAAACAGGTAAGCACAATGCATACACAATACCCTCTTCATACATTATTTTCTAATAAAAGCCTATGCTGAACTGTATAAGCAAAAAAAAAAAATAATAATAATAATAAGAAGAATCATAAGAATAATTTCCAGAGAACTTCTTTTAGATCATTAACATCTATGGGGAGAATATTGATATTGAATGAAGTCCTGATCATTAATTTTTGGAACCCATTTCTACATATAGGGACTAGTGTTGCTCGTGAATATTCGCAATGCAAATTTTATTCGCAAATATCACATATTCGCGAATTCGTGAATATTCGCGAATATAGCACTTACGAATTTCGTTTTTTTTTTGTTTTTTCCACAGTACACATCACAGTGATCATCCCTCTCTGCTTCCAGCTTGTGTGGTGTAAAGAAGGCTCTAATACTACTGTGTGAGACTGGCGTACGAATTTTCGCATATGGGAAAATTTGCATATGCTTATTTTCGCATATGCTAATTTTCGCACATGCAAATTTTTGCATATGCTAATTTCCATGTATGCTAATTTTAGCCTATGCTAATTTTCGTATATGCGAAAATATAACGCAAATATTACGAATATGCGAATTTAGCGAATATATGACGAATATTCGTCCATATATTCGCAAAATATCGCAAATTCGAATATGGCCTATGCCGCACAACACTAATAGGGACAGATCTGTATTGCCTCCATAGGGTCTTTAAAAAAAAAGTTCTCATAAAGATCACAGCCTTTGGCTGTCTGGGCATGCTGGGAGTTGTACTTTTGCAGCAGCTGGAGGCACTCTAGTTGGGAAACACTTTGTTATTTGGAGGCAGAAATTTTGAAAAATAAATGAATAAATAAAAAATAATAACAATAATGATGATGATGATGATATTATTATTGTTATTTAATAATGACAATAATAATAAATATTTAATTTACATATAGTTTAAAGGACATCTGCAGTGTTACAAACACTTATCCCCTATCCTCAAGATAGGGGATAAGTGTTTGATCGTGGGGGGTCCGAACGCTGGGGCCCCTGGCGATCTCCTGTACGGGGCCGCGGCTCTCCCATGCAGGGGGCGTGCCAGCCGCAGCATGACGTTGCAGCAGGCACGCCTCCTCCACACATCCCCCATAGAACTGTATGGGGACGGGGAGGAGACGGGGCGTCACCGTCGACATCTAAGTCGACGCTACGCGCCTTAGCGCTCACCATGAGCACTTATGGCGGCGCCCCGTTAGGGAGATCGGGGGGGTCCCAGCGGTCAGACCCCTCACGATCAAACACTTATCCCCTATCCTGTGGATAGGGGATAAGTGTAATGCCGCTGCAGTTGTCCTTTGTCCTTTAAAATTAAATACTTTTAATAATTTTGTTTTGTGACACCAGTCCCCAGTAATAATAATAAAAATAATAAAATATAAAATTATTATTTAATTTTAAATTCAATATATTCACTTAAATTATTATTATTATTATTATTATTATTATTTTTTTTTTTTTTTGTGACTGCTGCTCTTCTGTATGGCGGTAGTATTAGGTGCACACCAGATGATGTAGTGTCAAAGAAATCAGTGCTCACCTTGCTTGCAGTATGAGCTTCTAGCCACATAAAGACTTTATAGCGCGTTTCTGAAGTGCCGCTTGATTATTTTTGCCATTACATTTCATGTGACAACATATAAAAGCCAACGTTATGTCACACAGCCCCGGCGTGTACCGAGCTGGCGGAATATATGACAGCCCCACAATTAATGCCGACTTCAGCGCTGATCCTTATTTGTACCAGGGCGCTAAGCAATCACAATGAGTTCTTTCTGCTGTGACACATGTCAGTTAGTAACAACGCGGCGCCGCCTGACAACACCGTAAAGAAACACTTTACAAAATCTCTCATTACTAATTCCTTCTGCTCTGGAATACACGGGCACATTCCAAGTCATAGCGGGGGAAAACTCTATGTTGTTTTATTTATCCACAGATATAGCAAAGGCGACATTTAACGTGTTGCGTACCACGTTGCGGCAGGGGTTAAGTTAAAGTAAAAATATGCTATATCTGTATATCCGCTTCAGGGACCGCGGGGGTGGGGGTCCCTGAAGTGGTCTTATCCCTTATGAAGCGGTCTTAACCCTTATGCTTTGGATAGGGAATGAGATTTTAGGGGCGGAGTACCCCTTTAAAGATCACAAGGTTCTTTTGACTCAAGCCCCTTATGGTACAAGTGAACAAATCACCAGTCAGGGGTCTGAAAAGCAACCTATTTTATGGTCCTTCCCATATCAAGCCATTTAACACTGTTTAGAGTAGCTAAATTACTTGCAATCCTTATCTACAGCAATGACTACAAATGGGCAGCCCTGTTTCTAAGCAGTCAGCTGGTGGGGTTCATTTATCTTTTCCCACTTTGGTGTACAAAATAGTTTGCTGAACAAAAAGCCAGACCACATAGGTGTTGTGGGGGTCTTAGTGATGACTATCCTGCACAGTCATAGCTTTTGCCGACAGCTACCATAGGTTGAGCTCATTTTATTTCTACAGCTTAAACTAAGTTATTAAACCCAATCTACACTGTGCTCCCTCTAGTGGTGGCTTTGGACAGCCACATTTTTATTCTTTACCACTACAAGGGTCCCTCAACTTGGCTTAGGTGACAATCTTTTCAACATACAATGGTCTTTTCTGCACCATTGTAACTTGAAATCAAACACAACACACAATGCTACAGACAGTCCAGATCTTCCATCGGTCAATGGCTAGACTTGACCAGTCAAAATGGGCATTTCACTGGTAAAAACCCCTGTATTACTAAAGTACATGCACTGGCTGTCTGTCTGGTAGTGCCCCCTACAGTGCAGGGAGGTATTACGTGTTCTGTACTCCTCTTTACCTGTGCTGCTCCTTTGGACACCAGGGGAGGGCAGCTGCATGTTACTTTTTGGGAGACTGTGTGTACTGTACAGGACCCTGAAGAAGCTTCTGTCCTCTACATAGACAGTGATTTACTGCTCCCAGAGGATCTTTCTTACTTTTATATGTAAAGATTTGCTTAATCTGTATTAGTTATCTACTTATTTCTCATTAATCCTTAGTTTTTCCTATTTTTGGATAACATTTTGGGGCTTTTAGAACCAATTACCAGGTTTCCATAGAGTTATGGACTCAAGGTACAATGGTTTCAAAATACAATAGTCATCCTGGAGCTGATTAATATTGTAACTTAAGGGACTACTGCATATGCAAATGAGCCGCCTTGGCCAGGGATAGGCTGAGTAGCAGTGTTACATATTGGGCCCTGGCACCAGGAAGAAGACCGGGGTTGGGGATTAATACATCATGTTGCTGCTCAGCCTATCACTGTCTGGGATGGGACATGCCTGTCACCAGTGATTGGCTGAGCAGCAGTCTGACACATCAACCTGCGGCAACAAGGACAGGTAACATACAGGTAGCCAAAAAGCTAAATATTTGATAGCTTTGTATCGCCACCTGGTGTCTGCATATGATAGTTCGAGGAAAGTAAATGGTTACAAAATTCTAGAGTAATTCAGCTCTGTCCGGTCATACATTGATAAACTCGACAGGATTTTTCAGCTTTCATTTTTTTTAATCACATGTAGAGACACCTATCTTACCATCAGACAGTGTCGTAATTGTGTGTTCCTCAGTAGAGACTCCTGGTCCATAGCGGTTGTATGCCAAGACTCTTATGCTGTATTCTGTAAACTTCCGAAGACCTTCTAATCTGTACGACAGCCCGTCGACTTCAATATTCTAGGAAAGAAGAAAAGAAAATTAAATCTACCCTATACATTTTTCTATAATACTATCGTATAATAAGTAACTTGACACTGATTTCTTAAGATTGTCATTAGACATTGGCACTCTTTTTAGAAAAGTTTGACATTGTAAAATAGTAATGGATTCTGATCCCAAAAGTGTGGTTGCATGGCATCAACTCTACAAAGTTAAAAGGGTTGTCCGGGACTAGAAAAAGGAGGCTGCTTTATTCCAGGAATAGCACTACACCTGCCTATGGGTTGGGTTTGGTCTACGCTTTAAAAATATTGTACTTAATTAAGCTGAACTGGAACAATTTCTACAACCTATGAAGAAGTGGCTCTATTTTTGGCATAAAGCAGCCATGTTTTTTTAAAAATAAAATTCTGGCCGACCGTATTAGATGGAAACAGAGGTCAAACTTCATAATGACTTATGTAGTCAATAAGATAGGGGTCCCATGAAGACAACACCAGTCTATATGACCTATTAGGACATACTGATATCCTAAAAAATGGCTTCTTGCCAACTCAAGAGGGTCTATGAAAGAGAATAAAGTGCCACTATGTGGCTCCTGTACTGTTGGATGCAGTATATCCATACCATACAGGGCGGGAATATTTAGTTAGATGTGGCTTCTATCAGCAAGGACGGCTGATTTTAGTGGGTTAGAGAACATGACCAAGAGTCAGGTAAACTTCTATTTTCAAAAAACGAAAGTCTGTGTGAGACAACCCTTTTTTATCACACTAAATATTTCAAGCACTAAGAGTAGTATCATGTAGTAAACGAGAAGAAAGAAAGTGCTTCTACTTCTTAATAAACATGCTTTTACTAAACAGCACACCAAGTGGTCAGATATGGTATTGCAGTTTCTGAAAAAGGTATTTGACCAATCATTGTGCACAGTCTCAGTCATATGAGAGTTACGGTGTGTTAAATGACAATCTGGTGCCTGCATTTCACATTAACCAAACATTTAAACCTCTAATTGACTGAGACCCGGTGAAGGGACGTTAAACATTTCAATTAGTTTGAAGAAATCTCCCCCATCCTTTGGCAACATTGTAACTGTTCATGTTTTACATGGGTCTTGATACTGTGATGGATGGATGACAAATAGACACTTGGAGGTTTAGCCTGTCAAATTTAATAGCGGAAATGATATGGAAAGTTCCTGGGAAAAGGCTGCGGCTCTCTTGAGTGATCGCTATATAGCACGTCTCAGTATTTAATGATATAACAGACCATTTGTGCCTTTAGCTTTATTGCATTCTGTTACACTCCACAGTAATTATCTTTTTCCACTAGTGAAATCTCCATCAAAAGCAGAGCCCAATATTTTCATCACATCTATTTTCATCGCTCTCCTGACTCCCGATTTGATATTAAGCGACTTTGATTTATGACTATGCGGATGAAAGTTACCATAGTTGAGACGACTCTACATAATATCAAAGGGATAGTTTGGACTGAAATAAAAATATTTTTTAAAATTTAGAAATCACTTCTGTCCCTGATTTTCTTAATAGAGCCGGAGCCTGTGTCTCCAAACCTTTAATGTGCCCCATAAAACTTGAAATGGCATACAAAGATCAGGGCACTAACCTTACTGAGGAGGGAAATGGATGAGGCTATAAAATGAGGCTGTCTTTTAGTGAGTCTCTTCTTATTTAATAGCTTTTGTCTTTTGCTTTAATTAAAATGATTCCATTAAATGTCCTTTTTGATCAGAGAGAAGGATCAATTCAGACTTTAAGGGATACCTGAGGTGGGAAAGAAACTTCAGAAGCTTAGGCCATTGCTGGGATCATTAGGGGGTATTCCAGGATTTTTTTTTTATTTGACTATGCTACAGGGGCTGTAAAGATAGTGTAGTTCACAATATAGTGTCCGTACCTGTGTTTCATGGTGGTATAACAAATTCTTATGTGATTTTTGCCCCAAGGTTTATTTTTAACACATACAAAATGACGTGTCAGGTTTCCCAGGTTACAATGTTGCCCGGTTACATCACTATTCAGGTGTTCAAAGGAGCCTGTATGTGCTTCAATGGGTGGAGCAATCGCTGGGTAGGAAGGAGATCATTCTGTAGAGAATTGTAGGTTTGCAGCAGCTGGAGGCACCCTGGTTAGAAAACACTGGTCTATTGCATTGAAGGGAGCACAAATGTGTTTCAAGGCAGATGTGTGGGAAGGAGAAAAGTGACCTCACACTTACAAACAAGGAATTGTGGGACTTGTAGTTTTGAGGGAAGGAACTTCAACAGGAAACAGCCCGTTCACAAAAAAATAGCCACAGTGATTAAGTTGACTCACAGCCATTTAGCTCAAAAACACGGATCCTTCCTAAGTATGTCTATTACTGTCTGGCAGGTACATACTAAAATCACATTATAGTGGATAACCCGTTTAGGATCTGTTCCTATTCCATTAAAAAAACTAATTTCTGTAGCTAATTTGCTTGAAGATCAATCATAAAAGTGCAATTTTTGGATGTTTTTGGACTAATCAACTAAAATATACTTTTTGCTGGATGAAGGTGGGAGAGGGAGGTTTAATTCATACTTTGAGGAAAATATTGTCCCCATGAAGCAACACTGGCTGCCAAATGGCAGGAGATGTACGGCTGTGTAGGGTTAGTAGTTGTAGTGGTAGTAGCACCAGAAGCAGCAGTTCAGTGTGAAAAACGATGAACAATGCCGGACATGTGTGGCTGTTAAAGACTAAAAGCGGCAGACACCATTTTGAGATTTATCGAAAAAATAGTAAATTCGTAAAATTATTACCAATTTAGGAACACTTTTGATTTGTGCTGAATTTAGTCGCTCACCTCTGCTAACAACACCTTGGGGGTCCGAAACCGATTAAACATGAAAATGAATGTCTTTTTGCAGGTGACTAGGTATAAAAGGGGTACTCTGCCCCTAGACATCTTATCCCCAATTGAAAGGATAGGGGATAAGATGTCAGATCGCGGGGGTCCCGCCACTGGGGACCCCCGGGATCTCTGCTGCAGCACCCACCTGTTGCGGCTTCTGGCAGGGCTGGAGTCACTCATCCTAATGCCTCACAACCACGGTGACGTGAGATCGTGACGTCACGACTCCGCCCCGTGTGACGTCACACCCCGCCCCCTCAATGCAAGTATATGGGAGGGGGCGTGACGGCTGCCACGCCCCCTCCCATAGACTTGCATTGAGGGGCGGGGGGTGACGTCACACGGGGACGGAGTCGTGACGTCACGATCTCACGTCACCGTGGTCGGGAGCCGAAGCCTCCAGCATTTCCCGAAGCCGCAACAGGTGGGTGCTGCACCCGAGATCCCGGGGGTCCCCAGTGGCAGGACCCCCGCGATCTGACATCTTATCCCCTATCCTTTGGATAGGGGATAAGATGTCTAGGGGCGGAGTACCCCTTTAAGTTCATAGCGAGTGTAGCATTGGACACTTTATTTTTACTGAGAACTGTGTAGAAATTATAATCTTCAGAGACTTATCCATCATCATCACAGAACATGAACATTATCTCCCGTTCTACCTCATTTCATTGATGATGTTCACACATGTTTTATAAGCAAACGGAACATGATGTAAGTTCATTTCTCTCTGATGACTTTTTTATGTCCTTCCAGAGAAGTGACCTCCAGATCTTCATTTAATTGCCTTAGATTCAGTCTGACTAATGGTGTAAGAAGCCTCAATCCTACAGTAATCGCTCCGAGCTTGATGGTTGTGGAGTCTAATATCTGGTATTACCTAACTACCCTGCACTAACAGCTGTATAGAAGAGCATTCATTGTGGCCATCAGAGTATTCTAATCAATATTGAGGGTATGATATAACAATTAGATGATAGAAATGGCACTGGGATGACCCAATGAAATATGTAAATGAAAGCGTATGTCTCAGATCCCACAAAAAATATTAATAAGAATAAGAATATGTTACTCAGTACCTAATCTTGACCATGTACATGTAATTTTTAGGCCTCTATCACCTATAATTATTATAGAAATATATCTTTTCATTTGCTCACAATGTTAGAAATCCTCTCAGGGGAAGGGGGTGTGTCCCTCCCTTGTAGTGGTAGGAGGTGATTGGTGTGTGGTGGGAGGGGGCGTGTCCCTCCCTTGTAGTGGTAGGAGGTGATTGGTGTGTGGTGGAAGGGGGCATGTCCTTTCCTTGTAGTGGTGGGAGGTGATTGGTGTGTGGTGGAAGGGGTCATGTCCTTTCCTTGTAGTGGTGGGAGGTGATTGGTGCGTGTGTTCATGCAGTCCATGAGTGACTCATGGACAAGCCGGATGCTGCTGCAGGACTGTTTAGTGCCCCAGTAGGTATGGAGACCTCTAGTGGTAGGATTTTCAGGAACATTTTCCTTTATTAAATATTCAAAAAAAAATTTAAACAATCATATTACAAAAGGTCTTTATTTTTTAATGAGTAACAACATATTAAAAGTTTTTGTATCCGACAGTGCCCAAAGTCTGATGATATATAAGGATTGGTGGTGAAAGGTAGATTTAAATTAAAAATTTAGGACAAGTCAATTTAAAAATTTGATCTTCAATCACAAGAATCTCAACACGGTGACCGATTCCAAGATATGATGATCGGATGACCAAAAGTCATTGTATTATCCCATGGTTACACCCTTTAACATGTCTAGGACCACAAGCCATATTTTTTTTTTCCTTTTCATGCTGGATGCAGTATTTTACGCAAGGTTATTGGAGGCAGAATACATTGTGGCACATAACAATCTAAACATATAATCATATATATATATATATATATATATATATATATATATATATATATGTGTGTGTGTGTGTGTGTGTGTGTTAGTGTGTATGTTTTTTTAATACACGCAAACATACATATAAAATCATAAATTTTCTAATACATACATCTAATCTGAATAAAACCTCCCTCAAACCTTCCCAGCAGACCTCAAAGAGGGAGAGATGTCAAACAAACAAAAAATTAAATTAAAAAAAATATTTCCTGAACACCAAAACAACACAAAACTGTTTTAAAATGTCAGCATAATTTAAATTAAATTAGCATAATATTGGAGCATTTTTATTTATATATATATATATATATATATATATATATATATATTTTTTTTTTTTTTTTTTTTTTCTGGCAGCAATTCCTGCTGGGTCTTAAAGGAGTATTCCAGGAAAAAAACTTTTTATATATATATATATATATATATATATATATATATATATATATATATACTGGCTCCAGAAAAATAAACAGATTTGTAAATGACTTCTATTAAAAAATCTTAATCCTTTCAGTACTTATGAGCTGCTGAAGTTGAGTTGTTCTTTTCTGTGTAAGTGCTCACTGATGACACCTGTCTCGGGAAGTGTCCAAAGTAGAAGCAAATCACCATAGCAAACCTCTTCTACTCTGTACAGTTCCCGAGACAGACAGAAATGTCAGTAGAGAGCAATGTTGGCAGACAGAAAAGAACAACTAAACTTTAAGATTTTGTAATAGAAATAATATACAAATCTGTTTAACTCTCTGGAGTCAGTTAATATAAAAAAAAAAGTTTTTTCCTGGATAATCCCTTTAATATCTGTTGGTCCATGATGACAGCTGTCATAATGGACCTGCAGTCAGGCCAGGACAATTACAAATGCATAAATGAGACCATATTGTGCTTGTTTAAAACTGGCTTTGGAAACATATTAAAATCGTTTTGTTTTTTGGGGGGTTTTTTTTGCTTGTTTTTTTTTACTTTTTGAAAGTTTTGTGAATAACTTTTTGGAATATCTTGAGCTGTCGTGTTCCCCAAATATTTCCTGACCACTCACCTGTTCTCTCCCTGAAATAGTCTCTGTGCAGAGTAATCTGTAGCCTTGAACAGGACCATTTGCATAGGCAGGGGGTTCCCAAGAAATTAAAATTGAGGTAGGAGAAGTCGAGAATGTTTGAAGATTTTCTACTGGTCCTGGAACTTGCACTAGAAAAAAATACACACATTGTATTATGTTTCTAGAAATGTATTTATTTATTTATTAACAATGCCCCATAGGAAATCTACATGAAAAAGCAAAGAAAAAAATAGCAAAAAATTATCGATTTGTGCTATAGGTTCCTTGGTTGTATCTTGAAGGGGGTTATCCCAACAAGTTATCTACAGTTTGGGGATAGCTAGTTGATTGGTGGGGGTCTGATTACTGGGACCCCTGAGAGAATAGAAGTCAATTGTCACCTGAGTGAAAAGAGTGGCATTTCTCTAAGGTACTTCTGTACATTAACAAGAGCTGAACTCAATGTTTGGAAATCCAATAGACACTGAATGGATCAGTGGCTGAGCAAGTGCTCTAGTTCTCTATTCACTCAGTGTACAACTGACCTCTATTCTCGTTATTGCCCCAAGGGTCAGACCCACACCTATCAGCTAGTTATCCCCTATCCTGTTTAATAGAAATAACTCCTATAAAGACCCTCAACTTTAGGTGTCTACAAAAAGCTTCCTTGTCCAGGAGGACCCAGCACATCTGTACAATACATTGACGACCTATTGATTTTTAATGAGAACTATGCAATACTTCATTTGGCCTGTGGGGGCAACGTAATAAAATTGAACACTTCCATCCAGATTTTCCCACAAATGTATTTTTAACCTTTTAGAACTTGTTCCTTGCCTATATTTTTCTGTTCTATAAAACAAAGTAAAATAAGACAATATTCTTTGCGTATAGCTATTTCTTTTTCCAAGGTTTTGATGAACAACCTGTAAGATAATGCATTAGAAATTATTTTTACAGTTAATTGGATTTTTGACACATAAAAGAAAAACAACACAACAATAGTAAGGCCAGGACCTGCAGAAAAGTAGAATTAATGATCTCCGTATAATTTATTTTTCTTACAGAATTACATGTATGAGGGCGTTGTATTCACTACCGTACAGCAAAAGAGCCTTATAAATGGGATTAACCTCCCAGCATTATAACAGGTTCAATATGAAATGAAGATTTTTCTTCTCCCTAGGCCACAGACCTGTAGGTAATTGTTTTATTGTTGTGTTTTTTTTCTCCTATATCTGAGTCTACATGTGGCCGGGAATAGAATTACAGTCATTCAACGTAATATTCTTCTTCGTAATATAGAGAGTGAGATGCACAGTACATTATACCCTGATATAACCTAAGAGTTATAGGCATCATAGTTTATTAATGAGGCAGAGATTTGCTGTAGGGTCAGACTCTTACAAATGGATGAATCTCTGTTACTACAGTAGTTGGATAATATTACATCAGCAAGTAGAACATTGCTAAGGAAAAAAAGTCACATTTTTAGCAAATTCATTTGAATGTAATTACAAGGAAAACTGTTTAAAAAAAAATATATATATATATATATATCTATCTATCTATCTCTCTCTCTCTCTCTCTCTCTCTCTATATATATATATATATATATATACATATATTTAGTTAGTTTTTACAGTGCTTCTGTCATTTCAGGGGACTTTTTAGGATAAGCTGTTCTATGTGTGTACGTGAGAAGCAGCACTGTTTCGGGCCATTATGTAATGTGTATATAGGAATTTTTTAGCAGGTTTCTGCTCTGCAGGTTTCATCTATAATTTGGAGTTCTCCTAGAGATGGTGGGTGGAACTCCCTCCTCCCCCCTTCATAGACTTGAATTGCTTGTCATGCAGACACGGGACAAAGCTCTGAGCTGATTTTCAGAGTAGAATATTTGAGCAGTAGAAGATGGAATGTGGAAGGAAAGAAGCTTGTTAACATAAGAAAGAAGCATTTTTTTCTAGTATGAGTTAATAAGCATTGTTGCAATTATGTTTCATACTAATTGACAACCTATGATACTGTATAACATTGCAGTTGATAGCCATGATACCCGGATTCACTGACTGTCTGGAGCCCATAGGTTGGTCACGTGCCTGGGAGGTTGCAATAGTTTTTGGGCCTCATCAAATGGGTAAAAAAAAGGAGTAAGAGCATAACTGCGGCTGCCAGCATGAGTGACAGGCAGCACTGTGGCCGGCTCTCTAACTGTGGGACACGAGGGTCGCGCTGAAGGCTTCAGAAAAATTAAAATGTCTTTTAACCCCTTCCCGCTATAGGACGTATGCATACATCCAATCATCCAACACATTCGTGCAATTGGACGTATGCATACGTCATAGCGATCTCCTGCACTGCAGCGGGCAGCGCAGGAGATCGGCGACGGGACCTGGCTGTTAATCACAGCCGGAGTCCCGCTGCAGCTTAGTATAACCTGTAAAAAGTGTAAATAATAAAACAAAAAGTTCTTCAATATAAGTATGAAGTGTAAAAAAAAAATGCCCATTTCCCAATAAAAGCCCTGTATTATCACCAAAAAAAGATCAAAAACACAAATCATATACATAATAGGTATTGCCACGTCCGCAATAACGTGTACTATAAAACGATAATGTAAATTATCCTGCACGGTGAACGCCATAAAAAAAAAAACATAAAAAAAAAGCGCAAAATTCGCCAATTTTGGTACAAATAGCAAAACGAAAAAGATCAAAAGGTAGCACGTAGCACAAAAAGTATACCAATAAAAAGTACAGCTTATCCCGCAAAAAAAAAGCCCTTACTCAATGGCGTCGGACGAAAAATAAAAAAGTTACGGATGTTGGAAAATGAATGGCAGAAAAATAATTTGCTCAGAACAGAAAAAAGAACATAGAAAGCTATATAAAATGGGTATCGCCATAATCGTACTGACCCACAGAATAAATATAGCATCACTTTTACCGCCCAGTGTACACTATAAAAAAAACTTCTTTATTATATTTATTTACTCCCTAATATAATCTACATATATATCTACCTATCTCAAACATATATCTACACCACAATTACTTTAACTTTTGAATATATATATATATATATATATATATATATATATTATTATTTTTTTATATATTTTAAATTATTATTTTTTTTAAATACAATATTTTTGTCAAATTATGGAAAAACAATTAAAGTAAAAGAATGGTGAGATATGTAAATCAGAACCATTGTTAGACAAATTATTCATTTTTTTTTTCTCTACATGTAGCCACTATATGCGAGTGTCTCTCTACTGTGGGGTCCATTTATCATGGCCAAGGAAAATCTGGGTGCTACTATCCATGATTTATGTAGCCATTAAGATCTGTATGAGTATTGTTAAAGGAAACCAAATTTATCATCTGTAAACCCAACAATAACAGGAGAACCTCCATATACAACTAAAATTGTGGCAAGGATAGTATTATCTAAAATGTAAAAATACAGGAGCCCCATGCACGATGCAGCAGTTAGATTATACAAATACAAAATGAAACTTCAAGTTACATTTTTATTTATTTATTTATTCCGTAATTTATTTTTTTTTTTTTTTTATGTTTGGTTTTCTTGTTTGTTATTATTTCTTGAACATTTTCTTTTTATAACATTACTTTATTAATTAATTTATTTTTATTTTTTACAATATTGCTTAATTTTTCTCAATCATGATATTTGCACAACATTTATAAATTAGTACTTTATGGGTTCATGAAAAAGTATGTACATTTTTGCATAATTCAGATGAACGATACCGGGAAAATAGGGCACTATTGTGACAGACTCATTTTTTTTATATCCTAATGTGTGTACAGTATAGTAAGTATAAATTATATAATGAATGCAACAGAAAATGAATGTAACAGAAAAAAAAAGAACAATAGGTAAAGAAATAATAGGTTTGTTAGGTCCATAGCATTATATATATGTATATAAAACTCAACGTGTGTGTGTGTGTGTGTGTGTGTGTGTGTGTGTGTGTGTGTGTGTGTATGTATGTATGTATGTATGTTTAAAGTCCCATGCAAGTCAATGGGAAATATATGTTACTGCATAACATCCATACGGCTGGAGATATTTCGATAATACTTGGTCACATGTTACTTTTATATCCACTGAAAAAATAGGATAGTTAATTTAACCCCTAACTACCCCCATTTGTGAGGGTTGGAGTTTTTGTTTAAAGTCCCATGCAAATCAATATGGGAAATGTATGTTTCCATATAATTTCCGTACGGCTGGAGATATTTCAATACCTGGTACACATATTACAGGTCGGGATATGAGGACGGGATAGGAGGTCGGGATAGGAGGTCAGGATAGGAGGTCGGGATAGGAGGAAGGGATATGAGGACAGGATACGAGGTCTGGATAGTAGGTCGAGATATGAGGACGGGATAGGAGGACGGGATAGGAGATCGGGATAGGAGGTCGGCATAGGAGGTCGGGATAGCAGGACGGGATAGGAGGACGGTATAGGAGGTCGGTACAGGAGGTCGAGATAGGAGGACGGGATAGGAGGTCGGGATGTGGGGTTGGGATATGACAACAATATATAAGGACGGGATATGAAGTCAAAAGCTTCCTCCTAAGTTTATGTTCCACAAAAACGGCTAAAGATATTAACATGAACTTGGCAGACATGTTACTCATATGTCAACAACAAACATAGGATAGGTGATTTAACCCTTACTCACCCCCATTTGCCAGGGGCGGGGCTTATGTTTAAAGTCCCATGCAAGTCTATGGGAAATATATGTTACTGCATAACTTCCAAACGGCTGGAGATATTTCAATAATACTTGGTCACATGTTACTTATATGTCCACTTAAAATATAGGATAGTTAATTTAACCCTTAACTACCCCCATTTGTGAGGGTCGGGGTTTTTGTTTAAAGTCCCATGCAAATCAATGGGAAATGTATGTTCCCATATAATTTTCGTACGGCTGGAGATATTTCAATACCTGGTACACATATTACAGGTTGGGATATGAGGTCAGGATGGGAGGTCGGGATGGGAGATTGGGATGGGAGGTCGGGATAGGAGGACGGGATAGGAGGACGGAATAGGAGGACGGGATAGGAGGACGGGATAGGAGATAGGGATAGGAGGTCAGGATAGGAGGTAGGGATAGGAAGTCGACATAGGAGGACGGGATAGGAGGTCAGGATAGGAAGTCAAGATAGGAGGACGGGATAGGAGGACAGGATAGGAGGACGGGATAGGAGGTCGGGATATGAAGTCAAAAGCTTCCTCCTTTGTTTATTTTCTTCTCCAACAAGTATTAGGAAGTAAAAACCGGGCAACGCCGGGTACTCAGCTAGATATATATATATATATATATATATATATATATATATATATATATATATATGAGAAAAGAAGAAGGTCCGACACTTCAGGTGAAGGATTAAAACCAGCTTTCTTTTTATTCAAAACCTTGACACAATTCACATACAGAACAACGTCTGACGTGTTTCGCCCATGTTGGGGCTTAATTGTAGAGTAGCAAACATTTAACAAACAGTGTTAAAATACAAAATCAGCGGGTCACATGACCTCTCATATCATTAAAACACAAAGTGTAAGAGGTCATGTGACCCGCTGATTTGCTAATTTAACACTGTTTGTTTAATGTTTGCTAGTCTATGATTAAGCCCCAACATGGGCGAAACGCGTCAGATGTTGTTCTGTATGTGAATTGTGTCAAGGTTTTGAATAAAGGAAAGCTGGTTTTAATCCTTCACCTGAAGTGCCGACCTTCTTCTTTTCTCAATTGGATTTTTTTTATAATAGTATAATTTTTTTATAATAATATAATTTTATAATTTTTATAATTAATTTCCAATTATTTTACTTACATTTTTATTTCTAAATCTCTTTAGAAGTCATAGAAGGTTGATAAATAATGTCATGCTTTACACTGTTCTTGTTGCTAGTGATCAATGACTACACATTTACTAGCCAGGACTTTTTAACTATTAATGTATAGAAATTATCTGGAAAAAAAAAAATACCATGCTAGACATATAGCTCAGAACATGAAGGATTTCACTTGTCTTGTAATAATTCAGAAAATATAGAAGGAAACTGATCTGGTGATGACCTTTGTTAAAGATTCATGGATTATAACGGAATCCTACATTCCTGCAAATTAATTTACTGATTAAAATGAATGGAGATTATACAGAAGTCATTAATTTACTGAACCTGCACATTGTCCAGATGAATTCTTAACATATATTTATAGCTTTGTCTACTGAAATTATAGAAGCTTATATTCTTATATACCAGAATAGTATTATAGTAGTTATATTTTTATTTATAATCTTGTACATAGGAGACATTATTATACTAATTATATTCTTGTATAAAGAAGCAGCATTATAGTAGTTATATTCTTGTATATAGGAGCAGTATTATAGTAGTTATATTCTTGTATATAGGAGCAGTATTATAGTAGTTATATTCTTGTATATGGGAGCAGTATTATAGTAGTTATATTCTTGTATATAGGGGACAGTATTATAGTAGTTATATTCTTGTATATAGCAGCAGTATTATAGCAGTTATTTTCTTGTATATAGGGGGCAGTATTATAGTAGTTATATTCTTGTATATAGGTGCAGTATTATAGTAGTTCTCTTCTTGTACCTAAGAGGAGTATTATAGAAGATATATTCTTGCACATAGGAGGCAGTATTATATTAGTTATATTCTTGCATATAGGAGGTTGTATTATAGTAGTTATATTCGTGTATATAAGAGCAGTATTATAGTAGTTATATTCTTGTATATAGGAGCAGTATTATAGTAGTTATATTCTTGTATATAGGAGCAGTATTATAGTAGTTATATTCTTGTAAATAGGAGCTGTGTTTTAGTAGTTATATCCTTGTATATAGGAGCAGTATTATAGCAGTTATATTCTTGTATAGAGGAGGCAGTATTATAGTAGTTATATTCTTGTATATAGGAGGCAGTATTATAGTAGTTATATTCTTGCATATAGGAGGCATTATTATAGTAGCCATATTCTTGTATATAGGAGGCAGTATTATAGTAGTTATATTCTTGTATATAGGAGGCAGTATTATAGTAGTTATATTTTTGTATATAGGAGGCTGTATTATAGTAGATATATTCTTGTACAAAGGACCAGTGTTATAGGAGCAGTATTATAGTAGTTATATTCTTGTACATAGCAGTATTATAGTAGTTATATTCTTGTATATAGGATGAAGTATTATAGTTGTTATATTCTTGTACATAGGGGGCAGTATTATAGTAGTTATATTCTTGTACATAGGGACAGTATTATAGTTGTTTTATTGTAGTACACAGATGGCCATATTTATATACTGTACTTACAGTATAATAATAGACATGTAATGCAGTTGAGAACACACCAAGCCACAACCCTAAAGAAACATTCTTGATAATTCTCCGCTAATACTCTGAGGTGTATGATTGGGGAATGGGGTTTTTCAACTCAAGAGCTATTCAATTATGAATATAACACAGCCTCTTCTTTTTTTTTGACGATAACTACAGATCCAAGGCCATTATACCTCTACCTACTGTATTTATAAAGTAACAATTCCTATTTTATTAAACCACATTTTTTCACCAGTAACGTTCACGACTGCATTGACCCCCGAAACCTAAATAGCTGTATTCTAATACATCAAGTACTTTTTCCCAGGAGTATTTTGCTATTTTCCCTTCCTGAGCTGATAACCTTTGCAGCGCGCTCTTTACAATTCTGTCCTATTGATTTCCGCAGAAAGCGTCCTCTGTTTTAAATGCGAACACAATTTACACAGCCTCTAAAACGAAAAGCAATAGCTTTACAGTCAATTGCATGTTTTTCAATATGAGCTTATGCAGAAATGGCGTAAAGTACGAGGTTTGTCGCACGCAGAATTACACTGGTTTCCACCCTGTAGATCAAAATTTCTCAACCAGGGTGCCTTTAGCTGTTGCCAAACTACAACTCCCAGCATGCCCGGACAGCCAAAGGCTGTCCGGGCATGCTGGGAGTTGTAGTTTTGCAACAGTTGGAAGCACCCTGCTTGAAACACTGCTGTAGATTCTGTGCCATCCCTGATGTAGCACAGCTGAGTTTGTCATGTGGTGAAACAACAATGCGACATTTGGGGTTTGACACCGAATTGCTGCATTATGTTGCTCCTCAAGCACAAATCATGCAGAAAATCAAAAATTCAGCTCTGCTACATATACATGGTCAAACAGAATAAAATTTTGATGGCTTTTCTCAGTGCTATAAGAATAGTACTTGTATATAAAGTCTCCCTTCGTATTGTTACGCTGCAAAAAACATAACTTGCTTTGCCAAGGGTGTCAGCTTGGCCCCTTCCACAAGACACAAGCAGCACAATGTGTGCAGAAGAGTCTACAGGCAGGTGACCATGAGCTTCAAGATGATAGATCTTTTTTTTGGGGCTGAGTTTAAAGGGGTACTCCGGTGGAATACATTTTTTTATTTTTTATCTTCTGGTGCCAGAAAGTTAAACCGATTCGTAAATGACTTCTATTAAAAAAGTACCCTTACAGTACTTTTTAACAGCTGTATGCTACAGAGGAAATTCTCTTATTTTTTTTATTTATTTTTTTGTCTTGTCCACAGTGCTCTCTGCTGACACCTGATGCCCATATCAGGAACTGTCCAGAGCTGGAGACAATCCCCATTGCAAACCTATGCTGCTCTGGACAGTTCCTGACACGGACAGAGGTGTCAGCAGAGAGCATTGTGGACAAGACAAAAAAGAAATTCAAAAAGAAAATAATTTCCTCTGTAGCATACAGCTGCTAAAAACTACTGGAAGGGTAAAGATTTTTTTAATAAGTAATTTACAAATCTGTTTAACTAGTTTCTGGCACCAGTTGATTTAAAAAAAAAAAAAAAAATTACCCCTTTAATGACGGTATATAGAAAAGCAAGGAGTCAGCTCACCATGTGTTGCAATTAGTTCGTCTTGGAGTCTGTTTTCCAGGAAGCACGGAGATAGGAATGGGCCGGGTCCCAGGCAGTGAATCTTAGCAGAAAGAATAGTGCAATCCAGCTTCCTAAAACGTCAATGTTTTATTAATCCATTTAAAATAGAACAAAAAAAAGTGAGGTGCAGGTTAAAAGCCAAATGAAACGCCGACGCGTTTCAGTTTAAAGAAAAACCTTATTCATAGCGATGTTTAAGGAGGACAGAGAAAATGCTGCTATTAATACCTTAACCTAGCTAGGTTAAGGTATTAATAGGAGCATTTTCTCTGTCCTCCTTAAACATCGCTATGAATAAGGTTTTTCTTTAAACCAAAACGCGTCGGCGTTTCATTTGGCTTTTAACCTGCACCTCACTTTTTTTTGTTCTATTTTTAATGGATTAATAAAGCATTGAAGTTTTAGGAAGCTGGATTGCACTATTCTTTCTGCTAAGATTCACCCCTTTAATGACCCTTGATTTCTTAAAGTGACAGTAAACCTAAAATGTATCTAATCCCCATTATTTGTATAGGTGAGACCAATCATTTCATGCCTGGAAGACGATGACTGTAGTACTGCTCAATGGGATCATTAAATCGGTACTCCAGTGCAAAACATTTTTTTTTTATCAACTTGTACCAGAAAGTTGAACAGATTTGTAAATTACTTCTATTTAAAAATCTCAATCCTTCCAGTACTTATCAGCTGCTGTATGCTCCAGAGGAAGTGGTTTAATTCTTTCCAGTCTGACCACAGTGCTCTTTGCTGCCACCTCTGTCCATGTCAGGAACTGTTCAGAGCAGGAGCCAATCCCCATAGCAAACCTCTAGCGCTCTGGACAGTTCCTGACATGGACAGAGGTGGCTGCAGAGAGCACTGTGGTCAGACTGAAAAGTACTTCACAACTTCCTCTGGAGAATACAGCAGCTGATAAGTACTGGAAGGATTAAGATTTTTAAATAGAAGTAATTTACAAATCTGTTTAACTTTCTGGTATCAGTTGATATAAAAAAAAAAAATGTTTTCCACCCGTGTACCGATTTAATGATCCCATTGAGCAGTACTACAGAATGAAAAGAACTACACAACTTTTTCTGGAGCATGCAGCAGCTGATAAGTACTGGAAGGATTAAGATATTTTAATAGAAGTAATTTACAAATCCGTTAAAGTTTCTGGAGCCAGTTCATATCAAAAAATAAAAATAAATGTTTTCCACTAGAGTACCCCTTTAAATTCAATTATGTAATATAATATTATTGTATTACTGTTTATTATGTTTCATTATTTTCTGATTTTTCTATTATATTATGCTGTATCACATATAGTCATATTGTTCTCTATTATTTTACTGTATTTTATATACTTATTTGTTTTATTCTTTTTATTTTATTAATATATTACTCTTCACTATGTTATAGTATACCATGTCCAGTTATATTACTGCATATTATATTACTGCTTGTTATATACTATTTTGTTTTATTCTTTTTATTATATTAATATATTACTGTTCACAATGTTATAGTATACCACGTCTAGTTATATTACTGCATAATATATTACTGTATGTTACCGTATTTATTATTTTACCTTATTCTTTTATTATATTAATATATTACTGTTCACTATGTTATATTATTTCATGTCTGGTTATATTACTGCATATTACGGTATATATTAAGTGTATCCTCATAGGAATAATGCATTTTCAGGACACATATATATATAATTTTTTTTTTTTTTTTGTGCCATCAAGCTATTTCTATATTCCTTCAAAATCCCTAATCCCATGGCAGGAGATTATTTATAATGCGGCCGATAAAGAGCAATTTACTGTACCCTATCTGCCTACTGGATCAGGACGCTACTTCTCCAATGATTGAGTCACAGTTTGTATTAAGTTTCTTTCATTTTCGGAATTTAACAGATAAGAAGTTCATTAACTTCTTGGCAGATTCCATCTACTCTGGAGATAAATAGGGAAAGACAAATAGATTTCCACATTAAATTATTGAGCAGAAGTTTGAGAATGACTTCAATTAAGAATGCTAGAAAGCTCCGGGAGATTAAATCTTTGTCTTCATGTTAAATGATAAATCCCATTTGATTATAATCACCCCCGACTCTAAATAAACCGGGCATTTTACGGCAGAATTGGTTAATTATCATTTTAGAATAGAAAAAACAAGCAAAACAAATACACTGATCGCTTGAAAGTTAGACTTCATAAGAAGAGCCCTTGTGTTACGTATTCATTATTGAAGGCACCAACATTGGACTGTAAACTCTTCTATGGAAAAAAAAAAATCAATACTCTAAGGGAGTTGTCTCCAAACTGTTGAGACCTGAGCATGCCTGGATAGTCTTTGGCCCGGACAGCTGCAGGGACAGCTCAGCCTAGCAAGGAAGGAGTTAATTAGTGTTTGTTAACTCCTCGGATGGGGGTGTACATTATACAGGCATCTATATCCAGGAGTCAGGTCCTTGGGAAAAAAAAGTGTGGGAACTCACCCAAGATTTCCACTCAAGGGCTGCTACTGCTATAGGGAACGGTGTTCCTGCTGTGAAAAAAAGTGCAGGATCTCAGTTCCCACGTGTTCCTGAATGACTTGAGCCCTGTCTTTATGGCTGTATAATGTATACAATGAAGAGAGTGATATTTACCCTCTCGTTGATGGTCTTGGCCTCTTCTTGTATAGCTCCTCTCCTTAGTGAGGTCATCATTAAAGGTGGAGCCCAGACCCACACAGAGATGGTAAGTATCACTCTATTTACTGTATACATTAACCAGCCACATAATGTATACCCCCCACCCCCAGGAGTTAAAGGGGTACTCCTGTGGAAAACTTTTTTCTCGTGCCCAGAAGTTAAAGGGGCATTCCTGTGGAAACTTTTTTTTATTATTATTATTATTATTATTATTAACTGATTCCAGAAAGTTAAACAGATTTGTAAATTACTTCTATTAAAATTTTTTAATCCTTCCAGTACTTATTAGAGGCTCTATACTACAGAGGAAATTCTTTTCTTTTTGGATTTATTTTCTGTCACGAGCACAGTGCTCTCTGCTGACACCTCTGTCCATGTCAAGAACTGTCCAGAGTAGGAGAAAATCCCCATAGCAAACATATGCTACTTTGGACAGTTTCTAAAATGAACAGAGGTGTCAGCAGAGAGCACTGTGGTCATGACAGAAAAGAAATTCAAAAAGAAAAGGATTTCCTCTGTAGTATACAGCCGCTAATAAGTACTGGAAGGATTAAGATTTTTTAATAGAAATAATTAACAAATTTGTTTAACTTTCTGGCACCAGTTGATTAAAAAAATAAAAAAATAAATAAGTTTTCTAATGGAGTACTCCTTTAACTAGTGCCACTCAGGAGGACCTCTACTTCCTGATCTACCAAGACCTTCTGGTTTGGAGGACTTTGGACCTTACTCCTTTTTGGCACATGACAATCTCTGGTTTTCAATATTTAAATTGGTGACTTAAAAAATCACATTAGGAAAAAAACTACTATATATATATATATATATATATATATATATATATATATATATATATATACCATATTTTCCGGCATATAAGATGATTTTAAAACCCGGTAACTGTTCTCAAAAGTCGGGGGTCGTTTTATAAGCCGGTTGTCGTCTTCGGGACACAAAGATGTCCCGGTTACCTTTCTGCGGCCACGTGTTAACTTTAAAAATGCAGGGGCCGGCGGGAGATAGCGCACGCAGGGATGTCACTGACTATCTAATGTGGGGGATCGACAACATAATGTTGGGGAAACTATTCTGCCAACTTAATGTGGGGGAACTACAACCTAATGTGGGGGATCTACAACATAATGTGGGGGAACTATACTGCCAACTTAATGTGGGGGAACTACAACCTAATGTGGGGGATCTACAACATAATGTGGGGGAACTATACTGCAAACTTAATGTGGGGGAGCTATGCTAAAAACAATGTGGGGGAACTACAACCTAATGTGGGGGAACTATACTGCCAACATAATGTGGGGCAACTATGCTGACAACCTAATGTGGGGAAACTATGCTGACAACCTAATGTGAGGAAACTATGCTGACAACCTAATGTGGGGGGAACAATACTGCCAACCTGATGTGGGGGAACTATACTGCCTACCTAATGTGGGGGGAACAATACAGCCAACCTAATGTGGCAGAACTATGCTGACAACCTAATGTGGGGGAACTATACTGACAACCTAATGTAGGGGGAACTATACTGCCTACCTAGTGTGGGGAACAATGGTAAGGTACCGAACATCACGGTAGAGGGGTAGTCTTATACGGCGAGTATATCCCAAACTCTATATTTTAACTATAAAAGTTGGGGTTGTCTTATACACCCAGTCATCTTATATGCCGGAAAGTACAGTATATATATATATATATAAAATATGACCGTTTCATTTTCCTTTTGCCATTACTACAAGTAAGTATAATAATAGGCTACTGGAATCTCTAAAGCTATTTTACAGAACCTCAATGAAGAAATCCTACAATCTACGAGAGCTTAAAAGCCCTGACATTTTGCTAAAAGATGTTTGAACCTGGAGAGAACTTATTTTATCACCATTTGAGCCTCTTAATAGACATTAGAGTGGTTGTTTGGTTTCAATTTTTTTTTTCTAAACTCTATTAGAAGAATTTGAGTTCATAGAAGAGATTTCATTATTTTGGAGCCTCTTGTGTTGGCTGGAGAAGATAGTCTCTACAATGAGCATCTCTGTATCTAAAAGACTTGGCCTGTCTAGGCATTACACCAATTTAATTGGGCATTGTGTCATTCTTCATTTGTCCTGTGGTGGTGCTGCAGTGGAATTGAAAACTTCTATTTTTCCCCAAAGATTATAGTTAATCACGGCGTAGTGGGCCAACCTATGATCAGCTAAAATCGAGGGGACCTTCTTAATAAAAAGGACTTGTACAAAGTGGACAAGTAGTTTCCATACTGTGATGGCTTTAAAGGAGATGTCCGGCGCAGACTTTTCAATTCCGTCCTGCCCGGGCTGCAAAAAAAGACAAAACAAACTTTCACTTACCTCCATATGTTGGCCCGGAGCTCCTCAACAGCTGATCGGTCAGCCGGGCTGTCTGCTTCCTCTAGCCCGGTACGTCACACGGCGCTTCAGCCTATAACCGGCCGCAGCGATGTCCCACCTTGGACGGTGATAGGCTGAAGCGTTGTGTGATGTACCAGGCTAAAGGAAGTAGGAAGTAAACAGCCCGGCTGACCGATCAGCTGTTGCGGAGCTCCGGGGCAACATATGTAGGTAAGTGAAAGTTTGTTTTGTCTTTTTTTTGCAGCCCGGGCAGGACGGAATAGAAAAAGTCTAGGACATCTCCTTTAAGGTGATAAAACTAAAGGCCAATTTAATTTAAAAAAAAAACTGTTTTAGGCTAGGTTTCCACTCAGGGTTTATTCTGACGTTTCTTTGAAAACTGCCACAGCAGTATTTGAGCCAAAGTCAGAAGTGGATCTATCAGGAAGGAGAAGAATAAGTCCTTCCCTTATATTTTCCGTTCCTTTTGAATACACTTCTGGCTTTGACTCAAAAAGTGCTGTGCAAGTTTTCCCAAAAATGCCAGAAAATAACCTGTGTGTAAACCTAGAGTTATGAAGATTGAAATACATCTCTTAAAATAGTTGCAACTCTTTAATCTAAAAATGTATTGTTTATTGTATAGTGTAATGTTTGTTGTAAAATTTAATAAAAATATATATAAAAAAAAAAATAGTTGCAACTCATAGAGTATTCTTCTAGAAACAGTGCCACTTGTGTGTATGGGCCGTTTGCGGTACTACAGCTCAGCCAAGTAAATACACAGAAACTTCCTAATCTCATTGGATCCATTTACTGCCAACTACCAACTAAATAAATCCTTAGATGTTTACTGACATAGAAAAATTGTGTGTGGATTGTGGGTAGAGACATGCAAATTAAGGGGCTGTCTAGTATAACAAAAAAGAATGTTCTCCCCCCCCCCCCCCCCCCCCGAAAAAATAAAATAGGCAGTGAACTGAGCAGCTGGAAGCATTTGGTCTATTCACTGTGTAGTGGTGGTTCTATGTTACTGCAGTTTAGCCTAAACATTGCTGATCTGCAGTTACCAGGTCTGACCACTAGGTAGTGAATGGATCCAACTGCTTCAGAACTCTGTATGGTGTAGGTTGCTGTCCAGCTGATTGACAGTGCCGGGTGTCAGCAACTGATGACCTATCCTGAGGCAGGGCTTCTAATCATATTAGCCCGAAAATACTCTTTAAAGTGTCACATGTCACAATATATTTTATTTGTGTACCAGTAATATGGTACAACAAGAGTCCCCCACGTGTCCTCTACCTACCTGACTATATCCACGTGTATGCCAGCTCATTTATTACTGAGAGATTTTATTGAGAGTGACAGAGAAAAATCGAGATCTAATGAAGTTAGACATGATGTAGCCCCTTGTCATCCTCCTGTTATGTAATGGAGTCTAACGCTCATTATCTACCTGCCTATGGTCATTTATTGTAATTATCTTACAGAAACAATTCACGTCCTGTAATCTATGCAAAAATGATACGTGGAAAACTGAAGAGACATTATTGGTCTGAGATGTAGGTTCAACACAGTCTGATCGCCATATCTGTTATTTTATATACAGGTATCTACTGGGGTGAAGATATAGGTGGTACAGACCCGGACCTGATGCATGAGGGGGTCCAAATGTCCCTAGGGTATAGATGTCGACCTGATTCTTGAGGAGGTCCAAATGTCCCTGGGGTGCAGACCCGGACCTGGTGCTTGAGGGGGTCCAAATGTCCCTGGGATGCAGACCTGGACCTGATGCCTGAGGAGGTCCAAATGTCCCTAGGGTGCAGATTTGGACCTGATTCTTGAGGAGGTCCAAATGTCCCTAGGGTGCAGATGTGGACCTGATTCTTGAGAAGGTCCAAATGTCCCTGGGGTGCAGACCTGGACCTGGTGCCTGAGGAGGTCCAAATGTCCCTAGGGTGCAGATGTCGACCTGATTCTTGAGGAGGTCCAAATATCCCTGGGGTGCAGACCCGGACCTGGTGCTTGAGGGGGTCCAAATGTCCCTGGGATGCAGACCTGGATGTGGTGCCTGAGGGGGGTCCAAATGTCCCTAGGGTGCAGATGTGGACCTGATTATTGAGGAGGTCCAAATGTCCCTAGGGTGCAGATGCGGACCTGATTCTTGAGAAGGTCCAAATGTCCCTGGGGTGCAGACCCAGACCTGGTGCTTGAGGGGGTCCAAATGTCCCTGGGATGCAGACCTGGACCTGGTGCCTGAGGAGGTCCAAATGTCCCTAGGGTGCAGATGTGGACCTTATTCTTGAGGAGGTCCAAATGTCCCTGGGGTGCAGACCTTGCCCTGGTGTTTGAGGGGGTCCAAATGTCCCTGGGATGCAGACCTGTGCCTGGTGCTTGTGGGGGTCCAATTGTCCCTGGGATGCAGACCTGGGCCTGGTGTCTGAGGAGGTCCAAATGTCCCTAGGGTGCAGATGTGGATCTGATTCTTGAGGAGGTCCAAATGTCCCTGGGGCGCAGACCCGGACCTGGTGCCTGAAGAGGTCCAAATGTCCCTGGGGTGCAGGCATGGATTTAGTGTCTGAGGAGGTCCAAAGGTCCATCTTCTACATAAAAAAAATCCCCAGGACTGCATTTTGGGGGACAGGGGCTTAAAATTATACCTCTGGGTAACTTCATTTTCTGTTCATTAGATATCATATGCAGGTAAACTAATATGGCTACACTAATATCTATGGTTGTTGAAAATATAGTATTGGGTTGTCATAAGCTAGACCCCTATGTCACCAGGGTTTGAGAAAAGGCTACGCCATTTTGGCAAAACTGACTGGCATGGACAGTTTTAGGGGGTGGAAAACTGGGCAATTTCCCATGGTTCCGAGGACTTTTTTTATCTCCAAATTTCCTAATTTTTGGTGTTTTATCTCAGAATTTTGATTTTCAATTTTAAAATTGTATTTCCGAATTCTATTTTTTTTTGTTTGTCTCCTGCTTTATTTTTTCCCAAATTCTGGCTTATCTTAAAAATAAAAGAAAACATTTTTTTTTTATAAATTTTTTTTTATTTTTTTTTACTAAAAGAGAAATCAGAGGTGCATTATTATAGTATTTGTTTTAGATGGGCAGGCACCTATAATATATTTTAACAGGATACAATATGATCTTTTTATGCATTATCTAGGGCATTTTGTGCTATGGATAGGTTTACAATGTACAAATAAAAATACATAAATAAATAAATAAATAAATAAACTTAAGAGCTTGTTAAAAGAGAAGTCTCATGGTGGAAAACGTATCCCCCAGCCACAGGACAGGGGATAATTTTAGATTGCAAAAATAAGCAGCTGGAAATCCACAACAAAATACGCAGCAAAATATGCACGTCTGAATGGACCCTAAGTGTACATTCACACGCACAGATTTTTTAGCGGGTTTTCCACTGCGTATTTGAAAGTGGGTTGGCTCTTCTGGGCAGTCCGAAGCCGATTTTCCGCGGCGGAATGTACACTGCGGAAAATCCGCCGCAAGCGGCATTGAAGTCAGTAGGGACTGTGGCAGATTTTCCGCAGCATAAATTCCGCCGCGGAAAACCTGCTGCGGACAGCCGAGAAGAGCCCGTCCACTTTCAAATACGCAGCGGAAAACCCGCTAAAAAATCTGCGCGTGTGAACGTACCCTAAGGGTTCGTTCACATGGGAGGATTACCTGTGGAATCTCCGCAGCGGGTTCTTCTACCATTGACTTCAATGGGTCAGCAGAAAATCCGCAATAGAGGCAGATTTGCAGATTGTTCTTCAGACCCATTGAAGTCAATGGTAGCAAAATCCACGGAAAATTTTCTGCAGAAAATACGCTGCGGAAATTCCGCAGGTAATCTGCCCGTGTGAACGTACCATTAGGTTCTATTCAAACATGTGTATTTTCCTGCAATTTTTTTTTATGTATTTCCAGATGCGTATTTTCTGCTCCTTATTTTCTGCTGGTAAATCAATGGTAAAATAAGCAGTGGAAAATCTGTGGCAAAAAATATGCAGCAAAATGAACATTCACCGTCCCCCTGTAGAACCGACCGAACGGCTGAATGGGAAGGCATCAGAAGGAACAGCTGGAAACCACTAGTTACGGGAGGAATTACATGCGGCCTCCAAATCCTATTTGGTGAAGCAGCGTCCCCCTCAGATTGACTGATTATCCAGCTGATACATTAACAATCCCTTTCTTCTAAAAAGGCCCAGAATGCACTG
This sequence comes from Hyla sarda, assembly GCF_029499605.1. Taxonomy (NCBI): domain Eukaryota; kingdom Metazoa; phylum Chordata; class Amphibia; order Anura; family Hylidae; genus Hyla; species Hyla sarda. Next base: position 581,857,158 of record NC_079189.1, read on the forward strand.
CTGCATATTCATCACACTGCCCGGTATTACAAGCAATGATGGACTGAGCAGCTTTAGGTAATGTTATTGATCGCGACATTGATCAGCCTTTTGTCACGAAACAAAAAAATAAATAAATAAAACACAAAGAAAAAACCCACAAAAGATATGCCAGAGATGAATATGGTCGGGTGTAGATCACACAATGGCGGCTACACAAAGTTACTTAAGAAAATGACAATGATGGAGTTCTGTTCTCCGAGTTTAAGCGGCGGAAACTTCCGAACAATGGGAAAGTTCAGCACTGCGTCAGCAGGAACTGGGTGTATGGGGGTCGGATCTATCTATGGAAATAAATGGCAGTACTAGATCTCCGGTCACAGGCGAGTAGGAGTGTGGTGATAACTGTCTCAGTGTGTACCAACCAGGGTGCCTCCAGCTGTTGCAAAACTACAACTTTCAGCATGCCCGGACAGCCAAAGGCAGCTTTTTCTTGGTGAAAATTTCTAGGATTTATTCACAGGATTTTCTATGAATAAATCCTAAATCTATCTATCTATCGATCTCATATCTATCTATCTATCTATCTATCTCATATCTATTTATCTCATATCTATCTCATATCTATCTATCTATCTATCTATCTATCTCATATCTATCTATCTCATAACTATCTATCTATCTATCTCATATCTATCTCATATCTATCTATCTATCTCATATCTATCTATCTCACATCTATCTATCTATTTATCTCATATCTATCTCATATCTATCTACTTCATATCTATCTATCTATCTATCTATCTATCTATCTCATATCTATCTATCTATCTATCTATCTCTCTCATATCTATCTATCTATCTATCTATTTATCTCATATCTATCTATCTATCTATCTATCTATCTATCTATCTATCTCATATCTATCTATCTATCTATCTATCTATCTATCTATCTATCTATCTATCTCATATCTATCTCATATCTATCTATTTACCTGAAGGTACACCAACCTTGCTCAAAAGCACTTACTGTTTGGACTCTTTATGTACAGCAATTTCGTTTCTTTTGCATCTGATTGAGTTCATGGGCGCCGGATACCTGATGTATATGTAGTGTTTGTATTTGTGCCTGTACGCCTATGATCATACCGCACATGTGGCTTGCTGTTTATTTTGTAAACATACTACATCATTGATTGTGTCACTAATTGTATCACACCTGATATGTATATATACCCAGCACTGTGTACTTACCATTGCTTGACAAAGGCCTTGTGAGAAGGCTGAAACGTCGCTATTTTGATGCTTTGTGAATAAAGCCACACAGTATTCACCTGTATTCCGTGAGTGCCGCTGCCTTCCTTTGATATCTATCTACCTATCTATCTCATATCTATCTATCTATCTATCCATCAATCTCATATCTATCTCATATCTATCTCATATCTATCTATCTCATATCTATCTATCTATCTATCTATCTCATATCTATCTATCAATCTCATATCTATCTATCTATCTATCTATCTCATATCTATCTATCTCATATCTATCTCATATCTATCTATCTCATATCTATCTATCTATCTATCTGTCTCATATCTATCTCATATCTATCTATCTGTCTCCTATCTATCTCATATCTATCTATCTCATATCTATCTATCTATCTCTCATATCTATCTATCTATCTATCTATCTATCTATCTCTCATATCTATCTATCTATCTGTGGTGTCCCAGTACCGCATTATATACAGTACCTATTTGTGTATGGGTCCCCATAGCCAAAGTCCCTAGGGCATAGGGATCCCTGTCACTTATTTAATCCCTAGTCGCCTCTATTCTAGTTTATAATCAGTAATTTATTCATAGGTTAATGTAAATAGAATGATATGTGTAGATAAACGGTTAATTACTTGTTTCCAGTAGCATTGCAGGACCTGCAGGTCATGTGACGAGGTGAACTCTATGGTATTAGGCTTAAGGACCTTTGGAGGCCCTGTGACGTAAGCAATCCCATTACACCATGTAATGGTGAATGGCAGATGTTCGGACCAATCAGATTCGCCCCGCCCCCTGCCCATATAAGGGAGCGGCGGCCATCTTCTCTCTCTCTTGTTCCTGCGCAACCAAGCAGTAAGGATCTCTCTTACCTCGTGGGCTGTCATGAGAGAAGGATCTGCGCAGCAGCTAACGCAGTGAGTTAGGCCTGAGCCTTGCGGCGACGGCGGAACAATCTAATTATAGAGTGTATCACTACCCAAACACTCTGCAGCATCACCGGACCTAATAACTCCCCTAAATCCGGACGAATCTGCAAATCTCTTCCTAAATTCAGAGACACTATGTCTTGCTCAAGGTCCGCAACTACTGCCAGTCACTAAGCAACCTAAAGACTGTTTGTATGAGACTGTTACTGTGCCGTGGATACTGCAAGCACTTCAGTAAAAAGTTATTCAAGTTCAAGTTCAAATCTCTTTGTGAACCTTCAGTTATTTTATGCACCTATCGTTACTGGGAAGGGCGGCGATAGGCCGGAACATTGATTCAGCATACCAGCCCTCAGCCTGGCGTCACGAACTCTAGGGTTAACATTAACCCCTTGTATATCTATACCATACCACCACTACCATACACCCCCCAAGGGCTACCACATATCTAAAATGGTGTACATATTTTCTTGCATCCTACCTGAACACTGGACTTCTCATTCTCTCCATATAATGGTAAACAAAGCTCTTGACCGTTTCCATAGCCGGACAGATATACATTTCGTCTATGAGGATACTGAAGCTCCTTACACCTGACCATTTATTAGCTTCTCTCTCTGTTCACAAATATATATCCGTGTTTCTCTGAATATCAGGAGGATTAGGCTGATACAAGAACAGATATTAAGTTCTCTGGGCTTATACAGATGAAAACTCTTCTTGTTAATAACCACCATCATTACACATTAAGAACGTGACAACACAGCGGATGCCACGTGGAGCCGCGCAATTAATCTCTTGTGTGTATGGATAGAAAACAACTGTAGATTACTGTAATGTAAGACTTTTATCCTAAGAATAAACTATTTAACATTTACATAGGAAATAATAAAAAAAAAAAAGAATAATTTTTAATCACTTTCACCTTTTGACATTTTGAAGAAGAAGAAAATGGGAAATAAACATTCTCCAGCTCTCTGTATGGGGTACAGAAAGATTCCGCATTTTCTGTGTACAGTGATTATAATCACAACTTATTGGTCTTAGGCAAAATTATACATGATGGAAAGAGTCAGCTAAGAAGGCTTAATCTTCGGCTCGGGCAAAAAAAAGCTTTAGTACAAATTGTACGTTTTTGGAAAAAAGTAAATAAAAAATTAACACATATACACAAATATATATATATATATATATATATATATATATATATATATATATAGTGAAAGAGTATCTGGAGAAGTAGTGGACAATAGTGTTGCTCGCGAATATTCGCAATACGAATTTTATTTGCGAATATCGCATATTCGCGAATTCGCGAATATTTGCGAATATAGCGCTATATATTCGTAATTACGAATATTCGCTTTTTTTTTTTTTTTCCCCAGTACACATCACAGTGATCATCCCTCTCTGCTTCCAGCTTGTGTGGTGTAAAGAAGGCTCTAATACTACTGTGTGAGACTGGTGTGCGAATTTTCGCATATGCGAACTTGTGCTTATGTTAATTTTGTATATGCAAATTTTCGCATATGTTATTTTCGCATACGCGAATTTTCGCATATGCGAAAATAAAACGAGAATGTTACGAATATGCGAATATTCGCGAATATATGACGAATATTCGTCCATATATTCGCGAATATTCGCGAATTCGAATATGGCCTATGCCGCTCAACACTAGTGGACAAGGTATATGTGTGCCCAAGTTTCCTCACTTCTGTCATTTAAAGCAACCAAGGAAATGTTCAGCAGAGGTCTATGCAAACATCTCTGCAATTCGGTTTGTATAAAACCTGTTTTTAGGGCCTGTGTTGCTGGAGTTGGGAGAGAAAGATGGGCCCCCACTCAATCGGGACAGTCCGGGTTTTCGGCTGTCAGGTAATCACTCCACAGGTGTGCTAGCCTGATATAAGGCTGAGAATACAGACACAAGAGAAGAAATGTCCAGCGCAGGATAAGGTCAAACAGGAACTTTATTGGCGATCACATGGAACACACAGAAAGACCAACGCGTTTCGGGTCAAGCTGGACCCTTAATCATGCCATGATTAAGGGTCCAGCTTGACCTGAAACGCGTTGGTGTTTCTGTGTGTTCCATGTGAACGCCAATAAAGTTCCTGTTTTGACCTTATCCTGCGCTGGACATTTCTTCTCTTAGTTCTGTCTACTGGACTGTGGCACAGCCGGTAAGTCCGGAAGCGGATGGGAAAGTCAGGCTGAGGTGAGCCGCCAACTTTTGCTGTTATTAGAATACAGACACAGCTCTCTCTCAGCCTGGGAACAGGTTATCTGCATGGAGCCTGTGAGAGCACTTTAAGGTATGGACTTTGCTATTTTGTTTAGTGCCCGGTATAGGGCCGGCACTTGGTCAGTGAGGTTTCCTGCTGTTTAGTTAGAGCCGGACAGGATTAGGATTTTGTTTGTTATATTTTATGTTCTATACCTCAACCTGACAATAAAACTGTCTGAGGTCAGTTAAATGAATTCCCTGCTGTTTGGGCTGCAATTTCTATGATTTATATATATATATATATATATATATATATATATATATACAGTTAAAACCGGTTTTCAACAAAAACTGGGTTTTCCTAGTAAAAAACTATTCTTACTAAGCACCTTTGTAAAAACTAGAATTTAAATGTTGGCGAGTAGAATATATGAGTGATACTTTCTACTTACATTCAGGTTGTGTAGCCACCTTGACTGGCTGTGAGCTCTCGCCGGGCCCAAACTCATTATAAGCTACCACACGGAAAGAGTAAGTCTCCTCGGGTTTCAGGTTGCCCACTGTTAACTGCAGGGCCACAGACTGTGACGTGTTTAAGGCCCGCTCCCTAAATGAAAAGGACAGAAACAAAGTTCTAGTAAAGACAGAAAGGCCAACAACAAAAAACAGGATGCAATATAAGTATCTAAGTAAACAATGGAAATATGTTCTAGCAATGTCGGAGATATAACGGCTTGTGATGGGTGATCTATGAGACCTTTGCCTAGTCTAGGTGGTCATTCAGATCTTGGGTTTTGGCCAGTCTCCTGGTCTTTTGAGAATACCTGCTGTATGTGTTCATGCCTAGGTTATGGACATTGGGGGACATGCCTCTGGGACGGCATCCGTTTTGCGTGACTCAGCGCGCTTCTTCAAGCCAGCGCTCCAAGGAGCGCTGGCTTGAAGAAGCGTGCTGAGTCATGCAAAAGGGATGCTCTCCCAGCAGCAACAGTCAGGTCAAACATTGCAGGGACACCTCTGGGACAGCATTGATTTCGTGTGACTCAGCAGCAACAGTCAGGTCAAACATTTTGGGGGCACCTCTGGGATGCCATTCGTTGCTTGCAGCAATGGCTTGAAGAAGCGCGTAGAGTCACGCAAAACAGATGCTGTCCCAGAGGAAACAGTTGGGGAACCTCAGTCAGACATTGTGGGGGGGCACCCCTGGGACGCCATCCGCTTAATGTGACTCAGTGTGCTTCTTCAAGCCAGCGCTCCAAAGCGTGCTGAGTCGCGCAAAATGGATGCTGTCCCAGCAGCAACAGTCAAATCAGACATTGCATGGGCCCCTCTGGGATGGCATCTGTTTCGCGTTACTCAGTGGCAACAGTCGGGCAACCTCAGTCAGACATTGCGGGGGCCCCTCTAGGACGCTTTCCGCATCACGTGACTCAGTGTGCTTCTTCAAGCCAGTGCTCCAAAAGAGTCATGCAAAACGGATGCTGTCCCAGCAGCAACAGTCAAATCAGACCTTGCGGGGGCACCTCTGGGATGGTATCTGTTCCTTGGAGCGCTGGGTTGAAGAAGCGCACTTAATCACGTGAAACGGATATCATCCCAGAGGCATCCCTGCAATGTCTGACATGACTGTTGCCGCTAGGACAGCATCCCTTTTTGCACAACTCAGCGCGCTTCTTCAAGCCAGCACTCCAAGGAATGGATGCCCAGAGGTGCCCCCCCAATGTCTGACTGACTTTACTTGACTGTTGCCGCTGAGTCACATGAAACAGGTGCTGTCCCAGAGGCGCCCCTGCAATGTCTGACCCGACTGTTGTCGCTGGGATGGCATCTGTTTTGCGTGACTTTAGCGTGCTTGAAGAAGCCAGCTGAGTCACGCAAAGCAGATGGCGTCCCAGAGGTGCCCCCCCGCAGTGTTTCACTGAGGTTACTCGACTATTGCCTCTGGGACAGCATTTGTTCTGCGTTACTTAGTGCGCTTCTTCAAGCCAGTGCTCCAAGGAGCGCTGGCTTGAAGAAGCTCGCTGAGTTATGCAAAACGGATGACATCCCAGAGGCACCCCTCGCAATGTCTGACTGGGGCTACCAGACTGTGCACCCCAAGATTAAAGATTTTCACACACAAGCGATTAATACCGCCGTCTTATTTCCTCTTCATATTGTGACACTGTTACGCCGAGCGCTCCGGGTCCCCGCTCCTCCCCGGAGCGCTCGCTTCACTCTCTCCGCTGCAGCGCTCCGGTCACGTCCTCTGACCCGGGGCGCTGCGATCCCGCTGCCAGCCGGGATGCGATTCGCGATGCGGGTAGCGCCCGCTCGCGATGCGCACCCCGGCTCCCCTACCTGACTCGCTCCCCGTCTGTTCTGTCCCGGCGCGCGCGGCCCCGCTCCCTAGGGCGCGCGCGCGCCGGGTCTCTGCGATTTAAAGGGCCACTGCGCCGCTGATTGGCGCAGTGGTTCCAATTAGGGTAATCACCTGTGCACTTCCCTATATTACCTCACTTCCCTTGCACTCCCTTGCCGGATCTTGTTGCCTTAGTGCCAGTGAAAGCGTTCCTTGTGTGTTCCTTGCCTGTGTTTCCAGACCTTCTGCCGTTGCCCCTGACTACGATCCTTGCTGCCTGCCCCGACCTTCTGCTACGTCCGACCTTGCTTCTGCCTACTCCCTTGTACCGCGCCTATCTTCAGCAGCCAGAGAGGTGAGCCGTTGCTAGTGGATACGACCTGGTCACTACCGCCGCAGCAAGACCATCCCGCTTTGCGGCGGGCTCTGGTGAATACCAGTAGTGGCTTAGAACCGGTCCACTAGCACGGTCCACGCCAATCCCTCTCTGGCACAGAGGATCCACTACCTGCCAGCCGGCATCGTGACAGTAGATCCGGCCATGGATCCCGCTGAAGTTCCTCTGCCAGTTGTCGCTGACCTCACCACGGTGGTCGCCCAGCAGTCACAACAGATAGCGCAACAAGGCCAACAGCTGTCTCAACTGACCGTTATGCTACAACAGTTACTACCACAGCTTCAGCAGTCATCTCCTCCGCCAGCTCCTGCACCTCCTCCGCAGCGAGTGGCCGCTCCTGGGATACGCTTATCCTTGCCGGATAAATTTGATGGGGACTCTAAGTTTTGCCGTGGCTTTCTTTCCCAATGTTCCCTGCATCTGGAGATGATGTCGGACCTGTTTCCCACTGAAAGGTCTAAGGTGGCTTTCGTAGTCAGTCTTCTGTCCGGAAAAGCCCTGTCATGGGCCACACCGCTCTGGGACCGCAATGACCCCGTCACTGCCTCTGTACACTCCTTCTTCTTGGAAATCCGAAGTGTCTTTGAGGAACCTGCCCGAGCCTCTTCTGCTGAGACTGCCCTGTTGAACCTGGTCCAGGGTAATTCTTCCGTTGGCGAGTATGCCGTACAGTTCCGTACCCTTGCTTCAGAATTGTCCTGGAATAATGAGGCCCTCTGCGCGACCTTCAAAAAAGGCCTATCCAGCAACATTAAAGATGTTCTGGCCGCACGAGAAATTCCTGCTAATCTACATGAACTTATTCACCTAGCCACTCGCATTGACATGCGTTTTTCTGAAAGGCGTCAGGAACTCCGCCAAGATATGGACTCTGTTCGCACGAGGCGTTTCGTCTCCTCGGCTCCTCTCTCCTCTGGTCCCCTGCAATCTGTTCCTGTGCCTCCCGCCGTGGAGGCTATGCAGGTCGACCGGTCTCGCCTGACACCTCAAGAGAGGACACGACGCCGTATGGAGAACCTCTGCCTGTACTGTGCTAGTACCGAACACTTCCTGAGGGATTGTCCTATCCGTCCTCCCCGCCTGGAAAGACGTACGCTGACTCCGCACAAAGGTGAGACAGTCCTTGATGTCTACTCTGCTTCTCCACGTCTTACTGTGCCTGTGCGGATGTCTGCCTCTGCCTTCTCCTTCTCTACGGTGGCCTTCTTGGACTCTGGATCTGCAGGAAATTTTATTTTGGCCTCTCTCGTCTACAGGTTCAACATCCCGGTGACCAGTCTCGCCAGACCCCTCTACATCAATTGTGTAAATAATGAAAGATTGGACTGTACCATACGTTTCCGCACGGAGCCCCTTCTTATGAGCATCGGATCTCATCATGAGAGGATTGAACTTTTGGTCCTCCCCAATTGCACCTCAGAAATTCTCCTTGGACTTCCCTGGCTTCAACTTCATTCCCCAACCCTGGATTGGTCCACTGGGGAGATCAAGAGTTGGGGGTCCTCTTGTTCCAAGAACTGTCTAAAACCGGTTCCCAGTAACCCTTGCCGTAACTCTGTGGTTCCTCCAGTAACCGGTCTCCCTAAGGCCTATATGGACTTCGCGGATGTTTTCTGCAAAAAACAAGCTGAGACTCTACCTCCTCACAGGCCTTATGATTGCCCTATCGACCTCCTCCCGGGCACTACTCCACCCCGGGGCAGAATTTATCCTCTCTCTGCCCCAGAGACTCTTGCCATGTCCGAATACGTCCAGGAGAATCTAAAAAAGGGCTTTATCCGTAAATCCTCCTCTCCTGCCGGAGCCGGATTTTTCTTTGTGTCCAAAAAAGATGGCTCCCTACGTCCTTGCATTGACTACCGCGGTCTTAATAAAATCACGGTTAAGAACCGCTACCCCTTACCCCTCATCTCTGAACTCTTTGATCGCCTCCAAGGTGCCCACATCTTCACTAAATTGGACTTAAGAGGCGCCTATAACCTCATCCGCATCAGAGAGGGGGACGAGTGGAAAACGGCATTTAACACCAGAGATGGACACTTTGAGTATCTGGTCATGCCCTTTGGACTGTGCAATGCCCCTGCCGTCTTCCAAGACTTTGTCAATGAAATTTTTCGTGATCTGTTATACTCCTGTGTTGTTGTATATCTGGACGATATCCTAATTTTTTCTGCCAATCTAGAAGAACACCGCCAGCATGTCCGTATGGTTCTTCAGAGACTTCGTGACAACCAACTCTATGCCAAAATTGAGAAATGTCTGTTTGAATGCCAATCTCTTCCTTTTCTAGGATATTTGGTCTCTGGCCAGGGACTACAGATGGATCCAGACAAACTCTCTGCCGTCTTAGATTGGCCACGCCCCTCTGGACTCCGTGCTATCCAACGCTTTTTGGGGTTCGCCAATTATTACAGGCAATTTATTCCACATTTTTCTACCATTGTGGCTCCTATCGTGGCTTTAACCAAAAAAAATGCTGATCCCAAGTCCTGGCCTCCTCAAGCAGAAGACGCCTTTAAACGACTCAAGTCTGCCTTTTCTTCGGCTCCCGTGCTCTCCAGACCTGACCCTTCCAAACCCTTCCTATTGGAGGTTGATGCCTCCTCAGTGGGAGCTGGAGCTGTTCTTCTACAAAAAAATTCTCCCGGGCATGCTGTCACTTGTGGTTTTTTCTCTAGGACCTTCTCTCCAGCGGAGAGGAACTACTCCATCGGGGATCGAGAGCTTCTAGCCATTAAATTAGCACTTGAGGAATGGAGGCATCTGCTGGAGGGATCAAGATTTCCTGTTATTATCTACACCGACCACAAGAACCTCTCCTACCTCCAGTCTGCCCAACGGCTGAATCCTCGCCAGGCCCGGTGGTCTCTGTTCTTTGCCCGATTTAATTTTGAGATTCACTTTCGTCCTGCCGATAAGAACATTAGGGCCGATGCTCTCTCTCGTTCCTCGGATGCCTCAGAAGTTGATCTCCCTCCGCAACACATCATTCCACCTGACTGCCTGATCTCCACTTCTCCTGCCTCCATCAGGCAGACTCCTCCAGGAAAGACCTTTGTTTCTCCACGCCAACGCCTCGGAATCCTCAAATGGGGTCACTCCTCCCATCTCGCAGGTCATGCGGGCATCAAGAAATCTGTGCAACTCATCTCCCGCTTCTATTGGTGGCCGACTCTGGAGACGGATGTTGGGGACTTTGTGCGAGCCTGCACTATCTGTGCCCGGGATAAGACTCCTCGCCAGAAGCCCGCTGGTTTTCTTCATCCTCTGCCTGTCCCCGAACAGCCTTGGTCTCTGATTGGTATGGATTTTATTACTGATTTACCCCCTTCCCGTGGCAACACTGTTATTTGGGTGGTCGTTGATCGATTCTCCAAAATGGCACATTTCATCCCTCTTCCTGGTCTTCCTTCTGCGCCTCAGTTAGCGAAACAATTTTTTGTACACATTTTTCGTCTTCACGGGTTGCCTACGCAGATTGTCTCGGATAGAGGTGTCCAATTCGTGTCTAAATTCTGGAGGGCTCTCTGTAAACAACTCAAGATTAAATTAAATTTTTCCTCTGCATATCATCCCCAGTCCAATGGACAAGTAGAAAGAATTAACCAGATCTTGGGTGATTATTTGCGACATTTTGTTTCCTCCCGCCAGGATGACTGGGCAGATCTCCTTACATGGGCCGAATTCTCGTATAACTTCAGGGTCTCTGAATCTTCCTCCAAATCCCCATTTTTCGTGGTGTACGGCCGTCACCCTCTTCCCCCCCTCCCTACCCCCTTGCCCTCTGGTCTGCCCGCTGTGGATGAAATTTCTCGTGACCTTTCCATTATATGGAGAGAGACCCAAAATTCTCTCTTACAGGCTTCATCACGCATGAAGAGGTTCGCGGATAAGAAAAGAAGAGCTCCCCCCGTTTTTTCCCCTGGAGACAAGGTATGGCTCTCCGCTAAATATGTCTGCTTCCGTGTCCCTAGCTACAAGTTGGGACCACGCTATCTTGGTCCTTTCAAAATTTTGTGTCAAATTAATCCTGTCTCTTATAAACTTCTTCTTCCTCCTTCTCTTCGTATCCCTAATGCCTTTCACGTCTCTCTTCTCAAACCACTCATCCTCAACCGTTTTTCTCCCAAATCTGTTCCTCCCACTCCTGTTTCCGGCTCCTCGGACGTCTTCTCGGTCAAGGAGATTTTGGCTGCCAAAAAGGTCAGAGGGAAAAATTTTTTTTTAGTAGACTGGGAGGGTTGTGGTCCTGAAGAGAGATCCTGGGAACCTGAGGACAACATCCTTGACAAAAGTCTGCTCCTCAGGTTCTCAGGCTCCAAGAAGAGGGGGAGACCCAAGGGGGGGGGGTACTGTTACGCCGAGCGCTCCGGGTCCCCGCTCCTCCCCGGAGCGCTCGCTTCACTCTCTCCGCTGCAGCGCTCCGGTCACGTCCTCTGACCCGGGGCGCTGCGATCCCGCTGCCAGCCGGGATGCGATTCGCGATGCGGGTAGCGCCCGCTCGCGATGCGCACCCCGGCTCCCCTACCTGACTCGCTCCCCGTCTGTTCTGTCCCGGCGCGCGCGGCCCCGCTCCCTAGGGCGCGCGCGCGCCGGGTCTCTGCGATTTAAAGGGCCACTGCGCCGCTGATTGGCGCAGTGGTTCCAATTAGGGTAATCACCTGTGCACTTCCCTATATTACCTCACTTCCCTTGCACTCCCTTGCCGGATCTTGTTGCCTTAGTGCCAGTGAAAGCGTTCCTTGTGTGTTCCTTGCCTGTGTTTCCAGACCTTCTGCCGTTGCCCCTGACTACGATCCTTGCTGCCTGCCCCGACCTTCTGCTACGTCCGACCTTGCTTCTGCCTACTCCCTTGTACCGCGCCTATCTTCAGCAGCCAGAGAGGTGAGCCGTTGCTAGTGGATACGACCTGGTCACTACCGCCGCAGCAAGACCATCCCGCTTTGCGGCGGGCTCTGGTGAATACCAGTAGTGGCTTAGAACCGGTCCACTAGCACGGTCCACGCCAATCCCTCTCTGGCACAGAGGATCCACTACCTGCCAGCCGGCATCGTGACAGACACTTTAAAATGAGTCTGTGTCCATGTATTTCACCCCCCTTATTATAGACGGTACATCTACATATTTCAACGACAGCCGGAACACTTTGTTACCCAGGTGTAATCCAGACACAGCAGATATTAAGTTACGTTTCGCCTAATTTTAGATTTCCTTTCCTTCTATTTATTTTTACCATCCTTTTACAATGTAAAACATATGCGCTCACTTATTGAAGCCCTTCTCTCAAGGGTTCCTCTTGCCAACATCTACTTGAACGATTTAATGAAAACGGAGAAGAAACGAGTTTTGCGCATCCGAAAAGCACATGGGACACTCGGAAGGAGTCGGTGGTATTTTTAGAACCTTCGGTGGCGGGGATGTGGCTTTCTTACGTATCATTAGATATATAAATAATGAGCACAAACTCTGCGTTTTAGAGGGAAGACTAAAATGTCTTAAAATTTGAGAAGATTGTTTTCTAAACACGTGTCGATGGCGGATGTCTTACATTTGCCATCACAAAGTGACAGGAACGGAGTGAAACTAATATGTCAGCTCAAATTTGAAAGCTTCTCTGCCTTAATAAGAGATACAACATCCTACTTTACTATTCACCGCTTGTGATCCCTGTTAGAGAAACCCTGACATAACACGATCCCGCTAATGTGAAAAGAATTTTTTTTTTGCAAGGTCTACGAGATTTTACTTTTTTAATGGCAAAGAAACTGGGTTGTACTGTTTCTACAGTGCCAAAATAAGTCTAAATAAAAAAGCAAATTAGAGGGGTATTCCAGGAAAAACATATATATATATATATATATATATATATATATATATATATATACATACATATATATAAACTGGCTCCAGAAAGTCAAACCAATTTGCAAATTACTTCTATTAAAAAATCTTAATCCTTTCAATAATTATCAGCTGCTGAAGTTGAGTTGTTGTTTTCTGTCTGGCAACAGTGCTCTCTGCTGACATCTCTGCTTGTCCCGGGAACTGCACAGAGTAGAAGAGGTTTGCTATGGGGATTTGCTTCTAAACTGGGCGGTTCCCGAGACACGTGTCATCAGAGAGCACTTAGACAGAAAAGAACAACTCAACTTCATCAGCTCATAAGTACTGAAAGGATTAAGGATTTTAATAGAAACAATTTACAAATCTGTTGAACTTTCTGGAGCCAGTTGATATATAAAAACATTTTTTTCCTGGATAACCCCTTTAAAATAAATAAAATAAATGTATGTTCCAAATTTTGGAAATGCAACGTAATTATTAGTTACATTTTTTTTTATATTCCATATTAGTAAAAGGGGGTTGTTCCATCTGGATAACCATTCCCCTAAAGGAGGACTCACAGGGCCACTGTTGGCTGAGAATTTGGCAGCTGATACCCCCCCCCCCCCTGCCCTGCCATCAGTTGTAATCGGTGGGGAAAGCTACAGGAGAAGTGTGGCGTTCCAGGACGAGTTAAGGTTGGCTGCTCTTTTTTTAATTTGGAAATTTAATTGAATTCAAGGCCCTGCCAAACTCCTTCCAAGCTGCTTCTCTCTGACTATCCAAATTGGTCTTAATTTGCCTCTTAGAATTCAGAGCTTTAGGAAAAGCAAGAGGAGTGAACAGAAGAATAGGGCTGAGCAGCTATACGCAATGGTTTGTTGAATTTTTTTTAAATTTTTTTTTTTTGAAGAGTTGGCAAAAATCAACCCACAAAAAAAAAAAAAAAAACAATAAAGAAAAAATAAACAAAGAAAAAAAAAAAAATGTACACTCTACTGCTTGTCTATGCTTTATGGTACAGCCATATGCAACAGATACTTTCCAGAGAGGAAAACTCACAATATTTTTTCACTACAATCCATTGTGTAGATAGATAGATACAGTAGATAGATAAACAATGTTTTTTAGAACAAGCTACAAAAAAAAGTTTTGCAACGTGCTCAAGAAAGGGTGGGATTTAGCGGAAAGTGGGTGTGGCTTGTGTAACGGGGAATGAGTTACAGGCATCAAAATGTGCCACTTTTGGTGCACATTTTTGCTGTAAAGTAGCCCAATTTAACAGTAGTTAAAGGGGTGCTCCACTGAAAAACATTTTATTTTAAATCAACTGGTGCCAGAAAGTTAAACAGATTAACAAATTACTTCTATTAAAAAATCCCAATCCTTCCAGTACATATCAGCTGCTGTATAATGCACAGGAAGTTCTTTTCTTTTTGATTTTCCTTTCTGTATGACCACAGTGCTCTCTGCTGACACCTCTGTCCTTGTTAGGAACTGTCCAGAGCAAAAGAGGTTTGCTATGAAGATTTGCTCTGGGCAGTTCCTGACATGGACAGATGTGTCAGCAGAGAGCACTGTGGTAGGGCAGAAAGGAAATCCAAAAAGAAAATAACTTCCTGTGTATTAGACAGCAGCTGATAAGTACTGGAAGGAATGAGATTTTTTAATAGACGTAATTTACAAATCTGTTTAACTTTCTGGCACCAGTTGATTTAAAAGAAAATGCTTTCCAGTGGAGTACCCGTTTAAAGACTTAGAGTCAACAGCTCTAAAGATAAGTCTGTCTAAAAGCTAGACAATTTTTGTTAATCTTATCCCCCTGGTGCTGCCAATTTTTTTTTTTATAAAAGCCCGTACTAACCTGCTCTGAACCCTCACTGCTGCTGTTCCAGGGAGGCACCCAGTCCCTAGTCCTCTCCACTTCTGATATCATGTTGACCCTGCAGGACCGGCCTGATCTGCCAATCACTGGCTGAGGTGGGTCAATTTGTGGCCACAATGGTGGACATATTAGTTTGTTGTAATGGCGACGACATTAATTTCTTCGATAGTGGACATGTTTTTTGCAAAGGTGAAAAAACTTTTATTAGGATTTATTTAAAGAAGAAAACTTAAACACATTTAGACTTGACTGTAACTTAAAACTTTTAGATCTTTTTCTTTATTCAACAATGTCTGTTTAAAGCCTTCACTTCATGTCTGGGTCTGCCATGAAAGAATAGAAGGCGTTACAGGAACTAACACCTCACTGTGAAGACGTAGGTGGAACGCACAATGCACCAGCATGGGATCTGCCTACCGCAGCTTAAGTCTATGTTATCATTTTGTTGCCTAAACTATAATTCAGTGGATATGTATTGAGAGGACAACCTGCCGAACACTAACACCACTGTAGAGACAGAGTGAAGGTTGGGCCCTGGAAGACTCCAAATGCAGATTATTCATTACACGGTGTTCGAAGTGACTGCAGATCATCTCACATACGTGTACAATGTAATTACACAGCTCCTGTACAACCACTAATGATAGTACCAGGTGTCAAATGCCTCATTAGCTGCTGCAAGGTGCCAGGGACCTGATAATGTCCCTCTCAGCAAACTTGTAAAAAACGGAGAACAAATTGCTTGATATTGGAATTACATGGTAGAAGTTTTGTTGCCTAAAGGGGTCTATTAATATGTAAAACTCCTTTACCTTGTGATTTGTAATATCGGCAATGAAAATGAGCTTACATGTGTTCACCACCTGAGAAAAAGCAGCATAACAATATATATACAGTACTATTATATACTTTAGGCTCGGATAAGATGTGTATTCTGGATCTCATTCTTAACGGAAGTCAATCCTGTGCCCCACATCAAATGGCATCAAATGTGGTAAAGAATCCTCCAAGGGTAGTAAAAACAAAGCCTTAAATGGCCAATTTCAAGGGTTAGTCCCATCATGGACATTTGTAGAAGATTCACACAATAAGTCATATATTTCTAATTTCTGATAGACGCAAGATCTTTGAGGAGGCCTTCATTTATATCATAAGGACAGGGATTGAATTGAGAGATAGATGAACATGTGGGCTCTCTACATTCGAGGAAACACAGAAACAACTGAACAGGGAACAGAAATGCATTGCCAATTTGGATTTCTCTGAACTCAAACCTTTTAAGATTTTCTTAGGGTGAATCCCTGACAGGAGCAGGGACTCCTGTTTTCGAGTCCCTGCTCCTGTACAGTGAGCATCTCTGCCCAGTGTGGGCAGCCACCCTGTAAGCATTCAGCAATGCTGACAATATTTGCTGGGCTAGGTGCATTGGACCCAGCCCTGTGAATTTGTGTGGGCACCCAGTGGTAAGCTGTGATGCTAAATGCATCGCTGCTTACATTTACTAGACTGTATTTCTCACTGACTGATTAACATTCACTGGGACTGGGCTGAGCTATTGGCCTAGAGCACCACAGAAAGTATGTACAGGAGCAGGAACTCGTATCAAATGGTTTGTGCTCCTGTACATGAAGAGTCAAGGCATACACTATAAGTCTCACTGCTCTGTTAACATTCATAGAGAGCCTTGCCCAGTGTACGTGTCGTGCCACCCAAACTAAATTCATTGGGATGAGAGCTCTGCACCTGACCCAGGAAATGTTAACTAAGAGGCGAGTCATGCACTTAATTTACAGGGACTCTTGTCTTTTCATGTATCCCTGCTCCTGTAGGAATCCAAATCTACTACCAAATGCAACAGTGGATTGAAGCAAATCCTCCGGAAAAGAACTTCAGTAGATTTGCCCATCTTTTTCTCCATTCAGTACCAGGTCGAAGGTCAGGGGATCATCTGTTCTCGATATAGGTTAAAGTTCCAAAGGTGATATCATTGCTCAGCCATAAAAGTCAGGGGTACCCTTTGAGTAAATAATTGTTCAGCCATTTTTTGTTCTCTAAAACGTGTGTATGGTGTGATTGGCCAGATTAAAAATCACTTGGCACAAGACGGGAGATCTGCTATGCGTTGTGTTTTAATAAATAAAGAAAGAAAGCTCCACCCACTTTCAGTTCACATATGGACATACTAAGAGGTGCATATCTCGAAATACATCCACCGGCTCTGTGGCGGCTGTTGCGCCAAATGCAGAAAAACACACTGAGCTGGTGTAAATTTTCGAGACTTTCTTTGTCGCAAATTGGCCCTAAAGTCACATGTGAGAAGGACGCACAACCTGCAAGCCCCTTCCCATGTAAAGCCACACCCCCTTTTAGCCCTCTCCATGCCACCTTCCCTCCCCCATGGCACGAGCAGTGCATATCTCTAAAAGTTACCATTTTTTGCACTAAATTTGCTGCTGTGGAGGATATACACTGCTGGTATGGCTTAGTCAATGTAATCTATTATATGTTTTATATATATTTTTAAGTATATGAATGACTGGCTGGGCGCATGGTGGTCTGAACGTAACCCATTATTGTCAAAAAGTGTATTTAGATTTAATGTTAATTATACACTAAAGTTTTCTCCTTTACATTCATATTGATTTGCATTATTAAGATATATATACATATATATATATATATATATATATATATATATATATATATATTTATATTTATAAAAATTCTCCAAACTACATGACTATATAACTGGACTGAAGTGGACTGTAAATCATCTGTGTAGCGGTTAATGTCTTTCATCCTCAGATGAACATACAGAAATAATAGCTGTTCTTTAGC
The DNA here is from genome assembly GCF_029499605.1 of Hyla sarda. Classification (NCBI taxonomy): domain Eukaryota; kingdom Metazoa; phylum Chordata; class Amphibia; order Anura; family Hylidae; genus Hyla; species Hyla sarda. Next base: position 581,874,869 of record NC_079189.1, read on the forward strand.
ATCCGTGCATATTTCCTAGATTAATTTAGTGTTAGACATAAAAGGGTTGACCCGTAATTTTTCACGCTGACATCAGTTTAAGCTGTGCAAACCAAAATAATGCATGCACCCAATAATACATTGTAGCATTACCATATTTTTCATTGTCGGCACGATGAATAATTAATATTTTTGGCCCGCTTAACTGCTTATGTCAAGTAAAGCCCTATTAACAGATTATATGAATGGTTTAATGCAAGGAATAGAAAAATGGCACCGGAGTCTCCGTGTTCTGTACTGGATATAAACTTCTTGACACGTATTTATTGGAGGGTAAAATTAAATGGGGCGATATAAAATATTCTGATAGCGGGCGACAACAACTTTCAGCAGGGGCCATTTATAATCCGAGATTAACAATGGGTTCGCCCAGATTTTTCTTTTGTATGTTAATGCTTTTCTCTATGTACGGCGGATTTTATTGTAACTGCTCTTCAACTTCTGTTTGGTTAAAGTGGTTCTTTGACTTTGAAATATAATTTTTTAATACTCTATTAGAGCATTCTCTGCTCTGCCAAAAGAATTGTTGTATTCAAATAACAATTCTCTTTCTTGAGGATTGGGCATGTCTATGCATTATACAGATTCTATACAATTTAAATGGCAATGGCTAATACTTAAAGGGGTACTCCGCCCCTATCTTATCCCCTATCCAAAGGATAGGGGATAAGATATCAGATTGCCGGGGTCCCGCTGTTGGGACCCCCGGATTCTTGGCTGCGGCACCGCACTATCATTACTGCACAGAGCAGACTCGCTCTGTGCGTAATTACGGGCAATACAGGGGCCGGAGCATCGTTACATCACAGCTCCGTCCCCTCGTGATGTAACGGCCCTCACCGTCAATACAAGTCTATGGGAGGGGGCGTGATGGCCACCAAGCCCCCTCCCATAGACTTGTATTGAGGGGGCGGGCCATTACGTCATGAGGGGGCAGAGCCATGACGTAAGGATGCTCCGGACCCTGTATCGCTGGTCATTGCGCACGGAGCGAGTCTGCTCTGTGCAGTAATGATAGCGGGGTGCCGCAGCCGAGATCCCAGGGGTCCACAGCAGCTGGACCCTGGCGATCTGACATCTTATCCCCTATCCTTTGGATAGGGGATAAGATGTCTAGGGGCGGAGTACCCCTTTAATTTCCCCTGTGGTGGCACTGTAGGGAAATTGAACACGTGTTATCAGTTCATTTCAATAGTGGGACTTTTAGGATAGGCTGTCATGTATGTAAACACAAGGAGTAGTATTATTCTATAACATGTATATGGCATTTTTACCAATATTTCCCTCTACGGGCTGCATCTCTAACTTTCCGTTGACTTTGATCTAGTAAGTGGAGCCTAGCCTCTATTATGGCTCCCATAATGGCGCCCACACACAGAAGAGGGGATATTGCTCCTTTGTATCTCTATAACACATTCTCAGAAACAGCAGCAGGATGGAGGAGATTATAGAGCAGTGCTAAGAAGTGTAAGCTGTGCATCAAACACTAGGAGAGATATAACACTTACTAGAGTTTTCAGCAGATTATCTGTGTCTATCTCTACCTATCTTACTAGAGCTACTTCCTCTTCTTTCCTCTCCTTTCCATCAGCAATTTTTTCCAGTGATAATGAGGAGTTCAATGGGAATTTTTCTATTATAAAGATATATTACAATTGTCCTACTGACATTTACATGTATTATTGATTAATAAAAAGTTTGTTGAAAATTTACCCTTTATTATCTGCAACAAATTGTATGACAATGGGGGAGATTTATCAAAACCTGTGCAGAGGAAGAGTGGTGCAGTTGCCCATAGCAACCAATCAGATCGCTTCTTTCATTTTCCACAGGCCTCTAAAGAGGCCTGTGGAAAATGAAAGAAGCAATCTGATTGGTTGCTATGGGCAACTGCACCACTCTTCCTCTGCACAGGTTTTGATAAATCTCCCCCAATATTTTTAGGCACTACCTAATAATCTATGGGCTGCACAGATGTAGCAGAAGACAGATGGTTATTTAACCTATTAAACTACTGTAACATCATAACTTTATCCTTAAAAAATCCCACTAAGGCTGGGTTCACACCACATTTTGTCGACCACGTTTTTGCCTGCGGTCGGGAAACCGCATACGGCCGAAAACGAAGCCGACCGGAGGCTGCGGTTCACTCCGGTCGGCTCATAGACATACATTAAATACGGTTCCCGAATGCGGCTGAGTGCGGGCGCCGCGATTAAGCCCCGCCCCCCTCCTCCCAACCGTATATGGGAGCTATATTTAACAAAACATGGTGTGAACCCAGCCTAACCCTGACAAAGATACCTCTGCTGCATCTAAAGTTTCTCATTTAGCGATATTGGTAGTATTTGTGGAGGCAATCACTGATACTAAGAGTGGAATTTTTTTGTGGAGCCAAAATCACCCTCTCCAACTTTGGTTATGGAGTAGATATTAAATGACATACTCTATAACATTCATTTACCCTAATACCACAAATGAACAAATACTGGCTTAATGAGAGTAATAACTCACCATAAAACCCTGTAACACACCTATCTATGGTTGATATTTAATATTCCAATGTAAACGTAAATATAACTACATTATATTGTAATACCACTTCTGTATTTTCTGATGGATTACTGCTGGGCTATGCCTTTTTTTGCTTGAACCCATGGATGTGCTGCTGATTTGGTTTGGTGTACTTGGTGGTCCTACTAAATATAGCCATGGACAAGAGTAGCACTGTTTCAGGTAAAAATGTGGACCTTTTAAAGGGGTTCTCTTAAGATCAAAGATCTAATGCATAACATATATTGATAAAGTTATTGTACTATATTTATGAGGTCTTTAATGCTTTACATCTGATGCAAATTGTCTCAGTTGTCTTCATTGCTCTACTTCCTGTCTAGTGTACATCTTGTAATGGACTTCCTGTTTCTGCTGTATACTCTAGCCAGGAATTCAGCCAACTTTATCTTGTTTACATTATGAAGAAGGATTATGTGGGTGAAGAGGGCGGGGTTATAGGGGAGGAACATAGAGCTGGCTAAATTTCCAGATAGAGCGAACTGCAAAATAGGAAGTCCATTACAGACTGTACAGAAAGTGGATCTATCAATCCACTTTCGGTGAGAAGTCACATCACGTGAAAGTACACTGAAATGTCAGACCATGCTGTAGCAGGTTTAAATTCGGTCAAAACCGTAGATCCCGAAGTCTGTGCGCAGAATTTATCAAGAGCCGTGTGACTTTGATAAATTAGGCGCACAATAGACTGGCCTTACACTCATGAAGGTTGGTCTATATTGATGCGGGAAATAGACAGCTTTGATAAATCCTCCCCAATATGTTTGAAAATAGGTTTGATCATAGAAAAACCAAAGGCAAAAACATCATTGTAAAACATAAAAACATTTAAAAAAAAATTAACATGTCATACCAGCCTGTCAAATATTTTAATTTACTTCTCAGGCTCTATCAAGAGATTGGTGGAGACGGAAGACTCATACCCCCACCAATCACCACATAGGGCTGGAGAAGTGCTTGGCTATGTGCTTTACATAGAAACTTGCTGCTTTACCCGTCTCATTGTAAGAGTTAGGTTCCATAGACTTACTATAGAGCCCATCTCCTGCAATGAGACGGGTAGGGCAGCGACCCACAAAGTGAAGCACTCAGCTGAGTGCTTCTCCAAACTCTGTCAAGTGATCAGTGGGGGTCTGAACACTTAGACCCTGACTGATCGAAATGTTTCACATGTCTGTATGGCATGACATTTTTTATTTATTTATTTATAATGATAGTAATAAAACTGGAAAAAGTTGTCTCCTGTAAGTTTGAATATATAAAAAAATAAATAAATAGAGATTATATAAATGAGAAAAATTAAACAATTGTTTGAACATAAAGTTTACGTGAACACCGATGACCTTGGAAATGTCATGTCAACCCATTTTGCAGACAACTGGAAGTCTGATACAAAAACCTAAGTCATTAATTTCATAGTCAGCTTTACTTGTGTCAACTTAAAATAAACAAGATTTTCAGACTTTCTAAATCCAAGGTGCTTTAACCTTACACGACACGTTCCTTCTCCAAGAAGCTAATGACAAGTGCGGAATACTGAAGAGAAACAATATATCTGCCCGTGGTTCTGAGGCTTCTCTCTATTGTTTTATCATGGCAATTATTAAAGTGGCAGTGTCATTAAAGGGGTACTCCAGAGGGGATTTTTTTTTTTTATTAACTGCTGCCAGAAATAGATTTTTCTATATAAAAATCTTAATCCTTCCAGTACTTATCAGCTGCTGTATGCTCCACAGGAAGTTGTGTAGTCCTTTTCAGTCTTACCACAGTGCTCTCTGCTGACACCTATGTCCATGTCAGGAACTGTCTGGAGCAGGAAAAGCTTGCTATCGCAATGTGCTTATGCTCTGGACAGTTCCTGACATGGACAGAGGTGGCAGCAAAGAGCATTGGTGGTCAAACTGAAAAGAACTACAGAACTTCCTCTGTAGCATACAGCAGCTGATAAGTACTGGAAGAATTAAGATTTTTAAATAGAGGTGATTTACAAATTTGTATAACTTTATCTTAATTTTTTCTCTGGAGTGTCTCTTTAACATAAACCTTTTTACGTGTTGTCTAGACATATCAAAAGTTGGAGATGAGCAGGAGTGATAACCTGCTCAGCCAATCACTGGATGAGAAGGGATCCCTGTCTCAGCATGTGATTGGCTGAGAGGGCTGTCACTCCCGCTCGTCTCAGAAGGTGGGGTACAGAATGTGCCGAGGATGATAGGCCCAGTTCTGGGCATCCTGTGGATAGGGGATAAGTTCAGTTCCCTGGATAACCTCTATAAGTGCTGTAATTTTCTGTGCGTTAGACTGGTAATCACATGACCCAGTTACAGTGATGGCATGTATGAATGCAGCTGTGCTGGAATAAATAAAAGATGGCGCTGTGGGATAAGTTATAGAGTATGCATGGCTGATTTATTAAATTTCCTGTACTGTTATATTGTAGTATTTGAGTATATTGATTGATACAGGATCTGACCATTGTGATGGTAATATGCAATGAAAATCAGCGATGCAGAAAGATAAAATAATTAAATGCAAATGTAATAGGACCTTGTATCCACCATTGGATCAGTTGTGCTTGTGAAATACAATACTAGTTATTCTAGTAATGAATATGAATATATTTGCAGGACTCAGGGATGACTCGGCTCTACATGAATGAACAAATTGGTGCCCCCTGTCCAGCATGTGGCTGTACTGCATATTTATGGGCGTCCTATATAAAAGCAGCTCACTCATTTTAAACATTCAATCTTCAAATATTTAACAAGAAAAACTCATTGCTGGAGGCTATAATATAAAAAAAAAAAAACTCATTAGCATTTTTTAATTTTTTTTTTGCCAAGATTAAAAAATTCTCCCGGCAACTACAATGACTGAAGATTCAAAGCATTAAATCTAAGAAACATTATCGGCATAGAACAGCTCCACTGTTTCCATAACACATTATCCTGAAAGAACGTGACTGCATGTCATTGACTCTACAAATTACTGTACACTAATAAAAACTAAATAATACATGTCAGAAGAGGGTATGTAAACTTTTAAAACCATTTTTTATTATTCTAAAGGAGAAACCTAAGCAACTTGGCCAAGAGGCTTGATTCTTTATTTTTTGTGTCTACAGATCCTACACAGTTCTATGTGTCTCCATGACAACAGACTACAAACAAACCCAGCGTGGTCTGATTCTGAAGTCATACTTTTCTTTTTCTCCACCTGTTCCCTATATCTTACTCATGTACATTCAGTAGTCATTCAGAACAGATGTAAAATGACTTCAAGATCAGACTACATAGGGTTTTGTAGTCTGTTACCATGGAGACACATAGGCATGTATAGAAGTTGTGTGTAATACAGTTCAATATGTGAAATCAAGATATTTTATTTTGATTTTTTTCCCCCATTATAGATAGGTAAGAGCTAGAGGTGAGAAAATTAATTTGTTTCAGATTTGACCCCTGTTTTATTGAGTTATAAAAAATCAATGGTAAAAATCCATGACAAAACTGCAACAGAATGAGACTTCACAGCATACTTATATTTTGTCACCAACATCTACTTGCCTGGTTAAGTGATCCAATGTGGTGGATTTTAACCATACTAATCCACTGGTAATGTCCAGAGCATTTCCACCATGTATGAATTTAGACTAACGGTAAGTTATAATGTTGGGATGTAGTAACCAAAGGCTGTAAGATTTGGTAAATGAAGCACACTTTGGCTTGCACACTTTGGCATGGCTTGAACAGGTTATTCGGTGTTTTGAGAAAAAAAAATTGTGGGGGATAGGGGAAAAGAAAAAAAACTATACCTACCAAGCCCTGGTTCCCCTCTGGTCCTCTGGAGCTTCTGTCTTGGTTCTGAATCCAAGACGAGTGCTCCACGTAGGACCTGCCCAGTGGCCACAGCAGTGTCCCGTCAAGGCCAGTGATTGGGCTGGTCCGGCACAATATTATTTCTTTTAGCAAACACTGGATAACCCTATTTAGCAAATATCCCAAAATTCTTTACAAGCACTTCCAATAAAAAGAATTTAGATTCTAGAGTTCTCACTACTGTAGTATAATGACCTGAAGGTCAGTCTGTATTTCAATTTCAACAACCGAACCTCAAGCTGTTATACTACAGTAGGGGGAACTCTAGAATCTAACTTATTTTTATTGGAAGTGCTTGTAAAGAATTTTGGGATATTTTCTAAATAGGGTTATCCAGTGTTTGCTAAAAGAAATAATATTGTGCCGGACCAGCCCAATCACTGGCCATGACGGGACACTGCTGTGGCCACTGGGCCATAAGGCACCTGGCTGAACCCAAGTATTCTCACTACTAGAACTTCCCCACCATGGTATAGCCAATAACACTATATCACCAATGTCACCAAGGTAGGCTTCTACCCCATAGCTGGTGAGTGAAGATTTTGTAATCTAAATAAAATAAAGTTCCTAGACTGAGCTGACCACCAGAAGCATGCTTCGATGACTGGTGCCAGAAAAGTGCTAGTGCTGAGTGTAAACCATTGAAATAACACATAGGATAGAATAGAGACATAACATATCAAGTTAAAAAGTAAATTTAAGTGAAAGAGGACGTACCTGTGAGCCCCATCTTTGGAGAAGTAAACGGTGTAGGCTTGTATGTTCCCTCGTGTGTCTACAGGTGGCCTCCAGCTGAGACGTACAAATCGACTAGAAACCAAAACAGGGACCACATCTCGAGGAGCAGAGGGAAGGACACTGGAACTGGGAACAGCTGTAGGGGAATGGGGTGATACAAAGGTGAGGGGTTCAGCAGGAAAATGTGTAGGGGTAAAAACTACTATATTCATAAAACATGGGGCCAGGCAAACATGGATCAGGAACAAATTTAGATTAATACACATAATAATTCATGTCAAGCGTCAATAAACAAATCAGATACATTAGTTGTATTCATACTTTGATCTCTGCCATTTCTCAATGAATGAAAATATTCATTGGGGGAGATTTATCAAAACCTGTCCAGAGGAAAAGTTCCTGAGTTGCCCATAGCAACCAATCAGATCGCTTCTTTCATTTTTAACAAGGCCTCTGCAAAATGAAAGTAGTGATCTGATTGGTTGCTATGGGCAACTTAGCAACTTTTCCTCTGGACAGGTTTTGATAATTCTCCCCCATTGTTCAGAAAGTAAATTTCCATGTGGGCCTTGTCCTGTTCACTCAGCTTCAGTTGGTTACAATGTATCAGTAAAAGTTGACATTTAGGCATTAAGGGTTTTGCTAGATTGATACATTGTAAGGGCACTTTTAGCATTCTGAATGCAAACTGTGATTGTTTATATTCACAAACTTAAAATGTTAGAGAACTGAAATAAAAACTAGAGCGTTGACTAAATCAGGTTCATAATAATCTATTTTGTCCCATTTCTGCCAGTCTAGTCCTTTCAAGTGGGGTTAGTTTGGCTCATTACTCATATGCATGTATCCATTCCACCTAGTGTGCATGTTTCGAGAATGGGGAGGGGGGCGACCTTGGGCAAGTTGAAATCCAAACTGCCTGTCCATATCACTGTCTGCCGTATACTCATTTGGCCAAAGGTTGTCTCTTCTAACCTCTGATACAAGCTCAGCCAAGCTAAGTGGCAAGTGTTCTTAATTAGGGACAGAGAGTAAGCCGCTGCCAGAAAACTCTGGTGGCATCTAATCTCCCCTGGAAACAAAACAACTTGGCATGATGAAATCCAACCGTTTCAGTATACTGTGCCGGTCACTGGAGAACAGTCGGGAGGCCAAGAGTTAGATGGTTGGCTGGTCCCACCTAAGTCTGCAGCTTTGGATGACATTACTTTTGTTGCCCCTTCTGCCCCTGATGGCATATGGTAAAATGGTCAGGACAGGACAACCCCTTTACTCTAATTTATTTACGGTATATATATATATATATATATATATATATATATATATATATATATATGGAGAAATGAAGAAAAAGTCCAGCGTGGCAAGTCAAGCAATACTTGGTACTTTATTTAGCAATCAGCCAACATGGAAAACAGGTGACGCGTTTCGGCCACAATACGTAGCCTTAGTCGTACAATTAACAGACATGGGTGCATGTTATTTATAGAGGAAGGGGATGAAATCACCACGGGGCTTGGCCCAGGTGCTTAACACCCTCCCTCCCTAACAAACCAAGATAACAATAAAAACGCAAGAAAGTAATATCTTGCAATGTGAACATGAATGTAAACACCTTGAATATAAAATATATATATATAAAAAAAGAAGTTTATATATCAAACAACAAAGTTTAATATGTTATCTTCAATGCTTGAGAGATCGATCTGGATATTAGGTTTAAGCGTTCCCTCCGTTTTCTCTCTATCTTTTCCGATATCGCACATGAGCATATAGAAAAAGAATAATAATTTTTTATTACTTGTTTTTTATATATGATTTCTTTCTTTTTCTTCAAACTGAATAATATCAGGAAAATATTCCAAATGTCCATGTTGGGAAAAATCCAGGAGTAGTATGCCCATGTGCGCTACTCACAAGAAAGAGAAAAAATGGGAATAAAAAGAAGAAAGAGAGAAAAAAAAAACATTTTTATCATTATTAGAATAGATTATACAAATATATATATATATATATATATATATATATATATATATATATATATATATAAATGTATAAATTTTGTCAGTGGAAAATAAATGGAATAAAATAAAATGAAATAGATGAATAAATAAATAAAGTACCAAGTATTGCTTGACTTGCCACGCTGGACTTTCTCTTCATTTCTCCTGCAATTGCTGGACTGGGGTCCGGTCCTGTCCGTGCTGTGGCGAGGGCACCGGGGTGAGCTGTGTCTACTCTGCATTGCTGTATATATATATATATATATATATATATATATATATATATATTTTTTTTTTTTTTTTTTTTCAATTTATATATCTAACACATATGTCAGATGGTGTAAGATAGATTTTTTTTCCTGGCAACGCCGGCTCTTTCACTGGCAATTACTCAGAATGTGAGTATAACAGAAGCACAGTTGGATTATTACAGCCGCGTCAGCGAAACACAGTTCCTTCTTATGCCTGATAGGAAAAATTTCTAACCCCATTTCAAATTTCCATGTCCTGAACTAATTCAGGAAAGCTCCAGCCAAGATTCCCGCAGACGTTCTCCTCCGACACCACCGAGCACCTGTCCCATTCCACAAAGCCGGCACTTTCCATTTTACTAGTAAATGAGCCTTTATCATCCCTAATAATAGTTTCCCCTTAAAGAAAATTGCAGTAATAAACGTTGTCTAATAACAGCTATCACAGTCTCTTTATTTTTAGTGACTTCCATAGTAGGGTGAAGAGCGAGACTTGACTGGTTTAAGCAGAGAGTCCGTAATCCTGATTCATGGGCCACCCGTGAGACATGAATTCGGGTCATAAATGTTGTCCTTTTTGTTTTACAGTGTCAGCTTATATTTAACAAGGAGCGCTTTCATCGAGACAACAGTTAATAAAATGTTGTAAAATAAGTCAAAAGAACCCATGAAATAGCGGCTTTTATAAAGATTAGATAAACACTGTTCTGAATATCTGACAATTGGGTGATATTATGGGTGGAACTACCAGGGAGGCTGGCATATCAGCTACTGTGGGGCCAAGCTGATAGTAAAGCTGATATGAAATATTTTACATGCAAAATTATCTCAACTTTTTTTAATCTTATTTGAAATATTTTTTGAAGCACAACCTTTTTTAATCATATACAGTACATGTGTTTTATGCAAGACAGATCTTTGCTTTAACATTATAATGTGTTTTGAAGCATTTTAAGCATACAAAAATATTTTTTGCTGTAAAAAAGCCCAAAACAAGTATTACGCACTTATTTTTACAGCTGGTATAACTATGGCTGAAAGAGTAAACTACATGTCAAATGCATTTTACCATTAAATGTAATGCAATTCAAAGGAAAAAAACAAAACCCTTATTTGCTTGACAATTACGACCGCTCCCCTTTGATAAGCACAGGAATGCCCACTTTGGGTACATTTGCATAAACCTCAGAAGATCCCATTCGCTTTTGGTCACTTTGATACAAAGCATCATAGTCTTGATATTTGGGCCACTAAAGACGGTACCGTATGTAGGTTGAATTTTAGAAGAAATATCCATATTGCTCCAAGTATGAGCAATGAACAAACTACTAGAATGGCAAGCATAGGGGCTGGTATGTGGCCCCACAGTAAACGAAGCCACATAGGAGGCCACATAAGAACTAATGAGGAAACAGGAGACCACCGGGAGAGGTGACTATGGTGAGAACTACGGCTTTACTAAAGGTAATACAGGAGAACATCAATGAAGTCTTGTCTAAAAGACTTTATCCAGTATATATATATATATATATATATATATATATATATATATATATATAACATTCATGTAAACTTCTAACTGATCTGTGCTAAAGAAGACAAGTGGGTGGTCCTAGCTGTCAATTTCTGTGTAGGATCGCCTATTTGCTCTACAACATGCTGTCTACAGACTGCTGTGCATTTTCAAAGTGACAGGTTCCCTTTAAAGGGGTGTTGCCTCCGAGACGGGTACTTGATGTCGCGTTCACCCCCCCACAGTGATGTCACGTCATGACGGCTGTCATGCCCCCTCCCATAGACATCAATGGAGGGGCTTGGCCACAACGTCATGTCCTCATCTTGGAAGCAGTGCCCAGGATAGAATGCTGGGGGCTGCACCGAGATCGTGGGGGTCCCCAGTGGCGGGACCCCGGAGATCATACATCTTATCCCCATCCTTTGGATAGGGGATAAGGAGGGTAATTCATCAAAACTTGTGCAGAGGAAAAGTTGACCAGTTGCCCAAAGCAACCAACCAGATCATTTCTTTAATTTTTCAGAAGCCTTTTCAAAAATGAAAATAGTGATCTGATTGGTTGCTATGGGCAACTGGTCAACTTTTCCTCTTGAGACAGGTTTTGATGAATCTCCCCCAATATGTATAAAGCCGGAATACCCCTTTAAGAACGCCCTCATGATAATGTATAGCAAGAAACATGTAGCAACCACCAAATAGCACACACTAAATTATTATACATTATTCTGGATCAAAGGATAACTGGAATTTTCCTTTTAGAAATGTATTCTTAAACCCTAGAAGATTGAGTGCGCCGGCTCCAGCGCTCACTCTGAGGCGGATTCATTTGCGGCCTAATCTAGCAATTAGCGATTATCAGCTCTTACCTAGAGAGGCCCGGGCTTCAGATGTTTCCATAGCCACAGAGATCACTTATCTGTTGTCATGGAAAATCCAGCAGATAAACTAACAATGCTAAGAGATTGTAAGTGTGGTTATTATATCATGTGAAGGGTTCGCCATTTCGTGTCTAGGATACAGTATGGCTGCAGTTATTCAGGCGCACAGCAACTTCAAAGCCGGAGTTAAATTCTGTACAGATTAACATTGTCACCGTCTATACTGTTTTTGGATACAATATATACATGGAATTAGTTTTTCCTGTAGACTGTATATAGGCTATAAAGGAACAAGGCTGTGTAATGCTCATGTACTTGTACTTCTTTTGCATCTTTCTTTTCATGTAGTTGATCATTTTCTAAAATAAAAATCCCAAATGTTTGAAATATATATGCTCTGTACAGACGAGGGGCAACACCCTGCAGATGGGTCCTTTTTGCTTCCGGTTAGACTTCTGGCTTAACATTAAATCCCAATCAGTTTCTGAGACTCTGTAACTGGAGGTAAAAGCTGATGTTTAGGGAATGCTACCTGTGAAGGTAGTGTGATGAGCTGCTTTGCATATTCCTATTCCCAGAATGCCCAGTGGAGTACTAATGGACTTTGAATCTCCACATACCAGAAATGGTAGATTATACACTGCTCAAAAAAAAAATAATGGAAATCAAATTTATCAACCCATGGAGGTCTGGATATGGAGTCACACTCAAAATCAAAGTGGAAAACCACACTACAGGCTGATCCGACTTTGATGTAATGTCCTTAAAACAAGTCAAAATGAGGCTCAGTAGTGTGTGTGGCCTCCAGTAGTGTGTATGACCTCCATACAAACACCTGGGCATGCTCCTGATGAGGTGGAGGATGGTCTCCTGAGGGATGTCCTCCCAGACCTGGACTAAAGCATCCGCCAACTCCTGGACAGTCTGTGGTGCAAGCATGGAGCAAGCATGGAGCAAGACATGACATCCCAGATGTGCTCAATCGGATTCAGGTCTGGGGAATGGCCGGGCCAGTCCATAGCATCAATGCCTTCCTCCTGCAGGAACTACTGACACACTCCAGCCACATGAGGTCTAGCAATGTCTTGCATTAGTAGGAACCCAGGGCCAACCGTACCAGCATTGGGTCTCACAAGGGGTCTGAGGATCTCATCTCGGTACCTATTGGCAGTCAGGCTACCTCTGGCAAGCACATGGAGGGCTGTGCTGTCCCCCAAAGAAATGCCACCTCACACCATTACAGACCCACCGCCAAACCGGTCATGCTGGAGGATGTTACAGGCAACAGAACGTTCTCCACCGCATCTCCAGACTCGTCTGTCACATGTGCTCAGTGTGAACCTGCTTTCATCTGTGAAGAGCACAGGGCACCAGAGGCAAATTTGCCAATCTTGGTGTTCTCTGGCAAATGCCAAACGTCCTGCACGGTGTTGGGCTGTAAGCACAATCCCCACCTGTGCATGGTGGGCCCTCATGGAGTCTGTTTCTGACTGTTTGAGTGGACACACGCACATTTGTGGCCTGCTGGAGGTAATTTTTCAGGGCTCTGGCAGTGCATCTCCTGCTCATCCTTGCACAAAGGCAGAGGTAGCGGTCCTGCTGCTCTGTTGTTGCCCTACTATGGCCTCCTCCACGTCTCCTGATGTACTGGCCTGTCTCCTGGTAGCGCCTCCATGCTCTGGACACTACGATGACAGACATAACAAACCTTCTTGCCACAGTTCACATTGATGTGCCATCCTGGATGAGCTGCACTACCTGAGCCACTTGTGTGGGTTGTAGACTCTTCTCATGCTACCACTAGAGTGAAAGCACCGCCAGCATTCAAAAGTGACCAAAACATCAGCCAGGAAGCATATGAACTGAGAAGATGTCTGTGGTCACCACCTGAAGAACCACTCCTTTATTGGGGGTGTCTTGCTAATTGCCTATAATTTCCACATGTTGTCTGTTCCATTTGCACAACAACATGTGAAATTGATTGTGAATCAGTGTTGCTTCCTGAGTGGACAGTGTATTTCACAGAAGTGTCATTGACTTGGAGTTACATTGTGTTGTTTAAGTGTTCTCTTTATTTTTTTATTTTCTTGAGGAGCAGTGTGTGTGTGTATATATATATATATATATATATATATATATATATATATATATATATGACAGATTTACATAAGATCACACCAAAATAATGGGGGGACTGCAGATGTGGACATTTAGGGAGGGGATCATGTGGAGAAGGCCACAGGGGAGGAGAACAGCCAGAGTGCAAGGGGAAGGAAACAGAGGAGGAGGAAACCCCATGAACACAAAAGGAAATTGCCATAGAGGAGGAGAAAACTCAGGAAGGGACAAGGCAAAGGGTGTAGGGAAGGAGGAATTATGGGGAAGGACAAGGGAAAGGCTGCAGAGGAGGAATCCCAGGGATAGACAAGAAAAAGGCATTTTTAGCAGGAGAAACCCAGTCAAGAGAAGCTTCAAAAAAAATTACCCAAAAGGGTGGCAGGAGGCCAAACTAACACTGAACAAGACCCTGGGCCAAAGCCCGGGGTGAAAAACACCTCAATTGGCACACCCCTAAAATATAACTTTTATTTATGCATCTCTTAAAAACCCAAATGAAATGATGAAAAAAATTGTTAAAAAGAGCACAAAGGCAGGACAAGTGCAGGACAAGTGAAAGTAAGTCCTATATACAGGGATCAGGGAAAGGCTGCAGAAGAGAACTACCTTGGAGGGACAAGGGAAAGGCTGCAGAAGAGAACTACCTTGGAGGGACAAGGGAAAGGCTGCAGAAGAGAACTACCTTGGAGGGACAAGGGAAAGGCTGCAGAAGAGAACTACCTTGGAGGGACAAGGGAAAGGCTGCAGAAGAGAACTACCTTGGAGGGACAAGGGAAAGGCTGCAGAAGAGAACTACCTTGGAGGGACAAGGGAAAGGCTGCAGAAGAGAACTACCTTGGAGGGACAAGGGAAAGGCTGCAGAAGAGAACTACCTTGGAGGGACAAGGGAAAGGCTGCAGAAGAGAACTACCTTGGAGGGACAAGGGAAAGGCTGCAGAAGAGAACTACCTTGGAGGGACAAGGGAAAGGCTGCAGAAGAGAACTACCTTGGAGGGACAAGGGAAAGGCTGCAGAAGAGAACTACCTTGGAGGGACAAGGGAAAGGCTGCAGAAGAGAACTACCTCGGAGGGACAAGGGAAAGGCTGCAGAAGAGAACTACCTTGGAGGGACAAGGGAAAGGCTGCAGAAGAGAACTACCTTGGAGGGACAAGGGAAAGGCTGCAGAAGAGAACTACCTTGGAGGGACAAGGGAAAGGCTGCAGAAGAGAACTACCTTGGAGGGACAAGGGAAAGGCTGCAGAAGAGAACTACCTTGGAGGGACAAGGGAAAGGCTGCAGAAGACAACTACCTTGGAGGGACAAGGGAAAGGCTGCAGAAGACAACTACCTTGGAGGGACAAGGGAAAGGCTGCAGAGGAGGAGGATACCCAGGGATGGAGAAGGCAAAGGCTACAGAAGAGGAAAACACCATCGGAGAAAAAAGGGGAAGAATACAGAGGGACCCCCAGGAAAAGAAAAGGCTGCAGAAGAGGAGGAGGACACCTCAAGTGTAAGAGTTCAAGGAGTGGTACATATAGAGCAGACAAATATTGTAAAGCCAAACATGGACCATAGCTGGAGCCTAATAGATAGGCAGAGTCTAAGTCCTCAGATAATCTATGACTTTAGAACCTGAAATGTAAGGCAGGTACAGGGATAATTTTAAAGGGGTACTCCGGTGGGGAAAAAAAAATTAAATCAACTGGTGCCAGAAAGTTAAACAGATTTCTAAGTTACTTCTGTTAAAAAATCTTTACCTTTCCAGTACTTTTTAGCAGCTGTATGCTACAGAGAAAATTCTGTCTTGTCCACAGTGCTCTCTGCTGACAATCCCCATAGCAAACCTATGCTGCTCTGGACAGTTCTGGACATGGACAGAGGTGTCAGCAGAGAGCACTGTGGACAAAAAGAAATTAAAAAATAATAGAATTTCCTCTGTAGCATACAGCTGCTAATAAATACTGAAAGGATTACAATTTTTAAATAGAAGTAATTTACAAATCTGTTTAACTTTCTGGCATCAGCTCATTAAAAAAAAAAGAAAAAAAAAATCCCACCACCTAGTCCCACACTAATATGCAGTAGGTATAATGAATCAATCTGGGTATTATTGTGGCAAAGTGGGTTGTAGCAGAGCTTAGTATTTCTTTGGCTAAAGTAGAATAACATTTATGTCTTTCCACTGGGCACTTTTTTAGACACAAGGCAGCACTATTTGGCAATTAATATGGCAGTCTCCCCCACCCTACACATAAATACAGAGGGCACCCATATGCATATTTTATCCACAACTCTGCACCAATCTTGACCGGCCATAGCCACTAGGGATCGACTGATTATCGGTATGGCAGATATTATCGGCCGATAATCACGATTTTGGGCATTATCGGTATCTGCAGTTACCTTGCCGATAAGCCGATAATGCCCCGCACCGCCCCTACCGTACCGCGACCGCCCCCCCCCCGACCCACCGCACCGCGACCGCAGCCCCCCCCCCCCCCGACCCACCGCACCGCGTCGCACCCCCCACCATAGTGCTGGGCGGTATACCGGTATTAACCGGATCCCGTTTTTTTTTCTGACACGGTATGGATTTTTGCACATACCGCTATACCAGTCGGGCCCCTCCCCCACCCTCCGAGTCAATAAAAAAAATTTAACTTACCCGTAATGGGGGTGGTCCGGGCCATCCATCCTTCCTGTAGTGTCCGGCGGCATTCCGGGTGGAGGGTGAACTGGTCTGGGCTGTCCTTCTCCGGGGGTCCTCTTCTCCACTCCGGGCAGGCTCCGGCCTAGTACGCTGCATAGACACCGCTACGCCGTGACGTCAGGTGCGTCGCTGCGCAGCGGCGTCTATGCAGCGTTACCCCGGTGTCGCGGGGGGAAAAATAGCCGATAACTTATATCGGAATATCGGTATAAGTTATTGGCTATCGGCCCTAACCTCCACCGATTATCGGTATCGGCCCTAAAAAAACGATATCGGTCGATCCCGAATAGCCACTGTCTATAATAGAAGAAGAAAAAAAAAACTTCTTTCGTCTCCATGCTTTAAAAAAAATAAATAAAAAATGCATCCGTTCACTGCGGAATTTATTTATGACGGCGAGTCATGTAAGAACCTCTTGTTTATCCTATGAACCGAGCACTGTATAATATTTCACAATTGTCTCTGATATGCATTGAGGATTTCTGGAGTCTGGAACAACAATAAACAGCCGCTTGTCCAAAATGACAACAATTACAAAACAATAGCTTGCATGCTAATTTATGCAAATGAGTGTAAGAAATCACGTCCCTGAAATAATGCTCGGAATACATTCATGTTTGTTTCATTCTGCTAAAAATAATCCTCCTTTTTTATTGGACAAATTAAGCATCTGTGTCCATTCTGTTGCAAATTCCATATAAAAAAAAAAATTCTAAAATTCTACCAGAATAAGCAATGTTAGTCATATCTAGAAATTCTAATACCTCTCATGATCCTATTATCGAACAATTCCCACCTACTATGTTCCATTTTTATTATACTGGTGTCTTTTGTATGGCCTCAGAAGCATCAGGGTCAGATAGCAACAACTTCCTTTGTAACCTTGCTTAGCTACTAGGATAATGTTTTCCAAACACTGTGCCTCCAGCTGTTGTAAACTACAATTTCCAGCATACCCGGATAGCCTGGACATGGTAGGTGGGAACCCAGGAACTTAAAGGGGTACTCTACTGCCTCAGCCTTCAGAACATTTCGTTCCAAACGCTGGGTGCGGGCTGCGGGGGTCGTGAAGTCTTGTTCACGTCCCCTCAATGCAAGTCTATGGGAGGGGGCGTGGCGGCCACCACACCCCCTCCCATAGACTTGCATTGAGGGGGAGTGACCGTGATGTCACGACCCCCGCAGACCGCACCCAGCATTTGGAACTAAATGTTTCGAAAGCTAGGGCAGCGGAGTACCCCTTCAAAGGAATATCATCATTTTAGAAAGTTAAAATAAAGTTATAACTAGCAGACCGGTGGCGGTCTGACTGCCAAGACCCCCACTTGTCTAGAGAACACAGGAAATGAAAGAATGAAAGGAGTGCACCACTAATTTACTGCTTTTATCTTCTATGGTTTTTTGAAACATTACAGTGCTTACAGAGCTTGGCAATGGTCAAATGCCCCATAGAGAATGAATGGAATGCCGATCATGCATGTGATACGCAGCTTCATTCTTTTGGAAGGCGTTTTGAAGTGGTTTTCTCCTTCCCCCCCAATCAAATCATGTGCAAGAGTGTGGATCAGGCAACAGATATTTATCAACAAGGCCAAATTAGGGCATCATAGTCAAAATTGACCTATCTGGCTACATGTAGGTCCTATCTCTGGGACACTAAGGCTGGGTTCACATATATCAGGCATCCGGCATAGTTTTCCTTTGGTGTGCACCGGAGGGAAACTGATGCTAGAACTGATCCCATTCATTTCAATGGGACAGGTCACAATCATCCAGCATCTGAATTTTGACGCCGGATAGTTGGACATGCCGGAGGCCACCAGACAGGGGGACACAGTTTGCTGTCCACCAAAACAATGCAGAAACAATGGATGCTGGATGCCATACAATTGATGACAACTTGTCATCAGTTGTGGCCTCATTTGCGTAAAGATCTTGGCTGAATTCACCTATGCCGGACATATGTGAACCCAGCCTTACCTATGCATAAACCCAGGCCTCTAGGCCTGTCAGGTCACCGCATCTAATAGACAGGTGGCCATGCATATGTGTGGCTCTCTCCATTGACCGATACAGAAGTTATGGAACAGCTGACCAGACATGCTTGATGTATAAAAACATATACATAGTTTTTTATCTTTTTACAATCATCCATGTATCTCTTTTGCAATATATATTTGTACAGTGACTACTACATGTAGTTTCTCACTCCAAGCTAAAGAAAAACAAGTGTTCATTTGAGCAGATAACTCAAAGCAATTAGCCTCACCAGGTTCGGGGAAATCGATAGAAAAAATAACTGGTTGGTCCTGTTTTAGAAAATCAATATTGTTTTTACCATCTGGAAAGTAGTGACAACTGTGATGTAAGCTTCAATCACTTCTCCATTACAAGTGACACCTGTCATAATCCATTAGTCATCTCGAAAAACAAGGGAGAGTAGGAAATAGGCTGCGGATTACACCAGCAAACAAATTTATGAAGGTTCCCATGGGTGAGATGTGTTAGCTACTGTACTAAAAAAACAATAAACTGGGATCTTGTCTGAAGCAATTGCAAGCATGAGCTATGTCTTCAGGAGATGGAAATAGGAAAAGGAATTATCAGTGGAGGAAGAGTCCAAAGCCATGGTTAGGTACGATGGGTTTGCTACAGAATTTCAACGTATGCTACAGAATTTCAACTACAGATATGTCATGGATATGAATCCAGGATGTCAATCATGTCTAAACATGGGCTGTCTGTGGTAGATACATGGGTTTTAGGAATACCTTATCACTTTGTGATGCCAGGGCACCGTTAACCTATAACCGGTCCGAGGTTGGAGACCTCTTCTCCTGGGCCAGACACGGGGAACACACTGACATACAGTCATGGCCGTAAATTTTGGCACCCCTGAAATTTTTCTAGAAAATGAAGTATTTCTCACAGAAAAGGATTGCAGTAACACATGTGTTGTTATACACATTTTTATTCCCTTTGTGTGTATTGGAACTGAACCAAAAAAGGGAGGGAAAAAAGCAAATTGAACATAATGGGGACTCTTTTAGGACATGGCCAGACTTCTTATGAAGCCTCAAGCCACCTGCATAATTTTACTCCATATGAAAGCATTTTGTTCTCCTTATGGTTTGAGAATACAAACATTTAGGTTGCTAGTCTTAAAGTATTGGAATAAAGTTATTTAAATCTGAAGCAGAACCATGAACTGAGCTCCTACTTACCAATGTTAAATGGGGACTGTCTCTTTTAAAAACGTATTACATGTCATAATAACCTGTAAAAAGCTTTGGGGTCTGGGTGTTCAGACCCCGACCAATCACTAGAATGAATCTGGAAAAGTTATCAGCGTGTTCTCTCCCACATGGACTCCCATTTTGGTCATGTAGCATCTTGGTCAGGTGCACAGAGAGGCAGCACTTCACCTCCTGCTTCTTTCCCTGCTGGTCCTATCGATCAGTCATGGAGCTGAACACTCAGATATCGAAAGTTTTTTTTAAGGTATCAGGCAACTGTTATACAACCCAGAGCATTTATTTGGACATTTGGGTATAGCCTAGGAGTTCTCATTTTGAGTCCATCTGAGTTTCTATCTAATTTTCTGTTTGTTGTATTTTTTTTTTTTTTTGGCAAGAATAGCACAATCCAAGGCATGAAACACTAATTGAATTCCAATGGACTTCATTAAAATCAATCAGGATTGGCTTGTATTTATTGGAAAATATCCAGAATAGCTGTCATTGGATACATTTGAAACAAAAGTCATGATGCAATGAACAAAGTCTAATACGACGACCACAATCGCTTTAACCAGGTTGATATAGCAGTCTCTTTCATACTTTGACCTGGATTTTGCCACCATAATCACATTTCACTAAATTTTGGAGGCCATCCAGGTGGTATGGATCCAACCAAAGATAAAGAAAGTCTGAAAATAATTTTTTATACTGCATGTGCGGAAGATTTGACCTTTCAGATACATTATAAGGATTGTACAGTTTAAATCCAAGTGTATTGGCAGAGAAGATTGCAACCCACCGCAGACAACCTTCCAACTTTACAACGATGGAGGAATTTATAATAGTGCGCACTGAATTCCATATTCCATTTAAAGGATTTACTAGAAAATGTACTTTATTCTCTAACATTGTTAAAAAAGTGTCTCTGTGGAGAGACCCATCCTGTCCTCCTAATGTCCTCAGAAAATCCATTGATGGCAATGGGCACTGTGTAAGGTTCACACGCTAATCGTGTTCTCTCCAACCTCTATGCCACATGACCAAGATAGACATGAAGATATCTTGGTCGCAGATACAAAGTGGCAAGAAAAGTGTGCATCCCTGTACTTCTCTTCCTGCTACTTCTAGTGATCAGTCAGGGTCTGAACACTCTGACCCCAACTGATCAAAACTTTTGACACATTTCTACAAGTCAAGTCAAAGGTAAACAGGACATTTAAGCCCCACCTCTGGACTTGTCCCTGAGTCCTTCTGCTTCTCCACTTGTTAAAAGGACCTGTGGCCAACCCAAAAAATATCGATTTATACTTAGGGAGTTGTGATCACACGCCTTTTTAATTTCTTGATACGCCATCCTGTTCCTGAGATATGAGGGTTTATAATTTGTCTGACAATTCAGTGGAAAACTACAACCCCCACAGGCTATTTATTTTGTCATCTCAGCAGTTTATGCTCCAGACAACTTTATCTTTAGTGAGAGGAAGTTGCTGTTTAACAGCGATCATCGTCAGGCCTGTTTTTTCTTATGGGGCTGTTTATGAGGTTTATTATTTATCTAACAATTTAGTGCAAAACTGCAACTCCCACAGGCAGTTTTTTTTTGTCAACTAAGCAGTTTGTGCTCCAAATGCCTTTTTCTTCTATGACAGGAAGTAGCCTCTCTCTTGTGACAGGAAGTAGCCTTTTTCTTGTGACAGGAAGTAGTCTCTCTCTTGTGACAGGAAGTAGTCTCTCTCTTGTGACAGGAAGTAGTCTCTCTCTTGTGACAGGAATTAGTCTCTCTCTTGTGACAGGAATTAGCCTCTCTCTTGTGACAGGAATTAGCCTCTCTCTTGTGACAGGAATTAGCCTCTCTCTTGTGACAGGAATTAGCCTCTCTCTTGTGACAGGAATTAGCCTTTCTCTTGTGACAGGAAGTAGCTTATTTTCTGTGACAGAAAGCAGCTGTTTAACAGTGATCATCGTCAGCCATGTTTGTTCTCATGGTGCTTATAATCTGTCTGACAATTCAGTGCTAAACAACCAGGGCTGTGGAGTCGGTAGATAAATGTTCCGACTCCGCGTTTTTTTTTGTACTTCCGACTCCGATGTATTAATATGCGAATGTATTTATAAACACTTACAGTTGAATCCATGAAGCTGTTCCACCAAGTTCTTCTAAGCTCTTCTAGCAGAGAGAGGTAGTTGGGCAGAAGCTGCTGCCTTCTCCTTTTTGTGTGCTGATTTGCTGCTGAAGATAGGGCAGTGGGAGGATCCAGGAAGGGGCATTTATTATAAAACATGATTTCCCTAGTAGAATCCCATAGTCATGTTTAAGTTTAAGCTAACAATCGGAGTTTAAAGTTTTTATAGCCTTAGCTGAATGTCAGCAGTTTTTCCAATGGTTTACAGCTTCAGTCTTGAACTATTGACCCTCCATTCCCTTCACTTATACAAGTGTCTCTAGTCCTGAAAAAAAACATATTTACTTAATCCCTTATCAGTGAGAGGCTAGGTTACCCATGGGTTCCCAGCAGAACACAACACTATGGAAAGTATAAGTATTGCCGCTCCTAATTGTGCGTTGCGTGCCATATAGTGAAGCACATGAAAAGCATGCTTCTTCACGGTCACTTAACGTGTTCGTTTTGCTGTTACGTGAGGCACTGCATGCATTGGTCTTTATTCTTACAGTAGAGAAGTCATTGTGAATTGGGACATTTAAACTTGCTTTATTTTTAATTCAAATCTAAATTTAGTAGGAGTCCAAGTCGGTGCATTGTTTGCCGACTCCGACTCCAGGTACCCAAAATTTCGTCCGACTCAGACTCCTCGACTCTGACCCCGACTCCAATTACCATCATGCCTGGACAGCCAAATATTAACTCACAGTAATTATCAAATTCCCACCTTAATGGAAAATCCCAAATAATTGCTTATGCAACATTTGCAAATTGGGGCACATCAAAAAACAACCGAATACAAATAGGCATAGTAAATCTGACACCATATAAAAGAAAAAAAATACCCTAATACGGGAGAGATTTTGATTGCCCGACAATCTAAGCAAACCTGGGCCAACATGCCCAAAGTAACTGAATTATGTAGAAATTATGTTTAGAGGAGACATCCTTGTAAATAAAATGTGCAAACAAGTGATATATCTACGAAAGGGTTAAAGAAGAGATGACTAATGATATCACAGCTCAGAACAAAATGCCTCTCCAGGCATACAGGGCCGAATGTATGTAACACACTACATGATACATGGGCTATCCTCTGGGGGTTATCCAGCCTTACCTTTATAAATAAGACATGACCATATAACGACCTCCAGAACCATAAAAAGAAGCAACTGTCTAGGATTTCTATCTCCATTAATAATGCATACAATAGGAAGCGTAACATTTAAGTCCCACAAAGAATCCTACATATATCCCAAAGGCTTCAAAACCGAGACACAGTGTAGAGAATAAGAGATAACCGAAAGATACAATCTGGAAATGTACGTGGCGGACACATCCTGAAGAGCCAAGAGCTGCGCTTGTGACCTGTGGTGGTCGGTGGAGCTCACAGATCAATAACTTTGATTTAAGATTCAGACGAAAGATCGACCTTGCTCCAAGAAACTATCGCCTTGTGTAAAATATTGGCCTTGCCATTTACTGTTAGGTTGGAAAGTGAAAAGCACCCGATATAATAAAACAGAGAAACATATATAAATTATAATAGGAACTGGGAACAATTGTAAAAAACATTAAAGTAGCAGTGATATTAAAAATAATGAAACATGGCAATACTACTACTTATACGGTAATAATAAAAGTATTATAAACATTTTAATAGAATAGTAAAAATCTAAATATTTTAATAATATGCTAATAATAATATATATAATGAATATTATAAATAATATGCTACAGTATTCTTCTTCTTCTTATTATTATTATTAATAATAACAAAAAAATAATAACTATAATTTATTAATGATTAATAATTTATTATTTTAATATCATTAATATTGGCATTGTTATTATTTTATTATAATTTATATTGACATTATTATTTATTTATTTAGCTTTTTGCAGAGAATAAAAGTTAAACTATATCATAACTGTAAAGGTAACCCATCATCACGAGTTATGAGGGTGGTCCCAGTGGCTTTTCCTCATTCTTTTTAGGTAAGGGTGAGATAAGGCGGTGTTCACACGTTGCGGCTAATTGGTGGTACAACTAATTATTGTATGTGTTTTGGCACATTTTACATAACTAGCATAATCATAGTTGTCTGCCAATCTGGAACCATCCCGGAAAATAATGGATGGTAATGCCGGATGCCCCAATCTAGATGTTTTGCACCCATCATCCCATCTGTTGCCCCATAGTTTGAATGCCAGCCATCTATGGAAAATCCAGCATATTTGCCTTCTAGCGTGGACTCGCCAGTAGTGATTTTTGTTATGGTGCTTCCAGGTCCTATGTCAGATATGCTGGACACAGGATTAAAAAGGTACAGCACAGTATTTGGATACTAATATCAGTTGTATTTGGACATATATGGAGTATTATTTTGACTGTATAGCAGTATATTTGTGTAGGGTGTGACGGGAGGCCATGGAAAGAATCCCACTCTCTATAAAACTGGTCATTGTTAAAAGTAGTTTGTTATAGAATGATGGAATTTTTTGGTATATCTATGGCCACCCTAAGGCTAGGGCAATGTGGCAACTTTGCCCATGCAACGTTTATGTGAGGACCCACAGTGAAAGATCTTTGGGTCACGAAGCCCTGCTGCCAATGGAAGCGGAATTGTTCATTCTGAGAACTGCGAGTTTCCTCAACCTGACAGACCCCAGAAATCCTTCCAGAATGGATTTCTGGATGAGGCAATTCGAGGGTCGCAACGCAATCCTAATCACTTTCATTAGTTGTGATGCCACAGCACAACACGGCCCACCTTCTGTATATCCAAACTCACCATAGCCCTGGACGCATTCAACTAGGACTGAAGAGCAGGTAAATAACCCATATCCAGGTGCAGCTCATAGAAATCATCTCTTTTTTTTTTGTTTTCCACAGACATTTTGTGCACGTTTTGTACATTGAGAAGAATTTACTGTTTGCGATGGTTAAGTAAACAAATACGTCCATTTTTTCCCCTTGAAAACATTTCCTAATTGTCTCCTTTTTCACAATCAGCATAAAAAAGCCATTGCCTAAAAAAAATCACATAAAGACTTATAGACACATGCAAGGAAAAATAAGCTTTTCATGAACTCGCTTGTTGGTTTCAAGCGAGCGCAGGGGCTCGGGGAATTTATTATGGCTTTGGCAGGCTTGCCTGTGCTCCGCTGAATTGTTAGCAATCGTATGTAAAGCAGAGAGCAACCATTTAAATCTCATTTGTGCTTCTGCTGCCACCAAATTGAGTCCAAAACAAGCAAAAGATCCTGTAAATGTCAGCGCCGGGTCCAGGAGCGGAAGCCTCTCCAGTCTGCAAATCGTGTTTGTTTCTTTTTGTCTTTTTTATGCATTTTTGTTTTGTATGCTTATATTCCAAACAGAGAAACCCATGGCCTAGCTGTAAGGTACACCATAAGGGTCTGATAGGTGGGGGATAGATCTATGACTATAAATCCCCTGGTAAGTGTATTGTTTATAGTATATCCCCTGTGTTTATTCCAGGATTAACAAAATGGCCAATGGCTTAAAACAGCAGGAAAGAGATAAGGCTGCATTTGCATCCCGATTTGGGGATATGGCCATCAAATCAATGGTGCACCCCATTCATTTTAATGAGCCAGACAGAGTCAGCTGGTCACTCTGATCGGCTCCTTTCTGGACTGTATCAGTTTATGTTGCTGGTCTGGAAACCACAGTCTTCTCCGGTTTCAGGCCATAAACAAAAACTGATACAGTCCAAAAAGGAGCCGATCAGAGTCACTAGCTGACTCTGTCTGGCTTATTCAAATGAATGGGGTGTGGTGTCGGTCAGGTGGGGACACTCCAGAAGAAGTTGTGTAGTTCTTTTCAGTCAGCCATTGTGCTCTCTGCTTACATCCCTGTCTTTGTTAGGAAAAGTCTAGAGCAGTAGCCAATCCACATAGCAGCTGCTGTTTTCTCTGGAGGATGTCATGTAGTCTTTCCAGTCAGCCATCATGCTTTCTGCTGCCACATCACTGTTGGCTGTCCGGGCATGCTGGGAGTTGTAATTTTGCAACAGCTGAAGGCACACTGGTTGAGAAACACTGGTCCAGAGCATGAGCTAATCCACATAGCAAACCTTTACTGCTCGGGACAGTTCCTGACAGGGACAGAGGTGGCAGCAGAGAGCAGCATGTCTGACTGGAAAGGTAACATGATTCCGGAGTGCCCCTAAAAGGGGTACTCCACTGGCTGGCGTTCGGGAGGAAGTGTTACCAACGCTGTTTTTCGTGCCGCGGGGGTCGGCCACGCCCCCTCATGCCATCATGGCCACGCCCCCTCAATGCAAGTCTATGGACTCCTATAGACTTGCATTGAGGGGTGTGGCCGTGATGTCACGAGGGGGCATGGTCGACCCACACAGCGCGGAAACAGCATTGGGAACATTTACTTCCCAACTCTGGCCAGAGCAGTACCCCTTTAAGATGCACCAAACTGTACCAAAATGTATACAAAATTGCAGGAAATTATTGGTCTAAATTAGGTGATAGCATAAAGAAGTGAAAAGTGTGTAACATATAGCAAAATCTGGTGCATCTTCTGCTCGCCTGGTCTTTTTTTATCCTGTCTTAGTTTTAGACAATAATAATAAATCTGCTCTATAGATTCTTAATAATAATTGTCTTATAGGGAGTCTGTCAGCAGTCAGCACCTCCACAGCCATTTTGACGTCCATTCAGAAGACTACAAGAGCCATCACTTTGAGGGGAGGGAAAAAGTGTGGAGCACGAAGCTGAATTGTGCACCTCATGAGGGAGATTTATCAAAACCTGTCCAGAGGAAAAGTTGCTGAGTTGCCCCTAGCAACCAATCAGATCGCTTCTTTCCTTTTTGAAAAGGCCTGTGAAAAATGAAAGAAGCGATCTGATTGGTTGCTATGGGCAAATCAGCAACTTTTCCTCTGGACAGGATTTGATAGATCTCCCCCATGGTGCCTGGTACATTAAAAGTAGGCTGTCGTGGTCATGCAACCTACATGGCCATCATTGACGGTAAGTTTACACTTTGTATCTCTTTAGTATACGGCAATAAGAAGCAGCAGAATGGAGGACATTATGGAACACTACTCTAAGCTGTGAATCTAGCAATCGGAAGAGATATAACACATAGGCTGGTTTGAAATTGCATCTTTGTTTTTCTTTAACATAAGTTATATATACTTGGAAAGGAAATACACATATAGGCCCTTATTTACTAAGTGTTGTGTAGGTTTCTTTGTGGGTTTTAATTCCCTACAATTTATTTTCCACGGTATTTACTAAGGTTTCCCTATATTTTCCCCTTTCCCTACACTTTGCTTTTTATACACATGCTCTGACCTGTAGGGTTTTCTCAGCTCAAATCCACCACATTTTCTGTGGAAATCTTAGTAAATATGTAGTTTTTTTGTGAAAATGTCGAGAACACGCCCCCTTTTTGAGACCACACCCCGTTTCCCTGACAGCCACGCCCCTTTTTCGGGTTTTCTTAGTAAAATGGAGAGTCGGACATTTTTTTTTTTAAATTCTAGCGCAAATTCTGGCGCCAAATCTGGCGCAGAAAGAATTTCTGGCGCAATGCGACAGAATCTGGCACACAACCCAACAAAACATGTCGGGTTTGCAATAGTAAATGAGGGCCATAGTAATTCATGGGATCTGTAATGCACTTAGAAGAAAAGGAACCCCATAATAAATATCGATATGGGTCTCCTATGATGGCCTCGGTTTTGGCTCCGGTCTGGTAGTTGGGTAATAATTATCTCTGTTAATTTGCTTACAATGTAGTTCCCTAAAAAGAAGAGATCTCCACAGTTCGGAAGAAGGAACAGGAACAGTTAGGGCGGGGACCCTTATCCTCAAAGGGCTCATAGCAGCTGCATTGTCTACCACTATGTCACATAGGCCCATGGATGGGAATAGGCATCTATACCTCCTTTATTTTCTTATTATTTATTGTTGATTCCTCTGTTTACATCCAGTACCAAAGTTAAGCAGGTATGCAGTGGTATAGCCCACTCTCTGTGAGAAATGTAACCAAACAGCTCAACTCACACTGGGGAATCTCTGGGCAGAATTTCTGCCGGAGATCGAGCCAGCAGCACTAGTCTCCGTCCCCATAGATGTCAATGCAATTCTGCCCAGAAATTCCACCGTGTGAACCTAGCCTTAAGGGTCTATTCACACGACAGAATGTGCGCCTTGAATAAAAAGTCCAATAGACTTCAATGGAAAAAAGGAAAAGAAGACCGACGGACGGCGCCTCGTGTATTACCCCGGGGTAAGAGATTGGTGAGTGGGGGGGGGGCAACCCTGCAGAGCTTATAGATGGCTGCTCACCTGATTGTAGTAGTAACTGCGCATGTAAACCACAGTAAAATTGGGGTGCTAGATGTCCGAGCCTCTGATGAGCCAAAGGGTAACAGGAAAAGACTAGTTCATCCTGGACCATTGTGGGTAGAGCCGATGTAACAGGAAGAGTCAGCAGCGCCTACTTCAAGGGTCTTTTCCTGCCTTACTTCCATTAATAGACTTCAATGGGTTTCCGCACTTCTGTTCACACTTCTGAATTTCCGCTTGCGGAATTCCGCAAGCGGAAATTCAGAAGTGTGAATGGGAGTGCGGAATCCCATAGAAGTCTATTGGGCTTTCATTTGAGGCAGAATTACGCATGCGGAAATCCTGCCTTGTGAATAGACCCTTAGGCTGCTTCCATACAGGCATAGTACAGATGCCTTTTATTGCCCGTATTATGGTCATAAGTCTCAGCCCAATTGCGGATCTAGTGACCTGAACCCATAGCATCCTGATGATCCATAATGCTGTCAATAATAGTCAGGCCGGGACCATATTACGTTTTATGCTCACGTAAATCTGGCCTGCGTTATTGTCATCAGGAAAGCAGTTCTAAATGTAGACCTATATGTGAACGTAGATGATAATAACATGCGGTAGAATTTCTCTTGCCTGTTCATCCATGGTATTCCATACATTCCTGATATGTTGGACTATTCCCCACAGGCAGCCCAAACAAATATAATAATACGTGGATTAAACGTCCAGCATAAATCTGTGACATTGTGAGCTGCGTAAGAACAGCTGAGCAGTTTCTGCTTTGGTTCCTGGGTCATCTGGGTAATGCTGTGATAGTTGGCAGACAGGCTGCCTCCGGCTCAGAATCAGCTGTAGATGTAACATTCAGACGCAGGTCACACTGGGATAATTCGTGAAGTCAGCTGTGATGGTGGAACATAAGTTTGCAGACTGGAAGTTGTCAAAGAATGATAAAGAAATATTCTGTCATCCATGACAATCCCAACCCCCCCCCTCCCCCCCAACTCCTCGCCAGTATACATAGCTGAACAAATAACCATCTACGTGATAATATCATATTTAAAATCTGTAACTAGTCCAATACAGATTTAAAGAATACCCATATTTTTCAGGATAAGCTGTCATGTGTTCCCATAAGGACCAGCATTTTTTCTGGCTATTTTATAACTTTTTAGTGGCATTTTGCATTGTTCCCCAGTTTTCTACTCTGCCAGCTCCATCTCTAATGTCTATCTCTCCCTTAGCTTGTGAATGGAGACGAGCTGCTATTTTGTCCCCCATACAATACAAACATAGACACGAGACAAATCGCGCTACACTATGGGGGAGATTTATCAAAACCTGTGGAGAGGCAAAGTTGCCCAGTTGCCCATAGCAACCAATCAGATCGCTTCTTTCATTCTTAACAAGGCATGTGGAAAATGAAAGAAGCAATCTGATTGGTTGCTATGGGCAACTGGTCAACTTTGCCTCTCCACAGGTTTTGATAAATCTCCCCCTATATCTCTATAGTATACCCTAAGAAGCAGTAGCAGAATGAAGGACATTAAGGAGCAGCACTGAGCACTCTAAGGCTGCTTTCACACTATAAAAATACTTCCGTTATGAACACCGTTATAAAAAAGCCTGGAAATCGGCAGTAATACGGCCGGTACAAAATCACTAACAGCCGTTAGAAAATCCCATTGTAGTCTAGGTTTTTTTTTCTAATAGCCGTTTTAAAGGGTACCTCTCATCAAAAAAACGTTTGATATATTATAGATTAATGTATGCAGAACAACTTTACAATTGCATGTTATTAAAAAATATGCTTCTTTCTATTTAATTTTCCACTTTGAAGAAATGACCACTAGGGGTCTCCCTACCAGTCCTGGCAGCAAGCATTTCAGACTCATGCTGGAGTCCTAAACACTACGAGCTGCCAGTCTGCTTTGTTCACAAAGGAGAACACTCAGAGCTGCCAGCCTGCTTTGTTCACAGCCTGTTTGGCTGTGAACAAAGCAGGCTGGCAGCTCTGAGTGTTTAGGACTCCACCATGAGTCAGAAATGCTTGCTGACAGGACTGATCGGGAAAAATACAATAGAAAGAAGCATATTTTTCATTAACATGCTATTGGAAAGTTATTCAACATTCATTCATCTAAAATATATCAAAGTTTATTTGATGAGAGGTACCCTTATTTATAACGGCCATTATTTTGTGATGGGCGATAGTAACGGGAGAATTAGTGCATGCGCTATTTCTCCCGTTCATTCGCCCGTCACAAAATAACGGCCGTTATAAATAACGGGTGATAACGGGTTAAAACGGCTATTAGAAAAATCCCATAGACTTTAATGGGATTTTCTAATGGCCGTTAGAGATTTTGTACCGGCCATATAACTGCCGATTTCCAGGCTTTTTATAATGGGCGTTCATAACGGAAGTATTTTTATTGTGTGAAAGCAGCCTACGTTGTTAGTCTAGCACTGGGGTAAGTAACACTTAGACTGGTTTGAACACACACTTTCTTAAGCTTTTAGTAGTTTCTCTGTGTGGTTTTTCTTAACTCCCTTCGATTTTCCATATACGTCTATATGGAGCTATAATCTGATCCTTTCATGAGTATATAGTCTCTTCACTCCACTCAAATCTCTCCCATGATCTATTTATACTCAGCAATGTATCTATAACAAGGGGGTATTCTCTACATCTAGAGGAAAGAAGGCTTCTTCACTAGAACAGAAGGGGATTCTTTGCTGTAAGAGCAGTGAGACTATGGAACTCAATGAAATAGATCAGGAGGGGCCTGGGTACATTTCTTGAGAGTGATAACATTACAGGTTATGGATATTAAATTGAAATAGACAGGGGTGACCTGAAATCCACCTCTCATCTCATGAAAAGAGTTTGGGGGTCATGTATCAAGCTAGATTTGCTGACGTAAATGGCTGTATAATGTATACCGCACAGCATGCATAGGTAAGTAGTAATGCACAGCATCACTACTTACCTCCAGTACATCTGCCAAGCGCAAAGCACAGGTTACATGTATGAAGGTTCGCCGGCCCCGTCCTTTTGGAAGCCCTGCTAAGCAAATCTGTGCGTCTCATGGCTTTCAAAAGTAGGGCATAAATTTATGCTGGCACCTCTCGATAAATGCCGACCATCCGCGCCTGCACATTTTCTTTTTAAAGTCAAAAGCTTTGGTACATGACCGATTTTGACTCTACTTAAAGGGGTACTCCGGTGAAAATCTTTTTTCTTTTAAATCAACTGGTGGCAGAAAGTAAAACATATTTGTAAATTACTTCTATTAAAAAAATCTTAATCCTTCCTGTACTTATTAGCTGCTGAATACTACAGAGGAAATTCTTTTCTTTTTGGAATGCTCTCTGATGACATCACGAGCACAGTTCTCTCTGCTGACGTTATTATAATAATAATAATAACGCTTTATTTATTGTTGTCCTTAGTGGGATTTGAACCCAAGGCCCCAGCACTGCAAGGCAGCAGTGCTAACCCCTGAGCCACCATGCTGCCCTTAGCATACATCTGCTCTGCACGGTTGCTAAAATGGACAGAGATGTCAGCAGAGAGCACTGTGCTCGTGATGTCATCAGTGTTCCAAAAAGAAAGGAATTTCCTCTGTAGCATTCAGCAGCTAAAAAGTACTGGAAGGATTACGATTTTTTAATAGAAGTAATTTACAAATATGTTAAACTTTCTGCCACCAGTTGATTTAAAAGAAAAAAGGTTTTCACCGGAGTACCCCTTTAAAGAGGTCAACACAGGGAGATCTGCAAGGACAGAATGATTATAACTATAAGCAAATAAATTGACACGATTGACGAATATAAGATACGCCCAACTAGATTACCAAGATTTGTTTGATATGCATTGTCTGTGTGCATATTATGTCTGTATCTGTAGCTATTACATAATAATGGTTATTATATCTACCACTCCATAGCGCACTATAGTAGCTAAGCCCCATTCAATAGATCCATTAAGCAAAACCCCTCTTGAAAGGAAACTCTTATACACTGTCCGTCATGATTTCTCCCTTGATATTTAAGTATTCTGCTGCTGCTATAGATCAGGAAACCACTTTCCGAAAGACTATTGTAAAGAAAAAAACCGAGTGATGTCGGCCATATCAGTCCGGACAGCTGTCTGCTCCCTGACAATATGACTGAAGGCTCTTGTACTCCAGACAGAGATAATCAGACCCAGGAATTCCGAGCAGCGCTGCGCCTCGCGCCATGATTAAATGCTCTTAATGTCACTATTAACCACTTTGTCACAGACTCTTTTACTCCCATTATACCTTGGATAATTAAGTACATTTTTGGAGAGAATTTTTGGGGGATTTTCACATACGCAGTAAGTGATATGTGTGATTTCTCCACTGTACATATAGTAATTTATTATTATTATTAGAATTATTAGAATTACCGTATTTATCGGCGTATAACACGCACTTTTTAGGCAAAAATTTTTAGCCTAAAGTCTATGTGCGTGTTATACGCCGATAAGCCGCTGCAGTTCAATGATTTAAAGCGGGCGCTTTAAATCAATGAACTGCAGCGGCTTTGCAGGTGCAGAGACAGCCAGCGCTGCCGGCTTCTCTGCCCCTGCCTGCCCTGGGGTCTAGAGCCCTGATGCCGGCCCTTTTCTCCCCCTGGCTATCGGCGCCGCTGCCCGTTCTCTCCCCCTGACCCTGCTATCGGTGCCGGCGCCCAATTGCCGGCGCCGATAGCCAGGGGGAGAGAAGCGGCGCCGACAGACAGGGGGAGAAAAGGGGCAGCAGCACCCATTGCCGGCGCCGCTGCCCCGTTGCCTCCCCCCATCCCCGGTTGCATAATTACCTGTTGCCGGGGTCGGGTCCGCGCTGCTTCAGGCCTCCGGTGTGCGTCCCCTGCGTCGTTGCTATGCACTGCACGGCGCGGCGCACTGACGTCATGCGCCGCGCCGTGCAGCGCATAGTAACGACGCAGGGGACGCACACCGGAGGCCTGAAGCAGCGCGGACCCGACCCCGGCAACAGGTAATTATGCAACCGGGGATGGGGGGAGGCAACGGGGCAGCAGCGCCGGCAATGGGTGCCGCTGCCCCTTCTCTCCCCCTGGCTGTCGGCGAGCTGCCCCATTGCCGGCGCCGCTTCTCTCCCCCTGGCTATCGGCGCCGGCAATGGGGCGCCGGCACCGATAGTCAGGGGGAGATAACGGGCAGCGGCGCCGATAGCCAGGGGGAGAGAAGAGCCGGCAGCAGGGCTCTAGACCCCAGGAAAGGCAGGGGGAGAGAAGCGGGCAGTGACGGCCTCTCTCCCCCTGCCTTTCCTGGAGGTGTATCGGGGTATACACGCGCACACACGCACCCTCATTTTACCATGGATATTTGGGTAAAAAACTTTTTTACCCAAATATCCTTGGTAAAATGTGGGTGCGTGTTATAGGCCGGTGCGTGGTATTCCCCGATAAATACGGTAGCATTATTAGTATTATCTTCATGATTTTTATTATTGTACATTATTATTTATCTATCTTTTTTTATTTTATTTTTTATTTTTTTTTTAAACAAATTTTGCAATTTAAATCAAATTTCTCTCACATAGAGTCCCTGCGGTTCTGTTCTGTGCCATCATAAACTGTGTCCATATAGCACTGTATTACTAAGGGGGCAGCAACTTTAAGAAAAAAAAACTTAGGTTCCCCTCTCCTTTTCAGAAGCACACATAGAAATTATATATGGGGGTCCTGAGGTTGCTGACAATTTTTATGTTGATCCTAAGCCCTTTGCTCCAAATGGCACCGACATTAGAAACTGACATCAGCGATCATGCTGATCTCCACTTTATTCCATTAGATGCCTTAATCAATGCTGATAATGGCATCTATGGGGCAATTGGCATTAGCCTCATGAGTTGTTTTTTTGCCTTCCTCTGGATCAACACAGTAGGGTTTTAGGTTTAACTCGATGGACTTTTGTCTTTTTTTTTGAACTTACAAACTATGTTACTATGTTACTAAAGGCTGAAATTACATGTGAAGGTGGCTTCAGGGGTCTGTTTGGGACCTCCGCAGTGCAGCAGTCCCAAATAGTTAAA
The DNA here is from genome assembly GCF_029499605.1 of Hyla sarda. NCBI lineage: Eukaryota > Metazoa > Chordata > Amphibia > Anura > Hylidae > Hyla > Hyla sarda. Next base: position 581,909,371 of record NC_079189.1, read on the forward strand.
ATGGTGTCTGGAAGGCTTCTCCTTAAAGAATATCTGCAGCAAAAGACAACTTATCACCTATTAACAGGATACAGTAGGGGATACGTGTCTGATAGCGGGGGGTCCGACCACTGGGACCTCCGCGATCTCCCAAACGGGGCCCCGAATTGCCGCTAAATGTGAGCAGCTAATGCGCGTAACGTCGACCACTCTGAGGAGTATGCCCCCTCCATACCCCCTCCCCATACTGTTCTATGGGAAAGGCGGGGAAGCACGAACACTGCCTCCTGCCTCTCCCATAGAGATATATGGAGGAGGCATGCCAGCCGGAACGTCACGGCCCTGTGCTGAAGACACTGTATATAATGTGAGGGGTGGACTCACCTATGGAAGATACTGTATATATAATGTGAGGGGTGGACTCACTTATGGGAGATACTGTATATATAATGTGAGGGGTGGACTCACTTATGGGAGATACTGTATATAATGTGAGGGGTGGACTCACCTATGGAAGATACTGTATATATAATGTGAGGGGTGGAGTCACTTATGGGAGATACTGTATATATAATGTGAGGGGTGGACTCACTTATGGGAGATACTGTATATAATGTGAGGAGTGGACTCACTTATGGGAGATACTGTATATATAATGTGAGGGGTGGACTCACTTATGGGAGATACTGTATATAATGTGAGGGGTGGACTCACTTATGGGAGATACTGTATATATAATGTGATAGGTGGACTCACTTATGGGAGATACTGTATATATATAATGGGAGGGGTGGAATCACTTATGGGAGATACTGTATACCGTATTTATCGAGGTATACCACGCACCGGCCTATAACACGCACCCTCATTTTACCAAGGATATTTGGGTAAAAAAAGCTTTTTACCCAAATATCCATGGTAAAATGAGGGTGTGTGTGTGCGCGTGTATACCCCGATACACCCCCAGGAAAGGCAGGGGGAGAGAGGACGTCGCAGCCCGCTTCTCTCCCCCTGCCTTTCCTGGGGTCTAGAGCCCTGCTGCCGGCCCTTCTCTCCCCCTGGCTAGCGGCGCCGCTGCCCGTTCTGTCCCCCTGACTATCGGTGCCGGCGCCCCATTGCCGGCGCCCATAGCCAGGGGGAGAGAAGCGGCGCCGATAGCCAGGGGGAGAGAAGGGCAGCGGCACCCATTGCCGGCGCCGCTGCCCCGTTGCCTCCCCCCATCCCCGGTTGCATAATTTCCTGTTGCCGGGGGTCGGGTCGGCGCTGCTGCAGGCCTCCGGCGTGCGTCCCCTGCGTAGTTGCTATGCACGGCTCGGCGCACTGACGTCATGCGCCGTGCTGTGCAGTGCATAGCAACGACGCAGGGGACGCACGCCGGAGGCCTGCAGCAGCGCGGACCCGACCCCGGCAACAGGTAATTGTGCCACTGGGGATGGGGGAGGCAAAGGGGCAGCGGCGCCGGCAATGGGTGCCGCTGCCCCTTCTCTCCCTCTGGCTCTCGGTGCCGCTTCTCTCCCCCTGGCTATCGGCGCCGGCACCGATAGTCAGGGGGAAAGAACGGACAGTGGGGCCGATAGCCAGGGGGAGAGAAGGGCCGACAGCAGGGCTCTAGACTCCAGGAAAGGCAGGGGAGAGAAGCGGGCAGCGATGGCCTCTCTCCCCCTGCCTTTCCTGGGGGTGTATCGGCGTATAACACACACATAGACTTTAGGCTAAAAATTTTAGCCTAAAAAGTGCGTGTTATACGCCGATAAATACGGTATATAATGTGAGGGGTGGACTCACTTATGGGAGATGCTGTATATATAATGCGAGGGGTGGACTCACTTAGGGGAGATACTGTATATAATGTGAGGGGTGGACTCACTTATGGGAGATACTGTATATATAATGTGAGGGGTGGACTCACTTATGGGAGATGCTGTATATATAATGCGAGGGGTGGACTCACTTAGGGGAGATACTGTATATAATGTGAGGGGTGGACTCACTTATGGGAGATACTGTATATATAATGTGAGGGGTGGACTAACTTATGGGAGATACTGTATATATAATGTGAGGGGTGGGCTCACTTATGGGAGATACTGTATATAATGTGGGGGGTGGACTCACTTATGGGAGATACTGTATATATAATGTGAGGGGTGGACTCACTTATGGGAGATACTGTATATATAATGTGAGGGGTGGACTCACTTATGGTAGATACTGTATATATAATGTGAGGGGTGGACTCACTTATGGGAGATACTTTATATATAATGTGAGGGGTGGACTCACTTATGGGAGATACTGTATATATAATGTGAGGGGTGGACTCACTTATGGGAGATACTGTATATATAATATGAGGGGTGGAATCACTTATGGGAGATACTGCATATATAATGTGAGGGGTGGACTCACTTATGGGAGATACTGTATATATAATGTGAGGAGTGGACTCACTTATGGGAGATACTGTATATAATGTGAGGGGTGGACTCACTTATGGGAGATACTGTATATATAATGTGAGGGGTGGACTCACTTATGGGAGATACTGTATATATAATGTGAGGGGTGGACTCACTTATGGGAGATACTGTATATATAATGTGAGGGGTGGACTCACTTATGGGAGATACTGTATATAATGTGAGGGGTGGACTCACTTATGGGAGATACTGTATATATAATGTGAGGGGTGGACTCACTTATGGGAGATACTGTATATAATGTGAGGGGTGGACTCACTTATGGGAGATACTGTATATATAATGTGAGGGGTGGAGTCACTTATGGGAGATACTGTATATATAATGTGAGAGGTGTACTCACTTATGGGATATACTGTATATATAATGTGAGGGGTGGACTCACTTATGGGAGATACTGTATATAATGTGAGGGGTGGACTCACTTATGGGAGATACTGTATATATAATGTGAGGGGTGGACTCACTTATGGGAGATACTGTATATATAATGTGAGGGGTGGAGTCACTTATGGGAGATACTGTATATATAATGTGAGGGGTGGACTCACTTATGGGAGATACTGTATATATAATATGAGGGGTGGAATCACTTATGGGAGATACAGTATATATAATATGAGGGGTGGAATCACTTATGGGATATACTGTGTATAGAATGTGATAGGTGGACTCACTTATGGGAGATACTGTATATATAATGTGAGGAGTGGACTCACTTATGGGAGATAATGTATATATAATGTGAGGGGTGGAGTCACTTATGGGAGATACTGTATATATAATGTGAGGGGTGGAGTCACTTAGGGGAGATACTGTATATATAATGTGAGGGGTGGACTCACTTATGGGAGATACTGTATATAATGTGAGGGGTGGACTCACTTATGGGAGATACTGTATATATAATGTGAGGGGTGGACTCACCTATGGGAGATACAGTATATATAATGTGAGGGGTGGACTCACTTATGGGAGATACAGTATATATAATGTGAGGGGTGGACTCACTTATGGGAGATACAGTATATATAATGTGAGGGGTGGACTCACTTATGGGAGATACTGTATATAATGTGAGGGGTGGACTCACTTATGGGATATACTGTATATATAATGTGAGGGGTGGACTCACTTATGGGATATACTGTATATATAATATGAGGGGTGGAATCACTTATGGGAGATACTGTATATATAATGTGAGGGGTGGAATCACTTATGGGAGATACTGTATATATAATGTGAGGGGTGGAGTCACTTATGGGAGATACAGTATATATAATGTGAGGGGTGGACTCACTTATGGGAGATACAGTATATATAATGTGAGGGGTGGACTCACTTATGCAACAAACTAAATATTAAATTACTTAAATCTTTTAATTTTTGATTGTTGCCCCATTGTACATTTTTTATGGGTGGACCGTGACAAGGTCTGGACACTGTCGCCTACTTTGAATTGGCTTAATTGTGCTGCTTTACATTTGTTTTTATATGTGTGTGTATATATTTATATAGTGTGTGTGTGTATGTATATATATATATATATATATATATATATATATATATATTTCTAAGTAAAATATGAAAATAAACTTAAACATTTGTATACATCAGATTTTGGTAGTGTCTTTTTTTAAATATATATTTTTTTTACAAATTTTGTTTTTCCTCGCTTCCTTTCCTTCCATTCTCCTCTCAGGCCGCTTTGCTTAGTCTACGTTTCCAAGGCAACAGACAGGAAGCAGGCGTTAAACAGAATCTTTCATCTGGGAAGGGGTTGATGGGAATGGATGAAAGAGTATAAGCAAGGTCAGACATTTAGCGCTGAATACAAATCTGTCACGCCTAATAGATGAAGCTCTTTAGTTTCTGAGGAAGTCGGGCTGCACCCAGCAGCCAAGGAGAAAATAAAAAGACGCTCAGGCATGAATGCCAATCAGTTTCTATTGGGCAGAGTGATGTATGTACACGCGGGCCGGCGTCGCGGCACACTCCACTGCAGGACACAGACAAAATTAAATAAATATCAGTATTTATGCACAGGCCGATTCTCCTCTCTCCGGATATTTATTACCTTCTTAAAGGGCACACGGGGAAGTGATTTGTCGCTGCTTATCTCTGTACCACACGCTGGCACTTTTTTATTTCTATATTTTTTTATTTTTTAAAGGAAAACAGTCCATCATAATCATCATTTCCAGTGATGTTGTTTTCTTTTTTCTTTTTCTCTTTTGTGTTATGTTTTTTTTTTTTTTTTTGGATCAGTGCCATCTTGGCTGGTGTTTATACATGGCATTGTCATTCCTCAAAAGCCGTAGCCGGTGCCAGCATACGTCTTCGGCTTGGACAGTGGCCACAGCTGCACGGTGTCTTATTAAATGGCTTTCATTTTTTATTAATTTCCCGGTGTGTGTGACACGTCCTGTAATCAGTGGCGCCCCGTCTGAGCCTCACCTGTGACAAATGGAAGGGGAGGAAGCGTCTTATTATTGGCAATGACCCGACGGTGACCCGACCGCGCTGATAAGGCTGAAGAATCGCCCCATGTCCTATGGCATTATGGATATCAGCGCTGATTTACAGGATATGGGAATAAAATACAATCTGTTATTTTGAAGTTTAGTGCCGGTAGGAAATATTTTAGAAATTTGCAGCATATAGGGGGAGATATACTAAGCTGCTCAAAAGGCGTATATTTTAAAAAGTCATGCACTTTGTTGCAAACCGGAGTTGTTTTCTACAAAAAATGTCAAGTTGTTTTCTACAAAAAATGTCAAATTTTTTTTTTTGGGGGGGGGGGGGCAAGGGGGCACACCAATTGAGCAGGAAATTTTGTCTGGCAGTGGCCTTCTTTCTTTATTCATGACTAGGGGAGAGTAGAGTCACGCCACCCTTGCACCACAACCACCCCCCTTTTCCCTCCAATAACCACAGACTCCTTTGTATGGTGCAAAGGCCCAGCAGACCAACCGTTTTATTAAACCAATAACAATAAATAGCATCATTACTCTTTTTGTAATAAATAACAACAAAGTTAAATAACATTCCAAACACCTGATACAGGGTTAACATAACCTCCCCTCCAAATATAACTAACCCACCCCATTCTGGAAGGGGACCTTTACGCCCAAGCACTGTCTCCTACTTTGCCCTTGGTCGACCATCACCTGACCCAAGGGCACCACCTTCGGAGACCCACACTGTCCCTTCCGCTAGGGACACCCATGATTAGCTGGCTCCCAACCCAGCTCCCCCTGGCCATTATGACCAGGGCCTCCACCGTCCTTCCAGCCTGCCTCCAAATCCCCCTCCAGCTAACGCCGCCGTGACAGAATGAAACATACCACCCTCAATCCAAAATTCCACCCTCCCACCAACAACCAGCTTCCAGGGCGGGGGGGCGGGACTCGGCTTCTTTCTCCCGAATGGCCCCTCCTCTTCCACTTCCTGCTTGCCCTAAGCTCCTCTCTCTCTAACTCCTCCCCCTTAACCTCTTACCATCCCTCTTTCTCTAACCAATTAACCCTATGCTCCTTACCTACCCCCCCTGTCATGTGCCCCCTCCTCTCCCATTTTGTCCATTCCGGGGGCTTTCTGAATACATGCATGCTAAACCAAGCCCAGCATGTATGTTTATGGGTGGTGGTGTTGGTGGGGTTTTGGGAGAGATAGCTTTTGGCTATGATATATGTATGGCCAGCTTAAAGAGAATCAGTCGTCAGCATCACCCACACTTTCCTATTGGTACAGTCTTGTAGTGCAGATGATGCTGATGAAATGGTACATACCATTTCCAGATCAGTGCCTCCATTTCACTGAAATTCCTCATTTTCTCAACGATTTTGGTACATGGTGATGTCAGCTTCAATCGTTATAGGTAATGTTTCCTTCCCTGTGCTGATCCTCCTATGCTGCAGAATGGAGCACCACTCTGCATCTAACCTCTCTTCCCGCGAGCATAGTGATTTCTCTTAAAGGGGTACTCCGCCCAAGACATCCAAAGGATAGGGGATAAGATGCCTGATTGCGTGGATCCCGCCGCTGGGAACTTTGCTCCGTGACTGATGACGGGCGATACAGCCCCTCTATCACCTGTCATCAGGGGGTGCTGCAGGAGAGATTGAGGGTTCCCAGTAGTGGGACCCAGAGATCGGGGATAAGATGTCTAGGGGCGGAGTACCTCTTTAATGTTTCTTGTTGCCAGATGCGCATGCTGAGAAGGGTTAGATGCAGAGTGGAGCTCAATTCTGCAGCATAAGAGGATCAACACAGGGGAGGAAACATTACCTATGAAGATTCATGCCAGATGTCATTGCTTTTACATTAGCATATTAGGAAAACAAGGAATATTAGTGAAATTACACCATGGATTTGTGATGGTAAGTACCTTTTGTCATCAGTGTCTCCAGCATTACAAGCCTACACCAATAGGTTAGTATGGGTGATGCTGACAACAGATACCGTTTAAGATCTTGAAGAAACTGTAGTGGTGGAGATCGATAGACAGCAATACAGCAATTGACATGGAAGTCTGGAAAGGAATAGGTCAGGGAGGCTACAGCAACGAAAAGAACAGACAATAGAGGATCCATCTATTTAGAGAACAAGTCATAATAGTTCTGCCCTAGAAGAGAACAGAGTATGGAAGCTCTACCTATGACAAAAACAGGTCATGAAGGTTCCACCCATGAAGACAACATGCTATAAAGGTCCCAAAAGGCCACTTAAATTCCACCTATGAACAGGGTAGGGAAGCTCCTCTCATGAAGACCTAAGCATTTACAGAACATAACCCTGAGCCTTGGGTTAAAGGGGTACTCCGGCACTAGACATCTTATCCTCCCCATCGGCGGGAGCCCACAATCTCGGCTGCAGCACCCCAGAAATCCGTTGCATGGAGCGAACTTAGCTTGGTTCCGGATGACTGGCGATTGAGGGGGCATGGCTGTGACCTCACGAGCCTCCAGCGCTGCACCTGATGCTCTAAACAAATGCTGGGTGCAGCAGGGAGATAGGGAATAAGATGTCTAGGGGCGGAGTACCCCTTTAACTAAGTTTGCTGTAACGAAGGGGTGGACACATCCATAACATCTGTACAGTTCATGGACTGCTCTTCAGTGTATGTTGGCTCTCTACAACAATGCAAAAGACTCAATAGGACCATCTTTATCTGTCCCTAAGCAAGGAATGACACATATAACTCCATGTAGATGTTGTATTGGTTGTAATTCATACCCATGGGGCAGCGGCGCAGACAGAGCCATTATAATCCCCATAATATTGTAAACCGGCTGCTCTCCATAATCACCTGTCTCTACGACTCGACAAAGAGAAAGCTGGTTATATTGTCTCTCCTCACAGTTAGTCACCAGCCGATGCATTTATTTAATGTTGTGCCCCCGAAGCAGCGGTAGACTGTCACCATAGATAAGTCTCATCATCGTAGAGACATATGTAAAGTAGCCCAATGCAATCAATGATTGAAGACGCTCCCTGGATGTGTAATGAGATGGAGGCAGGAGCATTGTATTCCTCCCCAGCTTCCCTCTGACTTGTGTAGTCCGCACTGTCTACATCCAGCTAATAACTAATAAGCGATCATGTCCAGCCAGATACAAAAAAAAAAAAAAGCCTAAATATAGGTCTACATAAAGGATGACTCCATTGTGCACGGTGAGAGATGCGACTATTCTGCTTCTAAGATCCTAATATCCCTTAATGTCTCCTACACGTATTGATCCTCTCTACTCACATAGACAATTCCACTATTATCATCTTTATCATAGACTCTATTGACTGCCTCTTACAGCCTCTGAACAGCAAAGGAGACAGAGTCTGTATACAACTCTGACAATCCCATTTATCATAGGAAGATGATGTTATGACCTCCACGTACTCTACTGAGTGGATGGCACTGGCTAGAAACAATCTCTTAGTCTTTCAAACCATTGCTTTCGTCTTAGGATACCTTTTAGAGGATCTGCAGCTCTACTGACATGTTTCTTTAATTTAAAAAAAACTTCCAATAAAGTGGGCACCTGCTTCATAAAACTCTTGATTTCCCTCTGTTACACCTCCTAGACGTGTATGAGTAAATTTACACACAGTGTGCTTGCCTTGTCATTGGGGTATGCCAACATAAGGCACTAATAGGACAGGTGCCGACTGTAAAAGGAGTTCCCCGGGATATGAAAACTTATCCCTTGTCCTAAGGATACGCATATGTTTCAGGTCACAGAGAGTCTGAGCGCTGGGGCGACACCCACTATTTTGGCAAAGAGCCGGGGGCCCTGTATGGAAGATTGTGGAGGGCCCCAGCAGTTGGACCCCCCGAGATCTGAAACTTATCCCCTATCCTTAGGACGGGATAAGTTTTCATATCCCGGAGTACTCCTTTAAGGGATGAATCCTTCTGACAAAGAGAATGGTTGTCAATTAATTTGGTAGGATTAATTTATGGGCAATACAAGTTACTCTAACAGAAATGTCGGGGGAGGCAATAATCTTCTTTAAAGGATAGGGGATAAGATGGCTGATTGTGGAGATCCCGCCGCTGGGGACTCTCATGATCCCTGTCCAACACCCGGCGTTCGTTCAGAACATTTTGTTCTGAAAGCTGGGTGCAGGCGGAAAGGGGTCATGACGTCACACCACACCACGGCTCCTCAATGCAAGTCTATGGGAGGGGGTGTGGCGGCCACCACGCCCCCTCTCATAGACTTACATTGAGGGGCCGTGGCGAGGGGTGTGGCCGTGACGTCACAACCCCTTCACGCCTGCACCAAGCATTCGGAAAGAAACGTTCCAAATGCTGGGGCAGCAGAGTACCCCTTTAAGTGCATGGTAAAATTTGTCATCGCCCCTTCATCCTCTTTTCAAAAAGAGTTGGACCGGAGCGCAAGTCCTGCAGGAACGCCTGGGAACTGAGTTACTGAACTTATCCACAGCAGGAACACCGTTCCAGTTAGCAGGAATCCTGCAGGACCAGTCTTTTGGTGGAAATCTTAGGTGAGTTCCCACACTTTTTTTTCCCCAGGACTTGACTCCTGGGTTGGACTATCATCATGCAGGAGATGATCTTGGAAATAGGATGTCTTATAGTAGCCAAAGACGTCATCAGTCACTGGAACACATCTTGTTTCATCACATGTTCTATCTTAGAACCTCTGCAGGACAAGTTACTCTTCTATCTATTGTCTCCTGCCATTAGTGATGGACCATAAAAAAGACTACAAGGTCCTGTCCAGAGTAGGAGCAAATCCCCATAGCAAACCTCTCCTGCTCTGGACAGTTCTTGACACGGTCAGAGGTGTCAGCAGAGCCAGAGAGCACTGTGGTCAGACTGGAAAGAACTACACAACTTCCTCTGGAGCTTACAGCAGCTGATAAGTATTGGAAGGGTAAAGATTTTTTTTACAGAATATACAAATCTGTTTAACTTTCTGCCACCAGGGATTAGGAAAAAAGGGTTTTCCACTGGAGTACCCCTTTAATTCCTCGCAAAAAAACACTTTCTAATGTTACTCCTACCCCTTAGTTTTTTTTTACTGTCTCCCAACCTTAGGAGAGTCTCCATCTTTTATCCAACATATAACTCACAGTTGAAAAACTTATCCCCTATCTGAAGAATAGGTGATAAGTTTTAGATCACAGGGGGTCCGAATGCTGGGGCCCCCCACGATCTCCTGTATGGAGCCCCGGTGCTGTAGCACAGGAGCACGTTATGACTCCCACCTGAAGCAGAGGCTGCCACGCCCCCTCCATAAAGCTCTATGGGAGAGCCGAAGATTGCCAAATGGCTACCCTTAGAACTATATGGAGGGGGCGTGGCAGCCTCCGCTTCGGGCGGGGGTTGTGACCTGCTCCTATGCTACAGCACCAGGGCTCCATACAGGAGATCGCGGGGGACCCCAGCGCTTGGACCCCCCGCAATCTAAAACTTACGGGATACGTTTTTAAACGTGAGACTTGTCCTTTAAAGTCCTCTTGGTTCTCTTTCCTCACATTTAGTTCTTTCAATCTTCCCCAGTCCCAGACCTTGCACCATTTTAGGTGCTCATTTTTTAATCAAGTTCAAGAACTTAAAGTGCTACTCTGATACCCCAGCGTTCCAAACGCTTGGAGCGGGCGGCGGGGTTGTGACGTCACTGCCATGCCCATCATGATGTTACACCATGCCACACCCCCTCCCATAAACTTTCATTGAGGGGGCGTGGTGCAACTTCATGATGGGTGTGGCAGTGACATCACAACCACGTCACCCGCACTCAGTGTTCTAAATGAACTCCGGGTGCTGCACAGAGATTGAGAGGGTCCCATCGGTGGGACCCCCGCGATCAGACATCTTATCACCTATCCTTAGGGGTGGAGTACCTCTTTAACAAAATATTCCAAATTCAGCAGATTCCCGGTATATCACCATCTACTAGAAATACAGTGAAAAATTCTTAATAATATTAGACTACTAGACTTTTAAATGGTCTTTTGCTCCTTGGGTTGGTGTCATATCTACTTCTTTTTCATCATAAATTGTCAGATGTTCCTTTCTAATTTGGGTTTGACCTTTTCCAAAGTCATCTCCACTGAGGACGGCTTCTCCATCCCAAAACAATAAGGTTGGGTGACAAGGTAGAAAAAAATGTCCTGAATCTTCTCTCTACTAAAATCATCTGTCGGTGGCCATCTGTCGCCATACTAATAAGACAGTAGGCCGAAACTAGTTCAGCCGACTTTAGTAAAAAGTGTATGGGCATCTTCAGCCTTTTTTTTTGCACTCCCTTTGCGGTTTCTCATGTCCCACTACCCTATTTGAACATCCTATAAAGTTTTGCTGTATATATTTGTCCTTCCCTACCTTTTTGTATTAGTTCAATATATTTTGTCATGGGTGGCGCAAGATGACCAGCCCGGAATAAGAAAGCCTGATTTTGCGATACTCTGTCAGGTGTTGTTTGTGTTATGTGTGGTTATGGTGTGAATTGTTGCCTTTTGAGGGTTTTGCTACCATGTCGTTATATTGTATTACATTTCTACAATGAGAAATTGAGTCCTTAAAGGGGTACTCCGGAGGACAAAAATGTTTTCAAATTGACTGGGGCCAGAAAGCCATACAGATTTGTAAATTATTTCTAGTAAAAAATCTTAATATTTCCAGTACTTATCAGCTGCTGTATGCTCCAGAGGAAGTTGTGTAGTTCTTTCCAGTCTGACCACAGTGCTCTCTGCTGACACCTCTGTCCATATCAGGAACTGTCAGAAGCAAGAGAGGTTTGCTATGGGGATTTTCTTCTACTCTAGACAGTTCCTGACACAGACAGAGGTGGCAGCAGAGAGCACTGTGGTCAGAATGGTAAGGACTACACAATTGATAAGTACTGGAAGGATTAAGATTTTTAAATAGAAGTAAATTACAAATCTGTTTAACTTTCTGGCACCAGTTTATTTGAAAAAATTTTTTGTCCTCCGGAGTACCCCTTAATGAAATTTGTAAAACGGTAGTGGACAAGGTGGCAGTCAAGGGTCTCCATTCTCATGGCCAGCAGTGTTTGGAAATGACAAGACCACTTCCCCAGAGGGCACAAGAACATCACAGTGTTATGTGCACGTGGCCATAGACATTCCTAGCGCTCCCCAATTCCCTGACATACATTTTATATGTAAATGCTTCCACATCTAATGATCACTTGGCTCTTGATGACTCATTTAGTGGCTCCCGGGAGTGTATGTAAACAACCTACACGGTACGTGCCACGCTTAAAGGCTGTCTCTGAATACGCATAGCAGTATTATAATAAAAAATTAATATGTGACTACTATGCGGAGAGTGTAGGTCATTTCCATGGGGATGGAACCCGTACAGCACTTGGCAGTATCGACATGATACATCAATTCTGAATGATATCAAAGACTCAACCTACGGGGAAATTTCTGACTTATATCTAATAAGGAACAAAGCGGTAGTTAGGTTAGGCATACATGAAACGCTATCGGATTTTACATACTGAAATATTAAAACATATATATATATATATATTTATTTATAATTATTCTTCAGTCAGTTTATTAACAACATCTACTCCCTGTTCCAAATGATTATGCAAATTCTATTTAAGTGTCACAAAGATGAAATATTTTGCTTTTCAGTTTAACTCATTGTGTCTCAGGGCTCTTTTGATCACTGAAAACAATCTCGGACACCTGTGATAATAAGGTTGCCAGGTGAAAACTACTAAAGGTGGGTGTACCACATTATTAAAGGGGTACTCCGGCCCTAAGACATCTTATCCCCTATACAAAGGATAGGGAATAAGATGTCTGATCACGGGATCCTGCCCTTGGGGACCCGCACAATGTTGCATTCAGCACCCACATGTGGGAGCTTCAAGCAGCCTCCGAGTCTGCCAGGTCATGACTATGGGGCCGGAGTATCATGATGTCATGACTCCACCCCCGTATGACCTCCCGTCCCGCCCCCGCAATGCAAGTTTATGGGAAGGGGGCGTGACGGCATTAGATATTTCACGAAAACTTAAGCATGATCATCGCACTATTAAGAGATTTGTGGCTGATTCAGAGCACAGACGGGTTCGCCTGTTTCTGCCAGATCCATGCATCAGATTAAGAAGGCAGCTGCTAAAATACCATTACATAGCAGCAAACAGATATTTGAAGCTGTTGGTGCCTCTGGAGTCCCACGGACATCAAGGTGTAGGGTCCTCCAGAGTCTTGCAACTGTGCATAAACCTTCTCTTCGGCCACCACTAACCAATGCTCACAAGCAGAAATGGTTGCATTGGGCTGATACATGAATTTTCAAACAGTCCTGTTCACTGATGAGTGCCGTGCAACCCTGAATGCTCCAGATGGATGGAGTAGTGGATGGTTGGTGGACGGCCACCCTGTTTCAACAAGGCTGCGACATCAACGAGGTGGTGGTGGAGTCATGTTTTGAGCCGGAATCAGGGGAAGAGAGCTGGTAGGCCCCTTTAGGGTCCCGAAGGTGTAACGATGACCTCTGCAAAGTATGTGGAGTTTCTGACTGACCACTTTTTTCCCTGGTATAGAAGGAATAACTATGCTTTTCATAATAAAATCATCTTCCTGTATGACAATGCACCATCTTATGCTGCAAAGAATATCTCTGCATCAATGGCTGCTATGGGGATAAAAGGAGACAAAGTCATGGTGTGGCCTCCATCCTCCCTCTTGACCTTAATCCTATTGAGAACCTATTGAGAACCCCAAGCAAAAGATCTATGAGGGTGGGAGGCAGGCTATTCTGACATCTTGCAAACAAATTCAAGCAAAAACTGTCCAAAAACTCACAAGTTCAATGGATGCAAGACTTGCGAAACCGCTATCAAATAAGGGGTCCTATGTTAAATGTTTAAAAAGATAAGATGTTGTTAAAAGTTTGATTGAAATTGCTTTTGATTTCAGTAAATATGCTGCAAACACAACAAATGACAATTTTCAGTTCTTTACAACCTATAAAATGTTTTCAAAACTCACTGTGCGTAATAATTTAGAACAGTGCATTGTAAGTTTTATGTTTTAAAAAAAATATTGTTATCATTAGGAGGTTTGTTCAATAAGAGTTGAATTGTTCTCTTAATAGTTGATAACATGAGAATTATGCTGACTGTTATTTACATAAATTATTTAGGTAAATTATAAAAATATAATTTGCATAATAATTTGGAACAGGGTGTAGATAGCAGGAACAATAGATACTTGATTGATCATTCGATCATACAGGGTACCTGAGGACACAGCGATACAATGTTTTACTGCAAAAGTGGGTATATTGGGTAATGGTGATGTATTAGTGTAGAGCTGAGAATTTACTATGCACCATGAAGCCTGAGGATGGATGGAGGACTGAGGAGGTTGGGGAAATCACTTAGAAAGTGCATAAAGAAAAGCTTGAGGGTCTGAAAGGAAATAGACCCTACGATGTATGTAGAGAGAGGACTACTACCCCTCTTCCTTGTCCAACCTTCCCCAACAACCCCCCCCCTTCCCTCCCCCACACAAAAATACAGCTACTGTTATACCCCACCAGACCACAAGGTGGGGATGATTGCTGTACAACTTATTGAGCTAAGTTAATCTTTATTTTCAGATAATATATATATATATATATATATATATATATATATATATATATATTAGACCTTTGTTTCTTTCTTATAAGCATTGAATCCTATTAACTACAAGGATTTTCTCTTGTTTGTTCTCCCTTCCTCTTTGCCTACACTGTGACCTTTGCAGATTTTTTTTTTCTCTTTTTTTTGTTTTGTTGTTTACATAAATCTCTGAATAAACTTAAGAAATCCACGACTAACCTTCCTTTCTGCAAGAAACAAGATAAATAATGAAAAATCGCCATACAAGGATTGTATTGGGGTTGTATTGAAACGGGGTCCGGGCCTGAGCCTCGGCTATAATATTCTCATTACATGGAGTGGAAGACGCCCAACAAGACAGGAGGAGAAGATTACAATGTGTCACTGTCTGCCTCCCAACCCCCGTCTCCACCGCGGCCTCATCTCTCCCGATTTCACCGAACCATAACCGCTAAATAATGAATGTACAAATATATGCTTCCTCCATATTAGCTTGATATGCAGAATTTATTTTTTATTTAATTTTTTTTTTTTTTTGGGGGGGGGGGGATATATTCTGTACTATCCTTGAAGAAAAATTCTGAGGCATTTTGAAAAACTAGTTAAAAATATAAATGCGGCTGTGAAGAATTGACCTTTCGAGTGGGAGAAAAAAAATCCGACATTTCTTTGCTAAACCTGCACGGGGAAATTGATCTGCGGGGTTTTACATCAATCCAAGACGTAGAGAACACAGCGCAGCACTGGCGTTCATAGGCTTTAGCGGAATAGTTCATATACAGATGTAACAAAGCCAGGGTAAGTATTTATAGTATGTAAAAAATATATAAATATGCCATCGGAAAAAAACGCGCTGATGTAGCAGAGCCAAACTTGTGATTGTGTTAGTTGCACACCTTGATAATTCTCCAGTATTCCGGCATTTTAGGACATCGTCAGTCGTCAGCCGTAACTCTGTCCCGCGTCAGGCAAAACAGAGTCCCGCCTCCTCCCTCGGACCAATCTCCATCAGGTGTCAGCCGCAACTCCCTCCTCCCCTCCATCATCCTAAACTCCCTCATCCAAAACTCTGTCATCCCTAAGAAGAAAAAACTTTCCTGCTGTGTATCAGAGCCGAGTCAGTGTCGGCTCTCTGCTATACGGGTTCTGCTGTACATATTAATCAATGTCGGCTCTGCTATACAGACTCTGTAGCACATGTAGTGTCTGAAGTACATGTGCAAGTTTCAGTTTCCACTCTGCTATACGTGCTGTGCAGCGTCGGCTCTGCTATGCGGCAGGAAGTTGCGTCTGAGGGAGAATCGTCTGAGGCATGACGGCGTTTTGGACGAGGGAGTTTTGGATGAGGGAGGAGGGAGTTGCGGCTGACAACTGACGGAGATTGGTCCGAGGGAGGAGGCGGGACGCTGTTTCGCCCGACGCGGGATGTAGTTACGGCTGACGACTGACCATGTCGTAAAATGGACGCTGTACCAGTGATACAGTGTGGTGTTTCGCAACCTGCGGCTCTCTAGCTGGGAGTTGTAGTTCTGTAGCGCAGTAATGTTCAAACTGTGTCTGTTGCAAAACCACAACTCCCAGCATGCCCGGACAGCCAACAGCTGTCCGGGCATGCTGGGAGTTGTAGTTTTGCAACTTCACAGGTTGCTGACCACTGCATGTAGATGTAGCAGAGTTGTGATAGGTGTTTTACCTGCACCACAGGCAAATTCATCTCTGCTACATCATACCCACTGCTCAAGCTTCAAGCTCCTATACACAATTGCCCTTTTCCAGCAATAACCGCCTCACCCCCAACACACACCTCAAAATTGGAATAGGATTGTCGTATTAAATGGGCAAGAAAAATCATGCACCATTTATAAAGGGTGACGCAGACAACACAAGTGGTTCAGGACAGCAGATAGAAAGAACCCAACCCCCCCTTATCTTCATTGTAAAGCTGGAATGTATGGATAGGTTTACGGAAATAGCTAAGACACTGTGGTTCCCATTGCGCTCACTCACATAGTAGCAGCAGTGAAAACAGCAGGGGATGGGTTAATACAATGCACGAGCCAAATACCATGTATACGTTACTGTTGTAGTGTATTATCATAATATAAAAAAAATTGAACAATATCCACCCTTTAATCAACTAATAAATTAATAAAGGCACAGAGGTTCCCACTGCGCTCACCAGGGGGCGTCGCACTCCCATAGTGCAACGCAATGTGGCAGCAGTGGAAATGGTAGGAAATGGGTTAATACAATTGTCACGATTCGGCTGGCTGGAGGTGGATCCTCTGTGCCAGAGAGGGATTGGCGTGGACCGTGTTGGTGGACCGGTTCTAAGTTGCTAATGGTATTTACCAGAGCCCGCCGCAAAGCAGGATGGTCTTGCAGCGGCGGTAGCAACCAGGTCGTATCCACCAGCAACGGCTCAACCTCTCTGACTGCTGAAGATAGGCGCGGTACAAGGGAGTAGACAAGAGCAAGGTCAGACGTAGCAGAAGGTCAGGGCAGGCAGCAAGGATCGTAGTCAGGGGCAACGGCAGGAGGTCTGGAACACAGGCTAGGAACACACAAGGGAACGCTTTCACTGGCACAATGGCAACAAGATCCGGCGAGGGAGTGCAGGGGAAGTGAGGTATAAGTAGGGAGTGCACAGGTGACAACACTGATTAGGCCTGCTGCGCCAATCAGTGGCGCAGTGGCCCTTTAAATTGCATAGACCCGGCGCGCGCGCGCCCTAAGGAGCGGGGCCGCGCGCGCCGGGACAAGACAGACGGGGAACGGGTCAGGTACGGGAGCCGGGACGCGCATCGCGCCGGGGCGCTGCGAATGAGAGGATGCTGCGAGCGCTCCGGGGAGGAGCGGGGACCTGGAGCGCTCGGCATAACAGTACCCCCCCCCTTGGGTCTCCCCCTCTTCTTAGAGCCTGAGAACCTGAGGATAACACTTTTGTCTAGGATGTTGTCCTCAGGTTCCCAAGATCTCTCCTCTGGGCCACAGTTCTCCCAATCCACCCAATTTTTTTTTTTACCTCTGACAATCTTGGAGGCTAGAATCTCCTTCACAGAGAAGACGTCAGACGAACCGGAAACAGGAGTAGGAGAAACAACTTTGGGAGAGAAGCGGTTAAGGATGAGTGGTTTAAGGAGAGAGACATGGAAGGCATTGGGAATATGGAGAGAAGGAGGAAGAAGGAGTTTGTAAGAGACAGGGTTAATCTGGCACAAGATTTTGAAAGGACCAAGATAGCGTGGTCCCAGATTGTAACTGGGGACACGAAAGCGGACATACTTAGCGGAGAGCCATACCTTGTCTCCGGGAGCAAAAATGGGGGGAGTTCTTTTTTTATCAGCAAATTTTTTCATCCGGGATGAAGCCTGTAAAAGAGAATTTTGGGTCTCTTTCCATATGGTGGAAAGATCACGAGTCACTTCATCCACAGCGGGCAAACCAGAGGGCAAGGGAGTAGGGAGGGGAGGAAGAGGGTGACGGCCGTACAAAACGAAAAATGGGAATTTAGCAGAAGATTCGGAGACTCTGAAGTTGTATGAGAATTCGGCCCATGGTAGAAGATCTGCCCAGTCATCCTGGCGGGAGGAAACAAAATGCCGTAAATAGTCACCCAGGACCTGATTAATTCTTTCTACTTGCCCATTGGATTGGGGATGATAAGAAGAAGAGAAGTTTAATTTGATCTTGAGCTGTTTACAGAGGGCCCTCCAGAATTTAGACACGAATTGGACGCCTCTATCCGAGACGATATGCGTGGGCAAACCGTGAAGGCGAAAAATGTGTATAAAAAATTGCTTTGCCAACTGAGGCGCTGAAGGAAGGCCAGGAAGAGGAATAAAATGTGCCATCTTGGAAAATCGATCAACGACCACCCAAACAACTGTGTTGCCACGGGATGAGGGCAAGTCCGTAATAAAGTCCATACCAATCTGTGACCAAGGCTGTTCAGGAACAGGCAGAGGATGAAGGAGACCAGCAGGCTTCTGGCGAGGAGTCTTATCCCGGGCACAGACAGTACAGGCCCGCACGAAATCAACAACATCAGTCTCCAGAGTCGGCCACCAATAAAATCGAGAGATGAGTTGAAAGGATTTTTTGATGCCCGCATGGCCTGCGAGGTGGGAGGAGTGTCCCCACTTGAGAATCCCGAGACGCTGGCGTGGAGAAACGAAGGTCTTCCCTGGAGGAGTTTGCCTGATGGAAGCTGGAGAAGTGGAGATCAGACAGTCCGGAGGAATGATGTGTTGCGGAGAGGCCTCTTCTTCAGAGGCATCAGAAGAACGAGAGAGGGCATCGGCCCTAATGTTCTTGTCAGCAGGGCGAAAATGGATTTCAAAGTTAAAACGGGCAAAGAACAACGACCACCTAGCCTGGCGAGGGTTCAGTCGTTGGGCAGACTGGAGATAGGAGAGATTCTTGTGATCAGTGTATATAATCACTGGATATTTTGATCCCTCCAGCAGGTGCCTCCATTCCTCAAGCGCCAATTTAATGGCCAGTAGTTCTCGATCACCAATGGAATAGTTTTTCTCCGCCGGAGAGAAGGTCCTAGAAAAAAAACCACAAGTAACAGCATGCCCGGAAGAATTTTTTTGTAGAAGAACTGCTCCAGCTCCCACTGAAGAGGCATCTACCTCCAATAGGAAGGGTTTAGATGGGTCAGGTCTGGAGAGCACGGGAGCAGAAGAAAAGGCAGACTTGAGATGTTTAAATGCGTCTTCCGCTTGGGGAGACCAGGACTTAGGATTGGCATTTTTCTTGGTTAGAGCCACGATAGGGGCCACAATAGTGGAGAAGTGTGGAATGAATTGTCTGTAATAATTGGCGAACCCCAAAAAACGTTGGATAGCACGGAGTCCGGAGGGGCGTGGCCAATCTATCACGGCAGATAGTTTATCTGGGTCCATTTGTAGTCCCTGGCCAGAGACCAAGTATCCTAGGAAAGGAAGAGATTGACATTCAAAGAGACATTTTTCCATTTTGGCATAAAGTTGATTGTCCCGAAGTCTCTGAAGAACCATGCGGACATGCTGGCGGTGTTCTTCTAAGTTGGCAGAAAAAATCAGAATATCGTCCAGGTAAACCGCAACACAGGTATATAGGAGATCACGAAAAATTTCATTAACAAAGTCTTGGAAGACGGCAGGGGCGTTGCACAGGCCAAAGGGCATGACCAGATACTCAAAGTGTCCATCTCTGGTGTTAAATGCAGTCTTCCATTCGTCCCCCTCCCTGATGCGGATGAGATTATAAGCACCTCTTAAGTCCAGCTTGGTAAAGATGTGGGCGCCTTGTAGGCGATCAAAGAGTTCCGAGATAAGAGGTAACGTTTTTTTACCGTGATTTTATTAAGTCCGCGGTAATCAATGCAAGGGCGAATGGAGCCATCTTTTTTGGACACAAAAAAAAATCCAGCTCCGGCAGGAGTGGAGGACTTGCGGATAAACCCCTTTTTTAAATTCTCCTGGATGTACTCCGACATGGCTTGGGTTTCTAGAGCAGACAGAGGATAGATTCTGCCCCGGGGTGGAGTCATAAGGCCTGTGAGGAGGCAAAGTCTCTGCTTGTTTTTTGCAAAAAACATCAGCATAGTCCAGATAGGCCTTAGGAAGACCAGATACCGGGGGAACCACAGGGTCACGACTGTGAGTACTGGGAACCGGTTTAAGACAGTCCTTGTGACAAGAAGTACCCCAGTTCTTGATTTCTTCTGTGGATCAATCAAGGGTTGGGGAATGGCGTTGAAGCCACGGTAATCCAAGAAGAATTTCTGAAGTGCAGTTAGAGAGGACCAAAAATTCAATTTTTTCGTGATGGGGTCCGATGCACATTAGGAGAGGTTCCGTGCGGTAACGCACGGTACAGTCCAATCTTTCATTGTTAACAGAATTGATGTAGAGGGGTCTGGCGAGACTGGTCACCGGGATGTTGAACCTGTTGATGAGAGAGGCCAAAATAAAATTTCCTGCAGATCCGGAATCCAAGAAGGCCATAGCAGAGAAGGAGAAATTAGAAGAAGATATCCGCACAGGCACAGTAAGGCGTGGAGAAGCAGAGTTCACATCAAGAGCTGTCTCACCTTTGTGCGGAGTCAGCGTACGTCTTTCCTGGTGGGGAGGACGGATAGGACAATCCTTCAAGAAATGTTCGGTACCGACACAGTACAGGCAAAGATTCTCCATGCGACGTCGTGTCCTCTCTTGAGGTGTCAAGCGAGACCGGTCAACTTGCATAGCCTCCACGGCGGGAGGCACAGGAACGGATTGCAGAGGACCAGAGGAGAGAGGAGCCGGGGAGAGAAACCGCCTCGTGCGAACAAAGTCCATATCCTGGCGGAGCTCCTGACGCCTTTCGGAAAAACGCATGTCAATGCGGGTGGCAAGATGAATAAGTTTATGCAGGTTAGCAGGAATTTCTCGTGCGGCCAGCACATCTTTAATGTTACTGGATAGGCCTTTTTTAAAGGTCGCGCAGAGGGCCTCGTTATTCCAGGATAACTCGGAGCTAAGAGTACGGAATTGGATGGCGTACTCGCCAACAGAAGAATTACCCTGGACCAGGTTCAGCAGGGCAGTCTCAGCAGAAGAGGCTCAGGCAGGTTCCTCAAAGACACTTTGAATCTCCGTGAAGAAGGAGTGTACAGAGGCAGTGACAGGGTCATTGCGGTCCCAGAGCGGTGTGGCCCATGACAGAGCTTTCCCAGACAGAAGGCTGACTACGAAAGCCACCTTAGACCTTTCAGTAGGAAACTGGTCCGACATCATCTCCAAGTGCAGGGAACATTGCGAAAGGAAACCACGGCAAAACTTAGAGTCCCCATCAAATTTATCCGGCAAGGATAATCGAAGGCTGGAAGCGGCCACTCGCTGCGGAGGAGGTGCAGGAGCTGGCGGAGGAGAAGATTGCTGGAGCTGTGGTAATAGCTGCTGTAGCATCACGGTCAGTTGAGATAGCTGGTGGCCTTGTTGTGCTATCGGTTGCGACTGCTGGGCGACCACCGTGGTGAGGTCGGCGACAACTGGCAGCGGGACTTCAGCGGGATCCATGGCCGGATCTACAGTCACGATTCGGCTGGCTGGAGGTGGATCCTCTGTGCCAGAGAGGGATTGGCATGGACCGTGTTGGTGGACCGGTTCTTAGTTGCTACTGGTATTCACCAGAGCCCGCCGCAAAGCGGGATGGTCTTGCAGCGGCGGTAGCAACCAGGTCGCATCCACCAGCAACGGCTCAACCTCTCTGACTGCTGAAGATAGGCGCGGTACAAGGGAGTAGACAAAAGCAAGGTCGGACGTAGCAGAAGGTCAGGGCAGGCAGCAAGGATCGTAGTCAGGGGCAACGGCAGGAGGTCTGGAACACAGGCTAGGAACACACAAGGGAACGCTTTCACTGGCACAATGGCAACAAGATCCGGCGAGGGAGTGCAGGGGAAGTGAGGTATAAGTAGGGAGTGCACAGGTGATAACACTGATTAGGCCTGCTGTGCCAATCAGTGGCGCAGTGGCCCTTTAAATTGCAGAGACACGGCGCGCGCACGCCCTAAGGAGCGGGGCCGCGCGCGCCGGGACAAGACAAGATGCCTCCCGCGTCGCGAATCGCATCCCGGCTGGGAGTGATATTGCAGCGCACCCGGTCAGCAGGTCTGACCGGGGCGCTGCGAATGAGAGGATGCTGCGAGCGCTCCGGGGAGGAGCGGGGACCCGGAGCGCTCGGCGTAACAACAATGCATGTGCCAAATACCATGTACTTGTAACATTACTGTTGTAGTGTATTAGGGATAGAATTAAAAATGAAACAATATCCACTCTTCAAACAACAAATAAATTAATTAAATGGGCACTGTCAGATACAAAAACTTTTGATATGTTGTAAAGCATGTATAACCAATAGGTTTTGCAATTACTTTCATTAGAAAATGTTCAGTATTTCATACTGAAAAAGCCAATCAAACAACTGCCCCTCCTGCCTGCTTGGACACATACTAGTCCTGCTGTGTCCATGCGTCATCACCTATGTCATGGACACACTTCCTTGATTGACAGCTGTGAGCGCAGGGCTCATAGCTGGAGGAAAAATCCTCCCACTGTCAGCTTGTGTCCCACTACTGTCAGTGAGGACAAGCTGGGAGTTGTAGTTTTGGTAATGTTAGGGGAGATGTGAGCAGACAGCATACTGAGGGAGGGGGCAAAGACCTGCACAGTGAGGCCACGCCCCCTGCCTTGGGGAGGAATTCAGACGAGTGAGCTAAATTAAAAGTGTAATAAAAAATAAATAAAGGTGCTAGACACATAAAAATTAGATGTACATGGTCAGGATTAGGTACTGAGTGATATATTTAAAAAAAATATATGTTTTTTGTTGGATCTGACGGGTACGCTTTAAGCAAGAGTGGTTTCCACTGCGCTCACCAGGGGGCGACGCACTCCCATAGTGCAACGCAATCTTGCAGAAGTAAACGGCAGGAGATGGGTTAACGGACTACATATGCCAATTACCATGTGTACGTTACTGTTGTAGGGTATTAGCAATAGTATAAAAAATAAAAAAAACTTTAACAACATCCAACAAACAAAAAAAATAAAAAATAACTAAGTAAATAAATAAACAAACAATAAAACTAATGCCTATTACACCTCATTTCATGCCTCAGAACAGGAGTGAAGTGTTACTTAAAGGAAAACTGCGCAAAACTGATACATGGGGGGATTTATTAATACTGGTTGTTTTTTTTTTTCCGCAAATCTTCAAATGTTCCAGATTCATCACAGTGCACTAGTCTGTTTGATAATTCTGGTACATCTCTAGACTGTCTACTCTAGTCTAATCTTCATTTTCTGCAAATTCACAAAATCGCTGTAAAAATTTAGTTTTTACTGTCACTTGCGCGATTGTGGTAAATGTCACTAATCTTTGCTACAATTTTCCAAAATCTCGATAAAAATTTAGTTTTTACTGTCATTTGCGCGATTGTGGTAAATGTCACTAATCTTTGCTATGCTTTTGGGAAAACTATAGCAAAAAACTGAAAATCTCATATTATACCGTATATACTCGAGTATAAGGCTGGGTTCACACCACGTTTTCTTAAATACGGCTCCCGTATACGGTTGGGAGGAGGGGGGGGGGCTTAATCGCGGCGCCCGCACTCAGCCGTATTCGTGAACCGTATTTAATGCAAGTCTATGAGCTGACCGGAGTGAACTGCAGCCTCCGGTCGGCTTCGTTTTCGGCCGTATGCGGTTTCCCGACCGCAGGCAAAAACGTGGTCGACCACATTTTTGCCTGCGGTCGAGAAACCGCATACGGCCGAAAACGAAGCCGACCGGAGGCTGCGGTTCACTCCGGTCGGCTCATAGACTTGCATTAAATACGGTTCCCGAATACGGCTGAGAGCGGGCGCGGCGATTAAGCCCCGCCCCCCTCCTCCCAACCGTATACGGGAACCGTTTTTAAGAAAACGTGGTGTGAACCCAGCCTAAGCCGACCAGAATATAAGCAGAGGCCCCTAATTTCACCCCAAAAACCCAGGAAAAGTTATTGACTCGACTATAAGCCTAGGGTGGGAAATACATCATCCCCCATGTCATCATCCCCCCTTTCATCATCCAGACCCTCGTCATTAACACCCCCATTATCATCACCCTGTCATCATAACCCTCGTCATCATCACCCCCGTCATCTTCCCCCCCCCGTCATCATCCCCCCTCCCTTCATAATCACCGCCTGCCAATCCCTTCAGTGGTCTTCAACCTGCGGACCTCCAGATGTTGCAAAACTGCAACTCCCAGTCATCGGCTGTCCGGGCATGCTGGGAGTTGTAGTTTTGAAACATCTGGAGGTCCGCAGGTTGAAGACCACTGCCTGGGCCTTCATCATCATCCAGACCCCCCTTTAGTTTTCTACTCACCTCCCCTCGGTGGGAAGGAAGGGTGAGCTGGTCCGGGCCATCTATGCTGCAGGGACCGTCCGGTGGGGAGAGTTAGTCCTTTCGGCCTGTCCATTTTCACCGGGAGGCCCTCTTCTCCGCTACGGGCCTGCCCCGGACTAGTGACGACGACGCACATGGACGTCCCTGCACATGAACGACTAACCCTCCCCACCGGACGTTCCCTGCAGCATAGATAGCCCGGACCAGCTCACCCTTCCTTCCCACGGAGGGGAGGTGAGTAGAAAACTAAAGGGGGTCTGGATGATGACGAAGGCCTGCGCAGTGGTCTTCAACCTGTGGACTTCCAGATGTTCCAAAACTACAACTCCCAGCATGCCCGGAGGTCCGCAGGTTGAAGACTACTGAAAAGGATTGACAGGCGGAGAGTTCACTCGAGTATAAGCCGAGGGGGGCGTTTTCAACACGAAAAATCGTGCTGAAAAACTCGGCTTATCCTCGAGTATATACGGTAGTTTATGCTAAACTGTTACCAAAGTTCTAAGTTTCCAGTAACACAACCCAATGTGTCTGTGTGGATATTCTGCCACTGATTTAATAGTTCTCTTTAATAGTCATTTGTTCTGTCCTGACGGAATGGGATCTATCCCCTGCCCCTCTTTCATATTACTTTGCCTCCCGCCCGATAGTTCTCATAGAACACTGTTGCTCGCCTAGTTACTCTATAGCCCGTCAGTTTAAAGGCTCCTTTAGTTTAAATATGGCCCTGACCATCACACCGTACATGCTGTTTATTTGCGTTCTCTACATTGTTACGCATGCCATGGAAATCTCTTTTTTTCTGGTGCTCCTTCCATGTATCCCCCAATAGGTCACAGGTCGGACTGGCTCCGCCTCTACTTCAGGCCATAGTGGCGATCTCTTCCTAACCGACTGGTAAGAGTCCGTGACCTGATGGTTATACAGCAAAATTTTATAAAACACTGGGCCCAGACCTGTCCCCCACGCTACTAACTTTAATGTTATCTCCAGTGACTCTCCACCTCCTCCTTCCTTTTTGTATGCCATCATAACAGTAATCCCTAAAGAGGGGAGGGCCCTTTGCTCTGCCCAAGTTATCATCCTATTTCTCTGATAAATAGTAATGCTAAACTGTCCGCCAAACTTATAGCGAACAGACTGTCTGATTATATGCAATCCCTCATCCACCAAGATCAAGTTGGATTCATTCGGGACAGAGAAGCCAGAGATAATACTCTTCAATCTTTTTCTGTAATACACTGTGCCCGTACATGACAAATCCCTATGTTCTTACTCTCACTAATGCCAAGAAGGCCTTTGATGGGGTGGACTGGGGATTCTTAGAGGCAACGCTCTCCCAAATTGGCTTGGGTTCTGTTATGAAGTCACGCATTATGGCAATATATTCTCACCCCCAAGCCCAGAATCGACTCAATGGTCAAATGTCTACCCCTTTTGACATTTGTAACGGCACAAGACAGGGGTGCCCCCTTTCTTCACTCCTGTATGTATTGAACATGGAGCACCTCCTTGTGAACATCCGCCAAAACCCGGATATATGGGGATTATCTTTGTCCTCGTGCCATTACAAATCTTCGGCGTATGCTGACGATCTCCTACTCTTTCTTTCTTCCCCTATCACCTCTCTACCATCCCTTATGGCCACTCTCCGAAACTTTTCCATATACAGTAACTATAAGCTGAACCCTTCTAAGAGTGAAGCTCTAAATGTGACCCTCCCTACACACTTTGTTCTGATGCTCCAAGCGTCATACCCCTTTCAAGGGCAGTTGAAATCATTGAAGTACCTGGGTATTCAAGTGCCAGCTAACCTAGCAGACGGGCACCATTTGAACTTCCCTCATCTTCTACGTATCTTGAAATCTGACATGACCAAATGGGAACGGGGCAACATATTGTGGTTAGGCAGGATTAATGTATTCAAAATTAATATACTCCCACGTTTCCTTTATCTTTTTTTCTGGCGTCCCTACTCATCTACCGCATTCCTTTTTTTGTGAGATCTTATCCCTTCAGATGGGTTTTGTATGGGCACATAAACATCCCAGGCTGGCTAGATCCATTCTCATTAGATGTAGGGTGGAGGGGATCTCAGCCCTTCCTGATCCTTTCTCCTATTATTTAGCTGTGGTTCTGTCCAGAGTGTTAGATTGTTTCCATGGTGGCCGGAGTAAGCAATGGGTACTACTGGAAAGTGAATTGGCTGGAAAGGACCCCAGGTCTCTACTGTGGATGCCTACAAATCCCCAGAACCCCCCTACCCCTCATAACCGCCCACCAATCATTGACTCCATATCTCGGGACCGCTCCTCCTATCTGCGACGTTCCTCCTTTTTTCTCAGGATGGCCCACTTGTCCCACTATTCGGTAATAGTGCCTTTCCACCAGCCCTAAATTCATGGACGTGTGCTGGAGATGTGGGGCAGTAGGGGGCCCTATGTTACATATTAGGCTCACATGTTCAGTTCTTGCTTCGTTCTGGACTAGATCTCTTGATTTTATGTCTCGCCTTGTCTCCAGCACACTCACAAAGACTCCAGAACTGACTCTCCTGTCCATCCTCCCTCCTTCATTACCAAAATCTTCATCCCGATTGTTACACTTTATTCTAATTGCGTCCCGAACCATGATCCCTAGACTATGGCGGTCTTCCAGCCTCCCACCTTTTAGTCCTTGCTCAGGAACTTACACGTATTTGCAGAATAGAAGAGCTGATGGCTGACTTGAAATGTCAGCTAGATAAATTTCAAGCTGTTTGGGGCCCCTGGCTCTCTTTTATGTCGTCAGCAGACCTTGACACCTTACATCTGGAAACTTAGCTACTGAGAGTTTGGCCTTCCTCTTTGGTCTTTCATTTTTCCTCAGTGTCGACCGGAGTCTGGAGATGGTTGGAACTAGCTCAGTCCGGGAGGTATGTGCTCTCATTACCTGCCTGCCCCTGTGCACTCCTCTTTCCTGCACTAAACTCTCTTTTCTATACCTATTCCTTTTTCTTCTCTCTTCATTAATCTCTTTCCCCCTCTCTCCGACCCATCTGACTACTCCTGATGTCCTGTACTAAGGACCCCTCCCCCATACTTCCTTTAGATTGTTATTTTACTTATTAGAATGATGCTAACAATTGAATTCTTAAATTGTTATTTACGTTTCCATTTTGCATTGTTCATTTTCCGGGACTGTTTGTTCATGATATGACCCCAAGGGGTTCACCCCTATTCTAATGGAGAGGTTTTTTTGTATTTGTTTATTTTTTGTTTTCCTGTATAGTACATTGTAAAACAATAAACTTTACTTTGGGAGAAAAAAAAAAAAAAACATGTGAACACAGCCTCTGGGGAGGTATATAACTAATTTATAAACTCGTCCCATAGAGACAGCAACCACAGCAGCAGCAGTACACAGATAGAGCTGGGAGGGGTCTGGGAGCTAGCAGGATCTTTTTGATAGGGGATGATGTCATCCTGCAGTTCACAGGTCAGCTGACCCAGGACTGACCACTTCCTCTGACACATTAAACACTGTGAATTTTTAGGGGTCAGATTGATGATCATGTGACCCAGTTACAGTAATTAAACACATGGATGCAGCTGTACTGGAGTATAACAAACAGATGGTGCTGTAGGACTAGTGATGGTAAGTGTGCATAATATGGGGAAAAAAACAACAACCTGGAGTGTTTCTTTAAATGTAAAGGAGAGAGACAGAGAGCCCAATTGGGAACCCCCTGCTCCTTAG
Source organism: Hyla sarda (assembly GCF_029499605.1). Classification (NCBI taxonomy): domain Eukaryota; kingdom Metazoa; phylum Chordata; class Amphibia; order Anura; family Hylidae; genus Hyla; species Hyla sarda. The sequence goes on from NC_079189.1 coordinate 581,937,630, forward strand.
AATATATACAAGCTGCTTACAAATAATGTAATGAAAAAACTAAAATTGCCCATATAACCATCGACTATGATGCTTTGCAGAAAAAACAAAGAGGGAATGTTTCACCTTGAGGAGAGCATCAAAAGGAATGTGGAGACTTATAGGTCATTTGAGCTCCACTGGGATTTTTGGGAAAAAGAATAAAAAAAGTAACTTTCTTCCAAAAGGAAAATAGCTTGTTTTCTGGCAATGTTTTTCATATCAACTGGTTCCAGAAAGTTGAAAAGATTTGTAAATTACTTCTATTAAAAGATCTTAATTCCTCTAGTACTTATCAGCTGCTGTATGCTCCAGAGGAAGTTGTGTAGTTCTTTCCAGTCTGACCACAGTACTCTTTGCTGCCACCTCTGGACAGAGGTTTCAGTAGAGAGAACTGTGGAGCATACAGCAGCTAAGTACTGGAAGGATTAAGATATTTTTAATAGAAGTAATGTACAAATCTGTATTACTTTCTGGCACCAGTTGATGTGAAAAAAAAATGTTTTCCACCTGGAGAGCCCCTTTAAGTCACTGTTTGATTCTTTTGAGAAGCCATAGAACAAGACTGGGGATTCTATAAGACAACCCAAAATATCTCCTATTGGGAAAAAGCCACTTTTGCAATACATAGGATTTACCTCCCAGCATGGAGCAGACATCAGTAAAGATTTATACCGCAGATGTGTTTGTCTATTCTAGCGGGTACTTACCAGGGTCTGGAATGATGAGCTGTGCATACGTCTCTGCTGTTCCAGCTTCATTTTCCGCTATACATTGATAATAACCTTCATCTGTCTTCACCAGACCTAAAATCCTTAGATTGCTGCCACCCTAAAATACACAAAATTTTAGATTAGTCAGAAGGATTTTATATGTGCATAACAAAAGAGTAAAAATGTTGGCGAGCGAAATGTAGCAGAGCTGTAATTGTCATCCAGCTAGTTGTTTTCCCGCAGTGATAATAGCGGTTATAGGTCTTTGTAAAACCACGACACGATCCCGTCATGACAAACTCAGCTCTGCTAAATCTGTTATTATCATTCATTTGCATAATAGAAGAAGATACCAACACAGCAGAGATGAGTATTTTAGTATTTCGGATGCCGCAGATAAAGGTTACTTTTTGTATAATATAATGTTTTAAAGTTTCTATTATATTTTCTGTATCATATTTTTCAATTCTCTCAATGGGAACTTTCATTGGTTTTCATTTCATTGGTCATGTGACGCACACAGGGGCTACAGGAGCTTTTTCTTTCAAAGAGAGCGCCCTCCTTGTCTTCACTTTGAGTGTGGTATTACAACTTGGCTCCTTTCACTTGAATGGAACTGAGCTGCAGAACCATACCCAAACTGTAGACAAGGAGGGCGCTGTCTTTGAAAGAAAAAAGGTCTGTTTTTAGATTCCTGGACAACCCCTTTAATTCCACTTTTTCCTTCAGCAGTGACAAATAGGAAAGGTGCGAGTGGTGACGCTGGGACTTGTAGTACTTGCGATCACCTGGGATGGTATCACAGCAGCAGCAAGTCGGACATCAGGCCCGTGTCACTTTCTTTATGGCTACAGCAGTGTTGGGAGGGGATGCACTGATAAGCCTCTGCCCCCCCCCCCCCCCCCGGGCACATCTGGTGGATGGCAAATGGGGTGCCCGTGGTTTTCAACATGACATGATATAGGCAGACACAGGCTGAGTAAAAAAGATGAATATTTTCTGACTTACATTAACACGGTAATAGAAATAAATTACAGGTTTCATCCTTTGTTCACATTAACACAATGATACATGACAAGAGGTACCACTTTTCTACTTTTCTAGCCATAGTGCAGGTAGGTGTATGTGGGGGCTATTAGGTAATTCATTTATCTAGCCTTATGGTAGGGACACAGTCTTGGAATACTTTACTAAGCAGATCTTCACTGGTTTGCTCCCAGTGGGTGAAGAAAGGCATAATAAAGTAGAATTTTTGCAGATTGAGCTGCAGTCTCCTACTGTAGGATGCAGGTGTGAATGGAGCTGTGATGTGATAGCCACAAGCACTGAGCAAAGAAGAAGGCCCTAGAACATTCCAGGAGAAACAAATAGGCCCTTGTAATACTTATCCTCTCAATCTTGGAGACAGAAAGAATAGTATATATCCCTTGAGTAGAAGTGGAGGTTCACCGGTAGTAGTTATTTTGCAGGAGTCTGTGAGTTAACGCCATATGCTCCTAGGAAGTTGATGGTGCTCCTTGGTGTATAGGCCTTAGGAATGAAAGGTTTTTGACCTACTCACTAGGGCAGTGTCCCAACCAGGGTGTTTCTAACTGTTGCAAAACTACAACTCCCAGCATGCCCGGACAGCCTCCGGCTGTCCGGGCATGCTGGGGGCTGTAGTTTTGCAACAGCTGGAGGAACCCTGGTATCTGGTGCAGAGGAGCCAATGAAGAAATGTAGAGACAGTGTACAATTTTACTCTATGGGATAGGTAACAGTAATGTACAATATAACAAAACTAGTAACTATTAATATCTTCTTGTTCCACTGTTGCAAGGGCATCCAGGACGTTTCGTATCCCCAAAGGTATAAGTTAAAAGCATATTCATGTTATTTGTTCCATGAATTCTACGGACGCATACTCCCCCCCCCCCCCCCTCACACACACTCACTCAAATGGAGCTGAGAGCTCTTAAGTGGCTAAGATTACAAAATGATCTTATAATACAGAGGGTGGATAAAGTAGATAGTACGGTGGTTATGTCTAGACACTATTATCGGGAAGAAGCGGAAAGGCAACTCCCTGATACTAATGTATATAAACCTCTCTCCTCGGACCCAAAATAATTTGTGGGTCAAAATAAAAATAAAAAAAACACATAATTTTGTAAATTTTGGGGGCGTCCGCATCTACCCAGTACAGTTTTCTGTAAAAATGACACCTTATCTTTATTCGGTTGGGCCATACGGTTACAACGATACCCAAATTATATAGGTTTTATTTTGTTTTACTTCTTTAAAAAAAAATAAAACTTGTATGAATATTAACATTTTTAAATTCTCCTCTGCTGACCCCCATAATTTTTCCATATACGGGGCTGTACGAGGGCTTATTTTTTTGCGCTGCGATCTGTAGATTCATCCATCCCATTTATGTTTTGATGAGACTATTTAATCGCTTCTTATACATTTCTTTGGGCATGCAAAGTGAACAAAAATACGCAATTCTGGACTTTGGTCCATTTTAGGAACTGTCCAGAGCAGCATATGTTTGCCATGGGGATTTTCTCCTACTCTGGACAGTTCTTAAAATGGATAGAGATGTCAGCAGAGAGCACTGTGGTCATGATGTCAGCAGAGAGCTCTGTGTTCAAAAAAGAAAAAAAAATTCCTATGTAGTATTCAGCAGCTAATAAATACTGGAAGGATTAAGATTTTTTAATAGAAGTAATTTACAAATCTGTTTAACTTTCTGGCACCAGTTGATTAAAAAATAAATAAATAACGTTTTCCACCGGAGTACCCCTTTAAGGGGGTACTCCACTGGAAAGCATTCTTTTTTAATTTAACTGGTGCCAGAAAGTTAAACAGATTTGAAAATTACTTCTATTTAAAAATCTTAATCCTTCCAGTACTTATCAGCTGCTATATGTTCCACAGGAAGTCTTTTCTGTTTGAATTTCCTTTCTGTCTGACCACGGTGATCTCTGCTGACACCTCTGTCCATTTTAGGAACTGTCCAGTGTAGGAGAAAATCCCCACAGCAAACTTCTCCTGCTTTGGACAGTTCCTAAAATGGACAGAAGTGTCAGCAGAGAGCACTGTGGTCAGACAGAAAGGGAAAAAAAATAAAATAAAACTTCCTATGGAACATACAGCAGCTGATAAGTACTTAAAGGATTAAGATTTTTAAATAGAAGTAATTTACAAATCTGTTTAACTTTCTGGCACCAGATTATTAAAAAATTTTTTTTTTCCAGGGGAGTACCCCTTTAAGGAGTTACTTTATTAAAAAGTATTCACACCCTTTAATGGAGCAGTAATGTATACTACATTGGTTTCCCTGCAGGACTGGTCTTTAAGAGCAATGATCTGAGCTGCAGACACCAAGTAGCCGTTTTAACAATGCTTTTCTTTCATCCCTGTTGCATCTTGGATGAGTGTTGTGTCTGGGGGCGATGTACAGCATGAACCTATCAGCTCCTCATTGCCGGAGCGTTCGTCCTCTTTGTGCGCGGCACCTGTGGGAATCATCACTGGGGAAAAAGTTTAAACGAGATTGTTTTGCCGGTGGGCGATCCCTTTAATGATAGATACAAATGCATGGCATGTGATCACATCTGAACCCTCGCCAAGCAGGGTAAGTATATAGCATATTCCACACAGGAGAAGTTACTGACAGCCGCGCTGTATCGGCATCGGGGCCAGAAACCATCACATCAAAATCAAACGCCCAAAATTGTGATGAGCCGATGAAAAGAAAATCAACATTTGGTTATAGGGGTTGAAGGGATTTAGTCTGTGTTCCTGTTAGTCTGTGGGCAATTAACTCTTATAATGCCATAGACCTTCAGGTAAACTAACATTGACTTTTTTTCCATACTTCAAGAGCTTCTTACATTAAAGTGGTACTCCGGGGGGAAATCGGTTTTTAAATCAACTGATGCCAGAAAGTTAAACAGATTTATAAATTACTACTATTTAAAATCTTAACCCTTCCAGTACTTATCAGCTGCTGTATGCTCCAGAGATAGTATTGTGTAGTTCTTTCCAATCTGACTACAGTTCTCTCTGTTGACACCTCTGTCCATGTCAGAAACTGTCCAAAGTACAAGAAAATCCCTATAGCAAACCTCTCCTGCTCTGGACAGTTCTTGACATGCACAGAGGTGTCAGCAGAGAGCACTGTGTTCAGACTGGAAAGAACTACAAAACTTCCTCTGGAGCATACAGCAGCTGATAAGTACTGGAAGGATTAAGATTTTTTAAATTTACAATTCTGCATAATTTTCTGGCACCAGTTTTTTAGGGTATTTCTAAGTACTTTGTTGAGTGGTGCCAAGGCACGATTTAAAGGAAATGTATCACCTAGATTTTTTTTCCGATCACAGATAATTAAACATGTTTTTTTGTTTAGTTTTTTTTTTTTTTTTTTTTTAAAGCTTTCTATTTTCTGATTTAATTTTTTATTTATTTATTTTCTTTTGCATTATGATGGGGGCTGCCATCTTGTCTGAGCTGTTTTCAAGATACACTTTACGGCAAACCGCATGGTAATAGGAAACAAATGACAGAAGCTGTCCCATTGATATGAATGGAAAACAAATTTCAGCGTGCTCTGTGACCTTTGCAAAGGTGATTCTAGAGGAAGGGAAAGCTGATCTGTGAGCAACAGCTATTGTGTGTAAATCTGTTATCTATACACTTGTGTCACCCTTCGCTGTTATCCTGCCTGTGTTGATTAGAAGGCGACTGCTGGGAAATGATCTGTACAGAACCAAAAGTCTTTAAGTTTTAGTCCTAGTGGGCAGAATGGAAACTGCTAAATGCAAGATTTGAGGATTATGTTATATATAGATAGCAAAATGGAAAAGTATAGAAAGTATCACCAACATTTTTTTTTTAAATATGCTTAAAAAACATGTAGGGTTCTGTTCCATTTAAAAAGAAGTCATGCATTTGTAAACTGTACAACCCCTTTATAAAATTCTTACACGAATGACTTACCACTATCTGAAAGTAGTCACTAGGGATGACCACCTCTCCATTCTTGGTCCATTTCACTGTAGGGGGAGGCTTCCCGGTTACAGCACATTCAAACTCAATGTCCATACTTTCATAGGCATAGAGATTGGCTGGGTGATTGAAGAACCGTGGGGGCACTGCAAATTAAAAGGGAAACAAAAAAGTTATAAAAGTCTTTATAAACTATAATAAATGTAAACATCATATAAAACCATGCATGGCTATGTGAAGTTGTGTTTTATGACATGTCTCCATTACATCGATATCACTGACCTTCCTTATTTATAACTGTAGGATGAATTTGGCGCCTGACTATTATGTCTTGCACTCAAGAGAAGAGATCATTTTTCAGACTATCTGTACACATCCACTAATTATGCATTGTATCTTTGTTACCATTGTACACACAGGACATTTTGTCAATAAGATTTGTCATACATTCCATAAGGAATCAAGCCTTATAGCAAAAGATTGACCCACAAGTCACCTCCAAATAGAGTTGTCTTTTCTGTGCTCTATTATTGTGCCTGGCTCCTCCCCTGAGGATCATCTTAGTGTCAAAGTTGCATGAAAGCTGTTCTAAAGTTGCCTGTAGTCGTGGTGTAGCCCTATAGCCTTACAGTACATTATTCGCCATTTTATTCACTAATATCCAGGAGTCAGTGTTAATCTTATCATCACAATCTGAGAATAATAATATTCTCCTGTATAACAACATGGAGGAGGAGGAAGACTTCACTGGGCACCATAACCAGCGCTCTCTTCGTACTGAATGTGTTATAGATCATGTGATCATTCTCATTAGGATAAAGACCTTTCAGATTTTAATGCTCATAGTTAAATGGAATTAATGGGAGAAAGGAGACTTGGTATCATTAGATCTTTACTGTATTGATTGGAAATAAAGCAGGGAGGGAGGGAAGCATGGAGATATATGAGGAGGGATGAGAAGAACAAGGAGAGGGAACAAGGGTAGGAAAGGGTGTATGGAGGAGAGGGAAGAGCATGGAGATCTATGAGGAGGGATGAGAAGAACAGGGATAGGGAACAAGGGTAGGAAAGGGTGTATGGAGGAGAGGGAAGAGGAGAGCATGGAGACGTGTGAGGAGGGATGGGAATGACAGGGAAAGAGAAAGGGATTGGGAGTAGGAAAGGGTGTACAAGTATGGGGGGGAGGAGAGCATGGAGATGTGCGAGGAGGGATGTGAAGGACAGGGAAAGAGAAAGGGATTGGGGGTAGGAAAGGGTGTACAAGTATGGGGGGGAGGAGAGCATGGGGATGTATTAGGAGGGATGGGAAATACGGGGAAAGAGAAAGGGATTGTGGGTAGGAAAGGGTGTACAAGTATGGAGGAGCTGGAAGAGGAGAGCATGGAGATGTATGAGGAGGGATGGGAAAAACGGGGAAAGAGAAAGGGATTGTGGGTAGGAAAGGGTGTACAAGTATGGGGGGGAGGAGAGCATGGAGATGTATGAGGAGGGATGTGAAGGACAGGGAAAGAGAAAGGGATTGGGGGTAGGAAAGGGTGTACAAGTATGGGGGGGAGAGGAGAGCATGGGGATGTATGAGGTGGGATGGGAAAAACAGGGAAAGAGAAAGGGATTAGGGTAGGAAAGGGTGTACAAGTATGGAGGAGGGGGAAGAGGAGAGCATGGGGATGTGTGAGGAGGGATGGGAAAAACAGGGAAAGAGAAAGGGATTGGGGTAGGAAAGGGTGTACAAGTATGGAGGAGGGGGAAGAGGAGAGCATGGAGATGTGTGAGGAGGGATGGGAAAAACAGGGAAAGAGAAAGGGATTGGGGTAGGAAAGGGTGTACAAGTATGGAGGAGATGGAAGAGGAGAGCATGGAGACGTGTGAGGAGGGATGGGAAGGACAGGGAAAGAGAAAGGGATTGGGGTAGGAAAGGGTGTACAAGTATGGGGTGGGGGAGGAGAGCATGGAGATGTGTGAGGAGGGATGGGAAGGTAAGGAATGAGAAGAGGAAATCAAAGGGAAAAGTAGTGTAAATGAAGAGAATGAAGCAAGAAGTAAGGGAGGGAAAAGTCAGTGAAGAGGAATATAGTGAAATAAGAAAGATGAAGAACAGGGATGGAAATGAGTGGAGGAAGAGATCAAATAGAAGAAGGGAAGGAAAAGGAAGGAGGATTTTAATAGATAGAAATGTGGAAACAAAGAGAAGGAAATACGTAAGAATAGAAAGTCAGAACATAGAAAATATACCTGTATAACAAAATAATGTAACCAATGTAAAAGGTCCCAAAAATCCCCTAAAAGTCAAGGCTAAAAACTGTAAAAAAAATAGCTACAAATGAAAGCTTCTCTCCCCTCCATAGATGTGATGCATTGTGTGCATCCTCTGAATTATGTACAGATAAGCCCCTCATTATCTCTGCCTGGAAACCCAGACCCCCTCCCCTCCTCTAAGCAGAGGTGCGTATCTACATTAATAAAAGACTGTATAATTCCTACACGAAGCCTTGAAATGCTGGAAAGAAGTCTTTTATTGCCTGATTTCTAATGCATGAAATCCCTCAGGAATAGGTTTACCATATGCAGCTTGTTGACATCAATCACTATTACCTTACTACTGTGTACACACTATCCAATAGGGTCTCTTTTTTTTCCAGTAACAGCACCACTGTGGTCCAAAGGCTGGGCCTGGTATTGCATCTCAGCCTCTTAAATAAGGATGAGCTTGAAAACCAGTCACAGACCGGAGTGGCCCTCTTTTTTCTTTTTTTTTTTTTTTTTTTTACAGAATATCAGGAATCCCTAGAACGTCTGTGCTTACTCCAAAAATTATGTCTTAATTGTATTTTTATTGTACAAATGCTGCTGAAATATTATTGAGCGCACGATTCCATAAGACAAGAGTGTGAAAGATTAGGAGCGGGATCAGACAAAACACAAACACAAATTAAAATGTTAATATTCTTGTCATCCAGTAATAAACCTATTACATTCTTGATGTGATTGGCTCGTGTTCCAATTCACACATTGTCAGGAGAACAGAACGCACCAAATAATAAGTCGCAACTCAGAAGGACCTTCATACTTTAAGATTGTGACATAAAAAGATTACAACATTTTTTACTAAAATAAAAATATTGGCCAAAATACAGTTTAAAGACTGAATCCATACACCTTCCTTAACTGTTGGCTAAACACCCCTTCAGCCAACCACTATTCATCTAATTCCCCCATACATGTGCACACTTGGCTCAGCTGAGCATGCTTGTGTTGTAAATGGGAACAGGAGAGGAAGCCACTGCCTTTGTGCGGTCCTATTGTGGTTACTGCTGCAGCCAGACTCTCCACCCAGAATTTCTCCAGGCGGAGATTCAGCAGTGTGGACGGGCCCTTACAGTTCACTGCTATACTACTTTATACAGTACATTATACTACCGTATGGCAGTGAACGGTCAAATCAGCAATCTTCTAAGTCAGTCTGCCTGAGGCAGACTGTAGAAGCAGAACTGTCATGGCAAGCATAGAGGCCTTCTAAAAGCCTCGGTTTGCCAAGGTAACCAATCGGCAACCCCGGGATTGCGTTGCAGAAGTGCTGATCAGATGCCTGACAGGCTAGGCCAGGGTCGTTACTATTGAGGGTGCAGAGGTAGCGGTCACATCTGGGCCCTGTGACTGAGTGGGCCCTAAGGTGCTCCGGGGCCATTTGACTAAGAGGGCCAAAAGGCCTCATAAGAAGACACTAGTAGTATGAATGGCAGATGGCAAACATTGGCCCCGTTACAGATTTTGCATTGCGGCCTAGAAGCCAAAAGTTACACCTCTGAGTACAGCACCTGAGTACAGCACCTGTGATTATGACAGCGCCTTACCTCTCCCTCTACAAGAGGAGTATTACAGAGCTTTACTTCCCCCTCAACAAGCGAAGTATGACAGTGCCTTAACTCCCCCTCCACAAGAGGAGTATGACAGCGCCTTATCTCCCCTCCCCAAGAGGAGTATGACAGCACCGTACCTCCCCCTGCCACAAGAGGAGAATGATAGCACCTTACCTCCCCCTCCACAAGAGGAGAATGACAGCGCTTTACCTTCCCCTTACAAAAGAGGAGTATGACATCCCCTTACCTTCCCCTCCATAAGAAGAGTATGACAGCGTCTTACCTCCCCCTCCACAAGAGAAGTATGACATTACCTTACCTTCTTACCTTCCCCTCCATAAGAAGAGTATGACAGCGCCTTACCTCGTCTCCACAAGAAGAGTATGACAGCGCCTTACCTCATCCTCCACAAGAAGAGTATGACAGCGCCTTACCTCCCCCTCCACAAGAGGAGTATGACAGCACCTTATCTCCCCTCCACAAGAAGAGTATGACAGCACCTTACCTCCCCCTCCACAAGAAGAGTATGACAGCGCCTTACCTCCCCCTCCACAAGAAGAGTATGACAGCGCCTTACCTCCCCTCCACAAGAAGAGTATGACAGCGCCTTACCTCCCCCTCCACAAGAGTAGTATGACAGCGCCTTACCTCTCCCTCCACAAGAAGAGTATGACAGCGCCTTACCTCCCCCTCCACAAGAGTAGTATGACAGCGCCTTACCTCCCCCTCCACAAGAAGAGTATGACAGCGCCTTACCTCCCCCTCCACAAGAGTAGTATGACAGCGCCTTACCTCCCCCTCCACAAGAAGAGTATGACAGCGCCTTATCTCCCCTCCACAATAAGAGTGTGACAGCGCCTTACCTCCCCCTCCACAAGAAGAGAAGGACAGTGCCTTACCCCCCCCCCCCCTCCACAAGAGTAGTATGGTGTGATGCCAAAATAAAAAATAAAAAAATATCATGTAGATGGGTTGTGCTCAATACAGAGATATTTCTTATGTTTTTACTTTTATTTAAGTATTTCATTTAAGCCTAAGTAAGGGGACCTGGACTTTACGGAACACGTTTGCATTTTATGCGGAGCTTGATTCTTAACCAAGATAACTTTTATACCCAAAACGACTGTGACTCCAAGGTTCCAGTCTGTAACATTATCATAATGGAACATAATTGGTTTACTCTCTTCTGGATGCACTGGAAAACAGGAGCGATATATTAAACCACTACAGGACAACAAGAATTAGCATTATAATTTACTTTGTCACATCAAGCTGACACGGAGCCAAGTGCGGACGCTCTCGCCGCTTCTTTGGGGAAATATATATATACGGTTATTTATAACAGTCTAGATCGGTCTCGGCCTCAGGAAATTGGAGGGAGACTCCATTGAGTTCTACTTATTCTATGTCCGTGTTTTCCAACCAGGGTGCCTCCAGCTGTTTCAAAACTACAACACCCAGCAAGCCTGGACAGCCTTTGGCTGTCGGGGCTTGCTGAGTGTTGTAGTTTTGCAACAGCTGGAGGCACACTGGTTGGGAAACACTGCTTTAGTAATAAGACAAAAGTCTGAAACTTTGTGTCAGCAAAGTAGTTCATTTACAATACCTACAGTATTCACAGTATACAGTATACCTACAGTATGCACACATTGACTTATCTAGGCTTTTGGTAGGGAAATATTCCTGAAATACTTTACTAAGTGGAATAAAATGCTGAATAATTGTAACAATGGGTGAAGAAATGCATAGAAAGGTAAAACTTATGCAGGTTGAGCTGCAGTCTCCTACTGCAAGATGCAGGTCTGAATGAAGCCTTGGTGTGATAGCCATAAGCACTGGGTATAGATGAAGGCCCTTTTACACGCTAGGAACAACAAACCCTTGTAAGGCTAGGTTCAGACTACGGAATTTCCGACTGCAATTCCTCTTTGAAATTGCAGGCGGAAATTCCGCTTGCTAAAATGCATAGTGTAGTGAATGGGTTTCCGTTCACAAATTCACACTTCGGAATTTGTGAAGCGGAATTTGTGAACGGAAAATCCGCTTGGAAATTTCCGCCTGAAGAAAGGGGTTGCTCTTTCTTCAGGCGGAAATCCGCGCGGAACACATTGCAGACTATTGGAGACTGCAGTGTCCGCGCGGTCCTAGCGCCGACTGATTCAGTCAGCGCTGGCCGCACTCGGAATCTTCGGGCGGAAATTTTCTGCCCGGAGATTCTGCAGTCTGAACCTAGCCTTAATACTTATTTTCTTTTGCAACACCTTGAGGCACCTTGGTTGATACCTATCTTCTGGTTGGGAAACCCTGTTTTATGTAAAGGAGACCACAAATTTTGTCACGAGAGGCAGCTGCCAGATCTTTACAGAAACATTTTAATATGGTTTTCTGGGACTTAAACACTTACAGTCTATCTGGATGGGGCTCAATACTTTATTGTTGGGGGTACAGAGGGATAAAGGTGCACCGCCATGTACATATACTCTATCAAGAGTTGTCTATGCTATATGCATTTATATGAGGCCGCCCAGTGGTTGTGATGGTCCTTGCAGTCTGTCAAGGGTTTTTGCTAGCAAGTTGCAATAGAGGAAGCCCCCGAAGTGCACATTATGGGAGGGGAGGGGGTATGAGAAGTGGGAGGGAGCTTAGGGGTTAATAGGTGGGAAAGGGTGGTCTTGGGAGCCTATAAATGGGGATACAGGAAGGGGAGGAACTAGTCGGGGCCAGCACACATTGGAAGAAGTTCCCGTCTGCCCAGTTTTGTTATGTGCTGGGGGGGGGGGGGGAATTGTGTGGTCACAGCGGCAGGGATTGGAGGGGTTCTTGGAGGCACTCTAGGAGAACGGTGAGCAGCGACACGGTTATATTGGATGTGAGGGAGCTGGGCTAGTACCCAGCTGGTCTGGTGCATACTGGTGGAGAAGGGATAATGGAGTCTCCGAAGGTGGTGCCCTTGGTTCAGGGGAGGGGCAACCAAGGCTACAGTAGGAGACAGGACAGAAAAGGAGCTGCCTTCAATTCCTCCTCCTAACAATTATCTCAGGGTTAAAGGGGTTATCCACCATAAGGTGATTTTAGTACGTACCTGGCAGGCAGTAATGGACATGCTTAGGAAGGATCTGCGCTTGTCTTGGGGATAAATGGCTATGTTGTGAGATTGCCATAACACCGGGGCTAGATTTTTGTGAACTGATATTTCCTGTTTCAGTTTTCTTTTTTTGACAAAAAATCCCATAATTCCATTTTCCTCCCTCCCACACATCAGACACCCCACCCATTGAAACATAAATGAGCTGCATTCATTCAAAAGACCTGTGGTTTTCAATCAGGGTGCCAACAGCTGCTGCATTAGTTGCAGACTGATCTCTCTCCCACCAAGCGATACCTCCACCCATTGAAGCAGACAGGATCCCTGTCATCAGCATTGTAAGCTGGGAAAATTCTGAGACAACTGTAATTGTGTATGCTGTTAAATATAAACATTGGGGTGAAAATCACAGAAGTATTGTGAGAAAACCGTCACACACAGGTACAGATACTATGTTATGAACTACACTAACTTTACAGCCCCTGTAGCATAGCCAAATAAAAAAAAATCCTGGAATACCCCTTTAAGTCAACTTTGTATTTTTTGTATTCGCACAGTTAAAGGTTATGGGGGGGGCTATATGGCTATTTATGTTGCCATATTTTATTGCTATGGTTTGTAATTAAATAAATGGGTCCGCTGTGGCTTTTTCTTTTTTTATCACAGCCAGTGTCTGTGTTTTATAATGTATGGGAATCTGGGGGAGAGGGGGGAGGTTGTGGCAATGGGCCAAGCGGATCCATACGATCACCTAGTCACATGTTGATTTTGTATCATAAGAAACTGGGGTCCTTAATTAAATTTATGAAAGGGTAAAGGAAAGAGTGGGGGGACTGTAATACCCCCCTCCCCCCACAAAAAATATAAATAAATAAATAAACCTTTAACATAAAGTGCTTTTTTTTAAATAAAAAGAACAAAGAAGAACCAAAAATGTATAGGAATTCTCCCAACAAAGTCCCCCACAGGACCCTGTGGTCAGTTCAGCTTTTTGGCCACAGGAGACATGAAACTCTTGGGTCAACATGTAAGAATTAGATTAGAGTTCCCGAAAATTTTTATAAAATATTAGGATAATCTTATGTAATAGAGGATCCATTGGGCTCCAACAGGCACTAAGACGAATGTAATCTCTGCCCCTTCTAAGTACGGTGGTCACTCACTAAAAGCCTATTAAATATAGTAATAAACAGCATGCACTCGAAAGATTGGACAAATTATACATAGTGGCACCTTAGGAAGTACTTGAGTAGAAAACCCTTATGTGCTCTAAGGCATATGGGCAGGGGTTGCCAGTTAGGACATCCCCTGTAATTTTCCCCCCTTTGGACATTACACAATACAGTACAAAAAGGTTGGAGTCTATTTCATAGTATTTTTGGGGTGCAAGGTAGACTCCCTATATAATATCCATATGCCCCAATAGGGCATATAGTCATTAGGGCATCTACTTTTAGGATATTTTTTTCTGTCAATGTACCAGTAGTTCTTCGCCTACATACACATGCCGGAAACGTGAGCGGTTGTCTGCTAAGTGATGGCACCTCCGTCAAGGGACAGAAAAAATCTGCACCGGGCTGAAGGTATTATTCAATCATAGCCATCAGGTAGAGAAGTTTGTAGAATTTAGTTGATTTGTTGCCTTGGCGTACTCTGAGATCTTCATCTCAAGGGCACCATCTCATCACATCACTCCGTCTCTGCTCATTCTTTCTTTTTTCATTTTCGTTATTGCTAAGAGAAAACAAATTGAGTTGACATCCAAGAAAAGTGGTAAAAAAGATAATAAATATTTATCAGAAGTTTGGGAGCAAGGAAGAAACAAGTTCACTGAGCGTCTTTGGTCAGATAGTAAAATTCTGTTCTTCCATATTCCATTTATTTATTTTTTTAAAGGGGGCGGTATACATTAAAGGGTTACTCCGCTCCCCAGTGTCCGGAACATTGAGTTCTGAATGCTGTGTGTGGGCTTCTGCGTTCACTCCCGCCCCCTTGTGACGTCACTTCCTGCCCCCTCAATGAAAGTCTATGGGAAGGGGGCATGACTGCCATCACGCCCCCTCCCATAGACTTGCATTGAGGGGTCGGGACGTGACGTCACATGAAGGGGTGTGATGTCACGAGGGGGCGGGCGTGAACACGGAAGCCCGCACACAGTGTTCGGAACTCAATGTTCCGGACGCTGGATAGCGGAGTAACCCTTTAAAAGGAGACTGTAGCAAACAATAGGTGTAGACCTTTTAGACTTTGTTCCAAACTCAGGAGCGGAGTCTAAGCCCCCCATATGTGTTTACCCTTTACCCTGCTCCAGGATGTGAAGGCTGGACATATCTGTTAGAGCAGAGGTCCCCAACCCAGTCCTTAAAGGGGTACTTCGTTGCTAAACATATTATCCTCTATCCAAAGGATAGGGGATAAGATGTCTGATCGTGGGGGTCCCGACGTTGGGGTCCCACGTGATCTACCGCAGCACTCGGCATTTTAAAGAAACACTGGGTCTTTGCAGCAGTGGTCGTGTCAGTCACAATCACACCCTCTGGCTCCGACCATTTTGAAAAAAAATTCAGAACGCTGGAGCAGTAGAGTACCCCTTTAAGGCCACCAACAGTCCAGGGTTTGATATTTTCCTTGTTCTATTCCAATGGATTAACTTAAAAATACACAGAAAGTGGGTGAGCCTTGAGGGACTGGGATGAGGACCACTGTGCTGACCCAGTGAATCAGAAGATACCAGTCTGTGGCACTGAAGGACCAGGAAATGGCAATAGTTACCAGTCTAGATTGTGGGCTGGCGATAAAAAAAAGGGTCATAGCAGGCAGTTCAGGTTTAAGGTTAACAGTCCTGGTCCAGCACAGGAGAGATGTATAGTACACAGGGGTCAGGCAGAATCAGGAGATCAGACATGGGTCAAACACAGGAATCAGGCAAGCTTCTCAAAACACTTTTGCTATAGAAAGTCAGAAACAGGTGAGTGGGGGTGGCTGTGTTGAATTGGTAGTGCAGGAAAAGGATGGGTGGAGGACAGGGCTATGGTGCCCACACTGGCCCTTTAAGTTGCAGATAGAGCACACATGTACACCCTAAGTGCTATACAAGGAACCACAGCAGCAAGAGAGGTGGTATGGATGTGACTGGGGTGATTGTGGAACTCCGATGTATTACCCCTGACACCAGAAAGTGGAGTGCAGCGGAGATCAGGAGTAGTGATAACAGATGCAGTGGGGGAGCACAGGAGGTTTGTCCAAAATGTGAGGGCAAAATGCAAACCGTTCACATAATAGAAGCGATGAATTCCCACAAGGACGATTTACCTATTACACCGCAGAGGAGATGAACGATCAGATTTTAGCCTCAGGCTTTTCCCGTCCGGTGATTTTCTCTGAACTGATCTCTTGCCGTTTTGTTTATTGTCCATATCTGTACACCTAATGTAATGCCTGAGGCTTAGCATGGTTGTGGGCACCGAGCCGCTGTCAGGGTTATGTAATTTAAAGGGGTACTCTGCTGCAAGACATCTTATCCCCTATCCAAAGGATAGGGGATAAGATGTCTGATCATGGGGTCCCTGCTGCACCTGGTGTTCGTTTAGAGCGTCTGGTGCAGCGTCGGAGGCTCGTGACGTTACGGCCCCATCCCCTCAATGCAAGTCCCACAGACTTGCATTGAGGGGGCATGGCTGTGACGTTATGAACGGGGCGTGATGTCACGAGCCTTCTCCCCGCATCGCCAGTCATCCGGCACGGATTTGTGGTTATCACTATAGTTTCCTAGTAGGACTAGGCTGAAGTGTGGTCTAAAACTAGAAATCACGAAGAACATTTTCCGTTCAGATATTTATTAATCATGAAACATAGATCGTATAAGTTCAAGACATTAAGTGAATATATACATTGTACATAGATATACTTAACCCCTTAAGGACTGAGCCCTTTTTCACCTTAAGGATTTAAGGATTTTTTGCAAATCTGACCACTGTCACGTTAAACATTAATAACTCTGGAATGCTTTTAGTTATCATTCTGATTCCGAGATTGTTTTTTCGTGACATATTCTACTTTAACATAGTGGTAAAAATTTTGTGGTAACTTGCATCCTTTCTTGGTGAAAAATCCCAAAATTTTATGAAAAATTTGAAAATTTTGCATTTTTCTAACTTTGAAGCTCTCTGCTTGTAAGGAAAATGGATATTCCAAATAATTTTTTTTTATTCACATATACAATATGTCTACTTTATGTTGGCATCATAAAATTGATGAGTTTTTACTTTTGGAAGACATCAGAGGGCTTCAAAGTTCAGCAGCAATTTTCCAATTTTTCACAACATTTTGAAACTCGCTTTTTTTCAGGGACCAGTTCAGGTTTGAAGTGGATTTGAAGGGTCTTCATATTAGAAATACCCCATAAATTACCCCATTATAAAAACTGCACCCCCCAAAGTATTCAAAATGACATTCAGTAAGCATTTTAACCCTTTAGGGGTTTCACAGAAATAGAGGCAAATTGAAGGAGAAAATTCACAATCTTCATTTTTTACATTCGCATGTTCTTGTAGACCCAATTTTTGAATTTTTGCAAGGGGTAAAAAGGAGAACATTTTTACTTGTATTTGAAACCCAATTTCTCTTGAGTAAGCACATACCTCATATGTCTATGTTAATTGTTCGGCGGGCGCAGTAGAGGGCTCAGAAGGGAAGGAGCGTCAAATGGTTTTTGGGGGGCATGTCACCTTTAGGAAGCCCCTATGGTGCCAGAACAGCAAAAAAAAAAAACACATGGCATACCATTTTGGAAACTAGACCCCTCGGGGAACATAACAAAGGGTAAAGTAAACCTTAATACCCCACAGGTGATTCACGACTTTTGCATATGTAAAAAAATATATATATGTTATTTACCTAAAATGCTTGGTTTCCCAAAAGTTTTACATTTTTAAAAAGGGTAATAGCAGAAAATACCCCCCAAAATTTGAAGCCCAATTTCTCCCGATTCAGAAAACGCCCCATATGGGGGTGAAAAGTGCTCTGCTGGCGCACTACAGGTCTAAGAAGAGAAGGAGTCACATTTGGCTTTTTTGAAGGAAATTTTGCTCTGGGGGCATGACGCATTTAGGAAGCCCCTTTGGTGCCAGGACAGCAAAAAAAAAAACACATGGCATACCATTTTGGAAAATAGACCCTTCGGGGAACATAACAAGGGGTTAAGTGAACCTTAATACCCCACAGGCGTTTCACGACTATTGCATATGTAAAAAAAAATATATATATTTTTTACCTAAAATGCTTGTTTTCCCAAAAATTTTACATTTTTAAAAAGGGTAAAAGTAGAAAATACCCCCCAAAATTTGTAACACAATTTCTCCTGAGTACGGCGATACCCCATATGTCACCCTAAACTGTTGCCTTGAAATACGACAGGGCTCCAAAGTGAGAGCACCATGCGCATTTGAGGCCTAAATTAGGGATTGCATAGGGGTGGACATAGGGGAATTCTACGCCAGTGATTCCCAAACAGGGTGCCTCCAGCTGTTGTAAAACTCCCAGCATGCCTGGACAGTCAGTGGCTATCTGGCAATACTGGGAGTAGTTGTTTTGCAACAGCTGGAGGCTCCGTTTTGGAAACCGTGGCGTACCAGACGTTTTTCATTTTTATTTGGGAGGTGAGGGGGGCTGTGTAGGGGTATGTGTATATGTAGTGTTTTTTACTTTTTATTTTATTTTTTGTTAGTGTAGTGTAGTGTTTTTAGGGTACAGTCGCACGGGCGGGGGTTCACAGTAGTTTGTCGCTGGCAGTTTGAGCTGTTGCAGAAAATTTGCCGCAGCTCAAACTTGCAGCCCGATACTTACTGTAAACCTCCGTCCATGTGAGTGTACCCTGTACATTCACATTGGGGGGGGGGGGGGGGACATCCAGCTGTTGCAAAACTACAACTCCCAGCATGCGCTGACAGACTGTACAAGCTGAGAGTTTTAATTTTGCAACAGCTGTAGGCACACTGGTTATGTATCACTGAGTTTGTGACCTTACTCAGTGTTTCAAAAGCAGTGTGCCTCCAGCTGTTGCAAAACTACAACTCCCAGCATGTACGGTGCATGGTGTAAGGTGACTGCTGGGAGTTGTAGTTTGCAACAGCTGGAGGCACACGGGCCGTGAAACACTGAGTTAGGTAAAAAAAAAAACTGAGTTTCACAACCAGTGTGCCTTCAGCTGTTGCAAAACTACAACTCTCAGCAGTCACCGACAGCCAATGGGCATGCTGGGAGTTGTAGTTATGCAACCAGCAGATGCACCACTACAACTCCCAGCATGCACTTTAGCTGTTTGTGCAAGCCGGGAGTTGTAGTTATACAACAGCTGAAGGTACACTTTTCCATAGGAAAAATGGGCCTCCAGCTGTTGCAAAACCATAAGTCCCAGCATGTCCATAAGGGAATGCTGGGAGTTGTGGTGGTCTGCCTCCTGCTGTTGCATAACTACAGCTCCCAGCATGCCCTTTTTGCATGCTGGGAGCTGTTGCTAAGCAACAGCAGGAGGCTGTCACTCACCTCCTGCTGCTGCTCCGTCGCAGGACAGTCCCTCGCCGCCGCCGTCGCTCCTGGGGCCCCGATCCCAACATGGACGCCGGGGATCGGGGTCCCCAGCACCCGGGGTCTTCTGCCCGCACCCGCTCACGTCCTCCGGAAGAGGGGCGGAGCGGGTGCGGGAGTGACCGGTAATCCGGCCGACAAATCAGGGTGATCGTGAGGTGGCACCAGTGCCACCTCACCCCTGCAGGCTCTGGCTGTTCGGGGCCGTGACGGCCCCGATCAGCCAGTAATCCCGGGTCACTGGAGACCCGATTGACCCGGAATCGCCGCAGATCGCTGGACTGAATTGAATTGACATGGGGGGGGGGGGCATAATGACCCCCCTGGGCGATATGCCGGGATGCCTGCTGAATGATTTCAGCAGGTATCCGGCTCTGGTCCCCAACCGGCTAGCGGTGGGGACCGGAATTCCCACGGGCGTATGGATACGCCCTGCGTCCTTAAGGACTCGGAATGCAGAGCGTATTCATACGCCCTGCATCTTTAAGAGGTTAAAGAGCAGCCAAAATTAGGGATAGGTATGCGGACCTGCTCTTGCCCTGGTCTGAGTTGCCTGCCTATATTCTGTAGGTCCCCTGTCCTTGTGACCTGGGCCTACACCGGAACCTCCTTATTGTCTCTAGGCTAGGTCAGGGATACAGAAAATAGGGCTAGTATACAGGTACAGTCTAGCTGCATGAAAAGGTAGTCCCATAGGATAGCACAAACCGCAAATGGAATAGGATAGCAATTTTATAAACATACAGAACCCGTGGGAGTACCCCAGGGTAATATTCAGTATTCATTAAAATATACAAACATGTGATTATAAGAGTGCCTAACATTGGATATCCTTATGCATATACCTATGACACCATATACATCCAACGCATTTCGCTACTCAGGGATATGTAGGAATACTTAGATGGGGGTCGTGCATAGACCCAGGCACCTTAGTCAGTGTGCCTTCACATGTATAGCTAGATTAATATTCCGATGGTATAAGTATAGAAGGTAGTCCACACTTTAGTAGTGGATTTATGGACAGTTGCTGATAGACGAGGTGACGTAGGGATCTTATAGATGGGTTAGAAAGCTTTTAGATATGTCCAGGATAATAGGTGTTTGGTCCAAATACCGTAATTCTTGCGATATTGTCTCCAGAGTGGGGGCACTAGATCCGGCCGGATGCTCCCGGGAGATGCAAAAAGAAGAAGATCCCACCCTAGAAATGTATGGAGGTGGTTGTAGGCTCGGGCACTGCCCATTAACTAAAGGTACTAGGAAAAGAATACAGAAGAACCTGGTAGGAAGCCATATATATATATATGCTGAATATTGTATATACAACAACACCTATACAAAAAATCTGTAGCAGACACATGGATAATGCAAAAGCAGAGATATGGCATCTGAAAAACAATGGAGATCTCCTGGACACAAGATAGCACTAGTACATACACAAATCCCATATGTGTGGGTTCATGTGCTTGCCATAGCAGCATAAGTAATGTTATGCTCTATAGGTAAAGTGCATGTGCCAAAAATACTTATGCCCAAAATCAGGCCAATAATAATGCAGCAAACAACAAAGTAAATTACCCACATGTGTGAGCAGAGAGTGCAGCCAGGAGACGTCCACCTCT
This sequence comes from Hyla sarda, assembly GCF_029499605.1. Taxonomy (NCBI): domain Eukaryota; kingdom Metazoa; phylum Chordata; class Amphibia; order Anura; family Hylidae; genus Hyla; species Hyla sarda. Next base: position 581,958,511 of record NC_079189.1, read on the forward strand.
ACGACCATTTTGGACTTCAGTCCTTCTCTCGGGAGCATCCCCGGTAAATGCTCTTTCCCTTCCTTGGTACTGACAACACCAAGAAACCTCAAACAGAAGAACAGAGGGACAACCAACATGGCGGGGAGAAGAAAGGGCAAATAAGTAGACAAACAGAAACAGCACTGGATTACAGAAATATGAGGGAACACGTCAGGGATGTGCACAGACATTTTGGGGGGCAGGGGCTCAAGTAGAAAAAACGGGTAAGGGACCTCCGGCAGTCTTGTCAGAAGAATTGGGCCAGCATCACCCCACAGAGGTTCCAATCAGTGAGAGCATCATAGGGCAGGGCTCAAGCCCCCTTTTGAGTCTGTGTGTGCACGTCCTTGGAACACATACAAGGATGGGAAACAATGGGGGGGGGGGACAGCACAATTTAAATTTAAAGGACTACTGCCAACAAGACTCTAATGCCCAAGGGCCCACACAGACCTGGAACTGTCCCTGTCTAAGCGCCCCCCAAATCAAACAATCCATTTCTGGTATTGATGTACCCCATGATGAGTACCAAGTGCCAACCACATCCTCTCCATCCCGTACACCTACACCCTTGCACAAAAATTGATTTCAATTTTCAGAAACACTTTATCTTGAAAATGCAGGATAATTCCACGTTTCTGAGCCTCCTTCCATTTAACATGAATTGTTTATTTTGCAAATCCATTTCAGCGAATACGGCTCAAGATTAGCAGGTTATTTGTTCAGCTTGATGTGTATTTTAGAACAGCCAGATTTCACTATGAAAGAGCTGCCAACATCCGAGGACCTAACCAGCGATGGGATGCCAGTTGTTGACACTCTCTGCTTTCAACATTTAGCCAATAATGGGAATTTTAAGACATCTTTTTGTAGTCAGATCCACAAGTGCCATTATGGCTGACAAAAACGTCCAAGTCTTTATCTGTCTGGCTGCCCCTCTGCCTAGGACGATAAAATAATTCACTGTAGTGGGCACACTGGAAAATGGAATTACACCCTAAAGTACATGTCAGGCATTGATCACCAATTTTACAGATCTGAGTACTGTATTTTTCGCCATATAAGACGCTCCGGCATATAAGATGCTCCGGCATATAAGACGCACGCAATTTTAAAGGAGGAAAGTCTAGAAAAAAAAGATTCAGAACCAAATACAATGTAAAGTATAGGACAGTGATCTTCAACCTGCGGACCTCCAGATGTTACAAAACTACAACCCCCATCATGCCCGGACAGCCGATGGCTGTCCGGGCATGCCAGGAGTTGTAGTTTTGCAACATCTAGAGGTCCGCAGGTTGAAGACCACTGGTATTGGAGGTAATACTCATGTGTCCCCGCCGCTCCGGACCTGTCACCGCTGCCCCGGATGTCACCCTCCATCACTGTCCCCGGAGTGTCCCCGTCGCTCCGGAACGTCTCTGCTGCCCGGTATCCTCGATCTCTGTCGCCACCATCACGTCGCTACGCACGCCGCTCCTACTGGATGACGGGATCCCAGCACGGAGCAGTCATTCGCCGGTCAGACACCGAGGAGGCAGGTAAGGTCCCTCCCGGTGTCCTGTAAGCTGTTCAGGACGCCACGATTTCAACGCGATTCACATCGATTTCACAGCCGGGTTAGTGTCACTTTCGCTTCAGACGCGGCAGTCAGCTTTGATCGCCGCGTCTGAAGGGTTAATACAGGGCATCACCGCGATCGTTGATGTCCTGTATTAGCCGCGGGTCCCGGCCGTTGATGGCCGCAGGGACCGCCGCGATAGGACAGGGTTTTAATGTGTATTTGCCGTATAAGACGCACCAACTTTTCCCCCCAGTTTTGGGGAAGAAAAAGTGCGTCTTATGCGGCGAAAAATACGGTAATTTCTTATATATCTGTACAGAAAATATTTTATTCTTACACAGAGCACCAAAATAGCTTGAACAGCCATAGAGAAATGTTACTGTAACATACCGGACCCTCAAATTCATAATTATTTGGTGCAGCTTACATTTATCTATCCTGGAACTTCAGATATTTACCCTCATTATCTGCAAGGAGATTAGAGAGAGTACATCTCATGATCTTGTTACATTTTATAATCCACCCAGTTCACTACCCCCATCATGATAAACCACCCCCTGCCTTTGTTTTTATTATTTTTTTTTGTTTTCTACATTGACATTGCTCTGTATTTTCTGCTCAGTCTCAGCCAGATTCACAGACTGGGAAGGGGCGTTCCCCAGCAGGCTGTGACATCATCTGAAGCCATACAGGGGAGAACTTCCTCCCTCACTCTGCTACACACAACCCAGAGCAGTTCAATGTGAGATGAGGTATGATTGGCTATGGCTGCATGACTATGGCTGACCCTCTATGATTCGGGGGCATGGCGTGACCACGCGTTATAGACCGGGAATGGGCGCAGGGCTTACAGGTACGCCCTGCGTCCTTAAGAGGTTAAAGGGGTATTCCAATGGAAAACATTTTTTTTTTAATCAACTGGTGCCAGAAAGTTCAACAGATTTGTAAATTATTTCTATTTAAAAATCTTAATCCTTACAGTACTTACCAGCTGCTTTATGCTCCAGAGGAAGTTGTGTAGTTATTTTCTATCTGACCACAGTGCTCTCTGCTGACACCTCTGTCCATGTCAGGAAGTGTCCGGAGCAGGAGAGGTTTGCTATGGGGATTTCCTCCTACTCTGAACAGTTCCTGACAAGGACAGAGGTGTCAGCAGAGAGCACTGTGGTCAGACAGAAAGGAACTACACAACTTCCTCTGTAACATACAGCAGCTTATAAGTACTGGAAGGATTAAGATTTTTGAATAGAAATAATTTACAAATCTGTTTAACTTTCTGGCGCCTGTTAATTAAAAAAAATGTTTTCCAGGGGAGTACGACCCCTTTAACAACCAATCTGTACCAAGAAGCATAGACACCCTTTAAATAGACAACCAATCATTACATCATCTGGAAGCGCCAGCCCCTGCGGACATCCAATGTGGATGACCAAGAGGACAACTGTAATCTGGAAACATGGGAGCATGGTCAACAGGAGTGGCTGCTGTGGAGTGGAGGGCGGGGGTAACAGACCAATCCTTTACCCCAGAAGAGACCCTCCCCTGGAACATAGAGTTTTAAAAACTGTGCCCATCATTAGGGGGAGCTTAACCCCTTAAGGACTCAGCCCATTTTGGCCTTAAGGACTCAGACAATTTAATTTTTACGTTTTCATTTTTTCCTCCTCGCCTTCTAAAAATCATAACTCTTTTATATTTTCATCCACAGACTAGTATGAGGGCTTGTTTTTTGCGCGACCAGTTGTCCTTTGTAATGACATCACTCATTATATGATAAAATGTATGGCGCAACCAAAAAACACTATTTTTGTGGGGAAATTAAAACGAAAAACGCAATTTTGCTAATTTTGGAAGGTTTTGTTTTCACGCCGTACAATTTATGGTAAAAATGACGTGTGTTCTTTATTCTGAGGGTCAATACGATTAAAATGATACCCATTATTACATACTTTTATATTAATGTTGTGCTTAAAAAAAATCACAAACTTTTTAACCAAATTAGTACGTTTATAATCACTTTATTTTGATGACCTCTAACTTTTTTATTTTTCCGTATAAGTGGCAGTATGGGGGCTAATTTTTTGCGCCATGATCTGTACTTTTTTTTGATACCACATTTGCATATAAAAAACTTTTAATACATTTTTTATAATTTTTTTTTAAATAAAATGTATTAAAAAAGTAGGAATTTTGGACTTTTTTTTTTTCGTTCACGCCGTTCACCATACGGGATCATTAACATTTTATTTTAATAGTTCAGACATTTACGCACGCGGCGATACCAAATATGTCTATAAAAATTTTTTTTACGCTTTTTGGGGGTAAAATAGGAAAAAACGGACGTTTTACTTTTTTATTGGGGGAGGGGATTTTTCACTTTTTTTTTACTTTTACTTTTACATTTTTTTACATTTTTTTTTACACTTGAATAGTCCCCATAGGGGACTATTCATAGCAATACCATGATTGCTAATACTGATCTGTTCTATGTATAGGACATAGAACAGATCAGTATTATCGGTCATCTCCTGCTCTGGTCTGCTCGATCACAGACCAGAGCAGGAGACGCCGGGAGCCGGACGGAGGAAGGAGAGGGGACCTCCGTGCGGCGTTATGAATGATCGGATCCCCGCAGCAGCGCGGCGGGCGATCCGATCATTCATTTAAATCGCGAACTGCCGCAGATGCCGGGATCTGTATTGATCCCGGCACCTGAGGGGTTAATGGCGGACGCCCGCGAGATCGCGGGCGTCAGCCATTGCCGGCGGGTCCCTGGCTGCGATCAGCAGCCGGGATCAGCCGCGCATCGCTCCGATGCCCGCGGTTATGCTTAGGACGTAAATGTACGTCCTGGTGCGTTAAGTACCACCTCACCAGGACGTACATTTACGTCCTGCGTCCTTAAGGGGTTAAAGGGGTACTACAGTGAAAAACTTTTTTTTTTTAAATCAACTGGTGCCAGAAAGTTAAACAGATTTGTAAATCCCTTCTATTAAAAAATCTTAATCCTTCCAGTACTTTTTAGGGGCTGTATACTAAAAAGAAATCCAAAAAGAAATGCATTTCCTGTGATGTCCTGACCACAGTGCTCTCTGCTGACCACTGCTGTCCATTTTAGGAACTGGAGAAAACCCCCATAGCAAACATATGCTGCTCTGGACAGTTCCTAAAATGGACAGCAGAGGTCAGCAGAGAGCACTGTGGTCAGGACATCACAGGAAATGCATTTCTTTTTTGAATTTCTCTTTAGTATACAGCCCCTAAAAAGTTCTGGAAGGTTTAAGATTTTTTAATAGAAGTGATTTACAAATCTTTTTAACTTTCTGGCACCAGTTGATTTAAAAAAAAAAAAAAAAGTTTTCCACGGTAGTACCCCTTTAAGAGCTTAATGCATACTGTTTATGCATTGAACTCAATAGGAATAATGTGTTCAGTTACCTTCCTCTACAACCAGAATCTGGTCATTTGCCTGTATGTTTATGCAGGGGATTTGGAGCTCTGTGTCAGCAAAATGCAACTTCAACCTATTACAGACAGCCACAGTTGTGTCTTGCAAATTTGAGCAACATGATGGCAGTGCCAGTAGCGGCTCTCACTGTCAATTGCTAAAGGGGTACTCCGTAGGAAAAAATAAATATTTTCCAATCAACAGGAGCCAGAAAGTTAAACAGATTTGTCAATTACTTCTATTTAAAAATCATTATCTTCTCAGTACTTATCAGCTGCTGTATGCTCCACAGGAAGTTGCGTAGTTCTTTTCAGTCTGACCACGGTGCTCTCTGCTGACACCTCTGTCCACGTCAGGAACTGTCCAGAGCAAGAACAAATCCCCATAGCAAACCTCTCCTGCTCTGGACAGTTCCTGACATGGACAGAGGTGACAGCAGAGAGCACTGTAGTCAGACTGGAAAGAACTACACAACTTCCTCTGGAGCATAAAACAGCTGATAAGTACTGGAAGGATGACATTTTTTTTTTTTTTAAATAAAAGTCATTTACAAATCTGTATAAATTTCCGGCACCTGTCGATTTGAAAACATTTCTTTTTTTTATTATTCCGGAGTACCCCTTTAATCTGCCAGGAATAAACAGGATTAGTTTTATTTTATTTTATTTCCTTTTTTATAATTGAGAACAAAAAAAGCGAATGTGTCTCGATAAAGAATGAAATAGAACAAGGGATGTTATTTATACGAATATTTGTTCAGACTAATTTTCGACTTGCAGTTAGGTACAAAACGCTATTTTGTTGCCATTTGACACAACACGCAATAATTACCGGCATCTGTGACTTGTATTATCTTCATGTTTGTTTGTGCAATTTACTTTTTAATTTTCAAGCAGCATCTGGTACTTAAACATCGCATTAAGACTGTGACTGGAGTTTTACAAATAAAATCCATAAATACATGACAGATGGGGCAAATTCAATCCACATTCTAAAATGCGCAGGCAAAAAAATAAAAAAATAAAAAAAAATATATGATAGTCTAAAAATATTTTTTCTGCTCTGCTAGTTTTTGATTAAAGATGGTGCTGATGAGCATTTACAGTATACCCACCCCCAACCAGTGTGCCTCCAGCTGTTGCAAAACTACAACTCGCAGCATGCCCGGACAGCCAACGGCTGTCCGGGCAGGCTGAGAGTTGTAGTTTTGCAACAGCTGGAGGCACCCTGGTTGGGAAACACTGTTTTTTTTATTTTTTTTTGCAACAGCTGGAGTTTCACCGTTTGGAGACCATTGTCAAACCATTCATTTCATTTACCATATGTAATACTACATTTCTCCTCTAGTGGCCACTGCAGGAAAAATGAATATATGATGACTGCTATCCCAGGCCAAATCTTTTTTTATTTTATTTTTTTATTTTTAAATATTTAAATATTTAATTTATTTATTTTTTTCTTAAAGGAAATATCCAGTGGTGAAAAAATTATCCCCTATCCTAAGCCCCCCCCCCCCCCCGCAATCTCCTGTACAGGGCCCCGACAGCCCACGGGAAGGGGGCGTGTTGACCACCGCACGAAGCGGCGGCTGACACGCCCCCTTAATACAACTCTATGGCAGAGCCGGAGTGCTGCTTTCGGCAATCTCCGGCTCTGCCATAGAGTTGTATTGAGGGGGCGTGTCAGTCGCCGCTTCATGAGGTGGTCAACACGCGCTATCTGGCCAGCGAGCCGGGGCCCCGTACAGGAGATCGTGGGGGGGCCCAAGCGGTCGGACCCCCCGCGATCTGAAACTTATCCCCTATCCTTAGGATAGGGGCTAAGTTTTTCATCACTGGACTACCCCTTTAATCACTAGTCATACAGCCCCATCTCTTTTATTCCAACACTTCTGCATCTATTAAATTAATAACTGTAGGTGGGTCATGTGATCACCGTCTGACCCACAGAAAATCATAGTGCGAAACGAGATAGTGGTCAGTCCTGGATCATTTGACTTTCTGTGAACTACAGGATGACATTGTCACCCATGGGATCTCTCTTGCTAGCTCCCAGATCCCTCCCAGCTCTATATGTATACTACTACTGCTATCTTTAGGAGATCAGGATATATAGTAGTTATGCACCTTCCCTCCCAGCTCTATCTGGATACTGCTGCTATCTTTATGGTATCAGTTTAAATAGTAATTATACACCTCCCCTCCAGCTCTATTTGTATACTGCTGCTATCTTTATGGGATCAGGAGATATAGTAGTTATACACCTTCCTTTCAGCTCTATCTGTATACTGCTGCTATCTTTATAGGATCAGGATATATATTAATTATACTCCTTCCCCCAAGCTCTATCTGTATACTGCTGCTGCTATTTCTATGGAATCAGGATATATAGTAGTTATACACCTTCCCTACTGCTCTATCTGTATACTGATGCTGCTGCTATCTCTATGGGATCAGGATATAGCGTATTAACACACCTACCTCAAGGCTATGTTCACACATTGCACGAAGTCCAGCCCCAGCAGCCTAATGAGATGACCAGGTGCAGTGATAAAACTCCACACCCTCTCTCTCTCTCTCTCATCATGGGAAATGCAGGCAGCATTAGGAAAGCCAAAACGTGTACTCTCATAAATACACAAGAATTAGGAAATCATTTTAGCGATGGAATTGCAATCTTACGCCTGCCACATTAGCAAAACAGGTAAGCACAAGAACGTCCAAAAAAATAAAAATAAATAAAAATCTGTTGACTGTCTGGGGATACTGGGAGTTGTAGTTTTGTGACATCTGGCGGTCTGCAGTTTGGAGACCACTGCTGTAGAGTAAGTTCCTGGGCTTCTCCATCTTGTTGTGATCACTTTGCAGCAATCGTAAAGCATTTCTTTGCCACTTTATTTTTTCTTCTATCAACATCTCCGTTAATCCTAGAATTTTCTTTTTTTTTTTTCTTCATAAAAATTTCCTATAAACCATATATCTCAGCACATGCCGGACATCAATAGGAGCCAAGATGAATAGTTAAGTCGATGCGGAGGCGATGTGCTATATTACAATGGATTCGATTTCAAGGTTAGAGTACAAAGTCTTAGGGAAGCGGCCATTATTTAGCATATTTCGGGTCAGTCAATAAAGCAGACGCGTGGCATACAGTATTTCACCATGAGAATAAATGCGCTACAACTTTTCCACAAGGCCAATAGTTTGTCATTGTTACCGACGGCTTGCTTAAAAACACAGCGGGCGCCCAAATGGGGAGGGGTAACAAGCGAGCCGAGGAAGGCTGTGCGTCTGACCATCTGTCTTCATTGAGGCAAAGGGCACATTCTGGATGTGAAGTCTTTCAGGTGTAAGATACAACAGTGTTTCGCAACCGGTGTGCCGCTAGCTGTTGCAAAACTACAACTCCCAGCATGCCCAGACAGCCAACGGCTGTCCGGGCATGCTGGGAGTTGTAGTTTTGCAACAGCTGGAGGCATGCTGGTTGAGAAGCACTGATATACCTTGTCCACGACTAGTAAAAATAGTAGCATGGATATAGTAGAGCTGAGTTTGTCACTGTGCATAACACACATCTGTATCTCTAGTTGCATATAGGGTTAAAGGGGTACAAACTGTTCCAAACGCTGGAGCCGGTGCCAGGAGCTTGTGATGTCTTAGCCCCGCCCCCTCAATGCAAGTCTATGGGAGGGGGCGTGGCGGCTGTCACGCCACCTCCCATAGACTTGCATTGAGGGGGCAGGGTGTGACATCATGAAAGGGCGGGGCTATGACATCCCGAGCTCCCGACGCCAGCGTTTGAAACAGTTTGTTCCAAACGCTGAGCAGCGGAGTACCCCTGCGGAGTACCCCTTTTTTTAAACTGGTGCCAGAAAGTTAAACAGCTTTGTAAATTACTTCTATTAAAAACTCTTAATCCTTCCAGTACTTATTAGCTGCTGAATACTACAGGGGAAATTATTTTCTTTTTGGAACACAGAGCTCTCTGTTGACATCATGAGCACAGTGCTCTCTGCTGACATCTCTTGTCCATTTTAAGAACTGTCCAGAGTAGGAGAAAATCCCCATAGCAAACATATGCTGCTCTGGACAGTTCCTAAAATGGACAGAGATGTCAGCAGAGAGCACTGTGTTCGTGATGTCAGCAGAGAGCTCTGTGTTCCAAAAAGAAAATAATTTCCTCTGTAGTATTCAGCAGCTAATAAGTACTGGAAGGATTAAGACAGAAAGGAAATTCAAAAAGAAAAGAACTTCCTATGGAACATATAGCAGCTGATAAGTACTGGAAGGATTAAGATTTTTAAAGAGAAGTAATTTACAAATATGTTTAACTTTCTGGCACCAGTTGATAAAAACTTCCACTGGAGTACCCCTTTAATAGGTTATTATGATGCAGATTTGCCAGGGATTTTACCATAAGGGTATAGTCACACTACTGAATCTCCGTGTGGAATTGCGATCAGGAATTCTGTCTAAACAGCCAATGCCGAAATTCTCAAGTGCTAGGACTCACCATTGACGGCAATACAGTCCTCACGTTATTCCACCGAAAGAGTTATTGCGTTCATTCTTTGGCGGTACCAAATATGTTCATTTATTTATTCGGAAAATGGGAAGGGGGGGGGGGTTAGATTTCAATTTCTATTAGGAGCCTTTTATAAGCAATCATTCTATTGCTTATATAGATCAATGTAATGCCTATGCATACTATTAAAGGAGTACTACAGTGAAAAACTAGTTATTTTAAATCAACTGGTGCCAGAAAGTTAAACAGATTTGTATATTACTTTTATAAAAAAAAAAAAAAAACTTAATCCTTCCAGTACTTATTAGCTGCTATGTACTACAGAGAAAGTTATTTTCTTTTTTGAATTTCTTTCATTCTGACCACAGTGCTCTCTGCTGTAACAGTGTTCTCTGCTGTCCAGAGCAGGAGAGGTTTGCTATGGGGATTTGCTCCTACTCTGGACAGTTCCTGACATGGACAGAGGTGTCAGCAGAGAGCACTGTGGTCAGGTAGAAAGGAAATTCAAAATGAAAACAACTTTCTCTGTAGTGTACAGTAGCTGATAAGTACTGAAAGGATTACGTTTTTTTAATAGAAGTAATTTACAAATCTGTTTAACTTTATGGAGCCAGTTGATTTAAAATAAATTGTTTTCCAATGGAGTACCCCTTTAATCCATTATATCACTGCTCTATTGGTACAGCCTCCCTCAGGCTGAGTCACGGAAGGCATGAGGCCTATTACAGGGCTCGGATGGTGGACTGCTACACAACGGGGATGATGCCTGCCAAAATGGTTTAAATGCTGGCATCACTAATGATCGCAGCATTTAAACAGTTAAATAACTGCGATCTCTGATGCTGGCCATGTGTCACCACTGTACTGTCCCCAGCAGGTGGCGCTACCTAAGGCTATTAATTCCAGAAGCTTCCCTGATAGTGGGTAACCCAGCGTTTTTAAACCAATGTGCCTCCAGCTGGTGCAAAACTACAACTCCTAGCTTGCCCGGACAGCCGTTGGCTGTCCGGGCATGCTGGGAGTTGTAGTTTTGCAACTTCCTCTGGGAAACACAAAGGTAACCTAAGGTTAAGAGGAGCATTGATGACATTGTCACGTGTATGGAGAATACATGGCGGTAGTTATAATTGCGTCCTATTGATTTACTGAGGTTGGGGTCGTTCCTGTACATCAACTCATTGTGGACATTGTTCACATTTTTCGTTTTTCTTCCCAGTTTCCAAGAAGCAATGTGAGCGTCTGTCATTATGGAGTCGGCGGAGCGTGATGTATAGTTACCAGGTAACCTTCATGCACAGAGGAGTAGACTCAATGATTAAAGCCACAAGGGAAGGCCACTGTGAATGCACCTGGGGGTCAGCCCCGCGTCATCTTCCATTAATATACCTTCTGTAGCACAAGGAAGCTGTAAGTGCTCAATTTCTGTATTGAAGTAGAGACCCACCTTTGCCTCTCATCCACATGCAATGTCATGGGCCAGTGCACCGAATGCGTCTGATAAAAGGTGTCAGCAAAGTTCAGGAAAAGATTTAAAAAACATTGTCCTTATATGAGCCATGCCATTTGGAAAAAGGTTTTGATAAAATGTAGAAAGTACCATTAGATGTATATTTGTAGTATACATTAGTTAAGAAATGTGTATATTATTAAGTGAAAAGAAGCTGTCCCTGCGGCTGTTGCCTGTGTGTGCAGAGACAGAATACAGGAAGTAAGGGTGGAAAAGCAGGGTTTTGCGCAGGCTCCTGGCCTGTCAATCAGCCTGCTGTGTGAGCCGGGAGAGCGTCACAGAACCTCAGAGCCCTGCTTGTCCTCAGTGTACAGAGCCCTGCTTGTCCTCAGTGTACAGAGCCCTGCTTGTCCTCAGTGTACAGAGCCCCGCTTGTCCTCAGTGTACAGAGCCCCGCTTGTCCTCAGTGTACAGAGCCCCGCTTTTCCTCAGCCCTCAGTGCACAGAGCCCTGCTTGTCCTCAGTGCACAGAGCCCTGCTTGTCCTCAGTGCACAGAGCCCTGCTTGTCTTCAGTGTACAGAGCCCTGCTCGTCCTCAGTGTACAGAGCCCTGCTTGTCCTCAGTGTACAGAGCCCTCCTTGTCCTCAGTGAACAGAGCCCTGCTTGTCCTCGGTGCACAGAGCCCTGCTTGTCCTCACTGCACAGAGCCCTGCTTGTCCTCAGTGTACAGAGCCCTCCTTTTCCTCAGTGTACAGAGCCCCGCTTATCCTCGGTGTACTGAGCCCCCCTTGTCCTCAGTGTACAGAGCCCTGCTTGTTCTCAGTGTACTGAGCCCTCCTTGTCCTCAGTGTACAGAGCCCTGCTTGTCCTCAATGTACAGAGCCCTGCTTGTCCTCAATGTACAGAGCCCTGCTTGTCCTCAGTGTACTGAGCCCTCCTTGTCCTCAGTGTAGAGTCCTGCTTGTCCTCAGTGTACAGAGCCCACATTGTTCTCAGTGTACAGAGCTCAAATTGTCCTCACTGCAAAGAGCCCTGATTGTCCTCACTGCACAGAGCCCTTCTTGTCCTCAGTGTACAGAGCAATGCTTGTCCTCAGTGTACAGAACCCTGCTTGTCCTCAGTGCACAGAGCCCTGCTTGTCCTCAACCCACAGAGTCCTGCTTGTCCTCAGTCCTGCTTGTCCTCAGTGTACAGAGCCCTGCTTGTCCTCAGTGTACAGAGCCCTGTTTGTGCTAAGCACACAGAGCCCTACATGTCCTCAGTGTATAAAGCCCTGCTTGCCCTCACTGCACAGAGCCCTGCTTGTCCTCACTACACAGAGCCCTGCTTGTCCTCACTACACAGAGCCCTGCTTGTCCTCAGTGTACAGAGCCCTGCTTTCCCTCAATGCACAGAGCCCTGCTTGTCCTCAGTGTACAGAGCTCTGCTTGTCCTCAGTGTACAGAGCCCTGCTTGCCCTCACTGCACAGAGCCCTGCTTGTCCTCAGTGCACAGAGCCCTGCTTGTCCTCAGTGCACAGAGCCCTGCTTGTCCTCAGTGCACAGAACCCTGCTTGTCCTCAATGTACAGAGCCCTGCTTGTCCTCAGTGTACAGAGCCCTGCTTGTCCTCAGTGCACAGAGCCCTGCTTGTCCTCAGTGCACAGAGCCCTGCTTGTCCTCAGTGCACAGAGCCCTGCTTGTCCTCAGTGTACAGAGCCCTGCTTGTCCTCAGTGTACAGAGCCCTGCTTGTCCTCAGTGTACAGAGCCCTGCTTGTCCTCAGTATACAGAGCCCTGCTTGTCCTCGGTGTATAGAGCCCTGCTTGCCCTCAGTGTACAGAGCCCTGCTTGTCCTCAGTGTACAGAGCCCTGCTTGTCCTCAGTGTACAGAGCCCTGCTTGTCCTCTCACACTTCCTGTATTTTTTATTTCATTTTGTGATAACAAAGCCACAATTCTGTACATTTGGAATACAGATGTTATGTAATTTAATTTCTATTTCTCGATGCAAAATCCTCATTCCAGACTTAGAGAATATTGTGCAGTAACCAGCGGTGTTCGTCCGCCGGAGTCATAAAGTAATTAGGAAATAATGTGCTCCCCTCATGCTCCATCCAAAGGTTATCGTCTGGTATTCACCGTGACCTTTTACAGGTTAGAAATTTTTATCGGAGCTGGCAGGCTGGACGTACACAATAAGGACCATATAAGTGGACTTCCAATTCAGTAATGTTTCTGAGTTACAGAAGAATCGCTGCCATGACCTATTATTCTACAAACCCAGGATGTGACATTTAAGAGCTGCAGAGCTGAGATCACAATGTATCCTTCAATAACTCCTACAAGATCTATCGGGGAGCGGCAGGTACGGCGGTGAGAGACGGAGACCTGCTTTATGCCTCTTTTGTCCCAGATTCTGCGGAGTGATTAGGATTTGGTAAATAAATTATTTTGCAGATGAAAGATTTATAAGGGAACACACTTTCTAATGTCGAGTATATAAACCCAAACACAGCGCCGCTGCTTTTTGTATCGGGAGATTTATTCGCTGAACTGAGTGATGCTGAAAACAATTCCAAGAGGCAGTAAATACCGCCACATATGCTGTCTCACGTCTCGCCAATATAGCATAAATAATGCGCAAAAAATATGATACATTTTGACAATGTTAAATCACTTTAGCTACACAGTCCACTGGCAAAAGTTTTCTAAAAGAGGGTTTAGACTTAAAGGTAAACTCGGGTGAGACAGAGCAATAACCACAAATCTGCACAGCCTATAGGGTAAGTAACCTTATATCCCTCCCACCTTAAATTGTAAGTATGTCACATTAAGAAAAGCATCATATTATCAGTTACCAGCAGTTAAAAAGGCAAAATCGGGAAATTTAATCTTGTCCGACAATCTCCTGGGAATGCTTCTAAAGTGTCTACAGACAACCCAAAAACATCTCACTTTGGGTAGAGTTTCAGTGCACCCAACCCTCTTTGCAGCCATATTTTCAAGATTCTTCCATCAAAATCCAGATCTGTTGGCTAGTATATTTCTTTCTGCACCTGTTAGGCCGGGTCCACACTCCAGAATTTCGGGGCGGAATTTCCGCAGGAAATAATAAAGACGGTGCTAGGACCGAGCGGACTGCATTCCTGCCCCCATAGATGGCAATGCATTCCTGGATCTTTTGGGAGATCTGCTCAGAATTGCATTGCCATCTATGGGGACGGCAATGCAGTCAGCACGGTCCAAGTGCCCCAGTTCGATCTCCAGCAGAAATTCTGCCCGGAGATTCCGCAGTGTGAACCCAGCCTTAGGGTCCATTCACATGGCAGAATTTCCACTTGCGGAATTCTGCAAGCCGAATTCCACCTCAAGTTACGCCCATAGACGTCTATGGGATTCCGCACTCCCAGTCACACTTCTGAATTTCCGCTTGCGGTCTATGGGCTTTAATTTGAGGTGGAATTCCGCAAGCAGAAATTTTGCCATGTGAAATGACACAGGCCCTCATTTACTTAGAAAATCGGGTTGTAAGTCTATCTTGCTTTCTTACCCGATTGCTTTTTTCCCCTGATATTTATTATTATGTCGCATCCTGTTTGTCGCACGTGGGTTTTGTAGGTTTTGGTTTCCAACTCCTCTGAGTTGTCGGGAAAAAATCCACAACAATTCAACAAATTCGGGTTGGAAACCTTTATAAATACGTGGGAAAGCTCAGAAATGTCGGGTTACGTCCCTTTTTCGGGTTTGGGAGAATCCACATCGGGTCCATCGGGAAAAAATGTTGCATCGTGTCGCAGACTAGCGCACGATGTCTGCGACATGTCGCAGACAAAGATGCGCCAAAAAAAACAGACAAAACAAGTCGGGTTTAGAATTGTAAATGAGGGCCACTGTGTCATTGGGTATGTAGGGCTGGAAGGCTGGAGGGTGTTCAGTGGGGTCACCATACCCTGTAATGGTTGCTCAGCCCCATTCTGTTATGACACTGATGGGTGACTAGACTGCAGAATCAGGCTTGATCTTTAGCCGTCACTTTTTTTGAGTCCTATCAATGGTGCCCAGTACTCATATACCCACAAGAATTATGGCGACACAGAATAGAGGGAACAATCAGTAATCCCTCAAGCTTCATACAAGCTTGTATCAAAATGTCTAATGCAAATGGCAACTCACCCTAGATGTCACTGTCCGATAAAAGTAGAGTGCGATACCAGGCTTCACCTTGAGCAGTCACCTTTCTGAGTACTATCAATGGCTCCCAGTACTCAAATACCCTCAAGATTTATAGTGGAGCAAAATAGAGGGACCAATCAGTAGTCGCTCAGAAAATGTATACAAGCTCATATCGAAATTTCAAAAGCAAAAGGAAACTCACCACTTTCTGGACCTTCTCGTAGCCTGTGCTTCAGCTGGGACAAAGATGCTGCTGCCGCCGGACAGGATTGTGTTCTAAATGGTATGGGGACCCCTAGTGGTCTTTTCTAGAGATGAGCGAATTTACAGTAAATTCGATTCGTCACAAACTTCTCGGCTCGGCAGTTGATGACTTATCCTGCATAAATTAGTTCAGCTTTCAGGTGCTCCGGTGGGCTGGAAAAGGTGGATACATTCCTAGGAAAGAGTCTCCTAGGACTGTATCTACCTTTTCCAGCCCACGGGAGCACCTGAAAGCTGAACTTATTTATGCAGGAAAAGGCATCAACTGCCGAGCCGAAAAGTTTGTGACGAATCGAATTTACTGTAAATTCGCTCATCTCTAGTCTTTTCTATAAGCCATGATTTTTATAAAATGAGATACAATTTTTTATTAAATATATTATAAATGTTAATGTTTCGGCAGGATGTACAACACATAAAAAGTTTTTAAATCTGACAGTGTTCACTCTACCCTCTTTGGCTAAAAGAAAATTGCTAAAAAATTCTACAAATGATGGATTAGGTGACCCATTTTGGCAAATTGGCAGTGAAGGGACTAGGCATGCTTAGATGCACAATAAATATCTAAAAAGTTGTTAAACATGGCTTAAAGAGTACCATGGTTATTATAGAAGGGTGGTAGATCTATGGGTCTAGCCTGTAGGACCCTCAGCCATTGCTGGTAGGTTGACTGCTCAATTTGACATTGTGAAAGGTTATGGCCACCTACCTGAAGGTCGGTGATATTAAAAAAAAACCTGAGTTCTCATCTACTCTTTTCATCTTCAACTCTTTACCGTTTTCTTCTCAATTTTACATCTTCCCAACATTTTTGAATGCAGAATCCGTCTCAATGTCTGCCGGTATTATCTTCATTAGGAGGCTGCCAAGAACCTTTTATCTTCTTCAAAGCAAGGAGTGCGTATATTCATGTCATTGTTACTTACCAGAAAGAAAAAACAGCTCTAATGCATAGTGTAATTGTCGTTTTCTCTACATAAAGACAATGTCATTTAGCTTAACTCCGGTTATTGTAATGTGCGCATTTAGTAAACACAGCAGAGCGTTCTGCCAATCGCAACTCCCGAATGTCTGACTCCGGGAAGGCAAAGTCCAAATGATGTTGGCTCCATAACACTGTAAACTAGTCAATATCTAGAGAGAGAAATAATAGATAGATATGAGATAGATAGATAGATAGATAGATATAAGATAGATAGATATGAGATAGATAGATATGAGATAGATAGATATGAGATAGATAGATAGATATGAGATAGATAGATAGATAGATAGATAGATAGATAGATATGAGATAGATAGATAGATATGAGATAGATAGATAGATAGATAGATATGAGATAGATAGATATGAGATAGATAGATATGAGATATATAGATAGATAGATAGATATGAGATAGATAGATATGAGATAGAGAGATAGATAGATAGATAGATATGAGATAGATAGATAGATATGAGATAGATAGATATGAGATAGAGAGATAGATAGATAGATGGATATGAGATAGATAGATAGAAATATATGAGATATATATAGATAGATATAGATAGATAGATATAGATAGATAGAAAGATAGATAGATATGAGATAGATAGATAGATAGATAGATAGATAGATACAGCCCTGTAGAGGAACCGCACTCCCATATAAGTTGCGGGTGCAAGCTGGTCCAACCCGGGCAGGGTCCCCAAATATACGAAAAAATGCAGCAGCACTCCGTTGTAGATGAAAAAAAGTGGAGTTAGGCTTTATTCATCAGGTGCAGTACACAATGTTTCGACCGTCTCTCACGGAGTGCTGCTGCATTTTTTCGTAGATAGATAGATATGAGATAGATAGATAGATAGGTAGATAGCTAGATAGATAGATAGATATGAGATAGATAGATATGAGATAGATAGATTTGAGATAGATAGATTTGAGATAGATAGATAGATAGATAGATAGATATGAGATAGATAGATAGATAGATAGATGAGATAGATAGATATGAGATAGATAGATAGATAGATATGAGATAGATAGATATGAGATAGATAGATAGATAGATATATAGATATGAGATAGATAGATATGAGATAGATAGATAGATATGAGATAGATAGATAGATAGATAGATATGAGATAGATAGATATGAGATAGATAAATATGAGATAGATAAATAGATAGATATGAGATAGATAGATAGATAGATATGAGATAGATAGATATGAAATAGATAGATAGATAGATAGATAGATAGATATGAGATAGATATGAGATAGATAGATAGATAGATAGATAAATCCAAAGAAGCAGCAGCACACAAGGTATACGGTGCAAAAAAAGTATGTGGTTTTATTGCATCAGTGCATACAGAGCAACGTTTCTGTATGCACTGATGCAATAAAACCACATACTTTTTTTGCACCGTATACCTTGTGTGCTGCTGCTTCTTTCGATTTATCTATTGGGATCCCGAACCAAGGCTCCTACACAGCGTGCACCAGCTACCTAAAGTACTATCTGGTTGTGCTGCTCTCCTGGGATATTTAGATAGATAGATATGAGATAGATAGATAGATAGAGAGATAGATATGATATAGATAGATATGAGATAGATATGAGATAGATAGATATGTGATAGATATGAGATAGATAGATAGATATGAGATAGATAGATAGATAGATAGATAGATAGATATGAGATAGATAGATAGATATGAGATAGATAGATAGATATGAGATAGATAGATATGAGATAGATAGATATGAGATAGACAGATAGATATGAGATAGACACAGTAGATAGATTCATATGAAGTACAGATGGATTCCCAAGTGATCAGCTGCAATCTGTGTGTGATCTTGGCAATGAGTACATGATGGCTCTACAGCACACCCACAGGTGAAATGGAGCATTACACAGTTCCCACTGAAATCCATAGGCTATTAATGTAATACAGTGACCTGCTGGGTCCAACAGAGGGAGAGCTACTCTATGTAACTGCAATAAATTGGAGTTCTATTAGGATACCCACAGCAGAAGTTTTTCCTAAAGCATATTACTTTCTGCACCCTCTGGGATGATCAGCTAAGACCCCTTAATGCCCCATTGTCATTGCACTATTCCACCCCGCTAAGAGGAGATGTTACGTTAACACCAGCAATTCCAAACCTGCCAGTAAACCAGCCGTTCCCAAAAGTTAAATGAACCCGGATAGTTTTATACCCCATCAATTCCAATGACCCCTCCAGTGACACAAAGGTGCAGAGTTGAACCTCAGTTTAATGAAGTCGTTTATAAACTTTTTCCCAATTACTTTTCTTCCAGGCCGGATTGGAGAATGTTCTCGTGTTCTCATTATCTAGATTACATCTAAGCATTCCCCTGAGGTCCAAAAACTGCAAGTGCATCTAGAACCGCTGACTCTCCAGAATGTCATGTGACAGAGATAAGAACAGGAATCGGGCAGATAAGGGGACTTTGATGCATAGATTATGATGGGAAGTCTGATTATAGAGAACTCCGATTTGTAGGGGACGAAGGTAATAGGAACAATAACGAGAGAGCTTTAGACATTGTCTATAAGATAGATAGATTGATATGAGATAGATAGATAGATAGATATGAGATAGATAGATAGATATGAGATAGATAGATAGATAGATAGATATGAGATAGATAGATATAAGATAGATAGATATGAGATAGATAGATATGAGATAGATAGATAGATATGAGATAGATAGATAGATATGAGATAGATAGATATGAGATAGATAGATAGATAGATAGATATAAGATAGATAGATAGATAGATAGATAGATAGATAGATAGATAGATATGAGATAGATAGATAGATAGATAGATAGATAGGAGATAGATAGATAGATATGAGATAGATAGATAGATAGGATACAGATAGATAGATAGATAGATAGGATACAGATAGATATGATACAGATAGATAGATATGAAACAGATAGTTAGAAAGATAGATATGATATAGATAGATAGATAGATAGATAGATATGAGATAGATAGATAGGATACAGATAGATATGATACAGATAGATAGATAGATAGATAGATATGAGATAGATAGGATACAGATAAATATGAGATAGATAGATAGATAGATATGAAACAGATAGATAGATAGATAGATAGATAGATATGATACAGATAGATAGATAGATATGAGATAGATAGATAGGATACAGATAAATAGATATGAGATAGATAGATAGATATGATACAGATAGATAGATAGATAGATATATAGATATGATACAGATAGATAGATAGATATGATACAGATAGATAGATAGATATGATACAGATAGATAGATAGATAGATATGATACAGATAGATAGATAGATATGATACAGATAGATAGATAGATAGATAGATAGATATGATACAGATAGATAGATCTATTTACCAGTTTCCTTCTTAGTTGAGCAGAGTTGATATACTACATAGTAATGTTTTTCCTTGATATAAATATTGTGTTCAGATATAATTCTGTAATACCTTCACATGACCATTTTCTTTAGCCTGATTTATAGATGACTTTTTTCTATTAAAGGACTCGGACAGCGCTATTTTCTCTGATAATCTTCTAAGATTACCCGGCTGATTTCCTGTCACAGAAAACTGCAGCGGTAACAGTAGAAATATCTATGATTATCCTTGACCTATAGGTAGCTTACGTGCAAATGAAAATGAAATAAAAAGAGTCAGTGTACGAATGATACATTTAGAAAAGAAAAGAGAGACTAATAAAAAGGAAGTATAGAAAGAAGGAACCAATGATGGAAGCAGATTGTTTTATCTTTATATCTACATATATCTACATATATCTATATCTAAGTTCACATTTACATTTCAATTAAAATAAAAAATAACTTTCCAGGCTTTTTAGGGAATTATGGAAAAACTGTTGAGTAAAACATAAAGAGATTATAGTCTTCTAAGATTACACTAATAGATCATAAAAATTATAATTTTAAGTGATTTCCCCTTTCTAGGACTATCTATCTATCTATCTATCTATCTCCTATCTAATATATATTTATCTATCTCATATCTATCTCATATCTATCTCATATCTATCTATCTCATATCTATCTATATATTTCCTATCTAATATATATTTATCTATCTCATATCTATCTATCTATCTCATATCTATCTATCTCATATCTATCTATATATCTCCTATCTAATATATATTTATCTATCTCATATCTATCTCATATCTATCTATCTCATATCTATCTATATATCTCCTATCTAATATATATTTATCTATCTCATATCTATCTCATATCTATCTATCTCATATCTATCTATCTAGCTATCTCATATCTATCTATCTATCTATCTATCTATCTCCTATCTAATATCTATCTATCTAATATCTATCTATATATCTATCTATCTATATATCTATCTATCTAATATCTATCTATCTCCTATCTATCTATCTATTATCTATCTATCTAATATCTATCTATCTATCTATCTATCTATCTATCTATCACAAATCTATCTATCTGATATCTATCTTTCATCTATCTAATTTCTATCTATCTCCTATATATCCATCTATTTCTCTATCTATCTCATATCTATCTATCATCTATCTATCTATCATCTCATATCTATATATCTATCTCATATCTATCTATCTATCTATTTATCTCATATCTATCTATCTATCTATCTATCTCATATCTATCTATCTCTATCTATCTATCTCATATCTATCTATCTATCTCACATCTATCTATCTATCTATCTATCTATTCATCCATCTATCTATATCTATCTATCTCATATCTATCTATCTCATATCTATCTATCTATCTATATATCTCATATCTATCTATCTTATATCTATCTATCTATCTATCTATCTCATATCTATCTATAAATCTATTACATATCTATCTATCTATCTATCTCATATCTATCTATCTATCTATCTCATATCTATCTATAAATCTATCACATATCTTTCTATCCATCTATCTATTTATCTATCTCCCTTCCATGTAAAGCTTCCTGTTTCATGAGTATATGAATTGTGAGGAGCGCGGACACCTTGACATCTTGCTATAGACATTAATCTCACACTTTTCTTTCTTGTGCTAAAGTAACAAAAGTTACAAGTAACATTGGTGTTTATGTTATCAGACACGACGCACCACATAGCAAATAGTAATGAATGAACGCCATGTAGGAGCCCTTCATCTGCAGAGACTGAGCTGTTAAATAATGAATATACAAAGATGAAGGTTTCTTATTATCTTTATAAGAAAAAATATCTTCTTTTTCCAGAACCAGTCCATTGGCTGTGTCTTGTTTTTCAGTATTCAAGTGAAAGGGGATGGTTGCCTTGAGCTGCCACTAGAGGATGCTGTGCAGCTGCTGAATGCAGGTTTGTTACTGAGTTGTGTGAGCTCCCCCTAGTGAGTACTTTTGGCAGCCAGAACTGTATAATTTAATGCTAAGTTTAAGCAGAGGATTTGGGGTCCTGTACTGAAATGTGAAGCTCTGACTTGTATAAAGATATACAATGGTACTGCGGTACTCGTACCCAACCACAGTGCAGGCTGTGTCACTGCAGCTGCCACTAACATAGTTACATAGAACAGAATAAAGTTAGTACGGTTAAAAAAAAAAGACCATCAAGTTCAATCAAGGAAGAGAGAAGATGAAGGGAAGAGCTATGTGTGAAGGAAGAAGAGGGGATGTGATTCTGTATTTCTATATCCACAATAATGTTATTTTGTTCTAAGAATGTATCTAACACTGTTTTGTAGCTTTTAACTGTTCCTGCTGTACCAGTTCCTGAGGTAGACATTTCCATAAATTCACAGTTCTTATTGTAAAGAAGGCTTGTTGCCCCAGAGGAATACAGCTTTTATTCTTTATATGGGTACTCCCCTGGAAAACATTTTTTATTTTTTTAATCAACTGGTGGCAGAAAGTTAAACAGATTTGTAAATTACTTCTATTTAAAAATCTTAATCCTCCCAGTGCTTATCAGCTGCTGTATGTTCCAGAGGAAGTTCTTTTCTTTTTAAATGTCCTTTCTTTCTGACCACAGTGCTCTCTGCTGACATCTCTGTTCATTTTAGGAACTGTCCAGAGCAGGATAGGTTTGCTATGGGGATTTGCTCCTACTCTGGACAGTCCTTAAAATGGACAGAGGTGTCAGCAGAGAACACTATGGTCAGACAGAAAGGAAATTCAAAAAGAAAAGAACTCCCTCTGGAACATACAGCAGCTGATAAGTACTGGAAGGATTAAGATCTTTAAATAGAAGGAATTTACAAATCTGTTTAACTTTCTGGCACCAGTTGATTTGGGGAAAAAAAAAATGTTTCACAGTGGAGTATCCCTTTAAGTGGAAAGAGTGCCCCTTGTCTTTTATATAGGGTTTTACGTAGAACAGTTATCCCCTTCCTTGTACCCTGACTCCTTTAGTCCCCTCTATTGTCTCTTCCCTCCCTGTGATGTATCACCTTCTGGCAGCATGGACTGGCAGCAGTGGCAGCCTCACACACCACATTGACAGTACCTTGGCCTTTAGTTGAGAAATTGCAATCACTCCACTTAAAGGGGTATTCCAGCCCAATACATCTTATCCCCTATCCAAAGGATAGGGGATAAGATGTCTGATCACGGGGGGCCACCACTGGGACCCCCCATGATCTCCATGCAGCACCCGCATTCTATGCATCCCCTAATAGCCATGGCCTCTTTCAGCAGGATAAGTGCCCCCCCCCCCCCCCCGACTATAATGCATCTGTGGTGTGTAATAGAAAAACAAATCCGATCCGTGTTGGACGCACCCGATAACTTACAGGACCTGCTGCTGATGTCTTGGTGCCAGACACTACAAGACAACTCCACAGATCTGGTGGAGCCCAGGCCTCGAAGGGTAAAAGTCATTTCAGTATCTCGAGGTAGGTGGTTTTATTGTTATGGCTGATCAATGTCTATAAATAAGCTGCCTATAGCAAATAACTCCTGTATTACCTTCCTGTTCCTATATTACAGATAACGATAATAACAATGTTATCCCCCTAATTACATTTATGGCAGAAAAACCCCTTGGTTCCATTTGTATATGTATTGTATAAAATATTACAGTATATCAATTCATTCCACACCGGTTCCTTTGTCTTACAAGTCACGCCTGGGGATTTAAACACTATCACGCTAAAGCCAAATTTAATGGAAAATGGATTGAATCAGCGGAGAAAACACATTGAAAACGTTGCTTGTGTTGAATATATTAATATACACCCGACATTATGTTATGATAATGGCGAGGAGCGGCGGAGCTTCATCGTAGTCACCGTCGGAAAAAAATGATTCTAGATGTGTCACCTGCTCAGGAACCATAGCTCCCGGCTTCAAAGATTCCATCCACAAATTGATCTCGGATTATCCAGACCTGAAAATCCCATGGTCAATATACTCAGTGATTACCGAAGAAAATATAGAAGAAAAAGGTCAAATATTAGGATACACTTTGTCATTACGACATGTATTTCGGAAGAGGAGCTTGTGTGATGATGGGGGGGGGGGGGGGGGGGGGTGACTCGGCGCCTCCCGTCATTTCCTAAGAAGTAAAGGTCATTCTCCAGGAGTGAACTGAGGTGAACACAAGATGGGACTCACAACATAATCCCTGAGAAATCAATATTCACATGTTTTAATTTCCCCCTGGAAATAGAATATTAAATTGAAAAGGCCACAAATGTGAACGCGGTATTGGGAATGTTCATGTAAATATGACGTCCGGAAGGTACAACCGAGTCGATGTTGTTGAGGATGACTGGATATGGAAATGAAGACTCCCTATGGGATCATCCATGGAAGACCACTTTAGGCACAAGTGAATTTCATTTGACAATTACATCTGTTCTGATGAGGAATTGGCAGGAAGGTTTTCTTTTTTTTTTTTGTGATTGTATTTTGGACAAAAATATTATGAAATGATAGTTTAGGAAAGACAGAGGTGAAGTGCTTTTGGCTGTAGCACGGGCTGAAAAAAGCCATTTTTGTCTTTGTTCACATCTGGGGGGAGATTTATCAAAATGTGTAGAGGAAGAGTGGTGCAGTTGCCCATGGCAACCAATTAGATTACTTCTTTCATTTTTTATAGGTTTCTTCAAAAATGAAAGTAAAATAATTGGTTGTCATGGGCAACTGCACCACTCTTCCTCTGCACAGGTTTTGATAAATCTCCCCCCAGAAAAGGTGCAAATATTTTTAATGTTGGTTACATTTTTGGTTTGGGCACAAAATACTGACCAAGATATTGATCAAATTTTGACCAAATTATTGACCAAAACATTGACTAAATACTGACCCAATATTGACTAAAATATTGGCCATATAGGGGGAGATTTATCAAAATACGTTTCCCAGTTGCCCATAGCAACCAATCAGATTGCTTCTTTATTTTGCAGAGGCCATGTTAAAAATGAAAGAAGCAATCTGATTGGTTGCTATGGGCAACTGGGCAACTTCTCCTCTGGACAGGTTTGGATAAATCTCCTCCATACTGACCAAAATACTGACGAAATATTGACCAAATACTGACCAAAATTTTGACAAAAGCACTGACCTCCGCAGTGAACAAAATATTGACAAGAATTATAAATAGCGACCCAACAGTGAGACCAATTGCTCCCCCCCCCCCCCCTCTGATAAGTGTTAGATCAAAGTGGTTAAAACTGCTTGGCTGCCTTGCCATCTCCAGAACGCCACACTTTTGGTTTAAAGAGGGTGGTGGGGCGGCATTCTCGCCATCCCTCCATTCACAAGATGCAGCGAAAATGGGGGAGATTCATCAAAACCTGTCAAAAGGAAAAGTTGCCCAGTTGCTCATAGCAACCAATCATATCACTTCTTTAATTTTTAACAAGGCCTCTGCAAAATGAAAGAAGCGATCTGATTGGTTGCTCTGGGCAACTGGGCAACTTTTCCTCTGGCAGGTTTTGATAAATCTCCCCCATTAAGCCCATGTGTGGGTGGAACCTTAGGTTAGAATCACATTTAGTATTAAGGTCAGAAATCGGTCAATATTTTGGTCAGTATTTACGGTGAAAACCATTGGGTTACGAAAAAGTTCAATGTTCAAAGTTTCCTGAATAGCTGCTAGATACCCGACGTACTTTAATTTTCTCTGGGCTGATAAATGTCTCTCTTTTGCGCTAACTCCTTTTAGTCTGAATAACGCTGTGTCACTTTTTTGTCTTTGATCGTAATTAAAATGTAAATTTCCTTTGTGCCGCCTATCTTCATAACACTGGAGTATTTTAAGAAAGTGAATAGAATAGTTTTATCAATGCAGAATATACAGATATTTCACCATCTCTAAGCCAATCGCTTTTAGCTTTCGCCTCGCCGCTGATTGAAGCCATTGTTTTCTCATCATCAGAACAAGTGACGTACAACAGACTTCAAAGAGAATGACTTAAATGGTCCAAAAACAGCAATGGATAAAAACCAGCAATCTATCTAAGGGCAATTTTTTTGGAATGCTGACTTGCTGTGTTCCGCCATGTAACGCCATGTTTTAACTATCGCATCTAGGGTAAATCAGCTCTGTATTATGGCTTCAGGTGAAGCATGCCCAATTTTTCTTTTCCAAAAGCTAAATATTCCTCTGTCTTGTCTTATATTGAAAGAATTTGGAGAAACAATAGGGGACACAGAAGTGGATACATAGGGGACACAATAGGGGACACAGAGGGGGAGACTTATCAAAACCTGTCCAGAGGCAAAGTTGCCCAGTTGCCCATAGCAACCAATCAGCTTCCTTCTTTCATTTTTAACAAGGCCTCTGAAAAAATGAAAGAAGCAATCTGATTGGTTGCTATGGGCAACTGGGCCGCCGCAATGTTACTTTGCGCTAGGGCCACGGGGCACTGAGCCATCACCATTGACGGCTATGCAGTGCTTGCGGAATTCGTGCAAAGAATGAACATGCTTTCTTTGTGCGGAACAATTTCAGCGGCGGAGTTGTCCAGGGAGACCCATTCACACTAATGTTATGTTCACACCGTGGATTTCCGCTTGCGGAGTTCCGCTCGTGGAATTCCGTGAGAATTCCATAGTGTGAACGCACCCTTAGGGCCTTGCTCACACCGCAGAATTTCCAAGTAGAATTTGGCGGGAAAAAAATCTGAACATGGCCTAATAGTCGTACGATGAGCCATAATTGGCGGTCTTTTTGTCTTAATGGAGTATATAGATATATAGGGAAATCCCTCACTTGGAGCTCCCTTGTATGATTCCGAACAGTAGTCTCCAATTTGTGGCCCTCAAGATGTTGCAAAACTACGACTCCCAGAAGGCCCGGACAGCCAACGGCTGTCCGGGCCTTCTGGGAGTCATAGTTTTGCTACATCTGAAGCTGATCTGCACCAACAGCTCCAATTCTGTTGGACTCACGACATCTTATGGCCACAATGTTATGCTAAATTTCCTCTACAGCACCCACTGGGATAGGATGTACATACCTATTGGGGATGCATGTAGCGGAATGTGTGGCAACCTATTGCCCTAGGTTGGTTCCTCAATCTGCTTAAAAATTTCATACAGCAGTACACTTGACCATAAACCATGATGCCTACGGTCCTTGGCATAACCTTTGAACCATGAAACACTAATATTGTTAGATTCTTTTTGCATATTGTATATTGAAAATGTGTACACCAATAAATCTCTATGTAAACTTTCAATAAAGCTCTAGGAAGAACTTATTCTCCTTGCGGAGATCCAGCCAGTGTAGAGAAAGTCTTACAGCAAATGGAAAAACATGGAAAAATAATGGTAAACAGTATGCAAATTAGCTATCCTCCAGTAGAAAGAAAACGGCCTCTCTAGTGTCACCTATTGGTGGTTAAACTGTAACTCAATGTCCAAGTCAACAGGCCCGATTTTGACTTACGGGGCATTACTTTTTGGTGGGACTAGAAAGACTTGACCCACAACTGATGTCCACCTGTAACTCAACGTCCAAGTCCACAGGCCAGGCTTTTACTCAAGGGGTGTTACCTTTTGGTTACAACAGAGAGTCTTGACCCATAACCAATGTCCAATTGTAACTTAAAGGAGAAGTTCCATGCCTTGAAGTACAAAAAAATTGTAACCCTATCCACAGGATAGGGGATAAGTTTTAGATTGCAAGAGGTCCGACCGCCATGGCCCCCCGCGATCTCCTGTACGGAGCAACGGCTCTCCACCATAGCGGCACATTATGACCCCGCCCGAAGCGGGGGCCAACACGCCCCCTCCATATATCTCTATGAGAGAACTGTTCGGCTATCTTCAGCTCTCCCACAGACATATATGGCGGCAGTTGTGGCATACCGCTTTAGGTGGAGACAGGGCTCTGTACAGGAGATTGCAGGGGGCCACAGTGGTAAGACCCCCCCCCCCCCCCCCCCCCGCAATCTAAAACTTATCCCCTATCCTGTGGGTAGGGGTTAAGTTTTTCTGAACCTCTAGACATGGGACTTCTTCTTTAAAAGGGTACTCCGGTGGAATTATGTATTTTTTTTTAAATCCACTGGTGCCAGAAAGTAAACATATCTTAATCCTTCCAGTACTTATCAGCTGTTGTATGCTCCAGAGGAACTTCTTATCTTTTTGAATTTCTTTTCTGTCTGACCACAGTGCTCTCGCCTGACACTTCTGTCCATTTCAGGAACTGTCCAGAGCAGAAGAGGTTTCCTATGGGGATTTGCTCCTACTCTGGACAGTTCCTGACTTGGACAGAGATGTCAGCAGAGAGCACTGTGGTCAGACAGAAAAAAAAATCAAAAAGAAAATAACTTCCTCTGGAGCATACAGCAGCTGATAAGTACTGGAAGGATGAAGATTTAGAAATCTGTTTAACTTTCTGGCACCAGTTGATAAAAAAAAAAAAATAATAAATAAACATTTCCACAGGAGTGACCTTTAATGTCCAAGTCAACAGGCCCAACTTTGACTTATGGGGCAATCATTTTTGGTGGCACTAGAGAGCTTTAACCTCTAACCAGAGGTGTGAGCTGAAGATAGAGGGGCCCCAAAGATAGAATGGCTCTAAATAAATAGACCAACAATACAAATAACATGAATATGTTTTACCAAAGCTTAAAACTCCACCAGCCATAGGAAACAGCTTAAAACACTGCAGAAAGGCTTTCAATTAGTAGTCATTACAAGAGAGTACAATCTAAATGTAACTATCATCAAGATTAGCATTAAACAATATTACTCATTTATATGGTAATGATGGAGCAGGGCAGATACTCGTGTTTGGAATAAAGGAAACATCAGAAGCTGCCATGTTATAATGAGCTTATTTTATGATCTGTTTACCAACCTCATTTACTTAATAGCATTAGGTGCAGCTGAAAAATGAGCCGCCGTGTATGCCAGAGTATTAGAAAGTTTCTTGTGGACGCCTGGTCTCACTTTGTGTAGGAAACGGAAGCGTAGGTTTAAGAAACAAAACGATGTAAATTCAATGCTGCATAGGATAACTTAAAGGGGTAGGGGTGGAAAATAAATTATTTTTTTTAAATCAACTGGTGCCAGAAAGTAAAACAGATTTGTAAATTACTTCTATTTAAAAATCTTAATCCTTCCAGTACTTATCAGTTGCTGTATAATACAGAGGAAGTTCTTTTATTTTTTAATTTATTTTCTGTCTGTCCACAGTGCTCTCTGCTGACGCCTCTGTCCATGTCAGGAACTGTCCAGAGCAGGAACAATTCCCCATAGCAAACCTATCCTGCTCTGGACAGTTCCTGACATGGACAGAGGTGTCAGCAGAGAGCACTGTGGTCAGACAGAAAAGAAGTTCAAAAGGAAACAAACTTTTTCTGGAGCATACAGAAGCTGATGAGTACTGGAGGGATTAAGATTTTTATGTAGAATTTACAAATCTGTTTAACTTTCTGGCACCAGTTGATTAAAAATTTTTTTTTTTTCCCACTGGAGTACCCCTTTAAAGAAGAACTCTAGTGGAAACACAATTCCCCCCCTCCCCTTATATCACATAAGCAAGTAGAGCCAGCACCATCTATTCCTGAGAAGGACATAATGGTTATCTATTATAAAAGGTTTTTTCCTGCTTGCTCACGTAGAGAGTGGCCTGATTTCTGTTGCTATGTAATGTACTTTAAAAAAAGATTTTTGTCTAAAAAACAGTCATGAGGGAATGACTTGGTAATAATAGGGACAATTGATCAACAGTGCAGATCATGTTAAAACAACCACCAACTGGTCATCCAAAATTGGGAACGATCAATCTAAGCATCTGCAGCGTCCCACTGCCGGTCCCCGTGGGATGTGTCAATTGGTTGTAGGGCACATATCTGTGATCCTGACATATATTGATGATGTTTCACTGTAAGGCATAATGCTATACTGTTCATGTGCTTCTTTATGCTACTTTAAACTGTTATGCACCCTTCTATTGGCTGTGATGATTGAGGCAGCCCATTCAATTGCACTGCCCCATAGCTTACCAGTGGAGTTTAGCTTAGAATAAGGAAGGGTGAGGAGACTGTTCAAAAGCACAAAATATAAAACTATCCTGCTGTTTAAAGTGATGACATCCGTCCCTGTTATTGGAGTTCCACCTCACTCCTAAAAGCAACATACAGGAGGAATTTAATCATCATTCGGCTTCATTCTTTATTTTCTTTTGAAAAGTCCTTTTAGATCACAATAGAGTATATATACAGACATGGCAAGCTGCAGTTTTTGTGCCTGACTGACTCTCCCAGCCATGGATGCAACGGCGTTTTGGGGGAACGTCTATGGTTAGGAGAGTCGGAAACAGGTAAAGGCTGCAGCTTGCCATGTCTGAATATACTCTATTGTGATCTAAAAGGACTTTTCATAAGAAAATAATGAAACGAAAGATCAACTTATTTGTGAGTGTTTGCCCTGTTGGGTACAATTTTGTACTAACCGGTTTATGATTAAAGTCCCCTGTATGTTCCCTCCTTTAAGAGGTAGTCTTTAAATCCCCAAGATCGCTTAGGGCACATCAACTCTTGCAAGGTACTGTAAGAATTCTATAGTGAACACCTTCTTAGTCTGTTCTGGGGGAATCAAGATAGAATTAGACAAGAGTAGTGGTGAGAAATGGTACAGGAACCCTGTAGCTACATTAGGACCTTTCAGGGTTTTAGGGTCGTCTAGAGGTTTTGTGGTTGCCGTACTCCAGATCCTTCAAAGGACCCGCACCTTACAGTAGGAATTGCAGCACAATTTGGTGAGTACTACTGTTATTT
This sequence comes from Hyla sarda, assembly GCF_029499605.1. Lineage (NCBI taxonomy): Eukaryota > Metazoa > Chordata > Amphibia > Anura > Hylidae > Hyla > Hyla sarda. The sequence continues at coordinate 581,989,251 of NC_079189.1, forward strand.
TAGAATCTGCTTGGAGCCATCCAGTCTACATCTCTCAGAAAAGAATCAATCATCTAGTGTATTTCCTACCAGGCTAGAGTGAAGCATAGACAGTATCTGGAACACCATAAACAACCTCCCTTAAAATAAGGGCAATCTCTTGCTACACCATTTTGTTTAATTATTGTATTTCAACAAAGTGCCTCTATTGTTCTGAATGATTTGTGTGCCAATTAAAAAACTGAGTTGTACTTTATTTACACCTGTGTGTCTTATTACGGCACCTCACCATGACAGGCACTCCAATAATCATCAACCTAGACACTGTTAAATGGGTACTGTCAGTACCCATTTAACAGTCTCCATTCTAATATACTGCATAAAATGTGTTATCTCTTTTTTACAGAAATCATAGCTAATAAAAATAAAGACCACTAGGGGTCCCCATACTGTCCATAACATAATCCTGCCAGGCTGCAGCATCATCTTTGTCTCAGCTGAAGCACAGGCAGGGACAAAGTACAGGAAGTGAGGGCGGGACTAGCATTTCTCTGTACTCACTCCTGTCCTGACAGATTCCTGTCTGAAAACAGAGAGGAGGGGGTTAGAGAACAGCAAGGACAGAGGGATTTGTGAGCCAAATACAGAAGCTAGACACATAAAAAGACATGTAAAGCGTCGGAATGACCTAGTGAGTGTAGTGTCTGTCTATCTATCTACCTACCTATCTATCTTACATGTGTTCATCTTTCCAAGGTCCCTTTAAATCTTTCAAAATGTTCCAGAATTATTCCTGCATACCTAATACAGAATGTCCCATAGAGTTTACCAGTCATCACAACCCAGGATTTACATGTAGAGCGAGCAGACATGGCACTGTCATATTTACAGCAGACTCTGGATATCTGGATGACAAACTGACCCAGCAGCTGGTATTTCTCATCTTCCTTCAGATGTCGGTAAATTAAAATCCCCTTCAGCCCCTCAATACTGGGGGAAATAGAACAGTATTTCTTATTCATGGTGCTGTTTGTATGCAGATGGACCATAAATAGTATTTCCGATGGTCTCTTCCTTGTCATCCGTTTTTGCAGCTACAGGCAGTCAAGTGGATCAATCAGCCCTGACTGTGCGCCGCCTGCCAGTGGGGAAGTCAGGCATATAAAAGGCAGCAGAAAATAAAATGCCAATCTAGTAGAGAATAAAGGGTAATACGTTCTGACGCTGGGAGAAAGGTGGCATCTGTGGGCTCATGCAGCATTAATACATTAAATACAGAACAGTTACTGGCTTCAGAATAGACACAGACGGATAACACCAAGCCACTTTGTCAAACAGGATCTGCCCCTAAAAATAGTAGAATAATCCTGTTTACTGGCCAGAACCTTCAGTGCTCTCTGTAGAAGCTGATAAAACGAAACCCATTCCTAGCTAGTGAAGTAGACACGCTATACTAGCTGTGTATGTAACCTGCCCCCCCTATTATAGGGTCAGTTGATGATATAATATATAGAAATTACGTAGGGATGCACCGATATATCGGCGGCCGATACATATGGGCCGAAAATAGCTATTTCGGCAAAATGCCGAAACAACTAAAAAAGTGCCGATAATGACCACCTCCCCTGCCCGCCCACAGCACAAGTTACAAACACTGCCAGTGGCAGAGGCACTCGTGGGGGGGTGCAGGGGGGGCCGGCCGCAACATCTGGGGGGGGGGGGGTTGCGCTCTCCGGGATAGGATTAGGAATACTTCTTTTTATGTGCCCGGGCCGGCTCCTGTGTGTGGCTGCAGGCGGGGGCCGACCAGAGCATATAAAAACTAATACTGTGTACTAAAAACCAGGGGGCCTCCAGCTGTTGTGAAACTACAACTCCCAGCATGCCCGGACCGGCAAAGTCTGTCCGGGCATGCTGGGAGTTGTAGTTTCACAACAGCTGGATGCCCCCTGGTTTTTAGTACACAGTATTAGTTTTTATATGCTCTGGTCGGCCCCCGCCTGCAGCCACACACAGGAGCCGGCCCGGGCACATAAAAAGAAGTATTCCTAATCCTATCCCGGACATCCCTGTGTCCCGAAAAATCTTTTCGGGACATAAGGATGTCCGGCGGTCACTCACCATTCCCTGGCGTCCTCCCGCGATCCTCCTTCGGTCCTTCGCTTCTTTGCCTCTATGGTCGTACGCACGGGACGTCACTGACGTCCCGTGCGTACAACCATAGAGACGTAGGAGGACCGCAGGATCGTCGCTGGAGAATGCAGGCTGGCCGGGGCCTGGTAAGTGACCGCGTCATCTTCTTCAGTATTCCGGTCACTGCTCCTCCGGTCCCGGCACCTACTACTATGGTCCATGGGCCATAGCAGTAGATGTGACCCCGGGCCGGAGGAGCGGTGATCAGAATACTGTGGGGGCAGCAGTACAGACATACAGCCTCCAGCCATACACTGTATATGGCTGGAAGCTGTATGTCTGTGGGGTGGGGGAACTGCTGACCTAATGTGGGGGGGAGGTGCCTACAAATGTGGGGGGAGCTGCCTAATATTGTTGGGGGGAGCTGCCTAATATTGTGTTTGGGGGGGGGGGGAGCTGCCTAATTTTGTGGGGGGGGGGAGCTGCCTAATATTGTGTGGGGGGGGGGAGCTGCCTAATATTGTGTGTGGGGGGGGGGGAGCTGCCTAATATTGTGTGTGGGGGGGGGGGGCTGCCTAATATTGTGTGTGTGGGGGGGGGAAGCTGCCTAATATTGTGTGTGGGGTGGGGGGTGGGGAAGCTGCCTAATATTGTGTGTGGGGGGGTGGGGAAGCTGCCTAATATTGTGTGGGGGGGGGGAAGCTGCCTAATATTGTGTGGGGGGGGAGCTGCCTAATATTGTGGGGGGGGGGAGCTGCCTAATATTGTGGGGGGGGAGCTGCCTAATATTGTGGGGGGGGAGCTGCCTAATATTGTGGGGGGGGGGAGCTGCCTAATATTGTGGGGGGGGGAGCTGCCTAATATTGTGGGGGGGAGGGGAGCTGCATTTTACCAGAAGACGGGGAAAAGTCATTTTCGGTATCGGTATCGGTTTCGGCCGGACATTTTTTTTTATTTCGGTTTCGTTTTGGTTCTGAAATTTCCATTTCGGTGCACCTCTAGGCTATGTGCAATATTGGTGGGATCCATAAGTGTTTCAGTATTTAGAGGACGGGGTCACATTCCTAGGGGAGGGGGTTCATGGCCCTTCTCCATGGTTATGCTATTGCTCTTAGTGAGCATTTTTGTTGTCCCTTTTCTTGATTGTAGTTATTATTTGTATTATACTGGTGTGTAATAAAGAATGTTTTCATGCTTACATATGTTTATGGTGTGCACTTTAATTCACCGGTTGCTTTTTTGATGTGTTGTACATTATTTACCCTGTGAGTAGCACCCTAACCTCTTTTTAGGGTTGAGCCCTCCTTTTGTCTATATAGGTGTATATGTAACCTGTTGATTTTAAAGGGGTTGTCCGGATAAAAGTTAACTTTTTTTTTTTTTATCTTTGGGGGAGGGGGGTAGTTTAAAAAAAACCAAAAAAAACAAAACCTTCAATTACCTTCCTCATTCTGGCGCCACCTCCGGTATAATGGAGCTCCGATCCCTGCTATCTGGAACTTTTGGGGTTTGGGGGTCGTGATGTCACATGCTCGTACATCCAATAGGTGGCTGAGGAAGGACACCACTGTGGATGCTGATTGGTTGAGTGGACGTAAATAGAGCTGGACAGTGGGGAATGAAGCTCCATTATACCAATGGTGCCACAGGAATGAGGAAGATGAGTGACGGTTCTTTTTTATACTTACCTCCACTTACCCCCTTAAAAAAAAAAAATTCTCCCGATGAGTACTTGAATGTTTAAAAATCCCCCTTTGTTGCCCCACATCCCCATTTCATTTTGTCCGGTCCCTCAATCTTCTCTCTTCTTCCTGCTTCTGAGACAAATGCTTGTTGCAGGACCTGCCAGATCAGTGATTGGCTGAACAAACAGGTCCTGCATTGAACAGGCATCATGGAAGCAGACAGAAGAAAGCATATTGGGGACCGGACAGAGGCGAGCGGGAGCTGAGGGGGTTAGGTAAGTATAAGGTTTTCTTTCTATGTCACTATGTATATATTTTTTTAATTATTATTACTTCTTTTAACAATTAACAAGCCCTTTAATCTAACATCAGTGGTAATTGACCAGTGACTAAAGATAAAAGCAGAACTGGCTTAGATGCCCATAGGAACAGATCACAGCATAAATTTCATTTTCAAGAGACAAATTTTAAACATGCTTCTTAGTGTGACCTGGGATAGGAAATTGATTGGCAGAAAAACATTTTTGCATGTTGGAATTTTCAAGAATGGATTGGTCAATTGCCACAATGTTAGAATTAGGGGCTCAGAAAATCCATGTGACCTTATTAAGCAGATTACTAACCCAAAGTAATTTTGTTTTTCTGTACAACAAGTAGGGGCAAAATCTATGGTCCCTTTTTGCCAAGTATCCTGTCACTGACCCTCTTACCTGGACATGTTATAGGAACAGCTTATACCACGTCTCCCCCCCTCCCCCTCCCCAGCTACAGGTTCTGACCGACCAGAGAGTCCATATACGAGGATATGCTGGCCGCGTCTGGACAGAACTGGACTACCACCTACTGCCCTGGTGCCAAAGGAGGCCCTAAATCACATCTACCCCATAAGAGACCAGTATTATAGAGAGGAAGAGAGGGATGCACTCACCACTTCACTGCCGGTAAAAAAGACTTTATTCGGACATAACTTCAGAGCGTGGAGGACAGGGGGTGCAGGATGCCGGACACGAACAGGTAACAGCTTTTTGCACCCCCTGTCCTCCACGCTCTGAAGTTATGTCCGAATAAAGTCTTTTTTACCGGCAGTGAAGTGGTGAGTGCATCCCTCTCTTCCTCTCTACAATACTGTACCGCGGCTTGTGCATTATCTGTGGATAGCCCCATCACGAAACCGGTTTATTAGCCTCCGTTGACATTGCAGCTATGCCCAAAATATAAAGGATTTTGTGTGTGATTGCTTGGGAGCATCCCGTAGTAGTGCCGAACTATTCTACCTCTACACGGACGAGACCAGTATTATAATTGGCCCATGGGACCGTGCTGTAGATTTTGCATCGGGGCCCAGGTGCTACTAGTTACACCTTTGACGACTAACTAAACATCTGCCATGTCAAAAATGGAATTCACTCTGAACGTTAAAGATAAAACTTATATAGACAGTGCGACGTTTCATGTTAATAAATTTGTGTTATGTTCTCTCTGTTATAAATAACAAAGCTATCATTCTGTACTGCATCTTTTTTGAATCATCCTGTATTTTGTGAAATTACACTCGTTCCTCCTACACACCCAGGGAATCTTTTTACAACAACTGACAGGCACTAGGGTTTAAAAAAAAAAAAAAAGAAAGAAAAATAAAGAAAAATAACAACACATTTCCAGTCAAAAATGCTAAAAAAAAATAACATTTTATCTGACTTTAGGATTCGGGACTTTAAGATATGAAGACTTCTATAGTTCTGCACATAAAGAAAAAAGTGTGTTGATGGTAATCAGGAGCCCCCCCCCCCCCCCCCCCCCCCCATGTCCCATGTATGATCATGTTATAGGCGCCGTCGAGAATTTAGATCATCTACATGGTTGGATATGTTGCAGTCTATTGGCTATGTTACAGTCTAGTTGTTCCAAGTCTTTCAGCCAAAACTTTTCGATGTTGTGCTAGACAAACCATTTGGCTTAGATCTTGCATAACATTAGCACGCCATTCCCAACAAATGGGGGAATGTAGAGCATTTGGATTATGCTAGTAGTGTTTTTTTTTAGACATTTTATAACAAATCTAGACTGATTTGCATAAAGTGAAAGTGTCTCTCGGTCTCAAATTACCAGGAAGACATACTTATTCATTGACTCAACGCTGCCCGGGAATTTTTTTGGCATCATCTTGTAATAAAATTGTGCTCGCTCTTGGGTGAATTCACTATGAATACCGTATGTAGACGCCACATTCATACCGATTCCAGATGACTGGGTTTGACGACTAGGGCTAATTAATTTGCCATTTTGGACTGGGTAGCCTTCAACTTGATGTTGTTTTATGGCTTCGATCTCCAGTACCACCTGCTGCCTGACAGTCTATGTGTGTAGGCAATGCCAATCATGAAACGGTGTGGGTGGCTGTTCCTAAATTGCATTTACATAAGTATGGCGCTTTCAGGCTTCTGCAATACCGAAAATCTATAGAAAAATTACAGTTGCTTTAAAGGGGTACAGTTGCTTTAAAGGGGTTGCTTTAAAGGGGGACATTAGGTGAAAAAAATGCTGCAGAAGCATACAGTGGTCCCTTAACATACGATGGTAATCCGTTCTAAACGGACCATCGTTTGTTCAAACCATCGTATGTTGAGGGATCCGTGCAATGTAAAGTATAGGACAGTGGTCTACAACCTGCGGACCTCCAGAAGTTGCAAAACTACAACACCCAGCATGCTGGGTGTTGTAGTTTTGTAACATCTGGAGGTCCGCAGGTTGAAGACCACTGTTAGAGGAAGTTGTACTCACCTGTCCCCGCCGCTCCGGACCGTCACCGCTTGTCACCGCTGCCCAGGATGTCGCCGTCCATCGCTGTCGCCGTGTCCCCGATGTGCCCCCGACACTCCACCAAGGCCTCTGCTTCCCCGGCATCCTCGCTCTCTGTCGCCGCCATCACGTTGTTACGCACGCCGCTCCTATTGGATGATGGGACGGCGTGCGCAGTGACGTGATGACGTCAATGGAGAGCACCGACGATGCAGGACGCGCCGAAGAGGACGCGCCGGAGCCCTGAGGACAGGTAAGAGACATCACCGGAGCTCACGGGGCACCGTAAATGGCTATCCGGTGGCAGCTGAAGCAGTCTGCGCTGCCGGATAGCCGTTTATGCGATGGCCCCGACATAAAAAAGCATTGTATGTTGATGCTGCCTTCAACATGGGATGGCCTCTGAGAGGCCATCGCATGTTGAAATTATCGTATGTCGGGGCCATCGTAGGTCGAGGGGTCACTGTATAGTGTTACTTGACTTTTGACTTTTTTTTGCATATGGGACCCCCGCTTTCCCAATTGCAATATACACAGACTGTGAAATAAAACTTTGGGTGACAAAATAGTCACAGGATTTACAAATACTCTAATATCTCCAGCTGTCCGACATACAACACCCGGCCAGAAAGCAAAAAAGGGTAACCTGCTCTGGTTAGCTATTCTATTAGAATAAGTACACATTAAAGGGGTACTCCGGTATAAAACAATTTTATTAGTTAAAAGTTAAAGTTAAACAGATTTGTAAATTACTTCTATTAAAAAATCTTAATCCTTTCAGTACTTAGCAGCGGCTGTATGCTACAGAGGAAGTTGAGTAGTTCTTTTCTGTCTGACCACAGTGCTCTTTGACACCTCTGTCCATGTCAGGAACTGTCCAGAGCAGGAGAGGTTTGCTAGGTGGATTTGTTCTGGCTCTGGACCGTTCCTGACATGGACAGAGGTGTCAGCAGAGAGCACTGTGGTAAGACAGAAAAGAACAACTCAATTAACTCTGGAACATACAGCAGCTGATTAGTACTGGAAGGATTAATATTTTTTTAATAGAAGTAATTTACAAATCTGTGTAACTTTTTGGAGCCAGTTGATATGAAGAAAATTGTTTCCCACCAGGGTAAGCCTTTAAGAGTACCAATGACCATACTAAAGATCCTCATTCCTGTTCTTAACCCCTGTGCCCGCCCGTAGATGATGATACCATTATGACTTCCAAACCATGAGGTTTAACATCCTCTTTTAGTTAAGATCAGTCCGCAATAACTTGTCTTTAACTTCTGACTCCTGAACCGCCAAACTAAAGCTACGACAGTGTATAAAATATTTTATGTAATAAAATATTTTTCATTTATACATTTTTTGGACACTTGAGTCAATGCCAGGAATGTATAACTTGAAACTAGAAGTAGAAAAAATGTGCTAAACACAGCAATGTCTCACAAAGAGTCATCCCCCAGCAAGCAGGAAAGGAAAAACACCCTGCGGAGGAAACCTCTAGGGAACCATGGCTGATGGATAGCCCTTACCTGTAATTTATCACAATATAATGAAATAAATGGAACTAAATATACAATGGGAATATCAAAATGAATAAGAGATACAGTAATACATGCATCGTTATGCAGGTAATAGATATACAGTTGTTGAATTAAAACAGGGAGAATGGAGCAATATGTTTCTTCCAGGTCTTCTGTAAGAGAAAGAGGAAGATAACGCAGGAAGTTCTATCTTTTCCAAAGCCCCTATATTCCTTTTAAAGGAGTTACCTGGCAGTAGGGTGTTTTTTTTTATTTTTATTTTTTTTATATGCCCATTTGTATTACCCAATATACCTGGAAACCCCTGATTATAAATTCAGAGTAGATGGTCTGCAGCCTGTTCAAAAACTGTTCCATCAGGGATAGCACGGACGTAGAGGAAGAAGAGGATTAACACTCTTTTCCTTCCCCATTTTGCCATTGTATGATTTGTTTCTCAATTAAGCTTCAGGCCTGTGATATCCTCTTCTGACCCCTTCTATTCCATTCCTGAGCCCTATCACTGTCTGCAATGCTTTATTAATTTATTCTGTTTTATAAGGCATGCAGGAATTTTTTATGTAGCATGTGGTACGCTGTATGGCATATGTCGTACTGTCGTTATCTGTGGTGATTATATTATTTTATTGTGTGCAGCTAATTTATTGGTACGATGATATGAGATTAATAGATAAATAGATAGATATGAGATAAATAGATAGATCAATAAGGCATGCAGGAATGTTAGTGTAGCATGTGGCACGATGTATGCATCGGGAGACCTGTGTCGTATGTCGTACTGTCACTATCTATGGTGATATATTAATTTATTGTGTGCTGCTTCCTAGCCTGCACTGCTTATACCCCCGATATCCATACACTGTATCATAAACACTATAGGGAAAGAAGTATTCATACACTACTCTTCTCATTCCGTTTCATTTTGGAAACAATTATGAAGCTTTGAAAGATGGTTTATCTTCATTGTTTTCAGCATTTGTTATATTTTACTGGAGACAAAGATCTGAAGACATAAGCTATTTATTTCATTTTATCCAATCTAACCGGGATGGAATGCTGACTGGTGACCTTTACAGTAAAATCCTCTAAATTTTGAGTAATGACATTGCTGTTTATATAGAGCGGGGGTGGGACTTGGGGGTGGAAGGGGGGGGGGGGGTCTGATGAATGCACCCAAAAAAAAATCCAAATTGAGCTGTGACATTTATTCATGATGAAATGTGTGAAGCAGGTGTCTTGTGTGAATTGGACGCACCATAAAGTTAAATAAAACATAGTGACAGGCGGATGTGATATTTCGGCTGCTAAGTTCATCGCACAAATATTATCAGACTTGAGAAAAACAAACGCTGTCACCATCTATTAGTGGGAATTCAGCATTCGACAGATCCTCCATCCAGACACAAATGACTGCACTAAGGAACCATCTCCATATACACACCTTATCCCCACTACCTTCCCGTGTGTGCGTCCATTAAAATGGCCAACAATATAATGTGGCTCCTAATAGAATGTATTCACTGTGTTGACTCATAGATAGATAGATAGATAGATAGATGGATTAGATACAGTGGGGCAAAAAAGCATTTAGCCAGCCACCAATTGTGCAAGTTCTTCCACTTAAAAAGATGAGAGAGGCCTGTAATTTTCATCATAGGTATACCTCAACTATGAGAGACAGAATGAGAAAAGAAAATCCGTAAAATCACATTGTCTGATTTCTAAAGAATTTGTTTGCAAATTATGTTGGAAAATAAGTATTTGGTCAATAAGTTCATCTTAATTCTTTGTTATATACCCTTTGTTGGCAATGACAGAGGTCAAACATTTTCTATAAGTCTTCACAAGGTTTTCACACACTGTTGCTGGTGTTTTGGCCTGTTCCTCCATGCAGATCTCCTCTAGAGCAGTGATGTTTTAGGGCTGTCACTGGGCAACATGGACTTTCAACTCCCTCCAAAGGTTTTCTATGGGGTTGAGATCTGGAGACTGGCTAGGTCACTCCAGGACCTTGAAATGCTTCTTACGAAGTCACTTCTTGGTTGGAGGGCGGTGTGTTTGGGATCATTGTCATGCTGAAAGGCCCAGCCATGTTTCATCTTCAATGCCCTTGCTGATGGAAGGAGGCTTTCACTCAAAATCTCACGATACATGGCCCCATTCATTCCTTTACACGGATCAGTCTTCCTGGTCCCTTAGCAGAGAAACAGCCCCAAAGCATAATGTTTCCACACCCATGCTTCACAGTAGGTATGGTGTTCTTTGGATGCTACTCAGAATTCTTTCTCCTCCAAACATGATGAGTTGACTTTTTACCAAAAATTTCTACTTTGGTTTCATTTGACCATATGACATTCTCCCAATACTCCTCAGGATCCTCCTCTCTAGCAAACTTCAGACGGGCCCAGACATGTACTGGCTTAAGCAGGGGGACACGTCTGGCACTGCATGATTTGAGTCACTGGCGGCATATTGTGTTATTGATGGTAGCCTTTGTTACTTTGGTCCCAGCTCTCTGCAGGTCATTCACTAGGTCCCCCGTGTGGTTCTGGGATTTTTGTTCACTGTTCTTGTGATCATTTTGATCCTAGTAAAGTGCAATGTGCATGAAATAAAGTGCAATAGTGAATGAATAGATGTGCAAAATTCAGAAAAGTGCAACCATAGAACCTGATCTCCTACGCAGCGTTTCGCTTCGTCATAGCTCCTCAGGGAGACCCATACATAGGTGGTTACATCTGAAAAGACAAAGTGGCAGTGGAATTTTGCACATCTATTTATTCTCTGTTACACTTTATCCCATGCACATTGCACTTTACCAGGATACTCTGGCTGTACATCTGTAACAGGGACTGTGTAGTATAGCTAACTATTAGGATGAGTGCCCCAGCTACATGCCACACAGTTAGGGTGAGGTGTGTTTAGGGATTGGGGTTGCATTATATGATAAGGCGGTGTAGGTAGTTTAGGGATAGTGCTCACTAGCCGTCCCCTACATAAAACCAACTGGTGTTATTGACTTATGCAGGTTGTGTTGTATCCTACACTTGCCCCCATGTATGCATGTCCCAAGTATGCCATCTCTTTGTACTATCAATTAAACTAAGTTTGATAGATCTTAGGGTACAAGTTCATACAGTGCAACGAGAGACTCAAAAGTGGAAAATTCCTTCCACATATGGACACTATAGATAGACAGATAGATAGATAGCTAGATATGAGATAGATATAAGATAGATAAATAGATAGATAGATATGAGATAGATCGATATATAGACATATACATATAGACATATAGATATGAATACATGTAAATAGTATAGTAGGACAATGTGTGTATTACAGGGCACACAGTTTACTGTCAGATTTACGCTTATAACTGCAAACAAACACAAGACAAAGGCAGATTAAATGCAAACATCAGGCAGCGCTCCGATAGAAGAACATATTGTTAGTATTAATGCTCCGGGGCAAAGATCATTTCCATAGGAACTGGATTGCATTAAGATGCTGGAGTGGGAGACATCGCCTCGGATTCAGCCTTTTCATAATCGCCGGCTTGATCTTTTCTTACTAAAAGTGATATGTGCGGATATTATATATGTTCTTTTCACAGGCCGTACATGACACTTATTAGAAATGGTTTCTTCATTTCAGACTGTGATAGTGTCGGGCATCCGTGAGGGAACTTTTAATGCAAGGAATTAATAGGGAGGTAGAAAACTGTGTCGCTTTTATTCTGGAATTTTCTGGCATTATTCCCTCTATACAGAAGGTTGTTTTTTTTAACAACACACAAAGAGGGGGGATTATTAAATATTAAAGAAAATAGTTTCTGGCAATTTTAAGATTGAAAACTTAAAGCAAATATTGCTGGTTTTGTTAGATTAACCCTTCAGAGTGGTAAGAAGGTGATTTTAGTGCTGTCACTTTTGTTATTGAGCCCCTTAGTGCCCCCTCTGACCTGAGCAGTTTGCCAGCAGTACAAATATATGAACATACTTTCCCTTACTTCTATGGCCAATTAAAGCAAAGCAAACCTTCTCCTTACTGCTATACCACAACATAGTGCTGGAGAAAGCACACTGGAGTGAATAGAAGAGCACTGTTAATTTAAAGTACTGTTCCATAAATGTAGTGTGGGGAAAAAGGGGTTACTGATGCACTCACATAGTAAGGTTATATGTGAGCAAGGAAAGGGTTACACTTAGAACAGAAATACTGCAGAGATGAGATGGTATCCTTTATTTCCCTTCTAGGAACAGTAATAATCTTCTGGAGGAGGCAGACAGGCTCACAATTTGCATGTACACAGCCCAGGCGTTTCCTCCTCTCTTGCACATAGCAATAGCTAAGCCCCACCCCCTGTTTTCTGTCGAGGTGTAGGCTGCTAGAAACTAAATTCTCCTAACAACAGGCGTTGAACAGCATATTACAGAGACATGAGGCACCTAGCAGCCAATATTTTGGGGCTTTTTTTCTGGGGTAATGAGTCATTTTTTAGTAAATGAAGTGAGTCCCAAAGTTATAGGTAACATTGGCTATCAAATGGGGGAAACATGTTTGAAAAGACAGTGACCCTTTGAACATGTTTTTAATCCTAGTATAAAGATCTTGCATTCTAAATAACACAAAGTAACATTCCCCATAATGAAATGGCTTATATGCTATATAAGCACTATTTATGTGGGCATGGTTTGGCACTATACAGACACAGTATTCCTCTATTTGGCCATAAAGTAATACTGTGTGGTAACATTATTGCTCTCTATAGACAATAAATAATGTAGCCTACACTATGTAACTGAGTTCTGTCTATACTGTACACAACAATACATGTAGTTTGCATAAGCGTAATGTGATGCTAGTAATTCTAGGTAACAGTGGGACAGTAGCGCTTGCGTACCTGTCCTACTCCAATTGGACACGAATATACCAGATCATCAGAAGCGTACCGTAGTCCTTTTATTACAACAGGGACTGACATTTTTTGGAGACATCTGATCAGAATGTAGCACGGGTAGCAAGCGATGAAGCCTTAACTCGCCATGACTATAAAGATGCCGCCGCCATAAACAGCTCTGTAATCACCTGCGATAGCAGATGTGCTGCACAATCCCGCTCCATCCCTGTTATAAAAGGTTTGTGTTTACAATAAAAGAAAAAATTACAACGATGATTAGCAAGATTTCTACACGTTTGATCGGGGTTGGTAATTGCTGTACGCGCATTAACTGGGAGACATATCTACTAAAGAAGAGACAGTTCTGCGCGAGGAATGTATTCTTAGCTGCTGCATGAATGGCTGGATTAGGAACACTCAGTGCATGGTGTCAAGCTATAATTCTCTTGTCTTTGAATAGGTAGGTAATGAGTGTGTGGGCTGTGCCGAACCCCTGTACTACTGGCAGATGCCTTTGGTGCAGGAACCAGTGTTTTTTGAAGTCTGGGCTGCAGCTATAGAATGACAAAGCCTAAAGTATAGGATATAAGCCTCGCTGCATGGCAACAATCTGTTATCTCTATAGTGAAAAATAGAGGAAAAATACAGGAAAAGGGTTGGATGGAGGATATTTAAAGGGGCATTCCACTGCCCCAGCATTCGGAGCATTTTGTTCCGAACGCTGGGTGCGGGCAGCAGGGGTTGTGACGTCACGGCCACGCCCCTCTAGATGACACGCCATGCCCCCTCAATGCAAGTCTATGGAAGGGGCCGTGACGGCTGCCACGTCCCCTCCCATAGACTTGCATTGAGGGAGCATGGTGTGACATAATGAGGGGCGTGGCCAGGACATCACAACCCCCGCTGTCCACAATCAGCATTCTAAACAAACACTGTGTGCTGCACAGAGATTGTGGGGGTCCCAGCTGTGGACCCCCGTAATCAGACATCTTATCCCCTCATCGATCAGACATCTTATCCTTTAGATAGTGGATAAGATGTCTAGGGGTGGGGTACCCCTTTAAAGAGAATTTATCACCTGGATTTTTTTTATTTTTTTTTTACTGATTAGAGCCGGATACTGAAACATGTTCTTTTCTTTTAATCTGTTTTCATTTTCTGATTGAAATTGTATTTATTTATTTATTTTGTGCATTGTAAGGGGCTGCTATCTTGCCTGCACTGTTTTTAACATCGTTTAGTGATATGCTTTACAGCAGGACCCAAGGACCGTGGACAACAATGGACAAGATCAGTCCCATTCAGATGAATTGGTGATGCTACTGGGCATTTTCTGTGACCTTTTCAGAGGTCATTCTATAGGGAGCCTGATCTCTGCTGTGGATGGTGGTGGATCTAGTGTTATGTAATGGTTTTTGTCCGAATAAGGTGTGGTTTCCGCCGCTTGCAAGCAAGCATAAACTGCTATTAAAATTTCCATCAGCATGCGCCTTTACATAAGTCCAGCGGGGATTCACGTACAATGGCATGTGATGGATTGCTTTGGTTAAATGAGGAGTGTGTTGACAAGTTGGTCTAGAACAGTGCTCTTCAAACTTGGACCTTCAGATGCTACAAAACTACAACTTTCAGCATGCCTGGGCATGCTGTCAGTTGTAGTTTTGCACCAGCTGAGGGCACGTTGTTAGTAAACGCCACCCTAGGACAATTTTTCTCCATTTAAATGGTACTTAAAGGAGTATATGTCTCTATGGCAGAGCTGTTTGGCTATCTTTGTCTCTCCCATAGAGATATATGGAGGGGGCGTGGCGGCTCCCGCTTCGGGCAGGGGGTGTTACGCGCCGCTCCAGGGGAGAGCTTGGGCCCCATACATCGGATTGTGGAGGGCCCCAGCACTCCTCGGACCCCCCATGTTCTAAGACTTATCCCCTATCCTGCAGATGGGGGATACATTTATTTTTCATGAGATATCTCCATTCAACATATTTATATATATTTTTTTCAATTAAATTGATTCATAGCACTCCATGTGGTCAGGTTCGGGATTGCAAGTGAAAACTGCGGTTAAAAAAAAAGCCCATCGGGGTGCGAAAATCGTTAAAAAAAGGAAAAATTAGCAAAATGTTCAAATGCCAGACATTTTTATTGGGAGACCGCATTGCCTACAAATACTGCCTCAGTATCATAACAGGCTGCTCCCATTGTACATCAATTTACCAAGCACAACGTGGCTACAAAAAGGAAAAGAACAATTTAATGTCAAGCCATCAGGTAAATTCTAGCATTTACAGTACAAAAGCATAAAACGTGGCTCCGTTGGAAATGCTTTTATATCCGCGCTTATCTACTTAACATCATTAGCCATAATATCCATATAGCGGAGCTCCGACCTTCTCCTCGCACCTTCCATTGTCTTTCTGCACAACGATATGATGAGATAATGGGAAGAGAACTCATGGAGATTGCATTGTTTGTATCAATAGTCTAAACACAACCTGTTGTCACCGTCTTATGAAATGTCATAGTCACTCAATACAGAATGGTAATGATGACATGGAGAGAAGATTGGTCTTCAGAGAACAACAGGCATTGAGTGACCCCCACACAATCAATACTGACTCCGGAGGAGGGGAGGAGGGGGAGATGGATCGCTTTGCATGCTTTATGCATTTCCAGTGATAAATCTCTTGCATAACAAAGGGAGAGTGTTGTATTGTCCTCCATGATGGAGATAAGTAAAGGACTTAATACAGATGCTGCACCTGATGTGGTCTTAGACTGAACTTAGATTCCTCAACCTGATCATGAAAGGCTGGTATCTCATTTTAATTAAATATATTGCTCCAATTTCCATTTTAAAGGGGTATTCTCATCTTAAAAGGGTTGTCTAGTTATGTAAAATGTATCCCCTTTCCACTAAATAGGGGATAAGTGTATGATCATGGGGGGGGGGGGGGGGGTCCGACTGCACCGGCCACCACCTTCCAAGACAAACTGGTCTTGGAAGTGAGGGGCCAATTTTCAAATCATCGGCTGAGACAGGACATCACTGCAGTGATTATTGGAGCTGGCCCTCACTTCTAAGACCAGTTCATCTCAGGAGGAGATCAGACGCTTATTCCCTATCCTGTGTATAAGGGATACATTTAAAAAAACTGGAGTATCCCTTTTAGGAAGAATGGGACAGCTGCAAATTCGTTCCATGGAGAGGCGGCTATGTTTGCATGCAGGCTTTTACAATGGAGTCCATTGAAGTCTTCAGCTCTTAAAAAGGTTATTAAAACACAGCTGCTTTCTTCATAAAATAGAGCCACAGTTTGTGAAAAGTATTACAGCTCTGGACCATTGAAGATGGAGCTCAGTTGTAATACCACACACCACCTGAGGACAGGTATGGTGCTGTTTTTGGAATGAAGCAACTATGTGTTTCTAATCTTTGATAAACCCTTTTAAAAACCTTCAAAACCAAAGGGAATAGGACTAGAGATAGGTGAAATAAACTTGTCAAACATGGACTTAATCAAACTTTACTAGAAGTTCAGTTTGTGCGAACTCTACCCTTGTGTGGTTCCTTTTAGCCAAACCGGCTAAAATCGCATCAGCCACATGGCAGAAAGGAGTAAGAATAACATGACCCCAGGGAATCCCAAAATGCCTTAAAAAAGCTCTCCCTACCAAGAAGGAAACTGTAAAGGGGTGATGTCAGAGTCACTATAAAAGCCTATGCCATTTTAGAGATAATAAGTTTTAGGTGAAGATCTCTGTGAGGGACAGTGATCAGTGAACCACACAGATAGGAGGATGACCACACGTATATAATAATTTGTAGTAAAGCAGCTGAGAGCATTCTGCATCTATTCTGTCAGAGCTAAATCTGTTTCATTGCAAGGTAAGTGTGCTAATTTTTTGTGGTACACCAATTGTGAAAAAGCTGTGCATAGAGCAATTCACTTTTGTGCACTTTCTTGGATGCCAACCCTGCTGCTATGCCCCAAAATGGTATGATTGAATGAGGGCTGTAGGATATCATGGGAGATGTAGGCTTCCAACCTTAAAGGGGAACTCCACTACCTCATCGTTTGGAACCTTTTTGTTCTGATGATCATTCTTCTTATTGTTATTACTTGACCTGGGGTGGCTTGATTCTTGCGGGGGGGGGGGGGGGGGAATAAAATAAAAAAAAACTAAGTGGAGTGCTTCTTTAAGTATAGGGATAAGAATAGCTCACAGGTTAACAACCCAGTTAAGGATTCCTCAGTCCAGTAGCTCTGTTCATGCATGGCCGCTCCAAGATTGTCCCATAAATGTTGGATGGCTTATCTGTCACACACTCTTTGAAGTTACCAGGCGAGATGCCAAATCTCTTCCCCAGGGCACCTCATTTAAGAAGGTAGATCCGAACAAATGAATGTGGTTCATCTGTCATGTAATGGTTATTTGGCCGGGCTCTATGTTAACTGCTGGCCTCTTCTTCACCCTGCTCACCGAGTTTTAAAGCCAACACTGCTGATCTATTGTGACATTGTATCAGAGTCACACCGATCATTGTTATCGAGACTCTAATGTATTACTAAAAACACGAACCCTCTGTTACTACTGAACTACTGCAACTATGGGCCTAACATTAGATCACCCGAGATGAATAAAAAATTATACGTCCATCAACATCATATCCATATATCTATGTAACACATTTCTGAATGTATCTTTATGGGGGTCAGTGCAGATTTTTATGAGGGGCTCTTCTGTTCAAAACCATATTTTTATTCTATGATGGCCATTACAATGAGCAAATTGACTTGGAATGAATCAGATTCAGCCTAACTTAGACCAGAATTCTAATTTGGTTTTCCCCCTGCTCCTGTACACTGAGTGGTCTGGAGGTAAATGGCCAAGCTGTAGGCATTGCAGCTTCTTCTCACCACATTCAATGGGTTTTGTGCCATTGCTTAGTGTTTTGTACAGGAGCAGGGACTCCTTTTGACAGGAGTCCCTTCTCCTGTACATTCTTTGCATGGGCAATCTCAGGGCCATTAAAGCATTTCCAAACACAAGACCACTGGGGTATTCTTGTACACTCGTGTATGCATTTCAGCTTTTTCTCATCACATTCACTGTACTAAGGGCAGCCGCTTAGTGTATTGTGCAAGAGCAGGGACTACTTGGTTGAAAGGAGTCCCTGTTCCTGTAAGTATTTGGCATAAGCAATCACAGGGCCATTGAGGTGCTCCTGTACACTTGTTCCCACCACATTTGCTGAGCTTGATGTAGCCAGTGTATTGTACAGGAGCAGGGACATCTTACTTTTATAGTAGTCCCTGCTCCTGTATAATGTTGTGTGAGCAATTACAGGGCAATCGGGGCACTTCCAATTGCACCTTGACATCTGAATCCAAAACCAACAAAACAAATCTCAGGAAATTTGCTCATCTGTAATGGCCATGTGTTTTGTAGGAAACCTGGGTCCCAACTGAAATGATCACTATTGCTGCTCTGACACAGTTTGACAACCTGGTTTCTGAGGCAAATTCTGCAAGAACGGATGTTTAGAAAACATGAAAGAGCAACCTAGTTGCCAGAATTTCCAAATCTTCGGGAAGCCATATTGTTTGTAATAATAAAGTTATAGGCAATTGCTTGAGGTGAATACTAAGCTATATGGTGGTCGTATTATTACACTTTATTAATTCTATACGCCTGGGATGAAATACAGCCCAGGGGCCATGGAAAGCTGCAGTCTGTAGGGATGGGGGTTATGGCAAGACATTGAATTATGGCCTAAGGGTTAAACATTGCACATCTTGGCTAATGGTGAAGAACAATAATAAGCGCCCATTTATTTCTATAATATAGTATACCAAGCTCTACGTACGACAAAGGTCAATCCCTGCCATTAAAATCAATAAATACCAAATGGTCATGTTGTATCATCCCAAATATTGCAATATAAAAACCATCCAATAATGTCCACTCACTAGCATAGACTACTAAGAACGTTATCATTAACCCCTTAGGCACTATATGGTGTATAATTTGGAAAATAAATGGCTGTGTTGAGTGAGAAATATAGGACATTGTTAGATATTCACCATATGGCAACATTATTTGCATTGTGGCTATAGGTAGTATTTAGATACTGTACGGTGCATTACTTGGGAAATAAATGGCTTTTTTTGTAACACTTCATATTAGCAATATTGTGATAATATATGGAGGTTTTTTCTTGGGTATGGTGACTGCGCATTTTATACAATGAATGACAGTATTATGGGTTGAATATATGGCAGTGTTATACAGGCTCAGTATGGTAGAATTATTCTGATATTGCAAGTAGGTTTAATATTGCATAGGTTTTATTTAGGCACTGTATGGGGGTATTATTTGGAAAAGGAAATTACACTTGTATGTGGTAAATATATGCAGTGTTATGGGGCACCAGGTGGTCACAATAATTGAATATTGTACGTAGGTATTACTTAGGCACTGTAAGACAGTATTATTTTTAAAACAAATGTTATAGCATTGAAATCATAACTATATGGTAGCAATATTTTGAGTTATATTATAGGCATTGTATGACTAATATTTAGACAATTAATGGCAGTGTTATGTTGGCTCAGTATGGTAGCATTATTTGGATATTCCATATAAGTATTTCTTACGCACTGAATGTCAGTATTATTTGGACATTAATGGGGCTGTCCGGCAAAAGAAGCAACCTGTGCATGGTGTAAAAAATACAATATAACAACTTACTAGTTAAAATGTGTATTACCATAGTGCACAGGTTTGTCCATTATCAGCTGCGCTGTCTGGCTTGTAGTTGTGGAATCACGTCACATTCTCTGGAAGCACAGTTACCTCCTTGGTCCACTCCCCCTCCTGTCTGCTCAGGACTAGACCAGGTATGTAAAGATGGGAGCTCATATTACTGCTCATTAAAAAAGCCTTTTTCAGTTACCATCAAAAACTGCTGCCTAAAATCTAAGGAGCAATAATCTGAGCTCCCCTTTTCACATCACTGGCCTCGTCCTGAGCAGACATGAGGGGAAGGGGGAGGGACAGGAGCTTTGCTTTAGAGAGTGTGAAAGGACATCACATCTACAAGCCAGACAGCTCAGCTGACAATGGAAGATCCATCTGTGCTCTATGACTAATAACAGTACATTAATAAGTTACATAAGTTGCATTATTAAACTTTTTGACACCTTATATAGGTGGTTTCTTTTGCTAGACAACCCCATCAAAGAACAGTTTTATGTGGGCACTCTGTGAAGCAATATTTTTATACTGTATGGCTGTATTAATTGTGAAATTGTATTACTGTGATATTTAGACAACTAACAGCCTTGTTGTTTAGTAAATAAATGGCATTGTTACAGGTACACAATATTGTAACAGTATTTGGATACTGAATGTAGGTGTTATGCACTGTATGGTGTATTATTTGGATACTGTATATAGGTATTATGCACTGTATGGTGTATTATTTCGAAAACAATTGTTAGTATAAATGTTTTGGTTGCAATATTTTGGTACCATAGGAGGTATTATTGGGTATTGCATGGCAGTGCTATTTGGGTAGTATTAAAGGGAACCTTTCATCAAAAAAACTTTTGATATATTATAGATTAATGTATGCAAAATAACTTTCCAATGGCATGTCATTAAAAAATATGCTTCTTTCTATTTATTTTTCCACTTTGAAAAAAATACCACTAGGGTTCTCCCTACCAGTCCTGGCTGCAAGCCCTTTTTTTTTTAATAGATTTCAGACTCATGCTGGAGTCCTAAATCTCAGAATGCAGAAGGGACACAGACAAGCTCAGCACTGCTCCCTGCCTGTCAATCAGACAGGCAGGAGTCAGCACTGTGCTCATAGCACAGCAGGGCATACTTCTGACTCTGCCTTACTGCATGCCCTCATTCAATTTTCGATCTTTCTTCTCTCTGCACATTTGTTGCAAACAGAGAGGAGAAGATTCAGAGCTGCCAGCTGAGCTTGTCTGTGTCCCGGCTGCAGTCTGAGATTTAGGACTCCAGCATGAGTCTGAAATCTATAAAAAGGGCTTGAGGCCATGACTGGTAGGGAGACCCCTAGTGGTAATTTTTTCAAAGTGGAAAATTAAATAGAAAGAAGCATATTTTCTTATAACATGCAATTAGAAAGTTATTCTGCATACATTAATCTACAATATATCAACATTTTTTTTGATGAAAGGTACCCTTTAAGTGGGCACTATATGGATGTATGATGTAACCTTGTATGGCGGCATTCAGCTATAAACTTTGAAATAATATGGGCATATGTGCCTGGGATATAAACCTGCTCTGCCGGTCTCTTTGCTCCAGATAAATGTATAAATCCCTTCTTTCCATTGTGTCAGTATTAGCTACCTCCAAAAAATTGCAAAGAACATCAATCAGGACTTTGTTCATTTACATATCTATATCGCTTAAAGACACTTAATAGTGTCGCTTCGGAATATGTAGCTAGTGCCAATACAATTACGTCTGTGTCCCTGATTCCCTTTTATGTTCTTTGTAGGCGCAGCGAGGGCTCTCCGCAAAGCATTTTATTTCAATTTATAATTAAATCATGCCTAAGGGTCTATCCACTGAGCCCGCCAGCCTCCCGGTTGTAGAAATCTTATTTTATTCTGAGCTTTACAGGCTACTGTCCACTTATATCTCCGTAATATTATGGAAATGAGGGATCTTTTTATACAAGACTTTTGGGAGCTGTAGATAAAAATAATATAGCACCGAGACAATGACGGCTTCAGTGATCACATCGGTTTTATCCCATGTTACTTGTATCTATTCATCAACATCCAAATATATATATGTCCTCTATAACAGCAGCTTACACATAAGGTATTGTACAGTGAATGCCTGGTGTGGAAAAAGCTAATGGAAATTACTATGCACCCGGTGGCCAGAACAGGAACTACAATATTGAGACCTTTTGCAACCCTACAATGTGTGTGAGCACAGTGTGTCAAGTTTATTAATAGTGTCTCAGGCGGCTTATTACTTAACAAAAAATTTTCATGGTAGCTTATGCTAGATGTTAAAGGGGTACGCCACTGCCCCAGAGTTCGGAACATTTAGTTCCGAAAACTGGGTGCGGACTGCGGGGTCGTGACATCAAGGCCAAAATCTTTGTGATGTCAAGCCACGCCCCATCAATGCAAGTCTATGGGAGGGGGCGTGACAGCAGTGGGGCTTCAGATGCTGGCTGGTTGCTAACTTTCTTGCAGCAGGCAGAGCGGCACCCCCATCAAGAGGGCACTTTAGGCGGTGTTACGCCGAGCGCTCCGGGTCCCCGCTCCTCCCCGGAGCGCTCGCTACACTCTCGCTCCCGCAGCGCCCCGGTCAGATCCACTGACCGGGTGCGCTGCGATACCGCCTCCAGCCGGGATGCGATTCGCGATGCGGGTGGCGCCCGCTCGCGATGCGCACCCCGGCCCCCGTACCTGACTCGCTCTCCGTCGGTCCTGTCCCGGCGCGCGCGGCCCCGCTCCCTAGGGCGCGCGCGCACCGGGTCTCTGCGATTTAAAGGACCACTGCGCCGCTGATTGGCGCAGTGGTTCTAATCAGTGTGTTCACCTGTGCACTCCCTCGCCGGATCTTGTTGCCATTGTGCCAGTGAAAGCGTTCCCTTGTGTGTTCCTAGCCTGTGTTCCAGACCTCCTGCCGTTGCCCCTGACTACGATCCTTGCTGCCTGCCCCGACCTTCTGCTACGTCCGACCTTGCTTCTGTCTACTCCCTTGTACCGCGCCTATCTTCAGCAGTCAGAGAGGTTGAGCCGTTGCTAGTGGATACGACCTGGTCACTACCGCCGCAGCAAGACCATCCCGCTTTGCGGCGGGCTCTGGTGAATACCAGTAGTGACTTAGAACCGGTCCACTAGCACGGTCCACGCCAATCCCTCTCTGGCACAGAGGATCCACCTCCTGCCAGCCGGCATCGTGACAGTAGATCCGGCCATGGATCCCGCTGAAGTTCCTCTGCCAGTTGTCGCCGACCTCACCACGGTGGTCGCCCAGCAGTCACAACAGATAGCGCAACAAGGCCACCAGCTGTCTCAACTGACCGTGATGCTACAGCAGCTACTACCACAGCTTCAGCAATCATCTCCTCCGCCAGCTCCTGCACCTCCTCCGCAGCGAGTGGCCGCCTCAGGCCTACGACTATCCTTGCCGGATAAATTTGATGGGGACTCTAAGTTTTGCCGTGGCTTTCTTTCACAATGTTCCCTGCACTTGGAGATGATGTCGGACCAGTTTCCTACTGAAAGGTCTAAGGTGGCTTTCGTAGTCAGCCTTCTGTCTGGAAAAGCTCTGTCATGGGCCACACCGCTCTGGGACCGCAATGACCCCGTCACTGCCTCTGTACACTCCTTCTTCTCGGAAATTCGAAGTGTCTTTGAGGAACCTGCCCGAGCCTCTTCTGCTGAGACTGCCCTGCTGAACCTGGTCCAGGGTAATTCTTCCGTTGGCGAGTACGCCGTGCAATTCCGTACTCTTGCTTCAGAACTTTCCTGGAATAATGAGGCCCTCTGCGCGACCTTTAAAAAAGGCCTATCCAGCAACATTAAAGATGTTCTGGCCGCACGAGAAATTCCTGCTAACCTACATGAACTCATTCATCTAGCCACTCGCATTGACATGCGTTTTTCCGAAAGGCGTCAGGAGCTCCGCCAGGATATGGACTTTGTTCGCACGAGGCGTTTTTTCTCCCCGGCTCCTCTCTCCTCTGGTCCTCTGCAATCCGTTCCTGTGCCTCCCGCCGTGGAGGCTATGCAAGTTGACCGGTCTCGCCTGACACTTCAAGAGAGGACACGACGCCGCATGGAGAATCTCTGCCTGTACTGTGCCGGTACCGAACACTTCCTGAAGGATTGTCCTATCCGTCCTCCCCGCCCGGAAAGACGTACGCTGACTCCGCACAAAGGTGAAACAGTCCTTGATGTCAACTCTGCTTCTCCACGTCTTACTGTGCCTGTGCGGATATCTGCCTCTACCTTCTCCTTCTCCACTAAGGCCTTCTTGGACTCCGGATCTGCAGGAAACTTTATTTTGGCCTCTCTCATCAACAGGTTCAACATCCCAGTGACCAGTCTCGCCAGACCTCTCTACATCAGTTGCGTTAACAATGAAAGATTGGACTGTGCCGTGCGTTACCGCACGGAACCCCTCCTAATGTGCATCGGACCTCACCACGAAAAAATTGAGTTTTTGGTCCTCTCCAATTGCACTTCCGAAATTCTCCTTGGACTACCCTGGCTTCAACACCATTCCCCAACCCTGGATTGGTCCACAGGGGAGATCAAGAGTTGGGGTCCCTCTTGTTTCAAGGACTGCCTTAAACCGGTTACCAGTACTCCTTGCCGTGACCCTGTGGTTCCCCCTGTAACCGGTCTCCCTAAGGCCTATATGGACTTTGCGGATGTTTTTTGCAAAAAACAAGCTGAGACTCTACCTCCTCACAGGCCTTATGACTGTCCTATTGACCTCCTCCCGGGCACTACTCCACCCCGGGGCAGAATTTATCCTCTCTCTGCCCCAGAGACTCTTGCTATGTCTGAGTACATCCAGGAAAATTTAAAAAAGGGCTTTATCCGCAAATCCTCCTCTCCTGCCGGAGCCGGATTTTTCTTTGTGTCCAAAAAAGATGGCTCCCTATGTCCTTGCATTGACTACCGCGGTCTTAATAAAATCACGGTAAAGAACCGCTACCCTCTACCTCTCATCTCTGAACTCTTTGATCGCCTCCAAGGTGCCCACATCTTTACCAAACTGGACTTAAGAGGTGCTTATAATCTCATCCGCATCAGAGAGGGGGATGAATGGAAAACGGCATTTAACACTAGAGATGGACACTTTGAGTATCTGGTCATGCCCTTTGGCCTGTGCAACGCCCCTGCCGTCTTCCAAGACTTTGTTAATGAAATTTTTCGTGATCTCTTATATTCCTGTGTTGTTGTGTATCTGGACGATATCCTGATTTTTTCTGCCAACCTAGAAGAACACCGCCAGCATGTCCGCATGGTTCTTCAGAGACTTCGTGACAATCAACTTTATGCCAAAATGGAGAAATGTCTGTTTGAATGTCAATCTCTTCCTTTCCTAGGATACTTGGTCTCTGGCCAGGGACTACAAATGGATCCAGACAAACTCTCTGCCGTCTTAGATTGGCCACGCCCCTCCGGACTCCGTGCTATCCAACGTTTTTTGGGGTTCGCCAATTATTACAGACAATTTATTCCACATTTTTCCACCATTGTGGCTCCTATCGTGGCTTTAACCAAAAAGAATGCCAATCCTAAGTCATGGCCTCCTCAAGCGGAAGACGCCTTTAAACAGCTCAAGTCTGCCTTTTCTTCAGCTCCCGTGCTCTCCAGACCTGACCCATCTAAACCCTTCCTATTGGAGGTTGATGCCTCCTCAGTAGGAGCTGGAGCGGTCCTTCTACAAAAAAATTCTTCCGGGCATGCTGTTACTTGTGGTTTTTTTTCTAGGACCTTCTCTCCGGCAGAGAGGAACTACTCCATCGGGGATCGAGAGCTACTAGCCATTAAATTAGCACTTGAGGAATGGAGGCATCTGCTGGAGGGATCAAGATTTCCAGTTATTATTTACACCGATCACAAGAACCTCTCCTATCTCCAGTCTGCCCAACGGCTGAATCCTCGCCAGGCCAGGTGGTCTCTGTTCTTTGCCCGATTTAATTTTGAAATTCACTTTCGGCCTGCCGATAAGAACATTAGGGCCGATGCTCTCTCTCGTTCCTCGGATGCCTCGGAAGTAGAGCTCTCTCCGCAACACATCATTCCTCCTGACTGCCTGATCTCCACTTCTCCAGCCTCCATCAGGCAAACTCCTCCAGGGAAGACCTTCGTCTCTCCACGCCAACGCCTCGGAATCCTCAAATGGGGTCACTCCTCCCATCTCGCAGGTCATGCGGGCATCAAGAAATCCGTGCAACTCATCTCTCGTTTCTATTGGTGGCCGACTCTGGAGACGGATGTTGTTGATTTTGTGCGGGCCTGCACTGTCTGTGCCCGGGATAAGACTCCTCGCCAGAAGCCCGCTGGTCTTCTTCATCCTCTGCCTGTTCCCGAACAGCCTTGGTCTCTGATTGGTATGGACTTTATTACAGACTTACCCTCATCCCGTGGCAACACTGTTGTTTGGGTGGTCGTTGACCGATTCTCCAAGATGGCACATTTAATCCCTCTTCCTGGTCTTCCTTCTGCGCCTCAGTTGGCAAAACAATTTTTTGTACACATTTTTCGTCTTCACGGTTTGCCCACGCAGATCGTCTCGGATAGAGGCGTCCAATTCGTGTCTAAATTCTGGAGGGCTCTCTGTAAACAACTCAAGATTAAATTAAACTTTTCTTCTGCTTATCATCCTCAATCCAATGGGCAAGTAGAAAGAATTAACCAGGTCCTGGGTGATTATTTACGGCATTTTGTTTCCTCCCGCCAGGATGACTGGGCAGATCTTCTACCATGGGCCAAATTCTCGTATAACTTCAGAGTTTCTGAATCTTCTTCCAAATCCCCATTTTTCGTGGTGTACGGCCGTCACCCTCTTCCCCCTCTCCCTACTCCCTTGCCCTCTGGTGTACCCGCTGTGGATGAAATAACTCGTGATCTTTCCACCATATGGAAAGAGACCCAAAATTCTCTCTCACAGGCTTCATCACGCATGAAGAAGTTTGCTGATAAGAAAAGAAGAGCTCCCCCCATTTTTTCTCCCGGAGACAAGGTATGGCTCTCCACTAAATATGTCCGCTTCCGTGTTCCCAGCTACAAATTGGGACCACGCTATCTTGGTCCTTTCAAAATTTTGTGCCAGATTAATCCTGTCTCTTATAAACTTCTTCTCCCTCCTTCTCTTCGTATTCCTAATGCCTTTCACGTTTCTCTTCTTAAACCACTCATCATCAACCGTTTCTCTCCTAAACTTATCTCTCCCACTCCTGTCTCCGGTTCTTCAGACATCTTTCCTGTAAAGGAGATACTGGCCTCCAAAAAGGTCAGAGGAAAAACCTTCTTTTTGGTTGACTGGGAGGGCTGTGGTCCTGAAGAGAGATCCTGGGAACCTGAGGATAATATCCTAGATAAAAATCTGGTCCTCAGGTTCTCAGGCTCCAAGAAGAGGGGGAGACCCAAGGGGGGGGGTACTGTTACGCCGAGCGCTCCGGGTCCCCGCTCCTCCCCGGAGCGCTCGCTACACTCTCGCTCCCGCAGCGCCCCGGTCAGATCCACTGACCGGGTGCGCTGCGATACCGCCTCCAGCCGGGATGCGATTCGCGATGCGGGTGGCGCCCGCTCGCGATGCGCACCCCGGCCCCCGTACCTGACTCGCTCTCCGTCGGTCCTGTCCCGGCGCGCGCGGCCCCGCTCCCTAGGGCGCGTGCGCGCCGGGTCTCTGCGATTTAAAGGGCCACTGCGCCGCTGATTGGCGCAGTGGTTCTAATCAGTGTGTTCACCTGTGCACTCCCTCGCCGGATCTTGTTGCCATTGTGCCAGTGAAAGCGTTCCCTTGTGTGTTCCTAGCCTGTGTTCCAGACCTCCTGCCGTTGCCCCTGACTACGATCCTTGCTGCCTGCCCCGACCTTCTGCTACGTCCGACCTTGCTTCTGTCTACTCCCTTGTACCGCGCCTATCTTCAGCAGTCAGAGAGGTTGAGCCGTTGCTAGTGGATACGACCTGGTCACTACCGCCGCAGCAAGACCATCCCGCTTTGCGGCGGGCTCTGGTGAATACCAGTAGTGACTTAGAACCGGTCCACAAGCACGGTCCACGCCAATCCCTCTCTGGCACAGAGGATCCACCTCCTGCCAGCCGGCATCGTGACAGGCGGCTGCATATTTTGCCTATAGAAAGAACCAGCCCTGTATGCATGTATGTCTATGTATGCATGTGAGCGTGTATGTAAGAGAGTTAAGGTGAATGTGTGTGCATATGTATATATATATATATATATATATATATATATATATATATATATATGTAAGTGTCTGTTTATGTGTGTCTATGTACAGTATGTAAGCATGTATGTGCATATGTATGAATATATGTGTGTGTCTATGTATGTGCGTGTGTTTTTGTGTGTCTTTGCATTTGTGTATATGTACTGTATTTTAGAAAGTGTGTGTACAGTATATGTATGTGAGTGAATTTTCATATTTACGTATGTATGTGTGTGTAAATGTGTGTGTGTGTGTGTGTGTGTATAGATATGTATCTTTACATGTGTAAGGTTCCCAATATGTATGTGTCTGTGTACGTGTTCATGAATATAGTATGTATATGTAATATTACCATCCAGAGACATACAGTAGATCATATGTGTCTGTCTCTTTCTCTATATAAGGAATATACTGTACATACAGAGACATACAGTACATCATATGCGTCTATGTCTGTTTCTCTATATAAGGAATATACTGTACATACAGAGACATACAGTAGATCATATGCGCCTGTTTCTCTATATAAGGAATATACTGTACATACAGAGACATACAGTAGATCATATGCGTCTGTCTATTTCTCTATATAAGGAATATACTGTACATACAGAGATATACAGTAGATCATATGCGTATATGTCTGTTGCTCTATATAAGGAATATACTGTACATAGAGACATACAGTAGATCATATGCATATATGTCTGTTTCTCTATATAAGGAATATACTGTACATACAGAGACATGCAGTAGATCATATGCGTCTGTCTGTTTCTCTATATAAGGAATATACTGTACATACAGAGACATACAGTAGATCATATGCGTCTGTATGTTTCTCTATATAAGGAATATACTGTACATACAGAGACATACAGTAGATCATATGCGTCTGTCTGTTTCTCTATGTAAGGAATATACTGTACATACAGAGACATACAGTAGATGATATGCGTCTATATCTGTTTCTCTATATAAGGAATATACTGTACATACAGAGACATACAGTAGATCATATGCGTCTGTCTGTTTCTCTATATAAGGAATATACTGTACATCCAGAGACATACAGTAGATCATATGCTTATATGTCTGTTTCTCTCTATAAGGAATATACTGTACATACAGAGACATACAGTAAATCATATGCGTCTGTCTGTTTCTCTATATAAGGAATATACTGTACATCCAGAGACATACAGTAGATGATATGCGTCTATATCTGTTTCTCTATATAAGGAATATACTGTACATACGGACACATACAGTAGATCACATGCGTCTATGTCTGTTTCTCTATATAAGGAATATACTGTACATACAGAGACATACAGTAGATCATATGCTTGTATGGCTGTTTCTCTATATAAGGAATATACTGTACATACAGAGACATACAGAAGATCATATGCGTATATGTCTGTTTCTCTCTATAAGGAATATACTGTACATACAGAGACATACAGAAGATCATATGCGTATATGTCTGTTTCTCTCTATAAGGAATATACTGTACATACAGAGACATAGAGTAGATCATATGCGTCTATGTCTGTTTCTCTATATAAGGAATATACTGTACATACAGAGACATACAGTAGATCATATGCGTATATGTCTGTTTCTCTCTATAAGGAATATACTGTACATAGAGACATACAGTAAATCATATGTCCGTTTCTCTATATGCTTGGGTGTTGATGTAATGCATGACTTGTATATATATATATATTTATATATATATATATATATATATATATATATAAAATGTATATATGCATAAATAAGTATTTATTTGTACGATTTTTCTTTATACAGCAAAAGACGTATTTTTTCCCAGATTTATTTATTGAATTTTTTTTTACAGGCATAAATTACATTTCCAAGAGCTTGCCCAATTTCTGGTCCTTGTTCCCCAGAGTATCTCTTCACCTTGCTGCATCAGCAGACACTCATTGATCTGACCTCCAGCTCCCGGACCCGCAGCTTTCGCTCTGCATCGCTATGCCGATACATTTCCATAACTCACGGCCGCAAAGTGGATGCTCGCTCATGCGTTTCCTATCCAAACAGCTGGGAGAAACGGGACCGCCGAGCGCGCCTCGCTAATACCTGCATCATTACCGACCATTTAAGTAGTAATAGGAGCCTTTCCCGTGATTCACTATTATTACAGTCAACGCCATGCTAATGGGCGCTGGCATGTTTGATATAATGGGAGTCTTATTCCCCCCATAGGACCACTCATCTTTCCAATTTAGAAGATGGAGCCCGGGCTTGCTTTCCTTCATCAAACATAAGCTCTTTTAATGGGACAAATAAAATGACAGTTTTTTTTTTTGTTTTTTTTTTTGCTGACTACGGCGCGTACCTTTTGCGTTATGTGCAGAAATTACATAGTGAATGTGAGATCCGAATTCTTGTCAATACAGTGGTCCCTCAAGTTACAATATTAATTTGTTCCGGGACGACCATTGTATGTTGAAACCATTGTATGTTGAGACCAGAACTCTATGGAAACCTGGTAATTGGTTCTAAAGGCACCAAAATGTCATCCAAAAAATAGGAAAAAGTGAGGATTAAAGAAAAATAAGTAGATAACTAATATAGATAAAGCAAATCCTTACATATAAAAGTAATAAAGATCTGCTGGGATCTTCAATACCTGGTACACATATTACAGGTTGGGATATGAGGACGGGATGGGAGGTCGGGATAGGAGGTCGGGATAGGAGGTCAGGTAGGAGGTCGGGATAGGAGGACGGGATATGAGGACAGGATAGGAGGTCTGGATAGTAGGTCGAGATGTGAGGACGGGAAAGGAGGATGGGAAAGGAGGACGGGATAGGAGGACGGGATAGGAGGTCGAGTTAGGAGGTCGAGTTAGGAGGTCAGGATAGGAGGTTGAGATAGGAGGTCGAGAAAGGAGGACGGGATAGGAGGTCGGGATAGGAGGTCTGGATAGGAGCTCGAGATTGGAGGACAGAATAGGGGTTGGGGATAGGAGGACTGGATAGGAGGACAGGATAGGAGGACAGGATAGGAGGACGGGATAGAAGGATTAGATAGGAGATCGGGATAGGAGGTCAGGATAGGAGGTCAGGATAGGAGGACGGGATAGGAGGACGGTATAGGAGGTCGGCACAGGAGGTCAGGATAGGAGGACGGGATAGGAGGACGGTATAGGAGGTCGGGACAGGAGGTCGAGATAGGAGTACGGGATAAGAGGTATGGGTCAGGATATGAGGACAGGATGGGAGGTCGGGATAGGAGGTCGGGATAGGAGGTCAGGTAGGAGGTCGGGATAGGAGGTCTGGATAGGAGGTCAAGATATGAGGACGGGAAAGGAGGATGGGAAAGGAGGACGGGATAGGAGGACGGGATAGGAGGATGGAATAGGAGGTCGGGATAGGAGGTCGGGATAGGAGGTCGGGATAGGAGGTTGAGATAGGAGGTCGAGAAAGTAGGACGGGATAGGAGGTCGGGATAGAAGGCCGGGATAGGAGCACGAGATTGAAGGACAGGATAGGAGGTGTCGATAGGAGGAATGGATAGGAGGAGGGGATAGGAGGATGGGATAGGAGGTCGAAATAGGAGGACGGGATAGGAGGTTGAGATAGGAGGTCGGGAAAGGAAGGCGGGATAGGAGGACGGGATAGGAGGACGGGATAGGAGATCGGGATAGGAGGTCGGCATAGGATGTCGGGATAGCAAGACGGGATAGGAGGACGGTATAGGAGGTCGGGATAGGAGGACGAGATAGGAGATCGGGATAGGAGGTCGGCATAGGAGGTCGGGATAGCAGGACGGGATAGGAGGACGGTATAGGAGGTCGGGACAGGAGGTCGAGATAGGAGGACGGGATAGGAGGTCGGTATAGGAGGTCGGGATGTGGGGTTGGGATTAGTGTTGAGCGGCATAGGCCATATTCGAATTCGCAAATAGTCGCGAATATATGGACGAATATTCGTCATATATTCGCGAATATTCGCATATTCGTTATATTCTCGTTTTATTTTCGCATATGCGAATATTCGCGTATGCGAAAATTATCTTATGTGAATATTGATTGGCAAATACAAAATTTGTACACACGAAAATTCGCATATGCGCAAAATTAGCATATGATATTTTTCGCATATGCGAATTTTCGTACGCCAGTCTCACACAGTAGTATTACAGCCTTCTTTACACCACACAAGCTGGAAGCAGAGAGGGATGATCACTGTGATGTGTACTGTGAAAAAAATAAAAATAAAAAAATAAAATAGACATACAGTAAATCATATGCGTCTGTCTGTTTCTCTATATAAGGAATATACTGTACATCCAGAGACATACAGTAGATGATATGCGTCCATATCTGTTTCTCTATATAAGGAATATACTGTACATACAGAGACATACAGTAGATCATATGCTTGTATGGCTGTTTCTCTATATAAGGAATATACTGTACATACAAAGACATACAGTAAATCATATGCGTCTGTCTGTTTCTCTATATAAGGAATATACTGTACATACAGAGACATACAGAAGATCATATGCGTATATGTCTGTTTCTCTCTATAAGGAATATACCATACACAGAGACATAGAGTAGATCATATGCGTCTATGTCTGTTTCTCTATATAAGGAATATACTGTACATACAGAGACATACAGTAGATCATATGCGTCTATGTCTGTTTCTCTCTATAAGGAATATACTGTACATACAGAGACATACAGTAAATCATATGCGTCTGTCTGTTTCTCTATGTAAGGAATATACTGTACATCCAGAGACATACAGTAGATGATATGCGTCTATATCTGTTTCTCTATATAAGGAATATACTGTACATCCAGAGACATACAGTAGATCATATGCGTATATGTCTGTTTCTCTATATAAGCAATATACTGTACATACAGAGACATACAGTAGATCATATGCGTCTGTCTGTTTCTCTATATAAGGAATATACTGTACATACAGAGACATACAGTAGATCATATGCTTATATGTCTGTTTCTCTCTATATGGAATACACTGTACATACAGAGACATACAGTAGATCATATGCGCCTGTTTCTCTATATAAGGAATATACTGTACATACAGAGACATACAGTAGATCATATGCGTCTGTCTGTTTCTCTATATAAGGAATATACTGTACATCCAGAGACATACAGTAGATGATATGCGTCTATATCTGTTTCTCTATATAAGGAATATACTGTACATACGGACACATACAGTAGATCATATGCTTGTATGGCTGTTTCTCTATATAAGGAATATACTGTACATACAGAGACATACAGTAGATCATATGCGTATATGTCTGTTTTTCTCTATAAGGAATATACTGTACATACAGAGACATACAGTAGATCATATGCGTATATGTCTGTTTCTCTCTATAAGGAATATACCATACACAGAGACATATAGTAGATCATATGCGTCTATGTCTGTTTCTCTATATAAGGAATATACTGTACATACAGAGACATACAGTAGATCATATGCGTCTGTCTGTTTCTCTATATAAGGAATATACTGTACATACAGAGACATACAGTAGATCATATGCTTATATGTCTGTTTCTCTCTATATGGAATACACTGTACATACAGAGACATACAGTAGATCATATGCGCCTGTTTCTCTATATAAGGAATATACTGTACATACAGAGACATACAGTAGATCATATGCGTCTGTCTGTTTCTCTATATAAGGAATATACTGTACATCCAGAGACATACAGTAGATGATATGCGTCTATATCTGTTTCTCTATATAAGGAATATACTGTACATACGGACACATACAGTAGATCATATGCTTGTATGGCTGTTTCTCTATATAAGGAATATACTGTACATACAGAGACATACAGTAGATCATATGCGTATATGTCTGTTTTTCTCTATAAGGAATATACTGTACATACAGAGACATACAGTAGATCATATGCGTATATGTCTGTTTCTCTCTATAAGGAATATACCATACACAGAGACATATAGTAGATCATATGCGTCTATGTCTGTTTCTCTATATAAGGAATATACTGTACATACAGAGACATACAGTAGATCATATGCTTGTATGGCTGTTTCTCTATATAAGAAATATACTGTACATACAGAGACATACAGAAGATCATATGCGTATATAACTAATAAGTAGATAACTAATATATATAAAGCAAATCCTTACATATAAAAGTAAGAAAGATCTGCTGGGAGCTTTAAATCACTGTCTGGGAGCCTCCAGCTGTTGCAAAACTACAACTCCCAGCATGCCCGGACAGCCAAAGGCTGTCCGAGCATGCTGGGAGTTGTAGTTTTGCAACAGCTGGGGGCACCATGCTTGGAAAACGCTGGTCTATGTAGAGGACAGGAGCTTCTTCGGGGTCCTGTACAGAACACGCAATGTCCTAAAAAAGTAACATGGAGTCGCCCTCACCTGGTGTCCAAAGGAGCAGGTAACCCTGGTACAGGTAAAGTGTACAGAACATGTAATACCTCCCTGTACATTAGGGGGCGCTACCAGACACCAGTCAGTACATACACTTCAGTAATACAAGTGTTTTACCGGTAAATTGCCCATTCTGATTGGTCAGATCTTCCAGCCATTGACGCATTTCACAGATCTGGACTGTCTGTACATTGTATGTTGAGTCTGGTTTCAACTTACAATGGTCCAGAAAAGACCATTGTATGTTGAAACTATTGTATGTTGAGGCCATTGTAAGTTGAGGGATCACTGTACATACAAAATACAAAAAAAAATTCAAAAAAAAATAAATAATAATAATAATTACGGAGCAATGTTAGTCAGACGTACCTCTACTTCTCCATAGGGGGCAGTGTAATAGCATCTAGTCTGTGTACATGGTGGTGGGGGGATTTATCAAAACCAGTGCAAAGGAAAAGTTGTCCAGTTGCCCATAGCAACCAATCAGATTACTTCTTTCATTTTGCAGAGGCCTTGTTAAAAGTGAAAAAAGTGATCTGATTGGTTGCTATGGGCAACTGGGCAACTTTTCCCCTGGGCAGGTTTTCATAAAACTCTCCCATTGACTATGTACAGTAGGATTTTCCAACCAGTGTGCCTCCAGCTGTTGCAAAACTACAACTTTTAGCATGACCAGACAGCCGAAGACTGTCCGGACATGCTGGGAGTTGTAGTTCTGCAACAGCTGGAGGCGCACTGGTTGGAAAACACTGTTATACAGCAACACTGTAACTTTGTTGTTGTTTTTTTTTTTTGTTTGTTTTTTTAAAATCAACTGGTGCCAGAAAGTTAGGCAGATCTGTAAATGGCTTTTATTAAAAAAATCTTTACCCTTCCAGAACTTTTTAGCAGCTGTATGCTACAGAGAAAATTCTTTTATTTTTGAATTTCTTTTTTGTCATGTCCACAGTGCTCTCTTCTGACACCTGATGCCCGTATCAGGAACTG
Organism: Hyla sarda; assembly: GCF_029499605.1. Classification (NCBI taxonomy): domain Eukaryota; kingdom Metazoa; phylum Chordata; class Amphibia; order Anura; family Hylidae; genus Hyla; species Hyla sarda. Next base: position 582,024,750 of record NC_079189.1, read on the forward strand.
TCCAGAGCAGGAGAAAATCCCCACTGAAAACCTATGTATGCTCTGGATGGTTCCTGACACGGACAGAGTTGTCAGCAGAGAGCACTGTGGACAAGACAAAAAAGAAATCAAAAAAGAAAATAGTTTTCTCTGTAGTATACAGCTGCTAAAAAGTACTGGAAGTGTAAAGATTTTTTTAATAGAAGTCATTTACAAATCTGTTTAACTTTCTGGCACCAGTTGATTTAAAAAATAAAATGTTTTCCACCGGAGTACCCCTTTAAGAGCAGGAAGTAAAGGGCTGCAGAAACTCAGAAAATATTTTAAAAAAATAATATTTTCTTTCTGATGCTTATTGTGTGGCCAGGCACTAGGGACAACAGAATCAGTCTACTTCTCCCTCTGGCATGGCAATTGTTACTTTCTTCCAGAAGTAGTCTTCTCAGCTACACTGTCATGTACTACAGAGCCTCTTCTCCTTCACTGACCCAGAGTCTTCAGGTTAAAGGGGTACTCCAATTGAATTTTTTTTTTTAAATCAGCTTTTTCCAGAAAGTTGAACAGATTTGTAAATTACTTAATCTTAATCCTCCTAGTACTTATCTGCTGCTGTATACTACAGAGGAAGTTGTGCAGTTTTTGTCAGTCTGACCACAGTGCTGTGCTGCCACCTCTGTCCATGTCAGGAACTGTCCAGAGTACAAGAAAATCACCATAGAAAACCTCTCCTGCTCTTGACAGTTCCTGACATGGACAGAGGTGTCAGCAGAGAGCACTGTGGTCATACTGGAAAGAACAACTCAACTTCCTGTGTAACATACAGCAGCTGATAAGTACTGGAAGGATTAAGAATTTTAAATAAAAGTCATTTACAAATCTGTTTAACTTTCCCCACCAGTTGATAACAAAAAAATGTTTTCCACCAGAGTACCCCTTTAAACCTCAGACTTGTCACCTAGACCCGCAGTCTCCAGTATGAAGTTTTCTACTACTACTTTATCTCCACAATTACAAAAAGCGTAAACTTTTCGTAAGCTGTTATAAAAAGTTACAGAATTATATAATTTACTTTTAAATTACAGGGTAAGATTGCATTTAATTATTTCCTGATTTCAAATTGTATTCTAGAACCAAAGACGGGAAGAAATATATTTTTCCTCTTTTATTTAAACACCATTTTATATATTTTTGTTGATGGGAAATTTGTTCCTTTGATTTTATTGTCTTTTGTCTGTTCGTGATTTGCACGTATCGCTGTGTCTCGCTGACAATAGAATTTCTCCAGCACGCGTCGGTCTATTTTTCCCTTTGCAAGAACAGAGTCGTCAGACAATAACTTCGGGAATAGTCGTCTTATTTAATTGTTGGAGTCAAATTATCGAGATGTTTTTATTATATTGTATGAAATTTAGCACGACGTCTACTAGAAGAATAGAAGTAGGCAGGTTTACAGCGGGGAAGGTCACAAAAGTTCTGTCATTTAAAGTGAGAGAAATCTTAAAGGGGTTATCCAGGAAAAAACTTTTTTTTTATATATATCAACTAGCTCCAGAAAGATAAACCGATTTGTAAATTACTTCTATTAAAAAATCTTAATCCTTTCAGTACTTATGAGCTTCTTCTTTTTTGTCTAAGTGCTCTCTGATGACACGTGTCTCGGGAAACACCCAGTTTAGAAGCAAATCCCCATAGCAAACCTCTTCTAAACTGGGCGGATCCGGAGACACGTGTAATCAGAGAGCACTTAGACAGAAAAGAACAACCTTAACTTCAGAAGCTCATAAGTACTGAATGGATTAAGATTATTTAATAGAAGTGATTTACAAATCTGTTTAACTTTCTGGAGCCAGTGGATATAAAAAAAAAGTTTTTTTCCTGGAATACCCCTTTAAGGCTGTGTTTACACCTAGTATATTTTCTTGATCAGTATTTAGACAATATTTGGTCAGTATTTGTGGCCAAAACAAGAGAGGAACCAATAAAAGGAAAATTATACTGGAAAGATTTGCAGCTTTTATTTCTGTGTATTGGACCAACTTCTGGTTTTAGGTAAAAATTCTGATCAAATACTTGACCTGATACCCCGTTTTTATGTCTTAAAGGAGTATTCCGGATTGAAAAAAAAAAAAAATAATAATACTTACCTCTCTCCCTCCTCTGCCACCAGCATTTTCACAGAGCTCTCTGCTGTATGGCACTTTCTAGACTGTGGTCAGGCACGGGGTTATGTCCGTAAAGCCATACATTGGCAGAGGCATGCTGATCTTGATGCCGGAAGTGCTGCCCATCAGAACTGGGAGCTCCAAGAGAATGTTGGAGGCGGGGAAGGGAGGAAGGTAAGTTATTATTTATTTATTTATTTTTTTTAAACAAGATAAAAGGTAAATTTTTGTTTATGTTTAGCACGCGCCTTGGTATAGACCTAAAAAAAAAATTATCCCCTACTACTCCATTCAAATAAGGGCATTAAAATATTTATCTGTGGAATTTAACATATCCACTCTCCAGAGGAAGTATCTGATCGCAGGGGTCAAACTACTCCAGATCTCCAGAACAGGGCCCATCTCCTAATTCAGAGCACTCCAGCCCCCACCTTCTGAGACCAACGGGCCAAACACCAATCACAGCGATGTCCCTCTTAAGCCGGTGATGGGAGGAGTGGTCCGTCACTTCAGAGAGCAGTTTGTCTCGGAAGCTGAGGGTCGAAACGCTCTGAGGTAGGAGTCAGTCCCCTATCCCTTTACCAATATACCAAAAAATTGGAGTCACATGATCTTTCTTAGTACTGATTGCCTGACACGAGTCATGATAATGTGTTGTCTCCAAAGAAGCAGTAGAATTATATTTACAATACATCATATATGTTATATGTATACAAATTATAACCCAAAATACATATGCAAATGAGCTCGTCACACGAAAGACAAAAACTCTCATATTAGCCAAGTCAGGGCCTTATAGAAAAGAGTCATTTTTAAGTTTTCTTTCCCATGAAGCATTGGCTGAAAATAAGTCTCCATACACCAACTGGGTCTCACTGGATACAGCACCTCTCGAGCCAACCAGAAAGAAGATAAACCCTTGTGTAAAACAGTAACTCACATAATACACATCCATACATTATAAACCCTATGAACACCAACAAAGGCGTAACACCCACAGCCTAGAAGTATGAGCCGCTCAGGGTATATAATTGTGAAGAATGAAACGCTAAATGATTCATATCCATTATACCTGTGGAGTAGCCTCGTGCCAACTGAAAACATAAAATGGCCTGAAATAGTCTAATTATAATAATAAGAGCTTAATAATTATAAGACACATTTCACCAGGCTCCTTCTTGGATGTTAATATCAAACTGGGCCACGTACCCATGACGCTGAGCTCTGCCGAGGCACTGCTGTTCTCGCCCTTGTAGGTAACCAGACAGGTATACGTGCCCGTGTCATCATCCGTCACGTTGGTAATCAGCAAATTGCTGCTTCCAAGAAGAGAATATTTTCTTGTCCTGGAATATATTAAGTAGATTAGATAAGGAGCTGACAAGGGTGGAGGTCAGTGAACGGTACATGACATAAGATATAGAAGATTTGTGAGGTGGGGTGAGAAATTAACATATACAGATTGTGAAGAAGAAGTAGTAGGTTGGATAAGACTGGAAAAAACGGGCAAAGATATGGCGGCTTAGGAGGACCAAGTTTTGAAGAAGGAGGACGAGAGAAAGATGGGAACACAATGGGGGAGATTTATCAAAACCTGTCCAGAGGAAAAGTTGCTGAGTTGCCCATAGAAACCAATCAGATCACTTCTTTCATTTTTCACAGGCCTTTTAAAAAATGAAAGAAGCGATCTGATTGGTTGCTATGGCCAACTCAGCAACTTTTCCTCTGGACAGATTTTGATAAATCTCCCCCAATAAGAGCATAAGGGCCCAAAACAAACATAGAACATTGTAGCGAAACATGATGTATATGGCATCCATAAGTCTTCGACAGGGTCATAGAATCACAAAAAAATTGCAGCATAAGGTTACCTCCTGTACATGGCAATGGCTTAGTCATGACTTTATCGGATATGACACATTGCTGAGGGTTAAAGGGGTGCTTCGCTGCCCCATTGCTTGGAGCGGGCTGCGGAGGTCGTCGTGACATCATGCCCACGCCCCTCGTGACATCACACCGCAACCCGACCGCCACGCCCAATCCCATAGACTTGCATTGAGGAGGCATGGTGTGACGTCACAAGGGGGCATGGTCGTGTGGTCACGACCCAAGCCGCCAGTATCCAACGTTCTAAACAAACGCTGGGTGTTGCACAGAGATTGCGGGGGTCCCAGCTGCGTGACCCTCACAATCAGACATCTGATCCCCTATCCTTAGGATAGGAGATAAGATATCTAGGGACGGCGTACCCCTTTAAGTCTCGGCCATTAGCCCTAAGAAGCTCAAAGTCACATAAAAATTGATCGGTATGGTTAGGCTTGGTTTACATTAGCTTTGAGCTCCATTTGCTGGGTCCGTCGAAATGACAGGAGTTCAGCAGAGAAAAAAATACTATACGTTTGATTTTTTTTTCTCCTCTCAACTCCTGAAATAGAGTGAACACCAGATGTGTAACCCAACAGACCCCATTCAAAGCCAGTCTGACCTGACGGGACATATCGGTGTCAGTTGTGCTACAGACCATCCAGGTCCGTTGTGTATCGCCAGAACAGACTTTGTGATGGAGCTCCCAAACATGGTTCCAATGCAGATGCGCAGTCAATCTAGTTGGTTCTTGGGAGACGCATCGGGACGACCGTTTTGTGCGTGATGACGCACTTCCTCATGCCAACGCATCTGCTAGAGGAAGTGTGTCATCACGCACGAAACTGTCACCCGATTGTGTCTCCCGCTGTCTGCCTGACTCTCTGACCTGTGTTGTATGTTTGCAACTGTAGAATAAAGTATCCTACTGTATGGTGAGTGCCGTCTTGTCTCCTCAGAAGAGAAACAAAAACAGCAAGGGAGGGAAGCGCCTCGTGTATTACCCAGGGTATCGGTGTCCCACAGGGGACAAGATGAGAACGACTCTTCAAGATGGCCACTCACCTGATTCAAGAGATAAATGCGCATATCACCCCAATGGGTTATCGGTGATCCTCTGGAGATGAACTGCTAGGCCCAAGGTATAAATGGAAAATAAGAAAACTTCTCCTATATAGGACTTGAAATGTAGTGAAGAAAAATAAACCTTTGTTGCGGGCGCTGTTCCTAATTTCAGAAGTATCAACCAGGATGCTGAAGTAGGTTATGTTTATTAAAGTACATAAAATCAATGACGCGTTTCAGAGGGACAGTCCTCCTTCCTCAGATTGGCATGGCAATCTCTGAAACGCATCATTGGTTTTATGTACTTTAATAAACATAGTGCTATATAGCACTTTAACCTACTTCAGCATCCTGGTTGATACTTCCGAAATTAGGAACAGCGCCCGCAACAAAGGTTTATTTTTCTTCACTACAATTCAAGTCTTGTCTCCTAGTCTCTTATTACATTGTAATAAGAAGTATCTAGGTACTGCCCTGCTGAGGCCTTCCTCCTCAATTACATTTTCCCCACATGTCTCACCAGCCCTGGGACATGGTAACAGGTTTACATTTCTCAGATACAAAATGTAGGTTCAGACGGCACTGCTCAATACGGCTGATACTGGGTGACCAGGTGCGGTGTGATGGTAGCTCTAGCCAGTCATCTATCCAGAATTGAGTCTGCGGAGGAGCTGGGATACAATAGAATAAAGTAGGTATCAACATGTGGAGTGTAGAAATAAATCCGAAATATATCCGCACTCACCGCTAGATATGTGACTCGATGCTCCTCCAACCGGGGCTTACCGGGGATACGGGCTGCAGCGATGGACGGCGCTCAGAAGCTAACTACCGGTGTTTTCGCGCAAAAATGCGCTTCATCCGGCCTAGGCCGGATGAAGCGCATTTTTGTGCGAAAACACCGGTAGTTAGCCTCTGAGCGCCGTCCATGGCTGCAGCCCATATCCCCGGTCAGCCCCGGTTGGAGGAGCATCGAGTCACGTATCTAGCGGTGAGTGCGGATATATTTCGGGTTTATTTCTACACTCCACAGGTTTACGTTTCTACCAACAGGGACATGGTTGATATTACATAAGGAAAGGAGGAAAACAAACACTAATACGGACGCAATACTGCACCTTCACGAAATATCAATTTTGACACATTTTTTCCCCAGTGAACAGACATTGCTAGATCTGTAGGGAAAAACAGCTGAACTGCAGGTACACTATGATGGCAAAAAAAAGTCAATGATATTCCAAAGCGAAAAACAAAAAATGTTGGCGAAATTATACCCGGTTATTTGTGTGTTTAGAAGCCTCACACGTATGCCGTATGATTGCATTTACTTCATTGTTCTGGGCGGTGTTCTCAAGCCCCTTTTTGCCTCACAGTCCTGTAATTTCCCACTCTATAGTCAGTGAAGTGTATGATGCATCTTGAAGAATACAATAGTCTTTTCCAATGGAATAATCCAGCACAATCAGAATTAATGATATCTCAGCTTGCAGGTGTTACATGTTATCTCTGCCGCCTTCCACTATGTTGTCGTTACTTCTGAAAGCTATGGCATATCCTTCGAATTTGTAATGATTGAAAAAATAACATTCAGCCAATTCCAAGACCTCATAAAAGACAAGTTAGAAAGCGGAATTATACCGTGTAATAAAGTGTGATGTGTTTAATACTACGCTTCCAAAAACAAACAGAAAGGAGACATAAAACCCAGCCACTGTGAAGGTTTAGATTTGTGAAGTACAGCCATGAACTGGAGGTGATCTTACAAAAAGGATATATATGTGTCACAACCTCTCCATGTCACATCTCCTCCAATCTCACATTTCTCCCCCATGTCACATCTCCTCCCATGTCACATCTCCTCCCATGTCACATCCCTCCCATGTTTACATCTCCCCCCATGTCACATCTCCTCCCATGTCACATCCCTCCCATGTTTACATCTCCCCCCATGTCACATCTCCTCCCATGTCACATCCCTCCCATGTCACATCTCCTCCCATGTCACATCTCCTCCCATGTCACATCCCTCCCATGTCACATCTCCCCCATGTCACATCCCTCCCATGTCACATCTCCCCCCATGTCACATCTCCTCCCATGTCACATCCCTCCCATGTCACATCTCCCCCATGTCACATCCCTCCCATGTCACATCTCCTCCCATGTCACATCTCCTCCCATGTCACATCTCCTCCCATGTCACATCTCCTCCCATGCCACATCCCTCCCATGTCACATCTCCCCCATGTCACATCTCCCCCATGTCACATCCCTCCCATGTCACATCTCCTCCCATGTCACATCCCTCCCATGTCACATCTCCCCCATGTCACATCCCTCCCATGTCACATCTCCTCCCATGTCACATCCCTCCCATGTCACATCTCCTCCCATGTCACATCCCTCCCATGTCACATCTCCCATGTCACATCCCTCCCATGTCACATCCCTCCCATGTCACATCTCCCCCCATGTCACATCCCTCCCATGTCACATCTCCTCCCATGTCACATCTCCCCACCATGTCACATCCCTCCCATGTCACATCTCCTCCCATGTCACATCTCCCCACCATGTCACATCTCCTCCCATGTCACAACCCTCCCATGTCACATCCCTCCCATGTCACATCTCCTCCCATGTCACATCTCCCCACCATGTCACATCTCCTCCCATGTCACATCCCTCCCATGTCACATCCCTCCCATGTCACATCTCCCCCATGTCACATCTCCCCCATGTCACATCTCCCCCATGTCACATCTCCTCCCATGTCACATCTCCCCACCATGTCACATCTCCTCCCATGTCACATCCCTCCCATGTCACATCTCCTCCCACGTCACATCCCTCCCATGTCGCATCTCCCCACCATGTCACATCTCCTCCCATGTCACATCCCTCCCATGTCACATCTCCTCCCATGTCACATCCCTCCCATGTCACATCTCCCCCCATGTCACATCCCTCCCATGTCACATCTCCCCCCATGTCACATCTCCTCCCATGTCACATCCCTACCATGTTTACATCTCCTCCCATGTCATATCTCCTCCCATCTCACATCTCCTCCCATGTCACATCTCCTCCCATGTCACACCTCCTCCCATGTCACATCCCTCCCATGTCACATCCCTCCCATGTCACATCCCTCCCATGTCACATCTCCTCCCATGTCACATCTCCTCCCATGTCACATCTCCTTCCATGTCACATCTCCCCCCATGTCACATCCCTCTCATGTCACATCTCCTCCCATGTCACATCTCCTCCCAAGTCACATCTCCTCCCATGTCACATCTCCTCCCATGTCACATCCCTCCCATGTCACATCTCCTCCCATGTCACATCCCTCCCATGTCACATCTCCCCCATGTCACATCCCTCCCATGTCACACCTCCTCCCATGTCACATCCCTCCCATGTCACATCTCCTCCCATGGTAAATCTCCTTCCATGTCACAACTCCTCCCATGTCACATCCCTCCCATGTCACATCTCCTCCCATGTCACATCCCTCCCATGTCACATCTCCTCCCATGTCACATCCCTCCCATGTCACATCTCCTCCCATGTCACATCTCCTCCCATGTCACATCACTCCCATGTCACATCCCTCCCATGTCACATCTCCCATGTCACATCCCTACCATGTTTACATCTCCTCCCATGTCACATCCCTACCATGTTTACATCTCCTCCCATGTCACATCTCCTCCCATGTCACATCTCCCCCCATGTCACATTTCCTCCCATGTCACATCCCTCCCATGTCACATCCCTCCCATGTCACATCCCTCCCATGTCACATCCCTCCCATGTCACATCTCCTCCCATGTCACATCCCTCCCATGTCACATCTCCTCCCATGTCACATCCCTCCCATGTCACATCTCCTCCCATGTCACACCTCCTCCCATGTCACATCCCTCCCATGTCACATCCCTCCCATGTCACATCCCTCCCATGTCACATCTCCTCCCATGTCACATCTCCTCCCATGTCACATCTCCTTCCATGTCACATCTCCCCCCATGTCACATCCCTCTCATGTCACATCTCCTCCAATGTCACATCTCCTCCCATGTCACATCCCTCCCATGTCACATCTCCTCCCATGTCACATCCCTCCCATGTCACATCTCCCCCATGTCACATCCCTCCCATGTCACACCTCCTCCCATGTCACATCCCTCCCATGTCACATCTCCTCCCATGGTAAATCTCCTTCCATGTCACAACTCCTCCCATGTCACATCCCTCCCATGTCACATCTCCTCCCATGTCACATCCCTCCCATGTCACATCTCCTCCCATGTCACATCCCTCCCATGTCACATCTCCTCCCATGTCACATCTCCTCCCATGTCACATCACTCCCATGTCACATCCCTCCCATGTCACATCTCCCATGTCACATCCCTACCATGTTTACATCTCCTCCCATGTCACATCCCTACCATGTTTACATCTCCTCCCATGTCACATCTCCTCCCATGTCACATCTCCCCCCATGTCACATTTCCTCCCATGTCACATCCCTCCCATGTCACATCCCTCCCATGTCACATCCCTCCCATGTCACATCCCTCCCATGTCACATCTCCTCCCATGTCACATCCCTCCCATGTCACATCTCCTCCCATGTCACATCCCTCCCATGTCACATCTCCTCCCATGTCACATCTCCTCCCATGTCACATCCCTCCCATGTCACATCCCTCCCATGTCACATCCCTCCCATGTCACATCCCTCCCATGTCACATCTCCTCCCATGTCACATCCCTACCATGTTTACATCTCCTCCCATGTCACATCTCCCCACCATGTCACATTTCCTCCCATGTCACATCCCTCCCATGTCACATCTCCTCCCATGTCACATCTCCCCACCATGTCACATCCCTCCCATGTCACATCTCCTCCCATGTCACATCTCCCCACCATGTCACATCTCCTCCCATGTCACAACCCTCCCATGTCACATCCCTCCCATGTCACATCTCCTCCCATGTCACATCTCCCCACCATGTCACATCTCCTCCCATGTCACATCCCTCCCATGTCACATCCCTCCCATGTCACATCTCCCCCATGTCACATCTCCCCCATGTCACATCTCCCCCATGTCACATCTCCTCCCATGTCACATCTCCCCACCATGTCACATCTCCTCCCATGTCACATCCCTCCCATGTCACATCTCCTCCCACGTCACATCCCTCCCATGTCGCATCTCCCCACCATGTCACATCTCCTCCCATGTCACATCCCTCCCATGTCACATCTCCTCCCATGTCACATCCCTCCCATGTCACATCTCCCCCCATGTCACATCCCTCCCATGTCACATCTCCCCCCATGTCACATCTCCTCCCATGTCACATCCCTACCATGTTTACATCTCCTCCCATGTCATATCTCCTCCCATCTCACATCTCCTCCCATGTCACATCTCCTCCCATGTCACACCTCCTCCCATGTCACATCCCTCCCATGTCACATCCCTCCCATGTCACATCCCTCCCATGTCACATCTCCTCCCATGTCACATCTCCTCCCATGTCACATCTCCTTCCATGTCACATCTCCCCCCATGTCACATCCCTCTCATGTCACATCTCCTCCCATGTCACATCTCCTCCCAAGTCACATCTCCTCCCATGTCACATCTCCTCCCATGTCACATCCCTCCCATGTCACATCTCCTCCCATGTCACATCCCTCCCATGTCACATCTCCCCCATGTCACATCCCTCCCATGTCACACCTCCTCCCATGTCACATCCCTCCCATGTCACATCTCCTCCCATGGTAAATCTCCTTCCATGTCACAACTCCTCCCATGTCACATCCCTCCCATGTCACATCTCCTCCCATGTCACATCCCTCCCATGTCACATCTCCTCCCATGTCACATCCCTCCCATGTCACATCTCCTCCCATGTCACATCTCCTCCCATGTCACATCACTCCCATGTCACATCCCTCCCATGTCACATCTCCCATGTCACATCCCTACCATGTTTACATCTCCTCCCATGTCACATCCCTACCATGTTTACATCTCCTCCCATGTCACATCTCCTCCCATGTCACATCTCCCCCCATGTCACATTTCCTCCCATGTCACATCCCTCCCATGTCACATCCCTCCCATGTCACATCCCTCCCATGTCACATCCCTCCCATGTCACATCTCCTCCCATGTCACATCCCTCCCATGTCACATCTCCTCCCATGTCACATCCCTCCCATGTCACATCTCCTCCCATGTCACACCTCCTCCCATGTCACATCCCTCCCATGTCACATCCCTCCCATGTCACATCCCTCCCATGTCACATCTCCTCCCATGTCACATCTCCTCCCATGTCACATCTCCTTCCATGTCACATCTCCCCCCATGTCACATCCCTCTCATGTCACATCTCCTCCCATGTCACATCTCCTCCCATGTCACATCCCTCCCATGTCACATCTCCTCCCATGTCACATCCCTCCCATGTCACATCTCCCCCATGTCACATCCCTCCCATGTCACACCTCCTCCCATGTCACATCCCTCCCATGTCACATCTCCTCCCATGGTAAATCTCCTTCCATGTCACAACTCCTCCCATGTCACATCCCTCCCATGTCACATCTCCTCCCATGTCACATCCCTCCCATGTCACATCTCCTCCCATGTCACATCCCTCCCATGTCACATCTCCTCCCATGTCACATCTCCTCCCATGTCACATCACTCCCATGTCACATCCCTCCCATGTCACATCTCCCATGTCACATCCCTACCATGTTTACATCTCCTCCCATGTCACATCTCCTCCCATGTCACATCTCCCCCCATGTCACATTTCCTCCCATGTCACATCCCTCCCATGTCACATCCCTCCCATGTCACATCCCTCCCATGTCACATCCCTCCCATGTCACATCTCCTCCCATGTCACATCCCTCCCATGTCACATCTCCTCCCATGTCACATCTCCTCCCATGTCACATCCCTCCCATGTCACATCCCTCCCATGTCACATCCCTCCCATGTCACATCCCTCCCATGTCACATCTCCTCCCATGTCACATCCCTACCATGTTTACATCTCCTCCCATGTCACATCTCCCCACCATGTCACATTTCCTCCCATGTCACATCCCTCCCATGTCACATCCCTCCCATGTCACATCTTCTCCCATGTCACATCTCCCCCATGTCACATCTCCCCCCAAGTCACATCTCTTCCCATTGGTAATTACAAGTTTTCCCGGGGGTGGGCGTATCACTATACCGCAATTCATAAAGATCGTGATTCGATTGCGATATATTGTACAGCCCTAATATATATATATATACGTCATGCAGTTATGTTTCAGGCAGATATGTAGATGATTACAGGTGTGGTCAGACACTCTATCTTGCCACAAGAGGGAGGATAACTGCTTCCGCTACTGCCCTACAAAAAGGCTCTTAGAGGCAACTTTTGGGTAGTGTATTTCTTGGTCAGAGATTGGTGTCTGCCAGACATGCCTCTTCGACACACTCGAAGACAAGACATTTTGTCGAGCTGACAGACTTTAGGAGGGGGCACATCATTGGACATATTGGCCAAGCTGTAAGGGTACGTAAGGGCATGTTCCTGTTAAGCACTTAGGTCCTACTTTTCCTGTGGAACGACATACTGCCCTCCCTGCTGGTGTGATGATCTGTCTCTCATGGCTTCCTGCAAGATAATGTTTACCAACACACTACAAGGGTCTCCCGGTAATGTCTCCACCACATTGCTACACATCCTTGGCCACCGGTCACCAGCTTTATCACCAATTGAGCATTTATGGTCCCAGCTTTGGCAGCCTACAAGTGTGCAGGATCTACAGGCCCAGCGGCAACACCTTTGTAAATATGTGTTACAGGATGTCATAAGGAACCTGTATCCCTTCATGTATCCCAACTGTATCTCATCACGTATCCAGACTAGAGGTGCCCAAAAGGGTACTAGAGTCTTCTTCCAACTTTACAGTTTTCCCCAATCCTTTAACTCGTCTCAGTAAATCCAGCGGGTCCGTGGCTGCCTTTGCGCCCAGCATAGAAATATACACCAGACATGAGTGTATATCCATATCCTTCCAACTTCCCCAATCCGGTGCAGTCACTATGGGGAACTTAAAGGGGTACTCCACTCCTCAGTGTTTCAAACATTTCGTTCCGAATGCCAGAGTGGGCTTCGAGGGTCGCCACTTCACGACCCCTGATGCGACCCCCGAAACCTGCACCCAATGTTAGGAACTAAATGTTCCGAACGCTGGGGAGTGGAGTACCCCTTTAATGGACATGAGAGTTAGAGAGAAGAAATGTATTTTTTTGAGAAAACATCATCACTTGTGTGCAAAAATGTGCGACTTTAAAGGGGTACTACGCTGCTCAGCATTTGGAACAAACTGTTCCGAACGCTGAAGCCGGCGCAGTAGCTCGTGATGTCATAGTCCCACCCCCTCATGACATCACGCCCCTACCCCCTCAATGCAAGTCTATGGGAGGGGGCGTGGCAGCCATCACGCCCCCTCCCATAGACTTGCATTGAGGGGGCAAGGCGTGACATCATGAGGGGGCTATGACATCACAAACTCCTGGCGCCGGCTTCAGTGTTCGGAACAGTTTTGTTACAAACACTGAGCAGCAGAGTACCCCTTTAAAGGGTACCGCTCATCAAAAAAACTTTTGATATATTATAGATTAGTGTATGCAGAATAACTTTACAATTGCATGTTATTAAAAAATATGCTTCTTTCTACTTAATTTTCCACTTTGAAGAAATGACCACTAGGGGTCTCCCTACCAGTCCTGGCAGCAAGCATTTCAGACTCATGCTGGAGTCCTAAACACTACGAGCTGCCAGTCTGCTTTGTTCACAAAGGAGAACACTCAGAGCTGCCAGCCTGCTTTGTTCACAGCCTGTTTGGCTGTGAACAAAGCAGGCTGGCAGCTCTGAGTGTTTAGGACTCCAGCATGAGTCAGAAATGCTTGCTGACAGGACTGATCGGGAAAAATACAATAGAAAGAAGCATATTTTTCATTAACATGCTATTGGAAAGTTATTCAACATTCATTAATCTAAAATATATCAAAAGTTTATTTGATGAGAGGTACCCTTTAAAGGATTTGTTCTAAGTAAATCTTCTCCATAATGACTATATAGTAAGACCACATAATAATAGATGATAGAGCCATGAAAAACAATGAACAACTACTTGCATTGCTATGACTGGAGGACTAATAACAGAAATAACATATCATTCTAAACAAAGGAGATGGGATAGAATCCAGTGGTGTTACAATAAATCCGCTACATTCATTCTTCATCAGACTGACAGCTCTATGAAGCTACATGCCTTGTTGGGATGACTTCTTCTCCTCGCATCCAGAAGACGATCGGGGTCGGGTATCCTGATACTGCACATTCCAGAACCACATCTTGTCCTTCAATGGCTGCGAGGTTTGAGGGCCTCTGCAAGAAGATTTGTTGTCGATGTAACCCAGATTCTGCGAATAAAGGAGAAGATTTAGTTCCGTAAATTTGTTTTATTAAAATCCACTTTTCCTTTCACACTCTTGGGCTGAAGAGAAAAGCAGAGTATATACAAAACTATAAAACACTGAGAAACATCATCTCATTACACTGTAATGAGACGGGAGCGGAAAATTCTACTCATTTATCTCCAAACTTCTCTCATCTGCTACTTATTACAGCTGTCAGCAGTGAGGAATGATGGATAGATAGATAAATAGATATGAGATAGATAGATATGAGATAAATAGATATGAGATAGATAGATAGATAGATAGATATGAGATAGATAGGTATGAGATAGATAGATATGAGATAAATAGATATGAGATAGATAGATATGAGATAAATAGATAGATATGAGATAGATAGATATGATATAGATAGATATGAGATAGATATATATGAGATAAATAGATATGAGATAGATAGATAGATAGCAATGAGATAGATAGATATGAGATAGATAGATAGATAGATAGATATGAGATAAATAGATATGAGATAGATAGATATGATATAGATAGATAGATATGAGATAGATATATATGAGATAAATAGATATGAGATAGATAGATAGATAGATAGCAATGAGATAGATAGATATGAGATAGATAGATAGATAGATAGATAGATAGATATGAGTTAGATAGATAGATAGATATGAGATAGATAGATATGAGATAGATAGATATGAGATAGATAGATATGAGAGAGATAGATATGAGATAGATAGATAGATAGATATGAGATAGATAGATAGATAGATAGATAGATATGAGATAGATAGATATGAGATAGATAGATATGTGATAGATATGAGATAGATAGATATGAGATAGATAGATAGATAGATAGATAGATATGAGATAGATAGATAGATAGATAGATATGAGATAGATATGAGATAGATAGATGGATAGATAGATAGATAGATAGATAGATAGATAGAAAAAATGCAGGCAGCACACCATAGCTTGTATCCAAAGGAAAGTGAGTTTATTCCATGATGTGATAGAGACTACGTTTCTCCAGCCTCACGCTGGCTTTCTCAACTTGAGAACCAGAGGGCGAGGTTCGGAACATGCATGCACCCCTTTCCTCTTCTTGCCATATTTTTTGGGATGTGCTGTTTCTATTGCAATTTAGATAGATATGAGACAGATAGATAGATAGATATGAGATAGATAGATATGAGATAGATAGATAGATAGATAGATAGATATGAGATAGATAGATAGATAGATATGAGATAGATAGATATGAGATAGATAGATATGAGATAGATAGATATGAGATAGATAGATAGATAGATAGATAGATATGAGATAGATAGATAGATAGATATGAGATAGATAGATAGATAGATAAACAGATATGAGATAGATAGATATGAGATAGATAGATATGAGATAGATAGATAGATAGATATGAGATAGATAGGAGATAGATAGATATGAGATAGATAGATATGAGATAGATAGATATGAGATAGATAGATAGATATGAGAAAGATAGATAGATAGATAGATATGAGATAGATAGATAGATATGAGATAGATAAATAGATATGAGATAGATAGATAGATAGATAGGAGATAGATAGATAGATATGAGATAGATAGATAGATAGATAGATAGATATGAGATAGATAGATAAATAGATATGAGATAGATAGATAGAAATGAGAAAGATAGATAGATAGATAGATAGATAGATAGATAGATAGATAGATATGAGAGGGATAGATAGATAGATATGAGATAGATAGATAGATAGATAGATATGAGATAGATAGATAGATAGATAGATATGAGATAGATAGATAGATAGATAGATAGATAGATATGAGATAGATAGATAGATAAATAGATATGAAATAGATAGAAATGAGAAAGATACATAGATAGATAGATAGATAGATATGAGAGGGATAGATAGATATGAGATAGATAGATAGATATGAGATAGATAGATAGATAGATAGATATGAGATAGATAGATAGATATGAGATAGATATGAGATAGATAGATAGATATGAGATAGATAGATATGAGATAGATAGATATGAGATAGATAGATAGATATGAGATATATATAGATATGAGATAGATAGATAGAAATATAGATATTTCATTTACAATAAATAGTCAATTCAAATGCTAATATTTTTTTATTGCAATTATTGTCTTTAGATTGAGTGAATGGATAAATAAATAAATGATTAAATATGTCCATGGCCCCCACCACTTACATTTGGGTAAGGTTCATCTCAGGCTAAGCTGACATTTTATTGAAAAAGTCAATAAAACCAATTGCCCATTTGATAACATTCTCCTTGCTGGTCCCGGGTCTTAGGACATGAAATAACAGGCAGCTGGACGTCAATAGAATTTCATTTTTTTTCTTTGCTTTTTTAAATAAACGCTATCACAGAAGCCTTTCTATTCAGTGAGGATGGGGTCTGCGCTAAATGGGGAAAATGGTTTCAGATGGCTGCTTCCATAGAGCTCTGTAGAACATAATCCTTTTAGAAGTATTTTTTTAGTATTATTCTTCCCCCCCCCCCCCATCATTTTGCTGGGCTCGGGGCTTAATGTAAAGTGTTTAACCCTGTAAATGCCTTTACTGTCGTCTACAGCAACATCACATCATTGCTCACTGATCCAAATGCTTTTCAGAGTCAGTAAACATTAGGTCAAAAACAGCGACCTTCAGCACAAAAGAGAAAATAATCCCGAATAATAGCCGGCATAGGGAAGGTGGGAAGAAGTTTATGTAAAGAAAGATGAGAAGCCATAGGCAATGTCTTTAGTTTATGTACTGTGTGATGAGTCTCGGTCTAATCTACTATGTCATATATATACAGACTGGATTCCTGATGATGTCACTGCACCTATAAGATCAGCCATCTTTTGGGCATCTATATCCATAATGGCACAACAGGGATGGTACAAAAAAATAAAAAAATAAATAAAAAATAAAAAATATTTATTTATTTTAGTTTATTTTCTATTTATTTATTTTTCCATGTTATATTTTATTTTATTTTTCCATGTTATATTTTATTTTTTTCTTGTTAATATATATATATATTAACATGAAAAAAAATACTAACATGAAAAAATGAATAAATAGAAAATAAACTAAAATTAATAAATAAACTGAATAAAAAATAAATAAATACATTTAAAAAAAAAGCATAAAAAAATCGAAATCCAGTAAGGTAGTGAAACTTCCCAATTCCAACTAAACAGTGCAGAAAATCCTGAAAATTTGTTTAATCCTGTACAAATTCGTTTTTGACATTAAACGGGTACTCCGCCCCTAGACATCTTATCCCCTATCCAAAGCATAGGGGATAAGATGTCTGATCGCGAGGGTCCCGCCACTGGGGCCCTCCACGATCTTGGCTGCAGCACCCCAGACATATCGTGCACGGAGTAACTTGTGACTGGTGATGTGGTGCGTAGGCTTGTGACGTCACGGTCATGCCCCTTCAATGCAAGTCTATGGGAGGGGGCATGACTGACATCACGCCCCCTCCCATAGACTTGCATTAAGGGGGCATTGCTGGGATGTCACGAACGGAGCATGGCTGGGATGTCACGAGCCTCCGGCGCTGCATCCGATGCTCTTAACGAACGCGGATGCAGCAGGGAGATCGGGGGTCCCCAGCCGCAGGACCCCCGCGATCAGACATTTTATCGCCTATCCTTTGGATAGGGGATAAGATGTCTAGGGGCGGAGTACCCCTTTAAGGACATTTTGTGCTTTTTTTTTTGCCTCAACATTTTGGAGTTGCAATTACACACAAGACATTTTCTGTTTTATTTCCATAAGTTGTGTTTTATATAGAATTAGAATTTACCATTAGAATGGTGATTTTCCAAAGTGAGAACAAGCGGGCGCAAGGCTGCATGGGGGCAAATATTGTGTGCCGACTGGTTGCCGTATTCTGACTGCATGCGGGTAAGAGCACATGTGTTTTTACCCTTAGTGCTTTTAAAGGAGTACTCCGCCCCTAGAATTCTTATCCCTATCCAAAGTATAGGGGATAAGATGTCAGATTGCGGGGGTCCCGCTGCTGGGGACCCCCGGGATCTCGTCTGCAGCACCCACCTGTATGGCTTCCGGCAACGCTGGAGGCTTCGGATCCGACCACAATGGCGGAAAAGCGTGACGTCACGACTCTGCCCCATGTGACGTCACGCCCCGCCCCCTCAATGCAAGTCTATGGGAGGGGGCGTGATGGACCTCCCATAGCCTTGCATTGAGGGGGCGGGGCGTAACATCACACGGGGGCGGAGTCGTGACATCATGCTCTTCCGCCATTGTGGACGGGATCCGAAGCCTCCAGCATTGCCGGAAGCCATACAGGTGGGTGCTGCAGCCGAGATCCCCAGCAGCAGGACCCCCGCAATCTGACATCTTATCCCCTATACTTTGGATAGGGATAAGATGTCTAGGGGTGGAGTACCCCTTTAAGCGGCGTTCTTACTAAAAACATTTCTCTTGTTTTGGTGTTATATGTTTTTGCCTGGAATTGCAGTACAACAGGATAATGGAAGAACCGATCACCAATGTTGGGACAATTTAGGTTACGGCAGCATCCTGGTTGACACTTCCATGTTGGTCATGGCGCAAATACTTAGGTACAGGACAATTTTCGGGCCCCCTCACCCCACATAACCTTCCTGTCTTGTTCTGGGAGCCTCCAATTTCACTTGCTATAATACAAGGCAGGAAGAATTACTTGACAACTGCCTATTAAGTCTCCAAACACATTGCCACACAGATGCTCCAAAACCCGTCACGGTGTGCTCCCTGCTGAAGCATATTGTGAACAGTTGCTAGATGGAACCGTGTTGCTTCTTACTGATTGTACGTTTATTTAAGGATGTTTATTTTCTGCCTTTTCTAGCAAGAATAGTACAGTATCCTTTTCTAGATACTTCTTTGTGCTTATAGGGTTTACATGGGCCGTCCATATATATATATATATATATATATATATATATATATATATATATAAATATAGTAATGTGCTGTGTTTTGTTGACGTCAATGGGTTATATATAGCTAAGGCTGTAATTTGCAGCTCATTTTCCTTGGAGGAAAACTATTTTTTTTTTTCAAATCAACTGGTGGCAGAAAGCTAAACAGATTTGTAAATTACTTCTATTTAAAAATCCTAATCCTTCCAGTACTTATCAGCTGTTATATGCTCCACAGGAAGTTCTTATCTTTTTGAATTCCCTTTCTGTCTGTCCACAGTGCTCTCTGCTGACACCTCTGTCCATGTCAGGAACTGTCCGGAGCAGGAGAGGTTTGCTATGGGGATTTGTTCCTACTCTGGACAGTTCCTAAAATGGACAGAGGTGTCAGCCGAGAGCACTGTGGTCTGACAGAAAAGAAATTCTAAAAGAAAAGAACTTCCTGTGGAGTATACAGCAGCTAAGTACTGGAAGGATTAAGATTTTGAAAATAAGTAATTTACAAATATGTTTAACTTTCTGGCACCAGTTGATTTAAAAAAAAAAATAATGGAGTACCCCTTTAAAGGCAATGGGGTCGTGCCTATATGATCATGTATATGTTGTCATCCTATTTTTAACAGGATTATAATGTATATGTCCAACATGTTGGCAAACACAGCCTTACTATAATGGGGGCAGAGGTTACAGTCACACCCAGACCCTGGGGCCTGAAGAGGACCAAATAGGACTTTTTTTCCCTTCTTATGAGAAGACCAGTTCTATAAAGGACCTTTCATAGTTGTGGCCCTTTATATGTTTTCAGAGAGATTGTTTGTTCTATTACTTGATTATTTGACTTCAGTGCGATGGGGATTATGTGTGGATTCTCTATTGGAATGTTCAATCCATTCTCTCTATTTTCCCGGGATACACGATCATCCCTCATCACACATTGTAACATTAATGATGGATTTTGCTTACAGCAGATTATTCACTCAGACTCACATCAAGAAAGTTATTTGCTACGTACAAGAATCTACAAGCCGCAGACATTGGCATTTTAATGGAGGCCTAGCGGCTGACCTCGGAGGGGTTACTGTCTACAGTAAGTGGCGTGTTGGGAGATGAACGGCACCGGTGCATTTACACAGAGTAGTGTCAAGGAGGTCAAATGCATCAGAAGTAATTGGTGTAAACTGGTGAAGGCAACTTTTAAGAGGTGTTCATCGTCTACAGGGAGATCGAACAAGGCCGACAAGTAGTTCAGAACAAGATAGCTGTTCTGCAGATCAACAAACATCACTTCACTACTTGAGGTGCCACGGTGCCAGGGCACTTCAGGGCAATGCTGCAGCACTTTAATGGCTACCAGGGAACCCCGGAAGAGGCTAAAGCGCTCTGCATATGACTGTAACAGAAAATAACTAAAACAATTGGCCTTTCAGATCCCACTGACCTGCAGCTATATATATATATATATATATATATATATGTATATACCGTATATACTCGAGTATAAGCCAACCCGAATGTAAGCCGAGGCCCCTAATTTCACCCCAAAAACCCAGGAAAAGTTATTGACTCGACTTTAAGCCTAGGGTGGGAAATACATCACCCCCCCCCGGCATCATCCAGACCCCCGTCATTAACACCCCCGTCATCATCCCCCCCCCCTTCATCATCTCCGCCTGTCAATCACTTTCAGTGGTCTTCAACCTGCGGACCTCCAGATGATTGCAAGACTACAACTCCTAGCATGCCCGGACAGCCATCGGCTGTCCGGGCATGCTGGGAGTTGTAGTTTTGAAACATCTGAAGGTCCACAGGTTGAAGACCACTGCGGCCTTCGTCATCATCCAGACCTCCCCTTTAGTTTTCTACTCACCTTCCCTCGGTGGGAAGGAAGGGCGAGCTGGTCCGGGCCATCTATGCAGCAGGGACCGTCCGGTGGGGAGGGTTAGTCGTTCTGGGCTGTCCATCTTCACCGGGAGGCCCTCTTCTCCGCTCCGGGCCCGGCCCCGGACTAGTGATGTTGCCTTGACAACGATGCACAGGGATGTCCCTGCGCATGAATGTCCCTGTGTGTCGTCGTCAAGACAACGTCACTAATCCGAGGCCGGGCCCGGAGCAGAGAAGAGGGCCTCCCAGTGAAGATGGACAGCCCAGAACGACTAACCCTCGCCAATGGACGGTCCCTGCAGCATAGATGACTCGGACCAGCTCACCCTTCCTTCCCACCGAGGGGAGGTGAGTAGAAAACTAAAGGGGGGGTCTGGATGATGAAGAAGGCCGCAGTGGTCTTCAACCTGCGGACCTCCAGATGTTTCAAAACTATAACTGTAGTTTTGCAACATCTGGAGGTCCGCAGGTTGAAGACCACTGAGAAGGGATTGACAGGCGGAGCGTTCACTCGAGTATAAGCCGACGGGGGCGTTTTCAGCACGAAAAATCGTGCTGAAAAACTCGGCTTATACTCGAATATATATATATATATATATATATATATATATATATATATATATATGCCTGAGGCTGTCCGGGCATGCTGGGAGTTGTAGTTTTGCAACA
This sequence comes from Hyla sarda, assembly GCF_029499605.1. Taxonomy (NCBI): domain Eukaryota; kingdom Metazoa; phylum Chordata; class Amphibia; order Anura; family Hylidae; genus Hyla; species Hyla sarda. The sequence goes on from NC_079189.1 coordinate 582,046,935, forward strand.
GGTAGAGGCACCCTGGTTGAGAAACACTGCTCTCGAGAGTTCACATGAATTCTCATCTCAGTTGTAGACACTTTAAAATATATTTTATTTATTTACATTATTATTATTTATTTAATGTTATTTATTTAGTTTATTATTATATTTATTTATGTTACTGTGCTATATCTATTATTAAATAATAATTATGTATTCATTCCTTCTATTGTGACACAGCTGAAACTTCTGTTGCCCTTACGTCATGTCAGCGCGGCAGGATCACACATTAAGCATTTCCTGAGCATAAACATAAATAATAATAAAAAAAAAGTAAAAAAAAAAAACAACAGTTCTCCTGGGAAAACGCCAATCCTGTATAAATTATACCAAATGAGAATTTTTTTCATATGAGAAATCTACCGTTTTCCTTTGCAGTGATGCCGATAGATCTTGATGTTGTTTTCAAACCAAACAAGTAATTTGCCAAAAAGGATGCCTACTAGGAGATGCCATAATCACCCAGTAAGGTGAGCGGTGGGGCTGAGCACAGCGCGTCGGCGAGATGTCATGCCGCAAATCGCTGAGGGAACCATTTTACCCACGTTCAATGGCACGTCTTCAAAATGAGTGAGTGTTATTGGAAGTTACTGTGTAATTCTTTTCCATCTAATTTCCCCGGTGTAATGACATTACTGTTGTTTTTTATCATTTTTATGTTTTTGCGTTTTTATAGGCGCGGCATTGTTAGCGAGCTGCGAGATATGAGTCTGCCGTGGAATATTAACGTCAAGCCATCGACGGGTCTTTAGCGTTTGCTAAACGGCCGTGGTTGCGTGCGATGCTTTAATAGGGATATTTATTACAGCTGTCGGCAAGAGTTTTATTGGGTTACACCTGTATGCGGCAGAAACACACGAGGCTTTGATGCAGATGGGAAAAGCGTTTCAGCCTGTTTGTCAGTGACTGTAATACAATGGAGGAGCCAATCTCTTATACAGGCAACATTAAAAGTAGCCACAACTAGGTGGAGCTGTATATGGATTACATACAGAGCTTGAATTGTATGCAGTAAGCTCCCCCTATAGGTGGCGGTGGACATTCAGAATTTTATCATTTATGCTAAGCGAAGTAGATCATTTGGTATCTATCTATTTGTCTATCTATCTCATATCTAGTAGAGGAGGGAAGCAGCACTCCTGCGATAAAGGTGAATGACTGCGATAAAGGTGCCTGACTGTTGTTGATCTGGGTCAGAGATCCAAAATAATGAAGTAAAGTAGAAGCAGTGGCACTCCAAGCTGGTGACATAAAGTGATGTCTTTATTTACTCCAAAGTGAGCTACGTTTCGGCAGCCTCCCGCTGCCTTTGTCAAGCCTTGACAAAGGCAGCGGGAGGCTGCCGAAACGTAGCTCACTTTGGAGTAAATAAAGACATCACTTTATTTCACCAGCCTGGAGTGCCACTGCTTCTACTTTACTATCTCATATATATCTATCTATCTAACCAAAGAATAAGTGAGCCAGCACTATTGATTCCAAACTATTGTATAGACCTGGCTTACAGGTGCAGGCTGCTGGGCTAAATATACAGCAACAGGTGAATACAGGAGCACACTGCTAGCACAAAGATATAGATGAAACATGAGTATATAGATAAAACATGAGTATATAGATAGAGCATGAAAAGCTATACAGCTGTAGTGCAATAAATGAAAATATGAAACTATGAAATTATGAGGTACTTAGCTTGCAAATTTGGCGCCAAATAGCGTGGACCGTCCCACCACGGCAAGGTGACCTCATTCTGGGACAGATCCTACACTGTGAATATGCCTCTGTGTGAACAGTACAGCAGGCATTGCAAGGTCTGAAACATCCAAGGCACCTTATATACACCTAATAGAGGTGGGTGGGGTGCAAGAGCCAACATGGAGGTAGCCACTCCCCCGAATGTGTAATACAACCAAAGAATAAGTTGGCCAGCACTATTGATTCCAAACTATTGTAAAGACCTGGCTCACAGGTGCAAGCTGCTGGGCTGGGCTGGAGCCTTGGATGTTTCAGACCTTGCAATGCCTGCTGTACTGATCACACAGAGGCATATTCATAGTGTAGGGTCCGTCCCAGAATGAGGTCACCTTACCATGGTGGGACGGTCCACGCTATTTGGCGCCAAATTTGCAAGCTAAGTACCTCATAATTTCATAGTTTCATATTTTCATTTATTGCACTACAGCTGTATAGCTTTTCATGCTCTATCTATATACTCATGTTTCATCTATATACTCATGTTTCATCTATATCTTTGTTCTAGCAGTGTGCTGCTGTATTCTCCTGTTGCTATCTATCTATCTCAAATCTATCTATCTCATATCTATCTATCTCATATCTATCTATCTATCTATCTAAAAAAAAAAAAATAACCAGAAGAGCAGCACAACTAATGATGTTCCAATAAAGAAGGTGGTGCACGCTGGGAAAGACCTTGGTGAGGGGTCTTCACTTAAAATAGAAAATCCAGACTCCAACAGCACACAGGCGTGGTGAAAAAAAAGTGGTTGTTTATTGCATCACCAAATGACAGAAGCAACGTTTCCGCGGCCTCTCGCCGCCATTTTCGAGCTTAAAAATGGCGGCGAGAGGCCGCCGAAACGTTGCTTCTGTCATTTGGTGATGCAATAAACAACCACTTTTTTTCACCACGCCTGTGTGCTGTTGGAGTCTGGATTTTCTATCTATCTATCTCATATCTATCTCATATCTATCTATCTGATATCTATCTATCTGATATCTATCTATCTATCTCATACCTATCTATCTCATATCTATCTATTTCATATCTATCTACTATCTATCTCTATATCTATCTATCTATCTATCTATCTATCTATCTATCTATCTCATATCTATCTATCTCCTATCTATCTATCTATCTCCTATCTATCTATCTATCTCATATCTATCTATCTCATATCTATCTGATATCTATCTATCTATCTCATACCTATCTATCTCATATCTATCTATTTCATATCTATCTACTATCTATCTCTATATCTATCTATCTATCTATCTCATATCTATCTATCTCATATCTATCTATCTATCTCCTATCTATCTATCTATCTATCTATCTATCTATCTATCTATCTCATATCTATCTATCTATCTATCTCATATCTATCTATCCTTCTATATACAAACAAAAAGAAGGTGCAGGGAGGAGGGCACAGCTAGATATGGCTGCCACAATGATCAGTAATGGGTATCACCACAAGTGGAGGAGCGACCGGAGGTATCCAAGTAGTCTAAGTGACAGTGCGGGTACTCGATTCCATAAAAAAGAATACATGAACATGAAAACTGCAAAGCTAGAAAGTAGAAAGGAACAGAAGTGCACTCAATGCTACTATGTTTTCATTATCTTCATTCTGGTATTCAGACTTGTGGGGAGGCAGGTGAAGATGGAATGAAGATAATGAAGACAATGAAGACATAGTAGCGGTAAGTGTCCTCCTGTTACTTTCTACATTGGTGCTATTTTTTTTCTTTTTCATATCTATCTATCTATCTATTTATATATCTTTTTATTTTATATATATATATATATATATATATATATATATATATATATATATATATATATCTTTGTTATCCATCTATCTGTCTATTTTTCACATGTTTCATCACCTATAACTTATTTAGACTAAAATGTGTCCAACGGTGGACATTTATTTCAACTTCATTCTGAACATCTTTTTGGATGAATCTGAAATAACAGAAGGGGGAGGGTGAACCTTCAGGACCCTAATCTATCAAACGTAGTGGACATTGGCTTTAACCTAACCCCTCTCTCCTCTCTCCGGAGGGCCCAGCACGCCTGTGCATTATATTGACAATCAATTGATCACTGGTCACTGTGTAATGTTTCCTTTCTCCAGTGGGGACCATTCTAGTGAGAACCTATTACCTGCAGTTGACATCCCCTTAAATTGAAATAAATTATTCAAACTCTTTAAAAAAAAAAAAAAAAAAAAATCACTCACCGGATAGAATGCGGATCTCGGCTTCATTTCCTGTCCTGGAGCTACCAGGATTTTTAGCCAAACACCTATACAGTCCAGCATCCCCTGCTTGTAGACGACTAATCTGCAAGGCCCCTGACGGTAAGACCAGCACCCGTGTGTCTCCAGGAGTCAACACCAGATCCTCTTGGTTCTTCTGCCAGTGGACGGTAGGCATGGGCTCCCCGACAATCTCACATTTCAGTAGAGCCGTATCTCCGATAAACGAAGTAACCGATTCTGTCTGGGAAAGGAACCTCAGAGGACCTGGAAATGCAAAATAAAACCCAATTAAAGTCACAAAATAGAAATAACAGGTCTTCGATGCTAAAGCCTATTTAACTAATAGCAGAGTGGGAAATACAGTTGTTAATAGCAGAAGCACTTTTGTAGAGGCTGCAATAATACCGCTAAGTATTATTTAATTCGCGCTCGCGACTGCCGAAGCAGCTGCTGAAGGAGCCATTTGTATTGTCTAAAAACACGCTATTATTAGAGAGAGTCAGATTGATGGATACCGAGGCATGTTTGCAATTATAAACCACTTATCATGTAAAACATTGTGGTTTCCCAATAATTACATTTGTGAGCAGAGATGATATCCACCAGGGGCTCATGCAATGTAAGGCAGACAATTGATTCCTCAGCCAGAAAACAGACACAAGGCAAGGACATCACACTCTGCTGGTTACAACTCCGGGGGAAAAAATGGAATATATCGTAATTAACAATCAGAAATCCTGCCATTGGGAATCTGTGGGGACTCGGCATTGCTAATAAATAAATAACAAATCAATTCGCTATTTTCTAATCTTTAAACACCCTCAAACTGGACAAAATTTTAAGTGATATTAAGTAATATCGCCTGATAGTGTCACCTTCAGATAGGACTCCACATCTGCAAAGCATGCCCGGACAGCATAGGGGTCCTCTTCTGACGCTTATAACTCCTTTCTTTTTCTGTAAACAGGCCTGTATGAGGTCTGTAGTTTTTATTGATACCATGTTTGTTTTGATACGACTTTTTGATCACTTTTTATTCATTTTTTCCTGGTATATGAAGTGACCAAAAATCAGCATTTCAGTACTTTAGATTTTTTTTTACATTAACGTTATTGACAGGCGGTTTCATTAATGTTATATTTTAATAGTTTGGGCATGTACACACGCGGTGATACCAAATATATTTATTTTTATATTTGATTACATTATTTCACAAAAAAAAATAAAACAAAATGGGGGAGTGATTCCAACTTTTATTAGCGAATGGGTTAATTCACATTTATTTAGTTACATTTTATTTACAATTTTTTAATGCCCATAGCAGACTATCACATGTAATCTTTGATTGCATACACTGAACAATGCTATGCCATAGAACAACATTGATCAGTGTAATCGGTGCTCCATTAGTACAGGCTGCTGAGGCTTTCTACAGTAAAGGAGCACTGATCATACAGACAAAAGAAAGGTAAGAGACCTCCGTCTGTACACCCCCCCCCCTCCCCGGGGTAGCCAGAATTCATTTTCTCAGTTTTAGATGTTGCAAACAACTTTGTTAGGGTTAATGCCAGACCCAATCAGCAATGTCTGGCATTAGCTGTGGGTTCCGGGACCCACCGGGTATGAAGCGTGCTCAGCTCCTACAACAGGAATGGGACTAGGGCGTACATGTTCGCCCAATGTCCTTTAAAACTTAGGGGGAAATTTATTAAAACCTGTCCAGAGGAAAAGTTGCCCTGTTGCCCATAGCAACCAATCTGCTCGCTTCTTTAATTTTTAAGGCTTCTGCAAAATGAAAGAAGCAATCGGATTGGTTGCTATGGGCAACTGGGCAACTTTTCTTTTGCACAGGTTTTGATAAATCTCCCCCTTAGGGTAGGGTCACACGTAACGGATCCGCAGTATATTTTATGCAGCGTATTTTATTGTGCCTCCTCCTGTTGCCGAAACCACCCGCCCCGCCCCCTGGCCTGCTCGCAGGGTCACTCCGCTGCTCTGAGCAGCCACACTGGAGGCCTGCGAGTCGCCGAATGCACTCAGAAATGCCTGTGCAGTGTACACAGACATCGCGGCTGCTCCGGGATGTCTGGGTGCACTCGGCACCTCACAGGCCCCCAGTGTGGCTGCTCGCAGCAGTGGATTGCCGCTGCAAGCAGGCAAGGGAGTCGGGGGGTTCGGCAACAGGAGGAGGCACAATATGGGTCGGGTAAGCAGGCGGATCCGCAGCGTAAAATACACTGTGGATCCGTTATGTGTGACCCTATCCTAAAGCAGGGCTCAAGTGCTGCAGGAACGTGTGGGGAACGGAGTTACTGCACTTTTTCCACAGCAGGAACGCTGGGGGAGATTTATCAAAACCTGTGCAGAGGAAAAGTCGCCTAGTTGCCCATGGCAACCAATCAGATTTCTTCTTTCATTTTTAATAAAGCCTCTAAATGAAAGAAGCGATCTGATTGGTTGCTATGGGCAACTTTTCCTCTGCACAGGTTTTGATAAATCTCCCCCACTGTTCCCATTAGCAGGAGTCCTGCAGGACCAGCTTTTGCGTGGAAAACTTCCCTAAACTTGACCCCTGAGTGTAAGTCCAGAACTTGTCAAACCCCCTCCCATTTTGTATAGATCGGGGTGGAGAGACGGAACTTATTTCGGGGGCAGTGCAGATCTGCTCAGAATGGGCCAGATCTTTAAATTTCCATAATGTATAATCCTACTAATTCTAATCTTAATAATTCCAAAGAACCTGTATATTTTATCAATTCCTCAAAGCTTAAAGGGGTTCTCTTTTCTGTCTGACCACAGTGCTCTCTGCTGACACCTCTGTCCATTTTAGGAACTGTCTGGAGCAGGAGAGGTTTGCTATGGGGATTTTCTCCTACTCCGGACAGTTCCAACATGGACAGAGGTGTCAGCAGAGAGCACTGTGGTCAGACAGAAAATAAATTAAAAAAGAGAAGAACTTTCTCTGTAGTATACAGCAGCTGATAAGTACTGGAAGGAATAAGATTTTTAAATAGAAGTAATTTACAAATCAGTTTAACTTTCTGGCACCAGTTGATTTAAAAACAAATGTTTTCCAGTGAAGTACCCCTTTAAACAATGCAGAACCTGTTTCCCCAAAGCACAGGAGTGTAAATTGCGCTGTCAGGCTGCCATTTACGTATTACCAAATAAGTCATTCAACTTATTTTCACTCCATTACTCCTCTAAAACAAACAAAATGTGTGTTCTGCCCTCGGGCTCAGTAATTCTCAACTTGCTTGATATTTTTCTCTTGTATGATGGTAATGCTTTCATCCTGCACTGGGTGCAGAAACAGATGCACTGATGCAGTACTCGGAGAGTAATGATAACGTTGTATCATTCTGTTATGTCTAGACATTTAGGACGCTGGCTTTGTAATAAATCCGTAGAGAGCAAAGAACTAAAAAATGTATCACAAGAGGAGAAAAGAACTCCATCACAGGATCCGACTATATGACAAATGAGAAGGCAATGAGACAATGTTTAAAAACTTGCTTAGTTTTACTAAGACTTGCCAGTCTAAGATTGTGCCTTAGGGTGCTTTCACACCATGTTCTGTACTTACGGTTCCCGAATACGGCTGGGAGGAGGGGGGCGGGGCTTAATCGTGGTGCCCGCACTCAGCCGTATTCGGGAACCGTATTTAATGTATGTCTATGAGCCGACCGGAGTGAACCGCAGCCTCCGGTCGGCTGCGTTTTCGGCCGTATGCGATTTCCCGACCGTAGGCAAAAACGAGGTTATTTGGCACAGTTTACATAGTGTGCTCAGTTTACACTGAGTGTGTGTATATATACATATATATATATATATATATATATATATATATATATATATATATAGTGACCCCTCGACCTGCGATGGCCCCGACATACGATAATTTCAACATACGATGCTTTTGTATGTCGGGGCCATCGCATAAACGGCTATCCGGCAGCGCTGACTGCTTCAGCTGCCGCCGGATAGCCGTTTGCGGTGCCCCGTGAGCTCCGATGATGGTCACTCACCTGTCCTCGGGGCTCCGGCGTGTCCTCTTGGGGATCCCTTGCATCGTTGGCGCTCTCCATCGTCGTCATCACGTCGCCGTGCACGCCGTCCCGTCATCCAATAGGAGCGGCGTGCGTAGCGACGTGATGGCGGCGACGGAGAGAGCGCGGTTGCCGGGGAAGCAGAGGCCTTGCCGGAGCGTCGGGGACACCCCGGGGACGCGGTGACAGCGATGGACGGCGACATCCCGGGCAGCGGTGACGAGCGGTGACAATCCGGAGCGGTTTGCACAGGTGAGTACAACGGCTGTCCGGGCATGCTGGGTGTTGTAGTTTTGCAACATCTGGAGGTCCGCAGGTTGTAGACCACTGTCCTATACTTTACATTGCACGGATCCCGCAACATACGATCGTTTCAACAAACGATGGTCCATTTGGAACGGATTACCATCGTATTTTGAGGGACCACTGCATATATATATATATATATATATATATATATATTGTATATACCTCTGGACAGGTTTTGATGAATCTCCCCCGTAGAGTGCAAGGGACGACACTGATATAAATCGGTGCTATGACCATGCAGACCTGCTCCATCCCCACTGGCAGTAATGCGGAAAGTGAAGAATTTCGCTAAAATAATTAACATGTTCATTCTTTTGGTAGAATCCAATTTTGCAGGATGTCCGTAGTGTGAACTGTGCAGTGGAATCCCATTGGCAGCAATGGGAATCTCCTGCAAGTGGATTCTGCTTAGGAAGTTACGGGCGGAATTTTGCAGTGTGAACTAGTCCTAATGGTCGTAGTGACTTATGACTTTCAGTCAACACCAAAATACAATTTTTCTAATGAGAAATTTGATAAATTGGAAATAACTATATTATAATGTATTGAGCAAGGATGTTTTAGCCAATAGAAAGGAAATTTAAGATAATTATAAATGATACAATTTTGGCGCTGAGAAATACATCACAAAAAACCTATTACTTAAGGTTCAGTTCATCACATTTTAGCTAAATTTAGTTACAAAAACACAACATAGTTTTTGGTGCTTTTTCTGTATTTTTGTTGGGAATGCAATGGGTGAGGGGTGGGGGGTTCACTATAATCTCTTTAGTTTAATTCCTAGCAATAGTTGTGAGACATTACAGGCGCTATGTTTATGACAACAGTTTAGTATAAAAATAACCAGATAATTTACATTAATTTTTATTTGAGGTTTTGTTAATTTTTTTGGCTTAGTTATAGCTTCAACAGAAAGGGTCTTGAATTTAGAAATAAAAAATAAACACATCTGCTACAGAATACCTTTAATTAAATATGTTCAAGTTATTTTGAACATTTTTTGTTTATCATAGAAAACATGAATTTTAGGAAAACTTATGTTTTGGAAGTTTTAGCAGAGTTTTTGAATCAAAAAGGCTGTATCCCAAGTGGTTTTGCATTGATTGTTATTGACGGTTCTTCATCTTTCAGTAATACATTTTTATGTAGCGCGAAAAGGGTCAGGTTCTCCTAAGGTATTCTTTCCCCCCCCCCCTTTCTCCACAAAGAAAACCCTGTGGATCAGGGTTTAGGGCAGCCACTTGTCATCAGAGAAAAAATACAAAAAAAACTAAGATTGGCTGACATATCCAAACCCAACTTTAAGTAAACAGATGCACGCTGATGTGGATGAAATACAAATCTGCTAGCGCTCAGCTACAATATGTATAATGTGAAACATTTTAAACTGTGATAGGACTAAAGAGAAAAGATAAAGGTTCTTAGCTTACTTTTTGGCCAAAATGTGTGTACCATCCGACCGCATATTTTACGTGGGAGGGTTGACTACCTCCATGTTAGTTTTGCACTCCCCCTTTTTCCACCTAGGTGGTTTAAAGCACAGTATATTTAGATCCTTCATGCCGAAAAAATTGCTGGCTTAGTGCTTGCCAGGTAAAATCCATAGTGTAGGGTCTGTCCTTATCGTGGTGGAATGGTACACACTTTTTTGGGCCAAAAGGTAAGCTAAGAACCTCTATCTTTTCTCTATAGCACATTATAAATTTAGTATCTTAGCGCTGGAGTGTGCTCCTGTAATTTCTCTCTTTGTCATCAGAAATCAGTGATTTCATCAGTGAACCTGCTGCCCTACTAAATTGGTTTAATTTTAAAACTTAAGTATGCTTGAGAAAGGCTCACTTTTAGCCGAAACGTTGCTGTTATTGATGCAATAAATATCAGTTTGCTACTATACTGGACCTGGCGATTGTTGCTGTTTCCTTTGGAGAGAGTGTTAAGTATGCACTAGGTTTTCATGCTTTTTCCTACTGCTGGATGTGAAGGATGGACTTAGCTGCTAGGGGGACCAGGTCGCTTCCCAAAAGTGGTTCTGGTGTGGGCAGTGGCTGGCCAAGTGAAACAGAAGAATCTGTTGCGGGCACCAAGACATCAGGAAAGGTAAGTTGGTGTCCAAGTGTAGATCATGGGTAGGTGGCAAGAGAGGGTAGGCGGTAAAAAGCACACAGAAGGGTAATGGTTGTCACGTTGGGCAGGGATAGAGTGCTGCCCTGAGCTCGCCCACTCCTTCTGTCCCTGCCTACTTGCGTACCTGCCCTAGGCAGGGGGTCCACAACCAGATTGCCGGTCCCTTCCTATATAAGTGATAGGAGTCAGATGTCAAACCTATAAACTACAAAAAACTGACAACAAGTCGGTAAACAGCTGGAGGCACACAAAATGAACAGAAAATAAACTTAAAACGCACACACACAAATTCGTATACAGAGAGCTGAGTCTAAGCCAGGAGATAACAAAGTACAGTAACAGAGTCTCAAAGAATAGTCAGAAGCCGAGCCAAGAGTCACAGAACCAGAACAAACAATATAGTACAGAGAATGCTAGGTCAGTTTCTAAAACTATCACAAGCAGGGAATTAATGGCAAAGGCCTCCTTACACCTGATACACCTGACTCTGATAGGCTGCAACTGAAACACACCCAGAAGTACAGAGGCTTGTCCCAGCAAAAAAGATAAACAAAAGCTCTCAGGGCCGATTAATCCTTCGGTTTCTTAAAGGGGTTGGGGCATACCTTCAGGGTCAGTGGTCCAGTGGTCAATATAGTACAGGAGGGTCAGAAAGAAACCATTGAGAGGTCAGACATGGGTCAAATGCAGGATAGCAGATCAGCTATGCTAGGGGAAACCCCACAATACTGCTTAGGCACAGATGAGCAGGTAGAGCAACCATTGCTAGGTAGTGCTCAGCAGGGATAGGTGAGGGGCAGATTAGAAGTCTCAGCGTGCTATTTCGTAGGTAGAGCATATACATGCACCCTTGGGGCAAAACAAGGAAGTACAGCAGAAGGAGATGCAGCATGGTGGCAGTCTTGGAGAGAAAATGGGGCATGAATCAGGTAGCAGAAATTACCAGGGGTGACAGTATGCCAGTGGGGAGAGACCGCTGGAGTTATGCTTTGAGGGGCTGGAAATTAGAAAATATATCACCTATACAGAACATGTCCACCATAATTTGCATTGTACACACTGGCAACATTGTCACTAAAGTATAACAGTATTTATTAATCCATAGTGGCAATGTGTTGGCTCCAAAGTCCCATCCTAAAGGAGAGGTTTTCTGCTGGACTTGGGCCCACTGGGGGATTAAACGATCAAACTTTATTTAGGAGATATACAATGAACAATTATCCATAAAGAGTAGAACTTTCCAGACAAGCCTAACTAATGTTTTCTGTAAATACCATTTATTTCCTACAGCTGTTTAAAATATTGGCCCATGATCGGTTAGCTCATTCTGGTACGTTGATCATGCCATTGCTCATCAAACTAATTCATAAAAAATACCGATCGGCCATAAGCCATCATGATTTTTATAGGTTATGACAAAGACTAGCGCTACAGAAGCCTAATTTTGATCAAAAGGGCTATGTTTCTGTTTATTGATTCTAACACTTTGCATCGGAAATGTCACCTGCAAGCTACCAGAAGTTTCTGGAGAGAAACCTGGAGAGTCATTGCACCATACATTATCTCTCAATTCCATATAAAAGTTATTTTCTGTGTAATTATAAATATTACCTACAATAAAAATACTGAGGCAGACAAGAAATTAAGAAAATACAAAGCCCTTATTGTTACATGGCAACTGACAACAATGATTAAAAACATTAAAAACAGAGAAGAGGACAACTAAAAATGGACGCCCCCAGAAGCTGCATACAGTATGGCAAAAAAAGTATTTAGTCATCCACCAATTGTGCAAGTTCTCCCACTTGAAAAGATGAGAGAGGCCTGTAATTTTCATTATAGGTATATCTCAACTATGAGAGACATAATGAGAAAAAAAAATCCGTAAAATCACATTATCTCACATGTATCAGCAAATTATGTTGGAAAATAAGTATTTGGTCAATAAGTTCATCTCAATAGTTTGTTATATACCCTCTGTTGGCAAGGTCAAATGTTTTCTGTAAGTCTTCACAAGGTTTTTCATACACTGTTGCTGGTATTTTGGCCTATTCTTCCATGCAGATCTCCTCTAGAGCAGTGATGTTTTGGGGCTGTACCTGGGCAACACAGACTTTCAACTCCCTCCAAAGGTTTTCTATGGGGTTCAGATCTGGAGACTGGCTAGGTCACTCCAGGACCTTGAAATGCTTCTTACGAAGCTACTCCTTCATTGCCTGGGCAGTTTGTTTGGGATTATTGTCATGCTGAAAGATCCAGCCACTCCTCTTCAATGCCCTTGCTGATGGAAGGAGTTTTTCACTCAAAATCTTATGATACCTGGCCCTATTCATTCTTTTCTTTACACAGATCAGTCGTCCTGGTCCCTTAGCAGAAAAACAGCCCCAAAGCCTGATGTTTCCACCCCCATGCATCACAGTAGGTATGGTGTTCTTTGGATGCAACTCAGCATTCTTTCTCCTCCAAACATGACAAGTTGAGTTTTTAACAAAAAGTTCTCCTTTGGTTTCATCTATTTAAAAAGAGATGTGGGCTCAACCTCAGTAAATCACAACCTGGGTGCTACCAATGCATCCTAAACCAAACAATTGCCAGGCAAGAAAAAGCAAGAGCACGTAGGGGCGCACACCAACAATTATACAATACATATTTTTATAAGGTCATATGAAAAAGACAAAGAAGGTGTATCTACACCTTCTTTGTCTTTTTCATATGACCTAATAAAAATATGTATTGTATAATTGTTGGTGTGCGCCCCGATGTGCTCTTGCTTTTTCTTGCCTGGCGACTTCTTTGGTTTCATCTGACCATATGAAATTCTTCCAATACTCTTCTGGATCATCCAATTGCACTCTAGCAAACTTCAGGCATCTACTGGCTTAAGCAGGGGGACACTTCTGGCACTGCATGATTTGAGTCCCTTATGGCATAGTGTGTTCTCTGCAGGTCATTCACTAGGTTTCACCGTGTGGTTCTGGGATTTTTGCTCACCGTTCCTCTGATAATTTTGACACCACGGGGTTGTGGACAGGTTTCTTTTATACTGATAACAAGTTCAAACAGGAGCTATTAATACAGGTAACAAGTGGAGGACAGAGGAGACTCTTAAAGAAGAAGTTACAGGTCTGTGAGAGCCAGAAATCTTGCTTGTTTGTAGGTGACCAAATACAAATTTTCTACCATAATTTGCAAATAAATTCTTTAAGAATCAGACAATGTGATTTTATGGATTTTTTTCTCATTATGTCTCTCATAGTTGAGGTACCGTATTTTTCGCCCTATAGGACGCACCGGCGTATAAGACACACCCAATTTATAGGTGCAAAATCTAAAAAAATTTAGATTTTGAACCCAATAGTGGTCTTCACCCTGCGGACCTCCAGATGTTGCAAAACTACAACTCCCAGCATGCCCGCATGCTGGGAGTTGTAGTTTTGCAACATCTGGAGGTCCGCAGGGTGAAGACCACTGCATAGGAGGTAATACTCACGTGTCCCCGCCGCTCAGGACCCGTCACCACTGCCCTGGATGTCGCTCCATCGCTGTCGCCGTGTCCCCGTCGCTCCGGAACGTCTCTGCTGCAAGCCGGGTATCCTCGCTCTCCGTCGCCGCCATCACGTCGTTACGCACGCCGACACACGTACGCAACGACGTGATGACGACGTGAGGAGAGCGCCGGCCATACAGGGGATCCCTGAATGGAGAAGACACCTAGGAGGCAGGTAAGGTCCCTCCCGGTGTCCTGTAAGCACTAACCCGGCTATTCAGTCGGGCTGTTCGGGACCACCGCGGTGAAATTGCGATGGTGCAGAACAGCCCGACTGAACAGCCGGGTTAGTGTCACTTTCCCTTCAGACGCCGCGGTCAGCTTTGATCGGTGATGTCCTGTATTAGCCGCGGGTCCCGGCCGTTGATGGCCGCAGGGACCGCCGCGATAGGGGTGTATTCGCCGTATAAGACGCACCGAATTTTGCCCCCAAGTTCTGGGGAAGAAAAAGTGCGTCTTATACGGTGAAAAATACGGTATATCTATGATGAAAATTACAGGCCTCTCTCATCTTTTTAAGTGAGACAACTTGCACAATTGGTGGCTGACTAATTCCTTTTTTGCCCCACTGTAAGTGGTAAGTAGTACCCCGGTAAATGGTGATCCCAAAGAGTACCATATAAATACATCAAATATGGTATGCATGAAGCGTCAATGTATCCTACAGATTACATGGTCATAGTTACAAATATGTAAACAACAGTACAGATGCAGTATCATGCATAGCAATGGCACTACATGAAATACCCATGTAATGACTACCAGCAACTTGGAGGCGTCCACCCCTAGGACCGTTTCGGAACTATGTCCTTCTCCCGGGGGTGTGTTCTTATCAAGTATACCTTTGTCATCCTATTTTTCTGCCACATTTCCCCCTTGGTTCTGCATCTAATCCTTGCTTCTGAAGGTACGTTCTAGACAGAATCAGTCCCATTCCCGGTTCGGCAGCTGATCATATAGCCTCTTCTTCCTTCCCCAGCATAAGGAGCTTCCTCAGCTATACTGCCATGTACAGAAGAAGCAGTATGATTCCGGCTTTATTTTATTTCTGTGGCATACTACATTACTGGCCTAGCTAAATGTACAGTACATACAGAAGCAGGGACTCCTGTGGAAGGGCAGACTACGTGCTTCTGTACAGTAGTGATGCATACAGTACTGTACATTACATTCTCTAGACTGGATGCTATTGTATTGATCCTGGAGAAATTGCCATATTAAGTGGAAATGCATACATCACTGTATGCCTCACCACTCGTTTAACATCAGGCTAGGTGAATACTACACTTTGTGAGTGGTGATGCATACAGTACTGTATGCATTGCTTCTTACTTAATATGTACACAACATTCATTGCGCCAGGTGCAACTATAGTCAAGAGAGTAAGCGGTAAGGAGCGTGACTAAGTATGTCTGTCCTCCAACACTCAGCACATTAGAGGGACATGCTGTACACTTTGATCACCATGTAGTGCCACACAATGTAAAAAAAATGTCACAACTCTTTGGTTAATCATTGGTATTTCCTTATTTTACAGCAATAATTTTTCAACATTGTCCATTTTTACAATCTATAAAATGAATATGACAGATAATGGTTGGATAATTAGACCCCCCCCCCCCCCCATCTAACATTACCATACTGGACCCATGCTCCTGTCCTGAGACCTGACTCTGACAGAGAATCAGGATCATGACTTAGTTAGTTGTGCCTATACCATAGTAGGTGCCAACCATCTTTCCTTTGAAATAAAGCTCCTGTTAGCCAGCCGCCTGGCACTGGGCGCAATAGATCATTAAAGTTCTGGTGTTCGCAGAGATGACAGAGTAACACTGCATTCCTTACATTGTTAATACCAACACCTCCTTTTGGCTAGATAATAACTGAGAAACACATGAAGACAATTAGGCAGTCAGTCCTGTCTTCTGTTATTATCACACCATCTCCGGGTTCAGTTCTGTAAATTGTTACGAACAAAACTGTCTAATCCGTGTCAACTATTTCCAGATTTTGCTCTGGAGCAAATGCCCTTATTTTACGGCCTTGTAATAACCCAGATTTCTCCAGAAATATTTTTTTTTTTTTAAATTGACTTTCATTTGTTTGCCCCCCAGAGGGATACTTGTTTTCCAGCCAATGCCTCCATGTATTATTCCATACCTTGAAATCAATTCTAATCTGAAAATGGTGAACACACATACGTCTGATTTGACCTGGGGCGTAGATGACAGCCAATCGGGACTTCCGTCTCCCCCAACGGAAGGTATAATTATTAAGTAATTAAAGTTCACTTAATATAAATGCTTATCATTAAAAAGACAGACCTAGGGGTTCTTACATGTACAGCTATTAAATATTCAGTGCTTTTAGTCACACTAACAATCCTAAGGGAAGAGCTGCCTTCAGACGTTTTGCCTGATGTGAAGCGAGGTGAGTCATTATTAAGACAGAACCCTTCAGTTCCTGTTATATGATCCATGTGAATATTTCCTAGAACATTAAAATGCTAAAGTGCATGGTTGGTCAATAAAACATTATTTTCTTTTGTGCCAAAATACAGATCAAGAAAGCATAATCCTATTTACTGTAATGGGATTGTTCACAGGGTTGGACTGGCCCACCAAAACAGTGGCACTCATCCATTGAGTCTTAAAGTTCCAGCAGTAGATGACTCCATGTGGAGGTGACTTGAGTGCCAATCGCTTCCCACATGGGTCTTAAAGGATGATCACAAATAACTATTAGATCTTATTGTTGATATTTCATATGTGTTCATAGATATGTTCAATATAACCCAATGGAATATTGTCAAAGTATCGGCAATCTTCCACTGGGTCTTAAAGTTTTAGCAGTAGATGACCACATGTAAAGGTGACTTGAGTTCCAATCACTTCCCACTAGAGTCTTAACCCCTTAAGGACCGGGGTTTTTTCCGTTTTTGCATTTTTGTTTTTTTCCTCCTTACCTTTAAAAAATCATAACTCTTTAAATTTTTCACCTAAAAATCCATATGATGGGATATTTTTTGCGCCAGCAATTCTAATTTGTAATGACATCAGTCAAAAATCTACGGCAAAACGGGAAAAAAAAATCAATGCGAGACAAAATTGAAAAAAAAACGCCATTTTGTAACTTTTGGGGGCTTCCGTTTCTACACAGTAAATTTTTCGGTAAAAATGACACCTTCTCTTTATTCTGTAGGTCCATACGGTTAAAATGATACCCTACTTATGTAGGTTTGATTTTGTCGTACTTCTGGAAAAAAATTTAAACTACATGCAGAAAAATGTATACGTTTAAAAATGTCCTCTTCTGACCTCTATAACTTTTTTTTATTTTTTCGCATATAGGGCAGTATGAAGGCTAATTTTTTGCGCCGTGATCTGAAGTTTTTAGCGGTACCATTTTTGCATTGATGGGACTTATTGATCATGAGAAAAAAAAAGTGACCAAAAATGCACTATTTTGGACTTTGGAATTTTTCTGCGCGTACACCATTGACTGTGCAGTTTAATTAACAATATATTTTTATAATTCGGACATTTCCGCACGCGGCGATACCACATATGTATATCTTTATTTTTATTTACACTGTTTTTTTTTTTTATGGGAAAAGGGGGGGTGATTCAAACTTTTATTAGGGGAAGGGTTAAATGATCTTTATTCACTTTTTTTTTTGCAGTGTTATAGCTCCCATAGGGACCTATAACACTGCACACACTGATCTTTTACATTGATCACTGGTTTCTCATAGGAAACAAGTGATCGATGATTCTGCCGCTTGACTGCTCATGCCTGGATCTCAGGCACTGAGGAGTCATTCGGCGATCGGACAGCTAGGAGGCAGGTAGGGACCCTCCGGCATTCCTGTAAGCTGTTTGGGATAGCCGCGGCGAAGACGCGGCATCCCGAACAGCTCCCTGAGCTAACCGGCATGGTTTCACTTTAATTTTAGACGCGGAGTTCAACTTTGAACGCTGCGTCTAAAGGGTTAATAGCACGCGGCACCGCGATCAATGCCGCGCGCTATTAGCCACAGGTCCCGGCCGTAGTTAGAGGCGGGGCCCGACCCGCTATGACGCCGTGGCCCCACGTTATAGATCGGGAGCGGACTCAGGGCATACAGGTACGCCCTGGGTCCTTAACAGGTTAAGGAAAAGGCAAATAATTTATTACATCTTATTGTTGGTATTTCCTGTGTGTTTGTGTATACATTGATATCAACAAACATTACAGTGCATGTTGTATGTATATGTTCTGTAAAGATGGCGGGTGGGTCCTTAGAATAAGCTAAATCTCCTAAGATTCATTTTTGGTCAAATCTATTGCGAAATCTATCTATTGCCTAGCAATTGATCGTGGAAAATGTTTACAGAAGCAGAAATTCTTGTAAAATTTTGACCGTAACTGATAAGTGCCCAAATGAAAAGAGATATATTATAGTGTATAATCTGGGATTTTACAGATAGCAGATAAAATATAAGTGCTAGAATAACTTCCCTGATTTTGGTGGGAACAGTCGCACATCTAATGTGTATTGAGGCCGCTGGACTCTCTCTGGAATGTTTAGCCAGCTTTACCTTACCTTCACGCTATCAACAGGCTAAACAGTACTGCAACAGTTGAATAAAAATTAAACAAAAATCTAAACGTGTTTACTGTTCACCCCTACCTAGCCAAACCCTCTACAGGCAGCAATTCACATCACAATCAATGGGTGACCACATACAGACACATATAGCAGAACCATTATAAGCTGGTCATAATATCATAAAATAGTGAACTTGCACCATTTATCTCGAGCCAAGAACTAAACCAAAGAAAATATAATCTATTTCATTCCCAAAAATGCATCTACTAGATTTAGGTATATAAAGATTTTCATTCTGCTCTTATTCAAAATTGAAATAAAAGCCTAAAAAGCTGCACTTGGGTCAAGAGGTTCATAGAAAAGGAAAAAGTCGATTTATGGAACAAATTGAGAACTTTTTTTTTTATCTAATGCACAAGGGGCATATTTTAACAATTTCCGAATCTTTACTAAAGCACAAAATGTGTATAGTAATTTATGTTTTTTTTTCTTGCTTCATTATATTGGTTTAAGGTCATCAGGACATACAAAGAAGCCGAAATCAGGTCTAGAATTAAAGAAATAGCTCTGCATTTTGGCAGAAATAATCCAGTTTGACCTTTGGATGAATTGTCATTGGTCACTGCTAAGTAATTGCCATAAAGGGTTCATAATATAGTTTTACTGTGAACATTACCTGGACTACATTTGTAAGACATACATTTAAACCAGGACTATAATCAGTAATGTGACTATTTTAAATCTTTACAAAAAAAATAAACAACTAATAAACATCATAGAAAATAACAGTTAACAAACTAGTCCAAATTGCTGTATAATAAAGTAAAACAAATTATGAATTCCTAGTATTGTTAAATCCCTTATAGTGAAGAATAATTTTAAAACTTTTTGTATTTTATTTTTTAAGAAGAAGAATCTGATACCTCAAAAGCATTAAAAGCACCTTTATAGACTTTCAATCAATGTGGATTTTTAACTAAAGATTTCTCAATGCATTCAGCACAGCTTTTAATTACGTAACATAAAATAAAAATTAAAGGGATACTCTGGTGGAAAACATTTATTTTTTAAATCAACTGGTGCCAGAAAGTTAAACAGATTTGTAAATTACTTATATTTAAAAATCTTACTCCTTCCAGTACTTATTAGCTGCTGTATAATACAGAGGAAGTTCTTTTCTTTTTGAATTTCTTTTCTGTCTTTCCACAGGGCTCTCTGCTTACACCTTTGTCCAAGTCAGGAACTGTCCAGAGCAGGAGAGATTTGCTAAGGGGAATTGTTCCTGCTCCAGACAGTTCCTGACATGGACAGAGGTGTCAGCAGAGAGCACTGTGGACAGACAGAAAATAAAGTAAAAAAGAAAATAACTTTCTCTGTATTATACAGCAGCTGATAAGTACTGGAAGGATTAAGATTTTTAAATAGTAATTTACAAATATGTCTAACTTTCTGGCACCAGTTGATTTAAAAAAAAAAAAAATTCCACCGGAGTACCCCTTTAATAAAGTTAATAAATAAATGGGAAGAATTCAAGTTACTTTGAACAGTTATATGCAGTACATGTATTATATTTTTGCATATTATATTTATATTATAAATATTATAAATATACTATTTAATTTATATACAAATTTATATACAAACTTTTAAAAACTTTTTAAACTACATGCCATTTTTTTTAAAAGCCTATTCCATCAAAATCACGCTCTTTATTTTTCCTTTTGTTTTTTTCTCTTTTTTTTTTGTCAATTTTGTTTGGGCTTTATCCCAACTCTCATCTTCTAATTTAATATTTTTTATTTCTCTTTTTTTCGGTCATTGCATAATATATATTTTTCTCATCTACTTCAATTTCAATCTCTTTTAATATATTCCCACCCTATTACCTACCTTCCGCTATCTTTGTTTCTGCACATTGTTCAATTTAAATGACTGTTGATATAATCTTGTTTTTTTCCCCCCTTGGGGGTTGATGTACTATTTCTGCAGACAGAAAAAGTATTCCAATAGTAGAAGTCATCTTTTGTAGATGTGAACGTCAGGTCAGCCATCATCTCGGCTCGCTGAAGCTTTCAAGCTTGACTCCTTTTGCATTATCCGAATTAAGTAGAACCTTAGTAGTAAAAATTTGTGAAGCAGAAGAAACTGTGTAGTAGGGAATTCTTGACCTACAAGGGCCACCTCATCTCCATGTATTTGAAGTGTAAGTAATGATATTGTAAACCCTGCCAGCATGGAGCCACTCGATGTGAGGGAGTTTAATATATTGCCATAAGAAATATTAACATTGAATACTCGAACAAAAACAAACTTAGTTTTGATGGGCTAAGTGTGACAGGGGCACATATTAAATTTTAATACATTAGGAACCAACCCCATCTCTAATTAGGATCACAAAGGATTTTTTATTTTATTTAATTTTAGGGCAGTTTGGTTCATTCCTTGGGTTTTCCTTTACTGTACTCTAGAGCAGTGATGGGGGGGGGGGGGGCAAAGCTCTAAAATTTACCTTTACCCCTTTTTTCCTCAAATTTTTTTTACTTTTATATGTACTAGGTAGAAAAGAGTTATTTAATTATTTTTTTTATATACATATTTTTTCCAAGGATCAGTAGTAATCATTGAGATGGACATCTAAGAATTACTTTGCTAAATGTTATGAGATGTAGGTGCATTTGGGTTAAATTGGAATTTTACTAATGCAATGGGTTCAGTTTGACCACAATTGTCGATGGCAGGGGATCACTATCTGAAAAATATACTGTAGGGTATATAACTTAAAACCTAACTTTTCCATTAAAAGAGGGGGAAAAAAACACACTTAACCAATTAAACAAGCTCTACGTGCCTGTCCTTAGCCACTTTCAACTGCATTGATTGTGCCTTTTTGCCATGTTCCTTTATGAGTGGATTTTCCCTGCACTGTTCTCCTCATGGGTGGAGTCTCACTGCATTGTTCTCATCATGGGTGGAGCCTCACTGCACTGTTCTCATCATGGTTGGAACCTCACAGCACTATTCTCCTCATGGGTACAGCTTCCCTACACTATTATCATAGGTGGAGCCTCCCTGCGCTATTCTCATGGGTGGAGCCTTCATCCACTGTTCCCTTTATAAATGGAGCCTTTCTGCACTGTTTTAGTCTAAGTAGAGCTCCTCTGCACTATTCTCTGTGTGGAACTTCATTGTGCTGTTCTCTTCTTGGACAGAGCCTCCTGCCTTGTTTTCTCCCAGGTCTCTGTTTGGATTAGTGATGACAACAGTTAGTTGAGACCACATTCTTTGGTCTCTAAGACAAGAAGTGATGGAATATGATTGACAGATGCAGAAAGAAAGACATCATCTGGTGCAGAAAGAGACAGCATACAGAAAAAAAGAAAGAAATTATGTCTCCTGTCACATTGTACCTGCCAAAATAGTGTTTTTGTCATGGAAGTTTAACGTTGATATTATTGAGGGATTGATGCGCATGCATGTGGAGTAATGTACAGTAAGTGCATGGCTATTTTGGTCACAGGGGTATATTAATAGAGGGGGCAGAGGTAGCAATTACTCGTTGGTCATGAGAGACTCAAAGGTCCATCTGCCACAAATAAACTAACTAGTATAAATAACAAATGATAAGTAAGAAGATGTGTTGCAGAGTTTACATGGGGGTAAGGGAGCTTCACATTATTCTTCTACTACAGTGAATAAAAAAAATAAAAAAAGTGGTAGCAATATCATGATAAAATGTTAGTAATTAAATTCAATATTAATACATTTGTTTTTCGAATATTTTGAAGAACTTCACTACTAAACCTTTCCAGCTGGCAGATCATTGTTTATTCACATTAATGGAATACAGTAAATCAATAAAATGCCTGACTACTTAAAAAAAAAAAAAAAAATTGCAAATAAGGATTTAAACCAGAATCGGCATATTTATCATCCTAACAAAGAGAAATAAAGCACTTCTCTTCTTAATGTACTGAGATTAAGATAACCGGTGGAAACAAAAGCTAATCAGTTTTGCTGCCGGTTGCCCTAAAGGGCAATGAGATGCAAAGTAGGAAATGCAGGACTGAGAAATTCGATTTTAGTTCCAGAAAGCTAATGCAATAGTCACATCTCCGAGACTTTTAAGTATCATTATATTAATTGCTTATAGAGAAAATGCTGGACACAATGGAAAGAACAGTTCAAAAGCATTTACCACATTGTCGACTGGTCATGACTGTCAAATGAACAGATATGAACAATGGGTCATGAAGACCTCCTTGGGTTTTCATGGTAATTAAGTGAAGGAGCTGTACAACCCCTGAGTGTGGGCACTATTAGTCCAATGTTCTGCTCAGAACTTCCCTATGTGACGCAGAAGGAAAAGTCTCTTCCAAGCACTGGCTCTTCCTCTGATGGACATGAGTCTTCTATGTATGACATGGACAACCATTCATTTGAATGAACTCCATGTATTAAAATGTATGTGTATGTTGTTGGGTACCATGTATACCTAGATAGTGTCACCCTCCAGATTAAAGTATAGAAAAAAGACATCCCTTAAGGCAAGGTTCTGAAAAACTTAAATGGGCACTGTCATTAACTTTTTTGTACTACAACATTAACTTACTTATGTACTACAACATATTTCTAACATACTTCAATAATTTTTTTGGTCATTAAAACATTTTATTTTGTTTTTGACATCACAGCTGAATTCGGACCGATCCTGGCCGGGCATTGGTCCGAATTCAGTCAGCCTGCGCTCGCTCCCTGCCTGTCAATCAGACAGGCAAGAGCGAGCGCTTTGAATACCGAAGATGCGCGCATTGGGAGCGAGCGCTTTGAACACCGAGGATGTATGCATTGGCTGCCTGGCCTTGCACGCCGGCCCCGCCTCCCGGCATAATCTCAGTGCTGCGCTGCTGCCGCCTCAGGACTGTGCTGCATGTCTTTTTCTGCGGGCAGAGGGGGCTGTCCTGCACTTGGGTATGTCCTGCAATCGGGTATGTCTTTTTCGGGCGGGCGGAGGGGCGGTAGAGGGTTGCGCAGCGGCCACGGCCATGGCCGTAACAAAGATAATGTTTTCAACACAGGGTGCCTCCAGTTGTTTCACCACTACAGCTCCCAGTATGCCCTGACAGCCAATAGATGTCAGGACAAGCTGGGAGCTGTAGTGGTCAAAAAGCTGGAGGTACACTGTGTAGATGAGCTAAGGGCGGAAGTCGGCACCCTGCAGGCATCAGTGAGGTTGCGCCTGCATGGGGAAGTCTGCCTGGTAAGTGAGCAGGTAGATAAAAAAGGCATTTCTAAGATAGTAAAAAAATAAAATAAATAAAAGGCAGGGAGGGAGTTAGGGATAGATGGGCAATAGGCAGGGACAGAAAAAAAAAATAAAAAAAGGATGGTGGGAGCTTCTCTTTAAGTCAATTCTTAATTAAATCCACTAACTAAACATAATGAATCTACCTGTGCAAAAATCACCAAAAAGCAAAAAAAAAAAAAAAAAAAATTTCTGTCAGGGTTCAATAAGTCTGCCTTAAAGAAATGTAAGTGATCCTACAGGAGTCCTCCCATAATAGGAGAACTACACACTGATCCCTATTAAGCAAATCACATAAAGAAAATATATCAGTGAAAGAGCGTACACACCTGGTTATTTAAAATATGTAATAAAAAAACACAGGGTATATACAATTTTATAAGCCCTCACTGGAAGAGCATACATCCCTGGTTAATAGTAGTGTTGCTCGCGAATATTCGCAATTCGAATATTATTCGCGAATATCGCATATTCGCGAATTCGCGAATTTCGCGAATATAGCGCTATATATTCGTAATTACGAAAATTCGTTTTTTTTTTTTTTTTTTCTTCACAGTACACATCACAGTGATCACCCCTCTCTGCTTCCAGCTTGTGTGGTGTAAAGAAGGCTCTAATACAACTGTGTGAGACTGGCGCGCGAAAATTCGCATATACGAAAATTAGCATATGCGAATTTTCACATATGCGAATTTTCGCGCATGTAAAATTTTGTATATGCTAATATTCGCATATGTAAATTTTCGCATACGCGAATTTTCGCATATGTGAAGATAAACGAGAATATAACGAATATGCGAATATTCGCGAATATATGACGAATATTCGTCCATATATTCGCGAATATTCGCGAATTCGAATATAGCCTATGCCGCTCAACACTAGTTAATAGTACCACAGGTATGAAAAAACACAGAGTATGTACAATTTTATAAGTCATTATTATTAGCCATAAGCAATTTTATGGCCTTCAGGTAATAATACATTTCTACCAGAAGTGGCAACAGCAAAGTAAAGAACCTCTCCCATGGGGGCGGTTTTTCTAAAATAAGGGGGTTGTCTGTGATGAGTACATGTAGCTATGTGTTTCAGATGGGGATCACCCTAAAAAAGAAATTGAGTAGTTGGTAAACAATCTAAATCATCATAGTCTTCAGAATTTATTGTGTTCTTGAAGTAAAAGTCTGAGCAGTATAGATAGACAGTGTTCTACATAGCAAATTAAAGGGGTACTCCGCTGCCCTGCTTCCGGAGCTCCGCTCCCCAGCGTCTGGAAGTTTATTGTTCTGAACGCTGTGTGAGGGCTTCCGTGTTCACAACTGCCCCTCGTGACGTCACACCCGCCCCCTCAATAAAAGTCTATGGAATGGGGGCGTCCTCCATTGTATGCATTTTTATGCTGGGGATCGCCCCTAGCAACGGACTACAAGGGCAGGATCTGCTCCCCCAGTATATATGCACAACCGCATTTGGGGTTGAGCACCTCCAGCCATTTGAGACCACGTTTTTTGCTGTTTGTTTAAATTTTATACTTGGAGGTGTGTAAACTCCATAGTTAATGCGCCTTGAATATCTTCAAGGCAGCATTATGGTAGCACCTGTAAGGCCATGCACCTATATTAGCCAACTCAGATGGGGCTTGCAGCTTGCCTCCCTCCTCCCATTGCATGTGTGCTCAGTCACGCTGGAGGGTACGTGGGAGGAGGCTGTGAGTCAACCGTATGCTGCTGTAATTGCCCACTGGCCCCTGTTTTGCTTATCACGCAAAGGTAGGATTAGCGTTAGGTCCCGTGCCATCTGAGAAACCTTGGCATTGGTGTGCGGGCTCTGGTATGTCCTTCATATAAGGATACACTGGGGAATGTCTCAATTTTAACATCAGTGTTGAGGGATAGCCAATGTCATTGTTACATCTACCACAGTAGTGCACCCATATTGCTGTATTGCATATTACTTATTTGTTAAATAAAATATAAGATAGCTAAATAAACCCTAACATGCCGCCTTACACGAAGGATGGGTTTTTTGTTTCAAGTCCCATGCAAGTATATGGGGCTTCTGGGACCTTACTCTAGAAGCTCCGCTCTGCATCTCCTGGTGATTGCGTCAGTCCAGCTTGCAAGCCACACCCTCCCCACATGCCATGCCCAATACCAATAAGCCACGTCCACCCTTTAAGCCGCACCCCTTTTACTTTCTACCCTTTTTTGCATCAGTCTGGCTGACAAATCATGCCCACTCCAATAAAGTCACATCCCTTCTATTTTCAGCTTATAATATCTTCATCTCAATTCAGCCTCACTTGAGGATGGAATAGGAGGAGGGCATTTGAGGATGATATATGAGGACAGGATATAGGGTCAGGGTATGAGGATGAGATATGAGGGCAGGATATGGGGACAAGATAAAAAAGTCAGGATATGAGGACAGGATATGAGGTCGAGATAAGTGGAAGAGATGTGAGGATGGGATATAAGGATGGGATAAAAGGTTGGGATATGATATGAAGTCGGGATATAAGGGCAGGATATGAGAATGGAATATGGGGACAGAATATGGGATCAGGAAATCAGCAAACTCCCAATGTTGTGCAAACTCCCTCACATTTGTTGTGCAAAAAGTTTGCACAATTTTAATCCTAGAAGAGTTTAATGATAATTATTCCAAATATTTTAGCATTGTATACTTTTGGATAATCTATAAATGCTGAAAGTATTTAGAAGACTTATCTCTAAGGAATCATTATGGTAAGGTTGCATCAATTATTCAGTATGGTTCTTTGAAGGTTCTACATTAGTCTATGGACCTTTATGGCATAGTGTGAGGCAAATTTTTAGCCTGCATAGCAATAAAAAAATTGCCTGTAATTAAAGGGGTACTCCAGCCCTAATACATCTTATCCTTTATCCAAAGGATAGGGGATAAGATCTCTGATTGAGGGGGTTCACGTCGCTGGGGACCCCAGCAATCTGTCATTGCACACCCACCTTTGACGTCATGTATCGTGACGTCATGACTCCGCCCCCGTGTGACATCACACCCCACTGTGACGTCACACGGGGCGGAGTCATGAAGTCACGATACTCCGGCCTTGTGGTCATCACGTTACACATTTGGAGCCTCCAGCGCTGTGGAGAGCTCACAAAGGTGGGTGCGCAATGACAGATTGCGGGGGGCCCCAGTGGCGGGACCCCTGTGACTAGACATCTTATCCCCTGTCCTTTGGATAGGGGATAAGATGTATTAGGGCCGGAGTACCCCTTTAAGCATGTGAAACTAATGCTCAGTAATCATTCAATGTTTCATCTTCACAGGCTCTTATGCAAGATATGATAGAACTTAATTATCCTGTATATCAAAGAAATGTTGAGCTAGGAGGATTCACACTGTGTACAGCTCCAATAATCTTAATATCTTTAAATATTTAGCTGCGTGACTCTTCCCGATATCTTATGATCCTTTTTTTTCGGAAAGGGGACTTATGGCATACAATGAAAAAATAAGTGAATTCACTTGGGTGGAAACAGAGAACCATAAAATGATAAACACAGTTGGACTGCTGGTGATAAGTCTTGCTTCTGTCTGCCATGACTAAGCTAAATATTTATATTTATAAAACTTAAGGTATGTGTGTGTGTATACATATATATATATATATATATATATATATATATATATATATGTTCCAGCATAACTTCCAAATGGCTGGAGATATTTCCATTTAACTATTTAACTTCGTATACATGACGGGGTATTTATCAAAGGATTTATGTGGGTTTTGTTTTTTTTCGTAACTTTGGCGCAATTCTTTGGCACAGTGTCTTTTTGCACCAAAGTTTGGCGCATTCTCTCCACTGTCATTTTTTAAACTTTCTCCAAATCACATGGTCCTGTGTGTGATTTTTACTTTGGTAGGAAATTCATCATTTGCGCCAATCGATCTTTGGCGCAATTTTGCGCCTTAAGGGATTTTTTTGGCGCAATTCACTGACAAGAAATTTTGTACATGGAAAACACACATAGCAATGTCAGAAAATGTAAAGGCGTCAAAATACATTAAAACATATTTTTGTGAAAGCAACGGCACCTCTGGGGCTGCACAATACTATCCTGCTACATAGTTGTTTCTGAGGGACCTTCACCCTCCATTGAGCCAGCATTGGACATGGCCACAAAGGTTCAGGAAAGGTAAGCGCTAAAGTAACCGAAAAAAAAACTATCAAGTTAAAAATAAAATCCATTTCACATGGTGGCTATAAACCCCACAAAAGAAAATAACTCATGTCGCTTGCTGATATACTGCAGGAGGGATTCCGAATTGGCTGCTCTACAGGGTAAAATACACTGTCCTCTGTGGCAGTAAGTTCTGTGTAAAAGGCAATTTCAATATTTGAGCCAAAATTACTAACAACGTGCACCAAATGGCAAATTTGTTGCATATCCACAAAAAACCCTTAACCCCTTAAGGAACTAGGGCGTATGGATACGCCCTGGCTTTCTGGTACTTAAGAACCCAGGACGTATCCATACGCCCGTGGGAATTTCTGTCCCCGCCGCGCGCCGGGCGGGGACCGGACCGGGGTGCCTGCTGATATCGATCAGCAGGCACCCCGCGCAAATGCCCTGGGGGGTCAACAGACCCCCCCATGTCGGTGATTGGTGCAAATCGCAAGTGAATTCACACTTGCGATTTGCGCCGATTGGGGTCTATGGTGACCCGATGACCCGGAATAGAAGGGGGATCGCGGGTGTCCAAGACACCCACGATCCCCCTGAAGCGATAGGAGTGAGGTGGCAGAACGGGGAAACGACACAGGACCGGCGCCGAAGTTCACTCACCCATCGGCGACGGCAGCGGGTGACGACCGACGGCAGCAGCGGGCGATGATCGACGGAAGAAGAGGACGGCGACGCAGCTCCGTGGATCCTACGGAAGCCGGTGAGTTGCTTAGCAACATCTGGAGGGCTACAGTCTGAGACCACTATAGAGTGGTCTCTAAACTGTAGCCCTCCAGATGTTGCAAAACTACAACTCCCAGCATGCCCACATAGCAGTTTGCTGTCTGAGCATGCTGGGATTTGTAGTTTTGTAACTTTTGGAGGTCCACAGTTTGGAGATCACTGTGCAGTGGTCTCTAAACTATAGCTCTCCAGATGTTGCAAAACTGCAAATCCCAGCATGCCGAAACAGCAAACACCTGTCTCGGCATGCTGGGAGTTGTAGTTGTGTACCTCCAGTTGTTGCATAACTACATCTCCCAGCATGCCCTTCGGCGATCAGTACATGCTGGGAGTTGTAGTTTTGCAAAAGCTGGAGGCACACTGGTTGGAAAATACTGAGTTAGGTAACTGAAGGTTTTCCAACCAGTGTGCCTCCAGCTGTTGCAAAAGTACAACTCCCAGCATGCACGGTCTGTCAGTACATGCTGGGAGTTGTAGTTTTGAAACAGCTGGAGGTTTGTCCCCCCATGTGAATGTACAGGGTACATTCACACAGGCAGGTTTACAGTTAGTTTTCTGCTTCAAGTTTGGGCTGCGGCAAATTTGTCGCCGCAGCACAAACTCACTGTAAACGCCCGCCAGTGTGAACGTAAAAACACTACACTACACTAACACATAATAAAGGGTAAAACACTACATATACACCCCCTTACACTGTCCCCCCCCCCCAATAAAAATGAAAAACTTATCGTACGGCAGTGTTTCCAAAACGGAGCCTCCAGCTGTTGTAAATCACCAACTCCCAGCATTTCTGGACATCCACTGACTGGCATGCTGGGAGTTTAGCAACAGCTGGAGGCACCCTGTTTGGGAATCACTGGCGTAGAATACCCCTATGTCCACCCCTATGCAATCCCTATGAAGTCCTCAAATGCGCATGGCGCTCTATCACTTCAGAGCCCTGTCGTATTTCAAGGAAACAGTTTAGGGTCACATATGGGGTATATCCGTACTCGGGAGAAATTGCACTACAAATTTGGGGGGCTTTTTTTCCTTTTACCCCTTATGAAAAGGAAAAGTTGGGCTCTACACCAGCCTGTTAGTGTAATTTTTATTTTATTTTTAAAACTAACATGCTGGTGTTGCCCTATACGTTTTAATTTCACAAGCGGTAAAAGCAAAAAAAGACCCACAAACCTTGTAACGCAATTTCTCCTGAGTACGGAAATACCCCATATGTGGGCGTAAAATGTTCTGCGGGCGCACAACAAGGTTCAGGAGTGAGAGTGCACTATGTACATTTGAGGCCTAAATTGGTGATTTGCACAGGGGTGGCTGATTTTACAGCGCTTCTGCCATAAACACAAAAAAATAAATACCCACATGTGACCCCATTTTGGAAACTACACCCCTCACGGAACGTAACAAGGGGAATAGTGCGCCTTAACACCCCACAGGTGTTTGACAAAATAGTTGGATGGGAAAATGAGAAAAAAAAAAAACATTTTGCTAAAATGCTGGTGTTACCCTAAATTTTTCATTTTCACAAGGGAAAATAGGAAAAAAGTCCCCCAAAATTTGTAACCCCATTTCTTCTGAGTAAGAACATACCCCATATGTGGATGTAAAGTGCTCTGCTGGTGCACTACAATGCTCAGAAGAGAAGGAGCGCCATTGGGATTTTGAAGAGAAAATGTGTCCGGAATTGAAGGCCACGTGTGTTTACAAAGCCCCCATAGTAATAGTATAGAGAATTTTGGGTATCTCCCAACCGAATAATGACAATACTCCCAGTCAATTATGCAATCAAAAAAGGGGGGGGGGGAGAGGAGTGACTAAGACTTAACTTTTAATCAAGTAATCTTAAAAAATATATATAATTATATGTGAATGTACAGTGTGGGGTAGATCTGATAATATCTCCCCACCATAAAGACGCAATAATTACACACTGTTAAATGACCACGAGTGTTTAGTATTGTAATTTTAGCATCATCAGTTATTTCCCTTAATGTCCGACGCGTTTCGGTCACCATCCATGACCTCCTCAGGGACAGGTAGGGTGTTATTTAATATACCAGATGAGCCCTGCTTATAAGTGGTACAGTCCTAAGCCACGTCTACATATAGCAGGGAACAAAACACTCATCACAAGCAGGCAGTGATACAGTACCGCCTCTTGATATTACTTAAAATCCAGAGTCATAAATAGACAAATGGCAGACCCTGGAGCGCCTTGGATATGGTCAATCCCTGGAAAAAAAGCACATATAAACACAAGCTGCTGTCAGGTCACGTCGCATAATCATTATTAACCTGAAAGAAAAAACAGCCGTGTTACTTACAGTTAGGCGTCTAACGATAGTCTCCATGTGCATACCCGCTTGGTTGCGGGGAGCCGTACAGTCCTGTCGGCTTCTACAGTGCACATGGAGAGACGCCGCGGCGTTCTGTGTAATATCCGATCGCCGGGTGGAAGGGAGGCGGGGCCCGGATGACGCAGCTTCCGGTTTACGCCGCCGATCCGGAAATGCGTAGCCGCTCTGTGTTAGAGAGCGGTGACTAGGCAACCCGATTAACTCCACTGTGCCCGGACAAAAGGACATGGTTTACAGAAATGAGTAGAACCAAAGGTTTTTAGACTAGCTAATACTGCAACAATGTAGCCTTACTTGTCAACGTGTTACTGTTGGTCAAAAGTGAAGAGTAAATCAGAAACTATTTGGGACATGTGTGAAGAAAATTGGAGGGGCTTATATAATTATCCATATGATATAGGGACTATGTATTTTATGACGGATGGGCACAGGCATTGAGACACGTATGGGGAGATCAGGCGAGAGGAGTCATCAAGACACAGTGACAAATGGGAAAAGAGAAGGGTCACCTCCTAAAAGATATAGAGGAAGGGGGGGTATAGCAGGGGCCTAGGGGACCTAGTGTGAAGCCTAGATGCAGTCTATACTATTCCCTAAACCTAGGCGGGGTGGCCGCCCTAAAAAGGGCGGTCCCGCACAGGAACCTAGTCTATCAAACCCTAGTAATCCCTGAAATAAAAAAAGGGGGGATATACTGCATCATGGGTTGACTACAACCCCCACTAGCTACCTCTCCAAAATATCCCCTTGCCTATTCCCCGTCACTGTGTCTCAATGAAACTAGTGAAACACAGCATTTCATTCATGCCGTGTGGTGTAACGGTGTCAAGCGTATAAATCCAACGCGTTTCGCGTTGTAATAATAGTTGGTCTAAATCTCCACCGCGTATAGATGGACGCATATTCTCAATGCCATAGAAGCGCAGATGTTTAATGTCGCCCCCATGGACTTCATGGATATGTCTGGAAATAGCTGTGTCTCTCTTGTTCCTCACATCGCCAACATGTTCGAGGACTCGTCTACGGAGCTCACGAATAGTCTTTCCCACGTATTTCAGACCACATGAGCACTCGGCTATGTAGATAACTGCTTTGGTACTGCAGTTGATAAAGGTTTTAATTCTATACATTCTGTTGAGCCTTGGTAGTGATATCTGAAGAGTTTTACTCATGTGTGTACAGGCTCGACAGTGACCACACGCATGTGAGCCAGTTAGTGTGGTCCGGTTGAGCCATGTGGGGGTAGGTGGAATAGGTGAAAGATGGCTGTGAGTCACCATGTCGGCTATACTTTTGCCCTTACGGTACGTAATTTGTGGATATTCTCCTATTAAGGTACGTAGATCTTCATCCATAAGCAGAACACTCCAATGGCGCTGAATAATTTCTCTAATTGGGCCTGACATATTGTCGAATGTGCCAATAATTCTGCATATCCTGGATTCTTCCGTGTGTTGCTTGGGGATAAGTAACTGTTCTCTAGGGGTATCCTTTGCCGTTTTATATGCCAAGGTTAATACATGGTCGGGGTATCCCCTATCGCGAAATCTCCCCCTCAAGTCCCGTGCCTGCGCCTCAAAGTCCGTCTCCTGTGAACAGTTCCTCCTGAGGCGGAGATATTGCCCCTTTGGAATCCCCCTTTTCAGGGGGCCCGGGTGGCAACTCTCCCACCTCAGGAGGCTGTTCGTGGATGTGGCCTTTCTATACACATTGGTGTAAAGGCCTCCTTCTCCATTTTTAGTGATAGTTACATCCAGAAAGTCTAATGTACGGTTGTCTACCGTGTATGTGAAGGTCAGCCCAATATCATTCCTGTTGATGGATTCCATGAACTCCTTGAATTGAATCTCCGATCCCGTCCATAGGACAAGGACGTCATCGATATATCTAACCCACAGAGGTACCAGATCACTCAGCCACTCCCTCTCCTCGACGAACGCTATTGTGGCCTCCCACCAGCCCAAATACAAGTTTGCGTATGTAGGCGCACAGGGACTGCCCATGGCAGTCCCTTTTAGTTGGTGGTAATAGCGTCCGTCGAAGAGAAAGTAATTGTGGCTGAGGATGAATTCCATCAGGATAAGTATGAACCTATTGTGGTTTAACATATAGGTGGGACGTGTGGAAAGATAGTAGTTAACTGCTATAAGGCCTTTCTGGTGCGGGATTGATGAATAAAGTGCTTCTACATCAATCCCTCCTAAGAGTGTATTGGTGTCTACCTCTATTCCATCCAACTTAGACAAGAGATCCATCGTATCTCTTGTAAAGGAGGGGAGGGAGGTGACAAAATGTCTCAGAACCTTATCAACATATACCCCCACGTTTTGTGATATACTTCCAATGCCCAAGACTATTGGGCGTCCTTTTAAGGGGAACATGCCCTTGTGAATTTTTGGAAGGGCATAAAACGTGGGGGTAATGGGAGCAGTGGGATATAAAAATTCATACTCCTTGTCACTGATAAGTTTGTTATTTCTTGCCTCCAGGAGTATGCCAGCCAGTATCTCTTTGTATCTTGCTGTAGGATCCTGTGTAAGTATCTCATAGGACTCCCTGTCATTAAGAATCCTATAGCACATTTTCTTATATTGCTCCCTCTCCAGGACCACTATATTGCCTCCTTTATCCGAAGGTTTTATAATGAGCCTATGGTCATTTTCCAGCTCTTTTATAGCTTGTCTTTCTGCATAGGACAAGTTGTTGCGGAGGAAGTGGTCCTGGAGTGAGAGAGTACCACAGTGCCAGAACAATGGACCCCCCCACATGTGACTCCATTTTGGAAAATACACCCCTCACGTAATGTAATAAGGGGTACAGTGAGCATTTACGCCCCACAGGTGTTTGACAGATTTTTGGAACAGTGATCGGTGAAAATTTAAAATTACATTTTTCATTTGCACAGCCCACTGTTCCAAAGATCTGTCAAACACCAGTGGGGTGTAAATACTCACTGCACCCCTTATTAAATTCTGTGAGGGGTGTAGTTTCCAAAATGGGGTCACATGTGGGGGGGGGGGTCGACTGTTCTGGCACCACGGGGGGCTTTGTAAATGCACATGGCCCCCGACTTCCATTCCAAACAAATTCTCTTTCATAAAGCACAATGGCACTCCTTCTCTTCTGAGCATTGTAGTGCGACAGCAGAGCCCTTGACGTCCACAAATGGGGTATTTCCATACTCAGAAGAAATGGGGTTACAAATTTTGGTGGTCATTTTCTCCTATTACCCCTTGTAAAATTTGTAAAATTTGGGGAAAACACAGCATTTTTTTTCATTTACACATCCAACTTTCACAAAAAGTCGTGAAATATCTGTGAGGTGTTAAGGCTCACCGTACCACTTGTTACGTTCCTTAAGGGGTGTAGTTTCCAAAATAGTATGCCATGTGTTTTTTTTTTTTGCTGTTCTGGCACCCTAGGTGCTTCCTAAATGCGACATGCCCCCCAAACACCATTTCAGCTAAATTTGCTTTCCAAAAGCTAAATGTGACTCCTTCTCTTCTGAGCATTGTAGTTTTCTCGTAGAGCATTTTACGTCATAACATGGGGTATTTATATACTCAGAAGAGATGGGGTTACAAATTTTGGGGGGCATTTCCTCCCATTACCCTTTGTAAAAATGATAAATTTGGGGGAAAAACTGCACTTTAGTGAAATTTTTTTTTTCATTTACACATCCGACTTTAACGAAAAGTCGTCAAACACCTGTGGGGTGTTAAGGCTCACTGGACCCCTTGCTACATGCCTTGAGGGGTGTAGTTTCCAAAATGGTATGCCATGTGGGGGTTTTCTGCTGTTCTGGCACCATAGGGGCTTCCTAAATGTGACATGCCCCCCAAAAACCATTTCAGCAAAATTCCCTCTCCAAAATCCCATTGTCGATCCTTCCCTTCTGAGCCCTCTAGTGCACCCGCCGAACACTTGACATGCACATATGAGGTATTTCCTTACTCGAGAGAAATTGGGTTACAAATAGATAGATTTAGAAATAGATTTAGAAATAGATTTTTCATCTATTACCCCTTGTAAAAATTTAAAAACTTGGTCTACAATAACATGTAAGTGTAAAAAAATGAAGATTTTGAATTTTCTCATTCACTTTGCTGCTATTCCTATGAAACACCTAAAGGGTTAACAAGCTTTCTGAATGTCATTTTGAATACTTTGAGTGGTGCAGTTTTATAATGGGGTCATTTATGGGGTATTTTTGATAAGAAGGCCCTTCAAATCCACTTCAAAACTGAAGTGGTCCCTGAAAAATTCCGATTTTGAAAATTTTGTGAAAAATTGGAAAATTGCTGCTATACTTTGAAGCCCTCTGGTGTCTTCCAAAAGTAAAAACATGTCAACTTTATGATGCAATCATAAAGTAGACATATTGTATATGTGAATCAATATAACATTTATTTGGAATATCCATTTTCCTTATAAGCAGAGAGCTTCAAAGTTAAAAAAATGCAAAATTTTCAATTTTTTCATCAAATTTTGGAATTTTTCACCAAGAAATGATGCAAGTATCGACAAAATTTTACCACTAACATAAACTAGAATATGTCATGAAAAAACATTCTCGTAATCAGAATGAAAGGCAAAAGCAGCCCAGAGTTAATAATGCTTAAAGTGACAGTGGTCAGATGTTCAAAAAATGTCCGGGTCCTTAAGGTATATTTGGGCTGGGTCCTTAAGGGGTTAAAGAGAATGGATGCCGTCCCAACCACAAAAACACAAAGCAGATTATTAATAATAGGTATGTAATCACGCAAGGGCTAAACAGTGGCAAATCAACACAGACCTGTAACTAATGATGTTCACAATAGCAAAAGATGATCCCAGTGCCCCCAGACACTGCATACAAGATGTCAATAGATAGGATCATCTTTTGCTATTGTGGACATCATTAGTTACAGGTCTGTGTTGATTTGCAACTGTTTAGCCCTTGTGTGATTACATACCTATTATTAATAATCTGCTTTGTGTTTTTGTTGTTGGGACTGCAAACATTCTCTTTAAGGGGTCAATTCTTTCCCTAGTGTGGGGTGGGCGTTAAGGGAATACACTTCTCCACCAGATCATTGTGGTTTTTAAATGATTTTAATTGTTTGTATGCTCTCCTTTTTGTCAGTTTTTTAATGTAATAAATAAAGATATTTGCTTGCATACATATGCTTATTCTCGGAGTGCATCATTATAGTTGCTAGCTTTTCTTTCCCCTTAGTTTACTGTATGATGTTGTAGCAACTGTTTGCACCCAGTGAGTATTCATGGTGTCAGATGGTGCCCGTATTTGTACATATAACTCTTGGGCTGTAGACATTGCCTGAAAGTTTTAAAAATATTGCCACCAGACCAATGTAATGGTAAAATATGATTTAACTGTCTAGCAGGCAGATGCATAGAATACTACCAGCTAGACAGTTGGAGAGGGGGCAGGTGGAGGAGAGAAGATTTTTTGTGGGCGGACAGAGGAGTGAATGGAATTTGGGAAGTTATTTGGGAAACTGCAAGCAGATGAAGGCAAGGCAGTATAAAGTAAATGAGTCTGTAGTAGGCATAGGCAGATTGGACACATGTTGGTATAAAGAGTATTGGTAAACCTAAGAAATGCTCATATCTTGATCTATCTACTGTATAGAATTTTCCATTGCTGCATAATGAAATCAAGTATTCTTGAAACTACTCAAGATTTAAAAGGTAGACCGATGGAGATGAGGCTGGTCATGGCGGTTCACAATCAGAAGACACATAAATTGAGGGTGATGCCCCTTAAAGAGCCTCCATTTTGACAAAAGTAAATATTGCGATTTATCATAACTGAAAAGTATTTAGTTAAAGGGGTATTCCAAGTTAGCATTACTCATCCACAAGGAATAAGTGATAAGCGTCAGATCATGAGGGGTCTGACTGCTGCCCCCCCCCCTCCATCTTCAGCATAAAGCCCTGAATGAACGAATCAGCAAATCGCGCATAAGCACCGGCACTACATTAATTCTCTAAGAGATCTGCGGGAGGTATCCGAGCTCCATAGACAATAAATGGAGTGGCAGCACATTGCCAGGTTTATATTTCTAAGAATTAGAGGGCCAGGGAGTTGAAATCCAACATAGCCAACCCCTCTCCCCCCCGACATCATCTGTCAGAGGCGATTTGAGTGGCCCCATATACTTTGGTTAGTCCATGAATACCTGAATACATAAAATATTTAGAATTTAGTAAAAAAAAATAAAGAGGTACATACCTTCCTTCGCTCCCCCGGTGCCTCCGGTAACCGACTCAGGCCTCCGCTGCGGTCCGGTGGTCGGCGAGTCATACTGCACTCAGCCAATCACCGGCCGCAGCGAAGTCCCGACTTGGCCGGCGATAGGCTGAGTGGCAGTGTGACGTTTCGGCCCTGAGAGCAGCTGCCGGCAGTATGGACGATCATTTTCCTATTCCGGAGTTCTCCTTTAAGGCCTTCATACACATGAGAGAGAAAAATCAGCCAAACCCCTCAATCAGCCATGTGCCAACTATATTATATGTATAGAGGCCTCTTGGTTCTCCCTCGAAATATAAGATGTTTGAAGATAAAT
Organism: Hyla sarda; assembly: GCF_029499605.1. Classification (NCBI taxonomy): domain Eukaryota; kingdom Metazoa; phylum Chordata; class Amphibia; order Anura; family Hylidae; genus Hyla; species Hyla sarda. The sequence continues at coordinate 582,084,791 of NC_079189.1, forward strand.
TTGATTTTTAATGTCTGATCCTGGAAAAAAAAACGGCTGTCATACAAGGATACACATGGGGGGTGGAGGAATATCTGTCGGCACAACATGAATAAATTAACTATACCAATGTATTCTTTTAAACAGAAGGATCAACAATTTATAAAACAGAGACATATAAACTAGCTCCTAGAGAATAGACTCTGTTATCACTCTACCTCCATCCAGTGTAACATATGTCCTTATAATAGAGAGCGGAACGTATGGCTTTGATCTGGACTGGACTTTTTCCAGTGTGCATTTTTCTCTTTTACCAAGGATTTTACATTTCCAGCCATACATGTAATGCACTTTTGCTGTCGGATAAGTCTGCCACTAGATAATACCAGTCTCAATTTTCTCGCTTTATCTGGGGGAATAAGCAAGTAGGAAACCGGAAAGATCAGAATCTTTAAAACTTCCATTTTGTACGCCCAAAAGGGTGAACTGCAATGTCATGTCTTATAGGCGAATTCTCTTTGATTTAAATTGTCTGTCAAATAAAAAAAAAAAACTAGATAAATAAAATTTTCAGCAGAATGAGATGTTCCCAAGCATCTACTTTAACCGCTGCAAAAGGGTTCATTAAGAGAAGCGAGGATTAGAGCAATAAGTCACAATGAAGCTTTTAATTAGACGACTTAGCAAATTGAATTTTAATGTTTATTTTCAATTATGTCAACCTGAAAGAAAAAGCACAAAAAAAAGCTGTTTATTATTAGGGTAGTAAGAACATTAACATTTAAAGAAAATCATCTTCAATATATTTCCAGATGAGAAAGGATTAAGAAATTCGAAGTCTTTTCTTCTCCTCAAGTCAAGGAGTTGTCAATGTTTTATAAATAAAGTTACTTCCAAAGGGGATGTCACAGCCCGCCCCCTCAATACAAGTCTATGGGAGGGGGAGTGTCGGCCATCACGGCAGCCGTGACGTAACGATGCTCCGGCCCCTGTATTGCCCGTCATTACACACAGAGCGAGTGTGCTCTGGGCAGTAATGATAGCGGGGTGCCGCAGCGGAGATCCCGGGGGTCCCCAGCAGCGGTACCCCGTCGATCTGACATCCTTTGGATAGGGGATAAGATGCTAGCGGCGAAGTACCCCTTTAAGGGCTCAGGGCATGCCTGTACGCCCTAGTCCGGTATAACGGGTTTAAACCGTTCTCACCAGCAGAGAATGGGTTAAACTCGGTGGGTCCCAGTTGCTACGGGCAGCCAGGACCCACGGCTAACAGCCGATGCCCGCCATTAACCCTTTAGACACTGCGATCAAAGTTGATTGTGGTGTTTAAAATTAAAGTAAAAGAATCCCGGCAGCTCAGCGGAGCTGATCGGGACTATCGCAACAAAATCGTGATGTCCTGATCAGCTTACCAGACAACGAGAGGGTCCTCCTCTGCCTCTCCGTTGTCCGACCATCTATCTACCGCTCCATGCCTGCGCAGTATGCTAAAGCAACAGATTGCCGGTTACACAGATCAGTGCTTTGCAATGGCATAGCACTGATCAGTGTATGCAATCAGAAGATTGGATGTTTTAGCCCCCTGTGGGCGCTAAAGAAAAAAAAGGGTAAAAAAAAAAAAAAAAATTATAACAGTTCATTATCCCCTTTCCTATAAAAAGTTTTAATCACCCCCCTTTTCCCAATTTTTAAATAACATAATGTAATAAAGAATAAAACTCATCATATGTGGTACCGCCACGTGCGTAAATGTCCATGTTAAAATATTAGGTTAGCTAAACCGCTCGATCGACATAAAAAAATACCAAAGTCCAAAATTGTGCACTTTTGGTCACTTCATATACCATAAAAATAAAAGTCCCATCAATACAAAAATGTTACCCATAAAAACTACAGATGATGGCGCATCAAAACGGCATTGTTTTTAAATTTCCTCCCACAAATATTTATTTATTTATTTTGCCACAGGTTATATTGTAAAATAAGTGATGTCATTGCAAAGTACAATTGGTGACACAAAAAACAAGCCCTTATGTGGGTCTGTAGGTGAAAAATTGATGACGTTATGATTTTTGGAAGGGAAGGAGGAAAAAGCGAAAATGCAAAAATGGAAATTTGCTGAGTCCTTAAAGGGGTATTCCAGGAAAAAACTTTTTTATATATATCAACTGGCTCCAAAAAGTTAAACAGATTTGTAAATTACTTCTATTAAAAAATCTTAATCCTTTCAGTACTTATGAGCTTCTAAAGTTAAGGTTGTTCTTTTCTGTCTAAGTCCTCTCTGATGACACCTGTCTTGGGAAACGCCCAGTTTAGAAGCAAATCCCCATAGCAAACCTCTTCTAAACTGGGTGTTTCCCGAGACAGGTGTCATCAGAGAGCACTTAGACAGAAAAGAACAATCTTAACTTCAGAAGCTCATATGTACTGAAAGGATTAAGATTTTTTTAATTGAAGTAATTTACAAATCTGTTTAACTTTGTGAGCCAGTATTTTCCTGGAATACCCCTTTAAGGTGAAAAAAGGCTGAGTCCCTAAGGGGTTAATGCTGCAGATTTGGTGCTGTGTTCAGTCATTTAGTTTTTGTTGAAATCTGTAGCATCAAATATGTGCACATACTGTACATGCCAATTCACCCTAAACAGAGTTTCCCATCAACAAGGTTTATCATCTATCCACAGGAAAAGCTAGGAGTGTCAGATCGGTGACTACCACCGATCCCAAAAATGGGCGACTATGTATGCATTTAAATTGATCCAATGTTGATTATACCACTCCATTCAATATCTAAGGGACTGCCACATAGTGGATGCCACCTGACACTATTTGTTACAAGGAGTTAGGTCATGATTAATGCCTCCGTGGCATGGATAGTTCGACAGAAGCTCAAAATTGTCTGCAGAGGCTTCCTTCCTCGGCACAGACCCCATTTAAAACCAACGACCTGAACCTGTTTTGGTCATTTTCCAAATGTATCTGTGTTTAGGCATGGACTAAAAAATCCTGCATGATCAAAGCCTTTAGAGGTTAAGAATGATTATTTGCCAATCAGTGAGTCAATGATGTACAAGGCAGGAGAAGTGCAGCTGTGTAGTAGTATTGGTAGTACAGTATGGTACATGATGGACAAGGAAAGAGATGTGCGGCTGTCTAGTAGTATTTGTAGTACAGTATGGTACATGATGGACAAGGAAAGAGATGTGCGGCTGTGTAGTAGTATTGGTAGTACAGTATGGTACATGATGGACAAGGAAAGAGATGTGCGGCTGTGTAGTAGTATTGGTAGTACAGTATGGTACATGATGGACAAGGAAAGAGAAGTGCAGCTGTGTAGTAGTATTTGTAGTACAGTATGGTACATGGTGGACAAGGAAAGAGATGAGCGGCTGTGTAGTAGTATTAGTAGTACAGTATGATACATGATGGACAAGGAAAGAGATGTGCGGCTGTGTAGTAGTATTGGTAGTACATTATGGTACATGGTGGACAAGGAAAGAGATGTGCGGCTGTATAGTAGTATTGGTAGTACAGTATGGTACATGATGGACAAGGAAAGAGATGTGCGGCTGTGTAGCAGTATTGGTAGTACAGTATGGTACATGATGGACAAGGAAAGAGAAGTGCAGCTGTGTAGTAGTATTTGTAGTACAGTATGATACATGATGGACAAGGAAAGAGAAGTGCGGCTGTGTAGTAGTATTTGTAGTACAGTATGGTACATGATGAACAAGGAAAGAGAAGTGCAGCTGTGTAGTAGTATTGGTAGTACAGTATGGTACATGATGGACAAGGAAAGAGATGTGCGGCTGTGTAGTAGTATTTGTAGTACAGTATGGTACATGATGGACAAGGAAAGAGATGTGCGGCTGTGTAGTAGTATTAGTAGTACAGTATGGTACATGATGGACAAGGAAAGAGATGTGCGGCTGTGTAGTAGTATTAGTAGTACAGTATGATACATGATGGACAAGGAAAGAGATGTGCGGCTGTGTAGTAGTATTAGTAGTACAGTATGGTACATGATGGACAAGGAAAGAGATGTGCGGCTATGTAGTAGTATTGGTAGTACAGTATGGTACATGAAGGACAAGGAAAGAGATGTGCGGCTGTGTAGTAGTATTTGTAATACAGTATGGTACATGATGGACAAGGAAAGAGATGTGCGGCTGTGTAGTAGTATTGGTAGTACAGTATGGTACATGATGGACAAGGAAAGAGATGTGCGGCTGTGTAGTAGTATTGGTAGTACAGTATGGTACATGATGGACAAGGAAAGAGAAGTGCAGCTGTGTAGTAGTATTTGTAGTACAGTATGGTACATGGTGGACAAGGAAAGAGATGTGCGGCTGAGTAGTAGTATTTGTAGTACAGTATGGTACATGATGGACAAGGAAAGAGAAGTGCAGCTGTGTAGTAGTATTTGTAGTACAGTATGGTACATGATGGACAAGGAAAGAGATGTGCGGCTGTGTAGTAGTATTGGTAGTACAGTATGGTACATGATGGACAAGGAAAGAGATGTGCGGCTGTGTAGTAGTATTTGTAGTACAGTATGGTACATGATGGACAAGGGAAGAGATGTGCAGCAGGGTAGTAGTATTAGTAGTACAGTATGATACATGATGGACAAGGAAAGAGAAGTGCGGCTGTGTAGTAGTATTTGTAGTACAGTATGGTACATGATGGACAAGGAAAGAGAAGTGCAGCTGTGTAGTAGTATTGGTAGTACAGTATGGTACATGATGGACAAGGAAAGAGATGTGCGGCTGTGTAGTAGTATTTGTAGTACAGTATGGTACATGATGGACAAGGAAAGAGATGTGCGGCTGTGTAGTAGTATTTGTAGTACAGTATGGTACATGATGGACAAGGGAAGAGATGTGCAGCTGGGTAGTAGTATTAGTAGTACAGTATGATACATGATGGACAAGGAAAGAGAAGTGCGGCTGTGTAGTAGTATTTGTAGTACAGTATGGTACATGATGGACAAGGAAAGAGAAGTGCAGCTGTGTAGTAGTATTGGGAGTACAGTATGGTACATGATGGACAAGGAAAGAGATGTGCGGCTGTGTAGTAGTATTTGTAGTACAGTATGGTACATGATGGACAAGGAAAGAGATGTGCGGCTGTGTAGTAGTATTATTAGTACAGTATGGTACATGATGGACAAGGAAAGAGATGTGCGGCTGTGTAGTAGTATTTGTAGTACAGTATGGTACATGATGGACAAGGAAAGAGATGTGCAGCTGGGTAGTAGTATTTGTAGTACAGTATGGTACATGATGGACAAGGAAAGATATGTGCGGCTGTGTAGTAGTATTGATAGTACAGTATGGTGCATGATGGACAAAGAAAGAGATGTGCGGCTGTGTAATATTATTTGTAGTACAGTATGGTACATGATGGACAAGGAAAGAGATGTGCAGCTGGGTAGTAGTATTAGTAGTACAGTATGATACATGATGGACAAGGAAAGAGAAGTGCGGCTGTGTAGTAGTATTTGTAGTAGAGTATGGTACATGATGGACAAGGAAAGAGATGTGCGGCTGTGTAGTAGTATTAGTAGTACAGTATGATACATGATGGACAAGGAAAGAGATGTGCGGCTGTGTAGTAGTATTTGTAGTACAGTATGGTACGTGATGGACAAGGAAAGAGATGTGCGACTGTGTAGTAGTATTTGTAGTACAGTATGGTACCTGATGGACAAGGAAAGAGATGTGCGGCTGTGTAGTAGTATTTGTAATACAGTATGGTACATGATGGACAAGGAAAGAGATGTGCGGCTGTGTAGTAGTATTAGTAGTACAGTATGGTACATGATGGACAAGGAAAGAGATGTGCAGCTGGGTAGTAGTATTTGTAGTACAGTATGGTACATGATGGACAAGGAAAGAGATGTGCGGCTGTGTAGTAGTATTGATAGTACAGTATGGTACATGATGGACAAAATAAAGAGATGTGCGGCTGTGTAGTAGTATTTGTAGTACAGTATGGTACATGATGGAAAAGGAAAGAGATGAGCGGCTGTGTAGTAGTATTGGTAGTACAGTATGGTACATGATGGACAAGGAAAGAGATGTGCGGCTGTGTAGTAGTATTTGTAATACAGTATGGTACATGATGGACAAGGAAAGAGATGTGCGGCTGTGTAGTAGTATTGGTAGTACAGTATGGTACATGATGGACAAGGAAAGAGATGTGCGGTTGTGTAGTAGTATTGGTAGTACAGTATGGTACATGATGGACAAGGAAAGAGAAGTGCAGCTGTGTAGTAGTATTTGAAGTACAGTATGGTACATGGTGGACAAGGAAAGAGATGTGCGGCTGAGTAGTAGTATTTGTAGTACAGTATGGTACATGATGGACAAGGAAAGAGATGTGCGGCTGTGTAGTAGTATTGGTAGTACAGTATGGTACATGATGGACAAGGAAAGAGAAGTGCAGCTGTGTAGTAGTATTTGTAGTACAGTATGGTACATGATGGACAAGGAAAGAGATGTGCGGCTGTGTAGTAGTATTGGTAGTACAGTATGGTACATGATGGACAAGGAAAGAGATGTGCGGCTGTGTAGTAGTATTTGTAGTACAGTATGGTACATGATGGACAAGGAAAGAGATGTGCAGCTGGGTAGTAGTATTAGTAGTACAGTATGATACATGATGGACAAGGAAAGAGAAGTGCGGCTGTGTAGTAGTATTTGTAGTACAGTATGGTACATGATGGACAAGGAAAGAGAAGTGCGGCTGTGTAGTAGTATTGGTAGTACAGTATGGTACATGATGGACAAGGAAAGAGATGTGCGGCTGTGTAGTAGTATTTGTAGTACAGTATGGTACATGATGGACAAGGAAAGAGATGTGCGGCTGTGTAGTAGTATTAGTAGTACAGTATGGTACATGATGGACAAGGAAAGAGATGTGCGGCTGTGTAGTAGTATTGGTAGTACAGTATGGTACATGATGGACAAGGAAAGAGATGTGCGGCTGTGTAGTAGTATTAGTAGTACAGTATGATACATGATGGACAAGGAAAGAGATGTGCGGCTGTGTAGTAGTATTGGTAGTACAGTATGGTACATGATGGACAAGGAAAGAGATGTGCGGCTGTGTAGTAGTATTGATAGTACAGTATGGTGCATGATGGACAAAGAAAGAGATGTGCGGCTGTGTAATATTATTTGTAGTACAGTATGGTACATGATGGAAAAGGAAAGAGATGAGCGGCTGTGTAGTAGTATTGGTAGTACAGTATGGTACATGATGGACAAGGAAAGAGATGTGCGACTGTGTAGTAGTATTGGTAGTACAGTATGGTACATGATGGACAAGGAAAGAGATTTGCGGCTGTGTAGTAGTATTGGTAGTACAGTATGGTACATGATGGACAAGGAAAGAGATGTGCGGCTGTGTACTAGTATTGGAAGTACAGTATGGTACATGATGGACAAGGAAAGAGATGTGCGGCTGTGTAGTAGTATTAGTAGTACAGTATGATACATGATGGACAAGGAAAGAGATGTGCGGCTGTGTTGTAGTATTTGTAGTACAGTATGGTACGTGATGGACAAGGAAAGAGATGTGCGACTGTGTAGTAGTATTTGTAGTACAGTATGGTACCTGATGGACAAGGAAAGAGATGTGCGGCTGTGTAGTAGTATTTGTAATACAGTATGGTACATGATGGACAAGGAAAGAGATGTGCGGCTGTGTAGTAGTATTAGTAGTACAGTATGGTACATGATGGACAAGGAAAGAGATGTGCAGCTGGGTAGTAGTATTTGTAGTACAGTATGGTACATGATGGACAAGGAAAGAGATGTGCGGCTGTGTAGTAGTATTGATAGTACAGTATGGTACATGATGGACAAAATAAAGAGATGTGCGGCTGTGTAGTAGTATTTGTAGTACAGTATGGTACATGATGGAAAAGGAAAGAGATGAGCGGCTGTGTAGTAGTATTGGTAGTACAGTATGGTACATGATGGACAAGGAAAGAGATGTGCGGCTGTGTAGTAGTATTTGTAATACAGTATGGTACATGATGGACAAGGAAAGAGATGTGCGGCTGTGTAGTAGTATTGGTAGTACAGTATGGTACATGATGGACAAAATAAAGAGATGTGCGGCTGTGTAGTAGTATTTGTAGTACAGTATGGTACATGATGGAAAAGGAAAGAGATGAGCGGCTGTGTAGTAGTATTGGTAGTACAGTATGGTACATGATGGACAAGGAAAGAGATGTGCGGCTGTGTAGTAGTATTTGTAATACAGTATGGTACATGATGGACAAGGAAAGAGATGTGCGGCTGTGTAGTAGTATTGGTAGTACAGTATGGTACATGATGGACAAGGAAAGAGATGTGCGGCTGTGTAGTAGTATTGGTAGTACAGTATGGTACATGATGGACAAGGAAAGAGAAGTGCAGCTGTGTAGTAGTATTTGTAGTACAGTATGGTACATGGTGGAAAAGGAAAGAGATGTGCGGCTGTGTAGTAGTATTAGTAGTACAGTATGGTACATGATGGACAAGGAAAGAGATGTGCGGCTGTGTAGTAGTATTGGTAGTACAGTATGGTACATGATGGACAAGGAAAGAGATGTGCGGCTGTGTAGTAGTATTAGTAGTACAGTATGATACATGATGGACAAGGAAAGAGATGTGCGGCTGTGTAGTAGTATTGGTAGTACAGTATGGTACATGATGGACAAGGAAAGAGATGTGCGGCTGTGTAGTAGTATTGATAGTACAGTATGGTGCATGATGGACAAAGAAACAGATGTGCGGCTGTGTAATATTATTTGTAGTACAGTATGGTACATGATGGAAAAGGAAAGAGATGAGCGGCTGTGTAGTAGTATTGGTAGTACAGTATGGTACATGATGTACAAGGCAGGAGAAGTACAGCTGTGTAGTAGTATTTGTAGTACAGTATGGTACATGATGGACAAGGAAAGAGATGTGCGACTGTGTAGTAGTATTGGTAGTACAGTATGGTACATGATGGACAAGGAAAGAGATTTGCGGCTGTGTAGTAGTATTGGTAGTACAGTATGGTACATGATGGACAAGGAAAGAGATGTGCGGCTGTGTACTAGTATTGGAAGTACAGTATGGTACATGATGGACAAGGAAAGAGATGTGCGGCTGTGTAGTAGTATTAGTAGTACAGTATGATACATGATGGACAAGGAAAGAGATGTGCGGCTGTGTAGTAGTATTTGTAGTACAGTATGGTACGTGATGGACAAGGAAAGAGATGTGCGACTGTGTAGTAGTATTTGTAGTACAGTATGGTACCTGATGGACAAGGAAAGAGATGTGCGGCTGTGTAGTAGTATTTGTAATACAGTATGGTACATGATGGACAAGGAAAGAGATGTGCGGCTGTGTAGTAGTATTAGTAGTACTGTATGGTACATGATGGACAAGGAAAGAGATGTGCAGCTGGGTAGTAGTATTTGTAGTACAGTATGGTACATGATGGACAAGGAAAGAGATGTGAGGCTGTGTAGTAGTATTGATAGTACAGTATGGTACATGATGGACAAAATAAAGAGATGTGCGCCTGTGTAGTAGTATTTGTAGTACAGTATGGTACATGATGGAAAAGGAAAGAGATGAGCGGCTGTGTAGTAGTATTGGTAGTACAGTATGGTACATGATGGACAAGGAAAGAGAAGTGCAGCTGTGTAGTAGTATTTGTAGTACAGTATGGTACATGGTGGACAAGGAAAGAGATGTGCGGCTGAGTAGTAGTATTTGTAGTACAGTATGGTACATGATGGACAAGGAAAGAGAAGTGCAGCTGTGTAGTAGTATTTGTAGTACAGTATGGTACATGATGGACAAGGAAAGAGATGTGCGGCTGTGTAGTAGTATTGGTAGTACAGTATGGTACATGATGGACAAGGAAAGAGATGTGCGGCTGTGTAGTAGTATTTGTAGTACAGTATGGTACATGATGGACAAGGAAAGAGATGTGCAGCTGGGTAGTAGTATTAGTAGTACAGTATGATACATGATGGACAAGGAAAGAGAAGTGCGGCTGTGTAGTAGTATTTGTAGTACAGTATGGTACATGATGGACAAGGAAAGAGAAGTGCGGCTGTGTAGTAGTATTGGTAGTACAGTATGGTACATGATGGACAAGGAAAGAGATGTGCGGCTGTGTAGTAGTATTTGTAGTACAGTATGGTACATGATGGACAAGGAAAGAGATGTGCGGCTGTGTAGTAGTATTTGTAGTACAGTATGGTACATGATGGACAAGGAAAGAGATGTGCGGCTGTGTAGTAGTATTAGTAGTACAGTATGATACATGATGGACAAGGAAAGAGATGTGCGGCTGTGTAGTAGTATTGGTAGTACAGTATGGTACATGATGGACAAGGAAAGAGATGTGCGGCTGTGTAGTAGTATTGATAGTACAGTATGGTGCATGATGGACAAAGAAAGAGATGTGCGGCTGTGTAATATTATTTGTAGTACAGTATGGTACATGATGTACAAGGCAGGAGAAGTACAGCTGTGTAGTAGTATTTGTAGTACAGTATGGTACATGATGGACAAGGAAAGAGATGTGCGACTGTGTAGTAGTATTGGTAGTACAGTATGGTACATGATGGACAAGGAAAGAGATTTGCGGCTGTGTAGTAGTATTGGTAGTACAGTATGGTACATGATGGACAAGGAAAGAGATGTGCGGCTGTGTACTAGTATTGGAAGTACAGTATGGTACATGATGGACAAGGAAAGAGATGTGCGGCTGTGTAGTAGTATTTGTAGTACAGTATGGTACATGATGGACAAGGAAAGAGATGTGCAGCTGGGTAGTAGTATTTGTAGTACAGTATGGTACATGATGGACAAGGAAAGAGATGTGCGGCTGTGTAGTAGTATTAGTAGTACAGTATGATACATGATGGACAAGGAAAGAGATGTGCGGCTGTGTAGTAGTATTGGTAGTACAGTATGGTACATGATGGACAAGGAAAGAGATGTGCGGCTGTGTAGTAGTATTGGTAGTACAGTATGGTGCATGATGGACAAAGAAAGAGATGTGCGGCTGTGTAATATTATTTGTAGTACAGTATGGTACATGATGTACAAGGCAGGAGAAGTACAGCTGTGTAGTAGTATTTGTAGTACAGTATGGTACATAATGGACAAGGAAAGAGATGTGTGGCTGTGTAGTAGTATTGGTAGTACAGTATGGTACATGATGGACAAGGAAAGAGATTTGCGGCTGTGTAGTAGTATTGGTAGTACAGTATGGTACATGATGGACAAGGAAAGAGATGTGCGGCTGTGTAGTAGTATTGGTAGTACAGTATGGTACTTGATGGACAAGGAAAGAGATGTGCGGCTGTGTGTAGTATTTGTAGTACAGTATGGTACATGATGGACAAGGAAAGAGATGTGCGGCTGTGTAGTAGTATTTGTAATACAGTATGGTACATGATGGACAAGGAAAGAGATGTGCAGCTGGGTAGTAGTATTTGTAGTACAGTATGGTACATGATGTACAAGGAAAGATGTGCGGCTGTGTAGTAGTATTTGTAGTACAGTATGGTGCATGATGGACAAGGAAAGAGATGTGCAGCTGGGTAGTAGTATATGTAGTACAGTATGGTACATGATGGACAAGGAAAGAGATGTGCGTCTGTGTAGTAGTATTGGTAGTACAGTATGGTACGTGATGGACAAGGAAAGAGATGTGCAGCTGGGTAGTAGTATTAGTAGTACAGTATGGTACATGATGGACAAGGAAAGAGATGTGCGGCTGTGTAGTAGTATTTGTAGTACAGTATGGTACATGATGGACAAGGAAAGAGATGTGCAGCTGGGTAGTAGTATTTGTAGTACAGTATGGTACATGATGGACAAGGAAAGAGATGTGCGGCTGTGTAGTAGAATTTGTAGTACAGTATGGTACGTGATGGACAAGGAAGGAGATGTGCGGCTGTATAGTAGTATTGGTAGTACAGTATGGTACATGATGGACAAGGAAAGAGATGTGCGGCTGTGTAGTAGTATTGGTAGTACAGTATGGTACATGATGGACAAGGAAAGAGATGTGCGGCTGTGTAGTAGTATTGGTAGTACATTATGGTACATGGTGGACAAGGAAAGAGATGTGCGGCTGTATAGTAGTATTTGTAGTACAGTATGGTACATGATGGACAAGGAAAGAGATGTGCGGCTCTGTAGTAGTATCTGTAGTACAGTATGGTACATGATGGACAAGGAAAGAGATGTGCGGCTGTGTAGTAGTATTTGTAGTACAGTATGGTACATGATGGACAAGGAAAGAGATGTGCGGCTGTGTAGTAGTATTTGTAGTACAGTATGGTACATGATGGACAAGGAAAGAGATGTGCGGCTGTGTAGTAGTATTTGTAGTACAGTATGGTACATGATGGACAAGGAAAGAGATGTGCGGCTGTGTAGTAGTATTAGTAGTACAGTATGGTACATGATGGACAAGGAAAGAGATGTGCGGCTGTGTAGTAGTATTTGTAGTACAGTATGGTACATGATGGACAAGGAAAGAGATGTGCGGCTGTGTAGTAGTATTTGTAGTACAGTATGGTACATGATGGACAAAATAAAGAGATGTGCGGCTGTGTAGTAGTATTTGTAGTACAGTATGGTACGTGATGGACAAGGAAAGAGATGTGCGGCTGTGTAATAGTATTTGTAGTACAGTATGGTACATGATGGACAAGGAAAGAGATGTGCGGCTGTGTAGTAGTATTTGTAGTACAGTATGGTACATGATGGACAAGGAAAGAGATGTGCAGCTGGGTAGTAGTATTTGTAGTACAGTATGGTACATGATGGACAAGGAAAGAGATGTGCGGCTGTGTAGTAGAATTTTTAGTACAGTATGGTACGTGATGGACAAGGAAAGAGATGTGCGGCTGTGTATTAGTATTTGTAGTACAGTATGGTACATGATGGACAAGGAAAGAGATGTGCGGCTGTGTAGTAGTATTTGTAGTACAGTATGGTACATGATGGACAAGGAAAGAGATGTGCGGCTGTGTAGTAGTATTTGTAGTACAGTATGGTACATGATGGACAAGGAAAGAGATGTGCGGCTGTGTAGTAGTATTTGTAGTACAGTATGGTACATGATGGACAAGGAAAGAGATGTGCGGCTGTGTAGTAGTATTAGTAGTACAGTATGGTACATGATGGACAAGGAAAGAGATGTGCGGCTGTGTAGTAGTATTAGTAGTACAGTATGGTACATGATGGACAAGGAAAGAGATGTGCGGCTGTTTAGTAGTATTTGTAGTACAGTATGGTACATGATGGACAAGGAAAGAGATGTGCGGCTGTGTAGTAGTATTTGTAGTACAGTATGGTACATGATGGACAAAATAAAGAGATGTGCGGCTGTGTAGTAGTATTTGTAGTACAGTATGGTACATGATGGAAAAGGAAAGAGATGTGCGGCTGTGCAGTAGTATTAGTAGTACAGTATGGTACATGATGGACAAGGAAAGAGATGTGCGGCTGTGTAGTAGTATTTGTAGTACAGTATGGTACATGATGGACAAGGAAAGAGATGTGCGGCTGTGTAGTAGTATTTGTAGTACAGTATGATACAAGATGGACAAGGAAAGAGAAGTGCAGCTGTGTAGTAGTATTGGTAGTACAGTATGATACATGATGGACAAGGAAAGAGATGTGCGGCTGTGTAGTAGTATTTGTAGTACAGTATGGTACATGATGGACAAGGAAAGAGATGTGCGGCTGTGTAGTAGTATTAGTAGTACAGTATGGTACATGATGGACAAGGAAAGAGATGTGCGGCTGTGTAGTAGTATCTGTAGTACAGTATGGTACATGATGGACAAGGAAAGAGATGTGCAGCTGGGTAGTAGTATTTGTAGTACAGTATGGTACATGATGGACAAGGAAAGAGATGTGCGGCTGTGTAGTAGTATTAGTAGTACAGTATGGTACATGATGGACAAGGAAAGAGATGTGCGGCTGTGTAGTAGTATCTGTAGTACAGTATGGTACATGATGGACAAGGAAAGAGATGTGCGGCTGTGTAGTAGTATTAGTAGTACAGTATGGTACATGATGGACAAGGAAAGAGATGTGCGGCTGGGTTGGGCTAGTAGTAGTATTAGTAGCAGCAGCACCTGTAGAAATTGTATCCCTCCCATTATGTAAATTCATTGAGATTTTGTATCTGTACGTCCTTTTATCTTCTGGGTGGCAAGTATCATCCTTTCTATTTAGTTCATAATCTTCCTGAGAATAATTAAATTATTCCAGCCCCTCTAACCCCCCATCCAAAGTTCCCACAAGAGTTGAGTACATTTCCAGGAATAAGTTTTAGGTCCAATGCCATCAAATTGGCCGTAGTATTTTAATTCAGACAAATAGATATTGCTCTGATTGAACTTTTGCCCCTGTGACACTCTGAGGTGTCCTAGGACTGTATCTAATTGTATCCAACCTCTTGCTAACAGCAAGAAAGTGTAACTCTAATCTTAACCCTAAATAAGTAGAGCTAGGTCTAGGGACCCCAACCTAACCCTATCCTGTCTTCTGATCCTTAATAGTTAGTGCAGTTGACAAAAGACACATATCCATCAAGTTCAACCAAGGAGGGAAGGCCATCAAAATGGCGGCCACTAGCTTGAAAAAAATTCCCTAACAATCCAAATATTACAGTACATTAAAAAATAATTATTATTATTTAGGGTAAATTCAGAATGCATTAAATTCCTAGTGCACACATGCTCTGCACAAACAACTTTCATGATAGTGAATGTGTAATTATGGAAAAAGGGTTAATACGATATGTAAAATATCGGTAATTAGAATAGCGGAGGCTTCGGCATGAAGATTTCTGTGTCTAGGTCGCAGAAAGATTGAAGATAATTAAAGATTGATTTAAAAGCAACACGGAGACGAATTACCTTCCAAGCACCGCAATATTCCTCATTTCCATTACATAGATGCTCCCTGTGACAGTGTCATTCACTCAGTGACTGGCAGTGATTTTCTGTTATCTCCGTCTCTCCGGAGCCAATCATCGCCAATGTAAATATAACATATATGTCAGGCATTTGCCTGCAAGGAGGCGTCTGATTAAAGCGCAGTCATTCCACCTCGATTACTAATCAACCGTTTCTTCTGGGCTCAGTAATTAATGGAGATAGTTCTGCAAATCACAGGTGAACCAAAAAAACTAAATCGGTGAAATAATCATTAAGCAATGAATGCACAAAAAGCTAATCTATGGGCCATTACATCTGAGCATACAACCGAACGAGAATCGAACACAAAAATAAACGGAGGAAAAAGAGATAGCAATAAATTAGGGAAAAAAAGGAACACAAGAAGGAAGCAAGAGCAGCAAAAGAACGGCCTGGAATACAATTGCTTCCTAAAAGAATTAGTGGCTAGTAATCCATTCTTCCTATATGATTCTTCTAAACATCGCTCCATTCTGGTGACTGTGGGGGTCCCAGTGGTCATACCCCTACCGGTCAGCTTGTTATCCCCTACCCTGTAGATAGAAGATAACATTGCAAGTTGGGAATTCCTCCTTAAAGAGGTCCTCCGCTGCTAGACATGTTATCCCCTATCCAAATGATAGGGGATAAGATGTCGCGGGGCCCCTGCAGCAGCCGTCGTTCTAAAGAAATGCCAGGTAAGTGCGGTGGTGGTCTTGACGTCATGGCCACACACCCTCGTGATGTCATCACATGCCCCCTGCATTCACGCCCCCTCCCATAGACATGAATGCAGGGGGCATGGCATGACGCCACGAGGGGGCATGGCCATGGCATCACAATCATGGCCTCCTGGAGCATCGGAGTACCCCTTTCATCGTATTTATACAGTATGTATCATAACTAGGGGCTAACTAAAGGGCACGCAGAGGTCCAAGGAGCCTACGAAAGTCAGGAGAACCCTTTGGCCCATATCTTGTTGGGTATTTTTGATGATGATTTTGTTACTGTGTATTGGGGCTTCAGGTTGTCATTCCTTTCCATATATTGAAGTCAGAACATAACAAGTTTAGGAAAGGTGATATAAGCCACATATTCCCAAGGTCCCTGACTCCCTTCCAGTGGCACACTCAATGTTTGGGTGGAAATTCATTTTCTCATTTGCACCAATTATTTGTCATGGAAAAAGTTGTCTGTCTTTATGATTTTTTGTTTACTCTTTTTACCACATGTGGCAAGCACAGTGACTGGGACTTAGTGTGGATGGCAAATAATGGTTCTGCCATTATTTTAGAAAAAGGCGCAAAAAAACCCCAAAAAATGTAAACCTGCTCATGGCATCCATAGATTTATTTGTCTGTCTTAAAGGGGTACTCTTCTGAAAACATCTTATTCCCTATTCAACGGCAGGACTCCCGTGATCTCCGCTGCGCACCCCTGTCATTCGGTCCACGAAGCGAACTCCGCTCCCTGCCCATTGACTGGCCATGCCAGCCGCCATGCCCCCTCCATTCACGTCTATTGGAGGAGGAGTGACAACTATGTACTAGCCGTCACGCCCCCTTCCATAGACATGAATAGAGGGGGCGTGACGTGACACCACGAACGTGGAAGCTATAAGCTTCCGTGTTCCGGATGCCGCTGCTGCCGGCCCAGAGATGGCAGAGGTCCCAAACAGCGGGACCCCCACGATCTAACATATTATCCCCTATCCTTTGGATAGGGGATAAGATGTTTTCAGCGGAGTACCCCTTAAATATAGACTAAAGTGTCCCTATCAAAAAAAACATTTTTGACATGTCACAGAGTCAAGTCAAAAGTTTTGATAAGTTGGGGTCTCAGTGCGGAGGCCCCAATGATCAGTACAACAGTGTTACACACTATACTCCCCAACTCAAAGCGATCTATGTTGAGCATCACTAGATGATGGCCCCGTAGACCCATAGTCTCCTTTATAATGGAGAGTCTAGTAAACCTGGTCAAAAATCACTACAAGACAGGAAGTGTAGTGCTCGTCTCCTTCTACAGGTTGATAGGGGTCTCATCACTGAGACCCCAGCAGATCAAAATTACGGTAATATAGATTTACCAAAGAGGTCTGTATCTAACTGTAGTACACAGCAATCTAAGAACTTTTTCTGTTGTTAGAAAGACCAAAGGGACGAACAGGCGTCCTGCACTCACCGCATAGAACCTGGTTAATCAACTCACATCTCGGGCTGCTCCTCCGGCAGGGACTTCTGAACAGCGTGGTGCGCTCAGAGGCGACTGCCGGCTGTTTCACGCATATGAATGCGCTTCATCCGGCCTCGAGGCCAGATGAAGTGCATTCATATGCGTGAAACCACCAGCAGTCACCTCTGAGCGCCCCACTCTGTTCTGAAGTCCCTGCCGGAGGAGCAGCCCGAGATGGGAGCTGATTAACCTGGTTCTATGCGGTGAGTGCAGGACGCCTGTTCGTCCCTTTGGTTTTTCTACATTGTCCTAGCACCACCGCTACTGGAAACGACTGGTTACCCTACCTGGAGTTTTCGTGTCCATCTCAAGTAGCTGTGGGCTGAAGGTATCGGTGCCACTTAGTTTTTTCTTGATTGTTATTTACTTTTTCTGTTGTTATTACGGGAAGGTGACTGGCTGTATTTCCCCATGTCTCTTTACCCTTTTTGCCCAGTTGGGCAGTTTAGTTGCAAATAGAACAAAGTACTATATATTCAATGATTGCCCACACACCACACATCACACCCGGTGTCCTATGATAACAATCCCTGTTTACATTTAGGTGACTTTCCAAGATTTTCCATATGCAGAATTGAAGGTTAGGTGAGCAGCTCCAATGGCTGATTGGCTGCGCTCAATCTCATTTAGACACATAAGAAAATTGCTTTCTCTACTTTCATTAAAGAAATGATATCCTAAAGTGCATGCCTAATCCTGTAATAAGCATACATCCTGTGAATTAGGTACAGTCATATGCATCTGAGCCATAGATACCATCCCGTCCCGTCCATTGCATCCAATTAGCTTCAGACAAGACTCCTGGGGTGTAGTTGATGAAAGAGTCATCTGCTATAGAGATCAGAATACACCATCTATAATATCACACACATCCCGCAAGCTAATGTAAAGAAGAAAATCAATGGAAAAAAATCTTTAAGTTGATCATTACTGTCCAGCTGTTTTTCTAATAAGTCATATATTAAACAATATGTCTGCCATTATAGCCCTATAAGAGGTTCTGGACTCATAAAGGGGTACTCTGGTGAAAAAAAACTAATGTTTTCAAATCAACAGGTGCCAGAAAGTTATACAGATTAGTAAATTACTTCAATTAAAAATTCTTAATCCTTCCCGTACTTATCAGCTGCTGTATGCGCCACAGGAAGTTGTGTAGTTCTTTCCAGTCTAAGCACAGTGCTCTCTGCTGAAACCTCTGTCCGTGTCAGGAACTGTCCAGAGCAGGAACAAATCCCCATAGAAAACCTCTCCTGCTTTGGACAGTTCCTGACACGGACAGAGGTGTCAGCAGAGAACATTGTGGTCAGACAGAAAAGAACTACACAACTTCCTCTGGAGCATACAGCAGCTGATAAGTACTGGAAGGATTAAGATTTTTTAAATCATAGTAATCTACAAATCTGTTTAACTTTCTGGCACATGTTGATTTGAAAACATTTGTTTTGCACGGAGTACCTCTTTAAAGTGTTTTTTTGTTCAAAGCTTGCAATGACTACCACACGATTCAAACATGTTTCACTCCCTCATCATTACCCAAATATTAGTTTGCTCTCAGTGAATAAGAACAATTATGTTTTCATTTTAAAACAACAGCCTTGGGCTGTCCGAGCATGCTGGGAGTCGTAGTTTTGCTACAGCTGGAGGCGTACTGGTTGGGAAACACATGAAGAATAGGATCAGCTGAGCAGATTAATATAAACCATTGTGGGAAAAGATTAAGCATAACGTGTATTTCATTGATTCAGATCTCTGCTCATTCTAGGTTTAGGGCCTCAGTTTGGATACCACTCCCTATAATATGATGACAGTAGCTTGGACAGTATTTTCATGGTACCATGGTCACCTCTAGGTGGAATTAGTCTTTGACTAGATATTCACCTGCCTCTGAATTACGATATAAGAAAGATATTACGATATAAGATTAAAAAAACTTTAAAAAAAAACTGTTAATTATAGTTATTTATTTATAAAAAAAAAATATATATATATATATATATATATATATATATATATATGTAAATTATGTTGTCCCTGTTCATTTTAAGGTCCTTAAATCATTGCATTAAACTGACAGTTAAAAAAAGCAGGGGGGAGGGGGGGTATAAAAGACATTTACATCCTACATTTATAGTCTCCATTAATGATTATAATGGGATTAAAAAAAATTGCAATAATAATAATAAGAGTCCTGCACCTTGTCTGTTTTCAATGAATAGCAGCGGAAATGTCAAATCATTGCATAACAGCCTGTGCCGAAAGAGCATAACACAGCCGGCGTCAGCGCCATGTCCCCCTTTGTCAAACATCTATGATTGGAAAACAAAACCTCCAGGTTTTGTGTGCAATGTCGGAAACGCTATTGTAAGGTTTTATTAGAATGTTTATACTCTTTTTTTATAAGCAGGGTCACGGGATAATAATGTGATTTGACAATGCGCTCTGTTTTTTTAACGTGTATAACCGAAAAGCGTTGATTCGCCATGACACTGGCCGCTTATGGAGGCAGGAGCTTTCTCGTATCATAAATGTTACATAGGTTACGTAAGTCCTATGGCGGAAGAGTAAACATCCCTTCCATTAACACCTGAATTGTGCAACCAAGTGCAACATTCAAGGCAGACTGTGCTACAGGGGCTGTAAAGTTAGTGTAGTTCATAATAAGGTGTCTGTACCTGTGTTTTATGGTGGTCTCGCAATTTTTATGTGATCTTTTCCCCAGAGTTTATTTTTTAGCAGAATACAAAATGAGAATTGTCTCAGGTTTTCCTAGCTTGCAGTGCAACCTGTGGCATTACATTACAAGTCAGGTGTTGAAAGGGAGCATGGCAGTGCTTCAATAGGTGGAGTGTGTGGGAGGGAGATCATTCTACACAGGGCTGCAGGGAATTGTAGTTTCAAGCACTGTCCGGATGGAAGGGAGCCTAGCTATGCTGCAATGGGTCGGGTAGTTGATGTGTGGGAGAGAGATAAGTCACCTTCCACCTAGAAACAAGGTATCCTGGGGACTGTAGTTGGAGGGAGGTCACAGAAACAGAAAAAGCCAGCTCACACAAATAAGTCAGTATCTTTATTGGGAACTCAGGACATGGCCATTTACCACCAACACAAGAACAAATTCTTGCTATGCCTGTCTATTACTGTCTGGCAGGTAATTACTAAAGTCATTTTATGTTGGATAACCCCTTTAAAGGGGTACTCTGCCCTAGACACGCCCCCTCCCATAGACTTGCATTGAGGTGGTGGGGCATGATGTCAAGATACTCCAGCCCCTGTATCGTGAGTCATCACGCACGGAGCAAACTTAGCTTAACAAACTCTGCCATTTTTTTACAGAATTTTCTTTGAATTGAATAATAAGTAGGTCGGGTTGTGAAACCACTCCCATTTTCCCGGCTGACCACATCCCCTTTGTGACAGACCATGCCCCTTTTTGGCTTCTCTGAATATAATTTTGCACACTGGAAGTGACGTGTCGCAGGCACTATGCGCCAAAATAACTAGGAATAACCTGACAAAAACTAGTCGCTTTAATCATAGTAAATGAGGGCCATTCTGTTTAACTCTCCATGTTTTCTGATTTACAGCATTTTGATGGAATTTGGGATACCCCTCCTGTGTGAATGTAATAAATGAAGTTATTTTTGGCAAAAAGACTAAAGAAAAACCTAACCCAACATTCAAGGCTGGGAGTAGAAGGTTTTGCCTTCCCATGTTGGGCCAATTTTGTCCCCATTTAGTTGCGGACTAGAATTATTTCCTCTAATGGTTTTGCCTTTTGACAAATTTTGCACTTATTACTTTCTCCTGCCAAGTTAACTGTTGTGTATGAATATTTTTTCAAAGACAGCCGGGTCAGTATGTGCTGATTTGTATACAACTAAAATCCTTCAAAGAATCTTAAATCATCTACTCGGCATGGAATTCTTTGCACTAACAATAATAACAAATACCCACAAATTTCAAATTGGAAGAAAAATGTAATTTTTTTTTTCTACTTTTTGAACCTTTTGTTGGATAATAGTAATTACCGAGGTCTACAAAAGTCTATTGGGAATTTATGACCACAACCGGAGAAGGAAAATGCATATTTTCTCTCAAATTGTATATAAAAATACATTCAGTGGGCTTCCAACTTTTGGTTTTCTAAACCATCAGCACAGCTTCGAATTACAGTTTACGGCACTCGTCTACATGTACAATGGACAGCATGTTATTTTCAACATTTTAAAATGGCTTGAAGAGCAAAACCTTCCACTGCTCTACGTGAAGGCTCCACAGGGATTTTTCCATTAAGAGCCAAAGATGACAAGTCTAATGAGATGTCAAGAAATGAAATCTTCTGAATAATTTTCTTAATATGAAAAACCCCGTTCTACTCTTATTTACTTCTGTACAGAGATTAAGCCTTCTACAGGAAAACAAGACTTGACCCATCGTTTTTGTATTATCATATTGACGTGTTAGATAGAATTGATTCTTTCAATTGACTGTGAATTCATACGGGAATATAGCCACCAAACATCTAAATTACACATTTAGAATGGAAAATTCCAAAATTTATCACCATAAAAAAGGTCTTTTAGATCTGGTGGATTTCCATGCAAGATATGAAAATCTCAATAATTCTATGTGAAGGAACAATAATGAGGGAGGATAGTGGAGAATCAACTTAATGGAGGTATATTGTATCCTAAGGAATTAACACCCGATCTTGACTCATGTCTTTCTGAAGAAGCAAAGCTAGATTTGCATTGAGGGGGTGTGACCATCACGTCATGAGCCTCCTCCCCGCAAGTCATCCAGCATGGAGCGAAGTTTGCTCTGTGCACCGCATGTCTGGGGTGCCGCAGCCAAGATCGAGGGGGTCCCCAGCAGCAGGCCCCCGCAATCAGACATCTTATCCCCTCTCCTTTGGATAGGGGATACGATGTCCAGGGGCGGAGTACCCCTTTAAGAAAAGACAAGTCCTCTAGGACCTGAGCGGTACTCTTTGTAGCTGCTCACCAAATCTGCCCATGAAATGAGGACCCTGGCAGTGAGTTCTAAACTAGACAACTCCTTTTAATTCAAAATAACTCAAGAGTGTGGGTGTAAGTAACACTGTGTTACATAGGTAGTATAGACTTTAACATGCAGCCACATTACAGCAGTCTCATAAAGTATCAATAAGTAGGGATTTGGGGAACCCCACAAGTAGATTCTTGAGGGCAACTCCTACATGTGTAATTGTAAATTAGCATATTCCTGAACCACAAAGTTTTGGTGGTTCCTTTAATTTGCTACATTAAAGTGTCCTTTATTGGTAGCTCAAATATCAAAAATGATATTAAAGTTTTATCTAGTGTACTGGATACCTCTGCGATCATATATCTTGTCCCCTATCCTTTGGATAAGGGATAAGATGTATAAAACCGGAATACCCCTTTAAATAAAAACAGCCATAGTATGGACTGAGGGAAGACGGAAATGGAGATTATAATTGAAGAGTGAAGTTTTTTTTTGTTTTTAATTCATCTCACTCGGTAATGTGTTTGTTTTCTCAATCCGACTACAAGAAGAATCCAATTACCTCTTAATGAGATTTAGAATATTGCAGATTCATCAGAAGGAAAGAGGACGGTGTGACTGGTATTAAGTAAAACTGATTTATCATGAGTATTAAAAAATGAATACCATTAGCTGATATAAAGTGGAATCTTAAAATACCTTCTCCAGCGTCTTCACCGAAGAGAAGTAACACGACATGTCTACATTGAGACACATGTATCAGAGTAATGTTCTAAGTCTGTTCCCATAGAAAGTCCATTTATTGGTCCAGTGACTCCAATATCTCAACACCTCAACAAAAGTTTCTCCATCTACTAAAATCATTGCAGAGGAAATGATGATGATATATAACTGAGGACGGGGATAATTATACGAAAATGGCAGGGGAAAAAGATTGCGCCATGTGTTATTGGCAATGGGTAATGATCTCATGAAAGGTTCCTGTGCCACTGACAATTTGAGGATTTTAACAAGTTATAGTTAATATAATAGGTTGCTTGTTCTAGGAATTCATCAAATAGTTTGAGAAAAGAGCGGCTACAAAAAGTGTCTCTTTTTCTCTCTTCCTGGAGGATCTAGCATGTCCATGCATCAGAAAGACGACCCAAGGATTTTACTTTGGTACAGTGTAATACTCCATTTCCCCTGTGGGTGTGCTGTAGGGAAATGAAACACTTGCTGATAAATTTACTCTCAAATTGTCACTAATAATTGGGTAATATCCATTAAACAATACAGGTTCATCTAGTTGTTTTTTTTTTTTTTTTTTTTTCAAGGGGCTTTTATAATGTAAAAAAAAAAAGAATCTCCTTTTAATAGTGTGAGAATGGGAGTGGTTGAGAGGTCTGGAAGAGCAGCAGTAAAGAATGGTTACAAATAGTATCTTTTGCTATGGACGACTGACACATCTATGTTTAATACTGACCGTCCGTTGATTTGAATGGACACTATGTAATACTCCTTTTGCCCTGGAGGGGTGCTGCAGGGAAAGTACTCACTTGTTTAGATTTCTCACTGAGTACAGGCCATCGCTGAGGGTCTTAGTTTCAGGACAACCAGTGATCAAAAACATTTTGGCAGCCTTTTAACTAAAAAAGGAATTCAAGAACGCAAATAAGCCTTTTAATAGAGGACAGTGGTCCCTTCCCAATGAATACCACATTTCTCCTGTGGTGACTTTGATGTTGAATTCAAGGGGAGCAATGCCAATAGATATGTATCCTACTCCCCTTAGTAGTGCTGGCCAAAAATACTTTTTTGGGGTCCTTCTAATCCGGGGAAAAGGACTCATGAGAGTATTACACAGTGGTCTTCATACTGCAGGCCCGGGACCACTTCTCCAGGCCAATTATTTAAGAGGCAGATAATGATAGATTTCTGTACAAGACATGTAAATCCCTATATAATCGTGTATAAATCACTTAAAACTTATTGAGTTCTTATAGACCATAAAGGTCAATAGTAAACAAAGAAATAATCATTATTTTGTGCTTCATAAATAATTCACTTTCTCATTTCGGCCTTCACGTGCTTGGATCATCTTCAAGGGGTGGAAATAAGGAATGTGTAATATACTGGGAGCTTATGATGGAAATGAGAAGAGGCAATGGAAGATACAGAGACAACCGACTAAGAGATCCCCCCGGGGGTCACATCTCACCCGCTGGACCATATGTTCCAATAAAATAAGAAATCTAGGTCCCCAAATTATAATCTCTTCAGCACTAAACAGATACTATATAAAAGACTAACATTCTTCTTACTGAAAAGGATAGATAGATCGATCGATAGATAGATAGATAGATAGATAGATAGATATGAGATAGATAGATAGATCGATCGATAGATAGATAGCAAATAGAGGCAGCACACCACGTAGTAGAATTTATTCCATAACTAACTGACTACCTTCCTAATCCTTTTTGGGGAGGAAAATAAACAAAGGAGGAAGCTTTTGACTTCATATACCGTCCTCATATATTGTTGTCATATCCCAACCCCATATCCCGACCTCCTATCCCGACCTCCTATCTCGACCTCCTGTCCTGACCTCCTATACCGTCCTCCTATCCCGACCTCCTATCCCGACCTCCTATCTCGACCTCCTGTCCTGACCTCCTGTCCTGACCTCCTATACCGTCCTCCTATCCCGTCCTCCTATCCCGTCCTCCTATCCCGACCTCCTATCCTGTCCTCTTATCCTGACCCATAATATGTGTACCAGGTATTGAAATATCTCCAGCCGTACGGAAGCTATGTGGGAACATACATTTGATTTGCATGGGACTTTAAACAAAAACCCCAACACTCACAAATGGAGGTATTAAAGGGTTAAATTAACTATCCTATATTTTAAGTTGACATATAAGTAACATGTGACCAAGTATTATCGAAATATCTCCAGCCGTTTGGAAGTTATGTAGTAACATATATTTTCCATTGACTTGGATGGGACTTTAAACATAAACCCCACCCCTGGAAAATGGGGGTGAGTAAGGGTTAAATTACCTATCCTATGTTTACTGTTGACATATAAGTAACATGTGTGCCAAGTTTCATGTTAATATCTTTAGCCGTTTGGAAGTTTTTGTGGAACATACACACATACATACACACACACACATACACACATACACACACATACATACACACACACACACACACACACATACATACATACATACACATAAACACACACACATACATACACACACACATACACACATACATACACACATACACACATACATACACACACACATACATACACACATACATACACACACATACACACATACACACACATACATACACACACACACACATACACACATACACACATACATACACACAATCATACATACATACACACACACACACATACATACATACACACATACATACACACACACACACACACACACATACACACATACACACATACACACATACACACATACATACACACATGCATACACACACATACATACATACATACACACACGTTGAGTTTTATATATATATAGATGTGAAACAGACTACATTTCACCAGTCACACTGGTTTTTCACTTGAAAAAGCTAGTGTCAGACTGGTGAAACGTAGTCTGTTGCACATTATGGAATAAATCTACCACTTTGATTTCTACTACGTGCTGTGCTGCATCTATTTGCTTATCTTGATTGTGGGACCGGTGGACTGAGGTTTCAGATATGCGGGCACCCCAATATCTTGTTCTGATATTACTAGATGTGCTGCTTCTATTTGGATTGTAGATAGATAGATAGATAGATATGGAACAGATAGATAGATTGATAGCTAGATAGATAGATAAATAGACAGATAGATAGATAGATAGATAAATAAATAAACAGACAGACAGACAGACAGACAGACAGACAGACAGATAGATAGATAGATAGATAGATAGATAGATATGGAACAGATAGATAGATAGATATGAGAAAGATAGATAGATAGATAGATAGATAGATAGATAAATACATAGATAGATAGATAGATAGATAGATAGATATGAGATAGATAGATAGATATGAGATAGATAAATAGATAGATATGAGATAGATAAATAGATAGATAGATATGAGATAGATAGATAGAAAGATAGATAAATAGATAGATGATGGATAGAATTTTGAAAGTCTTTAGACCTTTTCACTTTTTCACATATGGTTATGTTGCGGTCTTGTGCTACATTAAAAAAACAAAAACAGATTTCCCCATCATTCAGCATCCAATACACCAAAATGAGAAAGTGGAAATAGAATTTTAGAAATGTTTGTGTAAAACTTTTTTTTTTTTTTAAATCAGCTAGTGCCAGAAAGTTAAACAGATTTGTAAATGACTTCTATTAAAAAATATTAATCTGTCCAGTACTTATTAGTTGCTGAATACTACAGAGGATTTTTTTTTCCTTTTTGGAACACAGAGCTCTCTGCTGACATCTCTGTCCATTTCAGGAACTGACCAGAGCAGCATATGTTTGCTATGGGGATTTTTTCCTACTCTGGACAGTTCTTAAAATAGACAGAGATGTCAGCAGAGAGCTCTGTGTTCAAAAAAGAAAATAATTTCCTCTGTAGTATTCAGCAGCTAATAAGTACTGGAAGGCTTAAGATTTTTTAATAGAAGTAATTTACAAATCTGTTTAACTTTCTGGCACCAGTTGATTAAAAAAAAAAAAAAAAAAAAGTTTCCTCCTTTAAAATGGAAAAACAAAAATCTTGTATGGACATAAGTAGTCAGACCCTTTGCCATGACACTTGCAATGTATAGTCTACCATTTCGCTGCATCATCTCTGAGATATTTCTGCACCTTGACTGGAATCACCTGGGGTAAATTCAGCTGATTGAACAGGATTTGGAAAAACACAGTGTAAGGTCTCACAGCTGACATTGTATATTAGAGCAAAATCCAAGCCATGAGGAGAAAAGAACTGCCTGTACAGCTCAGAGGCAGAATTGTGTGAAGGCACAGATCTGGAGAAGATAACAAAAATCCAAGAAGGTTCCGGAAAGCACAATGGCCTCCAACATTCTTAAATGGAAGAAGTTTAGAACAACCAGGACTCTTTCTAAAGCTGACTACCACACCAAACTAAGTAATTGGAGGGCCTTGGTAAGAGAGATTGCCAAGAACTCAATGATCACTCTGGCTGAGCTCCAAAGATCCTGTGTGCAGATGGGAAAAACTTCCATGAGGTCAATCGACATCACTGCAGCCTCCACCTACTTGGGCTTTATGGCAGAAAGAAGCCTCCGCAGTAAGACACATAAAAAGCCTAGAGTTTACAAATAAAGCCTATAAAGGACTCTCAGACTGTGAGAAACAAGATTATGTGGTCTGAGGAAACTAGGATTGAACTTTCTGTTCATAATTCTAAGTATGATGTCTAGAGGAAACCAGGCACTGCCCATCCCCTGCCCAATACCATCCCTACAGTGATCATGGTGGGGGCAGCATCATGTCTGGAGGAAACCAGGCACTGCCCATCACCTGCCCAATACCCCCCCCTACAGTGATCATGGTGGGGGCAGCATCATGTCTAGAGGAAACCAGGCACTGCCCATCACCTGCCCAATACCATCCCTACAGTGATCATGGTGGGGGCAGCATCATGTCTGGAGGAAACCAGGCACTGCCCATCACCTGCCCAATACCATCCCTACAGTGATCATGGGGGGGGCAGCATCATGTCTGGAGGAAACCAGGCACTGCCCATCACCTGCCCAATACCATCCCTACAGTGAAGTATGGTGGGGGCAGCATCATGTCTGGAGGAAACCAGGCACTGCCCATCACCTACCCAATACCATCCCTACAGTGAAGTATGGTGGGGGCAGCATTATGTCTGGGGGAAACCAGGCACTGCCCATCACCTGCCCAATACCATCCCTACAGTGATCATGGTGGGGGCAGCATTATGTCTGGGGGAAACCAGGCACTGCCCATCACCTGCCCAATACCATCCCTACAGTGATCATGGTGGGGGCAGCATCATGTCTGGAGGAAACCAGGCACTACCCATCACCTGCCCAATACCATCCCTACAGTGATCATGGTGGGGGTAGCATTATGTCTGGAGGAAACCAGGCACTGCCCATCACCTGCCCAATACCATCCCTACAGTGATCATGGTGGGGGCAGCATTATGTCTGGGGGAAACCAGGCACTGCCCATCACCTGCCCAATACCATCCCTACAGTGATCATGGTGGGGGCAGCATCATGTCTGGAGGAAACCAGGCACTGCCCATCACCTGCCCAATACCATCCCTACAGTGAAGTATGGTGGGGGCAGCATCATGTCTGGAGGAAACCAGGCACTGCCCATCACCTACCCAATACCATCCCTACAGTGAAGTATGGTGGGGGCAGCATTATGTCTGGGGGAAACCAGGCACTGCCCATCACCTGCCCAATACCATCCCTACAGTGATCATGGTGGGGGCAGCATTATGTCTGGGGGAAACCAGGCACTGCCCATCACCTGCCCAATACCATCCCTACAGTGATCATGGTGGGGGCAGCATCATGTCTGGAGGAAACCAGGCACTACCCATCACCTGCCCAATACCATCCCTACAGTGATCATGGTGGGGGTAGCATTATGTCTGGAGGAAACCAGGCACTGCCCATCACCTGCCCAATACCATCCCTACAGTGATCATGGTGGGGGCAGCATTATGTCTGGGGGAAACCAGGCACTGCCCATCACCTACCCAATACCATCCCTACAGTGATCATGGTGGGGGCAGCATCATGTCTGGAGGAAACCAGGCACTGCCCATCACCTGCCCAATACCATCCCTACAGTGATCATGGTGGGGGAAGCAAAAAATGAGTCCTCATCCCGCCCTGTACGTGGAAAAATAAAAAAGTTATAGGGGTCAGAAGATGACATTTTTAAACGTATACATTTTCCTGCATGTAGTTATGATTTTTTCCAGAAGTACGACAAAATCAAACCTATATAAGTAGGGTATGATTTTAATCGTATGGACCTACAGAATAATGATAAGGTGTAATTTTTACCAAAATATGCACTGCGTAGAGACGGAAGCCCCCAAAATTTACAAAATGGCGTTTTTTCTTTGATTTTGTCGCACAATGATATTTTTTTCCATTTTGCCATGAATTTTTGGGTAAAATGACTAATGTCACTGAAAAGTAGAATTGGTGACGCAAAAAATAAGCCATAATATGGATTTTTAGGTGGAAAATTTAAAGAGTTATGATTTTTAAAAGGTAAGGAGGAAAAAACGAAAGTGCAAAAATGGAAAAACCCTGCGTCCTTAAGGGGTTAAAGGATGCCCCACAGGGCTACTATATAAATGTTTATCCCCATTCCTACTTCTGTTTGATGGGTATCTTTTAACCCCATGAGGACACAGCCCATTTTTTATTTTAGCATTTTCGTTTTTTCCTCCTGGCCTGTTAAGAGACATAAGGAGATTCATTAACACTCATGGAGAGAAAAGTTTACCAGTTGCCCATAGCAACCAATCAGATCGCTTCTTTCATTTTAAATAAGCCCTCTAGAAAATGAAAGAAGCGATCTGATTGGTTGCTATGAGTAACTGGTCAACTTTTCCTCTGCACAGGTTTTGATAAATCTCCCCCATAATGCTTTCTTTCCACAGACCCATATAGGGGGTTATTTTTGCGTGACTGATCGTACTTTGTAATGTCACCTGTCATTTTAGCCTTTGGCTATCCGGGCATGCTAGGAGTTGTAGTTATGCGACCTATAGCCTAGGTCTCCAAACTGTTGACCTCTAACTGTTCCATAACTACAACTCCCATCACTCCGGTTCACTACGAGCGCGGCACATTTGGGGGCCACACTTAGGGGAGAACTATCAAAACCTGTGTAGAAGAAGAGTGGTGCAGTTGCCCATAACAACCAATCAGATTGCTTCTTTCATTTTTAAAGAGGCCTGCGAAAATAAAATAAAAATGATCTTATTGGTTGCTATGGGCAACTGCACCACTCTTCCTCTACACAAGTTTTGATAAATCTCCCCCTAAATGCTCCGGGCCCCACTAAGTCTACAATCGGGCCCTGCATGTACCAGAATACTTCTATGGTAAGCAATGCCTATGAATACGCTCATGCAAAACAGCATCCCGGGTGAGAGAAGGTTCCGCAGCTAATAGCGTGGCATTAGTGACCATGGCAACGGCAAAGCGATGTAATCTAGGAAAATTAACTCTGAGCGTACTTGAATGTCTGCAGAAAGGATATTCTCACTGGGTAGAGATGCTTTTTAAGAACGGCGTGGGTCTAGGAGACCAGAAAGGGACGCCGGGGTCTTCCTGAAGGGGGATCAGTATCCTACAGATGGAGCAGAGACGACTCCATCCTTTGGCAAAACTCATTGTGACCGCACAAGGAATTGTCTGTAGTTTTACACAGGACTGCTGGGAAAGATGATAAAATAGATAACCCTATGCAAATAGACAGCCCAAGGGGAGAATGAATTCTGGGGAATTCTGGGGAGATGGCAAATTATCATAAAAACGTACAAAGAGGGAGGAAAGATTATACAAAGCTATAGAATATTTAGAAAATAAGTAATGAGATATACAGAGAGATAGATATGAGATGATAGATATATAGATAGATAGATAGATAGATATGAAATAGATAGATATCAGATAGATAGATATCAGATAGAAATATATGAGATATATAGATAGATAGATAGATAGATAGATATCAGATAGATAGCTATCAGATAGATAGATAGATATGAGATAGATATGAGATGATAGATAGATAGATAGATAGAAAGATAGATAGATATGAGATAGATAGATAGATAGATAGATATGAGATAGATATATATGAGATAGATAGATATGAGATAGATAGATATATATGAGATAGGTATATATGAGATAGATAGATAGATAGATATGAGATGGAGATAGATAGATAGATAGATAGACAGACAGATAGATACAAGCAGGGGAATACACCAGCACACTGCTAGCACAAAGATACAGATAAAACATGAAATGCTATATTGCTCCAATGAAAAATTGAGGTGCTTTGCTCACCATTTGGCCAAATAGTTTAGACCATTCCATCAATGAGGACCTCATTGGGACGGACCCTACACTGTGAATGTGCCTCTGTGCAATCAGTTACCAGGCTTGTAAGGTCTGAGACATCCAGCACCTTATATGAGGGTTGGGGTGCAGGAACCAAAATGGAGGGGAGAGTGGCTACCTCCATGTTGGTTCCTGTACCCCACCCATCTTATAAGGTGCTGGATGTTTCAGACCTTACAAGCCTGGTAACTGACTGCACAGAAGCACAGTCATAGTGTAGGGTCCGTCCCAATGAGGTCACCTTATTGTGATGGAATGGTCTAAACTATTTGGCCAAATGGTGAGTGAAGCACCTCAATTTTTCATTGGAGCAAAATAGCATTTCATGTTTTATCTGTATCTTTGTGCTAACAGTGTGCTGCTGTATTCTCCTGCTTGTGTTTATTTAGCCTAGCAGCGTGCACCTGTATGCCAGGTCCATGCAATAGTTTGGTATCAGTATGTGCTGGCCAACTTATCCTATTTTGTCTTATAGATAGATAGATACAAGATATAGAGATAGATAGATAGATAGATAGATAGATAGATAGACAGATATGAGATATAAAGATAGATATGAGATATATATATATAGATAGATAGATAGATAGATAGATAGATATGGCATAGATATGAGATAGATAGTTAGATAGATATGAGATAGATAGATAGATATGAGATAGATATAGATAGATAGATAGATAGATAGATAGATATGAGATAGATAGAGAGAGAGATAGATAGATATGAGATAGATAGTTAGATAGATATGAGATAGATATAGAAAGATAGATATGAGATAGAGAGATAGATAGATATGAGATAGAGAGATAGATAGATATGGGATAGATAGGTAGATAGATATGAGGTAGATATAGATAGATAGATAGATAGATAGATAGATAGATAGAGATATGAGATAGAGAGATAGATATGAGATAGATAGATATGAAATAGATAGATAGAAATGAGATAGATAGATAGATATGAGATAGATAGATTTAGTGAAGTTTCCAGTGGTTTGCCAGGATATCCATGCCTTTTGGCAGAGGTCTCCAGAGGCAGCAGGTAGTACCAACGGTGGAACTAACGCTGTATGACTGATTTTAATGAAAAGTCAGTTGTTTGGAAACAAAATAGAAATATTTCCCAGCCATTACGTAGCCTCGGGTAAAAATACATTATTTCCGGCTCTTTCTTCTGCTGCTTGTGTTAACATTTCACATTCTTCCTCTGTGGCATTTTAAATGTCTAAATAGATTTGGAGCCATTTTTCTGCTGCCCTAAAAGCCTGAGAGATAACAGGAAATCATAGGCTTACGGATTAGGCTGTCTGTTCAATTGAGACCTGGATTTCTCTATTTGATTTCTTCCCTAGAGTTAAGGCTTATCCGTCAGTCGTCCCTATGTGTCATTTATGGCGCCGGCCTTGCTTTGTGACCGGTTGGAAATATCTGGCAGATCATGCTGGTTTCTCGTTTCTTATGAGAAGAATGATAACCTATAAGCAGTGCCATTCCTCTGCTGATCCTCTTCTCAAGCCTTATTGTTCACAACAGTCATATTTGTACTTATAGAGCTGTAGACTTAAAGGGAAACTCCATTCAAAGCTAAATTGTCTCATGTGTTCCATTATTTTTACTGCCAAAGATACATGTGGAATGTTGTATATCTTTGTTCCTTGTCTGTATAGATAGGGGGGATGTTGGAAATGAGAGTTCAGCAGACAAAAAAAATCCCAGCCATTTCCTCCACTGTACAGCCTCCAGTGACCAGGACATTTTCTTTGTGTTATCACCCTGAGTCCTTACCAATCACATCCTATTACTGTCATGTCTCCTGAGCTTCTGAGTTATATCCATTATTATTCTCCAGAGGTGTACTAACTATTCTGCTGGTGAGGTCTCTGTGTACATACAGTACATTACTTATCCTGTACTGATCATGAGTTATATCCATTATTATTCTCCAGAGGTGTACTAACTATTCTGCTGGTGAGGTCACTGTGTACATACATTACATTACTTATTCTGTACTGATCCTGAATTATATCCATTATTATTCTCCAGAGCTGTACTCACTATTCTGCTGGTGAGGTCACTGTGTACATACATTACATTACTTATTCTGTACTGATCCTGAATTATATCCATTATTATTCTCCAGAGCTGTACTCACTATTCTGCTGGTGAGGTCACTGTGTACATACATTACTTATCCTGTACTGATCCTGAGTTATATCCTGTATTATACTCCAGAGCTGTACTGACTATTCTGCTGGTGGGGTTACTGTGTACATACAGTACATTACTTATCCTGTACTGATCCTGAGTTATATCCATTATTATTCTCCAGAGGTGTACTGACTATTCTGCTGGTGGGGTCACTGTGTACATACATTACATTACTTATCCTGTACTGATCCTGAATTATATCCATTATTATTCTCCAGAGCTGCACTCACTATTCTGCTGGTGAGGTCACTGTGTACATATATTACATTACTTTTCCTGTACTGATCCTGTGTTATATCCTGCATTATACTCCAGTGCTGTACTCACTATTCTGCTGGTGAGGTCACTGTGTATACACATTACATTACTTATCCTCTACTGATCCTGAGTTATATCCTGTATTATACTCCAGAGCTGTACTCACTATTCTGCTGGTGAGGTCACTGTGTACATACATTACATTACTTATTGTTACGCCTAGCGCTCCGGGTCCCCGCTCCTCCCCGGAGCGCGTACGGCGTCTCTCTCTCCGCAGCGCCCCGGTCGGTCCCGCTGACCGGGAGCGCTGCACTGTCATGGCCGTCGGGGATGCGATTCGCACAGCGGGACGCGCCCGCTCGCGAATCGCATCCCAGGTCACTTACCCATTCCCGTCCCCTGCTGTCATGTGCTGGCGCGCGCGGCTCCGCTCTCTAGGGCGCGCGCGCGCCAGCTCCCTGAGACTTAAAGGGCCAGTGCACCAATGATTGGTGCCTGGCCCAATTAGCTTAATTGGCTTCCACCTGCTCCCTGGCTATATCTGATCTCCTCCCTTGCACTCCCTTGCCGGATCTTGTTGCCTTGTGCCAGTGAAAGAGTTTTGTGTGTCCAAAGGCTGTGTACCAGAACTTCTGCTATCCACCCTGACTACGAACCTTGCCGCCTGCCCCCGACCTTCTGCTACGTCCGACCTTGCTTCTGTCTACTCCCTTGTACCGCGCCTATCTTCAGCAGTCAGAGAGGTTGAGCCGTTGCTAGTGGATACGACCTGGTCACTACCGCCGCAGCAAGACCATCCCGCTTTGCGGCGGGCTCTGGTGAAAACCAGTAGTGACTTAGAACCGATCCACTAGCACGGTCCACGCCAATCCCTCTCTGGCACAGAGGATCCACCTCCTGCCAGCCGGCATCGTGACAGTAGATCCGGCCATGGATCCCGCTGAGGTTCCCCTGCCAGTTGCCTCTGACCTCACTACGCTGGTCGCCCAGCAAGCTCGACAGATCGCCCAACAAGAGCACCAGCTGTCGTACTTGACCACCATGACTCAGCAACTTCAGTCGCAGCTACAGCAGCTTCAGTCTCAGCTACAGCAATTTCAGTCTCAGCTACAGCAGCAACAACCTTCTCCTCCGCCATCTCCTGCACCTCTTCCGCAGCGAGTGGCAACTCCCAGCCTCCGCTTGTCCCTGCCGGACAAATTTGATGGGAACTCTAAGTTTTGCCGTGGCTTTCTTTCGCAATGTTCCCTGCACTTGGAGATGATGTCGGACCAGTTTCCTACTGAAAGGTCTAAGGTGGCTTTCGTGGTCAGTCTTCTGTCTGAAAAAGCCCTGTCATGGGCCACACCGCTCTGGGACCGCAATGACCCCGTCACTGCCTCTGTACACTCCTTCTTCTCGGAAATTCGAAGTGTCTTTGAGGAACCTGCCCGAGCCTCTTCTGCTGAGACTGCCCTGCTGAACCTGGTCCAGGGTAATTCTTCCGTTGGCGAGTACGCCATACAATTCCGTACTCTTGCTTCTGAACTATCCTGGAATAATGAGGCTCTCTGCGCGACCTTTAAAAAAGGCCTATCCAGCAACATTAAAGATGTTCTGGCCGCACGAGAAACTCCTGCTAACCTGCATGAACTCATTCATCTAGCCACTCGCATTGACATGCGTTTTTCTGAGAGGC
This sequence comes from Hyla sarda, assembly GCF_029499605.1. NCBI lineage: Eukaryota > Metazoa > Chordata > Amphibia > Anura > Hylidae > Hyla > Hyla sarda. Next base: position 582,120,331 of record NC_079189.1, read on the forward strand.
ATCAAGAGCTCCGCCAGGAAAAAGACTTAGATCTCTGGACACCTCTCCCACAGTCTCCATTGCAATCTGCGCCTAGGCCTCCCGCCGAGGAGGCCATGCAAGTGGATCGGTCTCGCCTGACCCTGGAAGAGAGGAATCGCCGTAAGGAAGAGAATCTTTGTCTGTACTGTGCCAGTACCGAACATTTTTTGGTGGATTGCCCTATCCGTCCTCCACGTCTGGGAAACGCACGCTCGCACCCAGCTCTCGTGGGTGTGGCGTCTCTTGATGCTAAGTCGGCTTCTCCACGTCTCACGGTGCCTGTACGGATTTCTCCTTCAGCCAGCTCTTCCCTCTCAGCCGTGGCCTGCCTGGACTCTGGTGCCTCTGGGAATTTTATTCGGGAGTCCTTGGTGAATAAATTCCGCATCCCGGTGACCCGTCTTGTCAAGCCACTCCACATTTCCGCGGTCAACGGAGCCAGGTTGGATTGCACCGTGCGTTACCGCACGGAGCCCCTCCTAATGTGCATCGGAACTCATCACGAAAAAATTGAGTTTTTGGTCCTCTCCAATTGCACTTCCGAAATTCTCCTTGGACTACCCTGGCTTCAACACCATTCCCCAACCCTGGATTGGTCCACAGGGGAGATCAAGAGCTGGGGTACCTCTTGCTTCAAGGACTGCCTTAAACCGGTTCCCAGTACTCCCTGCCGTGATCCTGTGGTTCCTCCTGTATCCGGTCTCCCTAAGGTCGTTATGGACTCTGCCTGCCTTAAGAAGTGCCTCTCCCCCCCTCCCAGTCCAGTCAGGCAAGCCTCGGTGCCTCCTCATGGCCCTCGTCCTGGTGTCACACTGCCCCGTGCCAGGCCTCGCCCTCTGCCCTCCCTCCCCATTCCCACTCCTGCTGTACTGCCTGCCGTTGAGGAATCCCTCCATCCTTTCCCGGTGTCCTCATCCCAGGGGAGGCAGTTACCGGACAAAGAGAAGGGGAGACCTAAGGGGGGGGGGTACTGTTACGCCTAGCGCTCCGGGTCCCCGCTCCTCCCCGGAGCGCGTACGGCGTCTCTCTCTCCGCAGCGCCCCGGTCGGTCCCGCTGACCGGGAGCGCTGCACTGTCATGGCCGTCGGGAATGCGATTCGCACAGCGGGACGCGCCCGCTCGCGAATCGCATCCCAGGTCACTTACCCGTTCCCGTCCCCTGCTGTCATGTGTTGGCGCGCGCGGCTCCGCTCTCTAGGGCGCGCGCGCGCCAGCTCCCTGAGACTTAAAGGGCCAGTGCACCAATGATTGGTGCCTGGCCCAATTAGCTTAATTGGCTTCCACCTGCTCCCTGGCTATATCTGATCTCCTCCCTTGCACTCCCTTGCCGGATCTTGTTGCCTTGTGCCAGTGAAAGCGTTTTGTGTGTCCAAAGGCTGTGTACCAGAACTTCTGCTATCCACCCTGACTACGAACCTTGCCGCCTGCCCCCGACCTTCTGCTACGTCCGACCTTGCTTCTGTCTACTCCCTTGTACCGCGCCTATCTTCAGCAGTCAGAGAGGTTGAGCCGTTGCTAGTGGATACGACCTGGTCACTACCGCCGCAGCAAGACCATCCCGCTTTGCGGCGGGCTCTGGTGAAAACCAGTAGTGACTTAGAACCGATCCACTAGCACGGTCCACGCCAATCCCTCTCTGGCACAGAGGATCCACCTCCTGCCAGCCGGCATCGTGACACTTATCCTGTACTGATCCTGAGTTATATCCTATATTATACTCCAGAGCTGTACTCACTATTCTGCTGGTGAGGTCACTGTGTACATACATTACATTACTTATTCTGTACTGATCCTGAGTTATATCCTATATTATACTCCAGAGCTGTACTCACTATTCTGCTGGTGAGGTCACTGTGTACATACATTACATTACTTATTCTGTACTGATTCTGAGTAATATCCTGAATTATACTCCAGAGCTGCACTCACTATTCTGCTGGTGAGGTCACTGTGTACATACATTACATTACTTTTCCTATACTGATCCTGTGTTATATCCTATATTATACTCCAGAGCTGTACTCACTATTCTGCTGGTGAGGTCACTGTGTACATACATTACATTACTTATCCTGTACTGATCCTGAGTTATATCTTGTATTATATTCCAGAGCTGTACTCACTATTCTGCTGGTGAGGTCACTGTGTTCATACATTATATTACTTATCCTGTCCTGATCCTTAGTTATAGCCTGTATTATACTCCAGAGCTGTACTCACTATTCAGCTGGTGGGGTCCCTGTGTACATACATTATATTACTTATCCTGTACTGATCCTGAGTTATATCCTGTATTATACCCTAGAGCTGTACTAACTATTCTGCTGGTGGAGTCACTGTGTACATACATTACTGTAACACTCACATTTCAGAAGACAGGAACCCCTAAAATGCCGCTGGTTTTCACCAGAACCCGCCGCAAAGCGGGATGGATTTGCTGCGGCAGGCAGCATCCAGGTCGCTACCCCTGGCACGGCTCGACCACACATGCGTCTGAGGAGATATGAGGCACAGGAGGGATATGGCAGCTCGTATTTTGGACAGCAGAAGGTCAGGGCAGGTGGCCCGGTTGTGTAGTCAGGATGTAGCAGTAGGTCAATAGGCAGGCGGCAGAGAAGCAAGGTCGAGTCACAAAGAGAAGGATCAGATACACAGCAAGGCAGAAAACAGGAATGCTTCCACTCAGGCTCAAGGCAACAAAGATCCGGCAAGGGAGTGAGGAGGGTGGAGGAATATATAAATGAGCCACAGGTGAATCACACTAATGAGCGCACTGGCCCTTTAAATCTTAAAGCTCCGGCGCGCGCGCGCCCTAGGGGACGGGGACACGTGTGCCGGAGCAGTGAGGCAGAGGCTGGGGCAGGAGAAGCACCAGGTGAGTGACGGACTAGGGCTCGCATGCGGGCGCGTCCCGCGATGCGAGTCCCAGCCCCGACGGCAGCAGCAGGTAACGGGACCATGCACTCACTGCCAGTGTGTGCGGCCGGAGCACGTAACCTAACAATTACATTACTTATCCTGTAATGATCAATATTCTGCTGGTAGAATCCCTATGAACGTATATTCAGCTGTGCTGGAATAAAACAGATGTCACTATAGGACCAGGGATGGTAAATATGCATGATATATTTTATGAGTAAAAAGAAAAACCTGGCGCCTCTCTTTAAACATAGAAACCTAGAATATGCCAGCAGATAAGAACCATTTGGCCCATCTAGTCTGCCTGATATCCTGAATACTATGAATAGTCCCTGACCCTATCTTATATGAAAGATAGCCTTATGCCTTTCTCTTATCTTATATGAAGGATGGCCTTATGTCTATCCCTAGCTTATATGAAAGATGGCCATATGCCTAACCTATGTTATATGAAGGATAGCCTTATGCCTATCCCTATCTTATATGAAAGATAGTCTAATGCCTATCCCTATCTTATATGAAGGATAATCTTATTCCTATCCCTATCTTATATGAAGGATAACCTTATGTCTATCCTTATCTTATATGAAGGATAGCCTTATGCCTATCTCTATCTTATATGAAGGATAGCCTTATGCTTACTTATCTTATATGAAGGATAGCCTTATGCCTATCCCTATCTTATATGAAGGATAGCCTTATGCCTATCCCTATCTTATATGAAGGATAGCCTTATGCCTATCCCTATCTTATATGAAGGATAGCCTTATGCCTATCCCTATCTTATATGAAGGATAGCCTTATGCCTATCCCTATCTTATATGAAGGATAGCCTTATGCCTATCCCTATCTTATATGAAGTATTGCCTTATGCCTATCCCTATCTTATATGTAGGATAGCCTTATGCCTATCCCTATCTTATATGAAGGATAGCCTTATGCCTATCCCTATCTTATATGAAGGATAGCCTTATGCCTATCCCTATCTTATATGAATTATAGCCTTATACCTATCCCTATCTTAAATGAAAGATAGCCTGATGCCTATCCCATGCATGCTTAAACTCTTTCACTGTATTTGCAGCTACCACTTCTACAGGAAGGCTATTCCATGCATCCACTACTCTCTCAGTAAAGCAATACTTAATGATATTAGTTTTAAATGAGCTCAGCCCTGCTACATTAGACACATTTAAAGGGGTACTCCGGTGAAAACCTTTTTTCTTTTAAATCCACTGGCTCCAGAAAGTTAAACAGATTTGTAAATTACTTCTATTAAAAAATCTTAATCCTTCCTGTACTTATTCGCTGCTGAATACTACAGAGGAAATTATTTTCTTTTTGGAATGTTTTCTGATGAAATCACGAGCACAGTGCTCTCTGCTGACATTATTATAATAATAATAAGTCTTTATTCATTGTTGTCCTTAGTGGGATTTGAACCCAAGTCCCCAGCACTGCAAGGCAGCAGTGCTTACCACTAAGCCACCATGCTGCCCTTAGCATTCATCTGCTATGCACGGTTGCTAAAATGGACAGAGATGTCAGCAGAGAGCACTGTGCTCGTGATGTCATCAGTGTTCCAAAAAGAAAGGAATGTCCTCTGTAGCATTCAGCAGCTAATAAGTACTGGAAGGATTAAGATTTTTTAATAGAAGTAATTTACAAATATGTTTAACTTTCTGGCACCAGTTGATTTAAAAGAAAAAGGTTTTCACCAGAGTACCCCTTTAAGGAATAGAAATCCCCTGGCCATGAAGAGGTTAACAATTGACTGTGCAGGACAATTGTCAGTCTTCACAGGCCCATTTTGTCACCTCTTCACATTAACATTGTCCCTTTGAAGGCAGAAGAGCTGGTGTCAGATTCATCAATTCCTTCTTGGTATAAGGGGCCCGACACAATGGGATGCTGCTTTGTCATTCTAAGGCATTTGGGAGCGTGTTCCCCAGAGAGCGCCCCCTTCGCCTGCAGCCTTTTTCAAATCAAATAAGGCAACTGCAAGCGGAATTCAGGCAGGAATTATCGTGTGCATCTTTATAAAACTGCGATAAAAAGGCCCAGAAGAGTCGGATGTATCTGATGTAGCAGAGCTGAGTTACTTACTGTATACAAAACAAGGTATAATCATCTTGTCCCCACTGAGTTAACATTTTCTTGACTTGATCTTCTTTTCCCTAAGTAGAAGTTACAAGCTCCAGCTAAGAAGTAAATATAAAGAATCAATTTGTTCTGAAATGAGGAAATCAAGATTAAATTGCAGCGCACGGATCCTCCATAAATCGTGTAATTTTAGGAGATATACTTCAGAAAGTTCTCGTCGCTCTCATTAGTTTACGAGCCGAGCACCTGTACCCTGCAGCTGGCGGAGAAGAGTCAGATCTGGGTTCTATGCATTATCTATATTTATGGAAGGGACAAAGATCAAAAGATTTGTGAAGGGGAAAGGGAGATGGTTTATGATATATATTGTGCCACATGATTTATAATATACCGTATCTGCCTCCTTATATGTCATATATCATACAGTATAAGGCTCTACATTTATCTGATTAAAATCGTTACCTACCACCATGAACCTCTGATTGTACCATGGCCACCTAATCCTCCTCCTACATTTAATTAAGACATAATTCAAAAAGATACTGTTGACTTATATTATATTACTTATTCTGTACTGAATGTGAGTTATATCCTGTATTATACTCCAGAGCTGTACTCACTATTCTGCTGGTGAGGTCACTGTGTACATATATTACATTACTTATCCTGTACTGATCCTGAGTTATATCCTGTATTATACTCCAGAGCTGTACTCACTATTCTGCTGGTGGGGTCACTGTGTATATACATTACATTACTTATCCTGTACTGATCCTGAGTTATATCCTGTATTATACTCCAGAGCTGTACTCACTATTCTGCTGGTGATGTCTCTGTATACATACATTACATTACTTATCCTGTACTGATCCTGAGTTATATCCTGTATTATGCTCCGGAGCTGTACTCACTATTCTACTGGTGATGTCTCTGTGTACATACATTACATTACTTATCCTGTACTGATCCTGAGTTATATCCTGTATTATACTCCAGAGCTGTACTCACTATTCTGCTGGTGGGGTCACTGTGTACATACATTACATTACTTATCCTGTACTGATCCTGAGTTGTATCCTGTATTATATTCCAGAGCTGTACTCACTATTCTGCTGGTGGGGTCATGTGTACATACATTACATTACTTATCCTGTACTGATCCTGAGTTATATCCTGTATTATGCTCCGGAGCTGTACTCACTATTCTGCTGGTTGTAACTGAAAACACTTGACTCACTTTATAACCAATATTCCCCTAATAGCTCAGTTCCTATATGCAAGAGATGTTTATTGAAGTGCTGTGTATAGATGACAGTTCCGGTCCCCAGAATAAGCTATGTGTACATACTGAAGTGTCCCAAACTTGACCAAAAGTTCCACCTCTTTGCCTCATTTAGGGTGCGTTCACACATACAGGCTCCTGCGCAGATTTGATGCGCAGGATTTGTAAGTGCCGATTAGAATCTGTGCTCAGTCATTTAGTTTACATTGAAATCTGCAGCAGAAAATCCTGCGCATCAAATCTGCGTATGTGTGAACATACCCTTAGAAGGTTACCACTCTGATATATATATATATATATATATATATATATATATATATATATATATATATCATATCATATATACACACTATGATATATATATATAATATATATATATATATATATATATATATATATATATATATATATATACATATTATTATTATTATTTTTTTTTATCCATTTATTTTCTCTATGGGTCTCCATGGTAACAGACAAACAAACAAACAAACCCTGTGAATTCTGATCTGGCAGTCCTGCTTTCTTCCTCCTGCCCTGAACTTCTTATTATCTACCAAATGCATATAAAAAAAAGAAAAAAAGTAATGCTTGAAGGATCAGACTACAAAAGATTTTTCGTTGTCTGATACCATGGAAACGCATAGATCTGCACAGGGACTGTTTACACAAAGCAGAAGGAAGTTTTAAAGGGGTACTCCGGTGGAAAACATTATTTTTTTTAATCACCTGGTGCCAGAAAGTTAAACAGATTTGTAAATGACTTCTATTAAAAAAATCTTTACCCTTCCATTACTTTTTAGCAGCTGTATGCTACAGAGGAAATTATTTTCTTTTTAAATTTCTTTTTTGTCTTGTCCACAGTGCTCTCTGCTGACACCTGATGCCCATATCAGGAACTGTCCAGAGCAGGAGAAAATCCCCAAAGCAAACCTATGCTGCTCTGGACAGTTCCTGACATGGACAGAGGTGTCAGCAGAGAGCACTGTGGACAAGACAAAAAAGACATTCAAAAAGGAAAGAATTTCTGCTGTAGCATATAGCCGCTAAAAGGTACTGGAAAGATTAAATTTTTTTAATAGAAGTCATTTACAAATCTGCTTAACTTTCTGGCACCAGCTGACTTAAAAAAAATATATATATGTTTTCCACCAGAGTACCCCTTTAAATGGAGACTGTTTGCAAAGTTGTTTCAAAGGTGGATTTAATGTAATTAAAAATAAAGATTTTAGAGCATGGAACAATGTTTCCCAACCAGTGTGGCTCCAGCTGTTGCAAAACTACAACTCCCAGCATGCCCGGACAGCCAAAGGCTGCCTCGGCATGCTGGGAGTTGTAGTTTTGAAATAGCTGGAGGTACACTGGTTAAAAAAACACTGCCTTAAAGGATGTTCCACAGGGCTAATATATAAATGTTTATCCCCATTCCTTCTTCTGTTTGATGGGTATCATTTAACCCCTTAAGGACACAGCCCATTTTTTATTTTAGCATTTTCGTTTTTTTCCTCCTGGCCTGTTAAGAGACATAAGGAGATTCATTAACACTCATGGAGAGAAAAGTTTACCAGTTGCCCATAGCAACCAATCAGATCGCTTCTTTCCTTTTAAATAATGCCTTTAGAAAATGAAAGTAGCGATCTGATTGGTTGCTATGGGTAACTGGTTAACTTTTCCTCTGCACAGGTTTTGATAAATCTCCCCTATAATGCTTTCTTTCTTTCTTTTAGAGCATGGAACAGTGTTTCCCAACCAGTGTGCCTCCAGCTGTTGCAAAACTACAACTCCCACCATGCCCGAACAGCCGAAGGCTGTCCGGGCATGGTGGGAGTTGTAGTTTTGCAGTGGCTGGAGGCACCCTGGTTGGGAAACACCGGCATGGACCAGTCGGAAGAGCAGGTCAGGTCCTTTATTTGTAATTCAGATATTCCATGTAAAAAAAAATTGCGCTATCACGTCTGCGGTCTGGAGCTGCAGTGTCATGTCTGAGCCACGCGTACTGTCTGCTATATTTATTTATTTATTTATGTATATAGCGCCTACAGATTCCGCAGCGCTTACAGTTATGGGGTACAAACAAAGACAAGTATTAGACATAATATTACTCAATAACTATTTAAACAAGAGGTGTGGGGATATATTGAGGATATGTTGGGGATATATTGAGGATATGTTGGGGATATGTTGGGGATATATTGAGGATATGTTGGGGATATGTTGAGGATATGTTGGGGATATGTTGGGGATATATTGAGAATATGTTGGGGATATGTTGGGGATATGTTGGGGATATGTTGGGGATATGTTGGGGATATATTGAGGATATGTTGGGGATAAGTTGAGGATATGTTGGGGATAAGTTGAGGATATGTTGGGGATATATTGAGGATATGTTAAGGATATGTTGGGGATATGTTGGGGATATGTTGGGGATATGTTGGGGATATGTTGAGGATATGTTGGGGATATGTTGGGGATATATTGGGGATATGTTGGGGATATGTTGGGGATATGTTGGGGATATGTTGGGGATATGTTGGGGATTTGTTGGGGATATGTTGGGGATATGTTGGGGATATGTTGGGGATATGTTGGGGATATATTGAGGATATGTTGGGGATATATTGAGGATATGTTGGGGATATGTTGAGGATATGTTGGGGATATGTTGGGGATATATTGAGGATATGTTGGGGATATGTTGGGGATATGTTGGGGATATGTTGGGGATATGTTGGGGATATGTTGGGGATATATTGAGGATATGTTGTTGATAAGTTGAGGATATGTTGGGGATAAGTTGAGGATATGTTGGGGATATATTGAGGATATGTTAAGGATATGTTAAGGATATGTTGGGGATATGTTGGGGATATGTTGGGGATATGTTGGGGATATGTTGAGGATATGTTGGGGATATGTTGGGGATATATTGGGGATATGTTGGGGATATGTTGGGGATATATTGGGGATATATTGGGGATATGTTGGGGATATGTTGGGGATATGTTGGGGATATGTTGGGGATATATTGGGGATATATTGGGGATATGTTGAGGCCAATTAGAGACTGTTGTAGGCCTGTCTGAAGAGATGTGTGTTTTTTGGCCACATTTGAAACTATGGATGTTGTTGTTGAGTCTGAGGGATTGAGGGATAGCATTCCAGAGAACCGGGGCAGCACGAGTGAAGTCTTGGAGACGGGAGTGAGAAGTTCGGATTATAGAAGATGTTAGTGTGAGGTCATTAGCAGATCGGAGAGAACGTGTAGGATGGTAGACGGAGATTAGAGAGGAGATGTAGGGAGGTGCAGCATTGTGGAGAGCTTTGTGTGTGAGACTGAGGATTTTGTACTGTATTCTGGACTGAATTGGTAACCAGTGTAGTGACTGGCACAGGGTGGAGGCGTCGGTGTAGCGGCTGGAGAGGAAGATGAGTCTGGCTATACATTGTCATCCATGTGACTCTCATAGATCATATACCACAATTAAAATTGATCCATGTGTCTGACCTCCAGTGCTGGCGGATGTCAGCAGAGACAGTAACTCCGCAGTCTGAAGGTCAGAGTGTTCTGCAGAAAGACAAGTAAGATATGCTTCATCATTTCCTGCGGGGGCAAAATTGATCAAAATTCATAATTTGATCTCCATCTAGCGCAGTCTGTGTATTTCACCGGGAAGTTTATTATCGATTCCGGTGGTCAGACAGTCCTATGTCTCTTTGGGGGGGTGGGGGGGGTGGGGGGGGGGTGTGCTTTACTATTCCTTATACTATTATTTTGAATTTATCCTTAGACTGGGGGGTCAGGCATTCACCATCACACCCCAGAAAATGGTCTACAGACTCAGATACATAGTTATAAACATAGGTACGTATTTACGTAATTCTCGCTAAAGGAACAAAACAAGTCGTTGGGAGCTCTAGGAAAGCATAAATGCCTTAAAGGGGTACTCCCCTGGAAAACTTTTTTTTTTTTTTTAAATCAACTGGTGCCAGAAAGTTAAACAGATTTGTAAATGACTTCTATTTAAAAAAAATTGCAATCCTTCCACTACTTATCAGCTGCTGTTTGCTCCACATGAAGTTCTTTTCTTTTTGAATTTCCTTTCTGTCTGACCACAGTGCTCTCTGCTGACACTTCTGTCCATTTTAGGAACTGTCCAGAGCAGGATAGATTTGCTATGGGGATTTGTTCCTGCTCTGGACAGTTCCTAAAATGGACAGATGTGTCAGCAGAGAGCACTGTGGTCAGACAGAAAGGAAATTCAAAAAGGAAAGAACTTCCTCTGTAGTATACAGTAACTGATAAGTACTGGAAGGATTAAGATTTTTAAATAGAAGGATTAAGATTTTTAAACAGAAGTAATTTACAAATCTTTTTAACAGTTGATTTAAAAAAAAATGTTTTCCAGTGAAGTACCCCTTTAAAGGGGGACTCCGCCCGTAGAAATCTTATCCCCTATCCAAAGGATAAGGGATAAGATGTCTGATCGGGGGGGTCCGGCCACTGGGACACCGTGCGATCTCCGGAGTTGCACCCCAGTCATCCGATGCATGGAGCAAACTCCGTTCTATGCCGAATGATGAGCGACCTTCTGGTCCACAATTGTCACCCTTCCTCCCATAGACATGGGTAGAGGGGGGTGGCGGCTGTGGTGACTTCACAAATACGGAAGCCCCCAACTGGCGTTCCATAGACCCCCTGTGATCAGACATCTTATACCCTATCCTTTGGATAAGGGAGAAGATGTCTGGGGGCGGAGTACCCCTTTAAGGATTCCCTAGTGGGCTGTACATGTGTTATTGAGATGTTTAACATATACAATTAAATGTGGCATTATGGCATAGAATTCTAGACATAGTTTGGTGGCACACCCCATGCTCTACCGCCAATTGCACATATAATGTCACGTGTCGTGTGATGCATGACATGATACCGGTATCATGTATCAGTATTACAAATGTAGCTACTACCCCCTGTGCCATTTGATCACCCCCCTCTATCTCCCCCTGTGTTACTTCATCACCTCTGGCCCATTTCATACCCCAACCCCCTTGGTCACCCCCTGTGCAATTTTATCATGTCCTTCATCACCCCCTGTGTCATTTCATTACCCACCCTTGATCACCCACTGTGTCACTTCATTCCTCCCCCTGACCCTTAGCTGTGCCAATTCATTCCCCCTCGGTGCCCCTTCATTCCCCCTCTTGTCCCCCCCCCTTATTATTTCATTCTCCCCCTGACCCTTAGCTGTGCCAATTCATTCCCCCTCGGTGCCCCTTCATTCCCCCTCTTGCCCCCCCCCCCTTTGTCATTTCATTCTCCCCCTTGATCCCACATGTTTCCACTTTCCCATCCTGTGCTACTTTGCTATTGAATTCTCACCTGGCTCCAATCTGGCACCGGCAGGCCCAGGTTCAGGCTTGACATTTTGAGGAGCAACGTCCATCTGCACGGGCGTCACTTGTCAGTCCCAGCAGCTCTCGCTGCTCACTGATTTAAAGTGGTGGCCAGTTCAAAATGGCCACTTAAAGAAGATGTCCATTGATAAGATAGCGGATAAATGTCTGATCGTAGGGGGTCCAATCCTTGGGACCCCCGTGATCATGCATTCATCTCTCATCCTGCGGATAGAGGATACATTTCTTAGCACTGACCAGCGACATCGGCTGCTGTGGGACCAGATGGTCCTGGGACACACGTGGTGTCTACCATCGACACACTAATGTGTATAAGTGGTCAAGTGGATACATAGAGGCACTAGGTAACTAATGGAGATGACGTTGGCTACGCAAGGGAGCAAAGTCAAAGGGGTTGTGTCTTCTTTCCCCTTAACCAATGCAAGGGGTTGCGTTGTGGACTTTCCCAAAGGGAATCCCTGGGGTGTTACTCTTAAAATAATCTCCATTTGCAATGTCTGGCACACTGGAGTACAGGAAACAGGCACAATGGAACAGTGGCTAAAGGCACGAACCCAGAAGTCAATGAGATGTGCGACCCAAAAGCACAGCCTAGTGTCAATGACAAGGAAAGACAGTATAATAAGTTCTAGTCATGTGTACCTATCTGTCATGGGAAAAAAATAAGTCTCATGTTTTATTTTTAAAGCTTTTAAATGAGTTTCTGTTGTAGAAAAAAAAAAAAAAAAACAGCGTAAAAATGTAAGTTATGGAGATCACAGTCCAGGACTTCTATGAGTTATGTTATTTGAATATCGGCATCCGAGGTTCCAGATTATGTCTCTTTTTTTTTTCTCTAGAATATTCATCGACATTTAGAGAAACTTGTCATTGTCAGCAATAATCAGATTTGCTAAACAGATGCAAAATGTGTGTATACTGTCAGGTCCAAGATTTATTTCCTCTTGTGTATATGAAAAGATATGATAATGTTAATCCCCAAGATGATTGAGCTGTTAGAGGGTTTTATGGTTTATGGGCATCAAAGCAAAAATGTATTTTTTTCCCCTATTTGCTTAATGGCAGTATCAGACTGAAGTCGTGTCTAAGCCATAAAAGTTCAATAAAGTTGCTGTTGTTGCAAAAAATAGATACATTCAGAATTGTAAAAAAAAAAAAATTGTAAATGAAATTTTCATAAGTTGTTTCTACTACTACAATAGTGTTATGTTGTCTTTATATAGTCTTGGTAGACACTACAAGGCCAAGAAAAATTCAGGGTCCATGCGAAAGGCTGGAGACCGAAACATATTATCAGGAGAGAACAAAGGAAGCTCCTTTTCCCCAATTTAAAATATGTAAAAGGAACCCCAAGAATGACATTTCTATTACACTACTGGTAGCCTCATATGGGAAAGAGGGACCCTCAGGGCACAAAGACTTCAGGTCCCAGGTATAACTGCCGCCTAGACTTACCCCTCACCACAACACCAATACCACCAGTATGGCTTCCCCATCCTTCTGTGTGGTCTTCTTCCTGGTGCCTATCTTTCTCTTGGAAGGGTCAAGAAGACTTAGGGGTCACCAGAGAACTATGTTGGGGAGTTTGAAGATGCTGTATGAGGAGATATTCCTCCTGACAATGTTAATATGATCGGGAAGATAGAGGAACTCTTTGGGGGTCCCAATAAGAGGCCCCTAGTGACCATACACTTGCCCTAAAGATGTCCTTTATGGAAGAAAAAGAAACCTTTAAAGAGTGGAATTTTTTTTTTTTTTAACCCCTTAAGGACTCAGGGTTTTTCCGTTTTTGCACTTTCGTTTTTTCCTCCTAACCTTTTAAAAATCATAACCCTTTCAATTTTCCACCTAAAAATCCATATTATGGCTTATTTTTTGCGTCGCCAATTCTACTTTGCAGTGACATTAGTCATTTTACCCAAAAATGCACGGCGAAACGGAAAAAAAAATCATTGTGCGACAAAATAAAAAAAAAACGCCATTTTGTAACTTTTGGGGGCTTCCGTTTCTACGCAGTGCATATTTTGGTAAAAATTACACCTTATAATTATTCTGTAGGTCCATACGGTTAAAATGATACCCTACTTATATAGGTTTGATTTTGTCGCACTTCTGGAAAAAATCATAACTACATGCAGGAAAATTTATACGTTTAAAAATGTCATCTTCTGACCCCTATAACTTTTTTATTTTTCCTTGTACGGGGCGGTATGAGGACTCATTTTTTGCGCCGTGATCTGAAGTTTTTATTGGTATGATTTTTGTTTTGATCTGACTTTTTGATCACTTTTTATTCATTTTTTAATGTTATAAAAAGTTACCAAAATACGCTTTTTTGGACTTTGGAATTTTTTTGCGCGTACGCCATTGACCGTACGGCTTAATTTATGATATATTTTTATAGTTCGGACATTTACGCACGCGGCAATACCACATATGTTTATTTTTATTTTTTTTTACACTGTTTTATTTTTTTTATGGGAAAAGGGGGGTGATTCAAACTTTTATTAGGGAAGGGGTTAAATGACCTTTATTAACACTTTTTTTTTACTTTTTTTTTGCAGTGTTATAGGTCCCATAGGGACCTATAACACTGCACACACTGATCTCCTATGCTGATCACTGGCGTGTATTAACACGCCTGTGATCAGCATTATCGGCGCTTGACTGCTCCTGCCTGGATCTCAGGCACGGAGCAGTCATTCGTCGATCGGACACCGAGGAGGCAGGTAAGAGCCCTCCCGGTGTCCGATCAGCTGTTCGGGACGCCGCGATTTCACCGCGGCGGTCCCGAACAGCCCGACTGAGCAGCCGGGATACTTTCAGTTTCACTTTAGAAGCGGCGGTCAGCTTTGACCGCCGCTTCTAAAGGGTTAATACCGCACATCGCCGCGATCGGCGATGTGTGGTATTAGCCGCGGGTCCCGGCCGTTGATTAGCGCCGGGACCCACGCGATATGATGCGGGATCGCGGCGCGATCCCGCTTCATATCGCGGGAGCCGGCGCAGGACGTAAATATACGTCCTGCGTCATTAAGGGATTAAATGAACTGGTGCCAGAAAGTTAAACAGATTTGTAAATTACTTCTATTTAAAAATCTTAATCCTTCCAGTGCCTATCAGCTGCTGTATGCTACAGAGGAAGTTCTTTAATTTTTGAATTTCCTTTATGTCTGACCACAGTGCTCCCTGCTGACACCTCTGTCCATTTTAGGAACTGTCCAGAGTAGGAGCAAATCCCTATAGCAAACCTATCCTGCTCTGGACAGCTCCTGACATGGACAGAGGTGTCAGCCGAGAGCACTGTGGTCAGACAGAAAGGAAATGCAAAAAGAAAAGAACTTCCTCTGTAGTATACAACAGCTGATAAGAACTGGAAGGGTTAAGATTTTTAATAGAAGTAATTTACAAATCTATTTACCTTTCTGATACCAGTTGATTTAAAAGAAGCACCCCTTTAAGCTCTAGAATGCTGCTCATGGGCATGACCATTAAACATAGGGAGCCCTAGTAGATCTGAAATAGGAGGGCCTATCTGTATAAGTTATGATGACAATTATTTCTGGGTGTCCACTGGGTCTATTGGGTCAACAAGACTTTGGGGCTAATCTTTATCATCTCTGTAACCCTAAAGGGTTACGGAGATGAGAAAGATTAGCCCCAAAGTCTTGTTGACCCAATAAAAGAGTTCATTCTTTAAAGAGTTTGTTTTTCATTAAAGGATATTTTGAAGGTATCTTCATCTAATCACAGGATAAGTGATAAATGTATGATCCCTGGGGTCTCAAGGCATACCTGGTATACCTGGTGTACCTGTCAGTGAATTGAAGGGGGGATCCCAAATCCCAATGTTCCTTCTGACCAAAGAACCATGCTGATGAATTGAAATGGAACTGAGCTCGGCAATGACTGCCTGTCCAACACATTTTGAATGAGTGGGGGACTTCTTCTGACCATGGTTTATGATGAGAAAGAATAAGGGACTCTTTGGGGATTCCAATGGGGGCCCCTAATAATCATATACTTAAGAATCCTGAAGATAACTTCTAAATGCCCTTTATGGAGAAAAACAAACCATTTAAGATCCAAAGTGCTGCTCATGGGCATGGCCATTAAACAAAAAGAACAATAGTAGATCTGAATTAGGGGCTCTGATCAATAATAACCACAGTTTGAAGCAAATGTGATCTGTAAACTACATGATCGTGTTGGGCAGAGATGTTGGAGATTTTGAGGGTTCTCTAGGTCGCCCTTTGGTGCTGTTCAAGGTTGAATAGATTGGAATCTCAGTGCTGCTCATTGACAAAGGGGGCTCTTTAGGGAGACACATCATATAAGCTCTAAGGCCCCTTTCACACTGCAGTTGCTCTCCGTCAAGTCTCCCTTTTATTTTTTTGTGTGACTTGATGGCTCCCATTTACTAATATGAGGGTTGTCAGGGGCCATTGTTTCTTGATGGAAATAGCGTGAGAAAAAAAACGGTGCAAGCAGTAATTTTTCTCCCTCTATTCCCGCGGGCTATCCCGACGGCCATCACACTGCCATGTGCTAACGGCAGTGTGATAGAAGCCTAAGATGTCACATAAGCACCATAACACTACCAAATGTGTGTTCTGAGATGAGCCCCACTATTGAGAGAGCAGCAAAGTGGCCTCAGCCCTACTCCCTTTTCTGAAACCACCTGTTTCATGTAAGATAGAGCAAAAATGAATGCCTCCATGGGACACATCTAGAAAACCTTTAAATAACTGGATATTTCTTTTGCACACAAATACAAAGAAATATCAACTTTGTTCAGTGTATAGATTCCAACCTTAAAATGTCAGTGTTTGTAGGTCAGAGTGGAGATAAAACTATTCGCGAGAGAACCGGCCAGTGAATGTAAAGACCAAGGCTGCAAAGCTAAGGGCCTTCCATAAACATGAGCTCAAGTATGGAGTCAGCGAGAGGTCATTATCTTCCATTTTTTTTTACCGCCGTAAGTTAAAGAAAAGAAAAAGTACCGCCTAATGAGATGTGCAGGTTGTGCTCTACGAGGGCCGAGTGCACTTTCTTATGGTAGCGGTGGAGTTATGGGCATGAGTGGCCCTTTAATTAAAGTCTCAAAAAAGCACAAAGTTCGACACCAGCTCTTTGAAGAAATTTTTTTGCCAAACTTGATGCTGCACTTTTTACTGATAAATCTTTTTTTATATTCCCCGAGTTGCTTTGAAAGGTCAGCAAGTTTGTGTTGTAAACAACTTGACCATCCTATTAAATATAACCTCAGTCACTGCTACGGATTTCTAATAGAAAAGGTCGAATAAGCAGTGCAGCCTAAATTGCTTCTAAAATCAGGCGGCGCGAGAAAGTGAGATCATTATTCTGCGTAAATAGCCGGCTGATGGTAAATGGACTAAATTACTTCTCTATGTACCAAAATAGTGAGAGTCTAATAGGTATATGGGGGTCTGTGGAAATGGGCAGCCGGGAGCCTAGGACAGTCCCATTACTGAATGTGTATAAAAGGTAACAATGCACCTTAGATCTTTACAGAGGACCGGTCAGGTCTATGCACAGGACTCATATTTTCTCTTAGAACTCTGTGTTGTGTTGTTCCTCTATTATTCCCGTGGAAATATATAATATCTATCTATCTTATACAAACAAGGTTTATTTTCTCATGGTAGGATACAACGTTTCGCCTGTCAGCATGCTTGAAAATTACCGTGGTGACGGTCGAAACGTTGCATCCTACTACTTTGGAGTGCTGCGAGACGCTTTACTTTGCTGTATATCTATCTATCTATCTATCTAGAAATCCAGAAAATAGCAGCACACAAAGGTATGGTGAAAAAAAACGTCAATAATCAATAATACTTGTCTTTGTTTGTACCCCATAATTGTAAGCGCTGCGGAATCTGTAGGCGCTATATTAATAAAATTATTATTATTATTATTATAATATCTATCTATTGGTCTATCTGTCTATCTCATATCTATCTATCTATCTATCTATCTCATATCTATCTATCTCATATCTATCTATCTATCTATCTATCTATCTCATATGTATCTCATATCTATCACATATCTATCTATCTATTTCATATCTATCTATCTCATATCTATATAGTATCTATCTCATATCTATCTATCTATCTATCTATCTCATATCTATCTACGTATCTCATATCTATCTATATATCTATCTCATATCTATCTATCTCATATCTATCTATCTATCTATAACCAAGGGCAGGCAGCACAACCTCCAATCGTTACTTCAAGGTTTAGGGGTGCAGGCAAAAAATGCGGGGTCCCAGTCACAGACCACGTCCATATATACAATACGAACAAAGGCAGCAGCACACCCAGGCAGTATTTCTGTGAAATTCTTAGAGCTTTATTAGCCCATGTTCAGTGCAACGTTTCAACGGTATCACGGTATCAACGGTGGCCCAGTAATGGAGTTGCACTCTTGCACCCTTTCTGTCCTGTGTGATGGACTCTATCTCAGTGTCCCCTGAGTCCACCCTTATTGTATATGTCTCAAATGGTT
This sequence comes from Hyla sarda, assembly GCF_029499605.1. NCBI lineage: Eukaryota > Metazoa > Chordata > Amphibia > Anura > Hylidae > Hyla > Hyla sarda. Next base: position 582,138,615 of record NC_079189.1, read on the forward strand.
AATAAGTGCGTTATGTTATGTATGAGTACGTCTTTATAATGTTTATATGCCTTTAAATGTTGTTACCAAGTCATGTAAACAGGGAAGGTTTCAGTGACTACGTGACTTGTGTGGCGACCTATAGGACCCCTCCAAATTGCTTGCTTATAAACCTAGAAAGGAGTTAGCTTGCTCGCTTGAGTTCCAGTCTTCTTGAGTTCATGCTGAGAACAGTCAAGATATGAGTGTGTCTGGTGTCCCAAGGCCTAGTTATGCAGCCACACTTCCATCGCCAAGTGCCCCACAGGTGGACGTCATAGCCTGGTAAGCTACACAAGGGGTGAAGTCTAGTCAGTCCTAGTCAAGTCAGTCAAATCTGTCTAAATTCAGCGTGGGTCTTCAGCATTCTATCCAAGTCCACTACAAGTCCCAGAGAGCCGCAAGTCTCCTAAGTCCCTGGTCATCTCATTGGGCCTAACTGAGCTGTAAAGACTATTTAATCTGTCTGTCATTGTTCCGTAACTTGGCATCAGAGTCAATATTTGCCCGCGCCTAGCCCAGGATCCAGCGGCCATACCTTGGGTGGTGCAGAGGTTAACCTTGCCCTGGTGTCACAAATACAAGGGGTTAATGCCATCTGCCCCTACGGTAATAACATCTGCCCTCATCACACCCTCACAACATATCTATCTATTTATCTATCTATGCTATATCTATCTATCTATCTCATATCTATCTGTCTATCTATCTCATATCTATCTATCTATCTATCTATCTATCTATCATATATCTATCTATTTAATATCTATATGCATCTTCTCTTCCTTCCCTTTCTTCTTTCTCTATCTCTCTGACTGTGAAATGTCATTTGACTTGAAGTTAATAGAAGAATAAAACATGGCAGCAGGTACAGTACACACATTGACTAAGGACTGTGATAATTTCCCTATTATGAAATAAGCGCATCAAAAGGCGACAATTATTTCTTTCCATTTGAAGGGGACATGCACATTACTTGTTTCACACCATTTAAGTCTTATTTATGAAGCGCCAACTTAAGACGTTATCCCGCGATTCTACAACCACTGTCAGATTTATAAGAGAGATGAACGTTCCGCCTTCACGCGAAAGCATTCGCAATTTCCAAAGCTAAACACTTAAAGGGGTTTAATTAGTTCAGTGGGAGGCATCGCCAGTTTGGATTGAGATGTTTAACTATCAGATATGTCATGGCGTTCTCGTACTGTCAGCTTTCTGAGGCGTATATCATGCTGAAGTTATGCCATGGGGAAAAAAAAGGAAAATGAAGAAGACAATTTATTTTGAACAGATTTTAAAATTCTGCGAGGAAGTAAAGCTAAAACTGGGATTGTAAAATATGTTTCCAAATATAAAACTTTAAGCCATTCTATCAAGGTCATAGATACTATCTTATCATATAAGGTAGCAAGGACTGGTGCAGGACTTCCCTCCCTTATGGAACAACATGGGTAATAAAGAAGGGGGAGGGAAATTGACACAAGAGTCATAAAACTATTCTGTCCTGCATGGCAAAAAACACATAGACCCCAGTTTTTATAATTTTAAAGACCTCTGATTGCTGTCAGTGTTTGCGAAAACTCTGAGCTACCTCTTTTTTCTAGTTTCATGGATGGAACCTCCCTACTTTACTTCATGGGTGGAGCCACCCTAACCTGACCACTTCATTGATGGAACCTCTTTGCCTTGTTCTCTTCATGAGCTAGAAAGAAAAGAAAGAGCGCTCCATAGTGTAATACCGCAGGTTTAGGGTCCACAAGTGTAATGGAAAATGCCCTTACCAAGTGCGGTTGTGTAAACTCCCACACAACAGTGGTCAGAGTGAGTGAGAAGTAGGTCCAGTCTGCAGCCTTCCCATCCAAGAAAGACAAAGCAAGATGAGACTTCTTTAAATGGTGGGATTCAAAGGCGCTGACCAGGAGCAGACCCAGGTCTGCTCCTGGTCAGTGCCGTTGAATCCCACCATTTCCAGAAGTCTCCTCTTGCTATTGTTCTCTTCATGGATGGCGTTTCCTACTCTGCTCTCCTCAAGGATGGGACCTCCCTACCCTCTTTTCTTCATAGGTGGAGCTTTCCTATTCTGAGCTCTTCATGGGTGGAGCTTCCCTACTTTACTTCATGGGTGGAGCCTCCCTAACCTGACCACTTCATTGATGGAACCTCTTTGCCTTGTTCTCTTCATGGATGGCGTTTCCTACTCTGCTCTCCTCAAGGATGGGACCTCCCTGCCCTCTTTTCTTCATAGGTGGAGCATCCTATTCTGAGCTCCTCATGGGTGTAATCTCCCTGTCTTATTCCCTTTATTCAGTATATTTACCAGAAACATGTTAGATAACATATGTTATCTAGCAGATTTTTAAATAAAAAGTTATCATCTATGACTACACATCTTCAATGTAACCCATTGTTTTCCTAATCTTCTATTTTCATGAGCACCTAAAGATAACATATATCCTCCAATTTGAGGAATCCAAGGAAATAAAGCCTGGTCATGGTTTCATCATACTGATTTGCACAACAATGTATTTAACCACATATTTAACGCATATTCGCATATGCGTAATATGCTCGCTTTATTTTCGCAACTGCGAAAAATTCGCGTATGCGAAAATTAGCATATGCGAAAAATTAACATAGACAAAAATACGCATATGTGAAAATTAGCATATGTAAATGTTCGCATATGCGAAAATTCGCACGCCAGTCTCACACAGTATTAGAGCCTTCTTTACACCACACAAGCTGGAAGCAGAGAGGGGTGATCACTGTGATGTGTACTGGGAAAAAAAAAAAAAAATTACGAATATTCGTAATTACGAATATATAGCGCTATATTCGCGAAATTCGCGAATTCGCGAATATGCGATATTCACGAATAATATTCGAATTGCGAATATTCGCGAGCAACACTAGTAATTGTCTCCATATACAATAATTAAGTTTTCCTTCTCCTTCTAAACCTTTCCAGGCGTACATGGTTCCAATTCTCGTATGAGCCGTCAGACTGTTCTTCTCAGAATTATCTATTTTCTTGAGTTTGAGGCGCAGATTGAGGAGAAGACTCAGGAGAATGTGACTTACTTACTGAAGAGATATTTGCTTGGAATTACTGAAACACAGCTGTGCTTGTGTCAGTCCCCGCAGATCTATATGGAGACGTTCCCCGCATTGTTGTACATCAGGGTAATTAAGTATTGAAATCACTTTATATTCTTTGTGCTTTTTATTATTGAAAATTTGCAGGAATGAAATGTTTTTGTAGTACTACACCGTAATAATATCTGATTCAATTACAACGCAGACTAAATCACAAGGCGCCAACCTGGATTTTTTTCTTACAAGTGGTTACACTGGGGACGCTCATTGAAGCTCCTGCTCCACTATAAATAGACAGGTGGATTTCTCAATGTATTCTGCTATATACAGCTGCAACTTTATGATGATCTATGTTCGGCTCAGAAGTACCACAGGAGGTCTGAACATTACGGGAAATTTGAGGTCATAGATACATGATAGAAGAGCAACCTGGTAACCCAACCTGATTTCCACAAGGAACTAGTGAATTTTCTGAAATGTGTTCTAGGTTCAATAAGTAAGAATCAATCATTAGATTTAATGCCAGATGAAAAAACTAGGTCTGATATGGGGGTGCCCTCAAAAGTCATGTCTGGTGCTTAGAGGTTTCAGGTTCCTTTATATTTATCGTGTGCATAAAACAGCAGCCCTACAGTATGAAACATTATGGAGAAGGCAGGAGATGTGTTGCATTGTAGAGCTAGTAGTTGTAGGAGTAGTAGTAGTAGTAGTAGTAGTAGTAGTAGGAGTAGTAGGAGTAGTAGTAGAAGTACAGTATGGAATATGATGGACAAGGCAGGAGATGTGTGGCTGTGTAGGGCTAGGAGTAGTAGTAGTAGTAGTAGTAGTAGTAGTGGTAGAAGTAGTGGTAGTTGTTGTAGTAGTAGTAGCAGTAATAGGGATGACCCTTATGTTTCTAATGACTGATCAATATACTAATACTAAAATGACATTGCTGCTGGAAAAATATATATGTTCCCTCCCCTTTAACCCATATACATCAGAATGCTATCTGCTTGTGACTTCGGATTGAGACCTTGTCATGACGCCATGCAGCAGTAGAAAGACAAAATATCTGACGAACAGAGAACTTCTGCCAAGAAATTAATGGACACTAGATATGCTTATATATACGGACACAAAAGTTTAACAACCAATCAAAATGTAACATGCTAATTGTGATGTCATAACTAACCCTCCCTTCTTCCGAATGTAAAAACCAAATTTACTTCCCGTAATAAAGCAGAACTCCCTGAGATACCGAGGAGGGAACTCATACCAACCTGGCCTGGTGTGAATTTTCTTACTTCGACACTCGGCAAAAATAGCGGTAGTCACTCACAGATTAAGGCCGCACATTAACTCATCCTTAACAGTAGTAGTAGTAGTAGTAGTAGTAGTAGTAGTAGTGGTAGTTGTAGTAGTAGTAGTAGTAGTGGTAGTAGTGGTGGTAGTAGTGGTAGTGTCTTGGCCAGTTATTGTGTCTTATTTGCACGCAGGTGGACAAATTTCCTATTATGAAGCCATATTTCAAGCAAATAAAGACAATGAAAACTAGCAGATATAGTTCAGCCTTCTATTCTTATATGAGGAAACTAAAGCACTGTAAGAGGAAATTTTAAGAATGCTTCTTTAGCGAATGTATTCTGACAAATCCATCCTGCTGACATACTGTAGTTTACAGTCTGCCAGATTTTAAGTACACACTAAAGCTATTGATATTGATACATAAATCAAGGAGATACACAGAAGGAGACTTACCGGCAACCAGTACTTTAGCTGTCCGACTAATAATGGCACCAACGCCATCTAATGATGCTTCGCACTGATAAGAGCCTTCATCGGGCCGGTGATGCCGCGAGTGTACCACAGTCTGTATTATCAAGGATCCATTGGACTGTTGTTGTCTTCTGTCATCTATTGCTAAATTTAGGTAAACTCCATCTTTTTTCCACTTGATGATTGGTGACCCTCGATCTGAGCCAGCAGAGCAGTTTAAGACCACGTAACTCCCTCTCATGGTGACTACATCTATGGGCTCAGAGATGAACCACAGTGATGTAAAACTCTTTACTTGTGAGCCTGAAACAAAACAAAACAATTTTTTTTTAAATGCATAACCCTTACAAAATTGCTTATTCACATGACAGCTCAAGGGAGATCCATACTTAAAGGGGTACTCCACTTCCGAACGCTGGAACTGGCGCCTGGAGCTCGTGATGTCATAGCCCCGCCCCCATGACATCATGCCCCACCTCCTCAATGCAAGTTTATGGGAGGGGGCGTGACGTCCGTCACGCCCCCTCCCATAGACTTCCAATGAAGGGGTGGGGTGTGATGTAATGCGGGGGCGGGGCTATGACGTCACAAGCTCCCGGTGTCGGCTTCAGCATTCGGAACAGTTTGTTCCAAACGCTGAGCAGCGAAGTACCCCTTTAAGCCTATTGAGACCCATCAAAGTTTTATTTGTATTCCCAGAGTCCCTTCACCAATTCCCTCTAAAAAATATCAGTCTACAAACTGAGAATGGTCAATCTGAAGTAGAGTTCACTGTCAACACTGTGCAGTCCATAACCAATAGGATTTCTACAATCTTTATAACCTTTAAAGGGGTACTCCGCTGGAAAACATCTTATCCCCTATCCAAAGGATAGGATAGGATTTCTGATCACGGGGTCCCGCTGCTGGGGACCCCCACGATCTCTGGGCTGGCTTGGAGCTTCCGTGCTCGTGAGATCACACCATGCCCCCTTCCTTCATGTCTATGGGAGGGGGCGTGACGGTAAGTACATAGCCATCACGTCTACTCTCATAGACACGAATAGGGGGGGGGGGGGCTTGGCATCTGTAGTTGCCAGTCATTGGGCATGGTGCGGAGCTCGTTCTTTGCACCAGATGACTGGGGTGCTGCATGGGTCCCCTCGCGATTAGACATCTTATCCCCTATCCTTTGGATAGGGATAAGATGTTCTTCAATCCTAATTTCCTTTCTGTGTACACAGCTCCTTTGCAGAACTATGGGGGAGATATATTAAAACCTGTGGACCGGCAAAGTTGCCCAGTTGCCCATAGCAACCAATCAGATCACTTCTTTCATTCTTAACAAGGCCCGTGAAAAATGAAAGAAGTGAGCTGATTGGTTGCTATGGGCAACTGGGCAACTTTGCCTGTCCACAGGTTTTGATAAATCTCCCCCTATTTCATGATTATAGAACGCAAACCTTCGCAGTGTTGTCTGGTCTTAAAATGTTACATCCTTCCATCTGCCCCCTACTTAGTTATTGTTAGCATATTTTTAGGTTTCTGTATACAGCTTCTATTAAGATCTATGTGTCTCCACGGTAACAGACTACAAACAAACTCTTTGTTGTCAGGTCCAGCAGTCCTGTTACTTCCTTCTATCAGCCAATCCAAACCCTGTTGACAGTTTTTCCCTCTCACTTTTGCTAATCTGTAGACCATAGGAAACATGGGTATGACCACAAAGAGTTTCCTTGTAGTCTGTTACCATGGATACACGTGGATCTTTATGAAGGCTGTATACAGAAAAAAAAAAAAAAAAAACAGAAAAACTAAATATATGTTACCAATAAGTATGGGGCAGATAAGGGAGTAGAGAGATACATGAATGGAAATAAACTATGGCTGCTGGACCTGAACACAAAGCGGGTTGTTTGTAGTCTGTTACCATGGAGACCCATTGATCTTCATAGAAGCATAAAAGCCTAGAAGCATAAAACCCAAAGATATGTTAGGGGGCAGATGGCATGAAGTAATACTGCAAGACCCAGGGTTTGTTTGCAGCCTGTTACCATGGAGACACATAAATAATGCCTGTGTGTTGTATACATAAAAAAGTATATATAAGTTGTTCTATTAGTAATAATACGTACAGATGGAGGAAAATAAACTATGGCTGCTGGACCTGACCGCAAAGCGGATTATTTGTAGTCTGTTACCATAGAGACACATAGATCTTCAGAGAAGCCTAGAAGCTTAAAATCCAAAGATAGGTTAGCAATAGGTAAGTAGGGGGCATATAGAAGAAAGTAGCACTGCGGAACCTGACAACACAAAGTTTATTTGCAGTCTGTTACCATGGAGACACATTTTAACTTTTTTTTTTTTTTTAAATTACCTATGTATCGAAGATTGGTCATAAAGATGGGCACAACTGATTTATAACCGCGGACTCCAATACAATGTTTCCTAATCCATGTGCCTCCAGCTGTTGCAAAACCACAACTCCCAGCATTCCCAGACAGCCAAAGGCTGTCTGGGCATGCTGGGAGTTGTAGTTTTGCAACAGCTGGAGGCACCCTGGTTGGGAAACACTGCTCCAGCCACAGTTTGGAGAGTCTTTCTTAGCTATACACGCCGTATGTATAGTCACTAATAGGATAGCGGTTCTGATCTAATGACATTGACGCTTCCTCCTTTACATATTGAAGCCATTAGGAGTACATAAACACATGTAATTGCCTCTCCCAGCGCCTGTAAGTGCCACGCACATGACAACGGAACACTTTATGTCCGACAATAGGGCCGTTTGTTTCACGTACACAGGACACCTGCTCCTTTAGGAGGCTATTTAGCGACGAAGTAAACTCATTTGTACTTTCAGACTAACACTTTCATCTTTTTCTGTTCCCGGCACTCCTAAGAAAAACACTTTTTCAGACATTTGCATGTATTAGCATAATGGCACAATAATTAAACAGGGGACAATGAGAGCACTTCAATCAATCTTAATCATTCACAGTGGGAAGGCAAAAAAAAAAAAAAGGAACCCCGACTGCCTGTAACGTATTGGGGGGGATCTTAATAGATACAAACACGTCCACCGCCATTCGGCATTTGCGATGTAAACCTGTTATCAAGGCGTAGAAAGCCTCAAATTAGAAAACAGACAAAATACGTAAATATCAATTATCATGTAGGGACACAGGCACAACACGGCAGATTGTACGGCAAAAGGAGGCGCGTTGTGTATCGTGAATAGAGAACTTTCTGTAACACGCCAGACAATGCCTAATAATGTCCCGATTGGCTTCAGTATATACCGCACATCTCCCTATTGAATTGTATTGTACAGTATTGCAGTAGTTAAATTCTTAGGGGGCAGTATTATAGGATTTATATTCTTGTACATAGGGGGGCAGTATTATAGTAGTTATATTCCTGTATGTTACGCCGAGCGCTCCGGGTTCCCGCTCCTCCCCGGAGCGCTCGCTTCTCCCCCTCCGCTGCAGCGCTCCGGTCACGTCCTCTGACCCGGGGCGCTGCGATTCTGCTGTCAGCCGGGATGCGATTCGCGATGCGGGTAGCGCCCGCTCGCGATGCGCACCCCGGCTCCCCTACCTGACTCGCTCCCCGTCTGTTCTGTCCCGGCGCGCGCGGCCCCGCTCCCTAGGGCGCGCGCGCGCCGGGTCTCTGCGATTTAAAGGGCCACTGCGCCGCTGATTGGCGCAGTGGTTCCAATTAGGGTTATCACCTGTGCACTTCCCTTTATTACCTCACTTCCCTTGCACTCCCTTGCCGGATCTTGTTGCCTTAGTGCCAGTGAAAGCGTTCCTTGTGTGTCCCTTGCCAGTGTTTCCAGACCTTCTGCCGTTGCCCCTGACTACGATCCTTGCTGCCTGCCCCGACCTTCTGCTACGTCCGACCTTGCTTCTGCCTACTCCCTTGTACCGCGCCTATCTTCAGCAGCCAGAGAGGTGAGCCGTTGCTAGTGGATACGACCTGGTCACTACCGCCGCAGCAAGACCATCCCGCTTTGCGGCGGGCTCTGGTGAAAACCAGTAGTGGCTTAGAACCGGTCCACTAGCACGGTCCACGCCAATCCCTCTCTGGCACAGAGGGTCCACTACCTGCCAGCCGGCATCGTGACAGTAGATCCGGCCATGGATCCCGCTGAAGTTCCTCTGCCAGTCGTCGCTGACCTCACCACGGTGGTCGCCCAGCAGTCACAACAGATTGCGCAACAAGGCCAACAGCTGTCTCAACTGACCGTTATGCTACAACAGTTGCTACCACAGCTTCAGCAGTCATCTCCTCCGCCAGCTCCTGCACCTCCTCCGCAGCGAGTGGCCGCTCCTGGGATACGCTTATCCTTGCCGGATAAATTTGATGGGGACTCTAAGTTTTGCCGTGGCTTCCTTTCCCAATGTTCCCTGCATCTGGAGATGATGTCGGACCTGTTTCCCACTGAAAGGTCTAAGGTGGCTTTCGTAGTCAGTCTTCTGTCCGGAAAAGCCCTGTCATGGGCCACACCGCTCTGGGACCGCAATGACCCCGTCACTGCCTCTGTACACTCCTTCTTCTCGGAAATCCGAAGTGTCTTTGAGGAACCTGCCCGAGCCTCTTCTGCTGAGACTGCCCTGTTGAACCTGGTCCAGGGTAATTCTTCCGTTGGCGAGTATGCCGTACAATTCCGTACACTTGCTTCAGAATTGTCCTGGAATAATGAGGCCCTCTGCGCGACCTTCAAAAAAGGCCTATCCAGCAACATTAAAGATGTTCTGGCCGCACGAGAAATTCCTGCTAACCTACATGAACTTATTCACCTAGCCACTCGCATTGACATGCGTTTTTCTGAAAGGCGTCAGGAACTCCGTCAAGATATGGACTCTGTTCGCACGAGGCGTTTCGTCTCCTCGGCTCCTCTCTCCTCTGGTACCCTGCAATCTGTTCCTGTGTCTCCCGCCGTGGAGGCTATGCAGGTCGACCGGTCTCGCCTGACACCTCAAGAGAGGACACGACGCCGTATGGAGAACCTCTGCCTGTACTGTGCCAGTACCGAACACTTCCTGAGGGATTGTCCTATCCGTCCTCCCCGCCTGGAAAGACGTACGCTGACTCCGCACAAAGGTGAGACAGTCCTTGATGTCTACTCTGCTTCTCCACGTCTTACTGTGCCTGTGCGGATGTCTGCCTCTGCCTTCTCCTTCTCTACAGTGGCCTTCTTGGACTCTGGATCTGCAGGAAATTTTATTTTGGCCTCTCTCGTCAACAGGTTCAACATCCCAGTGACCAGTCTCGCCAGACCCCTCTACATCAATTGTGTAAATAATGAAAGATTGGACTGTGCCATACGTTTCCGCACGGAGCCCCTTCTTATGAGTATCGGATCTCATCATGAGAGGATTGAACTTTTGGTCCTCCCCAATTGCACCTCGGAGATTCTCCTTGGACTTCCCTGGCTTCAACTTCATTCCCCAACCCTGGATTGGTCCACTGGGGAGATCAAGAGTTGGGGGTCCTCTTGTTCCAAGAACTGTCTAAAACCGGTTCCCAGTAACCCTTGCCGTAACTCTGTGGTTCCTCCAGTAACCGGTCTCCCTAAGGCCTATATGGACTTCGCGGATGTTTTCTGCAAAAAACAAGCTGAGACTCTACCTCCTCACAGGCCTTATGATTGCCCTATCGACCTCCTCCCGGGTACTACTCCACCCCGGGGCAGAATTTATCCTCTCTCTGCCCCAGAGACTCTTGCCATGTCCGAATACGTCCAGGAGAATCTAAAAAAGGGCTTTATCCGTAAATCCTCCTCTCCTGCCGGAGCCGGATTTTTCTTTGTGTCCAAAAAAGATGGCTCCCTACGTCCTTGCATTGACTACCGCGGTCTTAATAAAATCACGGTTAAGAACCGCTACCCCTTACCCCTCATCTCTGAACTCTTTGATCGCCTCCAAGGTGCCCACATCTTCACTAAATTGGACTTAAGAGGCGCCTATAACCTCATCCGCATCAGAGAGGGGGACGAGTGGAAAACGGCATTTAACACCAGAGATGGACACTTTGCGTATCTGGTCATGCCCTTTGGACTGTGCAATGCCCCTGCCGTCTTCCAAGACTTTGTCAATGAAATTTTTCGTGATCTGTTATACTCTTGTGTTGTGGTATATCTGGACGATATCCTAATTTTTTCTGCCAATCTAGAAGAACACCGCCAGCATGTCCGTATGGTTCTTCAGAGACTTCGTGACAACCAACTCTATGCCAAGATTGAGAAATGTCTGTTTGAATGCCAATCTCTTCCTTTTCTAGGATATTTGGTCTCTGGCCAGGGACTACAGATGGATCCAGACAAACTCTCTGCCGTCTTAAATTGGCCACGCCCCTCCGGACTCCGTGCTATCCAACGCTTTTTGGGGTTCGCCAATTATTACAGGCAATTTATTCCACATTTTTCTACCATTGTGGCTCCTATCGTGGCTTTAACCAAGAAAAATGCTGATCCCAAGTCTTGGTCTCCTCAAGCAGAGGACTCCTTTAAGCGACTCAAGTCTGCCTTTTCTTCGGCTCCCGTGCTCTCCAGACCTGACCCTTCCAAACCCTTCCTATTGGAGGTTGATGCCTCCTCAGTAGGAGCTGGAGCTGTTCTTCTACAAAAAAATTCTTCCGGGCATGCTGTCACTTGTGGTTTTTTCTCTAGGACCTTCTCTCCAGCGGAGAGGAACTACTCCATCGGGGATCGAGAGCTTCTAGCCATTAAATTAGCACTTGAGGAATGGAGGCATCTGCTGGAGGGATCAAGATTTCCTGTTATTATCTACACCGACCACAAGAACCTCTCCTACCTCCAGTCGGCCCAACGGCTGAATCCTCGCCAGGCCCGGTGGTCTCTGTTCTTTGCCCGATTTAATTTTGAGATTCACTTTCGTCCTGCCGATAAGAACATTAGGGCCGATGCTCTCTCTCGTTCCTCGGATGCCTCAGAAGTTGATCTCCCTCCGCAACACATCATTCCACCTGACTGCCTGATCTCCACTTCTCCTGCCTCCATCAGGCAGACTCCTCCAGGAAAGACCTTTGTTTCTCCACGCCAACGCCTCGGAATCCTCAAATGGGGTCACTCCTCCCATCTCGCAGGTCATGCGGGCATCAAGAAATCTGTGCAACTCATCTCCCGCTTCTATTGGTGGCCGACTCTGGAGACGGATGTTGGGGACTTTGTGCGAGCCTGCACTATCTGTGCCCGGGATAAGACTCCTCGCCAGAAGCCCGCTGGTTTTCTTCATCCTCTGCCTGTCCCCGAACAGCCTTGGTCTCTGATTGGTATGGATTTTATTACTGATTTACCCCCTTCCCGTGGCAACACCGTTATTTGGGTGGTCGTTGATCGATTCTCCAAAATGGCACATTTCATCCCTCTTCCTGGTCTTCCTTCTGCGCCTCAGTTGGCTAAACAATTTTTTGTACACATTTTTCGTCTTCACGGGTTGCCTACGCAGATTGTCTCGGATAGAGGGGTCCAATTCGTGTCTAAATTCTGGAGAGCTCTCTGTAAACAACTCAAGATTAAATTAAATTTTTCCTCTGCATATCATCCCCAGTCCAATGGACAAGTAGAAAGAATTAACCAGATCCTGGGTGATTATTTGCGACATTTTGTTTCCTCCCGCCAGGATGACTGGGCAGATCTCCTTCCATGGGCCGAATTCTCGTATAACTTCAGGGTCTCTGAATCTTCCTCCAAATCCCCATTTTTCGTGGTGTACGGCCGTCACCCTCTTCCCCCCCTCCCTACCCCCTTGCCCTCTGGTCTGCCCGCTGTGGATGAAATTTCTCGTGACCTTTCCATTATATGGAGAGAGACCCAAAATTCTCTCTTACAGGCTTCTTCACGCATGAAGAGATTCGCGGATAAGAAAAGAAGAGCTCCCCCCGTTTTTTCCCCTGGAGACAAGGTATGGCTCTCCGCTAAATATGTCCGCTTCCGTGTCCCTAGCTACAAGTTGGGACCACGCTATCTTGGTCCTTTCAAAATTTTGTCTCAAATTAATCCTGTCTCTTATAAACTTCTTCTTCCTCCTTCTCTTCGTATCCCTAATGCCTTTCACGTCTCTCTTCTCAAACCACTCATCCTCAACCGTTTTTCTCCCAAATCTGTTCCTCCCACTCCTGTTTCCGGCTCCTCGGACGTCTTCTCGGTCAAGGAGATTTTGGCTGCCAAAAAGGTCAGAGGAAAAAATTTTTTTTTAGTAGACTGGGAGGGTTGTGGTCCTGAAGAGAGATCCTGGGAACCTGAGGACAACATCCTTGACAAAAGTCTGCTCCTCAGGTTCTCAGGCTCCAAGAAGAGGGGGAGACCCAAGGGGGGGGGTACTGTTACGCCGAGCGCTCCGGGTTCCCGCTCCTCCCCGGAGCGCTCGCTTCTCCCCCTCCGCTGCAGCGCTCCGGTCACGTCCTCTGACCCGGGGCGCTGCGATTCTGCTGTCAGCCGGGATGCGATTCGCGATGCGGGTAGCGCCCGCTCGCGATGCGCACCCCGGCTCCCCTACCTGACTCGCTCCCCGTCTGTTCTGTCCCGGCGCGCGCGGCCCCGCTCCCTAGGGCGCGCGCGCGCCGGGTCTCTGCGATTTAAAGGGCCACTGCGCCGCTGATTGGCGCAGTGGTTCCAATTAGGGTTATCACCTGTGCACTTCCCTTTATTACCTCACTTCCCTTGCACTCCCTTGCCGGATCTTGTTGCCTTAGTGCCAGTGAAAGCGTTCCTTGTGTGTCCCTTGCCAGTGTTTCCAGACCTTCTGCCGTTGCCCCTGACTACGATCCTTGCTGCCTGCCCCGACCTTCTGCTACGTCCGACCTTGCTTCTGCCTACTCCCTTGTACCGCGCCTATCTTCAGCAGCCAGAGAGGTGAGCCGTTGCTAGTGGATACGACCTGGTCACTACCGCCGCAGCAAGACCATCCCGCTTTGCGGCGGGCTCTGGTGAAAACCAGTAGTGGCTTAGAACCGGTCCACTAGCACGGTCCACGCCAATCCCTCTCTGGCACAGAGGGTCCACTACCTGCCAGCCGGCATCGTGACACTGTACATAGGAGACAGTATTATAGTAGTTATATTCTTGTACATAGGAGGCAGTATTATAGTAGTTATATTCTTGTACATAGGAGGCAGTATTATAGTAGTTATATTATTGTACATAGGAGCAGTATTATAGTAGTTATATTCTTGTACATAGGAGGCAGTATTATAGTAGTTCTATTCTTGTATATAGGAGCAGTATTATAGTTGTTACATTCTTGTATATAGGAGCAGTATATAGTAATTATATTCCTGTACATAGGAGCAGTATTATAGTAGTTATATTCTTGTATATCAAAAGCAGTATTATAGTAGTTGTATTCTTGTATATAGAGAGCAGTATTATAGTATTTATATTCTTGTACACAGGAGCAGTATTATAGTAGTTATATTCTTGTACATAGGAGGCAGTATTATAGTAGTTACAGTCTTGTATATAGGAGGCAGTATTATAGTAGTTATATTCTGGTACACAGGAGCAGTATTATAGTAGTTATATTCTTGTATATAGGAGCAGTATTATAGTAGTTATATCAAACAGTCCAACAAGATGAGTGGCACTATTGTGTGGTCTCCCTTAGTAACAGGTAAAGTTCTTAGCATACAAAGCGAGGCTGTGCAGGTGGACTGATAATCCAGGCTAGACCTGGAGGTGCAGGTAACGGTATAGTATTCATATGAATCCAAAAAGCAAGTAAAGAAAGAAGTACCGCACTCACCCACTGTCAAAAGCCGGGAACGGGAGAGGTTTATTTCAGATCATAAGATCGGAATAACAGGTGCAGGACGTGGAGGAGGGGAAAAAAGCCACACACGACTAGTTTCACGCCGGACGGCGCTTTCTCTGGCTGACTTGGCTGCCAAGTCAGCCAGAGAAAGCACCGTCCGGCGTGAAACTAGTCGTGTGTGGCTTTTTTCCCCTCCTCCACGTCCTGCACCTGTTATTCCGATCTTATGATCTGAAATAAACCTCTCCCGTTCCCGGCTTTTGACAGTGGGTGAGTGCGGTACTTCTTTCTTTACTTGCTTTTTGGATTTATAGTAGTTATATTCTTGTATTTAGGAGCAGTATAATGGTAGTTATATTCTTGTATATAGGAGGCAGTATTATAGTAGTTATATTCTTGTATTTAGGAGCAGTATAATGGTAGTTATGTTCTTGTACATAGGAGCAGTATTATAGTGGTTATATTCTTGTACATAGGAGCAGTATTATAGCAGTTACATTCTTGTACATAGGAGCAGTATTATAGTAGTTATGGTCTTGTATATAGGAACAGTATTGTAGTAGTTATATTCTTAGGGGGCAGTATTAAAGGACTTATATTCTTGTGTATAGGAGGCAGTAATATAGTAGTTATATTCTTGTATATAGGAGGTAGTATTATAGTAGTTATATTCTTGTATATAGAAGGCAGTATTATAGTAGTTATATTCTTGTACATATGAGGCAGTATTATAGTAGTTATATTCTTGTACATAGGAGGCAGTATTATAGTAGTTATATTCTTGTACATAGGAGGCAGTATTTAGGACTTATATTCTTGTGTATAAAGGGCCGTATTAAAGGGGTTGTGCGCTGCCCTGCAGTTTGGAGCTCCACTCACAGCGTCCGGAAGTTCATTACTCCGAGCGCCGTGTTCGCAGCCGCCGGGCGTGATGTCACGCCCGGCCCCCTCGTAATGTCTCGCCCGCTCCCTCAACAAAAGTCTATGGGAAGGGGGCGCAACCGCTGTAACGCCCCCTTCCCATAGACTTTGGTAGAGGGGGTGGGCTTTACGTCACAAGGGGGCGGGCGAGACATCACGAAGGGGCCGGGCGTGACGTCACGCCCGGTGGCTGCGAACATGGAAGCCCGCACACAGCGTTCTGAGTAATGAACTTCCAGACGCTGTGAGCGGAGCTCCGAACTTCAGGGCAGCGCACAACCCCTTTAATACGGCCCTTTATACACAAGAATATAAGTCCTAAATACTGCCTCCTATGTACAAGAATATAACTACTATAATACTGCCTCATATGTACAAAAATATAACTACTATAATACTGCCTTCTATATACAAGAATATAACTACTATAATACTGCCTCCTATGTACAAGAATATAACTACTATAATACTGTCTCATATGTACAAGAATATAAGTCCTTTAATACTGCCTCCTATGTACAAGAATATAAGTCCTTTAATACTGCCCCCTAAGAATATAACTACTACAATACTGTTCCTATATACAAGAATATAACTACTATAATACTGCTCCTATGTACAAGAATATAACTGCTATAATACTGCTCCTATATACAAGAATATAACTGCTATAATACTGACCCTATGTACAAGAACATAACTACCATTATACTGCTCCTAAATATAAGAATATAACTACTATAATACTGCCTCCTATATACAAGAATATAACTACCATTATACTGCTCCTAAATACAAGAATATAACTATATATAATATAATATATATATAATTATATATAATATAATATAATGAACTTCCGGACGCTGTGAGCGGAGCTCCGAACTGCAGGGCAGTGCACAACCCCATTAAAGTAGTTATATTCTTGTACATAGGAGGCAGTATTTAGGACTTATATTCTTGTGTATAAAGGGCCGTATTAAAGTAGTTATATTCTTGCACATGGACAGTATTAAAATAGTTGTATTTTTGTACATAGGAGACAATAGAGACAATAATATAGTAGTTATATTCTTGTACATAGAGAGAAGTATTATGGTAGTTGTATTCTTGTACATATTCGGCAGTATTATAGTAGTTACTAGTGTTGCTCGCGAATATTCGCAATTCGAATATTATTCGCGAATATCGCATATTCGCGAATTCGCGAATTTCGCGAATATAGCTCTATATATTCGTAATTACGAATATTCGTTTTTTTTTTTTTTGTTTTTTTTTTCACAGTACACATCACAGTGATCATCCCTCTCTGCTTCCAGCTTGTGTGGTGTAAAGAAGGCTGTAATACTACTGTGTGAGACTGGTGCGCGACTTTTCGCATATGCGAACATTTGCATATGCTAATTTTCACATATGCGAATTTTCACATATGTAAATTTTCGTATACGCGAATATTTCGCATTTGCGAAAATAAAATGAGAATATTACGAATATGCGAATATTCGCGAATATATGACGAATATTCGTCCATATATTCGCGAATATTCGCGAATTCGAATATGGCCTATGCCGCTCAACACTAGTAGTTACTGTATATTCTTGTTTATTCATTGCCACCAATCTGCCAGTAGATCAGAGAATACATGGGCTGGCTTCTTTAGATTTAAAGGGGTACTCCGGTGGAAAACAATATTTTTTAAATCAACTGGTGGAAAAAAGTTAAACAGAAATTTAAAATTACTTCTATTTAAATATCTTAATCCTTTCAGTAATTATCAGCTGCTGTATACTATGGAGGAAGTTGTATAGTTCTTTTCTGCCTGAGCACATTGCTCTTTGCTGCCACCTTTGTCCGTGTCAGGAACTGTCCAGAGCAGGAAAAAAATCTCCATAGCAAACCTCTTCTGCTCTGGACAGTTCCTGACATGGACAAAGGTGTCAGCAGAGAGCACTGTGCTCAGGCAGAAAATAACTATACAATTTCCTCTGTAGTATACAGCAGCTGATAAGTACTGGAAGGATTAAAATTTAAAAAGTAGTAATTGACAAATCTGTTCAACTTTTTGGTACCAGTTGATTTAAAAAAAAATATGTTTTCCACCGGAGTACCCCTTTAAATGACCAGTGTATGAATCTCCCTGCATTCCTTCATTGATTCTTGCTTTGGTAAACATTTTTTAAGGGATTCATCTAATACTTCAGTGCCTGAGCAATAAAGTATTACTTACTGTAATTTGGATCTGTTTGTCCTGTGTATGATCTGGATTGCTATTTCACCACCCTTATGTCTTCACCTGTGAACATGAGCCAACCATAAACCTACAGTCTATACAACCACGTCTCTGCCTCATCCTTCAGTACCCTGCTATATCCATGTCAGCAGCTGCCATCGGTGACCATGCTAACGTAGTGACCTGGGAGTTCCCTGCTGTGGAAGGCCACACCCTTAGTGGGTGTTAAGGTGAAGACCAGGGACTTCTTAAACGGGTTATCCACCATAAATGCCTGTGTTGGGAGATTACCATAACACTGTGGCTATCTTTTTATGAACTGAGTATTTCCTGTTGGAGTTTGTTCTCTCAAACTACAAATAACATAGTTGCTTGTTTGTAAGTGTGAGCTCACTTTCCTCCCTCCCACACATCAGCCACCCCACCTATTGAAACACAAATGAGTTGCATTCCATGCAATAGACCAGTGTTTTCTAATCAGGGTGTCGACAGCTGTTTCAAAAATAAAAGTTAGTTGCAGAATGATCTCTCTCCAACCCAGCAGTCGCTCCACCTAGTGAAGCAGGACATGCTCCCTGTCATCACCTGACTAGTGAGGAAATGTCTCAGTCACACTGCGACCTGTGAAAACCCGAGACAACAGTCATTTTGTATGCTGTTAAAAATAAACATTGGGGTGAAAATCACCGAAACAAAGAATTGCAAGACCATCATGAAACACAGGTACAGACACTATATTATGAACAACACTAACTTTACAGCCCCTGTAGCATAGTCAAATAAAAATATTCCTGGAATCCTCCTTTAAACTCTGCTCCTCGGAGTGGTTCCTCCTTACACCTCAGCTGTCTAGATGACCCACAGCACCATACAGGTAGACCTCTTACAATTACTTTTCCCCTCTAAAAGTTAGATTTAAGCAACTTTCTACCAAGGTTGCTGTCTCGTAATCATGTGACCTTATATCTGCCACCAAGAGACAATTGGAAAAGGATGGAGTAACCTATTCTCTTCCGCAACAAAAATAATGATCAGAAACCGCTTTTTATGAAGACGTCAATTTACTGTACACAACAATCACAAGGTTAATTAAAACAACGATCATTATCTCATTAATAGGCATATGGCGATAATTCTGCTGCTGCTGCCAGTCACCAGATGTTTTGCCACGTGTCAAGTTTATGCATTATGTCTGCGGTTCTGCAAGCGCACAGAGACATACATCAATATGACTTGTTCAAGAGCTACAGAGGAAAGAGGGCCCATGCTTAAAGCAGTACTCCTGGGAAAACAATTTTTTTCAAATCAACTGGTGCCAGAAAGTTAAACAGATTTGTAAATTACTTCTATAAAAAAAAATCTTAATCCTTCCAGTACTTATAAGCTGATGTATGCTCCACAGGAAGTTGAGTTGTTCTTTCCAGTCTGACCACAGTGTTCTCTGTCCGTATCAGGAACTGTCCAGAGCAGGAACAAATCCGCATAGAAAACCTTTTCTGCTCTGAACAGTTCCTGACATGGGCAGAGGTGTCAGCAGAGAGCACTGAGGTCAGCTTGAAAAGAACATCTCAACCTGCTCTATAGTATACAGCAGTTGATAAGTAATGGAAGGATTAAGATTTTTTTTATAGAAGTCATTGTTACAGCTAGCGCTGCAGTCAGACTCGCTGATCGCTGTGCCGCATCCCTCTCATCCCTCGCATCACTCTCACCTCCTCTCCCCTCTGCTCTCTGTGTCCTCTGTAAAATTTGAAGGGCCAGCGCACCATTAATTGCTGCTTGTATAGTTTAACCCTATATAACCCGCACTTTCCCTAACCCTTGCCGGATCTTTGTGCCTAGTTTGCCTAAGAGAAAGCGTTTACCTGTGTCTTGCCTTGCCATGTATCTGATCCCTTGCTACGTATTCTGACCTTGCTCCTGTGCCGCCTGCCTTCTGACCTCTTTGCTACGTGACCTGACCTTTCTTCATTGCCGCTAGCCCTGGCCTCCTGCCAGTCCTGACTACGTCTGTGCCTTTACCTTCCTGTGCCACGTTATACCTCGACTGCCTGAGGGGACGAGTCGTGCCAGGGGTAGCGACCTGGGTGCCACCTGCCTCAGCAAGTCCATCCCGCTTTGCAGCAGGCTCTGGTGAAAACCAGCGGCACCTTAGACTCCGCTCCCTGGTACGGCCCATGCCATCATCCTCACAGGTCCGTGGCTCCCATTTACCACAGCCGTAACATTCATTTTCAAATCTGTTTAAATTTCTGACACCAGTTGATTTGAAATATTTTTTTTTCCAGCGGAGTGCCCCTTTAAACTGCTTGATTTGCTCTTTGTTTAAAAACATTGTACTTCTGAAGACTACATGAGCTGTTTTGTGGAGCTCACTATGGTTGTCACCATGGTTGCCTTCCTCCAGATGGGATACAGGAAAAGAGGAATAGTTTATATAATGTCAGGTAGGCTCACTCCTGCGTTCAGGTTTTTGCATTAGGCAACAAATACAATTATTTTTACATTGGCGTGAAAAAAAAAAACAACTGCAACTAAGAACTGCAATACCCCAACACTTGAGCTTTGTGTCAGTAAATGTCAGCGCAGAGTTGAACTTTACAACTGCATACTCTCTATTTGTAAGTATATAGCAATGTGCCCAGATCTCCAAAAGCCAAACAGTGCCAAACATGTATGTGAACTACCAATCTGATAAGTAGCATGACAAGAGTAACTTATATAAGACAAGCCCCTGACTATCTGCAAACTGCATTCAGCCAATTCTATGGTCGTTTCTAATAAAGCTGATTTCAGTGTACAGCTGAGGATAAGGCCTCTTTACAGAGGTACTCCACCCTTAGACATCCTTTGGATAGGGGATAAGATGTCCAATCTCCCTGCTGCACCCAGCGTTCGTGACGGCCGTCTTGCCCCCTCCAATAGACTTGCATTGAGGGGGCATGACCGTGGCATCATGAGCAGGGCTTGATGTGACGTCACGAGCCTCCGCCCCCACATCACCAGTCATTCGGCACGGAGCAAAGTTTGCTCCGCTCACTGGATGTCTCGGGTGACGCAGCCAATGGGGGATAAGATGTCTAGGGGCAGAGTACTCCTTTAACATTGCCACTTGGCTCCGCTTTATAGAGCTCCATCGGCAATTCTGTCATAAGGATGGGAGTTTAGCTTATTTCTTTTCTCCGGTAAACTAACAGATTTCCGACAGACCCCATTCAAATCAATGGGATCTGTGGGGACCTGGTTGTGACCTGGTGGAGTCAGTTGTGACCCAACCCGTTTTGAGGACGTTCAGTGAAAAAAAAAGAGCGAGCCAAACGGACCCAGAGCAGGACAGAGCACAACGGCAATGGGAACATTGCTGAAGTGATGCAAGCTTTTAACTGCCTCTGTCAATAGTTGTGGGAATCCCTTCTGCACACTTGCAATTCTTAGAAGAAACATAGGGGCATGGATGGGATAGACAGCGGTCGTGGTAGAATAGAAGTGAGTAGAATCTGGACTGCCCCGGTCGGTGGCATCTCACCCAAGTCGCGCTGGAACAACTGCTTGGTTCCACAACTGTGAGTAAGGTCACTACAAGTTGAAGTTTGACCAAAAAGCCTCCCCATAGAAGGTAGGACCCACATTGAGAACATCATTTTCCCGAGAATGAATGGAGCACCCCATTTTCTATGTGTTAGAGGGGAGAGCAGGAAGCGCCCTGGCATTGTTAAATCTGCAGCATCAGGGGGTTGCCGACAGGTGAGTACATGCTTTTTGTCCCATCCTGAGCTCTTTTAAAGGGGTACTCCGGTGCTCCAGCATTCTGAACATTTTGTTCAGAACGCTCGGACCCGGAGGCCATGATCGTGACGTCACAGCCACAACCCTCGTGATGTCACACCACGCCCCCCTCCATTCATGTTTCTGGTAGAGGGTGTGTTGGCAAACACACCCCCTCCCATAGACATGAATGGAGGGGGCGTGGCATCATAAGGGTGTGTCGCTGTGACGTCATGACTGCTGCAGGAACCCGGCCTTTGTTTAAGACACCGGGTGCTGTGGGAGATCGTGGGGCCCCAGCAGCAGGACCCTTGCGATCAGACATCTTATCCCATATCCTTTGTATAGGGGATTAGATGTCAAGCAGTAGAGTACCCCTTTAAGTAAATAATTAATTCTTTGAACAACACCTAAGGCAAGAACAACGAGACACTAAATTTCTTCCAATAAGAATCTGAAGAGTTACCGTCTCTTCCCGTAAATATAAAAATAAAAAATTCAAACCAGATGAACTAGTGATGCCAAATCTATGATCAGCGCAGACTTTCACCCTGCGATGGATCATGCAGTATTTAGGCGCGCGGCTCCCCAGTATGCAATCATTTATTGAAAACCGAGCATAAAACTGAATCACAACTTGTCCATAAATTTAAATGTTGGAAAATAACAAGTAACGAACTTGTATGTGATTTAATAAGCCAGGCGTCAAATAAAAAACTGCTGGCCTCACAGTATTTTAATGTGGTCGGTTTCAGGCTTCACCATCATTCCTGCAGGCGATGTAATGGTCAGAGCTGTCTGAATAATATATCTCTGCACTATGGAAGAGAAAAAGACTTGTTGTAGGCAGCCGGCTGTAGCTGTTAAATATGTCCTTCGAGGCATAACAAAGAGGAAAGATTAGCAGCCGGTTACTACTGTAGATCTGCACCTTATTAACATTTTATTTATGTGTATAGAAACAGTAAATTTCCCCGCAGAAGCTTGGTGAATTGAAAAAAAATAATAAATGCCGAAAATCCCTTAAGTCATTAGTGGCTGAGTGAATTTACTACAAGAGAGTTTAAAACTCTAAACAGATTTACCAAACAAGAAGAGGAAGGAAGGTAACAAAGTGGAGGGCGGACACCAGCTCTTTCTTATTGGGCTACTCAAAAAATAAGTAACTGCAACTAGAGGCCTAACTTGAATCTTTTGCACCCCAAAAACAAGATTTGTAACAGGGTCTCCCCACTTACTAGGTGGCAATAATATTAAAATATTAAAAAATACACAATTTTTTGCCCTACCTGACAATACTACACCCATCCTTGAAACATAACTTTTATTATAATAAGCTTAATTTGTAGTTGAGGAAATATTGTGATATTGAGATAGAAGAAGTTTAAAAGAGGTGTATGAAAAGGTATAATAGCTGTCTTTAACAGGATAATACCCTAATATAACTTGTCTAGATATATATATATATATATATATATATATATATATATATATATACACAATAATACAGGAATATGGGTGCACTACTGTGGTAGATGTAAACAATGACATCGGCTAACCCTCAACACTGATGTTAAAATTGAGACATTACCCAGTATATCCTTGTATGAAGGACATACCGGAGCCCGCACACCAGCGCCAAGGTTTCCCAAGGGGCATGGGACCTAGCACTAAACCTACCTGTGCGTGATAAGCAAAACCAGGGGCCAGTGGGCAATTACAGCAGCATGAGGCCTGACTTACAGCCTTTTTCCAGTTACCTCCAGTGTGGCTGGGCACACATACAATGGGAGGAGGGAGGCAGAATATAAGCCCCACCTAAGTTGGCTGATATAGTTGCTGGCCTCACAGGTGAACCTTAATGCTGCCTAGAAAGTGTTCAAGGCACATTAAATATAGAATTTACACACCTCCAAGTATCAAATTTAATGCACCTTGAACACTTTCTAGGCAGCATTGAGGTTCACCTGTGAGGCCAGCAACTATATCAGCCAACGTAGGTGGGTCTTATATTCTGCCTCCCTCCTCCCAATGTATGTGTGCCCAGCCAGACTGGAGGTAACCTGGGAGCAGGCTGTAAGTCAGGCCTCATGCTGCTGTAATTGCCCACTGGCCCCTGGTTCTGCTTATCACGCACAGGTAGGTTTAGTGTTAGGTCCCATGCCACTTGGGAAACCTTGGCGCTGGTGTGCGGGCTCCGTTATGTCCTAATGTCTAAATTTTTTACATCAGTGTTGAGGGTTAGCTGATGTAATTGTTTACATCTACCACAGTAGTCCACCTAAATTCCTGTATTATTCTAATTGTTACACATCCACACCGTCTATCTGGTGTAGGATCCTATTGTGGCACTTGTAGTCCGCTGCAGGCATCCCCCATTGTATGCATTTTTATGCTGGGGATCGCCCCTAGCAACGGACTACAAGGGCAGGATCTGCTCCCCCAGTATAAATGCACAACTGCATTTGGGGTTGAGCACCTCCTGCCATTTGAGACCAAGTGTCTGTTATATATATATATATATATATATATATATATATATATATATATATTTATTTATAGTTATTGGAGGCTGCAGTTACAAATACACAGGCTTGTACTGATAGTAAAACAATAAAAATGACCCCCCACCCCCTCCACATATTTTGCCATATTCCAGCATCATCAGGAGGATAAAGGATAAAGAGGCACAAACATGATTTTTCTTTTTTTTTTTAAGAGACAAACTCCTTTAGGTTCAATTACAGTTTTTGAACTATAACACATTCTATTGATTAAATTCAAAGCAAGAATAAATTGAATAACTTGTACTTTAAGGGTAAGATTTGAAGAACACTTCAATAAAGCACATTTAGCAACTCAGCAGCATGGAAATTGCAGATAAATTTGATACAAAAGTCTGCAAACACAAAAACAAACATAACCGTGCAACAAATCCAGCTTCATGGCGTAGTAAAGAATGCCAAAGTACAATAAATATGCCCTGCAATACCTTACTTGTCTACCCTAGAACATGATAAAATACTAATGACATCCTGTCTGATAAAATAAGGACTTATAGAGCTAGAAACAACTTGTACATTTTTGTAATAAAAAAAAAAAAAAAACACATTTATTCAAATATGTTTTTATGTTTTTTTTTTTTTTTTGCAATAAATAAAGTTTGGTTAATATAAAGACAAATACTAAACAAAACAAAAAACAACAACAAAAAAAAAACATTTCTTTTTAACTACATCAAAGATTAATAATGACAGGTTTCAGTTACTTGGGTCAATGTAAGATAGATGACTGTGCCGGGTTCTTCTTCAGTGATTATATAGTGATTGGCATTATGTGTCACATTAACATCTCAGAGGACAAAGTATCATTAGGTGTCATAGCTTAAATATGTCATGGAAACAAAGTGGAAAATTTCCGAGATTTATTGATGGAGTCAGGGGTCAGTGAAATGAGTCAGGGGTGTTAATATTTCTGCAACGATTGTTTTAAGTACTGCTGAACTTGAACTTTTGTCAGGGAAAAAAAAGCTCAACAACTGATATTTAGCGGAACCTGTCAAATTAAAACTGCCGACCAACCTGCCAGCATCATGTTATAGAGCAGAAGGAGTTGAGCAGATAATATATATCACATAACAGAGAAGAAGGAGCATATATATATATATATATATATATATATATATATATATATATATGTATATATATATATATATATGTATATATATGTGTGTGTATATATATATATATATATATATATATATATATAATAGAGCAGGAGGAGCTTAGCAGATTGATATATATCATGTTATAGAGCAGGAGGAGCTGAGCAGATTGATATGTATCATGGTATAGAGCAGGAGGAGCTGAGCAGATTGATATGTATCATGTTATAGAGCAAGAGGAGCTGAGCAGAGTGATATATATCATGTTTTGGAGCAGGAATAGCTGAGCAGATTGATATAGATCACATTATAGAGCAGGAGGAGCTGAGCAGATTGATATATAGCATGTTATAGAGCGGGAGGAGTTGAACAAATTGATATATATTATGTTATAGAGCAGGAGGAGCAGAGCAGATTGATATATATCATGATATAGAGTAGGAGGAGGTGAATAAATTGATATATACCATGTTAAAGAGCAGGAGGAGCTGAGCAGATTGACATATATCATGTTTTAGAGCAGGAGGAGACGATCAGATAATGAATCATGTTATAGAGCAGGAAGAGCAGAGCAGATTGATACATATCATGTTATAGAGCAGGTGGAGCTGAACAGATTGACACATATCATGTCATAGAGTAGGTGGAGCTAAGCAGATTGATATATATATATATATATATATATATATATATATATATATATATATCATATTATAGAGCAGGAGGAGCTGAGCAGACTGATATACAGTTTGGGAGTGAAACTGGATAGCTTGTAACTTACTTATGAGCATGCATACAGAGGTAGCTATCACTCAGTTCATAGAACCACCCACCAGCTTCCATATGTGCAGAGGTAACACTCCCCCAAAGCATTGCTTCTAGGGGAGAATAGCTTCTTTAACATCAATGGATCCCTTATGGCTGTGGTCCCCAACCAAGTCCTCAAGACCCCCCCCCCCCCCCCAACATCCTTCGTCTTTTCAGTAACTCCTTTTCCTTACAACAGGAATAATTGAAATCCTAGACTGTCATTGGGTTTGGGACCTTTTTCCTTTAGGGGATAGCATGTTCACACCTAAATCTACACCCACCTCAAGATCATTTTGGATCAGTAAGAACCTAAATTATCTTTTTTTTCCCCCCCACTGGGACAAAGTAATATGTGTTAATCCCATGTGCGTACATGTATTTTGGTTCAGCAGTCTAATTGTGGGGGGTGGACCTGCTGTGCTTTACATACTTAAAAAGTATGCATATATTATTCTTATTAAAGCGGTACTCCGGGGCACCAGTGTTCTGAACATTTTGTTCAGAATGCTTGGAGCCGGAGGCCCTGATCGTGATGTCACTGCCACACCCCTCGTGATGTCATGCCACGCCCCCTCCATTCATGTCTATGTGAGGGGGCGTGTCATCCTCCCATAGACATGAATGGAGGGGGCTTGGCGTGATGTCACCAAGGGGGTGTGACCATGATGGCCACTGTGTGATTGGCATATCTTGCACTGGGTCACCATATGTAATCTACAAGCACTTGGGTCTTCTTCATATGATATATGACTTTATATGTATTCTGCAAAAATCCCCATTTTGAAAACATGAACAATGACTTCAATACAATTCCTCCAAATCCAAATTCTGCCCTAGGCTGGATGTCGAGCTGTTTGTTTCAATTAAGTTTTATTCTGCATTACGATGGATTTGAGTCTTAATAAATTATTGCCAAGACTGAATTATTCCTATTGGGAACTAATAACATCTTAAAGGGAATGTATTGCCTAGATTTATATTTACTGATAAGAGCCAGATACTGAAACATGTTCTTTTTTTAATATATTTAGATTTTGTACATTACTATAGGGGCAGCCATGTTGCCTGAGCTGTTTTTAACAACATTTAGAGTTATACTTTACAGCAAGGCACAAAGGCAACAATAGACAGAAGAGGTCCCAGATACATGAATAGAAAAGGAGTCTGGGCATGCTCAGTGACCTTTGAAAAGGTCATTCCACAGTTGTTTTCCACAATTGTGTTCTCTATTTACTGGTGTCACTTTTTGCTGTAATGCTGTACAGATCACTTTCCATCACTTTATAATCACAAACAGAACACAAAGTTGCAGCTTAGTTTTAGGCCTAGTGGTGAACATGAAAATTGCAAGATTTCAGGATTTTACAATATAGATAGTAAACTGGAAAAACTACAAAAAAAAAAAAAAGTCACCAAAAATTCTCCAAAAAATAAGTTTAACACAAAAACTTCAAAAGTATCTGTCACCAATAAACTATTCTCAACTACCTCAGGCTATGTTCCCTAATTAATCCTAACACCTCTCCTGCCCTTAAAAAACAATCTTAGAGCTTTAAAAAGCTGTGTATCATACCTTACTTCTTGCTCACATAGTGCAATTTCCCAACAGGAGAAAGTGGGCGTTTCCCAGCAGGCATGACATCACTGAAGCCTGCTGGGGGACAACTTCTGCCCTCACATTGTTGCAGCACTGTGATGAATAGAAGACCTCAAGCTTTGTGCATCTTTCAGTCTGTGCAGATTTCAGTGAGGCTCTCCTTCAGCTGTCAGTCTGTGCAGCTTTCTGTGAGAATGTGTGGAGCTTTCACTTTCTGTGCCGCTGACAATCAAGCTCAGTACAGAGAAGCACTTCCTGAGTTCGGACTCCTGCCAGACCGGGAGGAGACCAAACTCACTGTATTAATTGTGGCAGGGAAAAGATCAAAGCCACCTAGGGGCCGTTTTTTATATTACATTTTAAGCATACTCTTTAAACAATTGGTCATTTAAAGGGGTACTCTGCTCCTATACATCTTATTCTCTATCCAAAGTATAGGGTTTAAGATGTCTGTTCATAGGGATCAGCCACTGGGACATCACGCGATCTCCAGCGTGCCACCCTAGTCTTCAGGTGCACAGAGCGAACTCGGATGATGGGCGACCACAGCCGTCATGCCCTCTCAATTTATGTCTAGAATGGTGTGATGTCACAAACACGGAAGCTACAAGCTTCCATGTTCAGAATGCTGCAGTGCCGTCCCGCAGATAGCGTTTTGTTTGGTTCCCAGTGACCAGGCCCCCTGTGATCAGACATCTTATCACCTTTGGATAGGGGATTAGATATCTATTGGTGGAGTTCCCCTTTAAGCTCCTTTTCATATCTTTCATATACCAACCATTCACGCCTTTTCCTAGGCAGAACATATTGGTGCACTAATCGTAAAAAAATCGGATTGGTAGTTAAAGAAGCAACATGGATCATTTGTACCATTTGTACTTTTTTGAAAAGTTTTTGTAAAATTTTTGTAGAATTTTTTTTTCTTTAGTTTTTTTCGACCACTCACCAGTTAGTCATTTGTTGTTAACCACTAAAGAAACATTAGCTCCCAAATGGCCTATTTCTTCCAATTATGAGACTTAATTAGAAAAAAAAAGATAGTCAGAAGCACCCTCAGTTTTCAGACGCATAAAATAGGGAGTAAATTGAAAGCCAATTAGACAGAAGAGCATTTTAGAGGAGAATTTTCCTGACAGTCAATTAATGGCTTCACTTCTATGGCGCTCCATATAATTCGTTCTCAGCAGGAAATCTCATTTAAAAAATTTACCTTGATTGTTGATGAAATGACATTTATGGACTCATCTCCGAGCCTCGTTCTATGAATAAGGGCCATCAGGGTGAGGTCGAGGAATCTCAATGTTATCACATAGAAAAGCCCCAAAAAATTGCAATAACAACAGCGCAGGTCGAGCTTGAGGAATATGTGGCAAATGCTTTAAGGCTGTAGGCACATTTAAAAAACAAATTTTTATTCTTAAAGGGGTATTCCAGGATTTTTTTTTTTATTTGACTATGCTACAGGGGCTGTAAAGTTAGTGTAGTTCATAATAAAGTGTCTTTACCTGTGTGTGATGGTTTTCTCACAATTCTTATGTAATTTTTCACCCCAATATTTATTTTTAACAGCATTCAAAATGACTGTTGTCTCAGATTTTTCCCAGGTTGCAATGCGGCCGAGACCTGACTCACTAGTCAGCTGATGACAGGGAGTCTGTCTGCTTCAATGGGATTAGAGAGATCAATCTGCAACTAATGCAACAGCTGTAGGCACCCTGATTGAAAACCACAGGTCTTTTGAATGGATGCAGCTCATTTATGTTTCAATGGGTGGGGTGGCTGATGTGTGGGAGGGAGGAAAATGGAATTATGGGATTCATAGGCAAAAAAAGAAAAGTCAAACAGGAAATACCAGTTAACAAAAAGCTAGCCACAGTGTTATAGTTATCTCACAACATTTAACCCCAAGACAAGAGCAGATCCTTCCTAAGCATGTCCATTACTGTCTGCCAGGTATGTACTAAAATCACCTTATGGTGGAGAACCCCTTTAATTTCTACTTAATATGGTGTAAAACAATTCGGTATTTATTAAAATCCATGCTTAGTTTCTGTTCTTGTATAGAGCCTTTATGGTTTTACCCTCCTTGTATCTGCTCTCCTCTCTATAACCTTTGTGAGCTGCCCTCCATGTTTGCTCTCCCCCCCATCCTTAAAGGTGTTCTCCGGTGGAAAACAATTTGTTTCAAATCAACTGTGCCAAAAATTTTAACAGATTTGTACTTCTATTAAAAAATCTTAATCCTTCAAGTAGTTATCAGCTGCTTTATGCTCCAGAGGAAGTTGTGTAGTTCTTTTCAGTCTGACCACAATGCTCTCTTATCCTGAGATCTCGGCTTACCCTGAGATCTCGGCTGCAGCACCCCAGACATCGGGTGCATGGAGCGAACTTCGCTCCGTGCCGGATGACTGGCAATGCGGGGAGGAGGCTTGTGACATCACGGTCACACCCCGCTTGTGACGTCACACCCATGCCCCCTCAAAGCAAATCTATGGGAGGGGGTGCCCCCCCCCCCTTCCCATAGACTTGAATTGAAGGGGCGTGGCTGTGATGTCACAAGCGGGGTGCAGCCATAATGTCACAAGCCCCCAGTGCTGCACCCCACACTCTAAATGAATGCCCCTTTGGATAGGGGATGAGATGTCTAGAGGCGGATTACCCCTTTAAAACCCATTTGTACTGTTCACTAGGTGACCTGTGTTCCAGACGTATGAGGAATAATATACAGAGAAACATTATTGATGGAGATCATCTTTAGTTCAGATGGAATTCCTCTTGCCTGGCGCTGGACACACAGGTGATCAGTATAAAAGATTCAAGGATTTCTCTAGAGCTATTACTATCTTACTTATTCTTCAAGCTTTGAGTTTATCTTACTATAAAAACTTAAATGGTTACTCCGGTGAAAAACAATATATATATATATTTTTAAATCAACTGGTGCCAGAAAGTTAAACAGATTAGTAAATTACTTCTATTTAAAAATCGTAACCCTTCCAGTACTTATCAGCTGCTGTATGCTCCACAGGAAGTTGTTTTCTTTTTGAAAAGTAATTCACAAATCTGTTTAACTTTTTGGCACCAGGTGATTTAAAAACAAAAAATTCCCTTTAAAGATATAAAAAACACAATATAAAAATTCTTTAAAATTGCTTTTTTTTATCTGCTGGTAAACAATAGCAACTAGGAGTACTTGTTACTTAAGTAATCCAGTAAAGTCAAGGGCCTCTTCAGGACTTATCAGACAACCTTGGACAAACTCCAATCCGCCAGTGAATAGTTAAAGGAGTTGTAGGATAAGGGGATAAGTGTCAGAAAGCGTATCTCTTGTATGGGGCCCCGGCTCTCCAGCCCGATAGCGTGTGTCGACTACCGCACGAAGCAGCGGCCGACCCGCCCCCTCAATACAGCGCTGTGGCAGAGTCGGGGATTGCGGAAGGCAGCGCTCTGGTTCTGCCATAGAGTTGTATTGAGGGGACGTGTCAGCCGCCGCTTTGTGCGGTGGTCAACATGCCTCCTTCGCGCGGGCTGCCGGGGCCCCGTAAGAGAGATTGCAGGGGGTCCCTGCGGCCGGACCCCCCGCTATCTGAAACTTATCCCCTATCCTTAGGATAGGGGATATGTTTTTTAGGACTGGACTACTCCTTTATAGGAGGACTCTAGTAAAAACAACTTCCTATGGTGGTGGTTGATGTAGTTTTTGTGCTCTCTAGGGAGCACTTGAATAGATTTGGGCAGTTTCCAGCACCAGGCAGCACGAACAATGAGTATAGCTCGTGCTGGAGGTCGCTCCATGCCACCTATTGTACAGCAGAGTGGTATGTATTGGTACTGCCCTCTACATATCACCAACATATTATTACTTTCATGATGCATAGGGGTGCTTTGGCAGGACAAAATGTATCCATGACTTTAACTTAGATGCGTTGTCTGCTGAAGACTGAGGTACAATAGTCTGCACTGTCCTCTATAAGATGCATGATTATAAGCTATTGACCTGCTTCAAAACAGTCGTCCTAAGTTCTTATTGTAATGATAGAGCAGGGCACTACTGAAATGGGCACTCTCATTACAAACTTATGTTGCTCTTGCACTCCTTATGGCAGTTCTTCACTATCTTGACCACCAGAGACCCTGGAATAAACCTTCTCAGGGGCATTGTTGGGTGGGCTACCATGGCAAATACCCTTGGTGCTGAATAGCTGTGAGGCTTAAAAGGCCAAAGGGTAGAGGTTCCGTCTAAAACGGGAGTCAGCAAAATAAACCGGCACTAGGACCGTTAAGAATTGTGCAGGCTAAATAGACAGCAATGCATTTCTGCCAAAAGTCTGGGATCTGGAATTTCCTTGGCGGTAAGTTTGTCACTAAAATTCCGCAGTGTGAATGGTGCAGCAGAATCCCATTGAGAGCAAAGGAAAGCTGCTGTACCGTATTTTCCAAGCGGAATTCCACTCTGAAAATCTGTAGTTTGATTGGGCTCTTATAGGAAATCTGTCACCAGTGTAACCTGCACTAACCTATCGGTACCGACAGATAGCGCAGGTGACACTGATGACAACGGTAATTACCTTGTCCCATTCCGTGGCGGGGATCTCCGGTAATCTTCTCCGTTAAGCTTCAGCTCCGGGCTCGGCTTGGAGCAGGGGCTGAGCTTAGTGACATCACCGCTGCTGCGGGACCCAACAGAGAGCAGCAGGTGCTTGAGGCATGGGTAGAGCTTAGGGACATTACCGCTGCTGCGGGACCCAGCAGAGAGCATCAAGGGCTTGAGGCACGGGCGGAGCTTAGTGATATCACCGCTGCTGTGGGACCCAGCAGAGAGCATCAAGGGCTTGAGGTATGGGCGGAGCTTAGTGATATCACCGCTGTTGGGGGACCCAGCAGAGAGCAGCAGGGGCTTGAGGCATTGGCGGAGCTTAGTGACATTACCGCTGCTGCGGGACCCAGCAGAGAGCAGCAGGGGCTTGAGGCATGGGCGGAGCTTAGTGACATTACCGTTGCTGTGGGACCCAGCAGAGAGCAGCAGGGGCTTGAGGCATGGGTGGAGCTTAGTGACATCACCGCTGCTGCGGGACCAAGCAGAGAGCAGCAGGGGCTTGAGGCATGGGTAGAGCTTAGGGACGTTACCGCTGCTGCTCTCTGCTGGGTCCTGCTGCTAGAGAACAGCAGCCGTGACGTCACTAAGCTCCGCCTGTGCCCCAAGCTGGGCCCAGAGCTGAAACTTAGAGAAGATTACCAGAGATCCCCGTCACGGAACGGGACAAGGTAATTACCGTTGGTTAGTGCAGGTGATACTGGTGACAGATTTCCTTTAAAGGGGTACTCCGCTGAAAACATCTTATCCCCTATCCAAAGCATAGGGGATAAGAAGTTGGATACCCAGCAGCAGGACCCCCGCGATCTCCTGGCTGGCTGTGGCGGTGTCGGGAACACAGAAGCTTGCAGCTTCCACATTCGTGACGTCACGCCATCGTGACGGTTGGCATCTGGCACGGAGCGGAGTTTGCTCCGTACACCGAATGACAGGGGTGCCACAGCGGAGATCGGGACCCCCGCAATCTAACATCTTATCCACTTTATGTAGAGTGTTCTATTTCAGACAATATACAGGCGGCTGGCAGTCCGCTGCCCTACCATCTCACTTCTGACTATTGAGGCTAATTCTAACGTAAGACAATGACTCAATGTTGTGTACAGTATATAGGACACAGACAAAATGTAAAAATAGAAAGCATAGAATCAGAGCACATCAATAATGCGATGTGATGTCTAGGACTCTCATACAGACGCTGGAGCTGACTCAATGCTATGAAATGGTACGGATCGATGTTGTGAGACCTCCAGGAATACAGCTATTCATTTAAAGGGGTACTCCGGTGGAAAACTTTATTTTTTTAATCAACTGGTGCCAGAAAGTTAAACAGATTTGTAAATCACTTTTATTAAAAAAAATCTTAATCCTTCTAGTACTTATTAGCTGTTGAATACTACAAAGGAAATTCTTTTCTTTTTGGAACACAGAGCACTCTACTGAATCACAAACACAGTGCTCTCTGCTGACATCTCTGTCCATTTTAGTAACTGTCTAGAGCAGCATATGTTTTCTATGGGGATTTTCTCCTACTCTGGACAGTTCCTAAAATGGACAGAGACCTCAGCAGAGAGCTCTGTGGTCATGATGTCAGCAGAGAGCTCTGTGTTCCAAAAAGAAAAGAATTTCCTTTGTAGTATTCATTAGCTAATGAGTACTGGAAGGATTAAGATTTTTTAGTAGAAGTAATTTACAAATCTGTTTAACTTTCTGGCCCCAGTTGATTTAAAAAAAAAAAAAAAAGTTTTCCACCGGAGTACCCCTTTAAAGAAGCACTCTGTTTCGTTTTTCCCATATCATGTACACTAACCATCACTAGTCTCTAGTCATAAAGCACAATTTCTTTTATTCCAACACAGCTGCATCTATGTATTTTATTACTGTAACTTTGTCATGTGACCACCAGTCTAACCCACAGAAAATGACAGTGTTTATGGTGTCACAGGAAGTGGTCAGTCCTGGGACCATTGACTTTCTGTGAACTACGTGATGACATCATCACCTATCAGATCCTTCCTCCGAGCCTCCAGACCCCTCCCCTCCAAGCTCTATCTGTATACTGCTACTATTTCTATGGAATTCAATATACTGTATATTAATTATACAACTCCCCTCCAGCTCTATCCGTATACTGATGCAATTTCTATGGAATTAGGATATATATTAGTTATACCCCTCCCCTACCAGCTCTATATGTATACTGCTGCTACTATCTGTATGAGATCAGGATATATAGTAGTTATACAACTTCCCTCCAGCTCTATCTATATACTGCTGCTATATTTATGAGATCAGGATATATAGTAGTTATGCACCTTCCCTCCCAGATCTATCTGTATACTGCTGCTGCATTCTCTATGGCAGTGTTTCCCAACTGGTGTGCCCCCAGCTGTTGCAAAAGTGCAACTCCCAGCATGCCCGGACAGCCAAAGGCAGTCCGGGCATGCTGGGAGTTGTAGTTTTGCAATGGCTGGAGGCACACTGGATGAAAAACATTGCTCTACGGGATAAGGATATATAGTAGTTATACACCTCCCCTTCAGCTCTATCAGTATACTGCTGCTGCTATCCTTATGCTATCAGGATATATAGTAGTTATACCCCTCCAGCTCTATCTTTATATTGCTGCCACCTCTATAGTATCATAATATATAGTAGTTATACACCTCTTCTGAGGCCGTGTTCACACATTGTGTTTTTTGCTGTGATTTTCCCCAACATCATTGCAAATATTGTGCTATTTTACCGCAGTTGTGCAAATGACAGTAGAAATGTGAAATTTTTACCCCGATTTTGGAAAACTGCAGCACCAAAAATACTAAAGGAAGACAGCTGCTATTTTGTGCTCCTTACCTAGTCAGCACATAGATGATTGTGCAGAATGGATGCAGTTGTAACAAACCCTCTGTTATTTAAAAAAAAAAAAATAAATAACATGAAAAAAAAACAAAGGGTTAAAAAAAAAAAAAAAAAAAAAAAAACGTCTATACTAATATATACCATTTTTGGAGATAGCGTCGCTAAAGCTGCGCCTTGAGACAGGGGGAATCTGCGATGTCCAACTCGGTGTTTCTTAATCAGGGTGCCTCCAGCTGTTGCAAAACTACAACTCCCAGCATGCCCGGACAGCCTTCGGCTGTCCGGGCATGCTGAGAATTGTAGTTTTGCAGCATGCAGCAAAGCATGACATCGATTTTGTCGTGATTTTGGGGACCAAGCAGCAGAATGGGCGTCATTGTACCGCAATTTGCACAATAACAGTAAATAGCAACAAAATCTCTGGGAAGTATGCAGAAAAAAAACCTGGAATAAGCCACTAAATTACCGGTACCACAATGAGTCTTGGCGCCAAATTTGTTGTCAAAACAGGGAAAATTGGTTCCAAAGTCAAGAAATGCAATCCTGCAAAATCCTGCCCCAGATTACATGTGATTGTAGAATTACCTTCATACAAAGTAATGAAACGGAATTATGGGAAAAGCATGCGACGGATGCGATAGGAGCTCAACGCCTCTTATTTACTGTAATTACGCCTTATTGTAGAAAATGGCGCATCACATTAGAGGGGATCGCTGCTGTCCGCTGCTCCTTGTTATATGGTCTATTAGAGTATATTGAGCTAATAGACAGGATCCACTAATAGGGAAGCTTTGGTACTACATTGACTGAAATGAGGGACCTGTAGGACCACCATTAGGCTGCGATTAAATTGCGTGTTTTTGTATTTAAAAAGTCCAAAATGAATTTTTAAGGGGCCAAATATACTGCAGACAGTTGTTAGACGGTAGTCAATGGAGAAATAGGAATTGTCATACCCACATGGCATTTTTTTTTCTTAAGATTATTATTATTATTATTAATAAATAATAATTATTATTTATATATATATATATATATATATATATATATATATATATATATATATATATTTGTATATATGTATGTTAAGTTATGACACCCTTTTGTGGCATTTTTAGGCTGAGTGGCTGTGGCTTTTTTCATGAGGTTTTGGCATCCCCCCAAAAAAAAAAAATTAAAAAAAATAATGCAATGTGTATTAACCCATTCACCTCCTGTGACATATAGATACATCGTGGGCGGGGAATATGGTAACGTAAAATGACGTACATTTAGGTAATTTCAAGTTAGCATCTTTGAAGTAAGCGCAGGAGCTTCAGAGATGGTGAGAAATGACTTGGCCTATGGCCTATGGCCAGGCAGCGGCAATCATTCCATTGCCTGGCATTAACCCTTTAGATCCCGCAATCAAACTTGATCCTGAGATCTAAAATGTAAAATTTGTGGTGCTGATGGGTTTGGGGGTGGGGGGGGGGACCACTGCCTAAAAATCACGGGGTCCCGATCAGCTGGAATGACAGCGCAAGGTCACTTATACCCCTCCGTGTTGTCAGAATGTCGCTCCAAGTATACAAGCCGCCACAGCAGCCTGTATAAATAAAGCGATAACACTGGTCAATGCTATTTTATGACATAGCATTGGACAGATTAGGCAATAAAAAGACTACATGTCATAGTTACCTATGGGAACCAAAAACAGTGAAAAAATAATAATAATAAAAAAATGGGATGAATGGGAATCACTCCCCCCCCCCCCCCCCATTTCCCATTTTTCAGATAAAATTATGTAAACAAAAGTAAACATTAACACGTGGTATCGCCGTATGCGGAAATGTCCAGATTATTAAAAATTAGATTAAAGGGGTACTCCAGCCCTAAGACATCTTATGCCCTATCCAAAGGATAGGGGATTAGATGTCTGATCACGGGTTCCCATTGCTGGGGACCCAGCTATCTTGCATGCAGCCCCCACCTCTGGGAGCTGCATGCAGCGCTGCTGCCTCAGAGTCTGCCGGGTCACGACTTTGGGGCCGGAGTATTGTGATGTTTGATCTTTGATTTCAACTTCACCCCAGAAATATATATATATATATATATATATATATATATATATATATTTTTTTTTTTTTACATTATTTTTGGCCCCACTGTAGAGTTAACTAAAGGAGTTATGGATTTTTAAAATCGAAAAAGAAAAAAAAAAACGCAACAATGAAAATTCGCTGTGTCATTAACGTAAAACCTGTTGTCAATAAAGGGTTAATATTGATCTCTTCCCCCCCCCCCCCTCTCCCAATTCTTCAATAGAAATCCCTGTGTCACATGATAACAGAATCACATGAAAAAACGAAGGGGAAAAAAAAACGCCTATGCTAACACACACTATTTTTGGAGACAGCGTTGTTAAAACTGCGCCTTGAAACGGGGTGGGGATTTGAAATCTCCAACATGGTGTTTCCTAGCCAGTGTGCCTCCAGCTGTTGCAAAACTACAACTCCCAGCATGCCCGGACAGCCTTCGGCTGTCCGGGCATGCTTAGAGTTGTAGTTTTGCGACAGCTGGAGGCACACTGGTTAAGAAACAATGACCTTAGAAGTGTTTCCCTACCTGTGGCTCACCAGCTGGTGCAAAACTACAAGTCCCAGCATGCCTTGACTGTCTAGGGTTATGATGGGTGTTCTGTTTTGCAACAGCTAGGGGCCCACAGGTTGCCTAATTTTATCGCATAAAACGAAAAAAAAAAAATAGCACTTTTAAGCGCTATTAAGCAGAAAAGCGCATAATCCGCCACGGCCACAAACAGAAGTTATTGCACTAAACACGATATCATGACTTCCATCCATTAATCATACAAAATAATGGTATAACCAGCGGGCTGCTCCGCTTTACATATCTAATATTCCCGCCAGACTAGTCTTCTATTACTTCTCAGGGGAACAACGCGCAATTTATTGTAATCTAATCATTAAGTACGGGGATCTGACATTTAAAGGCACAATGAGGCGTCGACACAAAGACCAGAAAATTATCTGGATCCTCTTCTTATCATCACCATTAGGGGTTTATCCAGGAATAGAAAAACAGAGCTGGTTTCTTTCGGAAACAGCGCCTCTCCTGTCATCAGGTTGTGTGTGGTATTGCAACCTAGCTGTATTCACTTTAATGGAACTGAGCTGCAATACCACACACAACCTGAGGACAAGAGTGGCGTTGTTTTTTTTTTAGTTTTACCTTGCGCGGGTCCCACCGCTGGGACCCCGCTGTGATTTTGTGATTTCTTGTATGGGGCCCCGGCTCTCCCTAAGAGCGGCACATCACGACTTTACCGCGAAGTGATGGCCAACATGCCCCCTCCATATATCTCTATGGTAGAACTGAAGACAGCAGAACGGCTCCCCCGTAGAGGTATAAGGAGGGACCGTGTCGGCCGCCGCTTCGTGCCAAAGTCGTGACGTGACGCTCCTTGGAGAGTCGGGGCCCTGTACAGGAGATCGCTGGGGTCCGAGAGGGGATACGTTTTTGCCCATTATATATAAAGGAGTCGTACAGGTTTGGGGAAAAAAAAAACATGTCTGCTTTCTTCCAAAAACAGCACCACAAGTGTCTACAGGTTAGTCGTGGCATTGCAGCTCAGCTCTAAATAATACCAAAGACATCCAATGGACAGGTGTGGTGCCATTCTGTTTTAAAGGAGTATTCCAGGTAATTAAACTTATCCCCTATCCACAAGATAGGTGATACACGTCTGTACAGTAAGTTCCCCTACTAGTGGTTGCAGTCAGATAGATTCACTACAACACCCAGCATACCCTCCCAGCTGTATACATTATATACAGTAAGTCCCCCCCTACTAGTGGTTGCAGTTATATAGATTTACACAACTCCCAATATGCCCTGTTACAGTCAGATAGTATAACTACAACTCCCAGCATGCTCTGACATCCGTATAAATAATTTACAGATCACCCCCCTACTAGTGGTTTTAGTTAGATAGATTCACTACAACTCCCAGCATACCCTGACAGCTATAAAAATGCATATACAGGAAATACCCCTACTAGTAGTCGCAGTTAGATAGATTCACTACAACTCCCAGCATGCCCTGACAGCTATATAAATGCATATATAGGAAATACCCCTACTAATAGTCGCAGTCAGATAGATTCACTACAACTCCCAGCATGCCCTGACAGCTATATAAATGCATATATAGGAAATACCCCTACTAATAGTCGCAGTCAGATAGATTCACTACAACTCCCAACATGCCCTGACAGCTATATAAATGCATATACAGGAAATACCCCTACTAGTAGTCGCAGTCAGATAGATTTACTACAACTCCCAGCATGCTCTGACAGCTGTATGAATTTATAGACAGTAAGTTCTCTCTACTAGTGGTTGCGATTAGATAAAATCACTACAACTCCCAGCATGCCCTGGCAGTTTCATAAATGGTTCTCCTTACTGGTGGTTGTAGTCAGATAGACATTTCTTATTGGACTCTATCTATATAAATAGTTTCCACTTCTGGCACTATGCCTGGGGCAAAACTACAACTCCCAGCATGCCTGAAGGTGCCAGGACATGCTGGGAGTTGTAGATTTGCAACACTTTGCAGATCACTGACCTACATTACAATTCACTAGCTAAAGGTGTTGAAATAAAAATAAATTAATTAATAAAAAATTATAATAAAAAAAAGCCTGCATTAGGGAGAGTAATCCTATTAGATGTGATGTAATTGTTTACTGACTAGAAACCAGACAGGGATGAAATGCAAATTCATTTTAATTTTTTTCGGGATTTAGTAAAAAGGATTTTCATTAGCGCGGTGCATTGTGTGGCGGTCGGACCGGGCGATGATTGTCTTTCATTTTCTTGCCGTAATGTGTTTTATTAAATCCACTAAGGGACAAACCCGACGCCACTGAGCATTATATAAGGACACGATAGACATGGCGGAGTGCGGCACACGTTAAACGATCATCCTGCGTATTGTGGTGCTTTGCTTCTTATTGAAAACTTTATTCCTGACGATGAATTGAATGAAAAGCCAATGGGAAGGGAAAAAGGGGCCGTGTATACATGGGGACGGGGACGGGGGGCGTTCTGGGTATTACTGGAAAGATCCATCAACAGCAGCAAAGAGGGTCAGACAATAGTCTAGGATTAGGGGATCCATACCATAGAGCAGTGTTTCCAAGCTGTGTACAACTACAACTTCCAGCATGTCTGGACAGCCTTTGGCATATCTGGAGCTACGTAAACATAGGTGCAGAGAGCTCCACCTAGTGGTTGACGCAGGTGGTCAGAATCTTTACATTTTAGATAGACAGATAGATGGATAATAGATGTGAGATAGATATGAGATAGATAGATAGATAGATAGATAGATAGATAGATAGATAGACATGAGATAGATAGATAGATAGATAGATAGATAGATAGATAGATAGATAGATAGATAGATAGGCGAAATAGAATGCAGCACACCACTGTTGCAGTCAAAACAAATAGATTTATTCCATAGCGTGCAGAGGACTCTGCACGCTATGGAATAAATCTATTTGTTTTGACTGCAACAGTGGTGT
Organism: Hyla sarda; assembly: GCF_029499605.1. Taxonomy (NCBI): domain Eukaryota; kingdom Metazoa; phylum Chordata; class Amphibia; order Anura; family Hylidae; genus Hyla; species Hyla sarda. Next base: position 582,179,280 of record NC_079189.1, read on the forward strand.
GCTGCATTCTATTTCCCCTATTTGGATTTAGGAATCGGTGGACCCAGGCTCCAATTATGCGAGCACCCCATTTTAGATAGATAGATAGATAGATATGAGATAGATATATATGAGATAAATAGATAGATAGATATGAGATAGATATAAGATAGATAGATATGAGATAGAGAGATACATATGAGATAGATAGATAGATATGTGATAGATATGAGATAGATAGATACATATGAGATAGATAGATATGAGATAGATAGATATGAGATAGATAGATATGAGATAGATAGATAGATAGATAGATATGAGATAGATAGATATGAGATAGATAGATAGATAGATAGATATGAGAGAGATAGATAAATAGATAGATATGAGATAGATAGATAGATAGATAGATAGATAGATAGATAGATAGATATGAGATAGGTAGATAGATAGATTGATAGATAGATAGATAGATATTATATAGATAGATATAAGATAGATAGATAGATAGATATGAGATAGATAGATATGAGATAGATAGATAGATAGATATGAGAGAGATAGATAAATAGATAGATATGAGATAGATAGATAGATAGATATGAGATAGATAGATAGATAGATAGATATAAGATAGATAGATATAAGATAGATAGATAGATAGATAGATATGAGATAGATAGATATGAGATAGATAGATAGATAGATAGATATGAGATAGATAGATAGATAAATAGATAGATATGAGATAGATAGATAGATAGATAGATAGATAGATAGATAGATATGAGATAGATAGATAGATAGATTGATAGATAGATAGATATTATATAGATAGATATAAGATAGATAGATAGATAGATAGATAGATATGAGATAGATATGAGATAGATAGATAGATAGATAGATATGAGAGAGATAGATAAATAGATAGATATGTAGAAAAAAAGCAGCACTCCAGGATATAAGTGAATAATGTGTGGCTTTATTCACCAAAACATCAGAGATTGCGACGTTTCAGCCTTCTCACAAGACCTTTGTCAGGCTTGACAAAGGCCTTGTGAGAAGGCTGAAACGTCGCAATCTCTGATGTTTTGGTGAATAAAGCCACACATTATTCACTTATATCCTGGAGTGCTGCTTTTTTTCTACATATACTTTTGGGACCGAGTCAACCAGCTAGCACCACAGTCAACCCGGTTGTGCTGCCCGCTTTTCTTTTCTCTAAATAGATAGATAGATAGATAGATAGATAGATAGATAGATAGATAGATATGAGATGATTGATAGATATGAGATAAATAGATATGAGATAGATAGATATGAGATAGATATAGATAGAGAGATAGATAGATATGAGATAGATAGATAGATATGAGATAGATAGATAGATAGATAGATAGATAGATATGAGATAGATAGATAGATATGAGATAGATAGATAGATAGATAGATAGATAGATATGAGATAGATAGATAAATAGATAGATAGATAGATATGAGATAGATAGATAGATAGATATGAGATAGATAGATAGATAGATAGATAGATAGACAGGCATTATTCCCTTCTATGGCCACCAGGGGGCCTCTCACTAAACATCCATGAGATATAAAGGATCTTGAGGCTTCCCGTCCCCCATCACCCTGTATTACTCTCCAGCCTTATACGTTATAAATAATCCTGGAGGATAATATTATTATGTGACTTTCTATCTATAGACGCCCTGACAATTGTGTAAATGCTGTCATACTGGGGATAATCTCCTGCAGATGTGCTGTCATCTAGTTAATGCAGATCCCTGGATATCTGTGCTGTACAGATGCTGCGGAGTCCTTCCCACTGAATCCTAAACCATATGACAAGACACTTTATGGTGGTAACATTGGATAACAGCTTTATCTAAGCTACTATGGGCAACTCAGCAACTTTTCCTCTGGACAGGTTATAATAAATCCCCCCCATTATGACCATACGCAATATAACATTTGACAAACTCAGCTTTATTTGTCTTTTTTATTTGTCTTTATTTGTCTTTATTTGTCTTTTTTTATTTGTCTTTTTCAATGTATGGCGGTGACAGTGTCCCCAAAGTCAGAGTTCCTAATAACTGTGGGGTTCCGCTTCTTTATTCATCCCCTAGTCACCCCTCAAATAGTTAATATATTGCTAAATTAAATGTAAATACTACATATAAAGTGTATACTTAGTTTACCTTGCATAGCGTCGCAGGGCCTGCGGGTCATGTGACTGTGGTTTAGTCTCTATGGTAGATAAAAGGACCTTTGGAGGTTCTGGGTCATGTGATACCGCTACAATACCTTGTAAAGCTGATTGACAGATGTCTGGACCAATCCTAAAACGGCCAGCCCCTGCCCATATAAGGGAGCTACGGCCAATAGTCGCTCTCTTGGGTTCCGGATTGTTGGAGAGTCAAGATCTGCGTAACTTTCAACGACAAATACTGGGCCAAAGCCTGACGGCCTCGGCTCGAATCAAACAGCGAGTTCTCACAAACTTCCCTGCTACTTCTAGCAAGGACCCTGGACCTAAACATAATCCTAAATCCAGCGGATCTGCACATACTAAATCTTACTAAGCTAAAGAACTTACAAAAGTCCCAACCATACGTCAATCTTAGCTAAGCTGTACATAGACTTTGTTCCTGTTATCCCATGTTACAGAAAATTTTCAGTAAAGTTTCCGAAAGTTTTCAGCAAAGCTCTGGTTGTGGACATTGCATTTATTCTACATCTCCCTATCGCTTTTGGGAAGGATGGCGATAGGCCAAGCATCACAGTATTAACCCTCACCCTGGCGTCACGACTGACAAGAGTTAATTATAACCGTGTTATACCTCACAGCAACACACCAACTGCCATACACCCCCCCCCCCCCCAAGGCACCACAATATGACAAGGCACTTTATGGCTATTTATGCCCTGTATGACCATACACCCATACACGATATGATATCTGACAAACTGCATTTGCCTTTTGCACTGTATAGGGCAGTGTTTCCCGACCAGAGTGCCTCCAGCTGTTGCAAAATTACCACTCCCAGCATGCTGGGAGTTTTAGTTTTGCAATAGCTGGAAGCACCTTGGTTGGGAAACACTGGTATAGGTGTAGCGGTGTATAGCGGGTTTATTTTCTATATTGAAGTGTTTAGGCTATTAAATTGAGTTCTATCGTATGACAAGACACGTCACAGCTATTTATACACCGTATGACCGTGTACACCATAAAGAGGCGATAGCAATCTGACAAACTCAGCTCTCCTGCCCCCATAAAGTTTCGCTACACCTATTAAAGGGGCAAGATCTCCATACGGGTTTGCTCATGGGAGGAGGACTGCGCTGATTTTGATTTATTTATTTATTTTTGCTTAAAAATTAAGAATTAAAGAAAAGAACTTCCTCTACAGTATACAGCAGCTGATAAGTACTGGAAGGATTAAGATTTTCAAATAGAAGTAATTTACAAATCGGTGCAGCAGAGTTGAATTTGTCGGTGATAGAAATATGTTTGATAGGTGTTGCGTTTAAAGGGGTACGCCGGTAAAAAAAATCTATTATTTTTTTTTTTAAATCAACTGGTGCCAGAAAGTTAAACAGATTTGTAAAGGACTTCTATTTAAAAATCTTAATACTTCCAGTAGTTATTAGCTGCTGTATAATACAGAGGAAGTTCTTTTCTTTTTGAATTTATTTTCTGTCCGACCACAGTGCTCTCTGCTGACACCTCTGTCTGTGTCAGGAACTGTCCAGACCAGAAGAGGTTTGCTATGGGGATTTGCTCCTGCTCTGGACAGTTCCTGACATGAACAGAGGTGTCAGCAGAGAGCACTGTGGTCAGACAGAAAGGAAATTCAAAAAGATAAGAACTTACTCTGTAGTATACAGCAGCTGATAAGTACTGGGAGCAAGATTTTTAAATAGAAGTAATTTACAAATCTGTTTAACTTTTCTGGCACCAGTTGATTTAAAAAAAATAAAAAATAAAAAATATAATAATAATAATAATAATAATAATAATAATAATTCCACCGGAGTACCCCTTTAAATGCAACACCTATCAAACATATTTCTATCATCGACAAATTCGACTCTGCTGCACAGATTTGTAAATTACTTCTATTTGAAAATCTTAATCCTTCCAGTACTTATCAGCTGCTGTATATTGTAGAGGAAGTTCTTTTCTTTATTTCTTCATTTTTAAGCAAAAATAAATGTAAAAAAAAATCAGCGCAGTCCTCCTCGCCTAAGCAAACCCGTATGGAGATCCTGTCCCCCCCCCCCAGAGTCCTTTGATATCCATCTGGCCTGCGGAATGGGACATTAACATTGGCTCAATGGAAATAAACAGCAATAATCTAGTGTGAATGAGACAAAGGGCATGTGACACCGGAGCAGGGCTCATAACCCAAGGCACAAGCAGGACATGAGACAATGAGGGGCTCCATTCTGTCGCCCTGAATGAAAAGCGCAGCACCCAAGAAGCGTATTATCCCGGAGAACAATGGCGGGGGCTCAGCTGAGCGCCCCGACTCAGGTGCTGCAACAACTATAATCTCTTTCCTGCAGCAGATGGGTTAAGAGAGGTGGTGCAAGGAGTTAAGCTGTAAATTAGTATGGAGCCAGCTAAAAACATAGGCCTGTCTATAGGGGGGACACACAGGCTGCCGGCCATAATAACATGCTTCCTTCACAAGTTTAAATCCATGTCCTCCGCCTGAACAATGACTACAGCAAACTCCACCGCCTCAGGCGGGAACAGATGAGAGAGCATCTACCGGGGCCAGGAACCGGCAGCAGCCAAAAAAAAAAAGGCATAAAAAAACTTATACATAAATCAATAGGAAACAGATGAAGAAGAAACAAAGTGACACATAAAAAACAAAACAAACAAAACAAATTAAAAACAATAACAAACACATCTCTGCTGTGCCGGCATTCAATAGGTTTATAGAAAACACAATTCAGCAAAGTTTCTTTTTTTTTACTTGTCCAGTCATAGCCTTAAAATAGTCTTTTATTTATTTTATTTATGTATTTAATTAATTACATTTATTTAATAAATTTATATATTAATGTATTTATTCATACAGTTATTTATTTAATAAATGTATTAAATGTTATTTATTTATTTATTAAATTTATTTATTTATTTATTTTGAAGCTTTATTTCTTTTTCGCTATAGAAAATGCTGTTAGACGGTTTGCAAATCATCAGTTTTTGGGTTATAAAAACAGGACATAAATTTTGTGGAGCCATAGGGCTAGTTCGCAGTGAGGCTAGGTTCACACGCAGGAATTTCCAGAGTTCTGTTGATCTCAATGGGATTTTGCTGCGCTGGGCATGAAGCAAAATGTTCACGCCGGAAACATCTGTCGCGGAAATTTGTATTCCGGTGTCTGCAGAAAGCGGCGCCCACTGTCTGCCTTAGGCCATGTTCACATGGCACGGAATGCCGCTGAAAAATTATCTAAATTATCTAAAATTCCGCAAATTTGATCACACACTATGGATCCCACTGTCCTATTCACACAGCGGACAAAACGAAGGGGAAGTTCCGTGAAATTTTAAGACAATTCCCAATTTTACAGAATTCCGTTTAGAGCTCCATTGAAGTTAATAAAGCCCAGAAATTTGACTCAAATTCCGCTCAAATTCGGCTCCAGTGTCTTAAAACTGCGAAAACTTTGCAGTTTACATTTCTACGCAGAACTAGAGTGGGATAGCAGAAATTCCCCAGCCTAAGGAAATTCAGGCGGAATCTGCAATTTGACACGGATTCCGCGTTAAATCTTGTGCAGATCCAATCAGATTCACCTTATTTATCCGTAACACTGTTTACATCAAGTCATTTTCAGGTGGAAAATTGATCTGAATTCCACCGGAAAAATAAAAATCACTGTTCTTCCACCAACATTTTCAGGTAAAATACCATGAAGTCACCAATACTTTGACTTTCCTTGCCAAAACGGCGCCAATTCCGCTTGATTTCCGCTTCATTTTACCATGGAGCAAAGAGAGGATTTTCCTCGCCATTTTTCTCAGTATGGACAGACGCTTAGGATTGTGTGCGGTGTTTCCGCTCTGCCCCTATTCACTTCAACGGAGGTAGGCTGCAAAACTAGACACAACCTGTGGGCAGAGGGGGCGCTGTTTCTGGAACAAATCCAGTGCTGGACTGTAATGCAAATGTACTAGATTATTACAGATTAGCCCATAACAAAATCAGCTCCGCTACATCCATACGGCACCCGACGTAGTCCGGGCATGCTGGGAGTTGTCGTTTTGCCACAGCTGGAGGCCATCTGGTTAGGAAACACTGCCCTAGAGCCATAGCCTATCATTATTATTGAAAATATTTTTTACAATCTTCATATCATGTATTCAGTATCGCTATTCAAAAAATACAAAAGAAATATTATTGTAGCGAAAACAAGAATGTAGCGCAATCTGTCAGAATCTGGCAGCGTGTCAGTCTGAACAATGGCGAAGAGGAAACATAGTGTAGCTGCGCTGACTTCAAGGCCACAACCAGCACGTTCAGATACCGCCAAAGTGTCCAGAGTGGGTTTTTTTCAAATATTTTTTTTTATTTTGTTAAAGGGGTACTCCACTGGTAAACAATTTTTTTCAAATCAATTGGTGCCAGAAAGTTAAACAGATTTGTAAATTACTTAAAATCTTAATCCTTCCAGTACTTATCAGCTGCTGTATGCTCCAGAGGAAGTTGTGTAGTTCTTTTCAGTCTCACCACACTGCTCTCCACTGCCACCTCTGTCCATGTCAGGAACTGTCAGAGCAGGATGGGTTTGCTATAGGGATTTACTCCTACTCTGGACGGTTCCTGACATGGACAGAGGTGGCAGCAGAAATCACTGAACATTGAAACAAAAATTTGCTAAACGAAAAAAAATTCCTTTAAAGAAATAGTCTCAAGTCGGAAAACATATCCCCTATCTGCAGGATAGGGGATAAGTTTTGGATCATGGGGCGTCTGACTGGTGGGGCACCCTGCGCTCTCCTGTATGGGGTCCCGGCTCTCCCCAGGAGCCGCGCGTCATGACCCCCCGCCCCAAGAGGGGGCCGCCACGCCTCTTACATATATCTGTATGGGAGAGCCGTTCGGCTATCTTCTGTCCTCCCATAGAGCTATATGGAGGGGGTGTGGCGGCCCCCGCTTTGTGCAGAGTCTGTGACGCACCGCACCCGGGTAGAGCCAGGGCCCCATACAGGAGATCACAGGGGGTCCCGGTGGTTGAACCCCCAATGATCTAAAATGTATCCCCTATCCTGCAGATATGTTTTCTGGCATTTGGTAGAGATGATAATTGTCTTGTTTCAGGTGTTGTAACAAATGGGAACTCTATTGAGGACGTCTGATTACCTTCTGCATGATGTCTCCTTAGACTATGTTCACACGGCAGAATTTTTGAGCAGAATCCCCATAGAAAACCTCTCCTGCTTTGGACAGTTCCTCACACGGACAGAGGTGTCAGCAGAGAGCACTGTGGTCAGACTGGAAAGAACAACACAACTTCCTGTGGAGCATACAGCAACTGATAAGTACTGGAAGGATTAGGATTTTTTTTTTTTTTTTTTACAAATCTGTATAACTTTCTGGCTCCGAATGATTAAAAAATATATATATTTTTTAAAGTTTTATCTGGGATACCCCTTTAATTTCCTAAAAAATATATTTTTTCTTTCAGCAGCCAGAAAATTGCCCTATAAACAATTCCATTTCTTTTCTCTTAGCCTGCACCAGGGGCTTAGCTATAGAGGTAGCAGTGGTAGCAGTCGTACCGGGGCCCTGGTGCCTAAGGGGGGCCCATAGCACATCTTCCCCATAAGAGACCAGTATTATAATTGGCATATGGGGCCCTGTTGCAGATTTTGCATCGGGGGCCATAAGCTACAAGCTACACTTCTGGCCTGCACACTATAATACTCATCCGAGCAGCAGTTTACCTATTAATTAGTCTTACTATAAGCCATTACAATGGGTAGTAAATCAATGGCAGACATCTTAAAGGGGTACTCCACTGGAAGAAAAAAAATTAAATCAACTGGTGCTAGAAAGTTAAACAGATTTGTAAATGACGTCTATTTAAAAATCTTAATCCTTCCAGGACTTCCAGGAAATGCTGTATTCTTCACAGGAAGTTCTTTTCTTTTTGAATTTCCTTTCTGTCTGGCCACAGTGCTCTCTGCTGACTCCTCTGTCCATTTTAGTAACTGTCCAGAGTACAAGCAAATCCCCATAGCAAACCTCTCCTGCTCTGGACAGTTCCTAAAATGGACAAAGGTGTCAGCAGAGAGCACTGTGGTCAGACAGAAAGGACATTCAAATAGAAAAGAACTTCCTCTGTAGTATTCAGCAGCTGATAAGTACTGGAAGAGTTAAGATTTTTAAATAGAAGTCATTTACAAATATGTTTAACTTTCTGGCACCAGTTTATATAAGAAAAAAAGTTTTCCAGTGGAGTACCCCCTTTAAAGACTATGGAGAGCTATCTTTAGTCACCCGGTCACCTACATTCAGAAATACTTCCTGCTTCCTCAGAAATACTTCCTGCTTACGTCCACATGACCAACATTAAAGGGGTACTTTGCTGGAAAACATTTTATTTATTTATTTTAATTTTTTTATCAACTGGTGCCAGAAAGCTTAACAGATTTGTAAATGACTTCTATTTAAAAATCTTAACTCTTCCAGTACTTATCAGCTGCTGTATACCTCAAAGGAAGTTCTTTTCTTTTTGAATATCTTTCTTGTCTGACCACAGTGCTCTCTGCTGACACCTCTGTCCATTTTAGGAACTGTCCAGAGCAGGAGAGGTTTGCTATGGGGATTTGCTTGTACTCTGTCCAGTCACTAAAATTGGACAGAGGAGTCAGCAGAGAGCACTGTGGTAAGACAAAGGAAATTCAAAAAGAAAATAACTTCCTGTAAAGAATACAGCATTTCCTGGAAGTACTGGAAGGATTAAGATTATTAAATAGAAGTCATTTACAAATCTGTTTAACTTTCTAGCACCAGTTGATTAATTTTTTTTTTTCCAGTGGAGTACCCTTTTAAGATGTCAGCCATTGATTTACTATTTAAAAATCTTAATCCCTCCAGTACTTATCAGCTGCTTTATACTACAGAGGAAGTTCTTTTCTTTTTAAATGTCCTTTCTGTCTGACCACAGTGCTCTCTGCTGACACCCCTGTCCCTGTCAGGAACTGTCCAGAGCAGGATAGGTTTGCTATGGGGATTTGCTCCTGCATTGGACAGTTCCTGACATGGACAGAGGTGTCAGCAGAGAGCACTGGGATCAGACAGAAAGGAAATTCAAAAAGAAAAGAACCTCCTCTGTAGTATGCAGCAGCTGATAAGTACTAGAATATTTTTTTTTTTTTTATCAACTGGTGTCAGAAAGTTTAACAGATTTGTAAATGACTTCTATTTAATAATCTTAACTCTTCCAGTACTTATCAGCTGCTGTATACTACAGAGGAAGTACGATTTTTAAATAGAAGTCATTTACAAATCTGTTTAACTTTCTGGCACCAGTTGATTTAAAAAAAAAAAAAAAAGGTTTTCCAGTGGAGTACCCCTTTAAACTCATTTTTATACAAATAAATAGGATTGGGAATGGGTCCCATTTTTTGGGCAGATAGACTGATGTGGTGTCTATTAGAAATGTTAATATTATTACAATGTCTGGCTGCTCACGCACATAGTAAGTAAGTAACAGGATCCTGAATCCCTTCTGTATGGCCTACGCACGTTACAGATTAATTTGGGATATGGTAATTGGCGCGCGGCGCACTACACCACCTGGCCCCCCAGACAAACAGCTCTGCCTGGTGCAGGAAACATTCCCAAATATTTACAAATTAGGAAGAAGTGCAAGGAGATAAACAGTCATTAGACATGGCTTTATGCGGAGGCACACACAGCGTCTGTCGCTGGGACCGCGCATGGGAAAGAGCGAAAAATTCTAAACTTGTCTTTGGAGGACTTGACCCTGAACGGATCCGTGTACAGACGCAGATGACTTCCCGCCTGTATAGAGAAGACGGCTTAGGCTGCGTTCACACTGCGGTCTAGACCCGTCCCGTTCTTCTAACGTCAAAGATAAAAAAACGGACTTTAAAAAAAAAAAGACGGACAATAACGGATGCAAAAGGATGTTATCCGTTTGTATCCGTTTGTATCCATTTTGTTCAGTTAATAAATAAAAAAAAAATTATATATTTTTTTTTGTTCCCAGCATGCTCAAAAGTAAAAACGGATCAAAAAAACGGATTTAAAAAACGGATGCAAACAGATGACATTAAAGGCTCATCCGTTTTCCATAGACTTCAATGTTAAATTTACTGTATCTGTTTTTTTCTTCCGTTTTTTGGACGGAAGAAAAAATACTGCATGTGCCGTAAAAAAACAAAAACAGAAATTAGCGCAGACGGGTGCAAACGGATTGTAAAAAAAAAAATGGGATTTAAAAAAAAAAAACGTTTTGAGTCCGTTTACAGCCTGCAAGAACGGAACCGAAACAGGGATAATAAAAAAAAAAAACGGGGACAGACGGCCGTGTGAACGCACAGTAAAGGAGGCGTTATACCATTCAATAATGCAGTGTTTCCCAACCAGGGTGCCTCCAGGTGTTGCAAAACTACAACTACCAGCATGCCCGGACAGCCTTCGGCTGTCCGGGCATGCTGATAGTTGTAGTTTTGCAAAAGCTGGAGGCACCCTGATGGGGAAACACTGCAAGAACTGGACGCATATGGCTACATGAATGGCTATAGAAGAATTATCATCGGTCTGACACAATAGACTTTACAATATTCTGCTGTGTCTTATTGTAGGTGAAAACCCAGTTATCTCTGTATAGATTAAGGCCCAGCTCTGCTACATCTACAGCATCATCTCCAGACATGAAGACAAGGATCATGGGACAGAACCTGAGGATAGTTGGGGGGGGGGGGGGGGGGGGGAGATCAGAAGCAATAAAATATTATTAGCACTCGGTAGTCGGTAGTCGGTGCCTGGAAGAGACTCCCAGCAGATGTGGTCGGTAAATCCTCAGTAAGTGAATGTAAAGCTGGTGGGAGAAACATGTACAGTATACATATATACAGATAGACTGAGACTCCACATCCGTCTTCTCAAATCTATAGAAGATTTACCTCATATCTGTTAGCAACCAATCTCAGATCTATCTATCTATCTATCTATCTCTCTCATATCTATCTATCTATCTCATATCTATCTATCTATCTATCTCTCTCATATCTATCATATCTATCTCATATCTATCTATCTGTCTATCTTATATCTATCTATGTATCTATCTATCTCACATCTATCTATCTCACATCTATCTCATATCTATCTATCTATCTATCTATCTATCTATCTATCTATCTAGCTATCTCGTATCTATCTATCTCATATCTATCTATCTATCTACAGTCCTGTAAGGGAACCACACTCCCATATAAATTGCGGGTGCAAGCTGGTCCAACCCGGGCAGGGTCCCCAAATTTAAGCCAAAAAATGCAGCAGCACTCCGTTGTAGATGAAAAATAGTGGAGTTAGGCTTTATTCATCAGGTGCAGTACACAACATTTCGACCGTCTGTCACGGTCTTTGTCAAAGACCGTGAGAGACGGTCGAAACGTTGTGTACTGCAGCTGATGAATAAAGCCTATCTATCTTTCTCATATCTATCTATCTATCTCATATCTATCTCTCTCATATCTATCTCTATCTATCTCATATCTATCTATCTCATATCTATCTATCTATCTCATATCTATCTATCTATCTCATATCTATCTATCTCATATCTATCTATCTCATATCTATCTATCTAATATCTATCTATCTCATATCTATCTCATATCTATCTATCTCATATCTATCTATCTATCTCATATCTATCTATCTATCTCATATCTATCTATCTCATATCTATCTATCTCATATCTATCTATCTAATATCTATCTATCTCATATCTATCTCATATCTATCTATCTATCTATCTCATATCTATCTCATATCTACCTCTCTCATATCTATCTATCTATCTATCTATCTATCTATTTCCTATCTATCTATCAATCTATCTATCTATCTCCTATCTATCTATCTATCTATCTATCTATCTATCTATATATCTCCTATCTATCTATCTATCTATCTATCTAGTCTTGTAGGAGAACCGCACTCCCATATGAGTTGCGGGTGCAAGCTGGTCCAACCCAGGCAGGGTCCCCAAATATACGAAAAAAATGCAGCAGCACTCCGTTGTAGATTAAAAAAAGTGGAGTTAGGCTTTATTCATGAGGTGCAGTACACGACGTTTCGACCGTCTCTCACGGTCTTTGACAAAGACCGTGAGAGACGGTCGAAATGTCGTGTACTGCACCTGATGACTAAAGCCTAACTCCACTTTTTTTAATCTACAACGGAGTGCTGCTGCATTTTTTTCGTATCTATCTATCTATCATATCTATCTCTCTCATATCTATCTATCTATCTATCTCTCATATCTATCTTTCTCATATCTATCTATCTATCTCATATCTATCTTTCTCATATCTATCTATCTATCTCATATCTATCTATCTCACATCTATCTCTCTCATATCTATCTCTCTCATATCTATCTCTCATATCTATCTATCTATCTATCTCATATCTATCTACCTCACATCTATCTATCCATCTATTCCTATCTATCTCATATCTATCTATCTATCTATCTATCTCATATCTATCTATCTCATATCTATCTATCTATCTCATATCTATCTATCTATCTATCTATCTATCTATCTCATATCTATCCATCTATCTCATATCTATCTCATATCTATCCATCTATTCCTATCTATTTCATATCCATCTTTATACTGCTGGATGACGTCATTGCAGGTTAGCAGTCATGGATAGATGGGAGATGACCTAGAATAACCTAGATAAGTATCATTTGAAGACTCCAATACTGTAATAATGTAACAATCCAATATCTGGATGTGCTGAACCCCAGAACATCATGTTACCCCCTAAAGTCAGAGAATTGAGAGGGGGGGGGGGGGGCTTTTGAATCCGTCAATAGATAGATAAGTCCATGTGGCCACAGGTAAGTGAGCACAGTATTATGGGTAATAGAGAGTATATAGGAGAATACAGAAGAACAACCAAGCTACATCCAGGGGGCCCCAGGGAGCAGGTGACACAGCTGGATCCCCACACTACCGGTTCCTATATACATATCTATATGTGGGGGATGGGAATGGGGGTTGTCTGCCGCTCACAGCTCCTACTGAACAGACTCCCAACAATGGATCTACCATGTAACAAATGCCCCCATAACTAATAAGTCACCTATTCCTACAGTAACAACAAAAGCAACAATGTCTCCTGACCACAGGGAGGAAACAATACATGAAACAGATATGATACATTGATAAGTTCATTCACCAGCAGTCCTATGTAAATTTGTAATTGAGGACACCGTTAGGCTAATGCAGTAGGTAAAACCATAAAGGGATAACGCTATAGCAGTGGCCTCCAAATTGTAGACCTCCAGCTGTTGCAAAACTACAACTCCCAGCATTCCCGGACAGCCAATGGCTGTCCGGGAATGCTGGGAGTTGTAGTTTTGCAACAGCTGGAGGCACCCTGGTTAGAAAACGCTGCTTTAAAGCAACTACAGTACCTCAATGAAAGGAAAGTTGGGTGTCACCAAAATTTGGATATGGTCTCTGTAACCAACCTTTTAACTATGACCAAAAATTAGCTTCAAACCTTATCCATATTCACGCTTTAGGTTGAATGTGATATAAAACGGCCAAACGATACTATATAATAATAATAAAATAATAATAAAATAATAATAATATTATTAATAATAATAATAATAATAATAATATTATAATATTAATAATAATAATAATAATAATAATAATAATTGTTATTATACATTTTTATTATTGCTATTATTATTATTTTAAAAAATTATAATTTTTTAATGTTGTAATTCGCAACAGCTGGAGGTGCCCAATTTGTAGCCACCGCACTATTAACAACACCTAATGATATCTCAATGGTTTGCAACAGAAAGTTCATCACTGCCACAACAACAATCTCGGCTCTGCTACATCAGGAACATCCTTTAACAAACAGGTTGTACAGCTACAGCCTTAAAGGTCAGCGCCCTCCGACCTGACACCTAGTGAGCATTACCTGCTAAGAGAGGAGGCAGCAGGACCCAGAATAAAACTAATCACCAGCAGTCCTATGTAAATCTGCAAGTAACTTATTGAGGACCCAATTAGGCTAATGCAGTAGGTTGACCTATGTAAAACCATAAAGGGATGACCCCCAAGATAACGCTATAGCAGTGGCCTCCTAAATGTAGACCTCCAGCTGTTGCAAAACTACCACTCCCAGCATGCTCCGACAGCCGTTGGTTCCCGGACAGTTGTTGGCTGTTGTGAACTACTACCCAGTATGCCCTGACAACCATTGGCTCCTAGACTGTCTGTGACTGTTACGAACTACAACTCCCAGCATGCCCGGACTATGTTGGCTCCCGGACAGTCATTGGCTGTTGCAAACTACAACTTCCAGCATGCCCGGACAGCTGTTGGCTGTTTCAACCTACAACTCCCAGCATGCCCGAACAGTAGTTGACTGTTGCAAACTACAACTTCCAGCATGCCCAGATAGCTGTTGGCTGTTTCAACCTACAATTCCCAGCATGCCCGGACTACGTTGGCTCCCGGACAGCCGTTGGCTGTTGCAACCTACAACTCCCAGCATGCCCGAACAGTAGTTGACTGTTGCAAACTACAACTTCCAGCATGCCCAGATAGCTGTTGGCTGTTTCAACCTACAACTCCCAGCATGCCCGGACAGCCATTGGCTGTGGCGAACTGCAACTTCCAGCATGCCCCGACAGCCATTGGCTGTTGCGAACTACAGCTCCCAGCATGCCGGACAGCTGTTGGCTGTTGCAACCTACAACTCCCAGCATGCCCGAACAGCAGTTGACTGTTGCAAACTACAACTCACAGCATGCCATTCGCTGTTGCGAACTACAGCTCCCAGCATGCCCAATCAGCCATTGGCTCCCGGACAGCCATTGGTTGTTGCGAACTACAACTCCCAGCATGCCCGGACAGCCGTTGGCTGTGGCGAACTACAACTTCCAGCATGCCCCGACAGCCATTGGTTGTTGCGAACTACAACTCCCAGCATGCCCAAACAGCCATTGGCTGTCCGGGCATGCTGGGAGTTGTAGTTCACAACTGCTGGAGGTGCCAAATTTGGAGACCACCGCACTATTGACACCACCTAAGGATATCGCAATAGACTGAACCAGAAAGCTCATCTCTGCCTCAACAACAATCTCGGCTCTGCTACATCAGGAACATCCTTTAACAAACAGATTGTACAGCTACAGCCTTAAAGGTCAGCGCCCTTTTACCTGACACCTAGTGAGCATTACCTGCTAAGAGAGAAGGAGGCAGCAGGACCCAGAATAAAACTCCATACAGGACCTGTAGCTCCATGTCCACACTCCAAAAAAAAAATGCAAAGACGAAGGATAATCCAAGGCGAGAAATTATAATCCCATGTAAAGGAGAAGTGCAAAAAGGTGTAATCCCATGTGAAGGGTCGGCGCTAGGAGGTATAATCCCATGTAGAGGGTCAATTTAGGGAAAATTTCATCCAGCGTCAAGCCATCAGAATCTGGTCCATATCCAACCTGTGATGTACAGCAGCTTCTACCACACTTGTCCCCATTGATTGTGAATCAGATCATCTGCAGGAGGCTCCAGTGCTGGTCAGCGCCTCCTCCTCCTCCTCCAGGGAGTTCATGAAGTTCCTCCACAATTGTTCAGTCTTGCATCATCTCTCACCCCAGTAATTCAGAAGACCACAAGGAACGAAGATCTGACATCTTCTCCCCCCTGGTCTACTGCCTGAGTCCCTAAACTCCTCCACCCTTCTACCTCCAGCAGCAGCCACATAATGGGCCCCAGCAGACTCCGCTCACTCGCAGGAGACAGAAGAAAGGATTAAACCAAGGGCTGCCCTCCGGAACGCCTACTTTCTCGTCAACCTTCTATAGGGCCGGCTACCTCATCCGGAGCTTGACGTATAGCACCGTACGGGTCTACGGGTTTTGTACACAGATGCAGCATCTTACATCTTGACTAGTGATGAGCAGCAGCGGCCATATTTCGAATTCCCAATATTTGGCAAATATATATTGACGATTATTCGTCTTATGTCCCTGAAATTCATATTTTTTCTATGCAAAACTTCGGAAAATTTGCGTAAAAATTTTCATGTGAAAAAAGAAAGAAAAAAACAATATTCGTCATTACGGATATATAGCACTACAGTGGTCCCTCAAGTTACAATATTAATTGGTTCCAGGACGACCATTGTATGTTGAAACCATTGTATGTTGAGACCAGAACTCTATGGAAACCTGGTAATTGGTTCTAAAGGCACCAAAATGTCATCCAAAAATAGGAAAAAGTGAAAATGAAAGAAAAATAAGTAGATAACTAATATAGATAAAGCAAATCCTTATATATAAAAGTAATAAAGATCTGCTGGGAGCTGTAATCACTGTCTATGTCAGTGTTTCCCAAGCAGGGAGCCTCCAGCTGTTGAAAAACTACAACCCCCAGCATGCCCGGACAGCCAAAGGCTGTCAGGGCAGACTGGGAGTTGTAGTTTTGCAACAGCTGGAGGCTCCCTGCTTGGGAAATACTGGTCTATGTAGAGGACAGGAGCTTCTTCAGGGTCCTATACAGTACACACAATGTCCTAAAAAGTAATATGGAGACGTCCTCACCTGGTGTCCAAAGGAGCAGCTAACCCTGGTACAGATAAAGAGTAGTACAGAACATGTAATACCTCCCTGTACTGTAGGGGGCCCTACCAGATATCAGTCAGTGCATACACTTCAGTAATACAGGTAAAGAGTACAGAACATGTAATACCTCCCTGTACTGTAGGGGGCGCTACCAGATATCAGTCAGTGCATGCACTTCAGTAATACAGGGGTTTTACCAGTGAATGTCCATTCTGATTGGTCGGTTCTTCCAGTCATTGACACGTTTCACAGATCTGGACTGTCTGTACATTGTATGTTGAGTCTGGTTTCAACTTACAATGGTCCAGAAAAGACCATTGTATGTTGAAACTATTGCATGTTGAGGCCATTGTAAGTTGAGGGATCACTGTATATTCTAAATATTTGCAAAATCGCAAAGTGACGATATTTGCGATAAAAATTAGCATTAGGACTATTCGTGCTCAATACTAAAGATGATGAGGTTGGAGAGCTTGTAATGCTAACACATCTGCACATACTCCTCTCTGTAAGGACTCGTGTATATGGCGGTGTTATGGATCCAGACAACATGGGCTTACAAAGTTATACACAATCTTTGAGAGACATGATGAAGAACAAAGCTTGTAGAGGAGGATATGGCACCACCATGGGGCGCTGTTAGCTCTGTACCGTACAGAACTATTGGGCTTTATATACAGATGTTGCAGAGTTGAATTTGTACATTCAATGTCTGTAAAATGATGAGGTTGGAGAACCTGTAATGCTAATATATCTCTACATACTCCTCTCTGTAATATGGATCTTCATGACATGGGCTTAGTTGTATGCAACCCATGAGAAATATTATGGAGGTCAAAGCTTGTAGAGGAGAATGTGCTCCTTATGGAGGCACCGAGTGGCAGCAGATGGGGCACTGTTAGCTCTGTACCATACAAAACTATTGGGTTTTATATACAGATGTAGCAGAGAAGAATTTGTTCATTCAATTCTTCTAAGTTAATATAATGCCACTGGATAACCTGTAATGCTAAATAACACAACACAAAACATCTGGACAAACAAGACTGCAATGCAAAGTAATACTATGGCCAACACTAGAGATGAGCGAACTTACAGTAAATTCGATTCGTCACGAACTTCTCGGCTCGGCAGTTGATGCCTTATCCTGCATAAATTAGTTCAGCTTTCAGGTGCTCCGGAGGGCTGGAAAAGATGGATACAGTCCTGGGAAAGAGTCTCCTAGGACTGTATCCACCTTTTCCAGCCCACGGGAGCACCTGAAAGCTGAACTAATTTATGCAGGATAAGTCATCAACTGCCAAGCCGAGAAGTTTGTGACGAATCGAATTTACTGTAAGTTCGCTCATCTCTAGCCAACACAGTTAGATATACTCCTCTCTGTAAGGACGTAATATGGATCCTTAAAACATGGGTTCACTAGTGGTATGAAACCCATGAGAAATATTATAGAGAACAAAGCTTATAAAGGAGAATGGGCCCTTCATGGGGGCACCGTGTGACAACAGATGGGGTACCGTTAGCTCTGTACCCTACATAACTATTAGGTTTTTATATACAGATGTAGCAGAGCAGAATTTGTTCATTCAATTATTCTAAGTTAAGATAATGCTACTGGATAACCTGTAATGCTAAATAACACAACACACCACATCTGGACATACTCCTCTCTGTAAGGACTCATGCATATGGTGGTATTGTTGGTCCTGACAACATGGGCTTACTTAGTTATATGTAAGTCATAAGAATTCTGATGAAGAACAAAGCTTGTAGAGGAAAATACAGCACCATGTGACAGCAGATAGGGCGCCGTTTGCTCTGTACCATACATAACTATTGGGTTTTATATACAGATGTAGCGGAGCTGAATATGTCCTTTGAGTTCTTGTAAACCCTTTTGAGTTAAGATAACCATGTTGGTCAACCTACAATGCTTGTAGAGTACTGCGCCATGTGACAGCAGATGGGGTGCCATTAGCTCTGTACTATACACAACTATTGGGTTTTTATATGTTAATATAAGGTTGGACAACCTGCATTGCTAACACATCTGGACATACTCCTCTCTGTAAGGACTCACTAATCACATACTCCTCTCTGTAAGTACTCACTGCTCACATACTCCTCTCTGTAAGGACTCACTGCTCACATACTCCTCTCTGTAAGGACTCACTGCTCACATACTCCTCTCCATAAGGACTCATGCATATGGATCTCGACAACACCGGCTTACTTAGTCGTAGGCAACCCATGAGAAATATTATGGAGAACAAAGCTTGTAGGGGGAGAATTCGGCACCTCCTGAAAGCACTAAGCAGAACTATTGGATTTTACATACAGCTGTAGCAGAGCTGAATTTGTATGTTCAGCTCTTGTAAACTCTTAGAGTTAGGATAATGATGTTGGATAACCTGCAGTGCTGAGTAACACCATAGACGACACATCTACACATACTCCTCTCTGTAAGGACTCATGCACATGGCGGTGTAATGGATCCATACAGCATGGGCCAAGGCTGCATTCACATCTCGTTTTTTCAACACGGTTTCCGTATCACGTTTCTTTCCAAAAACAGTATGTATCCAAACCGGACCCAACCGTACACAACCATGTACAACTGTACATACCTCTGTACGGTTTTAAACCGTATACCGTTTGAAAACGGATGTACGGTTGCATACGGTTTTCTACGTTTGGTGTGCGGAAAAAAACCCGGATACAACCGTAAATGAAGCCAAACTTACACAAAATGATACTACGGTTGGCATACGGTTGTCAATATATATATATATATATATATATATATATATATATATATATATCAACTGGCTCCAGAAAGTTAAACAGATTTGTAAATTACTTCTATTAAAAAATCTTAATAATTTCAGTACTTATGAGCTGCTGAAGTTCAGTTGTTCTTTTCTGTCTAAGTGCTCTCTGTGTCTCGGGAGCTGTCCAGAGTAGAAGCAAATTCCCATAGGAACTGCACAGAGTAGAAGAGGTTTGCTTTGGGAATTTGCTTCTACTCTGGACAGCTCCCGAGACACGTGTATTCAGAGAGCACTTAGACAGAAAAGAACAACTCAACTTCAGCAGCTGATAAATATTGGAAGGATTAAGATTTTTTTTAATAGAAGTAATTTAGAAATTTGTTTAACTTTCTGGAGCCAGTTGGCCGGCTGTCCGAGCATGCTGAGAGTTGTAATTTTGCAACAGCTGGGGGCACTCTGGTTGGGAAACACTTGTGTAGCCCTAACAAAAAGAAAAAAAGAGATAGGGCTCTCTATGGATCACCATTAGAAACTTGGGACTGTCTATAGTCCATTGCTCATTTTGTCATTGTCTCAAACGGCTTCCAATTGACGCCCATGTCTAAATTACTCCGAAAACCAAATGTTCCGCCTAATTCCCACCCAATAAAGGCCACAATCTGTTCTCCTCCATGGTGCTGCCCTAACAGTTGGCGGCTTTGGTGTCTGTCGGCCAATTACCCTTTAAGGATTTCTCCATATATTAATGGTGGGCCGTACAATGGCTGACAGGAGGAGATGGACTGGGCTGTCAGGCAGATGACGGTGGGTGCTGTGACTGCTGACACTCCTCACTGCCTCATGGAAATGTTCTCTCCTGTCACTGAGCCGCCCTGACAGTCCCAGCCTGACTGCGAAAAGAGAGAGCGGGGAACCTGTCATGGAGCGGGGACAGCTGAGGAACAGCATGGAGCCTGATCCTACCCAGACACCGAGGAAATGTATGAGCAGGCGGTATACAATAGAAGTAAAATATATCATATCTATCTGTCTATCTGATATCTATCTATTTGTATATCTCATATCTATCTATCTATCTATCTATCTCATATCTATCTATCTATCTATCTATCTATCCATCTATCTATCTATCTATCTCATATCTATCTATCTATCTCATATCTATCTATCTCATATCTATCTCATATCTATCTATCTATCTATCTCATATCTATCTATCTCATATCTATCTATCTCATATCTATCTATCTTATATCTATCTCATATCTATCTATCTCATATCTATCTATCTCATATCTATCTATCTCATATCTATCTATCTATCTATCTATCTATCGCATATCTCTCTATCTCATATCTATCTATCTCATATCTATCTATCTATCTATCCATCTCATATCTATCTATCTATCTATCTCATATCTATCTATCTTTCTATATCATATCGATCTCATATATATATATATATATATATATATATATATATATCTATCTATCTCATATCTATCTATCTCCTATCTATCTATCAATCTATCTATCTATCTATCTATCCATTTATCTAATATCTATCTATATGTCTATCTATCTCATATCTATCTATCTCATATCTATCTATCTATCTGTCTATGTATCTTTCTATCTATCTATCTATCTATCTCATATCTATCTCATATCTATCTATCTATCTATCTATCTATCTCATATCTATCTATCTCTTATCTATATCTATCTATCTATGTATCTTTCTATCTATCTATCTCATATCTATCTATCTATCTCATATCTATCTATCTCATATCTATCTATCTATCTATCTATCTATTTGTGTATCTCATCTATCTTTCTATCTCACATCTATCTATCTCATATCTATCTATCTATCTATCTATGTATCTCATATCTATCTATCTATCTCATATCTATCTATCTTTCTATATCATATTGATCTATCTCATATATATATATATATATATATATATATATATATATATATATATATATATATCATATCTATCTATCTATCTATCTATCTCTTAATCTCTTATCTATCTATCTCATATGTATCTATCTCCTATCTCCTATCTATCTATCCATTTATCTTATATCTATCTATATGTCTATCTATCTCATATCTATCTATCTCATATCTATCTGTCTCATATCTATCTATCTATCTATCTATCTATCTATCTATCTATCTATCTATGTATCTTTCTATCTATCTATCTATCTATCTATCTCATATCTATCTATGTTACATCTATATAGCTATCTAAGTCTCATCTATCTATATTTCTATCTGTGTCCCTATATATCTACCTCACATCTATCTGTGGTAGAGGGTGTGAGATGCAGGGCAGGTGGAATTACCCTAGGGGCAGATGGCATTAACCCGTTTTATTCGTGACGGCAGGGCATAGTTTATCCTCAATACCACCCGAGGTATACTGCTGGATCCCGGGCTAAGTACGGGGGCAATAATGACTCCGACGCCAAGTTATGGACAACGGTAGCTTTACTGAGTGACAGATGGTACAGTCTATACAGTGTAGCCTTTTTTTTATCTATCTATCTATTCTGTCTTTTAATTTATCTAATATCTATTATTATTATTATTTATTATATTACTGTCATTATGCAAAAAACATCTAAATATTTAAAACTTCTAAATGTTTTTATATTTTTATTTTTTTGATTTTTGTCTTAAATAAATAAATTCTGTACAACAAATTCAAATAGGATGATAATCTGTACATCCAGAGTTAAAAATGAATACTTCTACGGATCATTGTGATTGAGGTGATTAGAGTGCAGTACCGTCATCTTCCTTTAGGTGTCACTGTCACAATCCCTTTCTATAGACAATGTTTCCCCGCCCAGTCTCAGCTCTAACTTCTCATTCACACTAGTGAAATAAATCCTATAGACAACTGTATCATCAGTGAAGCCAGATTCATTCTTTCTCTCTTTTTTTTTTTTTCTTGCTCCGGGGCGCCTGCATCCTTTTCGACAGGAAGGTTAATGTGCATAGAGAAGTAATCCTATTGTATATAAAGTTTTATTTATTTGTATGACCCTGAAATGGTTTATTCCCCAGACATGACAATATTACCCTGAACGGCTCAGCTCCAATTCATGCGGACTGTGGTAGAATCATCTTAATGATCCGTAATATTTACACAGTCCAGACAGAAGACACTGCACTTACTGCAAAACCCAATAGAGAGGGTGAACTGATCAAATAAAACAATCTATTCAAGAACATATAATTAACTTAAAAAAAAAAAAAAAATATATATATATATATATATATATATATATATATATAAGACTCAGTGTACATATGTGTGTGTATATGTTTTAGCATAGCTTCTAAATGACTGTACATATTTAATTAAACTTTGTACACATGTTAATTAATAAAATTAATAAATAAATAAAAAGTTGAGTTTTGAAATGTCCCAATACCAACAATCCCAGCAGCACGACAGTAAAACAACAGAGCTTAGATAGTTAAATGATCTGGTGACAGGATGTTTAAAACTCCTGGGCAATCTAGGCAGCTTGAGAGTAAAGCAGTCATGAGATATACCAAAAGTCCCAGGCAAGTCTATGGGACATTCATCACATCTTCGGATCGTGTTACTCCCAGGCTGCAGAGATTGACCAGGAGTTTAAAACATCCTGTGGCCGAATTAGTGTCATGTTAAAGTATCATTTAACTGTCCTGCAGGCTCAGAGAATAGTAAGTGCAGAGGCAGTGAAAGGGGATGAGGTGGGCGGGGGTAACAAGGTTTATTGTAGGCTAAGAGAAGAGTGAGAGGGGGAGAGAGGACAGCAGTGTGGGGGCAGGGGGAGGGAATGGCAGCACTGCTTAAGTAAGAAGTGCTGGGAGGATGAGCAGCCTATGACTGCTAGGGCTTTAGGGGAAAGCTGGGTGGCACATAGTATGAGTGCCAATAAGCTTTCGCAAACAGCTCCAATATGGCTGCTTTACCAGACACGTATTCTCTTAAAAATACTGGGAAAGCTGGGTGGATCACAGTACAAAGTGCAGGGCGAACTGTAATCCCTCAATATTGTGTTTTTTTTAATATATCTTTGTTGCTTTTACTTTCTCACAAGGCTTAGGTAGGAAGACCGGTCTAGTGCACTGCGTAGATGCAAAGCCCCCAAAAAAGTAGCAAAATTGCATGTTTTTTTTTTTTTTCTTATTCCGCTCCACAAATATATATGTATTTTTTTTTTTGTTTAGCCGTACATTTTGTGGTCACTTAAGTGTCTACAAAGTACAAAGTGGTCACACTTTATAATAAATATAAAACTAAAATAATAATAAAAAGAAAGTAAAATAAATGTAAAAAATATAATTAATAATAATAATAATAATAATAAAAAATAAATAAATACATTTGAACTGATTTACTTTCGTAGTTATTTTACCGCCATATATTGTATGTATGTATATATTTTTTATTGTTCAATAATCTGCTTTCCTTCAATTAAGTGGCAATATTGATGCATTGCGGCGTTGGGGTTAACAATGCTTGGAAACAGATGAAACAGCTTAGTCCAGAAGCCACTAGCGCTTCATTATCCTGACCTAGCAACATGGGACCCTGTCAAGAAAAAGGCTACATCTCAGGATGAATATTAATGACTTTCCTCTCCTTTCTGCAGAAAGGTTAAAGGTCAGGAGGCTTGGCTTCAATCCGCAAGCAAAAGGCACTTACCCGAAGATCAATAGACACACGGAGATCCCATCATCACTCTATGATGTCTCCACACACACAGTATAACACAGTCTATCTGAATAAGCCTTATGGATCAACAACCCTGTTAGATGGAAAAAAGAACCAGTTGAGGACAATTGGCCGCTTCCTTATTGGAGACATTTTGGCCTCTTTATAAAATAAAATCTAATTTGGGAGTACTTGAGGATCCTGAAACTGTCATCTATTGTCCCCAATGGCTCCATGTCATCCTGAAATTTGCTCCGGAGCTTTAGTGAGAGTTACTGTCATTTATCAACCATTACAGAAATGAAACAGTGTCAGAGGGATTTCTGCTCCACGGTCTCAGGGCTCTGGGGACAATTTTCTTTTTCTTTTAAAGCATTTATTTCATAGAAACATAGCAGTGATCCGGTAGACAGAATCATCGTTGTATGATAGAACATGTGTAAGTGGATATTCTGGATATAAGCAACTTCATGAAGAATCAGTAGTTATTGTGGGGGCTTTAGTGGACACTATCGTAAAGAATCAGTAGTTATTGTGGGGGCTTTAGTGGACACTATCGTAAAGAATCAGTAGTTATTGTGGGGGCTTAAGTGGACACTATCGTAAAGAATCAGTAGTTATTGTGGGGGCTTTAGGAATCAGTAGTTATTGTTGGGGCTTTAGTGGACACTATCGTAAGGAATCAGTAGTTATTGTTGGGGCTTTAGTGGACACTATCGTAAGGAATCAGTAGTTATTGTGGGGCCTTTAGTGGACACTATCGTAAGGAATCAGTAGTTATTGAGGACACCATGAGGAATCAGGCTGGAGGCTTTAGTGGATACTATTGTGGGGAATCAGTATTTATTTGTTGGACTTTAGTGGACACCAATGCCATCATGAGGAATCAGTAATTATTGTGGGGGCTTTAGTGGACACCATCATGAGGAATCAGTAGTTATGTTGGGGACTTTAGTGGACACCTTAATGAAGAATCAGTAGTCATTGTGGGGACTTTAGTGGACACCTTAATGGGGAATCAGTAGTTATTGTGGGCAGGGCCGGATTAACGTAGGGGCTGATGGAGCTGCAGCTCCAGGCCCCTACAGTAAAATAGGCCCAGCCGGCTGCCAAAAAGGCCACCGAGGAGCAGCGTTGCCCGCACTGCAAGGCCGCAAGAAAACAGAGTTTAAATCCTCTCTACTCTCGCAAATCTGCACTCTCGCGGGCTGCGGCGGCCGGCAGTCAGAGCCAGAGGTGGCTCTACCAACCCTCGCTCTGGTTGGGGCCTCGCTCTGGCCCTGACCATCGCAGGGGTCCCCCATCATATTCTGGACATCCTTGTGTCCCGAAAGATCTTTTCGGGACACAAGGATGCCCCGGCGGTTACCTCTCTGCGGCCCCGTGTTGACGTCCCGTGCGTGTGCTCATGGCAACAGCAGAGCGGAGCAGTGAGGAGGAGGGCACATGCGCATGGTAAGTTACCTGTATGTTGTACGTCATCTTCAGTGTTCCGACCACCACTCCTCCGGTCCGGAGGAGTGGTGGTTGGAACACTGAAGTGGGGCAGTAAACAGGCATAAAGCCTCCAGCCATACACTGTATACGGCTGAAGGCAGTATCTCTGTGGGGGAACTGTACTGCACCTAATGTGGGGAGCTATACTTCACCTAATGTGGGGAGCTATACTGCACCTAATGTGGGGAGCTATACTGAACATAATGTGGTGGAACTATACTGCCCCTAATGTGTGGAACTATACTGCACCTAATGTGGGGAGCTATACTGCACCTAATGTGGGGAACTATACTGCACCTAATGTGTAGAACTATACTGCACCTAATGTGGGGAGCTATACTGCACCTAATGTGGGGAACTATACTGCACCTAATGTGGGGAGCTATACTGAACATAATGTGGAACTATACTGCACCTAATGTGGGGAGCTATTCTGAACATAATGTGGAACTATACTGCACCTAATGTGGGGGACTATGCTGCACCTAATGTGGGGAGCTATACTGCACCTAATGTGGGGGACTATGCTGCACCTAATGGGGGGGGAATTATACTGCACCAAATGTGGGGAAATACTGCACCTAATGTGGGGAGCTATTCTGCACCTAATGTGGGGGAACTATACTGCACCTAATGTGGGGGAACTATACTGCACCTAATGTGGGGCAACTATACTGCACCTAATGTGGGGAGCTACTATATAAGGATAGGAGTTATACCGTACCACCATCAGTGTCTGGATCACTATATAAGAATAGGAGTGATACATTTCATAAAAAGGCCAAGAAAACTTCACAGCACCAGGCCCATGATGCTCATAATCCGGCCCTGATTGTGGGGACTTTAGTGGATACCATTGTGAGGAATCAGTAGTCATTGTGGGGGCTTTGGTGGACACCCTGATGAGGAATCCATAGTTATTGTGGGGGCTTTAGTAGATACCATAGTGGGAGTTGTAGTTTTGCAACAGCTGGAGGCACAATGGTTGGGAAACACTGTGATAGAACATGCGATAGAGCATGAGAACCCTTGCGAAAAGTTGCTGAAATTTACACAGTTCACAATAAAGCAGGTTGGTTTTTCTTTAAATATAGATCAAGTCTATTAAGATTTCTTAAAATTCCAGCCATGGATTATAGTAAGGAGGAAGCCCCTGCCAGCTATGCCCAAGTTCTGTACTCAGATATCTTTGGCACTATGAATAAATGGAGCCATCTACAACACATGGCCCCAGTTTGAAGATCACAGGGTGGTCTGAACATTGGGACCCACCAATCCCACTAGAACACTTATCCTAACGATATGACAAAATCTTGCTTCTCCTTTTCTCAATGTCATGTTGAGGACAAATCTGACCTTTATGGCCCAACACTGTCTTGATTTCTGGGAAGCTCCATCTGATGCATAGATAATTGATTCTTCTCCATAGACATATGGGACATGTATGTCTGTGTAGAGTTCCAGCATCTTAAATATGCCTTTTGACGCACCAGGTACATTCGGTGAAGAATATACTCTTTTATTTCTGCATCAAAGTCATGCCGCTTCTTTATACACTGCTGTCTTTCCTAGAGGGTGATGCATTTTCTTCTCATCAAAGTCACCAGAGGCATTAAAGTTATATAGCAGCCGGGAATCTCCGAGGAATGATCAGCAGTGACCTATGGAAGTTAAGCTCTACAGACAGAGATGAGATTTTATTACATCTGTTCTGCTCACTTGATATGGCAAAGCCTGCAACAGCTCTGGGGTCTTAAGTCTTCCATTTATCTACCCAGGAAGATTGTAGAGAACTAAATAGAGGCAGCTATTTTATTTTTTTCTTTTGCGCTGCCCCGCGGTGACCTATGGGTTTCATTGAAAGACTCTTGGAGTTGATTGTGAAATGAGAAGCCAACTTAGTCATTTTGTTCCATGAACTCAATCTGATAATGTGACCTCAGCTCCTGGATTTAGTCATGGGATCAGATTTTGAACATCAGATACCTGGTAAAGTTACATATGGCTCCAGTTCATGTAAGTCCCTGTTATTATTTTACGCATTCAACAAGCGACGTGACCTCATTTCATCTGCGCCTTGGACAGATCCATAAATCTCCTTTAAATTAGTTTTATGATACAAGACACCCAACATTTTATGATTAGTTGGCTGCATAACTGTGTTATTGTAGATGAGACTAAGCCAAAATATACATTTCAAGAAATTAAATAACAACATATTACAAAGAGATAACATAGCGGACAGCTAAGCCATTGTTTGGTACCACATTGGATTATGGTTAACAAGTAGACTTGACCAGCAGTAGAGGACCGCAGTCTAGTCCAATGTGGGAAGGAATGGGGTTGGTTTGGACATCACTTTGTTAGGGTCCTTCAATACCTTCAAGTCCCTTAAGACCTGACACGGTCACCAAGCAGAGAAGCTGGTGAGTATTCAAAGAACTGGCTGTGTAATGTTTGGATAGGACAGGTCCTCCAGAGGGTAATTTTAGGAAAGACCCTCTATGACATCCCAATGTCCTTATGAGACAAAAGCCAAATTGTGGTCTTACAACATTTTCTTTCCTTTTCCACTCTGTCCTTGAATACACAAATTGGCTCCTCCATGGCGTGCACCTTCTCACTAGAGGGTTGGCAAAATAACGAAAACTCTCATGTGCATACAAGGTTCTTGTCCTATACTCTTATACAATCTCTGCTCTCCTGTTATGGCCCCCGCTCTGTTCCTGGCATCTGGTCCACTCAGGCACTCTCCCTCCTCCTGCCTCTGCTACATACCCCGCGCAGCTGCTATATTCCCCATACACTTTCTACTTCTGCCTATAGGGGAACCTCTCCCCAGTGCACACACTATCCTAGCTGGCCATCTTTAATTTAAGAGATATCCACCCAACACTCTCTGGTTCAGCGTTGTTGGTTTCTGATCCATGCTCGTTTCCTGTTTTCCGATTCTGTCTGACCTCTCCTGAACCGTACTGATTCTCGTGTTATTGACAGGGATTGTTATTCTGATCCTGTGCCACCTGTCTTGACCACCTGCCTGTATTTGACTACATCTCTGCCTCATCCCTGGGAATCTATCTGACTCTCCTGTGTAGGACTCGGATTGCTGACCACTCCTACCTGCCTGACCCACTAGTGACACACACTGGTAGCTTCTGGTTCAGTGGGCCAGCCACTACCTACACCTAGACTACGTTTGTAGAGTAACATGGTACCCACTAGCAGCAGAAGTCCAGAATACAGGATCAGGGATTAGATGTACTCAGACTTTGCTCCCCGGCTTGGCCCAAAGACAAACCAGTCTGGTAGCACAGTGGGTCCACCCCTACTGCCCATTACAATACAGAATCGAGGTTGTAATTTAAAATATAGCTTGTTCCATTGATGTCAAAGGCTTCCAGCTTTACACATCTTATCTCCTATCTTATACATCTTGTCTCGCTACTGGGACATTCTGTGCCAGACGGAGACGTGACGCCCCTCCATTCATGTCTATGGGAGGGGGCGTAACGTCATCACGCCCCCTCCCATATACATGAATGGAGGGGGTGTGGCGTGACATCACTAGGGAGCGTGGCCGTGACATCATGTCCCCGTCTCAGAGGCAGTGTCTGGCACAGAATTCTGGGGGCTGCACCAAGATCGTGGGGGTCCCCAGTGGCGGGACTCCTGCGAACGTACATCTTATCCCCTATCCTTTGGATAGGGGATAAGATGTATAAAGCCGGAATACCCCTTTAAGCTAAGCTTTTTCTAATCCTGTGCAACCTCTCTAAATGTATCACAATTATTTCCAGCAAAATTCTCATTTTGCCTAAAAGTACCAGAAAATTCTATGTGCCATTTGCCCTTCTGACAGTCAAAATGTAAGCGTACTACTGTCTTCTGGCCCCCGTTATTCCTGAGATCAACCGCGACTAATTAAACATTTATATTTGCTTCTTGGATTGACAGAATGAACTTCATCCTATCACAATATGAAGGTTGATGTGTTTTCAAATAATCTTAAATGTCAATAGAGGTTCTCTTCCCTAGGTGTGAAATATCATTCATTATATTACAGTGGTCTATTGTGACTACTAAAAATGCATTGCTCAATATCTCCCATCTAGGGGTATAAGCATACTAGTGCAATAGTTGTGGCTTCATCTGGACCTTGATGCCTGCAGAAGCCCAAAGTTCCCTTTGGCCCATCAAAATCATACCAGAGGCAACAAACTGGACACATTGCACTCAACATCTCATCCAGTGTCCCATAGACAAACAAAATGGAGCACAGTGCCAGACCTATGGACCAACCAGTAACATACAGTAGTTGTGCTTCATTTAAAAACCTTTTTTTGGATCCAGCGCAACCACACAAGATGGCAAACCTTCCATTCGCATAAGCGAATATGGTCTTACAGGAGCTTTAAGCTACCCCTTTGCTCTGATCAATCCTATCATGCCTCAAGATGAAACAAAGATATAGCTTACATATTACTGTGGGAGGAGCGTTACGTTCATTGCTCATCGTCACCCCCTGAGGAGTACTGCACCTAATGTCAGATTGACAAATCCTGTCCAGCGCTCCCCAGCTGAGTGGGGGATGCTGGGCTGTCTGTGGTGACATGTTCATTGTGCTGCAGTAAAGGGAGCTCCATCGGAAGGACGGGAATTGAGCAGAGGAAAAAAATACATGTCCTTTTTTTCGCTCAACTCCGGTGAAATACTTGTTCCCCGATGGACCCCATTTAAGTCAATGGGATCCATTGGGATCCAGGGGTGTTAGTTGTGCTTTAAGCCATATTGGTACATTCAGTGAAAAAAAGCAGAGCCAAATGGACTTAGAACTTACCTTACTTTTTTCATTGCGATTGTAGAATTGCAAATTCACACACAACCCCTAAGGGCCTATTCACACGGCAGAATGTCCACTTGGGGAATTCCTCCTCAAGTGAAAGCCCAATAGACTTCTATGGAAGTCGGACATTCTGCCGTGTGAATAGGCCCTAAGTGTTTCCGTTCGTAGGTAAAGTCTTTTTTTTCCCCATCTCAGGCTCTTTTTATATTTATTTTCTAATTCTCATGTTACATGACAACAGTACAATTGGATAATTTCTACTTGACACAATTTCTTTGATTTTCTCTGATACTAGAAAAGGCCCTTCTGTTCCAGGACATTGTCCTCCTTCCCCGACATTAGTTTTAATAGTTTGTCTACTTTTCACAGAACGTCTCCAAAAGAACTTATGGCAGCACTTACATTTCTTTTTTTGGCAAACACCTTCAGTTCCCCACAAACGTACAAAGAAGAAAAGGTTGTGAAGAATGATTTATTATCTTGTGTCAAAAACATCAACAAAATACAATATTTGTTGCTAAGCAATGCATTTTAATGTCGGAGCTGCAACGTAGAGCGAGCTATTAATACCGGGGGAACATTCCCGAATTGCAGACAGTTCAAATTCACAGAGCAACCTTCACCGCCGCAGAGACTTGGAAAAAGTTAATTCCCTTATATTATTGCCTAATAGAAGCCATACGACTGTAATTCCAGTGAATTTTCTATATTATTTGTAGTGAAATGGCCTCAACAGCAAAGTTACCCAGAAGACTTTACCACCAAAGGGTGAAAGTATGTCTGCGGGTACCCCTTATGCACGAGGGGGACCCGCGGACAAAATAAGTCATAAAAGTACCTAATTTCATAATGGCATGTGCTTATCTTTCTAATGCGATACTATCATGATACTTAATCCCCTTTTGCCATTATCCATCCCCCACCACTCCATCTTAATTCTCTTGTGCCATTGTCCCCCCCCCCCCCCCCCCTCCGATTGCCCTGGGCCAATATATGAGATACACCCTCCCATACTGCGTGTTACACTTAGTTTAACATGCTTACCAGGCCTGTGTTTATCCGGAGTCGGGGGGCAGCACTGACGGGTGATGTCCTTCTGTGCTGTGTCGGCACCTCCGTGGAATGTCAGGGATGTCCCACATCAGGCCCAGCAGCCACTGCAGCTCACATAAAGTGGCCATTGTACAATATAGTAAGCTGCTGCGACGACTGCGGCATCCAATCCCCACTCTGCGCAAACAAATACTGGCCAATACATGGCCGGTATTTGTCAGTGAATTGCTGTACCCCCGCATAATCCTTGGCGTACCCCTAGGGGTACGCGTACTCCTGGTTTAAAACCTCTGGTCTAAGGAAGTCCTCCATTCTTGGTTGTAGCAAACTTCTAGAGCTCAAAACTCCTCCAATCTTCTTAATAGTAAGCTGGCTATCTTTGGTAGGTCAAAACACTATTGTTGGATCTCAGAATCACCATGATGGAAGAACATGTGTGTTTTATTTCATCTATAAAATAATATCTGTATGTATTCAGGAGAAGGGTCAATGTGTAGATCCCTTTTGATGACAACTAGGTGGCAACTGTAAGGTAAAAGGGAGGGCTACACATTGCCCTGGTTTACTGACTGTAGTACAATTTGTGTGCTCTGTTGGTGTCCCTGGGTGTGGAGGGTGTATAAAAACACCAGTAACCTTATATGGCCTCGCCATGGGGTGCTACTATGAAGAAAGCAGTGTATGAAACAGGCACTAAGAAAACTACAAGGTCTGTATTGTAGAATTTCTTATTTGTAGGTCTGAATGTCTGGATTTTAGAATTTCTGAATTGTAGACTTTAAAGGGGGTTATCCAACATAAGGTGACTTTAGTGATGAAGCATCATACAGTAATGGATATGCTTACCAAGGATCTGTGCTTGTGTTGGTAGTAAATGACCGTGTCCTGTGTCCCTCATCACGCTGATGGCTTGTTTTTAGGAACTGGCTACTTCCTGTTTCTGTTGCCTCCCTCAGACTACAATCCCCAGGTGGGACTTATTTCCCTATCACACATCAGTCACCCCACCCATTACAGCACAGCACAACCTAACACACAAGCTGTGGGCTAGCTTCACATACCACAAACAAAGCAGCCAAGCCCTCTTTTAGCACCTGACGTGTGATGTATTGTCTCGGGCAACACAGCAATCTGGGAAAGGTCCAAGACAACATTCTTTTTGTAGGCCGCAAAAAATAAACTTCTGGGGAAAAGAAAGACAAATAAATTAGATCAGGTAAGTGAAGTTTATTAGTAACTAGACTTACTTTGATGCCCCTGATTTACATTTAAAGAACCCAAAATTCCAGAATACCCCTTTAATCTGGTTCTCAATAATCTAGGTTGGTACTTCTCAAATTGTGAGGTGGGCATCAGTGGTGAGATGCCAACCCTTTGTTTCTCAAAACCCATGTAACATCAGACAACAGATGAAAGATAAATCGCTACTCTGTCTTTTGGCTAAGAACAAGTGTAGTATCTGTTCTTATCAGGTAGTCCACTGGTAGGAATGGATAGCTACATGGAGGAGCAGGTGTTCCGGGGCTGGTGCCACGTAACCAGCTCAACGGCTGCCCTGTTTCCTCCGGGTCTTGCCATGAGGCTGGGAAGTTTAGAGCTGAGGTACTTTTGTGCCTCGGGGAGTGGTGACCCTGAGGTGCCGAAACTCACTGGGTGTTAAAGCCCACTGAGTGAACGCACTGCACCATACTCTTCACCTTTGGCACTCACCCTTGGTATCCAAGCCTTCTGGCTAGGATCAGGGACATTTTTATAGTTCTGTGCAGTATATTTGCACTCATCCACTTATTTATTTCCTTTTTTTGTTTTTCACTGTGCCCCTTTTACATGTTTGTTTTTGTACACAGGATTTGCCAGGGTGCAGTACACCTTCTGGGTGTCCCTCCTGGTGGTCTAGGGGAGGTGTGTGTGTGGCCATCAGGTTCCTCACATCCCTGCAACCTCTGGGCATCTGGACTTTGGCCGAGATGCCAGCAGTATACATCTCTTTGGCTGATACCTTGGTTAATGCCTAGGTTGAAGCCAGGGGCATTTGTGGCCCCTTAGTAGTTTAGGGGAAAAGAGGCATCGAACCTGGATCCTTGCAGGTACCTTCTGGCCCGAATGTGAAGGGTAGGTTTTTTGGGGGGCCTCTCTCTTGTTGGAGAAGGGCTTAGCGATAGACCGCATCCTCTGTACACATTTTTTTTTTTTGTGTGACACATTTGCACTTTTTCTTGCACTTTGGGTGATAGAGAGCATGTTCCTCAGCTCTTAAAAAAAAATGAAAAAAATAAAAAATAAAATATATATATATATATATATATATATATATATATATATTGGCATGGTCTTATATATATTGGTTAGGCCAAGATATCATCAAGTTCTAGCTTAACCCCTTAAGGACACATGACGTACTGGAACGTCATGTGTCCACTCCCGATCTATAACGCGGGGCCACGTCGCGGGTTGGGCACGGCCTCTAACAATGGCCGGGACCCGTGGCTAATAGCGCGTGGCATTGATCGCTGTGCCGCGCGCTATTAACCCATTAGACGTGGCGTTCAAAGTTGAACGCTGCGTCTAAAGTGAAACTGAAACCATGCCGGTTAGCTCAGTGGGCTGTTCGGGATAGCCGCGGCGAAATCGCGGCATCCCGAACAGCTTACAGGACAGCAGGAGGGTCCCTACCTGCCTCCTTGCTGTCCGATCGCCGAATGACTGCTCAGTGCCTGAGATCCAGGCATGAGCAGTCAAGCGGCAGAATCATCGATCACCGGTTTCCTATGAGAAACCAGTGATCAATGATGAAGATCAGTGTGTGCAGTGTTATAGGTCCCTATCGGACCTATAACACTGCAAAAAAAAAAGTGGAATCACCCCCCTTTTCCCATAAAAAAAAAAACACAGTGTAAATAAAAATAAAAATAAACATATATGGTATCGCCGCCTGCGTAAATGTCCGAATTATAAAAATATATCGTTAATTAAACCGCACGGTCAATGGCGTGCGCGCAAAAAAATTCCAAACTCCAATGTAGTGAATTTTTGGTCACTTTTTATATCATGAAAAAATCAATAAGATCAATAAGATCAAAAAGATCAATAAGTCCTATCAATGCAAAAATGGTACCGTTAAAAACTTCAGATCACGGCGCAAAAAATGAGCCCTCATACCGCCCCATACACGGAAAAATTTAAAAGTTATAGGGGTCAGAAATGACAATTTTAAACATATAAATTTTCCTGCATGAAGTTATGATTTTTTCCAGATGTGCGACAAAATCAAACCTATACAAGTAGGGTATCATTTTAACCGTATGGACCTACAGAATAAATATCAGGTGTCATTTTACCGAAAAATTTACTACGTAGAAACGGAAGCCCCCAAAATTTACAAAATGGCGTTTTTTTTTTTCAATTTTGTCTCACAATGATTTTTTTTCCGTTTCACCGTAGATTTTTGGGCACAATGACTGATGTCATTACAAAGTAGAATTGGTGGCGCAAAAATAAGCCATAATATGGATTTTTAGGTGCAAAATTAAAAGAGTTATGATTTTTTAAAGGCAAGGAGCAAAAAACGAAAATGCAAAAACGGTCCTTAAGGGGTTTAAGGTCAGGTCAGAAAATGTCCTTTGTCCCTATACCAACTTTGCTGGTAACATACCAAATCAATAGTTTGAGTAAATATTTTTTTGTCTTTGACTTATTTCTTCTTGTATCCTTGGGTAGCTTCTGGAGTTAACACAGTGGGTTTACCTTGAGCACAGTAGACCGCTACAAATCAATTGATCAAAACACATAATCGGCTCTGCTAAAAGTATGAAAATAAGCAGTGTTAACAAAATTTCTGCTGCTACAAATAAGGACATTATAAATAATGTCAAAGAACTTCTGAAATCCTGTGGTGTGTCATCGTGTACACGGTCCATACAGGCTATCGGCTTCTATTGAAATTTTTCTGGCCGAGGCCACTGAATTGCCTGCTACAGATATACTTTCACTTAAAATTACATCTGGATTGTACATTAGAGAAATAAAGTACTGAGTACAAAGTAAAAAGCCAAACAGCTTTGTCCCTAGTTTTACCAAAGCCATTATAGTTATTTATATTCTATCAATAGGCATGGACCCGAGAAAGTCACGTCAATCCTTCCATTGTGGGAGCCATGTCCTCCATTCTAGTTGTCACAATTTATTTAGTTTATTGCTATTCTTATTACGTTTTCCTTTTTTCAACTTGTATAACATTTCTGATCTGCAAAACAATTATCTACAGAACACACAAAGTGAAGTTGACTAATTTGTCTTTTACCGAGGGAAGGGACACCCCACTGTGATAGCTTCATCACTCATCTGTTCCAGCACTGTACTGAAAATATATTTACACAACATAAAAAAACACTAAATATACAAATACAGAAAAGCCCCTGAAAGCACAACGGGATGTTGTGGTTACAAATAACCACATAATGGTACCTGAAAGGTAACTTGAAAGAAGGGAATTTATCATCGCCTAGTGTAAATGGCAAAAAGTTGGCAAATTTTTGCAGAAACACTTGCATTGCTCCAAAGTTTTGGACTTTTTGTCACTTTGCACCAAGTAGGAATCAGCATAGTACAAAGTGCATGTGGTGTCATGGATGCGAAGAAGGCGTTGTGTCATGGACGAGCTATATTTAACATTTTTATTAAATTTTTCAATAAAAATTTTCATCTGCAAACAGGTGAAGATTGAAACTAAAATTTTGGTGAGGGTGCAAGACATTTTTGGCATTGTGCTTTCTGTGATACAGATTGTTCTTATAATGTACCACATCAGGCCGTTGTGCTGAGCTGGCATGGCTCGCCACTAAGATATATTTGCTGGCATATTAAAGGACTGCTCTATCTTTATGAACGGCAATGCATTTCTGAGCAAAATCCGCCCAAAGAATGAACATGACCATTCTTTTGGCAGAGAGTAGAATCTACTGCGGAAATTCCGTCTTGTGCGTAGTGCAGCAGATTCCTATAAAAAAAAAAAATAGAACTCTGCTGCTACGGAATTTCTGTCGTGAACATGGACTGTTTGGTCTTTTTTTAAACCACCTATTAGTTACTTTAGTCCCCAAATTTTGGCACAGTTTGGGGTGCAGAAGCAAGCCATGCCCCTTTTCTCATAGGTCATGTCCCCTCCTCGAACAAGACCCATAAAGTCTAAACACTTAAAACACATGGTGCAAGTCAGGTAAGCTTTTTGGGGGTTTAGTCCTGTAATAGTAAATCTGACCCACAGTATTTTACACCACATATTGTAGAATATTTTTTATACACAAAATATAACATTTTTAGTAAACTTAAAGGGGTATTCCAGGAAAAAAAAAAGATCAACTAGCTCCAGAAAGTTAAACAGATTTGTAAATGACTTCCAGTAAAAAATCTTAATCCTTCTCATAATTATCACCTGCTGAAGTTGAGTTGTTCTTTTCTGTCTGACAACAGTGCTCTCTGCTGACATCTCTGTCTTTCTCGGGAACTGCACAGAGCAGAATAGGTTTGCTATGGGGATTTGCTTCTACTCTGGACAGTTCCGAGACAGGTGTCATCAGAGAGCACTTATACAGAAAAGAACAACTCAACTTCAGAAGCTCATAACTACTGAAAGGATTAAGATTTAATAGATTAAGAGGAGTAAATTTACAAATCTGTTTAACTTTCTGGAGCCAGTTGATATATATATATATATATATATATATATATATATATATATATATATATATATAAAGTTTTTCCTGGATAACCCCTTTAAAAAAAAATGCAGGAACAAAATATATAGATATTTCTGTGAAGAACACAATAGTAGCTAATAGATTTGAGATCTTTGAGATTGTCCAGGTTTGCTGCTTCCAAAAAGCTTCCCTCATGCTATGCACCATAGTAGAAGATGCTAAAATTCTTCTGAAATTACTTTCAATTACTGAAAAATTTCAGTCATGTGTCGAAATAAAACTACATACCAGCAGCGCTTCAAGCAGAGCCTCTGAGAGATATTTCAGGCTGGTGTGATAGATATATCTGATATATCTGACATTCATGAAGAAATCCGATTCTAAGGCACAAGTGCAGGAAATAGGCAATGTTTGTTTTTAAATGACATTATCAAATCTAAGAAATGTACTGTCAAATCCTACTGGTTTCAGCTTGAGTTACCCTTGATAGGAAGTTGTGTAGTCCTTTCATTGTTCGTATGGTGTTGTCTTAGCAGCTCTCTGGCTCCTCCCTCTCTACCAAGATAATACATCATCATCTGCGAGTCTCAAGAGGCTTGGCTAGATCTTATCTCTGAGCTCTAGCCCCTCCACCCCTTAGTGATGTCATCACCTCTAATCAATCCCCTACAGCTACGTTACTATCTCCTTGTCATATACGCATATACATATTTCGACATTTAGGAAGAATGGGGTGTGGTCACAGCATTAAAGCCTGAGAGCAATGTGTGGGCAGCTTATGGGCAGATGCACTTTATAGTGTTAGGGTCATTTACATTTTTATTTTGATATGTCTCATGGCTGAGACCCTCCACAATCTGAAGATATACAGGAAGAATTGCGAGGCTGTGCGGCTTGTCGCACAATCTAACTAGTTCCATAGAGTTACAATAATGTCCATCACTGCATGCGGGATGACGTCGTCACGCTCTCTTCATTCATGTCTATGACCACGAACACAGAAGCTTCAAGCTTCCATTATCAGAATGTCCCGGTGTGTCCCCGGCTATTGCTAAACTACAACTCCAAGCATGCTCGGACAGCCAAAGGCTGTCCGAGCATGCTGGGAACTGTACTTTAGCAATAGCCGGGGACACACCGGGACATTCTGTTAATGGAAGCTTGAAACTTCTAAAGTCACCCAAAGAACTTGTCCTACTTCCTACAGACACAGTATCGCGACTACATCGGATGCTTTACATCTATTATCTATTGATTTTAATAAGTAAAAAAGAAAAAAAAAAGAAGGAAATGTTAAAGGCTCAAAAATATTTAGATTAAAAGAAATGTTTTTAACCTTGATTCTAAGACATATAAGTGAATAATACAACACGGAGCCTATTAGAGAACTTGCACTGATGTGCGATCCATTAACATAAACATGGGTTAAGCACTTGACTTAAATTAGTTAAGAAACAAACATCTCTTGCCATTGCTACAAAATAATTAGCCGGGGGATCGGCATAAGGCGCGGCATGACTCTGGGGTCCGTGCTACTTCCTTTAAAGAGGATGTATGTTTTTAATGAGTCTATTAATACGGCGGCAAGATGCCGGCTAATGACTGCAACAAGGTGTCAGTGATCAACAGCTACGAGTGTTCAACTGCTACAAAACACTAATGAACGCCGCGCAAATCCCCGTTGCTGTCAAGCCTCGCCCTGCACTGTGTGTTTACATTAGCGCCCATATATTATTTATAGGACCGGGAACGGCAGCCTTAAAAGATCCATTAAACATTCAATACTGTTGACTTGTCTCTGTCCTCTCAGCAAATTAAATCAAACTGTTAATGTCCTAAGTAATAGGTGGTCCCTTGAAGACGCAATCCGATTGATGATGGATTGACGAGGGTGCCCAGTCTGAGGTATTTACCCTTTAACCTCCAAATGGAGATGTGCAATTGGCGACTGGTTGTGCACTCAGATGGGTGTCAGAGGTGCAGAAATTGAATAACAGGGTCGGGATTAGCCATGATCAATAACCAGGATGGGTCAGAAAAGGAAGAGCCAGAGACAGAGTCATAAACAAGCCATGGCCGATATCCAAATAGGGGAGTAGCAAAAATAAGAGACTAGATGGAGATCTTAGATGTGGTCAAACTATAATTCAAACAAGATAAAGAACATGTCATGGGGTTGAAGGAGAAACAGATTCACCATAGTCACCAGCCGGGGGCTTGACGGTGGAGCGAGGAATGATGAGTAACACAAATGTACTTTATCATTGATGTTACCAAGATAAGATAAACAGCCGACTTACAGAGCAAGAAAAGGTAATGACTGCCACCGTCAGAGAAGTTCTGGTTTGAAGAGTCATCCAAAAGGGCCAATCTTTTAGAGAACCCAACAGGGAGGACAGTGTGAAAGAAGGGTCTGGAACTATCGAGTCTGCAATGTTGTGGGAATGACAGAAAAACAGCCTGGTCATAATCTCAAGACAGGGCTCAACGGTGGAGCGAGCATTGGTGAGTAACACAAATGAATTCTACTCATTGATGTTACCAAGATAAGATAAGGAACAAACTTACAGAGCAAGAAAAGGTAATGACTGTCCTTTGTCAGAGAAGTTCTGGTTCGGAGAGCCCATGTGGTCTGACACCATCCAAAGGCGCCAGTCTTTTTGGCTACTTGACAGGGAGGACAGTGTGGAAGAAGGGTCTGAAACCTGGAATCATAGAGGCAATGCAATGTTGTGGGGATGATGGAGAAACAGCCTATCCATGATCTCTAGCCAGGGCTTGACGGGGGAGTGAGAAATGGTGAGTAATACAAATGTTTGCTACTCATTGGTGTTACCAAGATAAGATAAGAAACAAACATACAGAGCAAGAAAAGGTAATGACTGCCTCTGTCAGAGAAGTTCTGGTTTGAAAAGTCATCCAAAGGTGTCAGTCTTTTTGGCTACTTAACAGGAAGGATAGTGTGGAAGAA
Source organism: Hyla sarda (assembly GCF_029499605.1). Classification (NCBI taxonomy): domain Eukaryota; kingdom Metazoa; phylum Chordata; class Amphibia; order Anura; family Hylidae; genus Hyla; species Hyla sarda. Next base: position 582,219,759 of record NC_079189.1, read on the forward strand.
AAGTATAAATTGCGGAACCACCTGTCACTGCAATGTGGATGATGGAGATACAACCTGGCCATAATCTCTAGCCTGGGCTCAACGGTGGAGCGAGGAATGAAGAGTAACACAAATGTATTCCACTTAAGATACCAACCTAGGTCAACTGAAGGTCATTGGCCTAATTTCAACTCGTTCCACTAATGCTTAGGTTATAAGCTTTGTCTTTTGCATAGCAGAGTACATAGAAGCGAATGGACCATACTGTAAATTCAAACAAGATGAGGACCAAACTTACAGAGCAAGAAAAGGTAATGACTGAATCCTCAGCGTCTGTCAGAGAAGTTCTAGTTCGGAGAGCCCAAATGGTGTGATGCCATTCAAAGATCCCAGTCTCGGCCATATCCACCAGCTGGGTGCTCATCGTTGGGGCAAGGAACACAGATGTATTCTTCTCATTAATGTTACCAAGATAAGATATAGAACAAACTTACAGAGCAAGAAAAGGTAATGACTGAATCCTCAGTGTCTGTTAGAAAAGTTCTGGTTCGGAGAGCCTGTGTGGTCTGATGTCATCCAAAGGCATCAGTCTGTTTGGGACAGTGTGGAAGAAAGGATCTGAAACCCAGAACCATTGAGTCACTGCAATGTGGTGAGGATGAAGGAGGAACAGTTTGACTATTATGTCTAACCAGGCCTCAATGGTTAAAGAGGTACTCGGGTGGAAAATGTTTTTTTTTTTTTTAAATCAACTGGTGCCAGAAAGTTAAACAGATTTGTAAATTACTTCTGTTAAAAAATCTTAATCCTTCCAGTACTTATTAGCTGCTGAATACTACAGAGGAAATTATTTTCTTTTTGAAACACAGAGCTCTCTGCTGACATCCCAAGCACAGTGCTCTCTGCTGACATCTCTGTCCATTTTAAGAACTTTCCAGAGTAGGAGAAAATCCCCAGAGCAAACATAAGCTGCTCTGGACAGTTCCTAAAATGGACAGAGATGTCAGCAGAGAGCACTGTGCTTGTGATGTCAGCAGAGAGCTCTGTGTTCCAAAAAATAATAATTTCCTCTGTAGTATTCAGCAGGGAATAAGTACTGGAAGGATCAATATTTTTTAATAGAAGTAATTAACACATCTGTTTAACTTTCAGGCAACAGTTGATTTAAAAAATGAGTAAATGTATTCCACTCAATGATGTCACCAACCTAGGTCAACTGATGGTCATTGTCCTAATTTCAACCCGTTCCTCACATGGAGGCTATGTTCTCATAACCACCTAGAAGCTAGATTCACGTCTGTAAAAAAATGAAGATTGTATTAACTCATATTATTGGATGGATCCGGCCAAAATCCCATATACCATGGGGTGTAACAGGATTTAGCCCATTAGCATAGCAATGTTCTGTGTAAGGATTGCATAAGCAAAGAATATTATCGCCTTTAATGTGCAGCTATGATCACTCATATTCATACTGAGAATCACAGTAATGACATGGTAGATCAGTGTTTCCCAACCAGGGTGCCTCTGGCTGTTGTAGAACTACAACTCTCAGCATGCCCGGAAAGCCATCGGCACCCGGGTTGGGAAACATTGCAGTAGATAATGAATATGACTCTTAAGTGGAAAAATAAGCCTTGTTCTAAAAGGTAAAGATGTAGATGAGCTGAACTTGGCATGTCACTGCCCTATGAGGGCATTGCAGGGGTGAGGAGACCCTAATCAATTGCAAAAACATTTGTCCATTTTTCACCAAGTAAATGCGTAGTGTTCTGATGCGGAACATACTTGTCTAGCTGTCCTGCCAGGTGAATGTTACTTTATTGTGTCTGCTCTGGCCCACAGCTCCAGGCCTAAATGTCATGTGTTGTATAATTTATCCTGATGTGGTTTCTATTGTTTAATGCACCTGTAATTTTCTCGTGTAAAGAGTTAAAGGGAACCAATCATCAAAATTTACCCCCTGTAACCATAAACAATGCTTCCTTTAGCATTCAATAAGTGTGCTTGTCATTCTTCTAGTGCCATTAGTAATGCCCATAATCTTCATAAAATAACTTTATAAATCGTCCCACGAATGCTAATTTCTTATAAGTAGTCCTCTGGGTGGTACGGCGGTCTAAGTAGTCACCGCGTTCAAGGTTGTAATGACACCTTTCCCATCCTAATCACACCTGTGATTAACAGCCCAGGCGTGACAGAATCCCACCCTGATCTCCTGCAAGTCTCGCGCAGGCCCAGAAGGATAGGACACTCTGGACATGCGCACCGGCAACCGCTTCATCCTTGGAGTGTGATGGGTTAACACTCCTGGCGTCATGGACTCTCGTTAGTCACATCACCCATAAGTCTACATTCACATGCCATCCTTAAGCTATCACAAAGAGGGCTGCAGCATGCCGACTTAGCCACCACTCCATTCATTGTCTATTGCAGAGTGCTGAACTCAACTATGTCCAGAAGTGTCATAGACAGTGATGGAGAAGCGGTTGAGCCTGTGCGCTGCAGCTTCACTGACTCAGGGGACAATTGATCTCCATTCTAGGGATTACTGGGGGTCCCAGGGGTTTGACCTCCACCAATGACAGCTTAAAGAGTTAAAATCATTAGAAAACACTTTAACTGAGATGATAGGTCAAATCGTTCTCAACTCATGGCGATATTTTAAAAAATGTCTTAAAATTGCACATAATGTGAACTAATCTCAACCCACTTATAAGTCTAATGAATTCATCTGGCTGATATGCAGCAACAGCAGCCTAATTAGAAGACCAGGTGCAGTGATAAAACGCCACACACTCTCTCTGCAAAGCTAAAGGATTTATAGAAAATGCAGGTGGCATAAAGAAATATTTTCTGTGATGCAATTGCAATCTGTATGGCTGCAAACCCATGCCACATCATCTAAAAAAGTAGGCACAATGCATAATTATTCTCTGATAGCCTATGGTGGACTATAAAGACAGACAGAATGCAACTCCGTATTTCACCTCTTTAGAAACTATGGCCCCTTTCACACTACAGGTATCATCCTGTAAAAAAAAAAAAAAAACCTTTGTTATTACTCCCAGCAAAAAGTCCTGAAAACAACCGTCAAAAAATCCCATTCATGTCAATACAACAGGGGTAGAACTCCAAGGTGTAGACGGTATAAAGGGCGCTGGACAACCATGTAACTAAACCAAACGTTTACTCACCCATAATGCAACACGTTTCACAGCACATCTGCTTCATCAGGCATGAAGCAGCTGATGAAGCAGCTGTGCTGTGAAATGCGTTGTGTGATTGCCTGGGGAATGTGGGGTATTGGGAGTGCAGCTGTGCGGTTATTAAAGGGTGCTTGTTAACCCTTACTATTCGTGACACGAGGGTGAGGGCTCCTCAGTAATGCTTGTCCTACCGCCACCCTTCCCAAGAGCGATAGGGAGGTAGATAATAATAGAATGTCCACAACCGGAGAGTTTTCTGAAACAACTATAACTTTTACTGAAGGTTTTCTGCAAGCTTCAATAACGGAACAGTCTCTTATGCATACAACTGCTTTCTTTGGAGTTTGACAAACGTTGGGACTTTAGCAAGTTAGAGTCTTTAAGTATTATGCGCTGTTCCACTGGATTTAGGGGATTAGTTGCGGTCCAGTAGTCACTAGCTTTAGCGGGGGTAGTTTAGAACTCACAGTTTTAGTTCTGCTGAGGCCAGTAGGTTTTAAGGCCTAGCGTGTTTTTGCAAGTTGCGCAGATCCGTCCTGCTAGTCCGGCATCCACGAGAGCAGCAATCCAAGGGAGCGATAATTGGCTACAGCTCCCTTATATGGGCAGGGGCTTGACTAGTGCTAATTGGTCCATTACTGATGTCAATCACCATTACAAAGACTTTTGGGTAACACGTGACCCAAGGACCTCCTAAGGTCCTCCAACATACCATAGAGAAGATTAACATGGTTACATGACTGAAGGTCCTGCGACGCTAAACAAGGTAAGTACTATACATTATCCTAGATATATACTGTTATTAAATATATACATATATTAACATTAGATAATTAGACTTAAGAGGAGGCAACTAGGGGTTGTCCCACCTGAGGGACCCTACCTGAGCGTAGTTACTCTGACTTTGGGGACCTCTACACTAGGTACGGTATGTAATACGGTACCGGGACACCACAGTTGCATTATGGGTGAATAAACGTTTGGTCTAGTTACCTGGTTGTCCAGCGCCCTTTATACCGTCTACACCTTGGAGTTCTACCCCTGTTGTATCTGCACCTTACAAGACCTGCACCTTAGGAGTGGCTGCGGACACCTCATTTCCTTGATTTCTACGCCTTGATCCATTGTTGCACTTGGTGGAGTGTAACCAATTTTGGTAAGCGTGACATCCACCTGAGCTATTTTTGTGCAACAACGGTATCACACTACGGAGCGCTGTTTCAGTATTCATGTCAATGGGATTTTTTGAACATCCTCTTGCATCAGGTGTGTCGGTTATTTTTGCCGGCACAAAAGACGGTGCATGCACAAATTTTTGGTCTGGCAAAAAAAAAAAAACGGTGAAAAACAGGTCGTTAAAATTTAACATCGAAGTCTATGGGAACCCTATGTTCAAAAAAAAATCCGTTATCAGTTATTGTCAGGTTTTTTAACATACATTTTTTGTACTGAGCATGCTCAGTAGAGCTTTACGAAAAAAGGGTTAAAAGCTGATCAAAAAAACCTTGGATGTAACTGGTAATAACAGAGGATAACGGAGGAACAACATCAGGTTTTTTAAGAAAAAAAACATTAAAAATAATGGATGATGGTCATCTGTTATCATCCGTTATTACCAGTTATTGCTTCCGTTTTGTTTTTTTTCTTCCGTTATTGTAAAATAATGACAGTAAAAAAGCAGGATGATACCTGTAGTGTGAAAGGGGCGTATGCATGTTCCTCATTTGGTGGCAAAAAGTTTCACATTTTATCCCACATTCGTCACATGACACTACTTAAAGGGGTACTCCGGTGGAAAACAATTTTTTCTAATCAACTGTTGCCAGAAAGTTACAAATTTTAAAATCTTAATCTTTCCAGAGCTTATCAGCTGCTGTATACTACAGAGGAAGTTGTATAGTTCTTTCCAGTCTGACCCCAGTGCTCTCTGCTGACACCTCTATCTGTGTCAGGAACTGTCCAGAGCAGTATAGGTTTGCTATGGGGATTTGCTCCTGGTCTGGACAGTTCCTAACATGGACAGAGGTGGCAGCAGAGAGCACTGTGGTCAGATTGGAAATAACTACACATCTTCCTCTGGAGCATACAGCAGCTGAAAAGTACTGGAAGGATTAAGATTTTTAAATAGAAGTAATTTACAACTCTGTTTGACTTTTTGGAACCAGTGGATTAGAAAACAATTGTTTTCCACCACAGTAACCCTTTAAAATTGTTCACACCAACATGTGGCAGAAACTGCACTATTCTTGTGATTCCATAACTTTTACATGTCAACCAATACAGGAAACATAAAAGAGAAATAAATAATAAAAATAAGTGAAAGCCCTATATACATTTAGAAACTGTTCGGATGTGTTCTGTATTTTGTGGACATACAGTACTGTAGTGCTTATGTTCATTTCTATCTCCACTGAATTCAGGACGTTTAGCACCCCTGCTAGGTAGCAAAACAAAATGAAAACATCCCAGTCTCCCTGTGAATCCTCCGAATGACACAGAACAATAATATTAATCAGTACAGCAAACAAAAAAGGCCGTGCTCATAAATTAAAGGCAATAATGAGGAGAAAACAAAGCGAAACTGATAATGAGGAAAAAAAAACATCACAACTGCGACAAAGGGAGGAAAACATTAACAATTCAATTACAAGTTGACAAACCAACAATCCTCAGGGTAAACAACACAGACTACAGGTTTACTTGCTGAGCGGCTTTTGCTCTTCAAAATGATAAAAACATTTATACTCAGTTTTTTAATAACATTTTCTACCTAATTTACGAATATTAATAATTACAAATCAAACCTCAGGAGAATAAAATGAAATGTTGTATGGAGTTGGTCATTTCAATAAAACTATTTCTTTGTGGCGAAAAATAAATTAAAATACAACAACAACAATAATAAAAATAATACTATTGTCGAAGCCAGAACTCATTGTTTGTAGGTTTCCTAATTGAGCTGAGATGTTACAAAAAAACATGATATCGGCGGAGTGATACCGCCAAAACGTTGCACCTTCTGACATGGGTCAATAAAGCACTGTCACAATAGAGATAGATAGATGTGAGATAGATATGAGATAGATAGATAGATAGATATGAGATAGATAGATAGATATGAGATAGATAGATAGATGTGATAGATAGATAGATAGATAGATAGATAGATAGATAGATATGAGATAGATAAATAAATATGAGATAGATAGATAGATAGATAGATAGATATGAGATAGATAGATATGAGATAGATAGATGTGATAGATAGATATGAGATAGATAGATATGAGATAGATAGATATGAGATAGATAGATGTGATAGATAGATAGATATGAGATAGATAGATAGATATGAGATAGATAGATAGATGTAATAGATAGATATGAGATAGATAGATAGATAGATAGATATGAGATAGATAGATATGAGATAGATAGATGTGATAGATAGATATGAGATAGATAGATAGATATGAGATAGATAGATAGATGTGATAGATAGATATGAGATAGATAGATAGATAGATAGATATGAGATAGATAGATATGAGATAGATAGATAGGTATGAGATAGATAGATATGAGATAGATATGAGATAGATAGATAGATAGATAGATAGATAGATAGATATGAGATAGATAGATAAATAAATAGATAGGAGATAGATAGATAGATATGAGATAGATAGATAGATAGATAAATACCGTAGGAGATAGATAGATAGACAATGCATACACAGAGAATCCGCAGCACTCCAGGGATAGTTTAAAGGTGATTTATTATCCTATGCAATAAAAAGTGATATAACGTTTCACCGGTCTCTCACCGGCTTTCTCATGCATCAGCTTTCTCATGACCGGTGAAACATTGTATCACTTTTTGTTACATGGGATAATAAATCACCTTTAAACTATCCCTGGAGTGCTGCGGGTTCTCTGTGTATGCATTGTCTGGGTAGACTGTGACCGAGTCTGCTCTGCCGACACCCTCCTTTCATCTCTTAACCTTGGGTAGTGCTGCCAACTACAATTTGTGTAGATAGATAAATAGATAGATAGATATGAGATAGATAGATATGAGATAGATAGATATGAGAGAGATAGATATGATATAGATAGATATGAGATAGATAGATAGATAGATAGATAGGATATATATATATATATATATATATATATATATATATATATATATATATATGATAGATAGATATGAGATAGATTTGAGATTTATAGATAGATATGAGATAGATAGATAGGTAGATATGAGATAGATAGATAGATAGATAGATATGAGATAGATAGATAGATGGATAGATATGAGGATAGATAGATCCAGGAAATCTATCTATCTACACAGTCTGCGACTGGGATTGTTTGCCACCAGCCTGCACCCCCTTACTGCACATTGCTTTGGTTGTGCTGCCTCCATACACATCCTTACATCATGCGATGGAGAAATACTAGGGGAGGGGGGAGTGTAGAGAGAATAAGACATTGGGGTACACACCAAACCTATAGGGGCGCTTTATAATCAAAGTACAAGAAGTCCCACAACCGAAGAAACATAACGGCCTTTTTTTTTCCTTTTTTTTTTTTCTTTTTTTTTAAATCAATCAATAAAGCAATCAAAATTATTCTTATGAATGCAACTATAATAGATTAACAAAACTTTTATTATAATCACATTATAAATGCTACTAATAATATATTATTAACAATATTATTAATAATTAATAATAACAGCAACAATAATAATAGTATTTTTATTTTATTATTTGTATCATTATTTTATTACCATCTTCTTTATAGTTCTTATTATTTTTATTATATTCAATTCCCATTTGATCATTGAATTTTTGTTGCTCCACCTTAATGTCTAATTTAATGGGAACAAAACAAGGATACGCCACTCAGCTACACCCCTACCACCACGGTGCCTTACTGATGAGAGAATGACACAATACTAATGGCGTGTCACATGCGGGTGACACATTTTCGGATACAGTATTCTTCATAAACCAATATAAACTCTTTTTGACTCCCGGCCAATTGTATCAGCTGGAGATAACAATAAACCGCGCAGCGAGTGAAGGGTCAGCGCTTGTGGTGACAGGTTTGGCAGAGCAAAGTTGTTAAAAGTGAAGGGGAGCCTTATTTGCTGGCAATTTTGTAGCCTCTTTTTTTGGAACCTTGCAGCAAATTGACTTGAGCAGCTGAAATTGCATTTGGCTCCTCTCCTCACGTGACAAGAATATAATCAGATCTTCCTTAACCCAACGCCGGGTGCGTTTCTGAGACAGAAATGGAAAAGGCTTCGAGATATCAAAATGGAAAAATGCAGAGACTGACTTATGAGGCCATCACTGGAAAATAAATTCTTTATTAGACTTGTAGTCAAAATGAGTCCGAAATGAGAAATGTTGCCATTTGTATGACTCTGGGCTTCTTTAATTGAAAAATAACCAGAGCGGATTGCTAGACCTCAGCTACAGGGGCAATATATGGAAACCCAACAATGAAAGGTCTAAGACTGACTGTGCGTTCTCCAAATTGAATTAAAGGGTCTGTCTTGTTTTCCAGAAATAGTGCCCCCTTTTTATCATAGGTTCCTGCTGGTATTGCACCAGGCACAAAGTACATGCATGATTTTAACGTATTTATTAAAAAGGGGTTTTTATAGTTTAATGTAAATAAGACTTGATCTCTGTATAAACACAACAAGTTCTACAGCTTTCTAATATACAGTACTGGTTGTAACAATTCCTCATGGGTTTCAAGCAATACAAGTGTTGTCAGTGTATAAAAAACACTCTTTTTTTTTATATAAGGTGTCGGCAAACCTGTATATAGCTAATTATGATCTCATATGAGTAGTAGAGATAATTGTATCCAGTCTAGACAATGCTCTGTGAGCTAATCAGCCTGGACTCCAGACTGATACATTGTACATAGCTAGTCCTGCTCTCAGCTGAGAAGTGTAGACAATTGTATCCTGTCTAGACAATGCTCTGTGAGCTAAACATCCTGGACCCCAGACTGATACATTGTACATAGCTAGTCCTGCTCTCAGCTGAGAAGTGGAGACAATTATATCCAGTCTAGACAATGCTCTATGAGCTAAACAGTCTGGACTCCAGACTGATACATTGTACATAGCTAGTCCTGCTCTCAGCTGAGAAGTGGAGACAATTATATCCAGTCTAGACAATGCTCTGTGAGCTAAACAGCCTGGACTCCAGACTGATACATTGTACATAGCTAGTCCTGCTCTCAGCTGAGAAGTGGAGACAATTGTATCCTGTCTAGACAATGCTCTGTGAGCTAAACATCCTGGACCCCAGACTGATACATTGTACATAGCTAGTCCTGCTCTCAGCTGAGAAGTGGAGACAATTATATCCAGTCTAGACAATGCTCTATGAGCTAAACAGTCTGGACTCCAGACTGATACATTGTACATAGCTAGTCCTGCTCTCAGCTGAGAAGTGGAGACAATTATATCCAGTCTAGACAATGCTCTGTGAGCTAAACAGCCTGGACTCCAGACTGATACATTGTACATAGCTAGTCCTGCTCTCAGCTGAGAAGTGGAGACAATTGTATCCAGTCTAGACAATGCTCTGTGAGCTAAACAGCCTGGACCACAGACTGATACATTGTACATAGTTAGTCCTGCTCTCAGCTGAGAAGTGGAGACAATTGTATCCAGTCTAGACAATGCTCTGTGAGCTAAACAGCCTGGACTCCAGACTGATACATTGTACATAGCTAGTCCTGCTCTCAGCTGAGAAGTGGAGACAGTTGTATCCAGTCTAGACAATGCTCTGTGAGCTAAACAGCCTGGACCACAGACTGATACATTGTACATAGTTAGTCCTGCTCTCAGCTGAGAAGTGGAGACAATTGTATCCAGTCTAGACAATGCTCTGTGAGCTAAACAGCCTGGACTCCAGACTGATACATTGTACATAGCTAGTCCTGCTCTCAGCTGAGAAGTGGAGACAGTTGTATCCAGTCTAGACAATGCTCTGTGAGCTAAACATCCTGAACTCCAGACTGATACATTGCACATAACTAGTCCTGCTCTCATCTTAGAAGTGGAGACAATTGTATCCAGCCTAGACAATGCTCTGTGAGCTAAACAGCCTGGATTCCAGACTGATACATTGTACATAGCTAGTCCTGTTCTAAGCAGAGAAGTGGAGACTATTGTATCCAGTCTAGACAATGCTCTGTGAGCTAAACAGCTTGGACTCCAGACTGATACATTGTACTTAACTAGTCCTGCTCTCAGCTGAGAAGTGGAGACAATTGTATCCAGTCTAGACAATGCTCTGTGAGCTAAATAGCCTGGACTCCAGACTGATACATTGTACATAGCTAGTCCTGCTCTCAGCTGAGAAGTGGATACAATTGTATCCAGTCTAGACAATGCTCTGTGAGCTAAACATCCTGGACTCCAGACTGATACATTGTACATAGCTAGTCCTGCTCTCAGCTGAGAAGTGGAGACAATTGTATCCAGTCTAGACAATGCTCTGTGAGCTAAACATCCTGGATTCCAGACTGATACATTGCACATAACTAGTCCTGCTCTCAGCTGAGAAATGGAGACAATTGTATCCAGTCTAGACAATGCTCTGTGAGATAAACACATCACTTAAAGCTCGGGAAATGTGTAACAAATCAGATTTTTGGGGGATGGCAGGATCTGGATCTGTAGTAAGAAATATATGGTCTCAGGGGGCTCCATATTTGAAAGAGTTGTTCCCTGATAGGACAGCCCCTTTAAGAAGGCACGCTACAGTGGCAGCTATTTTTGAGCCTACCGATTTACTAGACCAGTGTGTTCCAAATAGTGCATCTCCAGCTGTTGCAAAACTACAACTCCCAGCATGCCCGGACAGCCGAAGGCTGTCCGGGCATGCTGGGAGTTGTAGTTTTGCAACAGCTGGAGACGCACTATTTTGGAACACACTGGTCTAGTAATTGCCAAGCCCCTGACTATGATACAGAATCTTCCTTTTTTCTTCATTTTTTATTTATTTATTTATTTTTAAATGTTTGTTTAAATTTTAGGAAATAAAAATGATTGTTTTTCTACACAGAAAATGGTTAGCATATTTCACTTTGAACAAGAATAAAAAATATGTATAAAATAAAAATAAATAAATAAAAAGAAATTCATCTACTATATAAACATTCCAGCAGCGTTGCCACTTGTCCTGCTGGCACCAGATTAGGCAGAGTACTGTACATGCCGGAGTGGTCACCGAGCCAAATCCCTGGCCGGGGAAGAGGATAAGCCTATTAAATAAACATCTAAGTGGCATCAGGGGCTTTTAAATCTGGCAGGGCCGAGGCGTCAGCCGCACATACCACACGCATTCTACTGTCAATTACAATTGAGGACAAACACAATTACAAATCCTAAATTACAATTTCGGATTTCCGTTTAGGCCACGACACAAATGTCATCACTTACGTCCACAACAATTACACTTTGGATAAATACCGATAAGACGGAATCCAAACAAGATTTGGCAACTACGCTATTACAGGGTGTCTGGTGAGCTCCCAGGAAACAGCCCTGCAATCTGCATAAAATAAAAGTGTATAGAAAAAAAACAAAAAAATACTAAATCTATAAAAGGCTACGACCGCTTTTCAGCTATTTTATTATTGCAAAAAATAAAAAAAATTGTTAATGTGCACATTATTTGCAACCGTTTGATGTACACAGCTCCTATGCACAACTATGTGTCTCTATGGTGACAGGTAGCAGACTGATCCTGCAGTCCTAACCGGGGTTCATATTTCCAGCTAACCTAGTAAACATATAGGACTGATGCAAGGGTTTGTCACTGAGGGATCAGATTACACAAGGTTGGTTTGTGGACCAATAAAATTCTAGATATTAAATGGGCACTGTCAGATCCCAAAACGTTTTACATGTTGTTACTGGTAAAAATGAAAGACCTTTTGTAATATGGTTGTTTAAATGGGCACTGTCACCAACTTTTTAGTTTTTTTTTATATGTTGTAGTACTTATGTACTACAACATATCTCCAATATAGTTTCATAATTTTTTTTTTCAATTAAAAAAGTTTACTTTACATGTGAAAACCGGCCACTAGGGGTCTCCCTCCTAGTGGCTGGCTGCAGCCTGGCGTGACATCACGCCTGAATTCGGACCGATGACGGCCGGGCAATCGGTCCTAATTTATTCAGGCTGCGCTCGCTCCTTGCCTGTCAATCAGACAGGCGTGAGCGAGTGCTGAGAACAGAGGATGCGCGCATTGGCTTGCACGCCGGTCCCGCCTCCCTGCATATACGTGCTGCTGCTGACTAAGTCCTGCCCTCCACTCCTGAATTTGGATATGTCTTTTTTTCGGGTGGGGGGGAAATGGGTTGCGGGGTTCGGTGAGCGGGTTGTGGGGTTCAGGGTTGCGTGGTTCAGGGGAGCGGGTTGGGCGGCCGTAACAAAGATATTGTCTTCAACACAGGGTGCCTCCAGTTGTTTCACCAGTACAACTCCCAGCATGCCCTGACAGCCAATAGATGCCAGGGCAAGCTGGGAGTTGTAGTGGTGAAACAACTGGAGGCACCCTGTATAGGTGAACTAAGGGCGGAAGTCACCCCCCCCCCCCCCAGCAGGCATCAGTGATGTTGTGCCTGCTGGGAAAGTCTGCCTGGTAAGTGAGCACACTACCAGGCAGACAAAAAGGCATTTCTAAGATTATAAAAAAAAATATTTAAGGCAAAAAAGGGGTTAGGGATAGATGGGCAATAGGCAGGGACAAAAATAAATAAATAAATAAATAAAAGGATGGTGGGAGCTACTCTTTAAAATTTTGCAAACGGCTTCTGAAAATTCCACTACTACAGGTCCCCAATACCTACTGGGACACTAACCAGTCCTGCAGCAGCATCAGGCTTGTCCATGACTCGTGGACAAGGCTGCATGAGCAGACACACCAATCACCACCCACCACCATCACAAGGAAGGGATACGCCCCCTCCCACCACACACCAGTCACCTCCCACCACCACACAGTAGGGGCACACCCCTTCCCGCCACAAGTCAATCACCTCCCACCAGCACCAGAATTTCTGTTGTGTGAACGCGGCCTAAGGCTAAGTTCACATCAACACTGAGTTTAGAACCATTCAGGGTTTGTTTAGCTCTGTTTTTTTGCGGCGAATGGACCCTGAACAGGACGGAGCACAACTGACAAGACGCTAATGATGAATTCATGCCCACTTGCATTAAAGGGTTACTCCACTGGAAAAAAAATGTTTTTAAATCAACTGGTGCCAGAAAATTATACAGATTTGTAAATAATTTCTATTTAAAAATCTTAATCCTTCCAGTACTTTTCAGCTGCTATATTCTCCACAGGAAATTCTTTTCTTTTTGAATTTCTTTTCTGTCTGATCACAGTGCTCTCTGCTGACACCTCTGTCCATGTCAGGAACTGTCCAGAGCAGGAGAGGTTTGCTATGGGGATTTGCTCCTACTCTGGACAGTTCCTAAAATGGACTGAGGTGTCAGCAGAGAGCACTGTGGACAGGCAGAAAGTAAATTCAAAAAGAAAAGAACTTCTTGTGGAGAATACAGCAGCTGAAAAGTACTGGAAGGATTAAGATTTTTAAATTGAAATAATTTACAAATCTGCGTAACTTTTTGGCATCAGTTGATTTAAAAAAAAAAATAAAATGTTTTCCAGTGGAGTACCCCTTTAAAGTTACTACAAATCTGTGTATAACAATTCAATTTGATTTCTTGTGTAAACAGGAAAAGACGGAAAGTTAACACTGAGGCAAATCCTGCGACAAATTCACCCACGTTTTCAACCCAGAAAAGCTGGTAAATTCTTTGATAGATTCCTACCATTGTCTCTTGTTTTGCATGTATTTTACTTGTACCCCTATGTAAAAGGACAGGTAAGAAACTGCTGTTACCCTGTTGTGACGTAAAACAGCAGTATTGCATAGGACACCATCAGTTCATCCACACCAGTTGAATATGACCAACTCTACTCTGCTATACCTGACACACTTAGTCCTGCTACATCTCTATGTATACAATATACACATGTGACAATGGAAAACTTTGTGCTACTATAATTGATAAACTCTGTTTTTCCACATTTGTATGTACAGTACCTAGGGCTGGGCGGTATACCAGTTCATACCGAATACCGGAATTTTTGGGCTGCACGATATGAATTTTCCCCCATACCGCAATACGGGTTGGGCCCCTCCCCCTTGGGAATGAATTATCAGCCCAGCGCAGCGCTGTCCCCACATCGGGGAACTAATCCTATGTGACCCGCCAGCGCTGTTCTGCTCCGCCCATATCATGTGACCATATCATGTGACCCGCTGTTCTGCTCCTCCCCCAATTAAGGATCAGCCCAGCGGGGTACTACTCATATGTGTCACCCGCAAGCACTGCCCTCCTGCTCTTTGTTGCGGGCCGCCGGCGCTGGAACTCACTGTAAGTCAGTGGTCTCCAACCTGCGGACCTCCAGATCATGCAAAACTACAACTCCCATCATGCCTGGGCATGCTGGGAGTTGTAGTTTTGCAACAGCTGGAGGTGCGCAGGTTTGAGACCACTGCTGTACGCTGTATCCCTATGCCCGGGCTGCAAAAGATAAAGAAAATAAACTTTAACTTACCTACGTCGGCCACACGCTGGGGACGTCGGCCACACACCGCCCCAGGCCAGTGATAGGCTGAGCCCACTGTCATGTAAGGAGCTCTGGCCGGCTTCTTACATGACAGTGGGTTTAACCTATCACTGGCCGGGGGCGGGACATGGCTGCGGCCGGTGATAGGCTGACGGCTGTCCGACGTTCCCGTCCCCAGCGTGTGGCCGACGTAGGAAAGTTACAGTTAATTTTCTTTATCTTTTGCAGCCCGGGCATAGGGATACAGCGTACAGCAGTGGTCTCAAACCTGCGGACCTCCAGCGTTTTGCAACATCTGGAGGTCCGCAGGTTGGAGACCACTGGCGTACAGTGAGTTCCAGCGCCGGCGGCCCCCAACAAACAGGAGGAGGGCAGTGCTTGCGGGTGACATGTGAGTAGTACCCCTCTGGGCTGATAATTATTTGGGGGGGGGAGCAGAACAGCGCTGGCGGGTCACATGATTTGGGGGGGGGGGGGGTGAAAGAAATACCGTTATATACCGTGGAACCGCCATAAGTTACAAAAATACCGTGATACACATATTTGGTCATACCTAACAGTAGCCATCCGTTACATACTACTCTATGCGCCTATACCATGACAAACTCAGTTCTGCTACATCCGTATCTGTGTGACGGTTCCATGCAAGCTCGGGCTCCACATGCAGACAACTAATCCTTGTCTCTCTCTCTTACAAAGCACATTCTTAAATGAATCAATGGCCGCTCCAGGGCTGATATTGACTGGCATAAAAAGGCCGGAATGAGAAAATGATTCATTTATAGAGAAGAATTAGAAGACGGAGCCCGGTAATAAAACAGGGAACATGCTGCTGATGACATCTCACATTTCATGATCAGATCCAGGACCAGCTATAAATGCATGAATAAGAACTTTGCTCCGGAATTTAAAGAAAAAGACGCCGTGGACGCCGCCAAGTTCTGATCCTCTGCGGTTGCCATACTGGTGTTCATGACCCGGCCTACTGCTTATGTACCAATACAGAAACACAGGAGGAACCATGCAGTGAAGGATAAAAAATGAGGTTTATTTGACCAGTGAGGGACAGAATAACAACAACAAAAAAATCCAGAAAAACACATTTCACATGAATTGATTTGCATTTTACTGAGTGAAATACGTTTTTGATCAATCAGCAAGATTTCTGGCTGACAGGTGTCTTTATTACAGATAACAAGTTGAGATTAGGAGCACTCTCTTAAATGGGTACTCCGCCCCTAGACATCTTATCCCCTATGCAAAGGATAGGGGATAAGATGTCTGATTGCGAGGGGGCCCACTGCTGGGGACCCCCGCGATCTTGGCTGCGGCACCCTAGGCATCCGGTGCATCCAAAGTTTGCTCCGTTCTGGATAACTGTCGTACCCTGCTCGAGATATCACGGCCATGCCCCCTCAATGCAATTCTATGGTAGGGATCCCCTGCGATCAGACATCCTATCCCCTATCCTTTAGATAGGGGATAGGATGTCCAGGGGCGGAGTACCCCTTTAATGGGAGTGCTCCTCATCTCAGCTTGTTATCTATATAAAAGACGACTGTCCACAGAAATAAGCAATCAGATTCAAAATTCTCCACCCAGGCCCAAATCAAAGAGCTGTCCAAGGATATCAGGGACAAGATTGTAGACCTACTCAAGGCTGATATGGGCTACAAGGCCATAACCATGTACAGAGAGTGCTCCCAATTTTAGTTTGTTACCCGTATAAAAGACAGAAAGGGGAATTCACAGCACTGGCAGGTAAAAAATCACCTTCATCCCATCTTCTTATAAAATCATGATACAAAAACAAAGTGCGGTGCAGCAATCATAGGACAAGACCAAGGTAAGTTGTTCCTCCTACTGATCTGACATGTTTCTGCCCTACCTGGGGCCTTAGTCATAGATACCTAGGGAACTGTTACCTGGCTTTACATAGACTTAATTAATGGCAGCACCATGTCAGATCAGTAGGGGGAACAACTCACCATGGTCTTGCCCTATGTTTGCTGCACCGCACTATGGGAGAGATTTATCAAAACCTGTCTAGAGGAAAAGAGAAGTCACAGGGGGGTACACACTTAAAATATAACTTTTAATCAGACACTTTCTAAAAGCATAGGCCCCACAAGAAAATTAAGCCAGTGTGGTAATTGGACACCAGATCTGTGATATGCAATACACACCGTGTATGGATGAGGTGTGTATTGTATAGGGGGATAGGGTCTGGAAGAGCAGGGTACACAATTAGTTGGTCACCCTAGAAATCCCTGTGAGATGTGGTGAGGTCTACCCCTGCTCCCACAGGGACCGTCGGAGCACTCGCCCTAGAAAGGGCGACCCCTGCCCCGATCTACCCCTTGGACTACACCCTAGAAATCCCTATTAGTAAATAACAGCCCTTGTTCTGGTGTACCCGACGCGTTTCAACCACATCGGTGGGTTCATCAGGGGTTAACCAGGCAAGATACAGTACAAGGATAAATATTATCAATAATTAAACTAATTACAAAAATAGAAAGATGTAAATAATAGGGACAAAGCGGAACCGTGAGCGCATATATAGCTGGAGCACCTATGCGGTTTATGCAGTAATGGTGCTAACAATTTTGCTTCTATTAACCTGGTGACAATGTTGCCCTCAGGTGGCTACTCACGGTTACCAACGCTGCCGCAGTGGCGGTATCCCTAGGTGCACTGCCACAGTGGTGGGCAGTGCCTTCAGCCAATCGGTGTCCTGGCTTGCCTGCCGCGGACACCCATGCTGTATTTATGTGTGTCTGAAGCGAAAATTGCACGCGCACACTAGCCGCCGCGCGTCACTTCCGGTCATGACGTCTAACTTCCGGTGACGCGTCTCTGGGCGCTGAGCGTCGCTCGTTGCTAGGCAGCGCTCAGGATGAAAGCGCAGCGCTGTCAGCAACAGTAGAAACAAGGTATTAAACCGGGAATAGCGGACAATTGGACCTTATATACAAGGTGGAGTGACAGATAACTCATATTGCGAATAGAATCGTGAATGAGTAACTGAGTTAGAGGACCTCAGTACCTCCATATGTATGTGCAGAGTGTCAATGGGACAACCGCATCATTAGGAGGGGAAAGGATGGTTGATGCATATGATGATGTGGGGGGGGTTTGAAAAGAGCAGATAATTAGGAATGAGATATAATAAATCAGTACAAGTGGAGACATATTGGAGATGTGTAACTGAGGTATAGACCTCATATATTATTCCAAAAAGCAGGCATAACTCAAGGCCTCATTTAATCCACCAGGAGACTGTGTCTGTAGGGAGAAAATCCACCGGGTTTCCTTTTGGAGGATCAACCTATCCCAGTCTCCTCCTCTGGTGGGAGGTCTAACAAGTTCTATCCCCACAAATCTCAGGTTTTGGGCGTCCCCGCCATGTTGGCCATTGATGTGCCGAGCTAGTGGCTTGTCGGCCAAATTAATGATGTCTCTCAAGTGCTCGCCAACTCTTCTCCTAAACTCCCTGATTGTCTTGCCAACATATTCCATACCACAAGTACAGGTGGCTTTGTAAACAATCCCCTTACTCCGGCAGTTGATAAAGTCACGTATGGAATAAATCTGCCCAGTATTGGTGCTGGAGAATGTTTTAGTCACTTCAATGTGTTTGCAAGCAATGCATCCGCTATAGCGGAAGCACCCTTTGATCTGCCTATTCAACCAAATGCCTTGTGCCTGAGGTGGCACATAGTGGCTATTCACAAGCCTGTCTCTCAGACTACGGCCCTTTCTGAAAGAAATCTGAGGATGAATTCCCAAAACGTCCTTCAGGTCAGGGTCCATCCTCAAAATCTCCCAGTGTTTGCTGAGAATGCATCTAACATCTTGTGCTCCCCCATCATAGGTAGCCACCAATCTAATGAGATTGTCTGAGTTCAAATCCCGGGGTTTGGGTACAAGCAGACTAGCTCTGTCTACCTTCCTTGTTTCTTGGTATGCTTTTCGTAGAACCCAATCCGGGTAACCTCTGGCCTGAAAGCGCTGCCTCAAATCAGCAGCTTGGCTCATGAACTCAGATTGGGATGAACAGTTCCTCTTCATCCTCAAATATTGCCCCTTAGGGATGCCTCGTTTTAATGGTACCGGGTGAAAACTACGCCATTCCAACAGAGAGTTGGTCGCAGTAGCCTTACGGTATACAGTAGTCTGTAAAGTACCCCTGGCGTCCTTCTTAATGAGGACACCAGCTCAGAGGGACCGCAATGGGGAGCCCCTGTGCCCCCACTTATGCGAACCTCTATCTGGGCTGGTGGGAGGAGGTGCTAGTTTTTGGTGAACAACTGGTGCAATTTACGGAGCAGGTTGGGCTATGGGCACGGTATATCGACGACATCTTCGTCATATGGAATGGTACCCGTGATGACTTTACACTCTTTGTAGATGCCCTTAACAACAACGCAGTGGGCCTCAAATTCACCTTTGAACTGGCACACAACGAGTTACCCTTTCTTGATGTCCTCATTAAGAAGGACGCCAGGGGTACTTTACAGACTACTGTATACCGTAAGGCTACTGCGACCAACTCTCTGTTGGAATGGCGTAGTTTTCACCCGGTACCATTAAAACGAGGCATCCCTAAGGGGCAATATTTGAGGATGAAGAGGAACTGTTCATCCCAATCTGAGTTCATGAGCCAAGCTGCTGATTTGAGGCAGCGCTTTCAGGCCAGAGGTTACCCGGATTGGGTTCTACGAAAAGCATACCAAGAAACAAGGAAGGTAGACAGAGCTAGTCTGCTTGTACCCAAACCCCGGGATTTGAACTCAGACAATCTCATTAGATTGGTGGCTACCTATGATGGGGGAGCACAAGATGTTAGATGCATTCTCAGCAAACACTGGGAGATTTTGAGGATGGACCCTGACCTGAAGGACGTTTTGGGAATTCATCCTCAGATTTCTTTCAGAAAGGGCCGTAGTCTGAGAGACAGGCTTGTGAATAGCCACTATGTGCCACCTCAGGCACAAGGCACTTGGTTGAATAGGCAGATCAAAGGGTGCTTCCGCTGTAGCGGATGCATTGCTTGCAAACACATTGAAGTGACTAAAACATTCTCCAGCACCAATACTGGGCAGATTTATTCCATACGTGACTTTATCAACTGCCGGAGTAAGGGGATTGTTTACAAAGCCACCTGTACTTGTGGTATGGAATATGTTGGCAAGACAATCAGGGAGTTTAGGAGAAGAGTTGGCGAGCACTTGAGAGACATCATTAATTTGGCCGACAAGCCACTGGCTCGGCACATCAATGGCCAACATGGCGGGGACGCCCAAAACCTGAGATTTGTGGGGATAGAACTTGTTAGACCTCCCACCAGAGGAGGAGACTGGGATAGGTTGATCCTCCAAAAGGAAACCCGGTGGATTTTCTCCCTACAGACACAGTCTCCTGGTGGATTAAATGAGGCCTTGAGTTATGCCTGCTTTTTGGAATAATATATGAGGTCTATACCTCAGTTACACATCTCCAATATGTCTCCACTTGTACTGATTTATTATATCTCATTCCTAATTATCTGCTCTTTTCAAACCCCCCCCACATCATCATGTGCATCAACCATCCTTTCCCCTCCTAATGATGCGGTTGTCCCATTGACACTCTGCACATACATATGGAGGTACTGAGGTCCTCTAACTCAGTTACTCATTCACGATTCTATTCGCAATATGAGTTATCTGTCACTCCACCTTGTATATAAGGTCCAATTGTCCGCTATTCCCGGTTTAATACCTTGTTTCTACTGTTGCTGACAGCGCTGCGCTTTCATCCTGAGCGCTGCCTAGCAACGAGCGACGCTCAGCGCCCAGAGACGCGTCACCGGAAGTTAGACGTCATGACCGGAAGTGACGCGCGGCGGCTAGTGTGCGCGCGCGATTTTCGCTTCAGACACACATAAATACAGCATGGGTGTCCGCGGCAGGCAAGCCAGGACACCGATTGGCTGAAGGCACTGCCCACCACTGTGGCAGTGCACCTAGGGATACCGCCACTGCGGCAGCGTTGGTAACCGTGAGTAGCCACCTGAGGGCAACATTGTCACCAGGTTAATAGAAGCAAAATTGTTAGCACCATTACTGCATAAACCGCATAGGTGCTCCAGCTATATATGCGCTCACGGTTCCGCTTTGTCCCTATTATTTACATCTTTCTATTTTTGTAATTAGTTTAATTATTGAT
Source organism: Hyla sarda (assembly GCF_029499605.1). NCBI lineage: Eukaryota > Metazoa > Chordata > Amphibia > Anura > Hylidae > Hyla > Hyla sarda. The sequence continues at coordinate 582,240,863 of NC_079189.1, forward strand.
AATATTTATCCTTGTACTGTATCTTGCCTGGTTAACCCCTGATGAACCCACCGATGTGGTTGAAACGCGTCGGGTACACCAGAACAAGGGCTGTTATTTACTAATAGGGATTTCTAGGGTGTAGTCCAAGGGGTAGATCGGGGCAGGGGTCGCCCTTTCTAGGGCGAGTGCTCCGACGGTCCCTGTGGGAGCAGGGGTAGACCTCACCACATCTCCCCGACAGGGATTTCTAGGGTGACCAACTAATTGTGTACCCTGCTCTTCCAGACCCTATCCCCCTATACAATACATACCTCATCCATACACGGTGTGTATTGCATATCACAGATCTGGTGTCCAATTACCACACTGGCTTAATTTTGTTGTGGGGCCTATGCTTTTAGAAAGTGTCTGATTAAAAGTTATATTTTAAGTGTGTACCCCCCTGTGACTTCTATTTTTTCTCTGGTACTGTCACATATCCCTTAGTGGACTAACTGTGAATCACTGTCTAGAGGAAAAGCTGCTGAGTTTCCCATAGCAACCAATCAGATCGCTTCTTTCATTTTTGAAAAGGCCTGTGAAAAATTAAAGAAGCAGCCTGATTGGTTGCTACGGGCAACTCAGCAACTTTTCCTCTGGACAGATTTTGATAAATCTCCCCCTTTGTTTTTGTATCATGATTTCATAAGAAGATGGAATAAAGGTGATTTTTTACCTGCCAATGCTGTGAATTCCCCTTTCTGCTCTTGGATTCTGCCCGCTAAGGACTAGTGTTGAGCGGCATAGGCCATATTCGAATTTGCGATATTTTGCGAATATATGGACGAACATTTGTCATATATTTGCAAAATTTGCATATTCTCAATATTGGCTGCCTTTTTTTTGACTATGCGCCATAAAATTTGCATATGCAATATTCGCGATAAATATTCGCATTGCGAATATTCGTGCCCAACACTACTAAGGACTGTATTCACATGCACAGGGGAGGTGGGCAATACATAAACCTTATTTTATTTTTATTTTTTTTTGCTATTGGACTGTATAAAAGGCACCTGTCCATTGAATCAATCAGATTCCAAACTCCCCACCAGGGATGTTAGGGAGAAGACTGTAGACCAACACAAGGCTGGAATGGGCTACAAAACCCAAAACCCAAAAGTTCACAACTGGTGCGATATTTCCCTCAATCGGGGGCTTCATACAAGATCTCACCTCGTGGAATTTACTTTAACTACACGTGGGGGGAATCTTGTCACTGATCTCAACGCAGCTGGGACCAGGGCTCAAATCCTGCAGGAACGCATGGGAACGGAGTTTCTGCACTTTTTATTAGTGCTGGAACACTGTTTCCATTAGCAGGATTAGCTGGAAATCTTGGGTGAGTTCCTACACCATTTTTCCCAGGACTTAACCCCTGGCTGGGACCATAGTCACTAAGAAAACAATTGCTAACACATTACGCCGAGGACTAACATCCTGAAGTGCCCACAAGGTCCCCCTGCTCAAGACATTACAGTCTCTCTTAAGTTTCCCCAAGACCACCTGGATGTTCCACAGTGCTCGTGGGTAAAAAGGGCTATGACCCCAGATAAGGAAAAGTGGAACGTTTTGAAACAAATGTACAACAGTACGTAAGATAGAAAAATCCCCCTACACACATCACCAAAACATCTTCCCCTCTGTAATGCATGGAGGGGGCAGCATGGTTTGGGGGGCCTTTACTGCCTCAGTGTCTGGACTATTTTTATCATTTAGGGAACAAAGAGTTCACACGTGTAAAAAGGCATTTTATAGGAGAATGTAAGGGCAGCCATTCATGACCTTCAGAGATATTGGGTAAGACAATGACCCAAAGCACACAACTAAATCAAACTAAAGACTTGCTAAAAAATAACATTTGAGTTCCGGCCTTAACGCTATTGAGATGCTGTTGCCTTAAAGGGGTACTCCGCCCCTAGACATCTTATCCCCTATCCACTGGGGACCCCCGCGATCTTGGCTGCGGCACCCCAGACATCCGGTGCACGGCGCGAACTTCGCTCTGTGCCGAATGACTGGCGATGCGGGGCGGAGGCTCTTGACGTCACAGTCACACCCCGCTGGTGCCGTCACGGCCACGCCACCTCAATGCAAGTCTATGGGAGGGGGCGTGACGCCCCCTCCCATAGACTTGCATTGAGGGGTCGTGGCCTTGACGTCAAAAGTATCCGGCGCTGCAACCGACGCCCTAAACGAGTGCAGCAGGGAGATCGCGGGAGTCCCCAGGGGATAAGAGGTCTAGGGGCGGAGTACCCTTTTAACTAAAGAGAGGCCTGCATACAAGATGCCCCAGAAATGTTGAAGAATTGAAGCTACAGGAAATATTTGGTAAAGATTAATCCTGCTAAAGGAGGATCTACAATATTACATATTATTAAATTCAAATGTTCCCTGACATTTCCTCCCTGCACTGTGGATGTTTACTCAATATGGTCAATAAAACACGCGATCAATGACAACTATCTGTGTGTTATTAGTTTAGTTACACTGTGTTTGTCTTTTATTGTGACTTAGAGAACAATCAGGCCACATTTTTTAAAATAATTTTTTAATAAGTTCAGTGAAATAGGGAATTCCAAAGGGTTCACTTAAAGGGGTATTCAGGAAAAAAACATTTTTTTTTATTTATTTATTTTTTTATATGAACTGGCTCCAGAAAGATAAACAGATTTGTAAATTACTTCTATTAAAAATTTTTAATCCTTTCAGTACTTATGAGCTGCTGAAGTTGAGTTGTTTTCTGTCTGGCAACAGTGCTCTCTGAAGACATCTCTGCTTGTCTCGGGAACTGCACAGAGTAGAAGAGGTTTGCTATGGGGATTTGCTTCTAAACTGGGCGGTTCCCGAGACACGTGTCATCAGAGATTACTTAGACAGAAAAGAACAACTCAACTTCAGCAGCTCATAAGTACTGAAAGGATTAAGATTTTTTAATAGAAGTAATTTACAAATCTGTTTAACTTTCTGGAGCCAGTTGATGTATATAAAAAAAAAAGTTTTTTTCCTGGATAACCCCTTTAATTCTTCTTGCAGCTTTATACACATTGATATATAACCTACGTATTCTGCACTTTGCAGTCTTCACAAAGTTCTGTTGTCTTTACGGTGACTGATTTATAGTCATAGTGTTAAATGCTCTTTCCCCTTTTTTAGATACCTGCACTGTCCTGGCTGCACTTAATTTCACACCTGATTCACCCCCATAAGAATTATCAATGTTCCCTCCGCTCACTGACACTAGAGATGGCGGAATATTTATTGACCTCCGTTGAAATTAATGTTGTATGTGGGGGTCATCAGTTCTCCTTTTACACATCACTGTCAGACTGTCTTAGAATCAGATAAGATATAATAAAAGTGATTGAAGATGAGCTCCCAAGGATGTAAGGTGAAGTGTTCATATCACAGTATATATATTTTATCCATCCATACACCACAGTAGTCTGCAGCACAGAGATGGTCACCATACATTAGTCCCAGTTCCTAACAAAGGTCACAAATGGGCCATACGCAGGTGGGAGAACATCCATACTCCTTGCAGATGTTGCCTTCAGATTTGAACCCAATTTATCTAAACCCCATGAGTGTCTGATTGCGGGGGTCCAACCACTGGGAGCCCACATGATCTTGAGAACTTGACTCTGAATGGAGCCTTAGTGGTTGAGCCTGACTTTCTTTACCATGGATAAGTTGGCGGTCAAGTCTAAATGCTGCCAGTCCATTTGGAGTCCTATTCGGAAGGCCTGTTGTCAAGATCTTGGGGGCCCCAGAAATCAGACCCCCCCATAATCAGACATTTGAAGATAAACCCCTATAACCCCCTCCAAACTACCCACTGTGTATATACGTTGTCGGTGAGGAACTATGGAGCGGGGTCAGGGGCTGAACGTGCTTCATACACGGCTGGTGCCGATTGACATCCACTGTTCATGACTGTTGATTTCACTGATGCCAGTCATTTAACCCCCTAAATGCTGCAATGAATAGTGATTGTGGCCTTTTGACGGTTATCTGACAAGTGGCAGCCTGACAGTCCTCCAGTCGACACCCCCACATTGCAAGAGGTCGGGGCCTATGATAACTCTGCTAATACAGTATGCCTCATAATGGCATAATGTTTCTCTGTGAAATGAGCACCATAAAGGCTTGTGAAGACTTATAATGCATTTATAATGCACTGGGAATTCTGGGAAGACGCAAACCAGTTTCCTGACATCACATTTTGGAGATGGCTTTTCATTTAAGTCAATGTCTGACTCCTTTAAAGGGGTACTCCGCCCCAAGACCAATTATTCCCTATCCAAAGGATAGGGGATAAGATGTCTGATCGGGGGGGTCTGGCAGCTGGGACCCCTATGATCTCTGTGCAGCACCCAGCGTTCGTTTAGAACGCTGGGTGTGGGTGGTGGGGGTCGTGACATCACGGCCACGCCCCTCGTGACATCACACCACACCCCCTCAATGCAAGTCTATGAGAGGGAGCATGGTGGCCCCCATGCCATCTCCCATAGACTTGCATTGAGGGGGCGTGGCCGACCCCCACCACCCGCTCCAAGCGTTTGGAGCAAAATGTTCCGAACGCTGGGGCAGTGGAGTACCCCTTTAAAGGAAAACTGTCAGCCTGTTCACCCGCACTAAACCCAATACACAGATTTATAGTGTAGGTAAACAGGAGTCCGACGAGGGGTCACTTACTAAAATACACCTAGTAGGTCCTGAGATATGTACCCCAGAAGATCCTCTGCGATATTCAGTGAATTTTGCTCTAGAGGCGGGGCCCCACCGGCTCAATTTACATATTCATTGTCTATGACTCCACGTCGTAGTGATGTGGAGTCGCTGGTCACGTGAGCGCTCTGTTCTTTACGACTAAGCGCTCACGTAACCAGCGACTCCACATCACTAGGACATGGAGTCACAGACAATGAATATGTAAATTGAGCCGGTTGGGCCCCGCCTCTAAAAATTCACTGAATATAGCAGAGGATCTTCTGGGGGGACATATCTCAGGACCTACTGGACATATTTAAGTAAGTGACCCCTCGTTGGACTCCTGTTCACCCGCACTATAACCTAGTGTATTGGGTTTAGTGCGGGTGAACAGGCTGACAGTTTTCCTTTAAGGCTAGGTTCACACTGCAGAATTTCTGGGCAGAATTTCTGCTGGAGATTGAGCCAGCGGCGCTAGGACCGAGCAGACTGCATTGCTGCCCCCCTAGACTTCAATGCATTCTGGGTGGATCTTTTGGGAGATCTTCTCAGAAATGCATTGCCATCTATGGGAACGGCAATGTAGTCCACGCGGTCCTAGTGCCGTCAGCTTGATCTCCAGCAGAAATTCCACCCAGAAATTCCACAGTGTGAACATAGCCTAAGAGTAATTTCCCACTGGGTAATTTGAGCAGAAATTATGCGTCGGAAATTCATGCTGTGAACATTACCATTAGTGTGAATGAGTCTTCCGGGGACCTGTTCACACTGCGGAATTTCAGCGGCGGACAATTCTGCTGCTGAAATTGATCTGCGCAAAGAAATAACATGGTCATTCTTTGCGCCACCTGATGGAATCTCCGCTCGCTGAATTCTGCGAGCGGAGATTCTGTTCACATTACTAAGTGTGAACGTATCCTAAGAAAACTCAGGAGCTGAAAGGGGGTATATCCAGGAAAAAAAACTTTTTTTTATATATCAACTGGCTCCAGAAAGTTAAACAGATTTGTAAATTACTTCTATTAAAAAATCGTAGTCCTTTCAGTACTTATGAGCTGCTGAGGTTAAGGTTGTTCTTTTCTGTCTAAGTTCTCTCTGATGACACGTGTCTCGGGAACTGTCCAGAGTAGAAGCAAATCCCCATAGCAAACCTCTTCTCTTCTGTGCAGTTCCCGAGACAGACAGAGATGTCAGCAGAGAGCACTGTTGCCGGACAGAAAAGAACAACTCAACTTCAGCAGCTCATAATTATTGGAAGGATTAACAAAATTTAATAGAAGTTATATACAAATCTGTTTAACTTTCTGGAGCCAGTTGATATATAAAATGAAGTTTTTTTTCTGGAATACCCCTTTAAAGGGGTGCTCCACTGCCCCAGCGTTCAGAACATCTTGTTCCGAACGCTGGGTGCGGGCTGCGGGGGTCGTAACGACCCCCGCAGCCCGCACCCAACGTTCGGAACAAAATGTTCCGAACGCTGGGGCAGTGGAGTACCCCTTTGAAAGCCTTATCCTTCTTCCGTATCCTTCACTTTTAAGGGTCTCTCTACAAGGAGAAATATTATTGCTTTGGTTTATTCACTTTGTAGTTTTTTTGTTTGTTTGCTTGTTTTGTTTTTTTCCAACAATGAAGGAAAC